>NC_064862.1:50167884-51547884 GCF_024139225.1 Suncus etruscus | reverse complement strand
AGAAAGGAAAGAATCATGATGATCTACTCTATTTTCTCATACTGTCATAGATCTACCATCTTATTCCATAATGTCATACCCTTCTTTTGAAATAACTTTTGAGAAGTTTACATATAAAATTCTGAACTTCAAAAAATATTTTTGAGGGATACACACCTTTTGGTGTTCAGGAAAACTCCTGTATCTGTGTTCAATATGGTCCTGGTATTGCACAGTGTTGGGGCTAGAGCAATAGCAAAGCAGTAGGGCATTTGCCTTGCATGCAGCTAACCCAGAACAAACCTGGGTTCAATCCCTGGCGTCCCATATGATCTCCCAAGCCAGGAACCATTTCTGAGTGCATAGCCAGGAGTAATCCTTTAGCATCACCAGGTATGGCCCAAACCCCCCCCCCCCAAAAAAAAAAAAAAAGAATGTGGCGGTAGGGACTTGAAGTAGGAGCAGGAGAATGAAAGGCCAAAGTGTTACCTCCCAAACTTCAATTTTTTTCATGTTAAAAAAAATGTATTGGGGGCCCGGAGAGATAGCACAGCGGTGTTTGCCTTGCAAGCAGCCGACCCAGGACCTACAGTAGTTGGTTCGAATCCCGGTGCCCCATATGGTCCCCCATGCCTGCTGGGAGCTATTTCTGAGCAGATAGCCAGGAGTAGCCCCTGAGCGCCACCAGGTATAGCCCAAAAACCAAAAAAAAAAAAGTATTGAATAATCACGAGTTTCAAAGTTGTTCATGATTTTCAGTCAGATAATGTTCGAGCACCCATCCCTTCACTGTTTATTTTCCTGTACTGGATGTCCCCCTTTTCCTTCCTACCTTCCAGTCTCATCTGTGGCAGACACTTTTCTTTTTCTTTTTTCCTTTTAGAAACTGTGGCTTGCAGTATTGTTACTGAAGGGTATCATACTTATCACTCTACCTCCTTTCAGCCCCCAGTTCAATGACCACAGGCTGGGAGAAACTATCTGCCCACTATTCACCCGATAAAGGGTTAAACATCCAAGGTATATAAAAGCACTGGTAGAACTTTACAAGATTAAAAAGCATCCAAACCCATCAAAAAATGGGAAGAAGAGATGAACAGGAATATTCTTAAAGAAGATCCAAATGATCAAAAGGCACATGAAGGGAGGGGAAACAAGCTCTGTATTAGTAATCATCAGGGAAATGTAAGTCAGACCAAGACATCATCATCTCATACCACTGAGACTGGTACCCATGAAAGGTCAGAGTTTGTTTTTTTTTGTTTGTTTGTTTGTTTTTTGGAAGGGGGAGCACACCCGGCAGCACTCAGGGATTCCTCTTGGCTCTGCACTCAGAAACCGCTCCTAGGGGCCAGAGCGATGATGCAGCAGTAGGGCACTTGCCTTGTATGCAGCTGACCTAGGACGGACTGTGGTTCAATACCCCGGCATCCCATACGGTTCCCCAAGCCAGGAGTGATTTTTGAGTGCATAGCCAGGAGTAACTTGCTGAGCGTCAGAGTGTGGCCAAAAAAAAAAAAAAACAAAAAAATAAAAGAAGAAAAAAAAATAAAATAAATTGCTCCTAGCAGGCTCAGATCACATGAGATGCAAGGATAGAACCCAGGTAGGTCACATGCAAAGCAAACACCCTATCCATTGTGCTATTGCTCCGGCCCCAAAAGTTAAGAGTTTTTAAGGAAAACAGAAGTCAAGGAAAGTAAGGTTGTCAAGGAAATAGTCACAGGACTGCATGTGGAAGCCACAGGTTCCATCTCCATCAGCATGTGGTCTTCAAGGTAACCCCCATATGGGTAAGCCTCCATGAGAACCCCCACATGAAAACACAAAACTCAATTGCTTGTTTTGTTTTGGCTGGGTTTGGCTTTGGGCCACCTGGTTGTACTCAGCAATCTCTCTGAAAATGTTCAGAGGATCATATGTGATATCAGTGATCAAACTGAGGCCAACCTCGTACAAGGTAAGCATCTGAACCCTTGCACTGTTTCTCTGGCTCACAAAACTCAGCTTTGGGTGATGGCTCAATTGGGGTGGGGAGAGCTTGTCTTGCCCATGTCCAACCCAGGTTCCATCCCGGGCACCACAAACAACTCCCCAGACTCCTCCAGGAGTGATCCCTGAGCACAGAGATAGGAGTAACCACTAAACTATCTTTCTGGTCCCATGATCAATCTTAATAGGACTGACATGAATATAAGAAAGATGAACCAGACCCAAAGTGATAGTACAGATGGTAAGGTACTTGCCTTGTATGTATCTGCAGCAACTGCAAACCTGATTCAAATCCTCAACACTACATATGATTCCCTGAGCACTGTTGGGCACAAAGCCATGAATAGACTGCTGAGTGTGGCCCATGGCTACCTCCATGCAAAATAATAATAATAATAATAATAATAATAATAATAATAATAATAATAATAATAATAATAAAGGGGCCCGGGAGATAGCACAGTGTTCAGGCATTTGTCTTGCACACGGCCAACCCAGGAGATGGTGGTTTGAATCCTGGTCCCCAGAGCCTGCCAGGAACAATTTTTGAGTGCAGAGCCAAGAGTAACCCCTGAGCGCCACCGGATGTGACCCAAAAAAAAAAAAGAAAGAAAGAAAAGAAAAGAAAGACTAATCAGGGCAGAGATAGTAAAGAATGCAAGGTACTTGTCTTGAATGTAGCCAAGCCTGATTTGATGTCTGGAACCATATTACTAGGGGTCCTAAGTATGGAGCCAGGATTGGTCGCTGAAAACTTTTAGGTGAAGGTTTGGTTCCCAGCATCTCCACAAAAATAAATAAATAAATAAATAAATAAATAAATAAATAAATAAATAAATAAATAAAATAACACTTCGAAGCCGGAGAGATAGCACAGCTGGCCCAGGATAGACCCAGGTTCAATTCTAGGCAACCCATATGGTCCCTGGAGCCTGCCAGGAGTGATTTCTAGGCGCAGAGCCAGGAGTAACCCCTGAGTGCTGCTGGGTGTGGCCCCAAAACAAAACAAAACAAAAAACCAGCCAACCAAATAATTTCCCCAAATCTTCCTACCCCATGGGACCAGAGGCCCACCAGGAGTGATTCCTGAATATGGAACCAGGAATAAATCCTGAGCACCACTGGATGTGACCCCAAACCCCTTTCCCAACAAAACCCACAAATCCCTCTACAAAAAAAAGGTTAATCAAAAGACCATATTAATATTATCATATCCAGAAGGGATGCAGAATAAGGAAGTGGACTCAAATACTTGATACTTGCATTAAACAGGCAACCTTCCTATGTGCAATCTGTTTATTGCTACAGTTTCCATGTGCATGCTAGAAATAGAATGTCCTGGTCCCAACCATCCAGGGACAGAGGTTGTGCAATAAGCTGGAGCACATATTCTGCATGCAGGAGGACTGGGTCTTATTCCTGGCATCAAATGGTCTCCCAAGCACCTCTGAGAGAGATCCCTGAGCACCTCACCTGGAGTGACCCCTGAATCCTATTGGCTCTGGCCCCAAAACCAATAAAAAAACAAATAAATATAGTTCAGGATAATGGGTTTAGTCCTCACACCTACAGTGTCATGACTAAGCCAAAGACAGTGAAAATAATAATGAGTGATTTCTTACTTTACTCCCTGTTCTTCTATGCTTCAGTGTTCAGTACAAGTACTTGGTACACATGACATCACATATACTCAAAAAAAATTGAGGGATTGAGGGGCTCCAGAGGATACTGCAGCAGCTGCTGTGTCACCTGACAAGCAAGAGGTCTCATGCCCAAAGTCCTGGTCATGCACCAGAAGAAGCCTGAGCTGGACTGTGAGCCTAGTGGTTTTGTCATCTGTGACCCACAGTGACACTTGTGATTTATGGCTGCACCACAGGCAGGTAGGTAAGCACTACTAAGAAGGGGGTACAATGGCCAGAGTGATAGCACTACAGGGAGGACGTTTGCCTTGCATTGCAGCCAACCTGGGTTTCACCCCCAGCGTCACATATGGTTCCCTGAATTATCAGGTCTGATTTCTTTTTTTTTTTTTTTTGGTTTTTGGGCCACACCCAGTGATGCTCAGGGGTTGCTCTTGGCTATATGCTCAGAAATCACTCCTGGCTTGGGGGAACATATGGGACACCAAGGGATTGACAGAGGTCCGTCCCTAGGTCAGCCACGTACAAACGTTGTGCCAATGCTTCGGCCCCTAATTTCTGAGCACAGATCCAGGACTCTTGAGTGTCACTAGGTGTAGCCCAAAAAATCAAAAAATAAAAGGGGGTAGAGCTGGACAGATAGCATGGAGGTTAGGCATTTGCCTTGCATGCAGAAGAATGGTGGTTCGAATCCCGGCATCCCATATGGTCCCCTGAGACTGCCAGGAGTAATTTCTGAGCATAAAGCCAGGAGTAAGCCCTGAGTGCTGCTGGGTATGACCCAAAAAACAAAACAAAACAAAAAAAAAAGCGGAGGGGAGGCTCAACTCTCAGTGAGATGCACAACTAAAGATAGGGACAGACACCACATCCAGTAAGTGTGTAACCAGGGAACTGGTGTACAAGCACCACAACTGAAGCAGAATGACTTCGTTAGGTATGACCCCATGAACCCAAGGCATATGTGCAGTCTTTGTCACCTATGAAAGGCCCCCACAAGCACCACCGCTGAGCATTTGTACCGCCCTCTGTCATCAGCACAGCGAAGGGGAGAAAAAGGGGAAAAAACACATGAATGCATGCATCAAGTCAACATGACCTACAAATACTGAGGGACTGGTTCCCTGAACTCAGCAGAATGCAGAATTTCCTGCCCCCCCCCCAGAACAGTCTTCATGCTCCATATAAAAGCACTGACAGTCCAGGACACAGTATATATACAAAAAAATATTTCATCCCTCCCCCGATCCTATGTCCCCAACATTCCTGAGTTTTTCTTTTTAGTTTTCTTAGACTTAAAGGAAAATTGCTACTTGGGATTTGTTGAATTTAATCATCAATGCAGCATTCTTCACTGCCTGTAACAAAAGCCACTCTGTCCAGCACCCTGGCACTGCCAAGCTTCTAGTACAATCCCTGGAAGGGGAACAAAATCTCTGTGGCCCACAAAGTACAGAGGACGGATTTCCTCCCTGAACAGAAATAAATAAATAAGTGAACACCAAAGTAAAATCATACCCTGGGGGCTGGAGAGTAGATGAGAGGATTTGATATGAATAATAAATAGGAGCTCCAAAATAAATAAATTGATGAGTTCTGGGCTATAATAAGTATGACAACTGTTCAGGTTAAGAAAGATCTTCCACTGAAGAGAATTAAGTGTGCAGTTCGGGAAGAGGCATGGAGATTGGCAGACAAGTTCGCTCCTAGTCACTGTCAGAGTGGAAGGGCATCATGTGGCCCAGGGTAGGCAGAAAGCTGAGTCTGGGATAGCTAGAACATACTTCATAGTATGAGCCCCAGGTAAATTAGGTAGATGGATCAGCAGAGCACAGCTTCGAATGTCTAAAGTATCAGTCACCTGACCACAGGCCTCCCCCGAGCTGGCTCACACACCTTCAGGGCCCACAGCACTGAGTGTGGCTCCTGAGTTCCTCAGGATCTCTAAGGGGGGGGGGGCTATGAAAAATATAGTTAAGCAGCCAGAGAGACAGCACAGGAGTACTGAGGGGCTAAGGAGAATGATGCCTAGGGAGTCACTCAGGAGTGGGGTCACTCCTGAGCACAGAGTCAGGAGAAGCCTGAGCACTGCCACAGGTGATTCAAAAACAAAAACAAAACCCCACGCTCCAAAAAAGTTAAGCATAAAGATATACTGACAAGTGGGGGAAGGGAAGCTGCTGCAAGAGACCAGACTAAGATCTCACACCCACTAAAAATGAGCATTATTACATCCCCAGGCCAAACATGAAGTCTTTTTTAGACCATACTCGGTGGTGGTTCAGGGGTTAGTTCTATAGGGGTTATAGCATAGGGTTATAGCATAGGGGTTCTATACTTAGGAATTACTCCCAGCAGTGCTAAGGAGACCCTATAGAATGCCAGAGATCAAAGCTGGGTCAGCTATATGCAAGGCAAGCACCCTCCTTGTTATACTATCTCTCCAGTCCACACAAGTTCTTTTTTCAAAGAAAGCCATTGTTAGTCATTTTCAAGGAGGCCAGGAATGTGGTCCCATATAAAGTACTCGCCTTGTATATATGAGACCATGGATTCCATTCCCAACACCAGTCAGGAGCTTAGCCTGGAGTAGTCCCAGAGCACTGCTAGGTATGAACCCCCCAAAAAAATTTAAAAAAAAATAACCATAACATATGGTATCTCATACATTCAGTTAATTGCTCTTTGGTGGTTTACATGCAATATTGATTCAAGACTTTTCTTGGGGCCGGAGAGATAGCATGGAGGTAAGGCATTTGCCTTGCATGCAGAAGGACAGTGGTTCAAATCCCAGCATTCCATATAGTCCCCAGAATAAGCCTGCCAGGAGCAAGCTCTGAGCATAGAGCCAGGAGTAACCCCTGAGCGCTGCCTGGTGTGACCCCTCCAAAAATAAGCCAAAATAAATAAATAAATGAATAAAATAATAACTAATAATAATAATTCATCACAATAATTTGCCTCCAAGGCTGAAGTTACTGTAGAGAATTAGAATCAAGTAATATAAGGGAAAATATCAAATTCAACAGCACCTAAGAAGTTTTTTTTGTTTGTTTGTTTTTGGGTCACACCCAGCAGCGCTCAGGGGTTCCTCCTGGCTCTACGCTCAGAAATCACCCCCCGGCAGGCTCAGGGGACCATATGGGGTACCAGTATTTGAACCACCATCCTTCTGCATGCAAGGCAAATGCCTTACCACTGCGCTATCTCTCCAGCCCCAAGAAAAGTCTTGAATCAATATTGCATGTAAACCACCAAAGAGCAATTAACTGAATGTACGAGATACTATATGTTATGGTTGCTGGAGGAGACCACATGAATCAGTAAGGGTGACAGTCATAGAAAAGAAAAATACCAAATAAATAGCAAGGGGCCAGAGTGGTGGCGCAAGTGATAGGGCATTTGCCTTGCATGCACTAAAGGACAGCAGTTTGATGCCCTGGTGTCCCATATGGTCCCCCAAGCCAGGAGCGATTTCTGAGTGCATAGCCAGGAGTAACCCCTGAGCATCATTGGGTGGGGCCCAAAATGCAAAACAAACAAACAAACAAATAAAAATAAATAAATTGCAAAGCATAAAAAGAATATGGCCAATGGCTGGGCCAGAGAGATAGCACAGTGGTAGGGTCTTTGCAGCAGCTGATCCAGGTCGAATAGTGGCTTGAATCCCAGCATGCCATATGGTCCCCCAAGCCTTCCAGGTACAATTTCTGAGCGCAGAACCAAGAGAAACCCCTGAGTGCTACCAGGTGTGACCCAAAAACAAAAAAAGAATAAGTCCAATGGTAAGTGCATGTTAAGAGTTGGTGCAAGATAAAACATTCAGGAAAAGAGTATAGATACATATCTTTTAGCTAGATTTAGAAAGGCAAACCTTTCCTCTAAGCATCACAGTAAGGGAAAAGCTGGCTGGCTTCTGACTCATCTCAGAGCACATTTGCATATGTATTTGTCCTAATACTAGGCCCTAGAGCTAATTGTAATTGTACTCCCCTAATGTATAGAAATGGCAAATTCTTATTTTTGGAGGGTTTGGACCACACATAGTGGCACTGAGAGGTTACTTCTGACTTTGTACTCAGAAATCACTCCTGGCAGGCTTGAGGGACCATATGGGATGCTGGGAATCAAACCCAGGTCCAACTGGGGTTGGCCGCGTGCAAGGCAAATGCCCTACTGCTATTCCGGCTCCAAGAATTGGCAAATTCTTATAAGCACTTCAAATTCAATTTGGAGTTTCCTACTCTGAAAAAAATAACAACTTTATTTCTACTAGTATTTTAGGTACATAGTGATAGTGAATCAGGGGCTTTCCCACCGCCAATATTGTCCTCCCTCCATCCCTGTTCCCAGCATGCATACCATATGCTCCTCTTTTAACCCCCAGGCTGCTAGTCTAGGTGGTCCTTTCTGTGTCTAGTATATTGTAAATTGGGTATCGCTTCTGTTGTTGTTAGCTTTGGATTTGGTACTAAAGTTTGAACCTTTTTTTAAAAAAATAACTTTAAAAAGGAATTTTCATATATTAAATTTAGCATTAGAGATTTCATGGAACACTGGCAACAATTTTTATTAACTTTGTCAAATATCACTCTAACTTTTTTTTTTTTTTTTTTTTGGTTACACCGATGGCGCTCAGGAGTTTCTGCTGGCTCTATGCTCAGAAGTCTCTCCTGGCAGGCTCGGGGATGCCAGGATTTAAACCAGGGTCTGTCATGTGTTGGCCACATGCAACCAACTGTGTGTGCTATCTCTTCAACTGTTTGATTTTTTTTTCATTTTGGGGCCACACCCAGTGATGCTCAGGAGTTACTCCTGGCTCTGCACTAAGAAACCACTCCTGGGGGCCGGGCGGTGGCGCTGGAGGTAAGGTGCCTGCCTTACCTGCGCTAGCCTAGGAGACGGACCGCGGTTCGATCCCCCGGCGTCCCATATGGTCCCCCAAGCCAGGAGCGACTTCTGAGCGCATAGCCAGGAGTAACCCCTGAGTGTTACCGGGTGTGGCCCAAAAACCAAAAAAAAAAAAAAAAGAAACCACTCCTGACAGACTTGGGGAACCATATGGGATGCCAGGAATCAAAGCTGGGTCCATTCTGGGTCAACTGCGTGCAAGGAAAACACCCCCACTGCTGTGCTATGGCGCCGATCCCTCACTCTAACTTTTTTAATCAGAGATATGAAAGAGATTTAAGGGGCCAGAGCCATAGTATTCTGAAGAGGGTGCTGACCTCACATGCAGCTGACCCAGGTTCAGTCCCCACTGTTGCAGTTCAGGTTGATCATTCCACAGTCCCCAACAAGGAAAGAAGAATTCCATACCCCCTTATCCAGGGAGGATAGGAGAAGCTGGGCCAGTAGTAATTCCCCGCAATAAGTAATCAGCACAGATATGGAGGTTATAGCAGGCAAGAAAACTCACACTGCAAGCTGTTCACCCACAAGCCAGTCACTCCACCATGTGGAACCACAAGTCTAGTTAGCAGCTCACTGCTAAGCTTTCCTGCCTTCCATTTATTAAGATCCAAACAAAGCAGGGGCCGGGCGGTGGCGCTGGAGGTAAGGTGCCTGCCTTGCCTGCGCCTAGGACGGACCGAGGTTCGATCCCCCGGCATCCTATATGGTCCCCCAAGAAGCCAGGAGCAACTTCTGAGCGCATAGCCAGGAGTAACCCCTGAGCGTCACAGGGTGTGGCCCAAAAACCAAAAAAAAAAAAAAAAAAAAAGATCCAAACAAAGCCTCTTCCCCCAGGAAGAGGTAAAAAGGCAATGGGAAAACAAGACCAATGGAAAATAATTAAGATACATATGAGAACTATTTCAAGCCTCTATTTACCTAACACCTTGCCATCCCATATGGTCCCCTGAGCCCACCAGGAGTGATTTCTAAATCAGGAATAACCCCTGAGCATTGCTGTGTAGCCCAAAAAGGAAAAAAAAAAAAAAAAGCACATTATTCAGGCTAGGGACAGGGGTTAAGGCACAATGTGCCTTACAACCTATTGCTATGGATCAGAATCCCTGGCACCATACAGAGTCCCTAGAGCACTGCCAAGGAGTACTCCTGAACACAGAATCAGAAATAGCCCCTGATCACCATCAGGTGTGTTCAAATACAGTAATAATAATAGTAGTAGTAGTAATAGTAGTAGAAATAAATTAAAAATAAAACACCTTGCTGTTTATTCTTCTAATAGAAACCCATATTTTCACATGAACATAAATAAAATTTTATGTCACAATTAAGGTTTCTAGAAAAAAGGGTTCACAGAAACAGAGTGTCCAAACCAAGTAGTGATTCTCAGAGCAAGCAAAATTAACTGTATTCTTTTGGTGCACTAAATAACAGGCTAATAACTTCATGACCAATTTCTTTTTTTTTTTTTTTTTTTTTGGTTTTTGGGTCACACCCGGCAGTGCTCAGGGGTTATTCCTGGCTCCAGGCTCAGAAATTGCTCCTGGCAGGCACGGGGGACCATATGGGACGCCGGGATTCAAACCGATGACCTCCTGCATGAAAGGCAAACGCCTTACCTCCATGCTATCTCTCCAGCCCCCATAACCAATTTCTTAGCACTATCCTGACAGCCAAATCACCTCAATTTTGCCTGACTGGGGCAAGAGGACCAACTGAAAACACTTACTTTGAGAGCACAGAAGATGCATGAATCCCCCAGGCACTTGTGCGTAGTGAGCTGCCGGAAGCTACGGCGGAAGATGTCCAAGTGCCAAAGAACCTGGCCAGAAGGAAAAAATGCTACATTATTATATGAGAACATTATGAGTATTCAATTCCAGACTTTTGATAATGAATCCAAGAGATATCTTTCTTTTCTATTTTTTTTTTTTTTTTTTTTTTTTTTGGTTTTTGGGCCACACCCGGTAACGCGCAGGGGTTACTCCTGGCTATGCGCTCAGAAGTCGCTCCTGGCTTGGGGGACCATATGGGACGCCGGGGGATCGAACCGCGGTCCGTCTCCTAGGCTAGCGCAGGTAAGGCAGGCACCTTACCTCCAGCGCCACCGCCCGGCCCCTTTCTTTTCTATTTTTAAAAAATATTTTCTTTGGGGCCGGGCGGTGGCGCTGGAGGTAAGGTGCCTGCCTTGCCTGCACTAACCTAGGACGGACCGCGGTTCGATCCCCCGGCGGCCCATATGGTCCCCCAAGAAGCCAGGAGCAACTTCTGAGCGCATAGCCAGGAGTAACCCCTGAGCCTCACAGGGTGTGGCCCAAAAACCAAAAAAAAAAAAATATTTTCTTTTTCTTTTTTTGGTTTTGGATTCATAACCTGTAGTGATCAGGCCTTACCCCTGCCTCTGTGCTCAGGAATCATTCCTGACAGTGCTCAGAGGGCCATATGGGATGCCAAGGCTCAAACCCCAGATCAGCTGCATACAAAGCAAACACCCTACCCACTGTACTATCTTTCCAGCCCCAAAACATATCTTTATTTCCAAGGAAAAAAGCTCATTTTAGTATTTATATATTTAAAAAGTTTTTAAAAAATGAAGCATCTACCAAGAGAGATAAATGACTCTATTTACTGGAAAAGACAGAATCTGAAGATGAAAGTAGGGCACAGGGGCCGGAGAGATAACATGCCTTGCATGCAGAAGGGCGGTGGTTCAAATCCCAGCATCCCATATAGTCCCCTGAGCCTACCAATAGTGATTTCTGAGTGTAGAGCCAGGATAACCCCTGAGTGCTGCCGGGTGTGACCCAAAACCCAAAAAAAAAAAAAAAAAAAAAAAAAAGGAAAGAAAGTAGGGCACACAGGACAGAGGGGTGACATGTATCAGATGAGATCCTTACTAAGGGATGTAGGACCTAAACCACAGACAGGCACACTTAAAAAAAGAGAAACAATGGGGCTGGAGAGATAGCATGAAGGTAAGGTATTTGCCTTGCATGCAGAAGGTCGGTGGTTCAAATCCTAGCATCCCATATGGTCCCCTGAGTCTGCCAGGAGTGATTTCTGAGCATAGAGCCAAGAGAAACCCCTGAGCAGGTGTGACCCAAAAGACAAACAAACAAAAAATAAATAAATAAAGAGAGAGAGAGAAACAACAGCTTGTGTTGGTGAGGATGTAGTAAAACGGGACCAATCGACTGATTAGGCCTTTCTGGAAGACAATATGGATCAGGCTCAAAAAACTAGAAATTAGCCTTCCATATGGACCCAGAAATTCCACTCCTGGGAATATATCTTAAGAGCCCCAAAATACAATGTAGAAAAGCCTTCTGTACTCCTATGCTCACTACAGCACTATTCACAATAGCCAGAATCTGGAGACAACTTAAATGCTTGAGAACAGGTAAGGGAAAAAAAAAAAAGTGGGGGCCATTGCAAAGCAATAGCATAGCAGGAAAGGCATTTGTCTTTCACACAACCAACTTGGTTTCCATCTGCAGCATTTCATCTGGTTCCCCGAATATGCCAGGAGTAATTTCTGAGTACAGAGCTCTGAGTGCTGCTGGATGTGGCCCAAAACCAAAAGAAAAAAAAAATGGTGATACATCTACACAATGGAATACTAGACAGCCATAAAAATATGAAGCTGGGGCCGAAGAGATAGCATGGAGGTAAGGCATTTACCTTTCATGCAGAAGGTCATCGGTTCAAATCCCGGCGTCCCATATGGTCCCCCGTGCCTGCCAGGAGCAATTTCTGAGCACAGAGCCAGGAAAAAACCTTGAACACTGCTGGGTGTGACCCAAAAACCACAAAAAAAAAAAAAAAAATGAAGCCATACACTTTGCTGCTACATGAATGGATCTGGAAAGCATCATGCTGAGTGAAGTGAGTCAGAGGGAGAGGGACTGTGACAGTGACCTCCCTCTGTGGAAACAGAGAAACATCCGAAAGGAATAATAAAAGCCCAAAGGCAACAGGCACAAAGGGCATGAGAACTGATTTCTAGTGAGGGGGCTTACTATTGCTCTATAACGTGTGCTATTAGGGTTGAGGATAGATCAGAGAAGAGAACAGTATGACAATGATAGAGCCAAGTGGTCACTCCGGGGGGAAGCAGAACCTTAAAAGGAGATTTAAGTGCCTGCCAGGAGGCATATGAGGGCAGGAAACACTGGGGACATTGGCAGGGAGAGGTGGACACTAGGAAGGGATTGGTGTTAAAATATTGTATTGTCTGAAACAATCATGAATAACTATAACTTTGCACTCCAGGGTAATTAAAAAAAAAACTGCTGGGGCTGGGGGAATAGTACAGTAGGTAAGAAGCTTGACTTGAATTTGGTCAATCCAAGTTCAACCCCAGCATCCCACAGGGTCCCCTGAACCCGAGTGCAAAGCCAGGGATCAGAGATTTCTGTCTCTGCCTTTCTCTCTCTCGTTCTCCTACCCTCCCTTTCCTCTCTCTCTACTTTCCTTTCTCCTCTCTCTCTTTTTCTCTCACCCCTTCTGTCTCTTTTTTTCTCCCTTTTCATGGGAGATTGCAGGTCAGTGGCCCATAGTTCCCTGAGCACTGCCTAAGGAAATACCAAACACATTGATGGCAACTTATTCTCTCATTATACTTAAAATGTAAAGCTAACCTTTCCTTTGAGCATTATATAATGATCCTGAGTGGCAACTTTCATTTCTCTTTACTCCAAGCCAAGCTGCAGAAACGAGAGCAAGGTGAAAGAAAGTCCATAATGAGCCGTGGGCCTAACACTTTGGGGTGCTGGGCAGAGGCAGCAGACAATGTGGTGGGCTAAGATGCTAAGATAATGAAAGTGGCAAGCAACAACCAAAGGAACAAAACCTAGGGTCTGGGGAGTTCAAACAGGCGCCAGGGCAGACACAGGTTTACGAGTCTAAAGACCACCCAGACTCCCAAGCATCACTGGGTGTAGCCCAGGAGACATCCGTGATCTTGAGTATGGCTCTGGAGTCACAGCTCTGCTAGGCCAGCCCTTATGGTCCCCGACACCTTGCGGAGGGAGCAGCTCCAACACTCCAACCCTAGCACTGAACCTGGTGGGGGACAAGTCTTAGTGGATGTGGTCCCAGCCCTCCATACAGTGCCTTGGGAGCCCTCCTCCCCCAGCACAAAAGGAACTTTATGGTCCACCAGCACTATTCAAGCAAATCTGACTGATACTAATCCTGAGTCCTGACAGGAAAGTTCAGAAGGAACGGTGAGATAAACAGGGAGACCAGGCACCCAACAGGGTGAACACTAAGAAACCATCTAACACGGGACAAGAAAAGAGACCTGGGCCCGGAGAGATAGCACAGCAGTGTTTGCCTTGCAAGCAGCCGATCCAGGACCAAAGGTGGTTGGTTCGAATCCTGGTGTCCCATATGGTCCCCCCGTGCCTGTCAGGAGCTATTTCTGAGCAGACAGCCAGGAGTAACCCCTGAGCATTGCCGGGTGTGGCCCAAAAACCAAAAAAAAAAAAAAGAAAAAGAAAAGAGACCTATAAGTCTTTGAAAGAAATTGGTTTTCTAGGCAAGACAATAAATAAGGGACAAGATGACCACCTGACCAACACACCACCCCTCAGGTGGGAACAGACTAATAGTTACAGTTTTGATTTCTTTTTTTTTTTGCTTTTTGGCCATACCAGGTGGTGCTCAAGGGTTACTCCTGGCTGTCTGCTCAGAAATAGCTCCTGACAGGCACGGGGGGACCATATGGGACACCGGGATTCGAACCAACCACCTTTGGTCCTGGATCGGCTGCTTGCAAGGCAAACACTGCTGTGCTATCTCTCCGGGCCCTACAGTTTTGATTTCTACAATCACTATTAATATTGCATTTTACAAATAAACTTGCATGAAACCACATAGACAAACTTAAGAAAAACATCTTTGTTACTGACCGCAAACAGAGTTGGTCACATATTCTATCTGAAACAATGAACAGAAGTGTCCAAGTTTCCCCCATAAGAAAGCCCCCCTTACCTGCAGGGCACTGTTCAGGAAGCAACTATTCTGCCCCGGCTGGTTGCTGAGGCCTTTGCTAGGGGCTATGGAGGTTGAGCTCCGTGGTGTAAACATCCCTTGAACACTACCACGACCCCCTGAAAAGTAAGTTCTTTTCCAAGACATCCTTATTCACATGTAGCCTGGAAACACACCGCTTTTCCGTCTTTTGTGGAGGAGTTTCTATGGCTGAAGTTCTAAGTACGAAGAGAATTGGGAATTTCTGGAGTTGGTAACTTTTCTGTCATGGATAAGAAAGACAGGTCACCAATCAGCCGGCTTCCACTTGCTCCAAACAGGGGCCCAGATTTAGCATGGCCCAGGACTGACAGAAGTGGAGAAACCCTCAGTATAGATAAGTTCTATTTTTCTTGAACTGCCTCTGCAAAATTCTGGTGAAGCAGCAGGAATTCTCAGCAACAGCAGCATCCAGGGACCATGACAGGATGGATTCTTGGAGCTCGATGAGAAGGTTGCTCCTTCTACGTGGAGATTCTTCAGCTGCAAAGAGAGGCAGATAGATTACCAAGAATAGAACCATGAATCCCCGTATCCTTCCAAGGCTTTGTACCATCATCCTCTGAAAGAAAAACCTGGGTTCTAAGCAAATGACAAGAGAATCCACATACCTACAAGACGTGTGTGTGTGTGTGTGTGTGTGTGTGTTGGTCGGTCTGTATGTCTGTCTGCTGCTTTTGAATATACTCCAAACACTTTTTGCTCCAGCTAGAACTTTGGAAAACCTCATCTCTTCTTTTCCTCTGTGACTAGAATAGCCAGCTATGCCACAGAGTGTTACAAAAAGGGGGGGAAAAATCAAGAGCTGGTATCACTTAATGACTCTCCTTGCTCCATGCTGCTCTGCCAAGACCAGTGTTGCCTCACCTCTCACTCACTCTAAACTGGAAACCTTGGCAAACAATAGGAACACACACATACACCAAAAAGAGAAATAAGTGAGCCAAAAAGCACAGAGGAAAGGTAGGAATAGCTTCACACTCACTCTAAACTGGAAACCTTGGCAAATGAAGGGGAAAGAGAGAGAGAGAGAGAGAGAGAGAGAGAGAGAGAGAGAGAGAGAGAGAGAGGGAGGGAGGGAGGGAGGGAGGGAGGGAGGGAGAGAGAGAGAGAGAGAGAGAGAGGGAGGGAGGGAGGGAGAGAGAGAGAGAGAGAGAGAGAGAGAGAGAGAGAGAGAGAGAGAAGTGAGCCAAAAAGCACAGAGGAGAGGTAGGAACAGCTTCATTCTCAGTTAACTTGTATCTTTTATAGAAGAAAGTTGATCTGGCCAGAAATGAGAACCAAAGACAAAATCAGGCTCAGGGGAAAAATGCCCAAATGAGCACATAGCAAACTAGGAGCTGGGGCAGGAACCTTCAGAAGCTGTTAGTAAATAAAATCTCAAAGATGCTTTCCACTCTGAGAACAGGAGAGCCTAAAGGTCTGCTCCTACATCAGGTGTCCCTCCACCCCCACCCCAACATCAGAGCAGCGCAGTCTTCCCAGCCCCTCAGCGACCACCTGCCTCCTAATACTGCTCACCGGCTTCTCCCTGTTTTTTGGTTTTGGTTTTGGTTTGGGGTCACACCCAGTGGTGCTCAGGGGTTAATCCTGGCTCTGAGTTTAGGAATCACTCCTGGCAGGCTCAGGGGACCATGTGGGATGCCGGGGATGGAACCCAGGTCAGCAGTGTGCAAGGCAAATGCCCTTGTGTTATCACTCCAGTCCAGACTTTTCTATCTTAAGTCAAACAGGCAAAGAGTCTTACACCAGCCCCCTCCCAAATCTGACTACGGGTTTGGGTGTTGTGTTTTTGTTTTCTGAAATGAAATATACAACTATAGAAAAAAAAAAGACAAGAGTCAAGCTATTTATTAGTCTCTGTTCTAGTAAAATGACCCACTTGTGGAAAGAAAACAATTCAGTAGCAAATGATTGAGAATTAAATTTCTCCTATGCTATTTGCTTGTTTGTCAGCATGTTTTCTTTTTGCCAGAGGGTATGAGATATCATTTGGGTTTCACATTATTTAATCTTTACAACATATATGCTAGGAACTTAAAATTCATGGTTATCCATTGACCAACATTAATTTTCATCTAATTGAAATACTAGGAAGGAGGGTTACAGAGACAGTACAGGGCTAAGACATTGCTTTGCATGTGGCAGACTCTGGCACAGTTCCCGAGCACCACCAGATGTGATCCCTCAGCACAGAGTCAGAATAAACCCTGAACACTGCTGGGTATGGCTCACAAAAGAAACAATAAAACAAATATACAAATGAAGCTAGTGAAGCAACAAGAGAAACAGAGAGCCCAGATCCTTCCTTGAGAGAAATGTTCCTGAGTGCTAGCTCCAGTTTTCCTATAAATTTGCCATAGCCACATAGGGAAAAAAAAATTTAAATGTTAAGTGTTAATTTGGTTTCTAATAGTTCTTCAAATTTCTCTTTTCCTTACTACCCATATGAACTACCTGAAAAGAAATAAATACATTAATATCTCAATCACTTCTTGGATGAGAGAGAGACAGAGACAGAGAGACAGAGAGAGACAGAGACAGAGAGAGACAGAGACAGAGAGAGACAGAGAGAGAGAGAGAGAGAGAGAGAGAGAGAGAGAGAGAGAGAGAGAGAGAGACAGAGAGAGAGAGAGAACCAGAAAGGTGGTTGCTTTGTAGGAATTCCTGCTGGGTTCTTGGCCCCTGAGCACCATCAGATAGAGCTCCAACCCTCCATGGTCACCTCAACCTTTCTCTGCAAGGTCACCTAGTATTATCCACCAGAAAATAAGGTACAGGAACATTGCACAAGGTTGTTCTTTCCTTCCTCTGAATTCCCAAACTATTTATAATCTGCCTGTCACAACGAAAGTATTTGATTATATACTGCACTGTCATGGCATTGTATTTTTATTACTCTGTATTTGTTTTATGTGGGATCACTCACATCACCTGAATATGACTATATAAAATAAAATATTAGCCTGTGTCAGACATGTATTAAACATTATGCTTACAATCGTCATTTAGTTTTCACAACAGCTCTATCATATAGGTACTCATAGTTTTCTTTTATGGAGCTGGGGAGATAATACAGGGGTTAAGACACTTGCTTTATATGTGGCTGATCCAGGTTTGAGTCTCATCACTATCCCCATACACGCACACAAAGCATAAGAGGGCCCACTAAAAGTTTGAGTGGCAGAACTAGAATGGTGGAACCAGTATGCTGTGCCTTTATTCTATATTTTATACTATTCTAAAATAGCAGACCCTGTCCTAGTCACAGGAGGCACTCAGGACATAGAACCTTCTGGAGACACATCTCCCAAAACAACTCTAAGACCCTCAAAAGTCCACACCCTCACACACACCCCACTTGAAGCCAATGAACCACCTTCAACAAACTACGCCACATTCCTCCAGCTCAACCACAGGGAAGGAATGATGAGGGCCCTGCCCTACTGTGCTTATACCAGGAGGCATTAGGCAAGCAGGTTCCTCAGCTCAGGAAATACAAGGGCAGAGGCAGGACAGAGGAGGAGAGGCCTGAGCTCTGAGCGACAGCAATGTGTAGAATGCAGGAATAAGTTCTGACTTGTTCTCTGGGTACCAGAAACTATAGGTGAGTAGGACTGGAGCCATAGTACAACAGGCAGGTCATCTGCTTTGCATGCAACCAACCTGAATTCCATTTCTGGTACCCCATAGGGTCCCCCAAACCTGCCAGGAGAAATTCCTAAGTGCAGAGCCAGGAGGAATCCCTGAGTACCACTAGATCTGGCCCCAAAACAATATAAAATGAAGAAGCTAGGGGCCAGAGAGATAGCATGGAGGTAAGGTGTTTGCCTTTCATGCAGGTCATTGGTTTGAATCCCGGCATCCCTTATGGCCCCCCAAGTCTGCAGGAGTGATTTCTGAGCATGGAGCCAGGAGTAACCACTGAGCGCTGCCGGGTATGACCCCCCCCCAAAAAAAAAAAAAAAAGAAGAAAAAGAAGAAGCTAGAAGTGAGAGGCAAGAGAAGTAGAAACAAATGACTCACCCCTCAAAAAATACTGATGGCAAAGGTATCACTTCAGTTGTAGATCTAGCACCAAACCACATAATTCTTCTCCAGTCTCATCTGTTAAGGATATAGGCGAAAGCAAATCAAAAGTTCTACTCAGGGGACTGGAGAGAGCATGGAGGTAAGACATTTGCCTTGCATGCAGAAGGACGGCAGTTCAAATCCAGGCATCCCATATGGTCCCCCAAGCTGCCAGGAGCTATTTCTGAGTGTAGAACCAGGATTAACCCCTAAGCACTGCCAGATGTGACCCAAAAACAAAAACAAAACAAAACAGAAAAAGTTCTACTGATATAGCTATAATGACTGATAAAAAGGGGGAAAAAAACCTTCTTATGTATTAATTATTTAATGGGGGAGGAAAAAGAGCACTTTTGTCATTCTAAAATTGTTCACACACAAAAGCATATGGCAGGCCAGGGAGGTGGGTTAAAGGGCAAGAGCACTTGTTTTGAAGATAGGAAGGGGGCTCAACCTCTAGAGGCACTGGCTGCTGCCTCCAAGAACTGCCAAGTATTGGGCAAGAGGAATTGCACAGCAGGTAGGGCTTTTTTGCCTTATGGATCACCATAGGCAGTTGTGTAAATCAGGACAATTACCATATATGAATGCAATTATACATGTATGTATTACATAGGAAGTTCAATATATGACAAATATATGTACCTGTATGTGTGTAAAAGCATAAAAGCCTGGCAAGAGTTATAGAATCAGTAACAATGACGAACTCTAAGGAAGGCAAGAGGGACTGGGATGGGACTGGACTGTTCAAAGGGGACTTCAGTTTCTCTGAAATAAATTAATTAGCTTTTAATAAATAACACATATGTTGGCTGGAACAATAGTATAGTGGGGAGAACATTTGTTTGCCTTGCACACAACTGACCCAGGTTTGACCACTGGCATCCCATATGGTCCCCAAGCCTGCTAAGAGCATTTTCTGAGTTCAGAGGCAAAAGTAACCCCTAGAGTTGCTGGATGTGACCCCAAAACAAACAAAACAAAACAAAACAGAAAAAGAACTGTCAAGTATGGCTCCAAAAGTAGAGGGAAAAATACACATATATATAAAGGTATATTTTTCCTGGGCCGGAGTGGTGGCGCAGCGGTAGGGTATTTGCTTTACAAGCAGCTGACCTAGGACAGACCAAGGTTCGATCCCCTGGCATCCCATATAGTCCCCCAAGCCAGGAGCGATTTCTGAGTGCATAACCAGGAGTAACCCCTGAGCATCACCGGGTGTGGCCCAAAAATCAAACAAACAAATGAAAAAAAGGTATGTTTCCTTTACTCTCTCTGTCTCTTCTTATATAGTCTTTGAGCACCACTGGGTGTGGCCTAAGAAAAAAATAGGGTCAGAGAGAAAGAGAATACAAGGGTTACCATACTACCTTCCCTGTAGCAGACCCTGGTGAAAATCTAGGAGTCACATATGGTCCCCTGGCACTGTGAGAAGTGATCCCTAACTGCACCAGGAGTAAGCCCTGCCAGGTATAGCCCCCTTCTCATACACATAGAAAAAGAAAGGAGAAAATCAAGAGGACAAAATGAAATAAGCTTGAATACACTCTCTCTGAATAGGAATTATCACAAGAGTATAAAGTCATGTTTAAGCAAAAAGTGCAATAATAATTGTGATATAATACAAAGCAAACTAGTTCTAGACTTAGTGTCAGAGAACAGGGTCCAACTGACTGCTATGAATAATCCCAAATCATAAAGGTGTCTTGAATGTTGCTTTTCAGCAAAAGTGTGATATAAAACAGTTACAGAACAGTGTAAAACAGTGAGCTAATACCTATTTCCACGTAGTTGTTTAATGTGATCAGCATGTGGTGAATAAGTGTTCACTGAATGAGTAAATGCTATGACTAAAAGTAGAAAATTGTGTTTTGAGCACTCATGGTACAAAGGTTGTGAGACCAGAAATAAATTAAGTCTTCTAATTGTATAAAAATAACAATAGACTTACACAGGATAATGATGTGTTGACACACTAGCTACATGCTTGGAGAAACACTTATATTTGACAATAATTTTGCAATTATATCTAAGCTTGGGCCAGAGAAAGAAGCAAATTACATCCATACATGCAGGAGGACTGGCCTGAGTGTCAGCCCCAGCACCACATAGGTCAGTCCCCTGAAAACCACCAGGAGTGACCTCTGAGCACTGCCAGATGTTGTCCCCAAAGTAAATTAATTTTTTTTTTTTTGGTTTTTGGGCCACACCCGGTGACGCTCAGGGGTTACTCCTGGCTATGCGCTCAGAAGTCGCTCCTGGCTTGGGGGACCATATGGGAAACCGGGGGATCGAACCCCGGTCCATCCACGGCTAGCGCAGGCAAGGCAGGCACCTTACCTTTAGCGCCACCACCCGGCCCCGTAAATTAATTATTAAAAATAAAATAAATATATATGTAGTTTGACTTAAAAAGGCAACCAAACAAACCAAACAAGGAAAAGAATACATGAGACAGAAAGAAACTACAGAGATTGAGACATCTGCCATGTGTCTGATCCCAGTATGATCCCTAGTACCACATATAGTCCCTGAGCACCACCTGGAATGACTTGAGTATAGAGGCAAGAGTAAGCCCTGAGCATAGTCAGATATGACTCAAAACCAAAACTAAGCATCTAATTTAATTTAAAGGAAACAGAATTTATTTAAAAAGCTATTAAGGGGGCTGGAGAGATAGCACAGCGGTGTTTGCCTTGCAAGCAGCCGATCCAGGACCTAAGGTGGTTAGTTCGAATCACAGGGTCCCCCATATGGTACCCTGTGCCTGCCAGGAGCTATTTCTGAGTAGATAGCCAGGAGTAACCCCTGAGCATAGCCAGGTGTGGCTCAAAAAAAAAAAAAAAAGAGCTATTAAGAATTATGTTCAGGGGCTGGGAAGGTGGCACTAGAGGTAAGGTGTCTGCCTTGCAAGCACTAGCGTAGGAAAGACAGCAGTTCGATCCCCCGGCGTCCCATATGGTCCTCCCAAGCCAGGGGTGATTTCTGAGCACATAGCCAGGAGTAACCCCTGAGCATCAAATGGGTGTGGCCCAAAAACCAGAAAAAAACCAAAAAGAATTATGTCAGGGGCCAGAGAGACAGCACAGTGATAGGGCATTTGCCTTGCATGCAGAAGGACGGTGGTTCGAATTCCGGCATCCCATATGGTCCCCCGAGCCTGCCAGGGGCGATTTCTGAGCATAGAGCCAGGAGTAGCCCCTGAGCACAGCAAGGTGTGACCCCCCCCCCAAAAAAAAATTTATGTTTTGTGATTAATTAGGTAAATAAAACCATGAAGAGCATTTTCATTTCTAATAAGGGATTAAAACACAGGGCAAACCAAACACAAGAAAGTCAAATTGTTGGGCAACAGATTAGCAGGAAAAAGTTGCTGTTATTTCTAGTTTCTGCTGTTCTAGAAAGCCAGTTTACTTGGAATTTACTTAAGAAACAGTACAATAGGGCTCGGAGAGATAGCACAGCGGTGTTTGCCTTGCAAGCAGCCGATCCAGGACCAAAGGTGGTTGGTTCGAATCCCGGTGTCCCATATGGTCCCCCGTGCCTGCCAGGAGCTATTTCTGAGCAGACAGCCAGGAGTAACCCCTGAGCAACGCAGGATGTGGCCCAAAAACCAAAAAATAAATAAACAGTACAATAAAAAAAATAGTACAATAACCTCAATGCCCTGTAACAGTCTGCAATCAATATTTATAAACCTAACCTATAGTCCTAGCTCTGTGCTCACAAGTGATTTGGGGACCGTATGTGGTGTCCCCATATCATATACAGGTTGGCAAGATGCTAGGCAAATGCCTTAACTCCTGTATTATATCCTTTGGGTTCAAATTGATGACATCTTACTGGTCTTTGTAGGAATCAAAATCTAGGTGGCAGAAGCAACACTTCAATGAAGTGGAGCATGTGGTTTACATGCAGAAGAAGCCTGGGGTTGGACCCCTAAGTATTACCAAGCGTGGCCTCCCCAATACCTTACTTACTTTTAGCATGCAACATGCTAGGAAAAATATCTGGCATATGACAATTGTTACATAAATACTATTGTTACTGTCACCTTTCAAATATTCCTTCCTCATAAACTCTCATAATGGGAGTAACTGGGGAGATAGCTCAAATGGGTGAGGTACAGGCCCAAGTTCATGCTTCAGAACAGATCCCTCACTCAAACGCACCAACCTGACTTCATGGACTCTTCACTTCCTTTTGTTTTGTTTTGTTTTTTTTCTCTTTGTTTTTTGGGCCACAATCTGTGATGCTTAGGTGGTACTCCTGGCAGACTTGGGGGACCATATGGAATGCCAAGGATCAAACCTGGGTTGGGTGTGTGCAAGGCAAAAGCCCTACCTGCTGTGCTATCACTCAGAACTCTGGAATCTTCACTTTTTTTTTTCCCATTTTTCGGCAACACCCACCAATGCTCAGGGGTTACTCCTGGTTATGCACTCAGAAATTGCTCCTGGCTTTGGGAACCATATGGGAGACCAAGGGATTGAACCGCGGTCCATCCTAGCCTAGTTCACGCAAGGCAGATGCCTTATCGCTTGCGCCACATCTCCGGCCACTAGAATCTTCACTTTCTAAAGAAATCTCCTCATTTCAAACTGTATCAGTTAGTTCCACATACTTTTCTTTGCTTCACTTTTCTGAAATCCCTAATAGCACATGGAAGGCTTGATGCTACATGAGATAGTAGATGAATAAGAAAATGAGAGGATGAGTAAATTCAAAATATGAAACATAAACTACCAGCCTGCCTAATATTCATTTGCCCTCTTCTTTGTACCTTTCTTAAAAGATAGAATTCTCTGGGCCTGAGACATCAGACATTGGGGAGGGTGCTTGCCTTGCATGCAGTTGACCCAGGTTCAATATCTAGCACCACATGATCCCCTGGACACCAGGGGTAATCGAGAAGCAGAGGGCTAGGAGTAATCCCTGAGTACCACCAGGTATATCCAAAACAAAACAAACAAAGCCGGAGAGATAGCATGGAGGTGAGGCATTTGAGCTTTGCATGCAGAAGGTCAGTGGTTCGAATTCTGACATCCCATATGTTCCCTAAGCCTGCCAGGAGTGATTTCTGAGCATAGAGCCAGAAGTAACCCATGAGCACTGCCGGGTGTAAACCAAAATCAAAAAAACAAAACAAAACAAAAAAACTTCCTGTTTTACTTTATCTAGGACCTCACACAAACAAGCCCAGAGCTCTAACTTTAAGCTGCATTCTTAGCCTCATATTTATTTACTTTATTGATGTGTAACTAATATGCTAGTTTCAGGTATACAATATAGTATTTCAGTATTCTATACATTGATCAGTACATTTAGTCAACATTGATCATTACATACAGTTAGAGTTTTTCCCCTGGTAAATAAATATGAGGCCAAGGATGCAGGTCAAAGTTAGAGCTCTGGGCTTGTTTGTGTGAGGTCCTATATTTGAGTCTTAGCATTGCCAAATAAATAATAACATAAAATAAGAAGTCTTTTTATTGTGTTACTCTAAGTTCTGAAAAAGATACCTATATTTTACTAGTCTGAATAGACTGAGAACACAAAACAAACCTGTACATTACTTCTCAAGCTTCACTGATGTATACCTGACAGATGAAATGGGAATATATTGAAAGAACAAATATGACATGTGCATGTATTGTGAAAGGAACCCCACAATCAAGTTGACAACTGAGAAAGATACATGAAACTAAAAGCTGTTTCTCCCTGTCATAAATTCTGTTTTATTTGGGGGGGGGGGGTCACAACCAGCAGTGCTCAGGGTTTATTCCTGGCTCTGCACTCAGAGCCTGGCAGGCTCAGGGGACCATATGGGATGCTGGGGATCAAACCCAGGTCAGCCACACGCAAGGCAAACACACAACCTACTGTGCTATTGTGCCAGCCCCCTTCTTCTCTATGAGACTTCCACAGCTGTGTTCAGGGTGCCCAGAGAACACCTTTGGCCACACTCAGTCCAGATTGGGTTTGTCAATATGATGGCTACAGGTCCATACCTAGCAGTGTTCTGGGAACAATGCAGTGCTGAGGACCAAATATGCAAAAAGTGCTCTTCAGATCCCAGAGTCATCTACCCAGCTACAGGGTTATTCATGTGTTTAGTTTTAGAATTCACTTTGCTGTTGTTATCTTGGGGCTATACCCAGCATGTTCAAGGGTTACTCCTGGCTCTGCACTAAAAAATCACTCCTGGGAGATGCTGGGAATTAAACCGGAGTCAGCCACATGCAAGGCAAATACTGTACTCCAAGCTCCCAAATTTTATTTTTTCTTTTTTGGTTTTTTGGTCACACCCAGCAGTGCTCAGAGGTACTGCTGGCTCTGCACTCAGAAATCATGACTGGCAGGCTTGGGGGACCATATGGAATACCAGGGATCAAACCGGGTCCATCCAGGTCTGCTGCGTGCAAGGTAAATGCCCTATCACTGTGCTATTGCTCTAGCCCCAAGATTGATTATTTTTATTACTAAGATTTTTAATTCATTGAGAGTTCTTTTTGTTTGTTTGTTTGTTTGTTTTTTGGTTTTTGGTTTCTGGGTCACACCCGGCAGTGCTCAGGAATTACTCATGGCTCTAAGCTCAGAAATCGCCCCTGGCAGGCTCGGGGGACCATATGGGATGCCGGGATTTGAACCATCGTCCTTATGCATGCAAGGCAAACGCCTTACCTCCATGCTATCTCTCCGGCCCCTTGAGAGTTCTTTATGTATTAGTATATATCAGTCTTCACCTAATAAGATTATTTGAAAATGGGCTGGAAAGATAGCATGGAGGTGGGGTATTTGTCTTGCATGCAGAAGGACAATGGTTCAAATCCCGGCAACCCATATGGTCCCTTGAGCCTGCCAGGAGCGATTTCTGAGCGTGGAGCCAGGAGTAACCCCTGAGCACTGCTGGGTGAGACCCAAAACAAACAAAAAAACAAAAAAAACAAAAAAAAGATTATTTGAAAAATATTAGTTGGATACCTGGTATTCACATGAACACACACACAAAATTTGTTTTTAAGTATGTAACTTGCTTTTTTTGTCTTAACAATATCAAAGGGCTGAATGTCTTAGTTTTAACAATGTTTAGTCATTTGAGAGGGGGGTCACACCAAGCAGCACTCAGGGGTTACTCCTGGCTCTATGCTCAGAAATTACTCTTGGCAGGCTCAGGGACCATATGGGTTGCCGGATTCGAACCACCAACCTTCTGCATGCAAGGCAAACGCCTTACCTCCATGCTATCTCTCCGCCCCTGCTTAGTCATTTTTATCTTGTCACAGAATGTGCTTCTCATGTCCCACTAAAGAAATCTTTGCCTTAATAAATAAAGCTCACAAAGATTTTTCTCTTGGGTTTTGTTCTAGAATTTGTTGTTGTTGTTGTTTTTCATTTTTAGGTCTGGTGGCACTCAGGGCTTACTCTGGCTCTGTGCTCAGAAATTACTCCTAGACTCGGAGGAACTTATGGGATGCTATGATTTGAACCTGGGTTGGCCACGTGTAAAACAAATGCTCTCTTCATTGTACTACTGCTCTGGTGCCTGTTCTAGAAATTCTATGATTTAAGTTTGAATTTATGTTTATGGGGGCC
Source organism: Suncus etruscus (assembly GCF_024139225.1). Lineage (NCBI taxonomy): Eukaryota > Metazoa > Chordata > Mammalia > Eulipotyphla > Soricidae > Suncus > Suncus etruscus. The sequence continues at coordinate 51,521,656 of NC_064862.1, read as the reverse complement.
AGCAGGTAGGGCTCTCGCCTAAGTGGCCAATCCGGGTTCAATTCCCGTTCCCTATATGGCGCCCCGAGCATCAGCAATATAGACCCTTGCCTGCAGAGACAGGGCACAAAATATAACAAGAACAGATCTAAACATAAATTCTTCTATTTACTATTTATTTCATCTTTATTTGGAGGGGTTATGGGAGAGGTGTGGGTCAACACCCAGCTGCACTCAGGCCTTACTCCTAGCTCTATATGCTCAAGGATCACTCTTAGCAGTACACAGGGGACCAGAGGAGGTGTAGGGATCGAACTCCGGTCAGTTGGATTGGGCAGCATTGACTTCACTGTACAATCTCTCCAGTCCTGTTTTGGGAATCTTGGTTCTCCTTTATACTTTCTTAATCATGACTCCCTAACTCCTAGAATTAGCAAATAAAAATGTTTTTTCTAGGCAGTTTTTTAAATTGTAATTAATTTTTAAAATTATAGTATCTTTACTTAAGCACCATGATTACAAATATGTTTGTAGTTGGGTTTCAGTCATAAAAAGCACACCCTGCCCCTGAATTAGCCAATGTTAAAAGCTCTGTATGAACTTTGCAGTCTCTAGTGACAGATTTGAAACCAGAAGCCAAAATTCCCTGAGAAGCATGTTCTTTATCTTACTACCTGTTTCCTCTTGTAGTAGAACCGATCCAGGGATTGTGTCAGCTTGTTGGCAACCCCAGTGCAGGGCCTTCCTGTGCACAGACCAATAGCCCCTCATGAGTGAGAGGACAGGAAACAGTGGGGAAAGACCTTTCTGCACATCTCCATGAAGGGAGATTTATCAAGAAGCCAATAATAATCACTTCTTATTACTCTGTCGATTGTGCAAGCACAATACCTAGTTTTATATTAATTTATCTCCCCTAATAGAGGGCTTGCCAGGCCAGGGGGATAGTTAAAAAGGCAGAGCATGTGGCTGGCATATAAAAAGAAATCTCTGAATTCAATCTCCAGTACCTACAACCCCCACAAGGCCTAGACCACCATTAGAAATGACCCCTTTGGGGACCAGAGAGATAGCACAGTGGTAGGGCATTTGCCTTGCATGCAGCCAATTTAGGATGAACAATGGTTCGAATCCCAATATCCCACATGGTCCCCTGTGCCTGCCAGGAGCGATTTCTGAGTGCAGAGCTAGAAGTAGCCCCTGAGTGCCACCAGGTATGACCCAAAAACAAAACAAAACAAAACAAATGGGATCGTGGGGCTAGACTACACCTAACAGTGCTCAAGAGTTACTTCTGGCTCTGTGCTCAGGATCATTCCATGCAATAGATACTCAGGGAACCATATACTGTACCAAGACTCAAACCGGGCTAAGCCTGATAACAAGGCAATCACCTTAACCCCATACTATCTCTCTAGCCATATACAAAAGTTTTAATTAAGAAAGATTCCTGGCCAGAGAGATAGCATGGAGGTAGGGCATTTGCCTTGCATGCAGAAGGACAGTGGTTCAAATCCCGGCATTCCATATGGTCCTCTGAGCCTGCCAGGAGTGAATTCTGAGTGTAGAACCAGGAGTAACCCCTGAGAGCTGCCAGGTGCGACCCCCCCCCAAAAGAAAAGATTCCTAAGGCCAAAGAGATGGTATAGCAAATTATACCTAATTGTCATTTGCCTTGGATGTACACAACTCAGATTCAATCCCTTGTACTACATAATGTTCCTAGAACCCTACCAGGAGTGGTCCCTGAGCCAGGAGTATGTCCTGAGCACAGTCTGGTATGCCCCATCCAAAAAACCAAAAAGAACTACCTAAATAATATCAGCTTCTGATCAATCCTACAGAATCAAAATCACATTATAGTATGATTACAATATGATTATCCCAGAATAACAGCATCAACAGCCCAGAAACTAGGCTACTTGAGTCCATAATGATAGTATAGAGAGTAGGGCACTTGATTTAAATTCAATTAACCTGAGTTTGATCCCTGACATCCTATATGGTGCCCTGAGCTCCAACAGATGTAATTCCTGAGTGCAGAGCCAAAAGTAACCCCTGAGCAAGCTAGATGTGACTCTAAAACAAAACAAAAAGAAACAAAACAAAAAACAAAAAAAAACAACCTAGGCTAGGGTCAGAGTGATAACACACTGGGGTGGCACCCAGGTTCAATCCCTCGTATCCTATATGGTCTCTCGAGCTGCCAGAACAATTTCTGAAGACAGAACAAGGAGTAACCCCTGAGCACCACTGGGTGTGGTCCCCAAATAAAACAGACAAGCAAACATTTAGGCTATTCATTACATGCTACTTTTAAAAAATGACATCAAGGGGCAGAGCAGTGACGCAGCAGTGAGGCATTTGCCCTGCAAGTGGCTAACCTAGGAAGGACTGTGGTTCCATCCCCTGGCATTCCATATGGTCCCCCAAGCCAGGAATGATTTCTGAGCCCATAGCCAGGAATAACCCTTGAGCATCACCAAGTGTGGCCCCAAAAAAAAACAAAACAAACAACAAAAAAGACGTCATTTAAAACTTCTATTAAATTCAGTAATGCCAATAAAGTTATATTGTATTAAAACACAACTGCCATTCATATACATTTTGCTAACACTAAACAGAACTATATTATAGATATAGAGTTGGTGCACATTTGAATATTGCACACTTGGGACTACTATAATAATTCGCCAGATGCACTGCCCAAAGAGGAAATGAATGACAGAGATGAATTTAAAAGACCACAGTTTACAACCACTACAAGCTTGGTTCAGGAAGCGGATGACCTTTGAGGAAAAAAAAAATCTACTTCCCCATAGTAATGAAAAACTGAATCTGATTAGTTCACAAGGAGGAAGAATCACAGGCATTGTAAATGTTCTGCCATGTTTCTTAGGCCCAAGCCATGCACCAGGCTTCTGCTGTAGTTTCCCTAGTTAGCCTTCACTTGGTGTCTTCACAGTTTCTCTGAGCTCTGTTTCAAGGAAGAAACTAAACTGAATCAAACAAACCAACACAAACAAAAACAAGGGCCAAACAGATAGCACAGTGGTAAGATGTTTGCCTTACACACAGCAGATCCAAGATGAACGGTGGTTCGAATCCCGGCATCCCCAAGCCTGCCAGGAGCAATTTCTGAGCGCAGAGCCAGGAGTAACCCCTGAACACTGCCAGGTGTGACCCAAAAACAAAAACAAACAAAAAAAATGAAACAAAAAAACAACTCTTAGAACACACATTTTGTGCTCTGATCACAAAATCACAAAGGCCAAGTGCTCCTGCGCAAGCCCAGCGCAACACTGGCAGTTCTGCGGTTTGAGTCTGGAGCACTGCTGTCTGTGAAGCCAGAACCACGTGCAATTTCAATTCATAATGCAGCCAGGTATGTGCAAGGACTACAGCAAAAACGTGAATAATGAGGCAGGAGCGATAACACTGCAGTAGAGTGATTGCCTGGCACACGGCCTCCCTGGGATGAACCCAGGTTTGATCCCTGGCATCCCATATGGTCCCCTGAGTCTGCAGGGAGCAATTTCTGGGCACACAGCCAAGAGTAACCCCTGAGAGCTGCCAAGTGTGGGTGGGTGGGTGGAAGGAGGAGGAGGAGGAGGAGGAGGAGGAGGAGGGAGGAGGGAGGAAGAGGAGGAAGAGGAGGAAGAAGAGGAGGAGGAGGAGAAAGAGGAGAAATGAGTGAATAACTCCCGGCAAGGACTGAAACTAAAAAAAAAAAAAAAAAGATTTGCCTGTTATGAGCAGGAAGTGTGAGCCGTGATACTACAGTGACATTTGGGTGCCGGGGTGTCCCCTGAGCAGAACATGTGTGTCGTAACTCGAGTGCAAAGTCCGTCGGCAGCACAAGTAAAAGGAGCAACACACTTGGTGAGCACCTCGACCATGTGTGCAACCCCCAAACAAGGCAACAACAGTGACACAACCATGGGAAGGGACAGAAGAAGCATTTTGAGTTTTTTCTAAATGTGTGAGCTATAGAAAGAGAGAGAGAGCACAAGGGGTAGGGTACCTGCTAGTAGACAACTGACCTGGGCTTGAATATTGGCACCACATATGACTCCTGAGCGATGCCAGGAGAGATTCCTGAGCAAAAGGTCAGGAGCAAGCCCTGAGCCCAACAGGGTGTGGCCCAAAACCAAAAATAAGAAAAAACTCAAAGTATAATGAGGCATCTAACATTTGTATCCAAGTATCTTCACTAAGATATTATTAACTACAAAGGGAAAGACAATCACTTCACAGTGAAGAAACAATGCAGATACCACAGCCAACATCCCCAGCAACAATATACAATAACATCACGAACTGACAGTGATATTAGCACTGAAAAACACATTGTTTCTCAGGCATTCTCTCTTAAACCACAAAATCTCATCCCTATCATGAGAAAATATAGGATATATCCTGTTTAGGAACATCTGACAAAATAAACAATATTCTCCCAAAAAGTCGAGGATATAGGGGCCAGAGCAATGGCACAGCATGCAGGGCAATTGCCTTCCACATGCTGCACAGATTCGACCCCCAGTACTCCTGAGCAAGGAATTTTTTTTTTAAGTCTTTTTTTTTTTTTTTTGGTTTTTGGGCCACACCCGGCGGTGCTCAGGGGTTACTCCTGGCTGTCTGCTCAGAAATAGCTCCTGACAGGCACGGGGGACCATATGGGACACCGGGATTCGAACCAACCTTAGGTCCTGGATCAGCTGCTTGCAAGGCAAACACCGCTGTGCTATCTCTCCAGGCCCGAGCAAGGAATTTTTAAGTGCAGAGGAGTAACCCCTGAACTCTGCTGGGTATGTCCTTTCCCATCCTCATCCCCCCAAAAAGCCAAGGATATAAAAGACAAAGATTGAAAAACTTAAGAAAATATGAGACAAAAGGGAAAAAGTTACAAAAATGCATTGTGGGGGGACTGAAAGAGGGGGACACAGCCAGACTTTGGTCCTGCACCCCCATATAGTCTCTGGAGTTCACCAGGAATGATCCCTGAGCACAAAGGCAGAAGTAAGCCCTGAGAGTTGCCTGGTGTGGTCTCCCTCCCCCACCATGGGATAAAAGGATAATTGAAGAGCCCTGGGTTAGAGGAACTATCAACTGTGACTCTAGTAGCTGAACAGTTTGAACTGGACTGAGGAACAGCTAACTCATTCCTAATCTGAAAAGAGGGATGGCAGATTTGGATTTCTTCCCTTTGGTCTCTTTTAAGGCCATTCGTTCACCAAGGTTCAGATCTGCACCACGTGACTAACTGCCAGGCCTGCAGCCTGGTAGGCTGTGGTAGGCTCAGAGAAAGTGTTCTGAACTCCCCTTCACAGAAAGTCAAAAACAGAATGGGGCATCCCTTGGACTGAAGAAGGAAAGTTTCCTCACTGACAAATGTAGCAATTAGTAGATTATTCATACATTTCTTTCATTCACCTATTTTATTGCTAATAGAGGGGGGGAAAAGGCATAAACAATCAGTACACTTAAGAGAAAAAAAACAACTAAGCCTGTTAACAGATCATTTTTCATATCGACTTATAGTCATGCTTGTGATTTTTCTATTAGATAATTTATATCCATATATTCTGTCAGTAAAATTATTAATTAATAAGATGAACTAAAATGACTGGCACTTGCAAAACGTTGGAGATTTTGTGTATATGGACTATATTATATATTCCTTAAAGATATTTTTAATTCCGCACAAAGGCACAGAACAGGCACAGAACAATAAAAAGGTTAGCTCAAAGAGAAAAAAATATTTGTTTCAAGGAATCAATACTCAAATCAACCAATTATGACATTCAGATAAATTTAGACCCTCCTTGGAGGCTGGAGAGATAGCATGGAGGTAGGGCATTTACCTTGCATGTAGAAGGACAGTGTTTCGAATCCCGGCATTCCATATGGTCCCCTGAGCCTGCCAGGGGCAATTTCTGAGCAAAGAGCCAGGAGTAAGCCCTGAGCACTGCCAGGTGTGACACCCCTCCAAAAAATAATTTTAGACCCTCCTTAAATAAAAGGATTTAATTAAAGACCCTGAAATATTGCTGGAATTTTTCTAATGAAAATTATCAATGGAACCATATTTGTTCCTGATTCAAGTTTGGAAAAGAAAGGAGATAAGCATCTCAACCATTAAAAGAAAATGAAGCCATTTTTTGATTTATGACCTGGTTATCTTTTATTTTTTTGACCTGGTTATCTTGAGATGCATATATTCCCCAATGAACATAGTTACTCAACTCAAACAATTTCCTGAGGGTTGGACTTTGGCAGGCTCACATTATTACATCATGTACAACAAGAATTAAATGCTGATAGCAATAGAAAACCTTACTTTTCCTTTTATAGAAATTTAGAAAACTGCTATTTATAGCAATTTTACAATAAGACTCATTAATCTAGAAAGACAGTAAAGGGTTAAGGCACTTGCCTTACAAGTGGCCAGCTCCATTTCCATACTCAGTACTCTATATGGTCCAGGAGAACTGCCAGGAGTAAGCCCTGAGCACTAATGGGTGTGGACCCAAAACGAGAAAAAAAAATTTTTTATGCACCAAGAAAAATTTTTTACAATAAAATCAGTTAGAAAGAAAACGACCAGGGCCGGAGCCATACAGTACAGATACAGTACAGCAGATAGGGCATTTATTTGCCTTGCACATGGCCAATCCGGGTTCAATCCCTAGTGTCCCATAAGGTCCCCCTGGAGTCCACCAGGAATAATTCCTGAATGCAGAGGCAGGAGAAACATCTGAGCACTGCCAGATGTTCCCCACCGTCCTCCCAAAAATTAAAAGAAAGAAAAAGACCGGAAGACATGTTTACTGTGGAATCACCAGTGAAGTTCAATAGTCAGGAAATGGCAACTGCAGAGTTGTAAAAAAAAAAAAAAAGACCCAGAGCTGTAAAGATAACTGCTGACTACTAAGGGAAGCTGAGTATGAAAGAATGGAGTAGTTAAAAGTGCAGCCTCTGCTGGCTCAACTACACTGAATTAGCAGAGGAAACAATAGGCTCGTGGGTAACCACAGGTCTCAATTCCAGAAACTACAATCCGGATTAGAAAAATAGGAACCAAGCAGAGTCAGCAGGGAAAATAGGTCTGGACTCCACCAATGGGCAACTGTATATTCTCTTAACTTACTAAAGGCTCAGGTCCATCCATCAATAAAATGAGATTATTAAATAAATTCTACCAGGGCCAGGAAAGTGGCTCAAAGGGCAGAAGTATATGCTTTGCTTGTGGGAGTGTAGATTTGATCCCCAGCACTGCATGGTCTTCCTCAGACCATGGATGTAGCCCTCCCCCCAAATAAATCAATACATAAAATCCATCTCCTAGGATGGCTGTGAGAATCTGGGGAGGGCAGTGGTGGGATAATCCTCAACACTTGCTCATTAAGGTCAAGAGACCACTGGAATCAGTATCACCTGAATTACATGGAGGCAAAAGCATAAATACTTTTAAGTTACTACAGGAGGAAATTAATATTAATCTGCATTCCAATCTTGCTCTGTCATTTTCAGGCCACTCACTACATGAAATAAAAAAAAAGCTTTTTTGGGACTATTCACAAAATTATATATAATCAAAATACTTAAGATCAAGAACCAAATAGAAACTTCATAAACAATAGCCATGATTATGACTAACCAATTCTATGTCAGTGTCTCCCCACCTTCTACATTTTTCCCTCAGACACACAAAGACACATGTACATCTACTGTGAGAATTCCATGAGGGCCAAGGAAAGGGACTGAGGCTTGGGAGCACATACTTGGTTTTGTATGCAGAAGCACCAACTTCAATCCCAGCATCACATGGTCCCCACCTCCAGGTGTGGCCTCCCCCAAAAAACTGAAGGAAGATTTAATCTATATAAATGGTCATCATTTTGTTCAATAAGAGATATACTTTCGTGCTTGCTTCGGCAGCACATATACTAAAATTGGAACGATACAGAGAAGATTAGCATGGCCCCTGCGCAAGGATGACACGCAAATTCGTGAAGCGTTCCATATTTTTGTTTGGCAATGTTTGGGCCTCATGTTTGCAATTCATAAGCTGAGCAGTCTGAGGTTTCTTGTGATTTCAAATTCTCTAAACAAACTAATTATATCAATAAATATTGACTTATCTTCTAAAAAAAAAAAAGAGATATACTTTCTTCTCCATGTCCATCTTCCCAGTACTAACTGGGAATCCTTTTCCCTAGTAACACTAGTGACAATCTCTAGTATTCACGATTAGTAATCCCTAGTAGTCATCCGAGTAATCCTTTAAACTCAGAAAACCTGTTTCAAGGGGCCAGAGAGATAGCACAGTGGTAGGAGATTTGCCTTGCATGCAGCCGAACTAGGACCAACAGTGGTTCGAATCCCAGCATTGCATTTGGTTCCCCTGTGCCTGCCAGGGGTGATTTCTGAGTGCAGAGTCAGGAGTGACACCTGAGAGCCGCCAGGTATGATCCCAAAAGAAAGAAAACCTGTTTCAAGAAGTGACTGAGGCCAGAGCAATAGCACCGCAGTAGGGTGTTTGCCTTGCACATGGCTGATCCAGGATGGACGTTGGGTCGATACCCGTCATCCCATATGGTCCTCCAAGCCAGGAGCAATTTCTGAATGCATAGCCAGGAATAGCCTGAGTGTCACAGGGTATGACCCAAAAAGCAAAAAATAAAAAAAAAAAAAAAAAGAAAGAAAGAAAAGTTATGGGGCCAGGGAGAGAGCACAGCAGTAGGGCATTTGCCTTGCATTTGGCTGACCCAGGAGGGACCTGGTTCGATTCCCAGCATCCCATATGGCCCCCCACTCCCACCTGCCAGGGACAATTTCTGAGTGCAGAGCCAGGAGTAACAACCCTGAGCACCGTGGGATGTGGCCCAAAAACCAATCAATCAATAAATGAAGATATTTTTTTAAAAAAAGTTAAAAGAAGTGATGACTCGTAATAGTCAGACCTTTCCAGCAAGAAATAATCCTTTCTTTTTATTATTTTATGAAATTATTTAAGCACCGAGGTTAAAAATTGCTCATGGTTGAATTTTAGTCATAGACTGTACATTATCATTCACCAGTGTACATTTCCCGCCATCAAAGTCCCCAGAGAAATAATAATTTCTATTAACTAATTTCCCATAGGATTATCTAACTACTGCTCTCTACAAACTAGGAGTTAATGTCTCCTTCCCAATCACTTCACTAATGAGTACATAATCAGCACCTTATTGAAATATGATGTAGGCAGCTGCATTATCTCCCATTCCACATAGTCTCTCTCAACACTTGTTAAACTAGAGAATAAACAGGACTTGAGTGTGGCTCAGTGGCACAGCATATCATAGACGAAATGAAGGTTTATGGGGTTTTTTAGTTTTGTTTTGGGGCTGCACCCAGAGGTGCTCAGGGGTTAATCCTGGTTCTATGCTCATAAATTACTTCTGGAAGGATCGGGGGCCTTATGGAATGCCATGGATCTAACCCCAGTTGGCCATATATGAGACATATATGAGACGCCCTCTCCACTGTGCCCCGTAAGAAGAGCCATATCTTGGCACAAATTACAACTCCAACAGAGGCATGACTGCTCTCTTCCATGCGTGGGCTGCCTGCACCAGACCTAGATAGTAACTAGACTGTGTCTGACATGTCCAAGAATCAATGGAAGAAAAATCTTCTACATTATGGCAAGCAGGGCAAGTACCGTGTTCTTCCTCTGTGCTGCTTTTTATAGCACCAAACAAGTACCAAGTGATTAAGTCTAGCATTATTCTCTGGTCCAATAACTTACACCCAAAGGTTTTTTTCCTTAATTAAAAAATAAAACTAGGGGCCAGAGAGATAGCCAAAAAAAAGCAAAAACAGAAAACTAAAGGTTTATTTTTTAGTTCAGTTTGAGGCTCTGTGCTGAGAAATCACTCCTGGCAGGCTTGGGAGAATTTATGGAAAGCCAGGGATCAAACCCAGATAAGGCAAATGCCCTATCCACTGTACTATCTCTAAGCCCCTAAACTTAAAGCTTTTAAAATATACCTTTTATTTTGACTATCTGTGACTATGGGTGACTTGTTAATCATTCAAACACACCCAGTATGATTTCAGAAAAACCGGCAATGCAGGCGGAATGGCTCTCACAGAGGAGACACCAGGGACGGCCACCAGAGACTGCTGGGTGATGCATCCTGGTGGGGAGCATGGGCACTGAATGGCACAAGCAGGTCCAGTGGGAGCCAAGCACATGACCGGGACAGGGACAGAGGAAACCAAGGGCAGAGGTATTTAGGGTCAAGGAAACAGAACAGGCACAGTGCTTGCCTGACGCATGGACCACATGGCACCCAAATGGTCCCTGAGTACAGAGATAGGAATAAGCCCTGAATACAGTTGGCTTTTGACCCTAAATTTCCAAGCCCACAGAAATGGAAGAAGGGCATCTAAAAAGAGCACTCGGGGCCTCCCAGTGCCCCAACAAAAGCAGCTTCCACACTCCAGTTTCCCAGACTTGGTCCACATCCTAACAGGATAGGGCAGTTCACCACTAGAGTCTGCAACAAATTCCTTTGTCTCTCTGGGTCTTCCAACTCATGGTCATGGTCACAGCAGCCCAGGCTTAGCGAACACCAGGTCTGTGCTGAGTGTGGAGCACACAGGCGGTACTGTCTTCTCATTCTGACAATCTGTCACATGTGAATTTTTTTCCTCAGCGTGCAGGAAAAACAAGACTACGTTCTTCCTGGTTATGATGCATGACAACTGTCCCCCGCAACCCCCCACCCCAGCAGAACACTACCAACCCGGCACAGTGGTATTGGGAATTAGAGGCAAATACGAAACTCTCAGCATTAGGAACTCACACAGGCCACATAGTAGAAGCTCCATAAATCATTATTGTCCTTTCATTTAAGTAAGTGACCCAGTTGAACGGCAATCAAGTCGCATGGGTAAGCTTCCCCCAACAATCTAACAAAACAACACCACTAGAAAACCCAAGGCTCACAACTTACAACTGTTTAAAATACCAAAGAATCACCCATCCAGTTCAAACACACACAGACACACACCAAAGGAAAAAAGTAGTTCATTCTGAAAGTGATATTTGAACAACAATTTAATCTGAACAACAAATATTAAATACTTCACTTTCTTTTTTTTTTTAAATACTTTACTTTCAAAAAAAATTATACTTCTCAGACCCCAACAGCACAGGTACTCCCAAATGTATCTCGTGTCTCCAAAATATTTCCCAGAAACATCTGCTACCCTTAACTACTCAGCAAACCATTTCCCAGAATCGACAACATATTGCCAAAATCTTAGTGAGTTTTGCCAACATCATTCTGCTGATAGGAAAAATGAAGCATTCTGAATCTGGCAGCAAATGATACTTTCCAGCTTCACCACAGAAATAATCTCTCTTCTTCCTGATTACTTCCAATGTTCTGCTGTTTTCGGGATGCCAATGCTGAAAGAAATCACATATTTCTCCTTTTTGAAGTATGTCTAAAATACAGCACCTGCAACTCTTGACTTTTACACTAATGAAAAATATCAAGAACATCTATGAGAATTATTTTTAAGTCATAATTCCAGTGCGTGAATAAACACTCGGGAAAAAAAATATCAAATTCACAAACTCACAAAGAGAGGACAGAAGAACAGAAACAACATTGAGCATGAAAGGAGGTGCCTGAAAGTTAGAAGCGGCCCAAAAATCTCAGTTCCAAACTTGGCACTGCTGGGTGAAGAACAACATCTCACAAACACTGACTCGTGCCCAGTATACCTCCAGCTAAAGAGTCTGATACGTACCTACAGCTCCCTCCACCTCCAGCAATAAGCCTCCCGGCACTCCCTGGGCATTTGTGGGGCAAGTGATAGAGGAATGGGGAGGGCCCAGGGATGAGCTGAGTTGTGGGGAGGGAAGGGTACAGAGGGAGGAGACAGCCGTAGTTGGTAACAATGGGAAATTGTGAGTCTAAACCACAAAGTCTTCCCGAAGAATAGGATGATGGGGGAAAAGGCGATTCTCTTTCCCACCTCCCCAGAATCAGGAACTGACACATCACAATGCCGAAAAAAAATACAGGCCTCACATTAAATGCAAACAAAATAAACACAAGAACTCAAAGCAACTTAAAAGTACAGAGCAAAACTTCATAGGAGACTAGAGAAAAACAATTTGGAGGCTATTTCCTCCAGGGACATTCCTGATGACAAAGGTCAGCAGCAGAACAATAAGGCTGACTGGATGGCAGCTGCTTCCAAGCCAGGGGCAGCCTGAAGGAACAGTCCTTGGCGCTGTAGTGAGGGCAGCATCAGGAGACACCTTTAAGGGGCTTTCACCCAGAAACCAAAAAAACCATTGTTGAAATCCTTCCTTCAGACTCTCACAGCTGTCTGGACTTCACAGGCCAAACTCCCAACTGTCTAAAACAAGACCCAACTCCTAAACAGTATCATGTATGTAAATTGAGCGGTAGGATTCCATGCTGAACTGATCACTTAGGAGAACCCAGTTTGCCAAGCCTGAAGATGAGGACAGTGAGCAATCCCCACCATGTTCAAGCATCCAAAGCAAGCAGCAAGTCCCTTCCTGCCTACCAACATGTGATCAGGCAGCTCAGCAGGTCCATTTGCAGCCAGTGCACAGAGGAGCACTGGAAAAGCACCATTCTTCCAAGTGTTCCTCAGGCTAGAAAACAGCTGTATGGGAAAGAGGCATTTAGGAATCACGCTGATAGAAACACTTGGCCAGCTGCAGAAGCCTTGCCAGTCAGGGAGACTGTGAAACAAATCAAACAAACCCAGATCCCATTCATTAAATTTATTTTTTGTTTTGCTTTGGTTTTTGGGCCACACCCAGCAATGCTCAGGGGTTACTCCTGGCTCTGCACTCAGAAATCGCTCCTGGCAGGGGGCCCAAGCAGTGGCACAAGTGGTAGGGCATCTGCCTTGCATGCGTTAACCTAGGATGGATCACGGTTCAATTCCCAGCATCCCAAATGGTCCCCCAAGTCAGGAGCGATTTCTGAGTGCATAAACAGGAGTAACCCCTAAGCGTCACCGGGTGTCCCCCCCACCAAAAAAAAAAAAAAGAAATAGCTCCTGGCAGACCCAGGGGACCATATGGGATGCTGGGAATCAAACCACCATCTGTCCTGGGTCAGCCGCATGCAAGGCAAATGCCCTAATGCTCTGCTATCTCTCTGGCCCCCATTCATTAAATTCTTACATTTTAACAATATACAAAAATAAAACTACTCTTTGACAGGCAAAATGTCAGTTAAAAAATAGTTATGGGGGGCTGGAGAGATAGCATGGATGTAAGACATTTGCCCAGCATGCAGGGCAATGGTTTGAATCCTGGCATCCCATATGGTCCCCCAAGCCTGCCAGCAGTGATTTTTTTTTGTTTGTTTTTGGGTCACACCTGGCCCAAATTCAATACATATATTAGCTAACCTATATTAGGAGGGAGAGACTGAGACTTAAATAATGCAATCAAAAGACTTCCTTAGCTGGGAAGAAGATAATGGAAGATAGAATGGGAAGAAAAGTGATCTCTGTGAGTTGATTCAACCTATATTGCTGGTCTCCACTTGCAAAGGAGAAAGACTCTAGCAAGTATATAGCACAATGTTCTGTTTAATGAAAGGACATTTTGTTCTTTGTAAAGTTGCAGAAAAGGAAGGATAGAATGCCTCTATGAAAAGTGAAGATGGGGTCGGTGAGGTGGCGCTAGAGGTAAGGTGTCTTCCTTGCAAGTGCTAGCCAAGAAAGGACCTCGGTTCCATCCCCCAGCATCCCATATAGCCCCCCCAAGCCAGGGGCAATTTCTGAGCTCTTAGCCAAGAGTAACCCCTGAGCATCAAACGGGTATGGCCCAAAAAACAAAAAAAAAAAAAAAAAAAAAAAGAAAAGTGAAGGTGACTACATCCTGAAGTGACCCCAAAGCAGAAACATTTGTGTGTGTGAAGCAAGATATTGATGTCAAAGATGCATTGGACAGAAAAGGAGACATTAGTGTTCATGAGAACACAAGCTTCTCCACCAAAGAAAGAGAGAGACAAGAAAGCAAGATTTCCAAGGAGAATACGGGCTTGACGAGCGAGCTCAAAATAAAATCATTTTTGTTGTTTTTTATTTCTGAGATGTTAACGTTATGTTTGTGGTTAGGACAAGAACTAAGTAAAGAAAAAAATAAAAACAACTAAGTGGATCCAGGGTAGCAGCCAAATCAAAAAACAAACCAGCTGATTCCAGAACTCTAGAAACAGTAAGAAAATCTGGGAACTAGAGGCCGGAGAAATAGCACAGTGGTAGGGCGTTTGTCTTGCATATGGCCAACCCAGAATAGATGATGGTTTGATTCTCAGCATCCCATATGGTTTCCTGTGCCTGCCAGGAGCGACTGCTAAGTGCAGAGCCAGGAGTAACCCCTGAGCGCTGCCGGTTGTGAACCAAAAACCAAAATTCAAAATAAATAAATAAAAAGGAGAATCTGGGAACTGAATGAACATAAAATTATTTAAGACTAATGGGGCTGAAGCAGGGAGGGGAGGGCGTATGCCTAAAAGGAAGCTAACCCGGGTTCAACTCCCAGGCATCCCATATGTTCCTGAGCCCGCCAGGAGTGAGAATTTCTGAGCAACACCAGGTGTGTCCCCTCCCTCTTTCCCTAAGAAACATGTCCTATTGCATTCAGAGTTACAGAAATGCAGTGCTGGAGAGCTAGTACAGCAGGTAGGGCATCTTGCCTGGCACCTGGCTAATCCTAGACACCACATATGGCCCCCAGAGCACCAACACAAATAATTCCTTGTTGTTGTCTTTTTGTTTTTGTTACGGGCCACATTTGGTGGCATTCAAGGGTTACTCCTACTCTGCACTCAGAAATCGCCCCTGGTAGGTTTGGGGGACTATATGGGATACAAGGGGTTGGTCCCTGGTAGGCCATGTGCAAGGCAAACGCCCTACACATTGTGCTGTTGCTTCAGCCCTAGGAATAATTCCTTAGTGCAAGGCCAGAAGCAACCCTTGAATATCACCTGGGTGTGGCCCCCAAATCAAGACAAAAATGCAGTCCCAAGATGCTCTGGAGGACCAACACAAAGATATTTAAGACTTATTTCAAAATTATAACTTAAAGTTTGATTTTTTTTTTCACTTAGTTGTAGATCTGGTTTCAAATAGGGATGAGGGTGCATAGAAACCAGGCACAGTAATAAACTGGCAAAAATGGAGGCTAGGTAGTGGTTCTCTCTGGGAGAATAAGCTGCACAGCAATCACAGAACTTATAAAAAACATAGAGGGGCCGGCGAGGTGGCGCTAAAGGTAAGGTGTCTGCCTTGCAAGCGCTAGCCAAGAAAAGGACCATAGTTCGATCCCTTGGCGTCCCATATGATCCCCCCAAGCCAGGGGCAATTTCTGAGCGCATAGCCAGGAATAATCCCTGAGCATCAAACAGGTGTGGCCCAAAAACTAAAAAACAAAAAACATAGAGGGCCCCGGTCTCCCATATGGTCCCCCGTGCCTGCCAGGAGCTATTTCTGAGCATACAGCCAGGAGTAACCCCTGAGCATCGCAGGGTGTGGCGCAAAAAACAAACAAACAAACAAAAAACATAGAGGGCAATATAATAAAGCCTATCACGATGAAAATATGCACCACCTTCATGATTTCGATGTCCACATTCTGTGGTGGTACCGTACTAGTTCCATGACACAGTAGCCCAGAGAAAAATTGGTCAGACTGTATCAGGTGAATGGGCCGGCATGGTGGCACTAGAGGTAAGGTGTCTGCCTTGCCAGTGCTAGTCTAGGACGGACCGTGGTTCGATCCCCAGGAGTCCCATATGGTCCCCCAAGCCAGGAGCGATTTCTGAGCGCATAGCCAGAAGTAACCCCTGATCATCACTGGGTGTGGCCCAAAAAAACAAAACAAAAAAAAGAATATATCAGGTGAAGGATACATAGGAGCTTGCATATGAGAGGCTCAGGTCTAATCCCCAGCACTGCTGAGTGAACCCCCAAGCACAAGCTAGTAGTAATTCTTGAGTACCCCAGGTGTGACCCAAAAAAAGCACCCCCAAGGAAGATTACATGAGATCTTTGTATCTTCCTAAGTGTAAATCTAGAATGATCTCAAAATTAAAAGTTTAATTTTTAAGCCACACCCACTGATGCTCAGGGGTTACTCCTGGCTATATGCTCAGAAATCACCCTGGTTCAGGGGACCATATGGGATGCCAGGAATCAAACCCTGGTCTGTCCTGGATCAGCCACTGCAAGGCAAAGGCTGTGCTATCACTCCAGTCCCTAAAAGTTTAATTTTTTAAACTATCTTTAAACCGATTTTATTTAAAAGAGACTAAAAATAATTTAGGTGACTTAAAACAAAATAAGGGGCCAGAGAAATAGTACAGCGGCAGGGCATTTACCTTGTATGTGGTCAACCTCGGGTGAACCTGGGTTCGATTCCCAGCATCCATATGGTCCCCTTAGCCTGCCAGGAGCGATTTCTGAGTGCAGAGCCAGGAGTAACCCCTGAGCATGGCTGGGTATGGCTCCAAAACCTAAATAATAATAATAATAATAGTAATAATAATAATAAATAAAATAGGCCCAAACACAGAGCTCTGAAAGTAAACACTTGAGGACTTTACAGATGGGATAAGTCCCATAAGCCAAAGCACGAAAGAAAGAAAGAAAGAAAGAAAGAAAGAAAGAAAGAAAGAAAGAAAGAAAGAAAGAAAGAAAGAAAGAAAGAAAGAAAGAAAGAAAGAAAGAAAGAAAGAAAGAAAGAAAGAAAGAAAGAAAGAAAGAAAGAAAGAAAGAAAGAAAGAAAGAAAGAAAGAAAGAAAAGAAGGAAGGAGAAGAGAAGAGAAAAAAAGAAAGAAAAGAAAAAACATTGGAAATGTAAAGGCACACGAAGGACTCCTGATTGCCAAAGCAGAGAAAATCAATCTACACCAAACAGCAAACAAACATGAAGTGGCCTCAAAAAGAATTGCTAGAGTTGGGCACTGAAGAAATAGCACAGTGGGTAGGGCGTTGCTATGGTGGCCAACCAGGGTTTGATCCTCAACATCCCATATGGTCCCCTGAGCTTGCCAGGTGTGATTTCTGAGAACAGAGCCAGCAGTAACCTCAGAGTGCCGCCAGGTGTGGCCTAAACCCACCCACCCCAAAAAGTAAGAAAAAGAATTGCTAAAGTAAAGCCTCTAGACACTGTAATCCCCAATTCAGAAAACCATGAGTGTGCCTGGGGATCCCCCTTCCACCTCAGGGTCATGGCCACCACACATTTCAAGAGTCCCCCAGAGCTTCCATTTCTCTGTGCTACTCACAAAGTTCCCAAAGCTTCCAGAATTTCCAGCTTCCCTTAGCTGTGGGACTGGCCTTGAGGAAGCAGGACCTGGAGCCCGTCTGTGATGAGCTCATCCTCCTAACACTCTGGGAGCCACTCCTGTTCCTCCTCTCCCTCCCCCCCCCCCAAGCCCTTCCCCAGGAAGGCAGGTCAGATCTGTTTAAAGTGACACCCACAACCTGCTTGGCTACCTGGTCATGGCTGGAATGAGTCCTTTCCTACATGTGACTGGTGCCTTGGTCATTTCCAACTCTGGCTGGTTCATGCAGCTTCTGAGTTCAAGTGGCCATAGACGCAGCAGTTACTGCTGTCCCAGCCAATGTCCTCCCTGCAGGATTTCACTAGCACCCAGAACCAGGACAGAGCTTGTTCCGGAGGGCCCCTGCTAAAATCAATCCCACTTTTGGGGAGATCCCCTCTTTCCCCGAATGGAAAGCTTTCTTCCACCACTCCCAACTTCTGTCTGTTCCCTCTTCTGTCTGTCCTACCCATAAGTCACCCTCAACCAAGACAACAAAGTGCTTCCCACCTTAGCACTGTGGTTCACTTTTTTCTTTCAATGGAGAAATTATGGAGATCCCACCTGAAGTCTCATATAGGCCAAGCATGCTGTTGACCACTGAGCTAAGTCCTAGCCACTGTACAATGTCTCCAAAGATGCTTGGTGAGGGATCAATGCAGGGGCCAATATATAATGCACAATAGGCTGGGAACCATCTCCCTGACCCCTCAATTTCAATACATTTCAGGGGTACTGCAGGGACTCAGCAATGCTCAGAGCTTTTCCTGGCTCTTTGCTCAGCATGTGACTCTGCCCACAAGCACAGCAAGCACTTTACCCCATATGCTAGTTTCTATCCCATTATCCCTTTATTTTATTCTGGTTTTGGTTGTGTTTTCTTGGGCAGCCTCACCTGGTGATGCTCAGAGCTTCCTCCTGTCTATGTGCTGAGGGATCATTCCTGGCAGAACTCAGGAACCATATGGGGTCCCGAGATCAAACCCGGATTGGGTACATAAAAGGCAAGTGCTTTACACTGTATTAGCTCTCTGCACCCTGTTTTATTTGTTTTTTCTTTTTGTTTTTTCTTGGGGGGGGGTGGGTCACACCCAGCAGCGCACAGGGTTACTCCTGGCTCTACGCTCAGAAATCACTCCTGGCAGACTTGGGGGACCATATGGGATGCTGGGATTAGAACCACTGTCCTTTTTGCATGCAAGGCAAACGCCCTACCACTGTGCCACAGCTCTAGCACTCCTCCTGGCTCTCAATGACCAGGAGGGAAGATAAATCATATAAAAGCAGTTGTTGCCAAAGCAACATCATAGTGGGAAGGGCATCTGCCTTGCACAGCCTGGATATGATCCCCAGCATCCCCAGCATCTCATATAGTCCCCTGAACCTGCCAGGAGTGATTTCTGAGTGCAGAGTCAGGAATAATTCCTGAGCACCACCGGGTGTGGTCTTTCCAAATAAAATTCTGTTTCTATGGTGAATGAATAACTTTTCCTATAAATATGACTATGAATCTATAGAATTATTTAAAAACATTTAATTAATTAGAAATTTCTTTTCAGGGGCTAGAGAGGTAGCACAATGGTAGGGTGTTTGAACGCAGAAGATTCAAGATGGACAGTGGTTAGAATCCCGGCATCCCATATGGTCCCCCATGCCTGTCAAGAGTGATTTCTGAGCACAGAGCCAGGAGTAACCCCTGAGCACTGTTGGGTGTGACCCCAAAACAAACAAACAAAAAAGTCGCTTATTAAAAATTAACATGAATCTAGGGAGATGGAGCAACAGGCTAAGCATATGCTTTGCAGGCAGGAGGCCCAGATCCTATCATCAGCACCATATGGTCCCCAAACGTTGCCAGAGGAGACCCCTCCCAAACACTAAGTCAGAAGTATCCTGAGAGAACTACAAGTGTGCCCAAAACAGATATGGTAAGACTTAAGGCAATTAGAAGTTTCTCGTTAGAGCCAGAGAGAGAGCACAGGGTAGGGCATTTGCCTTGAATTCAGCAGATCCACAACAGATGGTGGTTCAAATCCCGGCATCCCGTATGGTCCCCCGTGCCTGCCAGGGGCAATTTCTGAGCTCAAGAGCTCAAAGCCAGGAGTAACCCCTGAACACCGCCAGGTGTGACCCAAAAACAACAGCAACAACAAATACAAAAAAAAAAAAAGAAAATTCTATAGAAGTTATATATCAGTATTTATGGGGCTGGAGAGATAGCATGGAGGTAGAGCATTTGCCTTGCATGCAGATGGACGTGGTTCAAATCCCAGCATCCTCTATGGTTCCCTGAGCCTGCCATTTCTAAGTGTAGAGCCAGGAGTAGTCCCTAAGCACTGCCAGGTGTGACCCAAAAACAAAACAAAACAAAACAAAACGAACAAGAAGTTTCTCATCATCACAAGTCATTAGGGAAGTACAACCCTGCATGCATCACTCCTGCGAAAATATCACAAGTATTTGTGAGGACATGGGGAAAGGGGGACTCTCCAGCATTGCTGTGAGGAGTGAAAGCTGATGGGATCCATTGACTACTACTAAATCTTATCATTTATTGCTCATTTATTATTGTCCTGCTGATTTTATTAATAATACAAGTGCTGGAAAATTAATCCTTTTACTTATCCCTGGAGAACTGAGCAGACAGAGATTGTCCAAGGAAGGCCTGTATAGGAAGGCCTGTACTCCAACAGCAGAGTGGGAGAATAGCCTTTGGGCTCTTGTTGAGGGATAAGAATGAGAGAAGGGTCCAGAGAACAAGCTCAGAGAGCTCTGCATGAAGAAGGTCCAGTTTTGAGCCCCGGCACCAAAGAAAGAGACCTCTGAACAGAGAACTAGCAAGATCCCAAGAATATCCAGGTATGCCTCCCGACCCAAAAAAAAATATGTGGGGTTCATTTTGTTTTTGTATTGGATTTTTGTGAAGCTTGGTTTTGAGCCACACACAACAATGCTCAGGGGTCATTCCTGCCTCTGCTCTCAGGAATGACTCCTGGTGGTGCTCAGGAGTCCATATAAGGTGCTGTATACCATACCATACCAACCATACACTATACCATACCATACCATACCATACTATCCCATGCTGTATACTACCAAACCATACCATACCATATAGTACTGTACCCTAGATCATACCCTGGACCATACCTGCTGTGATCAGGGTTTATTCCTGACTCTGCTCAGGTAGCATTACTCTAGCATGCCTTGAGGACCCTACTTAGTATCGGAGATCAGACCCTGGTTATCTGTGTGCCCATTCTGCTGTATTATCTGCTTCTCCAGCCCCAGAGAGGAGGTTAAAAATACTGCTAAGCTAATCAGGGAGCTCCATGGGCTGAGCACATGCTTGGCAAACCAGAGGCCCAGGTTTGATCTCCAGCATTACATGGTCCGCTGAGCACCACCAGGAGCGACCAACACCTAAGCAAAGTCAGAAATAGAAATAACCCCACCACCTCCAGGTGTACCACTCAAAAAACATAAAAGTTTTAGACTTAATCTCTTTATACGTCAACTACTCTTTCATTTTTCAACCCATAGAGAAGAGTCATTCTCAAATCTTTTTTTGTTTGTTTTGTTTTTGTTTTTATTTGGTGCTTGGGGCACACCTGGCAATGTTCCATAATTACTCCTGGCCTCAATCAAGGCAAGCGCCCTACAAGCTGTACTATTCCTCAACCCCCTGTTCTCAACTCTCAATCCTTACTGCTCTGCTCTCATCTCTTTCTTCGGCTATAAACCTTTCTTGCTATAAGTCTCAAAAATAACTCACAGGAAAAATATGGGCACGTGGCCCAATTAGTTAAAAGGTGTTAGGGGAAAAAAATAATCTCATTCACACCTACATGCTATTCTAACTAAAATCTATATGGATGAGGGACTACTGCAAAAAAAAAAAAAAAGTCAATTTAATGGGAAAAAAAAAACCCACCTCAACTTAAATCTTCTAGCTCACCTTATAGCTTCTAGAATCTAGAGGATTAAGTCAGCGCTGAAGAAAAGAGTCCAGAACTTAAGGCGCTTGCCTCTATTCAATCCCTAGTGACTCCTGAGCAATAACCTAGGCATATCCCTGTGCTTACTCAGTGCCAGGTGTGGCACAAAAATTAGAAAAGAAAAAGAATTAAAATCTTGATCCCAGGGGTGGGGATCAGTGGCCCAGCAACCACCTATACTGCAGGTTTGAGGCCATAAGTCTAGGGCTCAGGTGTGTCCCATTGGGCTAAGCGGGACCTGGGCATAGCTGTGATCCCCTGGACCTCAAGGGGAGTACCCAGAACACTGTGACCAGTTAACCACCTCTGTCCAAGCACCACAACCAAGCAGTGGTCCAACCTAATAAGCACAGAAGCTTGTGTGTAGAAACACCCAATCATGTGAGTAGGTGGTGATATCACAATGATGACAAGGAGAAGAAAATGTGAAATAGAATTTTTTTTTGTTTTTCGGGCCACACCCATTTGATGCTCAGGGATTACTCCTGGCTAAGTGCTCAGAAATTGCCCCGGGCTTGGGGGGACCATATGAGACCCCAGGAAATCAAACCGCAATCCTTCCTTGGCTAGCGCTTGCAAGGCAGACACCTTACCTCTAGCGCCACCTCACTGGCTCTGTGAAATAGAATTTTTAAAGGGTCAGAGAGACAGCCCAATAGGCTGAGTGAATGTTTTACATGTGGGATGCTCAGGTTCCATCCCAGGCACCAAGGAATACTAACATAGGAGTGGCAGCACTAAGCACTGCCAGGTGTTGCCAAAAATTTTTAAATAAATACTAAAGTATGTTTAAAAAAGTAAATTTATTGAGGCTCGAGTAACAGCACAGCGATAGGGTGTTTACATTGCGTGTGGCCGACCCAGGACAGAACCAGGTTTGATTTCCAGCATCCCATATGATCCTCGAGCCTGCCAGGAACTATTTCTTAGCACAGAACAAGGAGTAACCCCTGAGCACTGCCAGGTAAGGCCTCCCCAAAAAAACTGAGGGGCCAGAATGATAGCATAGTGGTAGGGCCTTTGCCTTGCATGTGGCTAACCCATGATGAACCTGGGTTCAATCCCGGGTGTTCCATATAGTCCCCCAAGCCAGAAACGATTTCTTAGCGCATAGCTAGGAGTAACCCCTGAGTGTCACCGGGTATGGCCCAAAAAAACAAAATAAAACAAAACAAAATCTGAAATCAGGGAGTGATAGCACAGCAGGTAGGGCAGTTTTCCTTGCACATAGCTGATCCAAGTTCAATTTCAGACATCTCATATGGTCCCTGGAACTTTCCAGGAGTGATTTCTGAGTGCAGAGCCAGGAATAACCCCTGAGCTGCTGAGTATGGTCCAAAAAAATAATATCTAAAAGCAAATATATAAATTCATTCATGTAAAACATATATAATTTTCTCAATACAAACCCCCTCAGAATAAAATATATTTGACTAAATCCCTTACGTTCTATTGTAATAACATTCACCCTATATGTGTATGTAGATAAGTATTTCCACTATTAAAATGATGACTTTCTGGATGCTTCGACATGTGAGCAATTTCTCGTTACAAAAACTTCCCCACGCACAGTTCCTCCTGCAATTATGCACAGCGTGAATCTGGTAATGTACCCAATTCTCTGCACAATGATACAAAGCTCATATTTAGCATCATGCTAATTTTCAAATTAGTTTCTCGGGTGTAGCATATTTAAGGTAGAAAAATCTATGAATACAGGCAGAGATGAAAGGGGCTGGAGCAACAGTGCAGTGCACAGAGCCTTTGCCTTGCAAGCAGCATACCTAGGTTTGATTGATCCACAGCATCCTATATATTCCCGAGCCTGCCAGGAGTGATCCTATAGAGACAGTGATTCTGTAGAGACAGAAGAAAGCCCAAAGCCCAGCCAGGTATGGCAAAAAAAAAAATTGGGGAAGGGGGGTCACACCTGGCAGCGCTCAGGGGTTACTCCTGGCTCTATGCTCAGAAATCGCTCCTGGCAGGCTGGGGAGACCATATGGAATGCTGGGATTCGAACCACTGTGCTTCTGCATGAAAGGCAAACACCCTATCTCCATGCTATCTCTCTGGCCCCTGATTTGGTTTGGTTTTGGGTAACACACAGTGGTACTCAGGAACTGTTCCTGGCTCTGTGTTCAGGGATTATTCCTGACAGTGCTGTATATGGCACCTGGGACTGAAATGAGGGCCCATCTTAATAACAATAATTCCATTGAGTCTGTCCAATAATTTCAATGTGTCTATCCATTTTTAGGTTTTTTTCCATACTAGAGAAGTCCATGTTTTCTCTTGAATATCTCTCTCTTTCTCTCTTTCCCACCTTCCAGTTCTCTAAATTTCATTCAGTTAAAAACTGTTCTTGCTTTGCGAAGAAAAAAAAAAAAAAACAACACTTCCAAATCATTGATGCCACATGTAAGTACCAGTGGCACAGACTTGAGTGTGACTTCACTAACACCAACTGCAGTGCTAATGTCAATGTACTGGGTTTTGTTTGTTGTGGGAGTCACTGTGTTTCAATGAAGGGCAGCAGTGCTGGAGGTTGGCCCTGGGCTCTAGTCATAAAGGGGCCTCTCAGATACAACATTTATTTTCCATCACTGCTGCACTCACAGCCCAAGACCCAATTCAATCAATTTTCTTTTCTTTTTCTTCCTTCCTTCCTTCCTTCCTTCCTTCCTTCCTTCCTTCCTTCCTTCCTTCCTTCCTTCCTTTTGATTTTTTTTTATGGGTTACATCCAGCAATACTCAGGGTTCCTGCTGGCTCTACATTCAGGAATTACCCCTGCTGGTGCTAGGAGGGGGCTTTATGGGATGCAAAGGATGGAACCCAGATGGCTGCATGCAGGCAAATGTACCACCCACTGAACAATCACTCGGGCCCAGCTTCAATTTCTTTCTCATGAAAGTCAAGTACTAGGGATCTGAGCCATAGTACTGTGGATACAGTGCTTGCCTCAGTGGCAACCAACTGGAATTCAATCTCCAGAACTCCATTTGGTCCCCCAACCACCACCACGAGGGATTCCTGAGTTTAGAGCCAGAAGGCCTGAGCATCACCAGGTGTGACCCAAAAGTAAAAAGATAAACAAAAATTGAAGGATTACTGTTACATTCCGCTGAAAAGCACAGTGTTGTAAAGATAAAATGAGATTATATGTCTGGCAAGCAATTTTATTATTATCATCATCATACTATTATTAACTTATGAATAAATTTCCCCACAGCAAGCTAAGGAATTAGCTTAACATACTGAATGCATATTTTGAGATGTTTAAGCTTTTTCCCTAAACAGCCATAGAGCACTGCATTACACTCCTAATCACACACAGGAGGAATTCCCAAACCCAGCACTGGGAGTAGCTCCCCCAAACACCAACAGGTATAATCCAAAAAACCAAAGAAGAACAAAACTTTAGTGGAGGGTCTAACATAGGAGGGTCCAGAGATGTAACTCAATGGAATAGTACTTGTCTCACATGCGTAAAGAGGCCTTGGGCTTGATTCCAGGTACCCCATACATAACACATACTTCCTATTTAGGTGGGGAGACAGCTGAAGGACTAGGGTGCATGTTTTACATTTGGCTTGTTTCTGATCTCTGGCAGTGCACAGCTCTCTGAGCACCACAGGTCTGTCCCTGCAATATACTAGGAGTAGTTCGTGAACCCACTGAGCATGTTTGGGGCAGGGGCCAAAGCAACTGGACACCGGGGAGGGCATTGTCTTCATGCAACCAACACAGGTTCAAGGTCCAGCACCCCTGAACATCGCCAGAAGTAATTCCTGAGCACAGAGCCAGACCTTATCCCTGAACATGACCCAGTGAGGACCATAAACAAGAACACTCCCTCTCCCCGCCCGCAAAAAAAAGTATGTTTGGTGTTATTTTATTTCTTAATTGCTTTATTAAGCAGTATGGTTACAAAGCTGTTCATTGTTGGGGCTAGAGAGATAGCATGGAGGTAAGGCATCTGCCTTCCATGCAGGAGGACGGTGGTTCGAATCCTGGTATCCCATATGGTCCCCCGAGCCTGCCAGGAGCTATTTCTGAGTGCAGAGCCAGGATTAACACCTGAGCACCACTGGGTGTGACCTAAAAACAAAACAAAAAAAAAAAAAAAAGACTTTAAAATTACTCTGGGCTGGAGCGACAGCATAACAGGTAGGGCATTTGCCTTGCACATGGCAGACGTGAGATCAATTTCCGGCATCCTATATGGTCTCCTGAACCTGCCAGGAGTGATTTCTAAGCACAGAGCCATGAGTAATTCCTGAGTGCCACTGGGTGTGGCCTAAAATTCAAAACAAGGTTTTTAAAAATTACTTACTGGGGGGTTGCCCAGAGAGATAGCATGGAGGCAGGGCATCTGCCTTGCATGCAGAAGGACGAGGGTTCGAATCCTGGGATCACATATGGTCCCCCGAGCCTGCCAGGAGAGATTTCTGAGTGTAGAATCAGGAGTAACCCCTGAGCGGTGTCAGATGTGACCCAAAAAATAAAAACCAAAAATTACTTACTGGGGCCCGAGAGATAGCACAATGGTGGGGCATTTGCCTTGCACAGGGCCAACCCATACAGTCCCCCAAGCCTGTCAGAAGTGATCCCTGAGCACCGCCGGGTGTGGCCCAAAAACAACAACAACAAAGAAATTACTTACTGACCTCAAGCTTCCATCCTAACTTTGATCCCTTCTGAGAAACATGTGTTATTGAGACACAATTTAATATTTACTTAACATTTTACCATTTAATTTTTGTTCTGGTTGCCGCAGCCTTGGCTCAACAGACTGAGCACATGGCTCGCTTACTGGAGGCCTGGGTTTGACCCCCAGATCACAGGGTCTAGCTGAACACCACCAGTGACCCCTAAGCACCGACCAAGACTTGCCCCTAGGTAGCCCAAACTCAACAAAGAGTGAGCTGTTCCTTTCAGCCTGGCCAACTATTATGTAAAAGCCTCAAGGCTAGAGTCTTTTGTGCATTAGTCCTTTTCCATCTAGTATGCCTAATTACATTGTTACATTATAATTATTTGTTTCTCTATCACTCTCTCTTTCTTGACTCCAGGCAAATCAAGGCTGAGAGCAATGCTTGTATTTGCATCCTGCAAGTTTAGCAATCAACCTCAAGTCTTAGTAATCAGACACAAAATTTAAATGTTTGTAAGTGGGTCAACCAATGAAGACTTTTCCCCTTTGAAATGCATTACACAGTCCACATAATAGGAACTCAGTAAATAAAGTGATGTTGAAATATTTTGGACCTGAGACAGGAAGCCTTTTATTGCCCCCCAAAAAAGCACTTCTGGGTCAGGAGAGATAGTACAATGGGTAGGACACTTGCCTTGCATATGGCTGATCTGGGTTCAACCTCAGCACACCATAAAGTCCTTCAAGCTCACCAGGAATAAACCCTAAGCACAGCCAGGTGTGTGCCGCCCCTCCAAAAAATTTTTTTATCTATTAGCATTACAAATTAAAAGTTTTTCGGGGCCAGAGAAACTAGTACATGACAATTACCTTACATACCACCTACCACCTACCTCCTGGTTAGATCCCAGCACTGAATAGCATGCCCCAATCATCTCCAGGAGTAATCTCTAAACACAGCCAGGAATAAGCCCTGGGTACTATTGGGCATAGTCCCAAAACAAAACAAAAACAAAAGTTTTAGTTGAACATATATCAAATAATTTCAGCCATTCATCAGCCACAACAAGGCCAGCTGCAGAAGCTAAAAAAAACATTGTTCTAATGATTACATTCTGATGATTTTTGTATTGGTTTGGAGGTCACACACAGCAGTGCTCAATGGTTATTCCTGGGTCTACACCCAGGAATTGCTCCTTGGTGGCGCCCAGTGGATAAGATAGGATGACCTATCTGTCAACTGTGTGCAAAGCAAATTGTGTTCTAGCCCCTAATGATTATATCTGTGAGCATCAACATGAAAACGTACCATTGCATCAGAAAATATTTCATGCCAAACATAGTAAGAAAGTTATCAGAATATTTGTATCTAGATACATAAATTTCAAGCCTGACTCCAAGCCACTGTCTTCTTTTCTTTTTTTTTTTTTCAAGCCACTGTTTTCACTAAGAATCAGTGTTCAAGGAGTGACAGCACAGTAGTAGGGCGTTTGGCTTGCACGCAGCCTACCAGGGAAGGACCCGGGTTCTATCGCCAGCATCCCATATGGTCCCCGGAGCCTGCCAGGAGTCAAAAGTAACCTCTGAGTGCCACCAAGTTTGGCCCAAAAACCAAAACAACAACAACAAAAAAGTGTTTATGAACAAAGTGACCCAAAGTTTTCAGAAAATTGTCCTTGGGCTTCCTGATCCCTGCGGGAGACTGCTGAGGAAGATCCTGCTTCACACAGCTGCGAGCATCTCCTAACCCAAGAACCCCACCACGACAAGCAGTAAGAGTCAAGCGTGCTAATGGGGAAACAACACAGGACAACAGCATGCATAGAGAATGAACATGGCAGCTCTGATGACCCAGAAAGTACCAACCACATAGTTAATCTCTCAGACAAGGAGTTTAGAGTAGTAATATGGAGGATGCTCATAGGACTCAAAGAAAGAATAGATCAAGCTGAAGAGAACACAACGATAGAAATCAGAAAACTCCAAACTGAAATGACAGGACTGAAAAATTCAGTAGACGAAATCAAAACCTCAATGGAAAGCCTCTCCAACAAAGTAACAGCAGCCGAGGACAGAATCAGCAAGCTGGAAGATGAGATGCAGAAAACTGTCCTTGAGATTTAAAGATTTAAATTTTTTCACCTCACTAATTTAACTCCAATTGGGAGTTCATTTCTACATCAACATATTCAATACTTGTTCTGCCTCCTAAAATAAAATTTTCTTTTTTGGGGGTGGTAGGGCGGTGCTTAGGGCTCAGGGGGACCATAGGATGCCAAGAATCAAACCCAGGTCCACCCTGGGTCAGACGCATGCAAGGCAAACACCCTACCGCTGTGCTAACTTACCAGCTCAATAAAAGATATTTTTGGGGGGGTCACACCCGGCAGCGCTCAGGGGTTACTCCTGGCTTTATGCTCAGAAATCGCTCCTGGCAGGCTCCGGGGACTATATGGGATGCCAGGATTCGAACCACTGACCTTCTGCATGCAAGGCAAATACCTTACCTCCATGCTATTTCTCCAGCCCCCAAAAAAAGATTTCTTATAAAAACTGACATGCCATTGGTCTACAAGATATGTTTCGGGGATGCAATTTCACATCTTTTTTTTTTTTTTTTTTTTTTTTGGTTTTTGGGCCACACCTGGCGGTGCTCAGGGGTTACTCCTGGCTGTCTGCTCAGAAATAGCTCCTGGCAGGCACGGGGGACCATATGGGACACCGGGATTCGAACCAACCACCTTTGGTCCTGGATCGGCTGCTTGCAAGGCAAACGCCGCTGTGCTATCTCTCCGGGCCCGCAATTTCACATCTTGATAAATAATAATAAATACATGCCCATACTATACTCACCAAGCATCCAGGGTTTTTTGGGGTTTTTGTTTTGTTTTGTTTTGTTTTTTGCTTTTGGGGTGACATTCGTCAGCGCTCAGGGGTTACTCCTGGCTCTACTCTCAGAAATCATTCCTGGCAGGCTCCTGGGGGTGAGGTGGGAGGGGGGAACCATATGGGATGCCAGGATTCGAACCACTGTCCTTCTGCATGCAAGGCAAACCCTACCTCCATGCTATCTCTCTGAGAGGCCCAGGCATCCAGTTCTTAAAAAAGGCAAAACAAACAAACCAACAAAAACCCACAACTCTTTCTGCTTAATCCCAAATCTAACCAGTGTTACCTCAATTTAAAAAAAAAAATGTAATAGCAAATCATCTGAACTTTGAGAACTTGGAATTCTAATCATCAAAACAGTAAAAACTACCCCTAGAGAGCTCAGACTCCGCTGCTACTTTTGTTGGTGGGTTTTGGTTTTTTTTTTTTTCTTTTTCTTTCAGTATTTAGGTTGCATTCAGGGAAGATTTAAGTGCACAGCCTTCCACTGTCTCAGCTAAACTGTGACACTGCATTGATAAATTCCTAAGAGGAAAGGAGCTCCTCCACTTGAATGAATCGGGGAAGAAAACGTGATCCGTTTCTCTCTTCTATTTTTTTTTCTCTGTCTCTGCGTCTCGTCTCTGTCTCCCCCTCAGTCCTCCCCCCCCTAAGCCACACACACACACACACACACACACACACACACACACACACACACACACACACACACGTCCTGATGGTGTGTGTGTGGGGTTTTGTTTTTTTCTCTCGACAACTTTCCTTCTCCCGCCCCCGGCCCACACACATTCTTCCAGAGCAGCGAAACTTTCCTGCTCGTCGGGCTCCTCCAAGCTCCCGAGCCCAAGTGCACCTCCAAAGGAGTTCCCCGGGACAGCGCTGGCCTCAGCGACCCTTGCACCGGACCCCGGGGGAGCGCAGGGTGGGGATGATGAGGGGGTCCCCAAAAGGAGCCACTGCTTTCCCGCCGGGCCACTGGGTTCCTTCCCCGCACACCTCGGCCTCCGCCCAGGCAGGCGAAGATGTGGACCTGGGCCCGGCCTCCTCGACCCGTCCCACCTACCTAGCCTCGTCCAGCGGGGCACCCCCCCAGTTTCTCAGCAAGGCGTCCTCGGGTGCAGCCGCGGCCCCGGGACCCC
Source organism: Suncus etruscus (assembly GCF_024139225.1). Lineage (NCBI taxonomy): Eukaryota > Metazoa > Chordata > Mammalia > Eulipotyphla > Soricidae > Suncus > Suncus etruscus. The sequence goes on along the minus strand of NC_064862.1, from coordinate 51,491,603 downwards.
CCCTCATCACCAGACCCGGCCCTGGGGGCGCCGCACACCCTGGCTTGCACACTCGCACTTGCACGCTGGCTTGCACCTGTGCACGCTCCAGCCGCCGCCTGCCCCTTGCACCCGGATCTCTCCTGCCCCGCCCGGACCCCCGCGTCCTCCCTCCCCGGGCCCGCGCCCCCTCCCCGGGCCCGCGCCCCCCGCGCCCCGTTTCCCTCGGCCCCGCCCCCTGAGGCTGTCGCACTCACGGCCGCAGCCGCCGCCTCTACCACCGCCGCCGCCGCTGCTATAGCTACGGGGAGCCAAGGCAACCGCTCTCGCGAGATCTCGCCCTCCCCCCCCCTCCGCGAGAAGAGCCGCGCAGAGACCTCGCGCGCCCAGGACCCAGGCCGGGACGGGGAGGAGGGGGCGCCGAGGTCTCGCGAGAGCACGGCGGGAACTGCGCTGGCCGGCGGCAGTGGCGCTGCTCTCGGGCGGGAGTGGCGCGAGCAGGGCGCGGGCCTTGCTGTTGCTAGGTAACTGGGGCTGGACCAGAGGCGAGGATGAGGTCAACTAGCGCGGCTCGGGATGCTTTGCAGCGTGTGTGGCCTTTTTTGCACCCGAGTGGCTCGACCTTTAGAGCCGCGTGGGATGCTGGATGGATAATGGGGCTGGAAGGTGGCTTTTGGGTCCCCACCCAGGCAGCGCTCAATTAGGGGTTCCTCCTGGCTCTCTGCTCAGAAATCGCTCCTGGCAGGCTCGGTTCAGGGGACCTTATGGGATTGCCGGGATTCAAACCACCGTCCTTCTGCATGCAAGGCCAACACATTACCTTCATGCTATCTCTCCGGCCCCGTGTCCCCTCTTCTTGCAGCGAGGTCGAGGGGCACCGAGCCAGATGGAAATTCACCTTCTTCTCTCTGGTCCCCTATACACGAATGTGCAAAGATTTTCTTTTTCTTTTTACTAGCGCTTCGCAAAAGTGTTTTTGCTCACCATCGATTTGCAGAAACAAAATAGGCAATGACAATTTAGTGAGGTTGTTTGTTCTTTTATCTTTTTTAATTTTTTATTTATTATTTTTGGATATTTGGGGGGGCTACACCCGGCGGTGCTCAGGGATTAATTGCTCCAGGCAGGCTCAGAGGGGACCCTATGGGATGCTGGAAATCGAACCCAGGGTCGTCCTGGGTCGGCCGCGTGCAAGGCAGAACACCTTGCCGCTGTACTATTTCTCTGGCCCTCTTTGTTGTTTTTTTTTGGGGGGTGAGTTTTTTTGTTTTTTTGTTTTGTTTGGTTTTTGGATCACACCCGGCGGCCCTCAGGGGTTTCTCCTGGCTCTGCGCTCAGGAATCATTCCTGCCAGGCTCTGGGGACCTTATGGAACGCCGGGGTTCTTACCAGGTCCATCCTGGATCTGCGGCGTGCAAAACAAATGCCTTACCCCTGTACTATCGCTCCAGCCTGTTTGTTTTTTCATTGTAGTGGAGCACGGGTGTTTGGGTTTGGATGCATGAAGGGGGACCTCAGTGGTGTGATTGGAACTTTTTCACTTTGTTGCCGCCCTGTGGTCACATCCTGACTTGGATTCTCTTCTCAAAACACTGGAGTTACTGACTGTAGCATCGGGAACAGATGGTGGGTTTAAGGAGTCTCAGTTCAGGGGCTAGAGAACATGCTTTGCCAACGTGGGAGGCCATATGGATCTTAGGAATCACATAGGCCCCCAGCACAGCTCTTAGAACTCCTCCAACCCAAGGCTTTACTGGTGTGAACCAAAAACCAAACATCTTTGGTCTGTTAATGTGCTCAGCAATGGACCTACATGTGGAAAGAGTCAGAAAATGTTGCTTCTAACCCTTAAGCACAGAGCCTGAAGCACTACTGGATGTAGCCCCAAAGACAAAATAAAACTTTACCTTTTGTAGAAAAACCGATATTGTAAAACTTAACTTCAGTACCTCATTATTCTGTTAGACCTTTCTTTTTATCTTTTTGGTTTTTGAGCCACACCCTGGCTAGGCACTCAGAAATCACTCCTAGCTTGGGGAACCATATGGAACTCCAGGGATTGAACCAATGTCTGTCCTGGATTGTCCGCATGCAAGGCAAACACCCTAGTGCTGTGCTATTGCTCAGGCCCCACTCGGTTATACCCTTAAGCTGAAAAGCTTGTTAGGTTTTTACCAAAGGAGTGAAATGTGTTATAGATACCTCAGAAGGCAAGAATGTTGAGGACTGATACTGACTGGTGTTTAAATTCAATTGAAGCATGAGGCTGGAGTGATAGCACAGCGTAGAACATTTGCCTTGCACGTGGCTGACCCGGGATGGACCCGGGTTCAAATCCCACCATCCCATATGGTCCCCAAGCCTGCCAGGAGTGACTTCTGAGACTTCTGAGCCTAGAGCCAGGAGTAACCCCTGAGCGCTGCCAGGTGTCACCCAAAAACTATATATGTATATGTATATGTATATGTGTATATATATATATATATATATATATATATATATGGTTCCGATCAGGGTGGCTCTGACTCTGGTAAATGACCTCACCCTCTTCTTCTCTCAAATAGAAACATTTCTTATTGGGGTCGGAGAGATAGCACAGTGGTAGGGCAACCCAGGATGGACTGTAGTTTGAATCCCGGCATCCCATATGGCCCCCAAACCAGCCAGGAGTGATTTCTGAGTGCAGAGCCAGGAGTAACTCCTGAGCAATGCCGGGTATGACCCCAAAACAAAACAAAACAAAACAGACAAAAAGAAATATTCCTTATTGGGGCCGGAGAGATAGCATGGAGGTAGTGTGTTTGCCTTGCATGCAGAAGGATGGTGGTTCGAATCCTGGCATCCCAAATGGTTCCCCGAGCCTGCCAGGAGCGATTTCTGAGCATAGAGCCAGGAGGAACCCCTGAGCACTGCCGAGTGTGACCAATAAATCAAAAAAAGAAAGAAAGAAATATTCCTTATTAATCTAGCCTGTCTCTTCCTATCTAGACAAAAAAAATATGTGTAGAGACATTGCTTCTCTCTGGACTGTCTGCATCTGACTTTGAATGTATACTCTGACTTTTAATAAGCTTCCTGAGAAACAGTGATATTACCTGTCTGAATATATACAGGTACAGCATGCATTCTACAACTGACCTCCATCCATGGCCCCAGAGAATAATTTTTTTCCAAGACATTTCTAATGGAATTCAGCCCCTGTTGCTCAAAGTACCTTTATTGTGGTCTTTCTTCTCACTCTCTGATACTGCTTGAATTTGTGTGCTCACTTTCCAAATAAACCACTTACATGCAAAGTTTGGTTTTGCTAATTGTGAGAAATCTAAATTATGTCCATTTACATTAGAGAAATGCATAGAGAAATATAATTTGTGTGAAATTTATAATTATGACCCCTTAAAATTTATTTTTAAGTTATAAAAGAAGATAATCAGGATAAATATCATGTGAGTCAAGTTCACGAACACTAGATTATTTTAATAATATTTTAATGGTTTAATGATAATATATTTTAATTTATTATTTTAAAACAATATTTTTTGTTTTGTTTTGGTTTGGTTTTTGGGTCACACCTGGCAGCGCTCAGGGGTTACTCCTGGCTCTATGCTCAGAAATCGCTCCTGGCAGGCTCGGGGGACTATATGGGATGCCGGGATTCGAACCACCATCCTTCTGTATGAAAGGCAAACACCTTCATGCTATTTCTCAAGCCCAAAAACAATAACATTTTAATATTTAAAAATAGCTATTATGGGCCCGGAGAGATAGCATGGAGGTAAGGCATTTGCCTTTCATGCAGAAGGTCATCGGTTCGAATCCCGGCATCCCATATGCTCCCCTGTGCCTGCCAGGAGCAATTTCTGAGCATGAAGCCAGGAGTAACCCCTGAGCACTGCCAGGTGTGGCCCAAAAACCACTAAATAAATAAATAAATAAATAAATAAATAAATAAAATAAAAATAGCTATTATGGGGGCCGGCGAAGTGGCGCTAGAGGTAAGGTGTCTGCCTTGCAAGTGCTAGCCAAGGAAAGATCGCGACCGTGGTTCGATCCCCCGGCATCCCATATGGTCCCCCCAAGCCAGGGGCAATTTCTGAGCGCTTAGCCAGGAGTAACCCCTGAGCATCAAACGGGTGTGGCCTGAAAAACATAAAACAAACAAAACAAAAAACAAAAAAAAAATAGCTATTATGAAAAGCCTTGGTGTTTAAATAAAGTAATTTGGGGGCAGAGCGATAGTACAGTGGGAGGGCATTTGCCTTGCATGATTTGATCCCCAGGTTTGATCCAGGTTTGATCCCCAGCATCCCATTGGGTCCCCAGAGCCCACAAGGTATAATTCCTAAGTTGCAGATTTCAGTACCTCTAAGTACTGCCAGGTGTGGCCCAAAAAACAAAAACAATAAAATTAAGTACATTTCAAAGAATAAAAATAATTAAAGTAATTTTTATGATCTAAAAACTAATTTGGGGGGGTCACACCAAGTAGTGCTCAGGGGTTACTCCTGGCTCTATGCTCAGAAATCGCTCCTGGGAGGCTTAGGGGACCATATGGCATGCCGGGATTCGAGCTATTTTTTTTTTTTTTTTTTTTTTTTTTTGGTTTTTGGGCCACACCCGGTGACGCTCAGAGGTTACTCCTGGCTATGCACTCAGAAGTCGCTCCTGGCTTGGGGGACCATATGGGACACCGGGGGATCGAACCACGGTCCGTCCAAGGCTAGCGCAGGTAAGGCAGGCACCTTACCTCCAGCGCCACCCCCCCGCCCGGATTCGAGCTATTGTCCTTCTGCATGCAAGCCATGCTATCTCTCCGGCCCCTAAAAACTAATTTTAAATATCTAATAACCTACATGAAATATCTTTAATATCAACATATAGTATATAGCTTGGAGGGCATACTGACAGTTCAGGGGCTTCTTTTAGCTCTGTGTTCAGTGATCACTCTTGGTGGTTCTCAAGGTATTGTGATTCAAACCAAGGTTATACTATAACCCATATCCTTGTTTTGTTTTGTTTTGTTTTGTTGACCATACCTATTGACACTCAGGGGTTACTCCTGGCTATGAACTCAGAAATCACTCCTGGCTTGGGGAACCATTTGGGATCCCAGGGGATCGAACCACGGTCCATCCTAGGGATAACCCCTTTCCTATTTGACTCCCTTAATACAATGATCAATTGCTTAGGGAGTTGGTAACTTCCACCAGCTTTCCTCTGAAGTCATTTTCCCTGACCCTCTGAAGCCATTTCTTTGCTGCTGCTGGGGCCCTGTGGTGCTGAGGAGGGAGCCTTGGCAAGTGTGTGGCATGTATTCTACCATCTAAACCACATTCCTGGCAAGTTATTTCTTCATTCTCCCTGATCTACATCACTGTCCTTTTATGCAACTTAAACATAAATAGAAGACTATAAAGAAGTCCTATGCTTAAAAAAATGTTTTAAATGTGAGGCCAGAGCAATAATACAATGGGTAGGGCATTTGCTTTGCATCATTGCTGCTGACTGGGGTTCAGTTCTTTTGTTTTGTTTTTGGCTCACACCCGGCAGCACTCAGGGGTTACTCCTGGCTCTAAGCTCAGAAATCGCTCCTGTCAGGCTCGAGACCATATGGGATGTCGGGATTCGAACCACCATCCTTCTGCATGCAAGACAAACACCTTACCTCCATGCTATCTCTTCTGCCCCAGGGGGTTTAGTTCTTGGTACCTCATTTTGTCCCCAGGAGTGATCTCTGTGTGCAAAGCCAGGAGTGAGGCCTGAATACTGCTGGGTGTAACCCAAAAACAAAGAAAAATGGGAAGAAGTGGGAGGCAAAGAGTACAGGGATTAATTTACTTGCCTTGGTCAACTGATCTTAATTTGACCTTGAGCATTGCCAGATGTGACCTCCACCCCCAGTTTTTTTAATTTGGTGGGAGACAGATAACCTGGCAGTGCTCAACTGATACTCCTAGATCTGTATAAGAGTGGTAGTAGAGTTCACTCCTGGTGGTGCCTAGGGGATCATGCAATGCCTAAGACTGAACCAAATGCAAAGCATACACTCTATTCAGCCCCTTAAAATCTAGCAAGTCAGCTGTACCCATTTCCTTCTGTATTCCAACATGGTTTCTGTTTCATCCTCTAGGAAATATGTTATCTTTTTTTTTCTTTTTTTTTTTTTTCTGGTTTTTGGGTCACACCCGGCAGTGCTCAGGGATTATTCCTGGCTCCAGGCTCAGAAATTGCTCCTGGCAGGCACGGGGGACCATATGGGGCGCCGGGATTCGAACCAATGACCTCCTGCATGAAAGGCAAACGCCTTACTTCCATGCTAGCTCTCCGGCCCCAAAATCTGTTATCTTTAACATATATCCCAAACCCTGTCTGGTGTCTTTTGAAAACTTGGGGTATGCTATAGTTCTGTGATAATCAGCTAATCCCATTTACCTCAATTTCTAATAAACTACATTAAAAAAAAAGTTAACACCGGGGCTGGAGTGATAGCACAACAGGAAAGGTGTTTGCCTTGCACATGGCCGACCCGAATTTGATCCCTGGCATCCCATATGGTCCTCCAGCCTTCTGGGAGTGATTTTTTTTCTTTCTTTCTTTTTTTTTTTTTCCTGTTTTTGTTTTTGGCCCACACCCACTGATGCTCAGGAGTTACTCCTGGCTCTGAGTTCAGAAATAGTTCCTGGCTTGGGGACCATTTGGGACGCCTGGTATTGAACCTAGGTCTGTCCTGGGTCAGCCACGTGAAAGGCAAGCACCCTACTGCTATGCTATCACTCTGGCCCCAACCAGGAGTGGTTTCTGAGTGCCGAGATAGGAGTAACCCCTGAGCATTGCCAGGTGTGACCCAAAAAACAAAAATAGTTAACACCAGGGTGGCCGGAGAGATAGCACAGCAGTAGGGCATTTCCCTTGCATGCTGCCGGACCTGAGTTCGATTCCCAGCATCCCACATGGTCCTCTGAGCCTGCCAGGAGCAATTTCTGAGTGCAGAGCCAGGAGTAACTCCTGAGCACAGCCAGATATGGGCCAAAAAAGAAAAAAAAAATTAACAAGTTAACAGCAGGGTCATGGGCCAGAAGGATAGTACAGTGAATAAGAAAGTAGGGCATTTGCCTTACAAACGTCCGACCTGTGTTTGATCCTTGGCACTCCATATGGTCCCTGAGCCACCAGAAGTGATTCCTGTATGTAGAGCCAGGAGTAAATCCTGAGTTTTTATTGTGATCCGAAAACAAAAATACAAAACAAAAAATAACTTAAAATAAGTTAACACCAGGGTCACTAATACCAGTTTCTTAACCATGAGACAGGATAACTTCTTAGCCTGCCTCCATATGGGCCAACATATGTTTGTTTAATAATACATCTTGTGTATTACGGAATAATTACACCTTTGTATTGTGTGGCCCAATGAATGTGGTTTCATGGGTGTGGACGTGGGTGTGTAAGCACTTAGTGTTCAGGTCTTATCTTGAAGGCTGAATAATGAATGTTTCCCCAGTTGACTTTAATTAGTCCCTGTGCATTGTTAACCTCAGTTCTTAGCTGCCCTGGAATATGAGGAGGAATTCGTTCATTTCCTTGACATTTATTGACGGTTTGCAGAGCAAATTCCAGAAAAGAGGGCCTTCATGCAGAGCAAGTGGGAAGGGATCTCTGAGTTATGAGGATGGCTTAATGGATGGGGCGAATTTGGAGGGAGGGCTGAAAAGGCATATCTCTCACTCCTTCCCCTCCCTGCCCCCCCCCCCAAGGCTGCTGGGTTTTGGTGAAAGAGTCCCTCTCGTTCCCTTCCAAATTGAAACCAGGAAGGGGACTTTGATGGCAAAGGCAGGAGGAACCACCTCACAACTCCTCTGTTTCCCCATCCAAGGGAATGCCGAGGTTCACGTTGTAGTCTACTTGCTCTCCAGAGCTCAGCCAGGGAATTGGGGTTCGATTGAAAGAAGGCCTGTTGGAGAGGTTCTGGTTGTAGAGGACCAGGGGTTCACTCAGCAGGGGCCCCAGATCAAACTTGGGCATCTGGAAGGTCATGCGTTTGGAGGCCTTCTCATATCCACCATAAGGCATGGCCGTCCTAGGAAGAAGGAAGGAGACACATTCAAGATGGAATGTAAGAAACAGAGTCTTATGAGTGAGAGGCTGCGCTATTTTATTTTATTTTATTTATTTGTTTTGTTTTTTTGGAGTCACATCCGGCAGCACTCAGGGGTTACTCCTGGCTCAATGCTCAGAAATTGCTCCTGGCAGGCTTGGGGGACCATATGGGATGCCAGGATTCGAACCACTGACCTTTTGCATGCAAGGCAAAAACGCCTTACCTCCATGCTATCTTTCCAGCCCCATGTCCTATTTTAAAGGAAAGCCAATGACCTCTAGTCTGAGAAGTCATCTGCATTCCTTAATCTTCTTCCTTACACTCCATTTCCCCTTCCTCAGCAAAAAGGAAAGAAATCTAAGTGTGTCAGAAAGAGAATATAGGTTTACACACTTCCCTGCATCCAGTCCATGCTAGTTCCAACCCCCACAACCATATGTATAGTCCTCAGAGCACTGCAAAGGCACTGGAGAGTAAGAGAGAGAGAGAGAGAGAGAGAGAGAGAGAGAGAGAGAGAGAGAGAGAGAGAGAGAGAGAGAGAGAGAGAGAACACTAGTTCTAGATGGATTCTAAAAATAGTTAGGACACAGATCAGTACTTCAGAGAAAATTGCCCCAAACACTCTCAAAACAAAGGTCTGAGTTTACCTTATATTAAAGTGTAGAAACTAAATTCAGAATTCCTACCCCTGCCTCTTCCCAGGGACCAGAGGTAGGTACAGTAAGTAGGGCATTTGCCTTACACAGAGTAGACCTGGTTTGAACCCTAGCAATCCCTATGGTCCTCTGAGTCCCACTAGGAGTAATTCCTAAGTGAAGAGCCAGAGTAAGCCATGGGCATCACCTGGTGTAGTACAAAAGCAACACAAAACAAACCAGAGTTTCTACCCCATCTCTAATAGGTTCAAGATGATCTGGCTGAAAAAACTGACATTTCCTCTTGAGATTTCAAGGAAATTTGTCTTTTTTTTTTTTATTAGGCTGATCTAACTTTGATCCCTGGAACCCCCTATCATCCTTTAAGAATGCAATGAGGGGGCCCGGAGAGATAGCACAGCGGCATTTGCCTTGCAAGCAGCCGATCCAGGACCAAAGGTGGTTGGTTCGAATCCCGGTGTCCCATATGGTCCCCCGTGCCTGCCAGGAACTATTTCTGAGCAGACAGCCAGGAGTAACCCCTGAGCACCGCCGGGTGTGACCAAAAAAAAAAAAAAAAAGAATGCAATGAGGGTTCCCTGAGCATAGATCCAGGAGTTAGCCCTGAGCACAGTCAGGAGCAGCCCAAAAACTAAAAAATAGAAAATTCAGATCTTGGGGCTGGAGAGATAGCATGGAGGTAAGGTGTTTGCCTTGCATGCAGAAGGATGATAGTTCGAATCCTGGCATCCCATATGGTCTCCCAAGCCTGCCAGGAGCAATTTCTGAGTGTAGAGCCAGGAGTAACCCCTGAGCGATGCCAGGTGTGACCCCCCGCCCCAAAAAGAAAAGAAAAGAAAAGAAAATTCAGGTCTTAACCAAATGCTTAGGGCTTCATGATGTTCTGGCTTTCTCATAGATCTGTCCAGTCTAGAAAAACCTAATTCAAAAAAAAAAATACATTAGGATATATTAAGCTTAGTATAATGAGTACCTATACTTAATATGAATTCATGTCTATACTTAGTATTTACTAGAGAAATAGAATCATACTATTGGGAGAATTAAATGAATCTATCATACTATTGGGAGAATTTTTTTTTTTTTTTTTTTTTTTGGTTTTTGGGTCACACCCGGTAACGCTCAGGGGTTAGTTTTGGCTATGCGCTCAGAAGTCGCTCCTGGCTTGGGGAACCTATGGAACACCGTGGATCGAACCATGGTCCATCCTAGTCTAGCGCTGGCAAGGCAGACACCTTATCTCTAGCGCCACCGCGCCGGCCTCATATTGGGAGAATCTTAAATGAAGGGAACTTCAAGAAGAGTTTAGAAGTATATTGGATTTTTTTTGTTTTTTTTTTTTTTCAGTTTCAGGGGCCACACCCAGTGGTGCTCAAGGGTTACTCCTGACTCTGCTCAGAAATCACTCCTGGCAGGCTTGGGATACCATATGAGATGCTAGGGATCTAACCTGGGTGGGCCACGTGCAGGGAAAATGTCCTCTCAGCTGTAATATTGCTCCGGCCCCTAGAAGTGTATTGGGGCTAGAGAGATAGTACAGCAGACAGGGCATTTGCCCTACACATATCTGACCTAGGATAAACTTCCTGCAGTATACCTCCCAGGAGTGATCCCTGAGCACAAAGCCAGAAGTAAGCATTTATCACCACTGGATGAGGGAGAAAAAAATGGAAAAGAACAAAGGATAACGAGATTGTAGGAGATAGTAGCTGCAGAAGTAGTGGTAGTGCATTTGCCTTGTACATGCCCAACCCTGGTTCATATCCTGGCATCCAACATAGTTCCCTGAAGCCTCCCAGTAGTAAGTCCTGAGCACTACCAGGTGTACCCTCCCCAAGAAAAGACAACGTTTTTCAAAAGTACAAAATATTATTCCTGGGCTGGAGCAATAGCACAGAACAGTGTGTAGGACAGGGGTCTCAAACTCGAGGCCCGTGGGCCATCTGCGGCCCTCCACACAACATTTTGTGGCCTGCGGCAGGCCTTCAAATATCGCAGTATTCTCGATTATTCGCTTACCGAATAATCACAATAAAATCGCATTAGTAAGAAAAAATCGCATTAAACATTCACATACCCCGAGCAGTTTCATTCAGGGTATGCAAATATTTAATGCGATTTTTGTGATTTTTTTCTTAATAATGCGATTTTTTATTCCAAATATTTGGTAAGCGAAATCCCTTATGCAGCCCTGCCTCACCCCGACTTTGCCTCCTACGGCCCCCCGGTAAATTGAGTTTGAGACCCCTGGTGTGGGACATTTGCCTTGCACACAGCTAACCCAAGTTTGATCCTCAGCATCGTGTATGGTCCCCTGAGCTTGCCAGGAGTAATTTCTGACCACGGAATCAGGAGTACCTGATGTGGCCTCCAAAAATAAATAAGTAAAAATAAAATAAAATATTCCTGGCTTATAGCCAAAGTTCCCAAACCCCAAGGCAATGTGACCACTTATAAGTGGTCTTTGAATTAAACTCCAGGCCCTGCCTCCCTATAGGTTTCCCCTTCATCATACTCCTTTGTCTGTACCACAGCAAAGCTCAGTTCTTTCATATTCCTCTCCTCCCTCCTCAGATTCCTTCAAAAGCATCTGAACCGAAGTTTCCATCCCAGCTAAGGGCTCAGAACCATATACAAGAAGGCTGTGATTTATGTCTCCCTGTTTTAAGGACTTGGCACAAGGGCGGGGGTTCAGCTCTGATTTCTGCCTCCCCTTACCTGTTGAAGGACTTATATTGGGGGAGTTCAGCTTTGCCTCCATAGGCCAACAGGTCCACACCAAGCTCCACTTTCTGCTGAGAGTCGATTCCCATGGCTCGCTCCCAGGGGGAAATGTAGGTCTTGAAGATAGTGACATGTTTTCCTTCTCCACCTGACGGGTCTCCTAGCAGCCAGAGTAGAGAAAAATCAAAGACCAGTTGCTAGTCACTGGAGGTTTCCACTGTGTCCCTGTCGGAGGTAGGTGCTAGAAGCAGGGGCCTGAGAGAAAACATCGTGGTGATTGGGTAGCTTTGTGGGTCCAGACTTCTGGGTGGAATGGACTCATTTCTGTCTCCCTCTTAGCACCCATTGAGATGTCCCTGTACTAAACCTCCTGCCAATTTATTCATTGGAGATACAATAATTTTCACAAATACACTTCCGATGTACTGTCTTTTTTTCTTTTTTCTTTTGTTTTTTGGGTCACACCCGGCAATGCTCAGGGATTACTCCTGTCTCTGCACTCAGAAATCGCTGCTGGCAGGCTCCGGGAACCATATGGGATGCCGGGATTTGAACCACCGTCCTTCTGCATGCAAGGCAAACGCCTTACCTCCATGCTATCTCTCCGGCTTTTTTCTTTTTCTTTCTTTTCTTTCTTTTTTTAAATCTTTCTTCTCTTCCATTTTATTTATCTGTTTATTTATTTGATTTATGGGCCACATCCAGCAGTGCTTCAGAGTTATTCCTGGCTCTGTGCTCAGAAATCTCTCCTAGCAGGTTCAGGGGACCATATGGGATGCTGAGGATAGAACCCAAGTTCATCCTGGGTTGCTGCATGCAAGGCAAATGTCCTACTACTGTACTATCTCTCTGGCCCCCATTTTATTTTTTTTATTTTTATCTTTTTCTTTTTTCTTTTTTCTTTCTTTTTTCTTTTCTTTTTTTTTTTTTTTTTTTTTTTTTTTTTGGTGTTTGGGCCATACCTGGTTATGCTTAAGGGTTACTCCTGGCTATCACTCAGAAATCACTACCGTGAATCAAACCCAGGTCCGTCCTGGGTCAACTGCTTGCAAGGTAAATGCCCTACCGCTGAGCTATCACTCCAGCCCCTAAATAAAATGTATTTTTAAAAAAGCTATCCCTGAGGCACCAGGACCAAAAAGGTGCAAGACTACTAAGTAGTAGGCTAGATACAGAGGAGACCACATATTCTAGCAACCCTGGGGGTGAGGGAAGAGGATATGGGAGGTAGGACAAAAACGGAAGTGTAGGGAGGACAATTTGGTGATGCGAATCCCCCCTGATTTTATGTAAATATGTACCTAAAATATTATTGTCAACAATATGTAAGCCACTATGATCAAAATAAAAATTATATTAAAAAAAAAAAGCTATCCCTGTAGACTTCCCTTGCCTCCCTCTCCCAGTTAGGGTTCATTCCTGGAGATACCCAGATTCTGGGAATCAGCCACTGACTCTGGAGTGAAGATACTTACCTGCCCCCATTTCTCCAGCCCCTGCTGTGCCAGCAGCTCCTCCTCTTCCAGCCTGACCCCCGGGACCACCTGCACCTCCAGGTCCAGATCCAGATCCAAAGCCCTGGTGGTGCATTTGGTCAGCGCCAATATGTCCAGCAGAGCCATATGTCCCTGCCTGGGCCCCTTCGCCCTTGCTGTAAGCCATTCCCTGCACAGCAGTGCCCAGCTGGCCCCCCACTGTGGGGAGGAACTTCTGGAAATGATCCTGGGAGAAAGGACAAAGGGAAAGAGAAATGAGCCCTGGTGTAGCAAATATGTCAATGCACATGCATGCAGAACAAGAACAAGGTGAAAGTGACCATGATGCAGTCCATGGAGAGCCATGGGATTTTCAAGGGTTTCCCCCTGGGCTCTCTGCATAATGGAGAGCCTGCCTGGGAGAAATGGAAGGCCCTCTACGATGAACCCCACCCCAGTCAGATCCTGCAATGTTACCTCAGCACCAGACCCCCCCTTTCTTATCCTTAACAAGATGAGACCAACCTTCACTGCTCCACTGTGAAGGGAGGGGATGGGAGGGCGGGGAGAAACTCAAACAGCTGGGTGCATATTTCTTACATGTGTGCCCCTAAACTCGGTCCACTGTGCCACTGAACTTGGCCCATTGTGCCCCCAAACTCGGCCCACTGCTTCATATGACTCTAGCCACTACCAGAGCAATACCAAGCTTCAAAGTGCTAAAGTTTAGACTCCCAATAGCTGAGTGTCAGCAAGAGGGACCCACAGGCCCAATGAGCATTTCTTGGGAGTTCCCCTATCTTTTGGGGGTTTGGTTTTTTTTGTTTCTTTGTTTGGTTTTGATTTTTGGACCACACCTAGCAGAGCTCAGGGGTTACTCTGGCTCTGTGCTCAGGAGTCACTCCTGGCAGGCTCGGGGACCATATGGGAAGCTGTGGATCAAACCCATGTTGGCTACATGCAAGGCAAACACCCTCCCTGCTGTGCTATCACTCTGGGCCCTATTTTTGTTTTTGAGGGGACGCATTGATCTGGAGAACCAGATTAATTTGAAGAACTAGAGGGGTCCCCACCTCCTCCTTTCTGTCCTGTCTAACACACACAACTTGCTTCTCTCTTCTTTTCTGGTCTCTCCTACATCAGAACTACCTGACAGTGAAATGAGAGAGGGGAAGGCAAGGATTGGCCCAAAGGGCAAGACTGGATTTAGTTGCAAAGCCTAAAAATAACTCCACCAATTTCTTCAGGAGTTGTCCTGGGCACCCCACCATCTACACACACACACACACACACACACACACACACACACACACACACACGCACGCACAAGCATGCACACACACCCTGCCCCACCTACTGTAACTAGACCCAGGCAGGGAAGAGGCCTCCTAAAGTTAGATCTGACCAAGTCAGCATTCCTACTGTGCTCCTATCCCAGCCAGGGCCTACATTCTGCCCAGTCCCGTGGAGACTTCTATTTCCGCTCTCTTGACTGCTCAGGGAAGGGGTGAGGTGGGGGGCAGTGCATCCTTCGATGTAGCCTCTCTCAAAGCCCTGATTCTTCTTCTTTTTTGTTTTTTCTTTTGGGGCCACAACCGATGTTGCTCAGAGATTACTCTTGGCTTTGTGTTCAGGAATTACTCCTAGTGGTATTTGGTGAACCATATAGGATGTTGAGGATCAAATGCCTTACTCACTGTGATATCACTCTGGCCCATGGAATGGCTTCTACTGTGAAGAAGATTCTAGCTGGGAACTTAGGTCCTAGAGCACAAGACAGCCATTGGGGTGCTCCCCAGGTCAATCCCCAGACTGATTCTTTCAAGCTTCTATTGCCACAATCACCTCTTTCACCTTAGAGATATTTATGGGGCACCCTGGTCTATGAAAAAGTATACAGATCAAGCATTTACTGTTAATAAAGTTTGGGGAGGGGGTGATATCCAGCAAAGCTCAGGCCTTACTCCAGGCTCTGCACTCAGGGATCACTCCTAGAAGGGATCAGGGGACCATATATACAGTTCTGGGATCAAATGCTACTTTCCATGTAAGTGCCCTATCATGTAAATACTATCTCTCCAGCCCACAGCATAAACTTGTTTTTAAGGAGGCCAGAGAGATAGCACAGCAGTAAGGCGTTTGCCTTACATGCAGCCCACCCAAGAGGAACCCGGTTCAATTCTCAGCATCTCATATGGTCCCCCAGCCTGCCAGGGGCGATTTCTGAGTGCATAACCAGTAGTAACCCCTGAGCACCACTGGGTGTGGCCCAAAGACCAATCAATCAATATAAATAAAGTTTAAAAAATAAAACTTGTTTTAAAATTTTTTTTCTCACAACTCCCAAGATTCAGTTATATAACCACTGACAGTTTAAGGAGGTTTTTAGATTTTTAGATTTACATATTAGATTTTTTTAAATGATTACAGAAGGAGATGGTTATATACACAGACATTTCATTTGGCACAATTCACTTTTGATTTGCCCACATCCCAATTTAGGGCTTGTAACTTCTTTCTTTTATTTCATAGTAATATCCCTCCCACCTTTCTCTCCTCTGTCTCTCTGTCTCTCTCTCTCTCTTTCTCCCTCTGTCTCTCTGATTCTGTCTCCCTCCATACTTCCTATTATACTTTTTTTTCTTTTTGATATTTGGGCCACACCTGGCTGCACTCAGGGATTACTCCTAGCTCCTGGCAAGCTTGGGGGACCGTATGGGATGCCTGGGATTGAACCTGGGTTTGTCCCAGGTCTGCAGTGTCAAAGGCAAATGTCCTACTGCTGTGCTATCATTCTGACCCTATACTTTAAAAAGTCACTTCACATGTTTGTGTTGTAATGATAAGGAGATAGAATCCAGGGTCTCACACATATGAAGAAGCATTAGTTCTACCATTGAGCTACTTTGGCCAATCGATAGTTTTGAGTATAAACTGTGCCCAAATATTTTATGAGACATTCTTACATTTAAAAAGAAATGTTTTGAGGCCCAGAGTGATTTGGAGCTCCAAGATCCCTCTGCTCCCCCTCCCCAATAAAATTACCAAGCAAAACCATGTCCCTGAAATTTCAATATAACTGGTTTCCTATTATTAATTTTGTTTAACTATCAAAATTTTCACAATTGTACTAAAATATTGTTCACTGTGTCCCTGAAATTTAAGGTGCTTGTATTTTTGTTTCATTTTTGGTTTGTTTTCTTGGAGAGAAGGGGACTACACTCAGTGATGCTCAGTACTTAGTCCTGGATCTGCACATAGAGATCACTCCTGGAGGAGGTTGGGGGACCAAACGGGGTGTTGAGAATCAAACCCAAGTCAACTGTATGCAAGGCAAGTGCCCTACCTGCTGTCCTATTCTCCAATCTCTTGGCTTTCTTTGTTTTGCTTTATTTCTATGCCCCAAATACGTCATGGCACATACTGGGGAAAAAAAGAGTATCTGCTTTACAATACAGCACTTGGGAGTCAGAGAGATAGTACAGGGATTCAAGTGGTTGTATGTGGTTGACTTTGATTCTGTCTTCAGGTATGGCCAGGAGTAACCTCTGAGCACAGTCAGGAGTATGCTCTAAGCACCACCAGGTGTAGCCCAGAAACCAAAAATAGCTGAATCAAAAAATAAATACAAATATGAAATGCAGCTCTGTGCATTCTGGGCCTTATCTGACAAGTCTATCTTTAACATTCCCCCTCAGGGTGTGCTGCTCCCTACTCTTCCCCCCATCTTTTTTTTTTTTTTTTTGAGCCAAGTTTTACAATTCTACATTCTAAATTCTTGGCTCTGCACTCAGGGCTCACTCCTGGAGGTGCAGTGGGGACTGTATGGAATAGTGGGAAATCAAACCCAGGTTGGTCACAAGCAAAGCAACTGCTCCATCCTCTGTGCTATTGCTCCGTCCAGCTGGTGGTACCCAGAGATTGAGGACCCATCCAGAAGCAGTGAGAGAAGCCACTAGGCTTGAGATCAAGCGAGCTCTAAACTCACCAACGAATTGTCTGAGAAGACGTTAGGGTTATTCTCATAGATGAATTTCTCCACCCGCATCTGCCGCAACTTGAACATCTTGGAGCCCCGGTTTGTAAGCAACGACAGTTCCTCCAGCATCACATCTCGTGGGACACTGATCTTCTTTCCCAGATTCAGGCCTGAACTCTCCTGACCACCTGTCAGACCTCAGGGAAAGAGGAGAGAAGGAGAGAGAGGAGGAGAGAGGAGACAGGAGAAAAAAGTGAGAAGATGAGAGAAGAGAGAGGGGAACAGAGAGAAAGATTTTGCTTGCCATCAGTGACAGGAGTGTGTGCCCCAAGGAAATCTCTGTCTGCTTTCTGAAGACTTTATTTTTTCTAGAGTTGGAACTGCAAAGAATGCAAGTAAACCGGGGTGCAGAGATGGGGCAGTGGGGCACTATGGAGAGAGAGAAAGGAAGAAAGAAAGAATGAGGGGCTGGACCAAAGAAAGACAGTCTAGAAGTGGGCGAGGGCAGAGGTGAGGTTCAGGAATTCATTGCATGCTCAGGGTTGGAGGGCCTTTGCCTCATCCCCAGCTCCCTGCAAATAAAGGGGGGGCGGGTAAAGTGATAACACAGCAGAGAGGGAGTTTGCCCTGCATGTGGCCAACCCGGGTTCAATCCCCAGCATCTCATATGGTCCCCAAGCCTGCCAGAAATAATTTCTGAGCACAGAGCAAGGAGTAACCCCTGATCACCACCAAGTGTGGCCTCAAAACAAACAAAACCAAACAAAAAGAAATATAGGAACAGAAGGACGCAGGTCTTTCATGTGGTCAATCCAGGTTCAATCCTGACATCCTCTAGGGTCTCCAGAGCACTGCCAGGTATGATCCCTGAGTGCAGAAAGGAAGCCTAGAGCACCACTGGGTGAGGCTTCACAACATATAGCATATATATTATAGATGGGATCATTGAGGAAGTGTGGGTGCAGTATGGCCAAAACTCCCACCTGTGAACTCAGCCACCTGGAAACAAAGGTTCTTGTCTTACCTTCTTTCCTTTATTCTCCCTCAGTAACCCCTGGTTGCCCATTCGTCTAGGTATTAGGGGCCCTTCACATGCAGGTGTTCCGGCCAGCCACAGGGAGCACACATGAGCAGTTCTCTTGTTTGTTTGTTTATTTATTAGGTGGTTTTTAGGCCATATCCAGCAGTGTGCAGGGGTTACTCCTGGCTGTGCATTCAAGAATCACTATTGGCAGCTTCAGGGAACCCTATGTGATACTGAGGATCGAACCTGGTTTGGCCACATTGCAAGGCAAGGACCCTCCCTATTGTACACTGGTGCCAGTCCAAAAGTTTTTGATTTTGAGAATTTACATGGGATCATAGACCTTGAGAAAGATCTCAGGAAAATTGCCCTTTATTAAGATCTTTTTTTTTTTTTTAGCTTATATGTCTACCTTTATTAAGACCTTACTTGAGGGCCCAGAGAGATAGCACAGCGGCGTTTGCCTTGCAAGCAGCCGATCCAGGACCAAAGGTGGTTGGTTCGAATCCCGGTGTCCCATATGGTCCCCCGTGCCTGCCAGGAGCTATTTCTGAGCAGATAACCAGGAGTAACCCCTGAGCACCGCCGGGTGTGGCCCAAAAACAAAAAAAAAAAAAAAAAAAAAGACCTTACTTGAAGGGCCGGAGCGATAGCTCATTGATAGGGTGTTTGCCTTGCAAGTGGCTGACCCAGACAGACCTGGTTTCAAATCCCCTGTGTCGCATATAATCCCCTAAACCAGGAACAATTTCTGAGTGTATAGCCAAGAGTAACCCTGAGCATCACCGAGTGTGGCCCCAAAACCAAAAAAGGTGGGGGGGGCAGAGAGATAGTACGGAGGTAAGGTGTTTGCCTTGCATGCAGGATGGTGGTTCGAATCTGGCATCCCATATGGTCCCCCGAGCCTGCCAGGAGTGATTTCTGAGTGTAGAGCCAGAAGTAACCTCTGCATGCTGCTGGGTGTGGGCCAAAAAAAAAAAATCTTACTTGTGCCAGACTCCAGTATATGCATTTTTCTGCCTTGTTCTGTGGTCCTGTACCTGAGTTTGGTAGTAGAAGAAGATGTGTTGGTGCCACTGGTGGTGTGGTAGTGGTGGTGGTGATGATGATGATGATGATGATGATGATGATGATGATGATGATGATGAATTAGGGCCACACCTGTCAGTGCTCAGGGTTTAGACTGGCTCAATCACTCCTGGTGAGGCCAGGAATCAAACCTAGCTTACCTGCCTGCAATGCAATCGCCCTCCCCACCATGCAATCTCTCTCTGGCCCAAGAGGAAAATATTGTCTCCAATTATTGTGTCCAGTAGTTTTACTCTAAGTCCTTTGCTACAAACATTTTTGTTGCATAACTAAAGGACCAGAAGTTTGCTGTAAAAAATAAAATAACTACTTCACAGTTTGGCTTAGCAGTTTTCTTTCAACAGACACAGAACTCCCATTTTGATATTATATATATAAAATTGGCAATGAGACTTCCTGGAGGAGTGAAGTAGGAGTGAGTGGAGAGAGACTTCCTACTAGCCTAAAAAAATAGCACAGTGGTTTGCAAATCCTCCTCCTTTGTAGAGCAGTAATCCCTCCTCAAGGTCAAAATAAGTCACAAATTGACCTTGTGGATGGCAGCTAAGAAAGGCAGTAGGTAACTCCTCAACAAGTCCTGGTGCATTGTGGCCAAGTTCTTTGGTTTAGATGCCACACAATGGCCTCTCCCCAGATCTATCAAGCAGGATTAGATGCTGGAGGGAAAATAATTAAGTTCTTCCCAGCTCACACCAACAGAAATGCTTTTGCAATTCCTGTTTCTTGAGAAGAGAGAAAATTTAGTTGGTTTTTTAGCATAGCAATTATAATGTAGACAGAATTTTGTAGTTGGCAAGGGATCTGGCTTAGACATTTGGTGAAATGTAATTACTAGCATGCGATGGAAGTATAGTGTTCATGTATACTAGTTCTTTTTTCTTTTCTTCTCTCTCTCTCTCTCTCTCTCTCTCTCTCTCTCTCTCTCTCTCTCTCTCTCTCGTTTTGGAGCCATATCCAGTGATGTTTAGGGCTCTGTACTCAGGAATCACTCCTGGCAGGGCTTTAGAAAACAACTAGTGTGTCAGAGATCAAGCCCAGGACTGCACTTACAAGGCAAGTGCCCTCCCTGCTGTACTATCTCTCAGGCCCATCTATGTGGGCTAGTTCTTACCATCCAGTCAGAGACCCATCCTTCAATAGCAGTAGAGAAAGGTCTACAGTACAAATAAAAACTCAAGGGAAATGCCTCAGAGAGCCTGAGACCTGGCATTAGATTTGACTTCAGAACCCAATAGTCAGGCTGGAGCAATAGCACAGGAGTAGAGAATTTGCCTTGCAGGCTGACCTGGGACAGACCCGGATTTGATTCCTGGCATCCCATATGGTCCCCCTAGCCTGCCAGGAGTGATTTCTGAGTTCAGAGCCAGGAGTAACCCCTGAGCACTGCCTGGTGTAACCCAAAAACTAAATAAATAAATAAACAAACAAATAAATAAATAAAATTAATGTTTTGGGGCTGGAGAGAGAGCACAGGGCTTTTGCCTTACATGCCTCTAACCCAGGACAGATGGAGGATTGTCCTGGCATCCCATATGGTCCCTTGAACCTGCCAGGGGCAATTTCTGAGTGGAGAGCCAGGAGTAACCCCAGAGCACTGCCAGGTGTGACAAAAAAAAAAAAAAACCATAGTCCTCCTAGAACTACCAGGGTTATGCCCCTCCTACCCATCCCCCCCCACAAAGAATTTGTACCTCCAGTGAGTTCCATGATCAGCTTGCTGGACTTCCTCTTCTTGTTGGGGGCTGGAGTTCCTGAGAGTGGCATTGTAAGGGGCAGGTTCGACTCAACAGCCTGGAGAAGGACAGAAGGAAGTCGGCATCTGGAGTTGGAAGACAGTTCAATGGGTAGAGCGCCTTGAGCTGAGCCAATCAGAGTTCAATCCCCAGCGCCCCTAGGAGCCTCTGAGTACAGCTGGGAAAGACTCCCTTCCAAAAACAATGATATATTCTTTGTAGGGGAGGAAGGAGATGGGTCACAACTCAAAGTGCTCAGGGCCATTCCTGGCAGTGCACCCAGGTTTGATATCTGGGACCATTTGGGGGATTTTGAACTAGGGACAGGCAGCTTGCATGCAAGGTCTCAACCCTGTCTAGCACAAGGTGGTACTTTTATTGTTGTTGTTAGTTTTGGAGCCACACTTGGCAGTATTCAGGGTTTACTCCTGGTTCTGCCTTCAGGAATCATTCCTGGCAGGCTCAGGGGACCATAGAATGCCGGATATTGAACCTTGGTAGGCCACATGCAAGACAAATGCCCTCCCACTGTACTATTGCTCCATCCCCTCATTTTCACAATTATGTTGTTTTCATTTTAGATTTCACAAACTTTTGTTTTTTGTTTTTTGTTCCTGGTGCCCTGTTTAGGATCACTTCTGGCTGGGCTCAGGGGGAACCACATGGGGTGTCCCACCCACCCTCTCACTCTGGCCCCTTCAGAGTTGTCCATCTTAACTTGGGGTGAAAGGCTTCAAGGAACAAGACTTATGACATTTTCTGAGCTACACCACCAGCTTCTGTGTTCTATCAAGCTGCTTTCAGCTGTTCCACTGAGACCTCCTGAGGATCAGCATCACTGTGTGTGTTGGTGGCTGGGGCAGCTAAAACCAGTGACACAAGCCGGCACGTGATATCAGTCTTCACTGGCTGGCATGACTTAAATTTCCCATGTTGCATTGGGATCTCAGACTGGGACAGTTGTTTCCTTCCAAGCTCTGTTCTCTCCTGTTTTTCCCAAACCCCAGGGGGAAGGGAAGATGTTCTGCCAGGGTTGAGGTGATAGTCCAAAAACGTTCTCCCTAGTAAGAACACCTTGCTCCACCCAGGTCCTCTGGGATGTGGCCTGCGAGGCCATACATGTATTTCTCTTTCTCTTTAGTCCCCTAGACCCAAGTGAGGAGAGATAAATCATGGGGGGTGTTTGAATCTTTAGAAATGTCAGTTTAACATGATCACGGTTTGGAGAAACCAAGGGTTATTGGGAACATCAGAGGATCCTGCAGTCAAGAGTGTTAGCTGGGGCTAAAGCGGTAGTACAGCAGTAGGGTGTTTGCCTTGCACATGGCTGACCTGGTACAGACCCAAGTTCAATCCCTGGCATCCCATATGGTCTCCCAAGCCTGCCAGAGAAATTTCTGAGCACAGAGCCAGAAGCAATCTCTGAGCACTGCCGGGTGTGGCCCAATCCCCACCCCCAAAAAAGAGTATAAGTTCACGAAGACCTCAATTCCTCCTTAAAAGAAGTTGGACTCATCAAAAATGCTATTGTGGGGCCAGAGCGATAGCACAGCAGTAGGCATTTGCCTTGCACTCAGCCAAACAGGATAGTTCGATTCCTGGCGTCCTATATAGTCCCCTGAGCCTGCCAGGAGTAATTTCTGAGCACAGAGCCAAGAGTAACCCCTGAGCACTACCAGGTGTGACCCCAACCCCCCCAAAAAAAAGCTATTGTCTGGGGGCCAGAACGATAGTACAATGGGTTAGAGCATTTGCCTTGTATGTGGTCAACCGGGGTTCAATCCATGGCAACCCATATGGTTCCCTGAGTCTGGCCAATAATAATTCCTGAGTGCAGAGTCAGGAGTAAGTCCTGAGCACTGGCAGATGTGGCCCCAAAACCAATAATTATAATAGGGGCTGAAGCGATAGCTCAGTTGACAGGGCATTTGCTTTGTATGCGGCCGACCTAGTTCAATCCCGACATCCATATAGTCAGCAATTTCTAAACACAGAGTCAGGAGTAAACCCTGAGCACCACCCAGTGTTGCCCCTCAAAAAAGAAAAATAAGGGCCCGGAGAGATAGCACAGTGGCATTTGCCTTGCAAGCAGCTGATCCAGGACCAAAGGTGGTTGGTTCGAATCCCGGTGTCCCATATGGTCCCCTGTGCCTGCCAGGAGCTATTTCTGAGCAGACAGCCAGGAATAACCCCTGAGCACCGCTGGGTGTGCCCCACCCCCCAAAAAAAAAGAAAATAAAGAAAATAAATAATAAGCTCTATATGAGTCCTGTTTCACAACAAAATCAGCAAATTCTACCAACAGATTTGGCAAGACCAGTCCTGGGTTCGAGGGACGTCTCTGCAGTTATTTTATTCTCTAAAGCTCACAGCCCCCTCTCCCGGCCCCTCCACTACCTCCAGGCCACTTGTCCCCCTCCAGAATCTATCTCCTTCCCACACTCTGGACAGCTGGGAGGCTGGCAGAGCGGGAAAAGGGGGGCAAGGGTTCTCTGAACCCGAGTTACCCCTTGCAGACACCGATGCCAATAGTCCACAGCGAGGGTTTAGCCCCTCTAGCCACGGAGCTGGACACTCACCAGCCACCCAGGGTGGTCTCAGTCTCGGCTGCAGCAGCTTTGGCGGTCGGAACTGCTGTGACCAAGGAACTGGAGCTGGGCAGGGAAGGTGCAGTTAGGGCAGCGGGGGGGGGAGGCAGTTATTAATAGAGATGATGAATGTGAGCAGCTCAAATAGCACAGGGGGTGCTGAGAGACCCTGAACCCAAGGGCCTCTCGGCCTGCTGAGGCTCTGGAAGGAGGGAAAGGTGGGGAAGGCCTTTAGGATTCTCCCACTAAAGTTGGCTGAGCCCAGGGATTTCCTGCAGAGAGGGCAAGAGGGCAGGAAGTGGTACAAGAGTGAAGGGTGAGGACAGGAGAAATGGGGAGACCCAGTCCAGGCAGGAGCTGGAGCTGGAAAGTCAAGGGGAAATCTGTGGGCGGAGGAGTTAAGGTGCAAAGTTTGAGGCAACAAATGAGCATCATAGTGTTCTCTGAAATTTCCTGGGTAGGTAATGGCCACATTTGACTGGCTAAGGAACCTAGTTGATCAAATCTAGTGGTTCTTTATGCTGGCGTGGAAAATAAAGACCAATTTCTGCTCCTTTTTTTTCTTCCTCTCTCATTTCACAATTTTTTTGTTTTTGTTTTGGGGCCACACCTGGTGGCAGAAAGGATTCTTCACTCAGGGATCACTCCTGGCAGCTCAGGGAACCATATGGGATGCTGAGGATCGAATCTGGGTCATCTGTGTGCAAGGGAATTGTCCTACCAGCTGTGCTATCACTCTGGCTTTTTTACAAATTTTTATTTTCATTTTAGATTTCAACAATTTTTTTTCCAAAAATGTTATTTTTGGACCATATCCAACATTGTTCCTGGCTCAAAGGTCACTTCTTTTTTTGTTTTGTTTTGTTTTGGTGCCACAGGGGTTACTCCTGGCTCCATGCTCAGAAAATCGCCCCTGGCAGGCACGGGGACCATATGGGATGCCGGGATTCGAACCACCGTCCTTCTGCATGGAAGGCAAACGCCCTACCTCCATGCTATCTCTCTGGCCCCTCAAGGGTCACTTCTAACTGGGTTACTGGGTTCTGGGAGTGTGGGGAGGGAAGCATATGGAGTGCTTGGGAGTAAGCTCAGGTTGGTTGAGTGCAAGATAGGTGTCCTACTCTCTGTATAAAAATTTTATTGTGGGGGCCGGAAAGATGGCATGGAGGTAGGGTGTTTGCCTTGCATGCAGTAGGATGGTGGTTTGAATCCCGGCATCCTATATGGTCCCCCGAGCCTGCCAGGAGCGATTTCTGCGCATTGAGCCAGAAGTAACCCCTGAGCGCTGCCAGATGTGACCCAAAAACCAAAAAAAAAAATTTTTTTGTTATTGTAGTTTAAGCAACATGATTGCAACATTGTTAATAATTTATAGGGTTTTTTTTTTATTTTTGTTTTTGTTTTTTTTTTTAGGGCCACACTGGACCTCAAGGGTTACTCTTGGCTCAGGAATCACTCCTGGCAGACTAGGGGGGGCGAGGGTAGTGGGAACATACGGGATGGCGAAGAAGCAGGCGAAGCTCTCCCACTGTGCTATTGCTCAAGCCCAGTTTATAGTTGGTTGTTTTTTTTTTTTTATTGTTGTTGATGTTGTTTTTTGGTGGTGGTGGTTTTAAGGCCATACCTGGTGATTCTCAGGACTTACTCTTGCCTCTGTGTTCCTGGCAGTACTCAGGGGCTGTATATGGTGCTAAAGATAAATCACCATTCGGCTACATGCCAGTCAAGAGCCATCATCCTGGAAGGTGTCTCTGGCCTCCTGCAACAGGTTTTAGAACCAGCTTCTGATTTCTGCTAGAACATCTGGACTGTTTTGTTGAGTGGCACTTCCAGGGCTCCCAGAATTGCCTTTTTCACTCTTTGAGCTTTCTACTCCCTTCTCCCACTCTTTGCTTCCCAAGCAGGCCAGGAGCATCTTTTTAACCCCTGAGTATCTTTTGTCCTCTGGGTATTCTCCCAAACCAAAGAAGAAATGAGAAGAAACACATAGCAAAAGGTGATTTCGTCATCACTACCCCTGTTCTTTAAAAACCAATGGAGATTTTGTTTTGTTTTGTTTTGGGAAGTCACACCAGGTGATGCTCAAAGGTTACTCCTGGCTATCTACTCAGAAATTGTTCCTGACATATGGGATTCCGGGGATTGAATCGTTGTCTGTCCTAGGTCAGCCGCGTGCAAGGCAAATGCCCTACTGCTGCGCCACCGCTCTGGCCCCAAAAACCAATGGAAATTTGGGGTTCCTGTGGTTGAGTACTGTTACTCCTCTCCAGGGCCAAATGCTAATCTTACCTGATGGTCAGACCAGCCCACAGCTGAGAGAGGTCTGTGGTTGCTAACTAAAGTGGCCTGGGGAGGGGTGATGATGGAGACTCAGCAGGAAGAAGCAGTATGGAGAGGAGAGACAGCTTGGGTGCAGAGAGGCTGCTTAGCTTAGAAGTCATGTAAGATATGCACATGGCAGGGCCGGAAACATAGCATGGAGGTAGAGCATTTGCCTTTCATGCAGAAGGTCGGTGGTTCAAATCCCAGCATCTCCATGTGATCCCCGAGCCTGCCAGGAGTGAATTCTGAGCATAGAGCCAGGAGTAACCTCTGAGCGCTGCCGGGTGTGACTCAAAAAACAAAACAAAACAACAACAACAAAAAGATATGCACATGACGGTTAGGGCCGTATTAATAAAACTTCATGTCTCCTGAAATCTGACTGCTGTGGATCATTTCCTTGCTGTTATCCTGAACCTACAGACTGAAACCATCAGGCTGAAAGAGGCTGCAGGCGCCTGGCCAAGCTGAGAAAGGCCTCATCATCCATCCACCACCATCTAGAACTTTATCATTAATAACTAGTAAAACATATTTTCTAGGTCAGCCTTGCACAAGTCAAATGCCCTACCGCTGCGCCACCGCTCTGGTCCCAAAAAACAATGGAAATTTGGGGTTGAGTACCTGAAACCACCTTTTTAGCACGGGGTTTTCAGCCTGGGCGCTTGAGCCTTTTAGAATTCTCGGCCACTTGAGTACATCAGCGAGTCCTGGGTCTGGTTACTGGCACAAGGCCACCCCCTGCTGGTACATTGGAGTAACGACATGTTCTGCTGAGCCCGCTTTCTAGCCGGGCTGGTATCTTTTCCTTCTGTCTCCATTTGCCTTCATCCAGCCTTTATCTCCTTCTCCATCAATTCCACCTTCAGCCCCAAACATTGCTCTCCCTTAGTCTACTTCCCAGAATTTGTAACCATAGCTGTTTTGGACAGTTACTTTGGAATGTTGACAAAATTGCTCCAAGGGCCATTCCATTTTCCCACCCTCCTGCTCAACTTTCCTGAGTTCTATAAACTGAGAACTTGCAAGGGAAGCAGGGAGTCAAAAAGGAGAGGAGAGGAGAGGGATTAAAGAGATAGCTCCCAGGACCAGTGGTACTGGGGGTGGAACCCAAGCTTCCCACATGCAATGTGTGCTCAACTCATTGAGCTTTCTTGCTGGCCCCAAACACAGGAGGAGGAGGAGGAGGAGGAGGAGGAGGAGGAGGAGGAGGAGGAGAAGAAGAAGAAGAAGAAGAAGAAGAAGAAGAAGAAGAAGAAGAAGAAGAAGAAGAAGAAGAAGAAGAAGAAATAAAAAGGGGCTGGAGAGATAGCATGGAGGTAAGGCATTTGCCTTGCATGCAGAAGGTCGGTTGTTTGAATCCCAGCATCCCATATGGTCCCCTGAGCCTGCTAGGAGCGATTTCTGAGCATAGAGCCAGGAATAACCCCTGAGCGCTGCCGGGTGTGACCCAAAATCCAAAAAATAAATAAATAAAATAAAAAGGGGCTGGAGCGATAGCATGGAGGTAAGGCGTTTACCTTGCATGCAGACGGTCGGTTGTTCGAATCCCGGCATCCCATATGGTTCCCTGAGCCTGCCAGGGACGATTTCTGAGCATAGAGCCAGGAGTAACCCCTGAGCACTGCCGGGTGTGACCGCCCCCCCCCCCAAAAAAAAGGGAAAATAGTAGAGCAGGAATGGAGAGATCAGGAGACATGAGATGAAGGCAACAAGCCAGAGAAGATCAAGGAGAGGTCATAAATTTAGGAACAATGGGTCTGAGATAGTACAGAGTGCAAGGTGCTTGCCCTGCACACAGCTGGCCCAGATTCAATCCCCAGAAACCCATATGGCCATGAGTACCCCATGAGTGATCCTTGTACAGAGAGCCCAGGAATAAGCTCTGAGCATCTCTGGGTGTATTACTCCAAAATAAGCAAATAAATAAAACCAAAATAAAGACAGCATCAGAGAGTTAAGGCACACACTTAAGTTTACTCTTGTGCACAAACCAAAGAACTGTGACTCACACCCAATTGTAATAAAGGAAACAATCGATTTCCAGGCTAAACAGCAATTGTGACTGGTAGTAGTGAGGGAAGGAGTGAGGGTTCTATCTCTGGGCTCAGTGCTCAGGACCTGACAAAGCGAGTAAGGAAGGAACAAGGTCTGGGGCTGGATGAGCAGGTAGGACTGGAAAGAGTTTTGGATCTGGGTGTTTCCTTCCTAGTTCTCAGGCATGACAAAATGCAGAAGACAGATGGATAGACTCACAGGGAGAGCACAGGTACCCCATTCAACACACGGTCTTCCTGCCCTCCCCCATCCCTCCCCACCACTGTGCCCCTCACTGCACAGCCACATTCTCCTCAATCCTCGCTGCTGGCTCCTACACACATTTGGCCGCTTCTTCCCCAACTTCCCCCCACCCACTGGCTTCTCTGCCATGCTCCTCTCTGTGACTGACTCATCCTCCTGCATTTCTGGGCCACCAACCTGGCCTTCTGCCTCATCTTCCACACATGCCCTGTTGCCCTCCTTTCTGTTTAAGCTCTGAGGCCATCAAGTCTTATTGGTTTTCATTCTCAGGGAGAAAAAAATTTGCCTCCCCCCCCTCCGCATCCTGGGTGTATTTTGGACAGGCACATCTCAAATCTCTAAAGTTCTGAAATCCTGTGGAATAAAGTTCTATTCCTCATCTCGCTGGCCTGGTGCGAACTCAGTCCATGCAAACTGCTCTGGCCCTTCACATCTTCTTGTCCTTCCTCAGGTTCCCAGGCGCTGCCTTTCTGCTTCTGAGATGGGTATTTAAAACTCGTGACCCTTCCCAACTCCCCTCTAGGCTATGCGCAAAGTGAGTGTGTGAGTGTGAGAGTGT
This sequence comes from Suncus etruscus, assembly GCF_024139225.1. Classification (NCBI taxonomy): domain Eukaryota; kingdom Metazoa; phylum Chordata; class Mammalia; order Eulipotyphla; family Soricidae; genus Suncus; species Suncus etruscus. The sequence goes on along the minus strand of NC_064862.1, from coordinate 51,463,076 downwards.
GAGAGAGAGAGAGAGAGAGAGTGTGTGTGTGTGTGTGTGTGTGTGTGTGTGTGTGTGTGTGTGTGTGTGTGTGTGTGTGTGTGTGAATTTCTGGCCCTTTTTCAGCCAGGGCAGAAGTCAGGTGACCTCTCCACTCTCAACCACTCTCAAGTGACTTCGCCTCTCCCCCTTCCTCAGACCTCACAACTATGAATATCTACACATGAATGTCCATGCACACGCACGAGTAAGGAGAGGGAAATGAGCGAGGCCCTCCACAGCTCCCTTCAGGATCTTGCCCACCTCCCAGGCTACAAGCTTGCTGCCTCGGCTCTCAGGGTGCGGCTCCTTATAGGTCACCAGGAGAAACAAAACAGAAGCACTAGTAAAGAGAAACAAAGAGCAGTAGAAATGTGTGAGGAGGGGCCGGGAAGGTGGCGCTAGAGGTAAGGTGTCTGCCTTGCAAGTGCTACCATAGGACAGACCGTGGTTCGATCACCCCGGCGTCCCATATGGTCCTTCCCAAGCCAGGAGCGATTTCTGAGCTCATAGCCAGGAGTAACCCCTGAGCGTCAAACGGGTATGGCCCAAAAACAAAAAAAAAAAAAAAAAAAAAAAAGAAAGAAAGAAATGTGTGAGGAGACAGAGAAGGAGATAGAGAAAAAGAGACAGAGAGAGACAGAGAAATTAGGCAAAACATCAGAAACAAGAGAAGCACAGGAACAAACAGGAAAGTTATCAGGAAACTTTGGGGGCAGTGCTAGGCGACATCAACTCAAAACTCTCTCCTATAGGAGGGAATTTGGCCTCGGGATGCCTGAAATAAGGGGTGGGTGGAACTCTAAAAATGGACTGGAGGCATCTCCTTGGTCCCAGCTGCCCTTAGTGGTGACCTGCCCCGGGCCTCCACACTTGCGCTTGCAAACCCGTTCTGGTGACAGAAAACCTGGGCCTGGCCACCTGGAAAGCACAGGAGCTAGGGGTAGCCCCGATGCCCCTGGGCGCCTCTGTGGGCAGGTCGGGGCTCAGCGCAGGGAGCGAGGCCAGCTCCGCCCTCCAGATGGGCTCATCCAGGGTGGTGGCCGCGCGAGGGGCCAACACGGTGGGGGCCAGAGGCTCGGCCGTGGGCTGGGGCGCGGGTGTGGAAAAGCGGCGGATCTCCTGGACTCGGGCGGTTTTGGGGGGACCTGAGCTGCCGGGGCCAGGGCTAGAGGGAGCTTCGTCGAAGCAGAACATAGCGGTTTTGAGTTGGTAGGGCTGGTGCCGCAAGAAGTCAAGGGCCTTGATGCCTGGCTTGGGTGCCGCCGCCGCCGGGGCGCCCCGGGTCGGACCCTTGCTGGGGAGAGTCCGGGCGGCCTGGGGGAAAAAGGGCGAAAGCAACGGGTTGTAAGCAATGGGAGGCGGAGCGCGGATGTTGGGCGAGTACTTCCAAGAAGGGGGCAAGGACGGGGTCGGAGAGGGGCTTCGGGGCCGCGGGCCACGGCCAGAACTTGGGGCCACATCCACCACGTAACGGTCGGCCCGACTCTGGCGCCTGGCGAACAGCTCGGCGCCCCGACCCTGGAGCTTCGGCGTCTCCAGGATGCCCGCCGAAGACGCTGCCGCTGCCGCCCCGTTCACCAGCCCGTCTAGGAACGCTCGAGCCGGCGGCTTCGGGGCCACCGGCGGCGGGGTCTTGGGGGGCGCGGGCGGCGGGGCCTGGGGGCTCCCCAAAGACGGCACCGTGGGGCTTTTGCCTTGCAAGAAATTGCAGGCTTCGGCGCCCAGGCTCAGGGCATCCTCCTCGGGGCCCGACTCGGCGCCCCCGGCCCGGCCCTTCCCGTCCAGGTTCTGCACCAGCGACAGCAGCTCGGGGTTGGGCGAGTGCTTGGGGTCCTCGTGGCCCGGCCGGAACATCTGCTTGCGGGTCCCGCGGCGCCGCGCCTCTTGCAGGATGCCGGTGCGGGCGGCGGGCACCGAGATGCGCTGCTCCCGGGCGCTGGGCCCGGCCTCGGGGGCTCGGTCGGGCTCGGGGGCCACGGCGGGGCGCGGGGGCGCCGACAGGACTATTCGGGCGGTGGACGTGGAGGTCCAGGCCGTGGCGCCGGGCGGCCCGGGGGGCTCGGCGGCGCCTCCTGGAGTGACGGGGCGGCTCGGGGCCGGGATGTACAGGGAGCTGGTGGCCGTCGGGGCGCGCGCGGGGCCGGGGACCCCGGGGGAGGAGACGGGCCAGGGGGTGGCGGGCAGGAAGGGGGGCTGCACGGGGTCCCCTAGATTCTCATTCACCCTTTTTGGGGCCTGGGGCCGGAACACCACCGAGGTGGCGGCTGGCCTCTGCTGCCCTTGCAAACCCGGGGTAAAGGGCCTCGCCGAGCGGTTGAAGATGCTGGAAGCTGGGAAGGGGCTTCCCACGAGATTAGGGCTGGGTGGGGGGAGCACTGGGGTATCGGGGGGTGCACTCCGCGCTCGAGGTGGTGCCGGCAAGACCTGCTGCCCATTGCAGGTAGCCGGGATGGTGGCCGAGCCATCCCAGACTTGGGGGTGCTCGGGGGAGCCCGAGCTGGAGGCTGTGCGCTGGCGCTGCTGCTCAAAGAGCTGCAGGCCCCGGCCCGAAGCCTCGCTCAGCTGCCCACAGCCGCTGCCTCCGTCTCCTCCTCCTCCTCCTCTTGCTCCCTGGCTGGAGTCCGCAGGCTCCATGTCCAGGTAAGGGCTGTCCCAGTCCGCCGGGTTGGAGAGGCTGCGCGCGTCGGAGAAGGCTTCTTCATCCAACTCCGACTCGCTGGTGGGGGGCACGCAGTCCTCCTCGTCGTCCCTGCGCGGCCCTGCCTCCGCCGCCCCGAAGCTCACCAGGGTGTACTTCTTGGCTCTCTGCCGCCGCTTCTTGAACATGAGCACCCCCTTGGAGTGAGGGTTGGGGGCCGCCGTCAGCAGGGACGCAATGGTCCTACACTTGGTCTTGGCTTCCTTCACAGTCTTCTCCTGGAGGCTCTCGGCTCGCTGCAATTCTAGGGGTCCAGCAGGGGAAGCCGTCAGGTAACGCCTGACTTGCTTGTCCCCCCAAATTTCACACCCCAGGTCCTCCCACAGTCCGAGTTGCACAGGCCTCAGTCACCAGCATCTCCCGCCTGGGCCTCCACGCTCTGAGAGCACAGTGAAGGGTTGAAGGTGAATCAAGGTCAGCGGAAGCACTGCGCCTTACACTGCCTGCTCTTACCTATCAGCACCCAAGATGTGTTTTTGTTTTTGATTGGGGGTCACACCCGGCAGCACTCAGGGTTTATTTCTGGCTCTGCACTAAGAAATCACTCCTGGCCGGTCAGGAATCGAACCCGGGTCTGTGCTGGGTCAGCTGAGTGCAAGGCAAACGCTCCACCACTGTGCTAACGCTCTGGGATACCCCCCCTCCCCAATGTGGTCCTAACAGCTTCCCCCAATCCCCTGGCACTCAGGGTATGTGTGTGGGTGTGTGAGAAGAGGAGTTATTAACCATGGACAGCTGGGAGATAAGGCAGGGCTCAGGGGAGAAACCATGAATAGGGCTACTGACCACTTCTCTTATGGAGAGGAGATGCTAAGGAAGCCACTCAGAAAGTGGAACTGACAGGGAGGGGCTGAAACAATAGCACAGCAGTGAGGGTGTCTTGCACGCCCCGGACCTGGGTTCAATCCCTGGCATGCCATAAGGTCCCCAAGTCTCCCAGGAGTGATTTCTGAGCAGAGTCAGGAGGGAAACCCACCCCCCCAGCACTGCAGGGTATGACCCTAAAAAAAATTAAGAAAAGAAAAAAAAATGGAACTTACTCCTTTGCTAAGTAACCCAGGACCCTAAGCCACAGTTCTTCACTTTGGGTCCAAGGGATAGTGCAGTGAGAAAGGTGGTTGCATTGCACGTGGCCAACCCAGGTTTGATCCCCAGCATCCCATATGGTCCCTTGAGCATTGCCAGGAGTGACCTTTGTGAGCAAAGCCAGGAGTAAACCCTGTATCACAGGTATGACCAAAAAAATTTTTTTTTCAAAGAAGATTTTTAAGGGGCGGAGCAATAGTGCAGAGGTAGGGCGTTTGCCTTGTATGCAGCTAACCCAGGACAGACCTTGGTTCAATCCCCACCATCCCATATGGTCCCCCAAGCCAGGAGCGATTTCTGAGCTCAGGAGTAACCCCTGAGCGTTACTGGGTATGGCCCAAAAACAAAAACAAAAACAAATTTTTTTTTTTTGGTTTTTGGGTCACACCCAGCAGCGCTCAGGGGTTACTCCTGGCTCTACGCTCAGAAATTGCTCCTGGCAGGCTCAGGGGACCATATGGGATGCTGGGATTCGAACCACTGACCTTCTGCATGCGAGGCAAATGCTTTACCTCTATGTTATCTCTTCACTCCCCCAAAATAAAAAAAAATTTTTTTTTTGGTTTTTGGGTCACACCCAGCAGCGCTCAGGGGTCACTCCTGGCTCCACGATCAGAAATCACTCCTGGCAGGCTCAGGGGACCATATGGGATGCCAGGATTTGAACCAATGACCTTCTGCATGAAAGGCAAATGCCTTACCTCCATGCTATCTCTCTGGCCCCCCCAAAAATATTTTTTTTTGTTTTTGGGCCACACCTGGCGATGCTCAGGGGTTTCTCCTGGCTGTCTGCTAAGAAATAGCTCCTGGCAGGCACAGGGGACCATATGGGACGCCGGGATTCGAACCAGCCACCTTTGCTCCTGCATTGGCTGCTTGCAAGGCAAACGCGGCTGTGCTATCTCTCCGGGCCCCAAAAAATTATTTTTTAAAAAGATTCTTTACACAGTTTCATGCCTATCATAGTTTATAGCAATAAATTTACAGAGGGGGCCAGAGTGATAGCACAATGTATAGGACACTTGCCTTGCATGCGGCAGACCCAGGTCAATCCCCATTATGCCATATGGTACTCTGAGCCTTCCAGGAGTGATTGCTGAGCACAGAGCCATAAGTAATTGTAAGCACTGAGGGGTATGGCCCAAACCAAAACCAAAAAAAAAAAAAAACCTCACAAAAATGACTCCCACTATAGCCTTTCTACAAGAACATGAGGCTAATGACAGCCACCCATGGGTACATTTCCACTCACCTGTTGCTCACATATACACTTAGGTTTACAAGCCCAGCTACCATGTGTACACACACACACATACATGTCCTCACACAAGGCCATTAAGTTGCTTGAACACATTTCCAAAAGCTCCCAGTGGCCCTTCTTCATCCCAGAAATCCCCTTGGAAAGAATTTGAGAGTGCATTGAACAGCCAGGGGGCTCCCCTCGGCTCAGTCCTCCACTACCCACAGCCTGACAGAACCTCAGATCCCAAAGGTTGGAAAAGCCAGGTCCCACCTTCTGACCTTTAGGATACCTCAATGCTGTCAGCTCAATCTCTTTTTGGGGGGGTCACACTCGGCAGTGCTCAGGGGTTACTCCTGGCTCTATGCTCAGAAATTGCTCCTGGCAGGCTCGGGGGACCATATGGGATGCCGGGATTCGAACCACCGACCTTCTGCATGCAAGGCAAACGCCTTACCTCCATGCTATCTCTCCGGCCCCCAGCTCAATCTATTCTTCCCAAGCAATGGGATGAGCTTCTTTGGGGGTGAGAATTGCTCCCTGTTTTCTGATTTCTTCAGGCAGAAGACCAGGTGGCAACCACACAAGGACTGTGTGAAGGAGAGCTGTGGGTTGAGGCTTCACCTTGGGGTTGAGGAGGTGGGGCCAGGAAGGAGCCTGCGCTGTTGCTAGGCCCAGCCCTGGAAGCATGCAAAGATAGTCCCTGGTCCTGGAGGCCCAGAGCCTCTTGAAACATTCTTGACATTCCCTGTTATCTCCACTCAAGATACCCAAGCTCCCTTCTGATTAGGGCTGTCATTCTGCTCATCCCAGTATTTCCACCATATTTGTGCTATGAGTGAGAGGCCTGCACTGGAATTCTAGTCTGCTTCCTAGGAAGAAGACTTTTCCCTTTTCTGTTCATAAGCATGATAATGCCTCCTGGCCCTTAATGTGCTGCTGTGAAGGCTTGGTGAGATAACTGGGTAAATTTAGCATTTTACAGCAACCCTCAAGCCCAGAATTAGTGGCCAGAGTGAGTAATGTTACTTCAAAGCTTTTTTTGATACTAGATACTTGATACTTTCTTGATACTTGCCCAACTTCATAGATATTTTCTTGTTCACACATGAATCCTCCATTCATACCTCAGGTATGTGCATACCACTTACCTCCCTCCACCCTTCTCTCTCTCTCTCTCTCTCTCTCTCTCTGTCTCTCTCTCTGTCTCTCTCTCTCTGTCTCTCTCTCTCTCTCTCACACACACACACACACACACACACACACACACACACACACACTTTCCCCTACCCATCATGTCATTCAGAAAAAGGTTCTGCAAAATTCTCCTGAGAAAGGGAAGAAGAGGAAGTAAAAAGGAAGGAAGAGATAAAGTATTAAGAAAGGGCCTTCACTCCCAAAGACCCTCTCCTTCCTAGACTCTCCATGTCCCCCTCTGGGCGAGGCCAGAACATGGCTAGACAAGGCAGTACCTGCATAGAATGGGTCCAGGAGCTCAGAGTCCTGGGCAGCATCTTTGGTGCAACTGGCCGGGCTGAGGGGCTCTTGGTCGCTGGGTACAAAAGTCTCCATGCTGAGACAGGCAGTGTTGGTTGGAGTAAGACCAGCTCGAGCTGCCCCCCACGCCTTTTTAAAGCCCCTTTGTCTGCTCCCCCGAGCTTGCAGCTGCATGAGCTCACGGTCCTATTTTGGGAGCCCAGTCCCCTCCCTCCTCTCAGCTGCCTGGTATGATGGACGGGGGCGCCTGCCCACCCCTGCCTGCACCCTGTCCTGTGGACAGTAAGGACTGTGGAGCTAAAAATATATCTGGACTGCTCACCAGCTCCAGGGGCTAAGCGGAGCCTGGGGAGAAGCCTAGGGTCTTGGGTGTGTCTGGAAACTCTGTGAGATACCGGACATGCTTAGTAAAATCAGGCTCAAATGGCCACATCCTTGTCTTCTGCCTTACACCCCACCCCGTATATACAGAGTTCTGTGGAGCAGGACTCAGAATGGTGGAGAGGAGGAAAAGAGATGAAAGAAAGAGGGGAATCCTGAGACCTCTGAGATGACAAGGGAGATCTCTGCAGAGGGGATCTCAGGTGCCTCAGAGGGATTTCAGTAGCTCACATCAAAATAGCAAAGAACCTGTGATAGTGAACATGGACCTTTCTGCCCAGGCCCACAGTCAGTCTTTTTTGGGGGGTGTTTTTTGGGGGCTACAGATAGTGCTTAGGGGTTACTCCTGGCTCTGCACTCAGAAATTGTTCCTGGCAAACTTGGGGATCATATGGGACACCAGGGACCGAACCTAGGTCAATCCTGGGTCAGTCGTGAGCAAGGCAAACACCCTACCACTGTGCTATCGATCCAGCCCCTCCCTTCCTCCCTTCCTCCCTTCCTTCCTTTTGCTTTTGGACCACACCCTTCGGCACTTAGGGATACTCCTGGCTCTGCACTCAGAACTCACTCCTGGAAGGCTCAGGGGACTATATGGGATGCTGGGGACTGAACCCAGGTTGTCTATGTGCAAGGTAAATGCCCTATCCTCTGTGCTATCGCTTCAGCCAGAGGCCCACATTTTTGCCTGAGATATAGAGCACCAGAACCTAGAGATGTCAAAACCACCTCAGTGCCCCCAAGACCATCCCAAGAATTCTTTTTTTTTTGGGGGGGGGCCACACCCAGCGTTGCTCAGGGGTTACTCCTGGCTGTCTGCTCAGAAAAAGCTCCTAGCAGGCACGGGGGACCATATGGGACACCAGGATTCGAACCAATCACCTTTGGTCCTGGATCGGCTGCTTGCAAGGCAAACGCCGTTGTGCTATCTCTCCGGGCCCCAAGAATTCTTACTGAACGGGACCATATGTCCAATATGAACGGAGAGCCTTAAGGTGGCTGCAGGCATCACTGAAGAGCCTCTGTGCCCTGCCTGCTCCCACAAACTCCGACACCCCACATAATCCTTTATACTCTCACTTACTCCTACATACCCCACATATTTCCATATACTCCCAGATGCTCCCATATATCCTCATATACCCCATACTTCCACATACCTCCATATGCTCTGTCATATTCTATCATATATATATATATATGTCATATTCTCCCACAACCTCCACATATACTCTCACATATGTCCACATACTTCCATATACCCCATATATGCCTACATATTTACACATATGCCCATAGATGCCCACATACTCCCACTTACGCACATATGCCCACAGACGCCCACACATGCTCCACCAGCAGGAACTGGGGGATTCTGGGGATGCTTAGTGCCTCCTGCTCTTCTCACTTAGCCTCTAGTCCCCAAAGTTCTACCCAAGGGCAGCATGGGACAAGGAAGAGGGAGGAGATTCAGAGCTCAGAGAAAAGGAGCCCCAGACACTTACTGGCTTGCTTGGCCTTCTGGGAATAAGAGGTTGTAAGGTCTTCGGCCACTGGGTGGGACACGGGCCCCACCATAGGAATGAGGTGCGGGCCTGGCCTCAGCGGCCCATGGGGCAACAGCAAGGCCTCAGCGGGGGCCGGCTGCAGGGACGCCCCTTCTTCCCAGGATGGGGAGCTCACCCGGCTGTCACCCTGACCAGGAGGGCCGGGCGCAGCCGGTGTGGGTTCGGCGGGGCTGTCGGACAGGTAGACCTCGTCTGGGGGCGCCCCTGGAGCTGGGGGTCTTGCGGGGCCGCGGCGGCGGGGACGGCGGGGCTTCTCCTGCGCAGTCGGGCCATCGGGGTCGCTGTCCGTCTCTCCGTAGTAGGCCTCGCTGTCAGGGGGGGACAGGAGGCTCCCGGGCTGCAGGAGCTGCACAGGAGCGCCTGGGGGCTCAGGGCTCAGAGGAGAAAGGGGTGACAAGGCCCGTTGAGGGGATGGAGACCTCAACCCCCCTTCATTCTCCACCCTGCAGGGGACAGAGACAGAAGGTAAAACCTGGTGGGTGATGGAAGGTGGAAGAAGGTGAGGGTAAGGAATAAGGAAAACGGGAGGGTGGGCAAAGGTGCACAGAGGGCTATGAGGAGACTGGGAAGAGGGGAGAAAGATGTCAAGGGGGAGAGTGGGACCCTCACTCAGTTTCCCACAGCTGGGACAGGTCAGAGCAACCCGACTCTGGCTGGGATACAGAGGCTGAGATTAAGCAGGGCCTGGCCTAGAGACTGGGACAGGGAAGGGTGTTGGGGGAAGAAGGGGGCCATACCGCCACACGGTGAGGACAAGTTGAGTCCCCGAGGCATCGATGAGGCTCATGGCACTGGCATGAGACAGGCTGGTACACGGGACCCCATTGATGGCCACCAGCTGGTCCCGCTCTCGGAGCCCAGCTCTGCCTGCCTGACTCCGCCTCCGGATCTGAGAAGGTGTGGGGGCCAGGGAGTAGAGACCGAGAGACAGAGATAGACTGTTGGTTAGGGGGTATCCCAAGATGGGGAGAATCGTATGGAGGGGTGTCCTGACTCTTCAGAATGAGTTGGAGGTGCTGAAGCAATAGCACAAAAGCACAATAGCCTTGCATGCAGCCAATCCAGGTTCTATCCACTGGCATCCCGCGAGCCTGCCATGCGTGATTCCTGTTGTTAGAGCCAGGAATAATAATGCCTGAGTGATGTCGGGTATGGTCCCCAAACGGAAACATAATAGGATGAGCAGGAAAGAGGAAGGGACTGCAACTGGGTAGGAGGGAGCTGTCCTGAGAGAGAAGGTGCAGCTGGGGAGGGTAATAAAGTCTGTGGTGGGGAAGCAGGATGGTCCTGAATAAAGAGAGTCAGAGAGAGGGGCCGGAGAGATAGCATGGAAGGAAGGTGTTCGTCTTGCATGCAGAAGGACTGTGGTTCAAATCCTGGCATCTCATATGGTCTCCCGAGCCTGCCAGGAGCGATTTCTGAGCATTGAGCCAAGAGTAACCCCTGAGCATTGCCGGGTTTAACCCAAAAAACAAACAAACAAACAAAAGAGAGGGTCAGGAGTTGCAGTGAGGGAGGTACTGGAAATGGTGGACAGATGTCCTCAAGATTTCCTCCCCAAAAGACCAAAGCAGTGCACTGGGGGTGAGGGGAACATTTGCCTTTTATGTGGATGACTTGGGTTTGATCTCTGGCATCCCATATGGTCCCAGAGCACTGTCAGGAATAATTCCTGAGTGTAGAAATCACTGATATTTTTTTTTTTTTTGAGGAGGAGGCTGGGCCATATCCAGTGGTACTCAGGTCTTACTCATGGCTCTGCACTCAGAAATCACTCCTGACAGGCTCAGAGGACCATATGGGATGCAGGAGATCGAACCTGGGTCAGCCACCTGAAGAGCAAATGCCCTACCTGCTGCACTATTGCTCATGTCCAGACATCACTGATTTATGAGAGCCAAGAATAAGCCCTGAGCACTACTGGTTATAGCCAAACCAACACCACACCCTCAAAACAAAAACAAAACAAACAAAAAAACCAATAGCACAGCAGGGAGGGCATTTCCTTGCATGTGGCTAACCTGGGTTCAATCCCCAGTATCCCTAAGCACCACTGTGCTAAATTTTTGTAACCCCTGAGTATCATCGAGTGTGACCCAAAAGCAAAAGACTTCCTCCAAGGGTAAAAATGGAATGGAGTGATAGCATAGCAGCAGGGTGTTTGCCTTGCAAGGGGCCTGACCAGGGATGGACCCAAGTCAGGAGTGATTTCTAAGTACAGAGCCAAGAGCAACCCCTGAGTGCCGCTGGGTATGGCCCAAAAGACAAAAACTCTGCTGGTTGATAGTTCTCAGATCTTAGAATTCAAGCATCATTATTTGCATGGACAAGATTTTTAAATGGGGTATGAGGTCAGGGCCATTGTGGTTTGCATTGCACACTGCTGACCCAACAGTACGTATGGCCCACAGAGACCTGCCAGGAGTCAGCCCTGAGCACAGTGGGGTGTAGCCCACACTCTGCAAAGAAATGTTTTTCTGGATTGGAGTGAGTCAGCAGAGTCTGGAAGTTTGTCATTGCGTATATAGGTGTGCTAATCTAACAATAACAGTCATGTTAGTCTCCAGAGTTTACTAAATGCAAGGTGCTGTGCTTAGCACTCTACACTTTTATTTTTGTTCTTGCTTTTGGGCCACTCTCAATTGTGCTCATGTCTTACTCTTTTTGTTTGTTTGTTTGTTTTGTTTGAGTTACTCCTGGCTCTGCTCTCAAAGTTGCTCTTGGCAGGCTCAGAGAACTATATGGGATGCTGGGATTTGAACCAGGGTCTGTCCTGTGTTGGCTGCATGCAAGTCAAACGCCTTATGGCTGTCCTCTGGCCCCATGGCTTACTCTTGACTCTGCACTCAGAAATTACTCCTGACAGTGCTCAGGGGATATATGTGGTGCAGGGGATCGAACCTAAATTGGCTCAGTGCAAGTAAATGCCCTACCCACTGAACTAAATCTCTGGCCCCTTACTCTATTTATTGCAGTTAATACATAGATTCTATAAAGTAGATACTACACTTCTACTACTACTGCTGCTACTACTTTGGATCAGAAACCAAATTCAGGCCAGAAATTAAATTCAGTACACAAGTACACAAAGCATGGGTACTATCATTGAGTTATATCACCGCTCCCTATGTACTATCACTGTCCATATTTTACACTTGAGAAAATTCCAGGGGCCAAAGTAATAGTTGTAGTGGGTATTGCATGTGACTGATCCAAATTTGATCCCCAGTACCCTAAACCAGTGATCCCTGATTGCAGGACCAGGAGTAAGCCCTGAGCACAGCCAGGTGTGGCCCTAAAACAACAACAAAAACAGGATGGGGGCAGAGGGCATCTGCCTTGCATGTGGCTGACCTGGGTTTGATCCGTAGCATTCTTTTTTTTTTTTTTTTTTTTTTGGTTTTTGGGTCACACTCGGTGGCAGCGCTCAGGGGTTACTCTTGGCTCTATGCTCAGAAATCGCTCCTGGCAGGCACAGAGAACCATATAGGATGCGGGATTTGAACCACTGTTCTTCTGCATGAAAGGCAAATACCTTACCTCCATGCTATCTCTCTGCCCTAAGATTCCTATCATTCTATATGGTCTCCTGAGCCTGCTAAGAGTAATTTATGTGTGTAGAGTCTTGAGTATCCCTTAATGCCACCTGGTGTGCCCCTGAAGGAAGGAAAGAAGGAAGGAGGAAGGGAGGGATGGAGGAAGGGAGGGAGGGAGGGAAAGAAGAAAGAAAATTGACCCGAAGTGATAATACAGAGGGTAGGGTGTTTGCTTTGCACTCATCGACCTGGGTTTAATCCCTGGCATCCAGAGGGTTCCTCGAGTCTGCCAGGAGTAATTCCTGAGTGCAGAATAAAGAGTGACCAGCACTGCTGGGTCTGACCAAAAACCAAAAAACAATCAGAGGCCAAAGCGATAGCCCAGCGGTAGTGCGTTTTACTTGTACGTGGCCAAAAACAGGATGGAATCCGGTTCTATTCCAGACATCATATGGTCCCCCTGCCCCCAATCTTTCAAGAATGATTTCTGAGCACAGAGCTAGGAGTAACCCCTGAGCACTTCCGGGTGCGACCCAAAAATAAAACAAAACAAAAACCAATTAATAACACGAAGAAAGAAAACACAGCCACATTGTGAAAGGAAAAGCATAGCTACTCCAGCTGCCAGGCCAGGGCTCGCCATGACGCTTCTAGTATCTAAAAAAAGCTTTTACTGAGCAGGCGGGTCTGGCTTGGGCCAAGAGTAGCACAGAAGGCTTGAGAAAGGTAGGGCAGGGTGAACCCCCAGCTGATGGCACCCCAGGTTAGAGAGATGTGAACACACACATGCCTGATGTTGGTAGGAGAGTAGCAGACCATAGTTGGGAACTGAAGTGTCTCTCTGTTCCTAGAAACTCAGAATTCCCTTTTCCACTAGCACTCACCACATTCAGACACTGGACACCCCCACACTTGAGCATGCTCCATTGCTCCTTGACCCACTCTGAATACTTTTCCAAGAAGTCTCACCCCTTCTTCCCCATGGGACACCACATGCCACTTCCTTTGGATTCCCTGACCCCGAACCCTCAGTTTAGAAAGTATTCCCTTACCTTGGACACCTGTAAGGGTTTCTTCTGTTCTGCTCCCCCCTGTAGTCGAAAGCCCCAGGGGGCCCCCCCCTGACAGTGTCACCAGCACCTTTTCCTCAGCACCCATGGCTCAGTTTGGCCAATGGCCCTTGAAGTTTGGATAGTGTCCCAGGGAGAGAAGTTGAGGTGCTGGTCCCCAGTCCGGCCTGTCTGGCTGTCCTGCTTCTGCAGCCCCAGGCCTTTCCCTTACATCACACACCACACACAGGCCGGGTACTTGGCCCTGGGATCAGTACAGTCCACACACACGTGTGCTGTCAATCGAAGCTGGGCTCAAAATAGTTGCTGGCTGCACAACTCCCAGATCTAATTATAGCGAACGCCTCTGGCCTTCTGTTCCTTCATTCTCCAGCCTGGGTTCCATTCTCAGGGCTCCCTCCAAGTACTAGCTCTGTGGGCTCTGTATAACTAACATGCATGCAGGAAGAACCGACTACTTTCTTTCCTCCAAAGCCCAGTGCAGAGAAGTGACAGTGAAGTTTCTTTTGAAGAGCGAAAATGGTGGAATGAATCCTCCAAGTGTCCCAGCTCCCTGGAAAGAAGCAAATTCTAGCTGTCTGCATTTGTGGATGATTCAAATGAAAAGTCACATCCTGGGGCTGGAGCGATAGCACAGCAGTAAGGCCTTTTCATACTGATGGCAGTTTGAATCCCAGCATCCCATATGGTCCCCTGAGCCTGCCAGGGGCGATTTCTAAGCACAAAGCCAGGAGTAACCCCTGAATGCCACCAGGTGTGACCCAAAACCAAAAACCAAAAACCAAAAAAAAAAAAAAAGGAAAGAAAAGAAAAAGAAAATTCAAATCCTACTTCAGTGCTGGCTGTAGTGTTGGGAAATTCTGATCCCATTCTACTCTAGTTGGACCTTGAGCTCACTCATAAAACCCTTCTTTCCCAACTCTTGACTCCTGGCTTGCAAAATTCATGCTTCCTTCCTCCAGACAACATCTTCATCTAGTTCTCAGTGCCATTGTTTTGTGTATTTTGGCGTGGGGGTCACATCCAGAAATGCTCTGGTCCTGGTGCTGCTGGGAACACGTGGTGCCAGGGGCTGAACTTGGGCTTCCCTAGTGCCAAGTGTGCTTTGTATGCACTCAGTGCATTGTGCTTGCTTCAGTCCCATTGTCATTCTCTGCCAACACTGTGAATATGTCCAGCTCCTTTCTATGCTTTGGTAAACCTGACAGCAAGGCTTGTGTGCAGTCAGCAATCCAACATCAATGACTAGTATTTTAAATGTTCAATAAAGGTTTGTGGGAGTAAATGATCTTACTGGACATGCCAACCTGTGTAATAATAAAATATCTATCTTATTTTTGTTTGCTTTTGGGTCACATTCTGTAGGCTTAGGACCTACTCTGGTTTGCTGCTTAGGTGTCGCTCTCTGGGGGGTGGGTGCCAAGGGACCACTTGGTTGCAGGGATGGATATTGGGCCTTGGCATGCAGAACATACACTCTCATCCTTTGAATTCTCTCTCCAGTACACTCTCACTGTAACATTTCTAAAGTTACCATTATATAAACATGTTCTATGCTAAGAAAGAGTTCTTTTTTTTGTTTGTTTGTTTTTGTTTTTGAGTCACACCCGGTGGCACTCAGGGGTTACTCCTGGCTCTGTACTCAGAAATTGCTCCTGGCAGGCATGGGGGACCATATGGGATGCTGGGATTCGAACCACCATTGGTTCGGGTGGGCTGCTTGCAAGGCAAATGCCCTACTGCTGTGCTATCTCTCCGGCCCCTCTTTTCTTCCTTTTTTTAATATCTAGCTCATTTTATTATTATTATTATTATTATTATTATTATTATTATTATTATTATTATTATTTTAGTTTTTGGGTCACACCTAGCAGTGCTCAGGGATGGCTCCTGGCAGGCTCGGGGGACCATATGGGATGCTGGGATTAGAACCAATGACCTTCTGCATAAAAAGCAAATGCCCTACCTCCATGCTATCTCTCCGGCCCCTCATTTTATTTATTTTGGTTTTGGGGCCACACCTGGCGACACTCAGGGGTTACTCCTGGCTCTGCACTCAGAAATTGTTCTTGGTAGGCTTGGGGGACCATATGGGATGCCAGGAATAGAATTTGGTCCTGGGTTGGCCGTGTGTAAGGCAAACACCCTACTGCTGTGCTATTATTGCTCCTAGCTAATTTTAAATTTTCTTTCTGGCACCTTGTTTCGATAAAACTGTTATTGGTTGGGGCCGGAGAGATAGCATGGAGGTAAGGCGTTTGCCTTTCATGCAGGAGGTCATCGGTTCAAATCCCAGCGCTCCATATGGTCCCCCGTGCCTGCCAGGAGCAATTTCTGAGCCTGGAGCCAGGAATAACCCCTGAGCACTGCCTGGTGTGACCCAAAAACCACAAAAACAAACAAACAAAAAACCTGTTATTGGTATGGCCTCATACATAAAACTGCAACACCACGGGTAGCAGTGAGAAAAAAACCCCTGCAACAACACAGTTACAAGTGTTTCTACCCCCTATGGTAAGCTTCCTGCCAGTACTCAGTAAGAAAGCTTGCTTCCTTTTCTTTTTCTTTTCTTTTCTTTTTTCTTTTCTTTTCTCGTTTTTTTTTTTTTTTTTTTTTTTTTGTGGTTTTGGGTCACACCCGGCAGTGCTCAGGGGTTACTTCTGGCTCCATGCTCAGAAATTGCTCCTGGCAGGCACAGGGGACCATATGGGACACCGGGATTCGAACCGATGACCTTCTGCATGAAAGGCCTTACCTTCATGCTATCTCTTCAGCCCCTCCTTTTCTTTTTACTCTTTCTCTTGACTCCAGGCCTTGACACTCAATTTGGAATGTGCATTAATCTCTCTTGGTAAACTTGCATGTTATTACTAGCTCCCTAATACTAGACAGCATATACGAGTACATGATCATATAATGAGATAATCTAGTCATGTACACATACATGTGTAATCATTGCTTAACCCCTACAAACTCTGAGTTTGGGGATGGATGCTTCTGATCAGTTCTCAGGGATCCTGTAGATTACTCCAAGAGATTCTTTTTATTTTTTTTTAGGCTAGTCAAGTGAAGTAGTGGGAGTGGAGAAGGAACAAAGAAATCTGTAACTGGCTGTGATCAATTAATTGTAAACACCACTGCACTCAGACCAGCCACTCCTAGAGATTCTTTTTTTTATGGTTTTTAGGTCACACCTGGCAGTGCTCAGTGGTTACTCCTGGCTCTATGCTCAGAAATTTCTCCTGGCAGGCTCCGGGACCACATGGGATGCCGTGATTCGAAACACTGACCTTCTGTATGCAAGGCAAATGCCTTACCTCCATGCTCTCTCTCCGGCCCCCACTCCTAGAGATTCTTAGCCAGATGGGGCAGACAGTTCAATGCCAGGGCACAGACTACTTTGTGCTGCTCAGCCACAGGGGCACAGGTGGCTGACAGGGCTGAACCAGCAGTGATTTGAGTCTATTCTGTGTTGAGGATCCAATTTAGGACTTTGCACATGCCGCTAATTTGAGCTATCTTCCTAGCCCAAGTTTATTGGTTTGGTCTGAATTGCAATTAAATTTGATAGTTTTCATTTGTTGTTTCAGTGATCATAAGTTTTTTTGTGTTTGTTTTTGGGCCACACCCGGCAGCACTCAGGGGTTACTCCTAGCTCTGCACTCAGAAATCACTCCTGGCAGGCTCAGGGGTCCATATGGGATACCAGGGATTGAACCCGGGTCTGTTCTGGGCCGGCCATGTGCAAGGCAAATGGCCTATACCGCTGTGCTATTGCTCCGGCCCTCATACACTGTTTGCTTGCCTTTTATTATTTTTTTGGGGGGAGGAGTGTTGTATGTGTGAGACATGCCCAGCAGCGTTCAAGGCTCAGGAATTGTTCCTGGAGGTACTTAAGGGACTCAAGACCTTTAAGTGTGCCAGAGATCACACTTTGTTGTGATGCCAGAGATTCCAAACAGCAGTTGATCCAGGATTGCTGCGGATGTAGATTAGAGCTGGAGATCAAACTAGTGTTAAGCTGCTTCTGAGCTTTCCTCAGCCCCCAGGTATCTAAAATGTTACATAAATGTTGCTGACTAAATGTCGCAGTCAAGACTGAGAACCAGGGGCCAGAGATAGCATGGAGGTAAGGCGTTTGCCTAACGGTGGTTTGAATCCCTGCATCCCATATGGTCCCCGTGTCTGCAGGGGTGCTTTCTGAGCGTAGAGCCAGGAGTAACTCCTGAATGTTGTTAGGTGTGACCCAAAAACAAAAACAAAAACAAAAAAAAAGACTGAGAATCAGAGGAGGGAAAGATGTGACCCCTAAATTAATATTTTTGGTTTCAAATTCACACTGATCTTATAAACCTTTGCAGACAGGAACAATCTGTTTACCAAAGCTTTCAGAACAGACGACAAGTATGTCTTGAATAAATGAATCACATGTTTATTTGGAAATACTATGTGTACTGTTAACACACGGGTAGGACAGAGCCTTTGAGGGGTGAACTCTAACACATGGTAGAGGGAATCAGACACTATGGTGGGGGTCTGGTTAAATGGATGATATACTATTGAAGGGGCCAGAGATAGTACAGTGGATAGGGCGCTTGCCTTGCTTTCAATCTGGGCGTGCAAGTTGCTCCTAAAACTTTTTAACTACTGATCTACAACAAAAAATATGGTTGACACAGCACTCACAAAATAATTAAGTATTGTTACAGGATTTAATGAGGTCATGAACATTTTATTTTATTTTGTTTTGGTCACACGCAGCAGTGTTCAGGGGTTACTTCTGGCTCTGCACTCAACAGGCTCAGGGGACCATATGGGACCCCAGGATTCAAACCACTGTCCATCCTGGGTTGGATGCGTGCAAAGCAAATGCCCAAATGCTGTGCTCTCTCTCCAGCCCTGGTCATGAACATTTTAAGCCTACGATGAGTTATAATTATTGAATGGGGACAATCATCATTCCAGTACCCATAGCTCTTCCAATAGACTGTCTAAGTAAGTATCCTGAAATACCTCCCTGCATCGCAACCTGGATGCTCTATAACTATTGTTAAACTAGTTTGTGGCTATTGAACACTTACTGTGGTGCCAAAAAGACCTATAAGACGTTTCTAATTCCACCCTCTCAAAAAGGTAGGATAGCACTTAATACTGCCTCCATTTTACAAGTGAAAACTGAGAAAGGGGCGGGAGCGATAGTACCAAGGGTAGGGCGTTTGCCTTCCAAGCAAACCCGGGTACGAAACATACCTAACACCCCATAAAAGTCTGAGCCACCTGAGTGCAGAGCCAAGAATAAGCCCTGAGCACTGATGGTTGGGATAGTCCCCTCAAAATAAAAAAATAAAAAAAAGGAGCCGGAGAGATAGCATGGAGGTAAGGCATTTGCCTTGCATGCAGAAGGTCAGCGGTTCGAATCCCGGCATCCCATATGGTCCCCTGAGCTTGCCAGGAGCGATTTCTGAGCACAGAGTCAGGAATAACCCCTGAGCGCGGCCGAGTGTGACCCAAAAACCAAAATAAACAAACAAACAAATAAATAAAATAAGATAAAGCGACGGCAGTTATTTGGGAAGGGTCATATAGACCGTCATACCCGGTTGTGCTCAGATCCAACCCGGGTTCTGCCCCTAACCAGCTAGCTCCACTATCTATTTCTCCAGCACCCCTCTGGTCGGCTGTAAGCCGGGGGAACTGCAAAACCAGAAGTCAAACCCGGGGCCGGAGAGATAGCATGGAGGTAAGGCGTTTGCCTTGCATGAAGAAGGTCGATGGTTCGAATCCCGGCATCCCAGAAGGTCCCCAGAGTCTGCCAAGAGCGATTTCTGAGCGTAGAGCCAGGAGGAACCCCTGAGCGCTGCCGGGTGTGGCCCCCAAAATAAAAAAAAAATCAAAACAAACAGAACTCAAACCCATAATAAAATCTGCAAGCAAGCAGAGTCTATCCCCTTGGCCAACAAAAGTTCTGCAACTAACCAGGCCAGCAAAGGTCAAGGGTGAGAAGCAGCTGGCAGACGAAAACCACTGAGGTCAGGGATCGACCGGAAGTGGTTCCCGGCTCAGAGGTCACCACCAAGTCAAAGGCACCTTCCTCACTCGGCACAAAGGCTTGGCCTTCTCCACCGCGTTGCGAGGGGCCAGACCCCGAAGCGAGCGCCTCTCGCAGCGGTGCGAGAAGCGGCCACACCAAGAGCACCCGCCGCGCTTCCAAAAAACGCGACCATAACCGGCAAAGAGGTGGGGTGGGAGCGGCGCAAGCGCGTCGACCGGGTTCCGGCGCCATACGTGGCAGCCGGAGCGACGCGGGTTCCGGGTCCCAGAGACGGGACTTCCGCTGTGCGTAGGCGGGACTTCCGGGGCACGCACGCCGGCGTCCCGCCCCCGGAAGCGGAAGTGGGGCCCTGGGAGCGTTAACGTTGGGAACGAAGTCGAACCTGGATCTGGAGCCGGGTGAGGAGTGGCGCCGGGTGAGGGGTGGTGGTGGTGGTGGTGGGTGGGCCGGAGAGCCGAAAGAGCGGGGTCGCTCCGGTCACCTCGGGATAGCGGGGGGGGGGGGTCTGGTCTCTGCAAAGGGGGGGCAGGAAGGAGGAGCCCTGCCTGGGTGGGGCCTGGGAGAGAGAGGGTCCCGCACCTCGCGCATCCCCAACCCCAGGCTCTGCCTCAGACCTTCCGGCTCCCGCTTGTCGCCGGCCGCACGCTCGAGTTGGCCAAGTGCTGCTTCTGGGGTCACTGTTTTGCTCCGATCTGGGGCCCGGCAGCTTGCTTTTAGCTTCCGAAACCGGATTACCCGGCTCTCCTCCTCTCCCCCTGGGGCGGCCGGCTCCTCTTACCGTCCTAGGGACCCCGCACTCGGGGATGTCATTCTCCACCGCCCACCACCCCGAAGGACATCATCGACCCTGGCTGGAGCCCGACGACCCCGAACTCTCGAGGGTGCTTTGCTTTGCGGGTGTTATTTATCGGAGAAGAAACGCCTTCCTACACGTCCACACCCGCGCCAACACACCACACACACACACACACACACACACACACACACACACATATTAAGAAGATAAAGGGAGGGCGACACCTGTTCATTAAAACTGTAGGAGGTGAAAGGAAAATCTTGCAACCCTCGTGAGTGTCTAAAGAGTTTCTAGCAGAGGGGAAACTGACTGTTCCTCAACACCGCGATGGCTCTTTTCTTCCTGGCCAGGATCGAGTTGCTGCCCGGTTGTCTCTGCAACCCAGAGAGTCTCTGCCTCTCTCTATATCGCTGGATCCGCCTGCTTAAAATTAAGCACGGGTGGAGCAAGGAACGGGAAAGCTCCTAC
The DNA here is from genome assembly GCF_024139225.1 of Suncus etruscus. NCBI lineage: Eukaryota > Metazoa > Chordata > Mammalia > Eulipotyphla > Soricidae > Suncus > Suncus etruscus. The sequence goes on along the minus strand of NC_064862.1, from coordinate 51,442,663 downwards.
AAGTAGATCAGAACCTGGAGATCCGGAGAGAGGCGCTAGCTAGCTAAGTCTTGGATACTCAGTAAGCCTTCTCTGTTCCTAGGAAGAAGGTTAATGATCATTTTCCCTTGAAATTTTTCTCGGCTACCACTGACCCTTGAGCTGTTTCCCTGGGTTATTAGGGAAAATTTTGTGTCTCTAGCTCGCACTTGCTAGCTTCTAGCCTGACACCTTGCTGGAGTATTCAGGTGTCTGTGTATTTAGTGATTTTTAATGCTTTAGTTGCAGAGGCCGGACCCTCTGGGGCTGGAGAAACATTTGAATGATGGCAGTGAAGCCAAAGAATGTCATTCCTAGAGTCACTTTACTTTGACTTGTCTTTTGAGGGGATCTAATTGAGCTGTTTAAAAGCAATTAGTTTGTATTTAGTGCTGGAATAAATCCACAGTGGAGTGAATGAATGAAAAGTGGGGACCTTGTTTTATTTATTTTGTGATATCACTATTTATCAGCCAAAGGACTTCCTATGTGAGAGACAATAGAGTCATACCCGAGGGAATAGGGTCGGACCAGTCTGAAACTTGAAACGTACGCCCTTTTGGCAGTAACTAAGTAAGGAGTTCTGAGAGACAAAACTCTTTGGAGAGATAATTTGACTTCTCGCTTGGGTAGAAAAGGATGAAGAAGAGCTCTCGTGGTAGCATGGGAGGGAATAATTTAAGCTAGTCACTGACATGATTGGAGAAAGAATGTTTTTTGTTTTTTTTTTAAATTCATTTTTTTTTTTTTTTTTTTGGTTTTTGGGTCACACCCGGCGGTGCTCAGGGGTTACTCCTGGCTGTCTGCTCAGAAATAGCTCCTGGCAGGCACGGGGGACCATATGGGACACCGGGATTCGAACCAACCACCTTTGGTCCTGGATCGGCTGCTTGCAAGGCAAACGCCGCTGTGCTATCTCTCCGGGCCCTTAAATTCATTTCTTGGAGCTGGAGTAGGTAAGGTGCTTGCCTTGCACGCAGCTGTCCTGATTTTATCCCCAACACTGCACTTGGTCCCCCAAACACTGCCAGGTGTAATTCCTGAATATAGAGCCAGGAGTAAGTTCTGAGCATCACTGGATATGACTTTAAAGAAACTGGAGTGATAGGACAGCGGTAAGGCGTTTGCCTTGCATGCTGCTGACTGAGGACAAACCCGGGTTCAGTCCCCAGCATCCATGTGGTCCCCTGAGCCTGCCAGGAGCACTGCTGAGCATGCCCCAAAAACAAAAAAACAAAAAAGAAAGAAAGAAAGAAAGAAAGAAAGAAAGAAAGAAAGAAAGAAAGAAAGAAAGAAGAAACTAAAGAATAAATCTATTTCCTCTTTTTTTGTGGTTTTTGGGCCACAGCCTGTGATGTTTAGGGATTACTCTTGCTTATGTGCTTAGAAATTGCTCCTGGCTCAGGGAACCATGTGAGATGCTGGGGATCGAACCTGCCGTGGCCCCCCATTTTATTTTTTTTTTTTTGATTTTTCGGGCCACACCTTTTTGATGCTCAGAGGTTACTCCTGGCTATGCGCTCAGAAATTGCCCCTGGCTTGGGGGGACCATATGGGACGCCGGGGGATCAAACCGTGGTCCTTTCCTTGGCTAGCGCTTGCAAGGTAGATACCTTACCTCTAGCGCCACCTCGCCGGCCCCCCATTTTATTCTTTCAATTATTTAAATTTTTTTTTTGTTTTTTGAAAATATAGTTATTGAAGCACCATGATTAAAAGCATGTTTGTAGTTGGGTTTCAGTCATAAAAAAAGAGCATCTGGGGGGGGGCGGAAGAGCATCTCCTTCAGCAGTGCAACATTTCCATCACCAATGTCCCCCATCTCCCTCTTCCCCCACATCCTGCCTGTATTCATAACAGACAGGCATTCTGTTTCTCTCACTCACTACCATTGTCATGCTAGTTATTAGTGTAGTTATTTATCTAACTGTACTCACCACTCTGTGGTAAACTTCATATCATGGACTGGTCCTTCCAGCCTTCATTTCCAATGTCTGGGTGTTATTAACATACTGTCTTTTATTTTTCTTCAATCCCACAGATGAGTGAGGCTATTCTGTATTTCTCTCCCTCTGACTTATTTCACTCAGCATAATAATTTCTATGTCCATCCAGGTATAGGAAAATTTCATGACTTCATTTTTCTGGACAGCTGCATAGTATTCCATTGTATATATGCACCACGGTTTCTTTAGCCACTCATCTGTTGTCAGTCACCTGGGTTGTTTCCAGATTCTGGCTATTGTAAATAGTGCTACATACAATGAATATAGGCGTGCAGAAGGCATTTTGTGTTGTATTTTTGTGTTCCTAGGGTATATTCCTAGGAGTGGTATAGCTGGATCATATGGGAGGTCAATTTCCAGTTTTGTGTTTTTATTTTTTGTTGTGTTGTTTTGTTTTGGCCACACCCGGCCCTGGTTCTGTGCTCAGAAATCACTCCTGGCTATTGGACCATATAGGATGTCGGAGATCGAACCAGAATCTGTCCTGGGTCAGCTACGTGCAAGGCAAACGACCTACCACTGTCCTCCAACTCTAGCCCTCAATTTCAAGTTTTTTTATCTCTTAGTTTTTGGGCCATACCTGGTGACACTCAGGGGTAACCCCTGGCAATGCGCTCAGAAATTGCTCCTGACTTGGGGAACCATATGGGATGCTGGGAGATTGATTGAACCGCGGTTCGTCCCAGGCTAGTGCAGGTAAGGCAAGATGCCTTACCGCTTGCACCACTGCTCTGGCCCCAGTTTTCAGTTTTTTGAGAAATCTTATCTCCATATTGTTTTCCTTAAAGGCTGGACTATATGGCATTCCTACTAGCAGTGAATAAGAGTTCCTTTCTCCCCACATCCTCGTCAGCACTGATTGTTCTTTTTTGTGATGTGTGCCAGTCTCTGTGGCATGATGAAATGGTACCTCATTGTTTGCACCTCCTTGATGATGTAGAACATTTTTCTGTTTCTTTTTTTTTTTTTTTTGGATCACATTCAGCACCGTTCAGGGGTTCCTCCTGGCTCCATGCTCAGAAATCTCTCCTGGCAGGCTCGGGGGACCATATGGGATGCCGGGATTCAAACCAGTGACCTTCTGCATGAAAGGCAAACGCCTTACCTCCATGTTATCTCTCTGGCCGATGTGGAGCATTTTTCATGTGCCTTTTGGCTATTTGTATTTCTTCTTTGAGGAAATATCTGTTCATTTCTTTTCCCCATGTTTTGATGGGGTTAAATGTTTATTTCTTGGTGGGGGGGGGGTTTGAATCACACCTGGTAGTTCTCAGGGGCTACTCCTGGCTCTACACTCAGAAATCGCCCTGGCAGGCTCGGGGGACCATATGGGATCCTGGGGTTTGAACCACCATCCTTCTGCATCCAAGGCAAATGCCCTACCACTGTGCTATTTCTCTGGCCTCAGATGTTTAATTCTTCATTTTTTTGGTCACACCCGGCAGCACTCAGGTTACTCCTGGCTCTACGCTCAGAAATCACTCCTGGCAGGCTCGGGGTACCATATGGGTTGCTGGGATTTGAACCACTGTCCTTCTGTATGCAAGGCAAATACTCTACCTCCATGCTATCTCTCTGGCCCTGAGATGTTAATTTCTTATTAAGATTTATCAGTACCTTGTGTATCTTTGATATTAGACCCTTATTTGATGGGTATTGGGTAAATACTTTCTCCCATTCTGTGGGTGGCCTTTATATCCCAGTCACTATTTCCTTTGAGGTGTAGAAATTTCTCAGTTTAGTATAATTCCATTTGTTTATCTCTGTTTCCACTTGTTTGGACAGTGGTGTTTTCTCCTTGAAGATGCCTTTAGTGTCAATGTCAATGGAGTATTTTGCCTATGTGTTCTTCTATATACCTTATGGTTCCGGGTCTGATATCAAGGTCTGTAATTCACTTGGATTTGACCTCTGTGCATGGTGTTAATTGGAGGTCTGAGTTCACTTTTTTTTGTTTGTTTGTTTGTTTTTGTTTTTTGGGCCACACCCGGCGGTGCTCAGGGATTACTCCTGGCTGTCTGCTCAGAAATAGCTCCTGGCAGGCACGGGGGACCATATGGGACACCGGGATTCGAACCAGCCACCTTTGGTCCTGGATCAGCTGCTTGCAAGGCGAATCCCGCTGTGCCAGCTCTCCGGGCCCCGAGTTCACTTTTTTGTATGTGACTAACCAGTTGTCCCAACACCACTTGTTGAAAAGGCTTTTCTTGCTCCATTTTGCACTTCTTCTCCCTTTGTTGAAGATTAAGTGATTGTATGTTTGGGGAACATTCTCTGAGTACTCAAATCTATTCCATTGATGAGATCTGTATTTATTCCAATACTATGCTGTTTAGTTTAGTTTTGTTTTAACTATTTTATTATATTTTTTAATTTTATTTCTTTGATTTTGGGGCCACACCTGATAGCACTCAGGTTACTCCTGACTCTGTGATGAGAAATTTCTCCTGGTGGTGCTCAGGGGACCATATGGGATGCTGGGGATTGAATCCAGGTTGGCCATGTACAAGGCAAACTCCGTCCCCTCTGTACTATTGGGGCTCCAGCTCCAATAAATACCATGCTGTATTAATGATTATTGCTTTGTAGTACAAATTAAAGTTGGAGGAAGTGATGCCTCCCATCTTCTTAATTTTCCTAAGGGTTGCTTTAGCTATTCGTGGATGTTTATTCATTTGGAATAATACACATCCTCTTCTATTTTAATAGCTCTTTGTTTAGAAAGTTGATTTTGACTTCTTTCTTTTTCTTTCCCTATACTAGGTGATACGGCATTGGGGATGCTCTCATAATGAACGTCAACCAGTCAGCCCCTCCTGTGCCGCCTTTCGGGCAGCCGCAGCCCATTTATCCAGGCTATCATCAACCCAGCTACGGGCAGCCCATAGCTGCTCCTCCCCCTCCCCCTCCTTCCTATGGCGCCTTCAATGGCCCCATCTCGGGCTATCAGCAAACACCTCTCCCAGGTATGACTCTCAGCCTCTGTGAAGAAGAGGCATGCACTGGGGGGGTGGGGGGACACTCTCATTTAAACTGTATTACCCTGCCTAGAGAGACAGGTTGAATGAGACAGAGGAGTATGAATCTGCCTCTGTGTCTCAGAACCTTCCCGGCTTTCACAGAGGGAGTTGGTGTTTGTGCTTTTAGATGTTGGGTGGGAGTAGAACATTCGGGTCCATGTTCATTCCCTTGAGGGGGAGTCCCCCAGTGAAGCCTTATTGGGCTGCTGGGAAGGTTTCGACCCCACTTCTGAGAATGCCTACTGCCAGCATCAGAGAGTTCCCATTGGCCTCAAGTTTCCTGGAAAATAGTTCTGATCATATACGTAGATGTCTCTGCTTGGACTGATGGTCTTGATCATAGGTGACTGTAGTACGTGGGAAGCTCATTCATAGATTATGTTAAAAACTGTGGGGTTTGCTTGAGTGCCACTAATGTCATTCCTTTTAGCTAAGTTTCCTTTTCTTCTCTGATTTTGTGTTGTTGTTGTGCCCTACTCATCGATGCTTAGGGGTTACTCCTGGTTTTTTGTTCAGGGACTATTCTTGGCAGTGCTCAGGGTTGCTGGAGTACTGGGGGTTGAATCTGGGTTGATTATGTGTAAGGCAAATGTCTTTTCTACTGTCCTATGGCTCTGGTCCCTTCCTTTGCTTTTTAGATGTACTTTAATAGTCCTGGAAGTAAAACAGCACTAGTCTGGGCTGCTGTCCAGTTAATGTGACTTTTTGTGTCATTAGTTGAGAAGCTTTTTTTGTTTGTTTTGTGTCATACCCGGCAGGGGTTACTCCTGGTTCTACACTCAGAAATCATTCCTGGCAGGCTCAGGGGACCATAAGGGATACTGTGATTCGAACCACTGTCCTTCTGCATGAAGGCAAACATACTACCTCCATGCTATCTTTCTGGTCCCGAGAAGCTGTTTTAATTCAGATACTTAGATTATCCAGAAGAACTCTTTTCAGGGTCTTCTGTAGCAGTGCGAATTATGGGGGCCATGGCCAGATAGTTCAGAGCTGACAGTTCAGTTTTGGAACCCAGTTGGAACCCAGATGGAACCCAGCCAGCATAGTGCTGTTCAAAGCTGGTGAGGCTGGGGGTCATCAGGGCCACACCCTACAGATTGGGGGGGGTCAAGCTGAGGTTGAGTATGTAGAGCATGCTCTCCACCCTTGGTGCTATCTCCTCAGCTCCTTAAAGGCTTTTTAGCAATGGTTAATAGTTGATCTGTCTTTAGACTGACTTAGGACTATGCTCAACATTTTATGTTCCTTTTTTTTTTTTCTTTGATTTTTTTTTTGGGGGGGGCACCCCCTTTAATAGCTCAGGAACTACTCCTGGCTTGGTACTCAGGGCTCAGATGGTCTTGGGACTGGAACCTGTATCTCTGGCATAGGAAGCTTGATCTCCTGTCCTTTGAGCTTTCTCCCTGCTCTGTTTATGCTTCTTTTCATAAAGTGATATAGAAAACAAGAGAGAACTAAGTTGGTGTAGGTACAGTTTGGGAGCTGAAAGCAGTATTAGGGTTTTAATGATCTTGGGGGTGTGGAGGAAATGGGGGGATTGGGTTTCAGGTCTTAGGGAGAGCCTAATTCTTGGATTGAGACTCCCAATTGGATTGAATTCATGTCTGCTCGGTCCAGTCCCAGTTTATCAAGATGGAACTTGGCTTGGCTTTGCCTCTGGAGGAAGTGTTGTTACTGAGAAGAAAACACAGCTAGTTCAGTGATGGTTACAAGTACAGAGGTAACTTGTAATCTAGCTTTTCTAGGATTTAATCTTTCTGTTGGGGGAGGGGGACAGTAAAAACAAAACAAAACCCATAACAGTTGTTGAACAAGGGTTTGGCAGCATGTCCAAAGAGTGGTCCAAGAAGCTGAAAGCCTTCTTACTGTACTTTGTGTTTGGGTATAAAGAAAGGGGCTGAGTTGGTGGATATGAGGAGTGGAAGGGTTTGTGAAGACATGGGTGGCAGCGCTCATGGGAGGGCAGGCCAACAGTCCCACACAGCTCCTGTGCAGAAATAAGAGCTACAGTGAGGACACACTTTTCCTCGGTCCTGTGCCCCTGGGACCAGTCACACTTCTAAGGGCATGAAATAAAGATGGTCAGGGAGCTGGGGAGGTCTTCAGGCACTGGTCTTGCTTGTGGCTGACCCAGGTTCAATCCCTGGCTTCACATTTTACTTAGCAAAGCCTCAAGTGATTCCTGAGCACCATGGGATGCATCAGAAGAGTGGAGGATATGAAGCAGAGCTTGTGGGTTGGGCTCAAGTGATGCCCTAATTAATCACTGAATATATTGCATGGCCACATTCTGTGCCATCTTCTCACAGAGATTCAAGATTCTGAGTTCAGGAGTCCAAAGTTATCCTTAAATGGACCTGGGGAGATAGTAGCAGGGTTAAGGCACTTGCCTTGCTTGTGGCCAATCCTGGTTCGATTCCCGATTCCATATTTAGTCTTGAGCAAAGGCCAGGAGTGACTCTCAAGGACAGCCAGGACCTAGGAGTAAGTCCAGAGCAATGCCCGATGTTACCCAAAAACAAAACAGAAGGAGCAACGAAAAAAAAAAGGGGGGAAGAATTAACTTTTTCAGAACTGGGGAGATGGTTCAAAGGATTTATTTTGCCTACTGGAAGGCCAGGTTTGAACCTGAGTACTACACACCATTCCCCCCACCCCCATTGTTTGTTTGTTAGTTTGTTTTTTGTTTTTATGCTACACCCATCGGTGCTCACGGCTCTTGCCTCTGCACTCAGAAATCACATCTGGTTTTTAGGGGACCTCATGGAATGCCAGGGATTGAACCCAGGTCAGTTGTGTGCAAGGCAAGTGCTTTACTCTGTACCATCTCTCTGACATCCCCCACATGGCACCTTGAACTCTGGAGTAGTCCTTGAGCAGAACCAGGTGTTGTCCTAAAATGAAATCAGAAAGCCAACAGAAAAAGTCTCAAGGCTAGCTGAAGAGGTAGCTGAAAAGAGACCACATTTGACCTCCAGCATGCCCTACTCCATTTCTACCACTGGGTGCCACCCTGCCTGGGGACTCCTTACACTGTCCAGTCTGAGTAGCACAGCCTTGCTGAGCCAGGGCTGACCCTCAGACCTGCATCACTGGACTGAATACTGCTGACCGAGGGCACCCAAGTCCCAAAAACACTGCTGTGGGGGCTTTCCTCCCCCCAATAAAGAGCTGACTTTGCAATGGGGTGTCTGTGAGGGGGTGCTGTGCTCGATCCCTGCCTTGGGGTCCTGCTAAAGGCAGGGCAGAGAGTCATTTGTTAACCACCTTCTGTCCTTTGCTCAGGTGTGTCGAGGGCCCCACCTGACTCGGGACAGCCTCCAACCTCGACCACACAGGTCCCTGGCGGCCAGGCTGCCTATGCGCGGTTCAGCCAAGAAGATGTGCAGAATGGACCGAGCTCCACAGTGCCCATGCAGAGGTATGTGCCTGGGGCAGCAGGTTGGGCTGACAAGACTGGAGAAGGAAGATGAATGGAGGAGGAAGAGGAGATGGGATAGAGGAAGGACAGAAAGATGGAGGTGAATCTGCTTCCTTCCCTTTGTTTCTTTGCTCTTCTTTTGGAAACTCTAGTCCCTTCCCTCCACTCATCTAGATTCAGTTGTTTCCTGTCTCCTATGGGCTGTCAGAGCTTCAGACATCTATCCTATGGGTGTTGTGCGCACTGTAGAACCCAGGCTCTTTTGTATGCCGTTTTCTGTTACATTCGCCTTGATTAAGAAAGGAGAGATACTCAGAGTAAAACACAGGATTCTGGGGCTGGAGTGATACCACAGCAGTAGGGCGTTTGCCTTGAATGCGGCTAATCTAGGATGGACCTTGGTTCGGTCCCCAGCATCCTATATGGCCTCAAGTCAGGAGCGATATTTCTGAGCGCATAGCCAAGAGTAACCCCTGAGCATCACAGGGTGTGGCCCCAGAACAAACAGAAACAAAAACAAAACCCACAGGATTGTGCCTTTGGTGGACCACATTCTGGTAAGCCTTTGTCTTTGCGTTGGAGCCCATCATGGAAGCATAGGCCTCTCTACCCTCTAAGGGAGCGTTGTGTGTTTCTTGATAAATAAAAATAAAACATGACAGTGGGTAAAGTGTGGTACTGGAAAAAGGTGCTTTTTGCTGTTTTATTTTTGGGGGCCACACATCTAGCTGTAAGATTAGGGCTGAATTACTGTTGGCTCTGTGCTCAAAAATCACTCCTAATGGGACTAAGGGACTATATGGGATGCTGGGGATCGAAGCCAGGTCAACCACAAATACTGGACCTAATGTACTATGGCCATGGCCCTTAGGAAAGTCACTTTCTAATATTCTTGGTTTTACGTTGGGGGGGGGTCACACCCAGCAGCGTTCAGGGGTTCCTCCTGGCTCTACGCTCAGAAATCACTCCTGCCAGGCACAGGGAATTATATGGGATTCCAGAATTAGAACCACCGTCCTTCAGCATGCAAGGCAAACTCCCTATCTCCATGCTATCTCTCCAGCCCAACTTTTTTGTTTTGTTTTGTTTTTTTGTTTTTGGGCCACACTTGGTGGTGCTCAGGGGTTACTCTTGGCTGTCTGCTCAGAAATAGCTCCTGGCAGGCACGGGGGACCATATGGGACGCCGGGATTCGAACTAACCATCTTTGGTCCTGGATCGGCTGCTTGCAAGGCAAATGCCGCTGTGCTATCTCTCCCCCAACTTTCTAATATTCTTATAGGGTGTCTGTATTCATGGTAAACACTGAGATTAAACATAAGGAGTGGGGCACACTCTTGTACCATTGGAAAATTCTGAGGAAGGAAATTTATTTCTTGACTCTTCCACCCAGTTGTCATTATTTCAGGGGCCTACAATGTGGTTCAGTGGTTGAGCATATCCCTTGTATAAGGAGGATATAGGCTTTACTCCTGGCAATGTCAAAGCAAAGCTGTTGTGTTTGATCATGTCTCAGAGATGTCTTGGATGTGGAAGATAAGGCAGTAAACAAAACAGACCAAGTCTCTTTTCTCATGGAGCTTACAGTTTAGTGAAACATTTCTCAAACAGACTGAAAATCTCATAAAATGGGAGGAACCCTGGAATGAGGCTTAGGGCCAACTGGTAGGATGGGGTAGGAATGAGGCATAAAAGGGAAATGAGGTCAGGAAAGGACCACCCGTGGTTGGGAATGGGTTGGGAAACATGGGCTTGGCAGAGTTCATGGAAGATATTAGACAAACAAACATGTATGAAGAAATGAAACTGAGCCAGGAAACAAAAGGAGGCAAAGGTGATAAAGGATGTCAAAACCTGTGAAGTAGAACTTGAGGTGTCAGTGACATGGTGACAAGTTTCTTTTTTTTTTTTTTTTTTTGGTTTTTAGTTTTTGGGCCACACCCGGCGGTGCTCAGGGGTTACTCCTGGCTGTCTGCTCAGAAACAGCCCTGGCAGGCACGGGGGACCATATGGGACACCGGGATTCGAACCAACCACCTTAGGTCCTGGATCGGCTGCTTGCAAGGCAAACAACACTGTGCTATCTCTCTGGGCCCGTGACAAGTTTCTAAGGGAAGAACAGCCAAACAGGTGCTGAGGAAAAAGTAATTGGGTGCATCAGAAGGGTGACAGGATGGCATTTTCGGCTTTTTTTTTTTTTTTTTTTTTTTTTTTGGTTTTTGGGCCATACCCGGCGTTGCTCAGGGGTTACTCCTGGCTGTCTGCTCAGAAATAGCTCCTGGCAGGCACGGGAGACCATATGGGACACCGGGATTCGAACCAACCACCTTAGGTCCTGGATCGGCTGCTTGCAAGACAAACTCCGCTCGATGTGCTATCTCTCCGGGTCCTGCATTCTCGGCTTTGGCTTGTGATGTCAGGTTTTAGACCTGGCACCTCCCACCCAGAAAGCTTGCGCTGTTCTACTGACCCACATCTCTGGCCTCATGGAGTGTTTTGTAAGACTATTTTGCTTGGGCTGTAGAGAAAATTGACTGAAGTTTTTGCCATTGTTTTGTTTCTGTTTAGGGCCCATCACCGGCAGTGTTTCCAGGCTGCTTCCAGTGTAGTGCTTGGTGGTCATTTCCCATAGTGACCAGAGCCCCCTTTGGTACTTGGGTTCCTGGGCCCGTTTGCAAGGCATAGCTCTGGTCCTTTGAGCTACCCCATGCTGCATTGAAACCGAGGCTAACATGTTCCCAGCTTTGGTTTGCTGAATGACATTGTGTATCTTTTACAATAATACAAGAATAGACCAAACAAACTGTACAAACCAAGAGACATGATTTAGTAAATTGGTTGTTGTTTTTTTTTTTTTTTTTTTTTTTTTTTTTTTTGGTTGTGCTTAGGCTTTATTCCTGGCTGTACTTAGAGAGGTCACTCCTAGTGGTCCTGGGAGACCATATATGGTGTCATTGTGTCAGGGATTGAACTGGGCCTGGCCACATGCAAAGGCCTTAACACTTTTCTAGCTCTCTGGCCCACTTTAAATTGCCATAAGATATATTCATTGTGGAGTCAGAGTGCTGGTGCAGGCAGTAGGGCGTTTGCCTTGCACACGCTAACCTAGGTCAGACAGTGATTTGATCTCCCAGTGTCCCATATGGTTCCCCAAGCCAGGGCTGATTTCTGAGTACATAGCCAGGAGTAACCCCTGAGCATCACTAGGTGTGGCCCAATCAAACAAACAAACAAAAAGATAGACTCATTGTAATTACAACTATGAATAAGAAATAGATCTGTAAGGGGCAGAGCTATAGTAGTACAGTCGGGGAGGTACTTACTTTGCATGTGGACAACTCAGGTTCAATCCTTGACATCCCACATGGTCCCCTGAACCTGCCAGGAGTAATTCCTGAGTGCAGATGTGGCCGGAGTGATAGCACAGGTAGGATGTTTGCCTTGCATGCAGATGACCTGGGATGGACCTGGGATGGACCTGGGTTCAATACCCCTGAGCCTGCCAGGAATGATTTCTGAGTGCAGAGCCAGGAGTAACTCCTGAGCACTACTGGGTGTGGCCCCCACATCCCCACCAACCAACCCCCACCCCCAAAAAAGGCACCTGCTCTGTGAGGCCCCTATGCACCTTTCCTGCAGCTCCAGGTCAGGCTTTCTGAACACAAGCCCTTTGCTGGGTAGTGGAGCGTGCAGGTTTTCGTATGAGTGTGCTTTTAGCCTGTTTGTGGAGTGAACCCATTGGAAAATAAATATTTTTGTTTGTTTTTCATTTTTGGACCATACCTGGCAGCACTCAGGGGTTTACTTCTGCCGCTGTACTCAGAAATCACTCCTGGCAGGCTTGGGGACCATATGGGACGCTGGAGATTGGTCCTGTGCAATTAAATACCCTTCTTGCTTTGCTATGGCTCCAGCCCCCCGGGAAACAGATTTTGCTACAAATGATCTCAGTGTCAGTTCTCGGGAATATATGTAACTTATTCACCAATAGGGGAAGGTATGAAGCCTTAAAAGAGCCCAGGATGGGGGTTGAAGTGATAGCACAATAGGAGGGCATTTGCCTTGCACCTGCTGACCCAGGTTCTATTTCAGGCATCCTGTATGGTCCCCTGAATCTGCCAGGAGTGATCCCTGAGCACAGTCAGAGGAGCCTGTGAGTGCCACTGGATGTGGCCCAAAAAAAAACAAAAAACAGAAGAGTCCAGGGTGAGAGGGAGGCTGCGAATTGTTGCTTCTCTTTGGGACACACTCTTGGCCGACCTCGCAGACTGTCTTGTCTGGCCTTCAATCCTCACCCTGCCTTCTCCTCCCAGGATTCCCGGCTCGCAGCCTTTTGGGACCCCTCTGCCTACCCAGCCCGCTGTGCTTCAGCCCTCTGGGCAGCTCCCAGCCAGTGCCCAGATGACCGCTCAGCTGGCCGGGATGCAGATTGGTGGCACTGTGGGCCAGGCCCTACCCCCCTTAGGACTGGGCTTTGGTGAGTGAGTTGGGGTGCAGGAGGGGTGTGGGGTGGGGGCCATGCAGGGATGTGTTGAATTGGGCCTCACACTGTCCTTATGCCTTTAGGCCCACCAGCATCTCTGGCCTCCTCCTCAGGGAGTCTCCCCAGCTCTGGCATCTATGGCTCATACCCACAGGCCCACCCACCATCAGCCCCACCACAGGCACCTGGCTTCACCTTGTCTGCTGCAGGGGCCCCTCGGCTGCCGTCCATGCCTGGCCCTCTCCTGCCTGGGCAGGGCTTTGGAGCACCCCCAGTGAGCCAGCCCAACCATGTCTCCCCACCACCTCCACAAGCTCCGCCTTCCGGGACTCAGCTAAGTGGGACCCCTGGCCCCCCACCGTCGGCTCACGCCCAGCAGCCAGGCTACCAGCTGCAGCAGAATGGTGAGTGTTTCTAGCTCCCTGGCCTTTCTTTCTCTTTGGGCCTAGGGTGGGACCCCAGCCCTTGGAGCCATCCCTTAAGCTAGGTTTTGATTTTATTTTGTGGCCGCATTCCCAGCCATGCTCAGGGGTTCTGTGTTGAGGAATTACTCCTGGCGGGCTTAGGGGACCCTATGGGATGCTGGGGATAGAGCGCTGTTGGGCTGTGTGCCAGACAGTTGCCCTCCCTGCTATGCTATCACTCTAGCTACATCTTACCAGTTTTCATTTCCCTTTAGTATTGCTACTAAGTGGTGAACAAATGGTCAAATTTTGGGTATTGTGACTAGGGTTTATAAGATACTTTTTTTTTCTTTATGTGTTTAGCATCACGCCTGTCTTTGCTCAGGTCTTACTCCTGGCTCTGTGCTCAGGGATCAAGCCTGGCATTGTTCAGGGGACCATCAGGTTGACAGGGATCAAACAAAGGCTGCCCATGTGTAGGCAAATACACTTCTGTCTCTGTTGTTGAGCTCCCATGCTCTGGATCTGAGTAGTGGCTCCTCATCTCAGATCTCCAGTTACAGGCATCTAGTCATTTCCTTGAGACTTAGGAGGGCCTTGTGAGATCACATGTCATTTGTCTTTGTCTCCCAGGTTCCTTTGGGCCAGCTCGGGGCCCTCAGCCCAATTATGGGGGTCCCTACCTGGGCACCTCTATGGTTGGCAGTCAGCCTGGGCCTGCACAGCCGCTGCCTCCCAAGCGCCTGGACCCTGATGCAATCCCAAGCCCGGTGAGTAGCTGAGCCCACCATTCAGGGGCAGGCGGTGCTGCTCACAGCCCAGTCCTTCTCCAGGAGGTCCTTGACTTTGCTGTCATGACTATTTGCCCATTTTTGTTCATCTTCTTGTGGAGTATGGAGCTCAGATACACTCTTGACTCTTTCAATTGGAACTTGAAGCCCCAGAAGTCTCTGGATGGGAGTGGGGGGTGGGTGGGAGGCACCTTTGCTGCATGGTGGGGCAAGACGGGAGGGAGAGGGCAGGCCACAGTGTCCTGAGTGCTGGGTGACTGCAGTGTTCTGTTACTCCTGTGTCTTTCTGTGGAGGGGTGGCTAGATGTAGCCCTAGTCCTCTCAGACCATCTAGGCCAGTGAGTTTTTCGGGATGGAGCCACTGGCCTAGCCCATGCCCAGTGCTCAGAGGCATGTCTGCCCACATCTTAGCACCTTCTTCAATCCTACCTTGGGAACAAACCCACTCCTGTCTTGCTTCCAGGCTCCTGCCACTCCGTAGGGAAAAGCTGCCTCCAGTTTTTGGGGGCAGTGGGGGAGATGTGATGAGTTCCCCCGGAGAGCCTTGGCGCCCCTCCCAGGTTTCCTATTCTATGTGGGGTAGAGGCTGGGCCGATTCTTGTGAGTGGAGCCACTGTTTAGTTCTGTCCGACATCTGCTGTCAGAGCTCTCCGTGCTTAGCCATTGTCATATACCATTCTGTCTTCCCCTCTCCCACTGGGAGCTGCCTTGGTGAGAGCCAGCTGGCTAAAGAGGTCCCCTGAAGGATTAAGTAGTTGTTCCTCTTCTTTGCTCCTCCCATAGTGAGCAGAGTCTGGATTTTCTCAGATGAAAGAGAGTCAGTAGGAGGGTGGTTTGACCTTTTCGGAGGGGATATTTCTTTGGTTCTTGCTTAAAATTCTCTCATTGACTTAAGGACAACAGTTCTATAAACCACATTAACTTAAAAAAGCTAAAAATAAACATTAAGAGGCTGGAGTGATAGTACAGCAGAGTGGGTGTTTGCCCTGCATGCAACCAACCCAAATTCATCCTTGGTATTCCATGTGGTCCCCCATGGCCCTGCTACAAGTGATTCCTGAGCACAGACCTGGGAGTAACCCCTGAGCACAGTTGGCTATAGTGGCCACAAAATAAAAATAAACAATAAAGAGGGGCTGGAGATAGCACAGTGGTAGGCTGTTCACCTTGCGTGCAGCCAGTCCAGGATGGACGGTGGTTCAAATCCCAGCATCCTGTATGGTCCCCCGTGCTTGCCAGGAGTGATTTCCGAGCGCAGAGCCAGGAGTAACCCCTGAACACCACCGGGTGAGACCCAAAAACCAAAAATAAATAAACAAACAAATGGGGCCAGAGAGATAGCACAGTGGTAAGGCGTTTACTTTGCATGCAGCCAACCCAGAACAGGCGGTGGTTGGAATCTCGGCATCCTATATGGTACCCAGAACCTGCTGGGAGCGATTTCTGAGTGCAGAGCCAGGAGTAACCCCTGAGCGCCACTGGATGTGACCCAAAAAACAAACAAACAAAAGAAACATTTAAAAAAAAGTAAAGGGGGCTGGAACAATAGTATACTGTGTAGGGTGTTTTCCTTGCATGTGGCTGACCTAGGTTGGGTCCTCAACATCCCATATGTCCCCCAGCCTACCAGGAACAATTTTTTTTTTTGCTTTTTGGGCCACACCCAGTGGCATTCAGGGCTCTATGCTCAGAAATTGCTCCTGGCAGGCATGGGGGACCATATGGGATGCTGGGATTCGAACCACTGCCTGTTCTAGGTGGGTCCCTTGCAAGGCAAATGCCCTACCCCTGTGCTATCTTTCCGGCCCCTGGGAGCAATTTCTTTCTTTTTTTTTTTTTTTTTTTGGTTTTTGGGCCACACCCGGCGTTGCTCAGGGGTTATTCTTGGCTGTCTGCTCAGAAATAGCTCCTGGCAGGCACAGGGGACCATATGGGATACCGGGCTTTGAACCAACCACCTTTGGTCCTGGATCAGCTGCTTGCAAGGCAAACGCCGCTGTGCTATCTCTCCGGGCCTTGGGAGCAATTTCTTTCTTTTTTTTTTGTTTTGTTTTTTGTTTTTGGGCCACACCCATTTGACGCTCAGGGGTTACTCCTCTCTATGTGCTCAGAAATCGCCCCTGGCTTGGGGGGACCATATGGGACGCTGGGGGATAGAACCGAGGTCCGTTCCTTGGCTAGCGCTTGTAAGGCAGACACCTTACCTCTAGCGCCACCTTCCTGGCCCCGCAATTTTTATTATTATTATTATTATTATTATTTTTTTTTTTTTTTGGTTTTTGGGCCACACCCGGCGGTGCTCAGGGGTTATTCTTGGCTGTCTGCTCAGAAATAGCTCCTGGCAGGCACAGGGGACCATATGGGATACCGGGCTTTGAACCAACCACCTTTGGTCCTGGATCAGCTGCTTGCAAGGCAAACGACGTTGTGCTATCTCTCCGGGCCCCGGGAGCAATTTCTTAATGCCACCAGGTATATAGCCCCCAACTCAAATCAAATAAAAAGATTTCTCCTGTTTAGTCCCTGCAATCTGTGCTCACCTTCTGAATCACCTGATCTTTATCTTTCTGCATCAGACTCTGAGCCACTAATGCATCTGTGTTGGTCCGAAGGCCTGGAACATTTGGGTGTAGAAGGGGCCCAAATTCAGCAGTCAGCAGGGCTGAAGCCGTCACCTCTTAATTCCTCAGGGCTGAGAGAAGTAACATCTGCTTCTTGTTCTTTTGTCTCCCTCCCTGCATCCCCCTGCCGCCTTAAATTATTAACACACTAAAAGCCATTCAGTGAGCTGCCTCCTCAGCAGAAAACCAGGCACAGAATAGACCCTGATGCCATTCCTAGCCCAGTAAGTGGAGGGTATCTGTGCATGTGTGTGTCACTCCTGTGTCAGCACGTCCATGCATGCCTGTCACTACGCCCGCACCTCATCTGCCACCTCCATCCCTCCGTAGCCTCTCCCTTGACTATTTCTAGCCCTTTGCTTTGTTTGACCCACAAACAAGGAGGTGCATGCTTTGCTCATCATCTAATGATGAAGCACAGGCTGCAAGCCACCCTGGATGTGCGGGGAGAGGTCGGCTGTAAAGGGGACCAGGAGGCAAGTCAGAGCTTTGGGTTCTGTCCTGATGGCTCCTCCATGCATGCCAGATCAGGACAAAGCTGAGAAGTAGCTTCTGGACCTGGTTTGGATGCACCTGGTTTGTTGTGTCTCCAGCTTATTGGAGAGAACCACTTAGGTTGGTGGCTGTTTCTGTGCAAGTTTGGGACACAGATCTCCCTTTCGGAAAGGGGACCACGGATTTGGGAAATCTGAACGACCTTCTCACTTGGAATGTCTCTTTGACTCTGTTGTGTTTCTTAGCTTCAGCATTTTGGTCTGTGTGACATTAGTCTGTCTTATCCTTTTTTATTTTTTTCCTAATTTGAATGAATCTGTCTTGGAGTAACTGACCAAACCCCATCCACCTACATCAAGACCTGATTTTCATTTTTTACAAGCTTTGCAAAAATCTTTCGCAATTTCCCCCTTGGCTGGGTATGCTAATGCGGGGAATGAGGACAGGGTTGGAAAGGACTGGGCTGCTCCTTGTCCTTCATGCTTACATGCTGATGCTCACCTGAAATGGGAGCATCTGCTTCCTCAATTCCGAGTCATTTTCTTTGTTTCATCTTTCACCCCAGCCCTTCTCTTCCTATTGAGTGTAGACTTGTTTGAGATGGATTCATTTTTACATGGTTACTGTCTTCTGTGGTTGTTTTTATTTTTTAACTCTGACTCAGAATGTATCTCAGAAAGAAGAAAGGAGGGGAAGTTTGCTTGGGGAGGGAAGTAGAGTTTGATCATATTTAAAAGTCTATGAATAGATGGGGCTGGAGAGATTATACAGTGAGGAGGGCTCTTGCCTTGCATGCGGCTGACCTGGGTTCAATTCCTGGCATCCCATATGGTCCCCCAAGCATGTTGGAGTGATTTCTGAGTGCAGAGCCAGGAGTA
Organism: Suncus etruscus; assembly: GCF_024139225.1. Lineage (NCBI taxonomy): Eukaryota > Metazoa > Chordata > Mammalia > Eulipotyphla > Soricidae > Suncus > Suncus etruscus. The sequence continues at coordinate 51,424,523 of NC_064862.1, read as the reverse complement.
ACCCATGAGCACCGCCAGGTGTGTCCCCCAAACAAACAAAACAAACACAAAAATTTTAATTATTAGAGTTTTTGTTTTTGTGGAAGGGAAGCCTGGTGATGGCCATGGATTGGGTGTTGTGGTGCTTCATAACGAAGCTCATCTTAGGGGTTTGTCTGCTCAGCACTCTGCTGCCAAGAGTAAGATGGAGCCTTGGCAGTTCTGGGGTCTCCTAAAGGCGAGAGGGCCTGGTGCATGAAGTGTTCCTGTGCGAACAGTTCCTCCAGGCTTGCTCCTGCTTGCCTGGGCTAGGGCAGTGCCTTTACCTGCCCTCCTATTCATGGCTCTTCTCCTCCCCTGCAGATTCAAGTCATCGAGGATGATAGAAACAATCGGGGATCAGAGCCATTTGTTACTGGAGTTCGGGGGCAGGTGCCCCCCTTAGTCACCACCAACTTCCTGGTAAAAGACCAAGGTGAGGAGGGGGCTAAGCTCCACTGGGGCAGCCTGCAGAGAGTGGGCACATACCAGGTGAGAGAGCCAAACCATCATGCGCTCTCGTATTTGAGGGACCCATGGGATGGGGGACAGATGCCAAGCTGGTGCCTGGAGGGGTTTTGTGATGAGACTCTGGCGTCCTCTTCCAGGGAATGCGAGTCCCCGGTACATCCGGTGCACATCCTACAACATCCCCTGCACATCAGACATGGCCAAGCAGGCTCAGGTACCACTGGCAGCTGTCATCAAGCCACTGGCAAGGCTGCCCCCTGAGGAGGTGAGTCTCACCCCACCCCCACCCCGAAAGAGCAGGTAGGAACAAAACAAGTATCTTTGTTCTTCATGTAATTCTGGCTGCCAAGTGGAAAGTCTTGTTTGGGTAGAAGGGGAAAGGAAGATTCATCAAAAGCTTCTGTGCCGGGGCTGGAGAGATAGCATGGAGGTAGGCCGTTTGCCTTGCATACAGAAGGATGGTGGTTTGAATCCCGGCATCCCATATGCTCCCCCAAGCCTGCCAGGAGCGATTTCTGAGCATAGAGCCAGGAGGAACCCCTGAGTGCTGCCAGGTGTGACCCCAAAACCAAAAAAAGCTTCCATGCCAGGGCCATGCATGAAGGGGGCGATGGGTAAAGAACAAAGGCCCAAGAGATTGAAGGGGAGCCCTGAAGTATGAAAGAGCCAACTTGCCAACTTGTAGGACCAGAGAGATAGCACAATGGATAGGGCTCTGGTCTTTGGGGTTTTTTTTTTTTGGGGGGGGGGGGGGTTTGGTTTTTTGGATCACATCCGGCAGCGCTCAGGGATTACTCCTGGCTCTATGCTTAGAAATCCCTCCTGGCAGGCTCAGGAGACTATATGGGATGTCAGGATTCGAACCACTGTCCTTCTGCATGAAGGCAAATGCAATACCTCCATGCTATCTCTTCGGCCCCTTGTTCTTCTTTTGTTTGTTTGTTTGTATTTTGTTTTTGGGAGAGCTCTGGTCTTGTTCATGTGAAGACTAAATTCCTATTATCCATATGCTCCCCCAAGCTCTGCAAGAAGTGATCCCTGAGTCCAAAACCAGGAATAACCCCAAACATTGCTGTCTGTAGCCCTCTCAAAAGATAAAAGCAAAAAAAAAAAAAAATTTCTAGGATAGAGATTGGATAGATCGTAGAGTAGGTAGGATGCTTGCCTTGCATGAGGCCAACCTGGGTTTGATCTCTTTAGCATACTATATGGTTGCCTGAGCCTGCCTAGGAGTGATCTCTGAGCAGAGTCAGGAGTAAATCTTGAGCTCAGCCAGAAGAGGTCCCTAAACAAAGAATGAAAGAAGGGTCAGAGCAATAGCACAGCAGGTAGGCCTTTTGCCTTGCACAAGGCTAACCCGGGTTCAATCACCAGCATCCATATGGTCCCCCAAGCCTGCCAGAAGTACTTTCTGAGCACAGAGCTAGGAGTAACCCCTGAGCACCACTGGGTATGATCCAAAAATGAAAAAAAAGAAAAGAAAAAAAAAGAGAGAGAGAAAGAGAAAGAAAACTGTCAGAAACAAGACTTTATAGGTATATTTTGATCTTCTATTCCTTTGGTGGCTCCTGGTTTGCTAGAGCCCATTTCATGCTCCCTTTTATTTGTTTCATGGTGCTGGGGGAGTTGAACTTATGGCCTCACCCTGTTTGGCAAGAGATTCTAATTTTGTGGGGGGCATATGTGACGGCCCTTGGATTACTCTTGGTTCTGTTCTCAGAAATACTCTTTGGAAGGCTTGAGGGACCATATGAAATGCCTAGGAATTGAACCCTACTCGTGCAAGGCAAAGGCACTACCCACTGTGCTATATTGCTCTGGTCCTAGGGCTCCATTTTGTAAGAAGTGCGGGGGCTGGATCGATAGCACAGCTGTGGGGCATTTGTCTTGCATGCAGCAGAACCAGGACAGACGGTGGTTTGAATCCCGGCATCCCTTATGATCCCCCCCATGCCTGCCAGGAGATTTCTGATTTCTGAGCACAGAGCCAGGAGTAACCCCTGAGCACCGCTGGATATGACCCAAAAACCAAAAATAAAATAAAATAAAAAATAGTGAAATTTGGGCTGGATGGATAGCATAGGGGTAAAGGTTCTTGCCTTGCATGCAGCCGACCCTACTTCAATCTAGGACACTGCATGTGTTCCCCTGAGTGTGTGAATCCTGGCATCAAAAAGAAAGGGAAATAAAATTTGGGGGCTGAGTTGGGGTCTCTTCTGAAGTCCTGTGACCATCCTCCTCCTCCTCCATCGTCCTTCCTTCTCCTTCTCTGTTACTCCCTAAGTATACCAGTTCCCTATGCCTTGCCCTTCTTCCCCTCTGGATTCTCACCATTACCCACTGCCCTGTGGCTTTCCCTCTCCCTTGCTGCTTCTTTCCACACCTAAGGCCTCCTCTTTGCTCTTCAGCCTTCGCCATACATCGTTGACCATGGAGACTCAGGTCCTCTGCGCTGCAACCGCTGCAAAGCATACATGTGTCCTTTTATGCAGTTCATTGAGGGTGGGAAGCGCTTCCAGTGTTGCTTCTGCAGCTGCGTCAACGATGGTAGGGCTGGGGTCACTTTGTTTCAATGATCTGGGGAGGCTCTGGGCTGTGGGAGTTGGGGTTGGGAAGTGGGGAAGAAGGACAGAGATGGGGCTGGGGGTTAGCAGAGGGAATTGCATCAGGACCCAGCTTGCTCATACTTAGAGAACCAGTGAGTGACGCACCACCCACTCTCCGCAGTTCCCCATCAGTATTTCCAACACCTGGACCACACTGGAAAACGTGTGGATGCTTATGACCGTCCAGAGTTATCCCTGGGCTCTTACGAGTTCTTGGCTACTGTAGATTACTGCAAGGTGAGGAGCGGTGCCTATGGGGGTGGCAGACGGGCAGGGTAGTGGGTAGAGGATGAGTAGACTCCTGGTCATTGTGCTGTTCCCTTGGATGCTAACTTTTCTCTGGCCCACCAGCCTGCTGACCGGCTCCCCTCTCTCCGAAACCTGTTCTTCCTTTGCAGAATAACAAGTTCCCCAGCGCCCCGGCCTTCATCTTCATGATTGACGTCTCCTACAATGCCGTCCGCAGTGGCCTCGTCAGGCTCCTGTGTGAGGAGCTCAAATCCCTGTTGGACTTTCTGCCCAGGTGAGTGCTGCTGCTGCCAGGCTCAGGATCGTTGGTGGGTGTGATTCAATGTACCTCCATGTGTGTCCAAGGCTCGAAGGGCAGTAGGTAATATTATCATTGCCCACCCCCCCAGAGATGGCGGTGCAGAAGAGTCGGCAATCCGCGTGGGCTTTGTCACCTACAACAAGGTGCTCCATTTCTACAATGTTAAGAGTTCACTAGCCCAGCCGCAGATGTTGGTGGTGTCTGACGTTGGGGACATGTTTGTGCCGCTGCTGGATGGCTTCCTGGTCAACGTTAACGAGTCCCGGGCAGTCATCACCAGGTGATGTCGGTTTCGGGGCAAAGGATAGTGGGAGTGGGTTGGCCACAACCCCAGAGAGCCGCAAGCGGAGCAGGGCAGTTAAGAGACATATTGGGGGGCCGGGCGGTGGCGCTAAATGTAAGGTGCCTGCCTTGCCTGCGCTAGCCTTGGTCAGACTTCGGTTCGATCCCCCGGTGTCCCATATGGTCCTCCAAGCCAGGAGCAACTTCTGAGCGCATAGCCAGGAGTAACCCCTGAGCGTTACCGGGTGTGGCCCAAAAACCAAAAAAAAAAAAAAAGAGACATATTGGACTGGTCCCTGGGGCTTCTCAGAGTCTGGGGGCCAGAAGCCAGTTGAGGGAACTGAAGGTTGATGCATGTGTAGAACATGTTTGTTTATTAAGCCATACCAGCGGTGCTCAGGGTTACTCCTGGCTCTGTACTCAGAGATATTTCCTGGTAGGCTCGGAATCATGTGGGATGTCAGGGATTAAAACCAGGTCAGTCACGTGCAAGGCAAACACTCTTATCTGCTGGGCTATTGCTCCGGCCCCAGTGACAAGTTATTTTTTTGAGGCTGTAGCGGGTGTTTGGGATATACCCAGATGCTTGGGGTCATTCCTTCGGGGTTGAGGAACAAAACCAGGTTTAAAATGCTCTTCTGTCTCACTGGTTCCTGGATATAATTTTGGGAGGTAGAAGGCTTTGGGCCACCCTGTCATCCTCAATGGTTACTCCTGTCTGCGTTCAGGGATCATTCCTGGCAGGGGTCAGGGGACCATTTGGGATGCTGGGGATCGAATCCAGGCCAACCACATGCAAGGCAAGCAGCTTCCCCATTATGATGTCACTACAGTGCCGGATAGCAGTTGGTTTTTGTTTTTTTTTTTCATGTTTATTTTTGGGCCACACCGGGAAAACACTTGGGTTATTCCTGCTCTGTGCTCAGAAATCACTCCTGGCAGGCTTTAGACCATGTGAGATGCTGGGGATCGCACCTGGGTCAGCCAGGTGCAAGACAAATGCCCAGTCCACTGTACTATTGCTCTTGGCCCGCACTAGCATTTTTTTTTTTGGAGGGGGGGGTCACACCCAGCAGTGCTCAGGGGTTACTCTGGCTCCATGCTCAGAAATCGCTCCTGGCAGGTTCGGGGGACCATATGGGACGCTGGGATTCGAAACAATGACCTTCTGCATGAAAGGCAAATGCCTTACCTCCATGCTATCTCTCCGCCCACCCCATCCCCCACCCCCAGCATTTTTGACTTCCTTCTGTCATCTATTTCTTCAGCTTATTGGATCAGATCCCAGAAATGTTTGCAGACACAAGGGAGACGGAGACAGTGTTTGCCCCTGTGATCCAGGCTGGGATGGAGGCTTTGAAGGTAGGGCTGGTTTTCCTGGGTGCTCTGAGGTAGTGAGCTAGAGCCCTCCTTTTCTCAGTGGCTCAAGTCTCTCCCATCAGACAGCCTATCTGACATGGGAGGAGACATGGGAAGTAGTAGTGGAGAATAGGTGATGAAGGACCCTCCAACACACAGTGCTCTCCTTCCCCAGGCTGCCGAGTGCTCGGGGAAGCTCTTTCTCTTCCACACCTCCCTGCCAGTTGCCGAGGCCCCAGGAAAGCTGAAAAATAGAGATGACAGGAAGCTGATCAACACGGACAAGGAGAAGGTGTGTGATTGGAGTTGGGGGTGGCAACTCTTCAAGACCCCTGTTCTGCCACATTCACTCATGTAGTTTAGTTTTATGGGGGCACCATGATTTACAGCGCTGCTAAAAATAGAGTTTCAGGGGCTAAAGCAATGATACAGCAGGAAGGGCATTTGCCTAGTACACAGCTGACTTGAGCTTGATCCCCAGCACCCAGCACTCCTGGACCTCTAGGTGTGAGCTCTGAGCCTCAGAACCAAGAATAACCCCTGAATACTGGCTGGGTCCTCACCCCAGAACCAAAATTACAGATGCTGTATTCAAATAGGGTGGACATGTTTAAACAATTTATTCTTTTTTGTTTTGTTTTGGTTTTTGAATCACACCCGGCAGCGCTCAGGGGTCACTCGTGGCTCTACGCTCAGAAATCGCCCCAGGCAGGCTCGGGGGACCATATGGGATGCCGGGATTCGAACCACCTTCCTTCCACATGGAAGGCAAACGCTTTACCTCCATGCTATCTCGCCGGCCCCAAACAGTTTATTCTTTATTTTGTTTCTCTTTGGGGGTCACTTCTGACTGTTTGGGGGAGACTCCCAGCTCAGTGTTCTAGGGCTACCCCTTACAGTGCTCAAGCTACACCACTTGGTTTTCAGGTTGAGCCTGGGCCTCTGGTGTGCATCATATGTGCTGACTCATTGAGATGTGTTCTTTGGCTTTTTTTTAGAGGGGAAGGAGGTTGGGCCACATCTGGTATTATGTGAGGGGCTACACTTGGCTTTTTGCTCAGGGGTCGCTCTTGATGGTGCTGGGAACTGAACCTGGGCCTCTGCCATCCTTGGAGCGCAGTCCCCCCAGACTACGTATTCTCTTCCTCTCAGACGCTGTTTCAGCCGCAGACAGGTGCCTATCAGAACCTGGCCAGAGAGTGTGTGGCCCAAGGCTGCTGTGTTGACCTCTTCCTCTTCCCTAACCAGTATGTGGACGTGGCTACACTGTCTGTGGTGCCCCAGCTCACTGGGGGCTCCATCTACAAGTACTCTTGCTTCCAGGTATGATGAACAGGGGTGGAAATTTCCTGGCTGTGTTATTGAGGATGAAGTGTTCCTTTCTTCTTTCTTTAAAGTCCAGGCGTCTCAAACTCAATTTACCTGCGGTCCGCAGGAGGCAAAGTTGGGGTGATCATTGAGTGCAAAGTCAGTAGTAATCCTTGAACATTGGGGGGTATGACCCAAACAACTAAAACAAAACAAAACAAAAAAAAGATTCCTCTAGGGCAGGGCCACAAAATGTTGTACGGAGGGCCATTTGTAGCCCACGAGCTGCGAGTTTGAGACCCCTGTTTTATTTATTTATTTATTTTTTTGGTTTTTGGGCCACACCCGTTTGACGCTCAGGGGTTACTCCTGGCTATGTGCTCAGAAATCGCCCCTGGCTTGGGGGGACCATATGGGACGCCGGGGGATCGAACCGTGGTCCGTTCCTTGGTAGAGCTTACAAGGCAGACACCTTATCTCTAGCACCACCTTCCCGGCCCCTGAGACCCCTGTTTTAAACACTTAATGTCTCCACCTGTGTAGACAGCCAAGTGCTGACTAGTTGCTAGTATCACCCTCAGCATGATCACTTGATCAGTCTTGGCTGATTTTCATAATGGCGATCAGCAGGCAGGAGGGTGAAGGGATTTAGGGGGCTGGGCACAAGGTGCTTGAAACCTTGTGCTCCTGGCCTATGGCTGTAGGTGGAGAATGACCAGGATCGGTTCCTGAGCGACTTGCGTTGGGATGTACAAAAAGTCGTTGGATTTGATGCAGTAATGCGGGTCCGGACGAGCACTGGTCAGTTCTCATCGGCGGGAGTCAGAGGGGCACTGGTTGGGGGGGACGTTGATCAGAAGGGCGTGGGTGCGAGGAGAGCTAGTTGGAGGAGTGCTACAGGAGGAGGGGTGGTAGCATGGGTGGATACGTTGCACCTTGACCTGCCTGTGTGTCCCCAGGTATCCGTGCTGTGGACTTCTTCGGTGCATTCTACATGAGCAATACGACGGATGTGGAGCTGGCTGGGCTGGACGGGGACAAGACGGTGACCGTGGAGTTCAGACATGATGACCGGCTAAATGAGGAGAGCGGCGCACTGTTGCAGGTGCCTGTCCTGTAGCTGCGGCTACTCAGAGCAGTTAGAGAAAGATAGTTGTTCCCTGAGTTCAATTTCCCAGTGTGATGATGCCCCCTCCGCTGCTAGAATGGTCTCTCAGGAGGCTGAAGAAGCTTCAGGTTCAGTTGGGGTGCTATAACAATCTGAGGTGGCAATGGTGGCATCAGACCCATGTGGGGAGAGAGGGGCACTTCCTGTTTGCATCAAGAAGGTAGATTTTGGGGCCAGAGCAATAGCACAGTGGTAAGGCATTTGCTTTGCACATGGCTAATACAGGACAGACCCCAGTTCAAATCCCGGCATCCCATATGGTCCCCTGAGCTCAGAGCCAGGAGTAACCCCTGAGCACCACCGGGTATGACCAAAAAAAACTAACGGAAAAAAAAGATAGATTTTTTTGGGCCAGAGCTATAGCACAGTGGGTAGGGTTTTTGCCTTGCATGCGGTCAACCACAATTCAATCCCTGGCATCCCATATGGTTCCCTGAGCCTGCCATAAGTTGTTTTTTTTTTTTTTTTTTTGGTTTTTGGGCCACACCCGGCAGTGCTCAGGGGTCACTCCTGGCTATCTGCTCAGAAATAGCTCCTGGCAAGCACGGGGGACCATATGGGACACCGGGATTCGAACCAACCACCTTTGGTCCTGGATCGGCTGCTTGCAAGGCAAATGCCGCTGTGCTCTCTCCGGGCCCCAAAAGTATTTTCTGAGTGCAAAGCCAGTAGTAACCCTAGAGCGCTGCCACTGTGGCCCAAGAACCAAAACAAAACAAAACAAAAAAAGGGTAGATTTCCTAAGGGCCCTGAAGAATTTATCTATTTTTCTGGGAAAGATAGTGGTAAACCAGATAAATGTAGGAGTGTGTGCATGGGTGTAGACGAGACTGAGCTCTTTTTCTCTCCCCACTCTCCAGTGTGCCCTGCTCTATACCAGCTGTGCAGGCCAGCGGCGGCTCCGCATCCACAACCTGGCCCTGAATTGCTGCACGCAGCTGGCTGACCTGTACCGTAACTGCGAGACAGACACACTCATCAACTACATGGCCAAGTTCGGTGAGGCCACGGGCTCACTGGGTGGGTCTAGGTGTGCCTCAATCCACGTGCAGTGGCTTGTGTTTCTTTCTGGGCAGTGGTAGCCCTCCAGGGAAGGTTGACGTGCCATAACACCATCTCCCTCCCTCTGCAGCATACCGGGGAGTCCTGAGCAGCCCCGTGAAGTCAGTCCGTGATCTGCTCATCGCGCAGTGTGCTCAGATCCTGGCCTGCTACAGAAAGAACTGCGCCAGCCCCTCCTCAGCGGGACAGGTAGGCACACAGGTGTGGGCATGTGGTGGTCACTGAGCAATGGCTTCTAACTATGGACTTGAATTGACCATACCCCACAGCTTATCCTGCCTGAGTGCATGAAGCTGTTGCCCGTGTATCTGAACTGTGTGCTGAAGAGTGATGTCCTGCAGCCTGGTGCCTTGGTCACCACTGATGACCGCGCCTACATCCGCCAGCTTGTCACCTCCATGGATGTGGCCGAGACCAATGTCTTCTTCTATCCCCGGCTCCTGCCTCTGGTAAAACTGAGGGCTAGGCTGTGAGGTGTCAAATGGAGGAAGGGCCATCACGGTTTTGTTTCTTGATCTTTCTGGTGGTGCTCAGGCTTCCCAGGACCATTCCTGGTAATATGATAGCCCGCACTGGGACCTGATGCTTCACTTTAAGTGAAGCAGGCCGTCTGTAGCTAGGTACCACCACAGCTGTCCCCGCAAAGTTTACAGGCTACCCAGAACTCACCTAGCAGTGTTTGCAAACTGCAGTGCTGGAGAGTGATCTGAGCCTCACGCATGCAGTCATGTGCACTGGCTCTTGATACTTTCTCCCAGGCTTGTTGAAAGGGAGGAAAGGAGAGGCCAAAGCCATAGGACAAAGGTTAGAATACTTGCCTTGCATGTAGCTGACCAGAATTCAATCCCTGGTATCCTATATGGTCCCGAGTCCTTCTGGAGTGACTTCTGAGCTCAGCCAGGTACAGCTCCAAAACCCAAAAATGTAGGGCTGCCAGGGAGAAAAGGAGAAAGGGTGAGTATTTATCTGTGTGAGACACTAATGAATTTGTTCAAAACTGTCTACATGGGGTCTTTTTCATAGTTCCTGTGCCTGAGAAGGGATGGTTTGGTCTCAGAGTTGTCTGCTGCAGGGGAACTGGGGGGGGGGCGGTTAGGGGGGGGCTTCTTGATGGTGGTGACCTTGGTGACCATTTGCTCCCTTTTTTCTGTTCTGTGTAGACAAAGTCTCCCATTGAGAGCACCACTGAGCCTCCCGCTGTTCGAGCTTCAGAAGAACGCCTGAGCACTGGGGACATATATTTGCTGGAGAATGGACTCAACCTCTTCCTCTGGGTGGGAGCCAGTGTCCAGCAGGGCGTGGTCCAGAGCCTCTTCAGTGTCTCCTCCTTCAGCCAGATCACCAGTGGCTTGGTGAGAATGGGAGGCAAAAGCAAATATTGGTGGGGATGTGTATTCTGTGGAATGAGTAGGGGCTGCTCCCTCAGAGCCTGGTCCCCTTAACTAGCAGGACTACTTGGAAGGGAGGAGAAGGAGGGCTGTCCGGTCATTCTTTCCAGGCTTCCGAATTTCGGATGCTACAGAAATTTGCCCTGACCCACCTTTACCGCCCTCAAAACTTTGACCATAAACGAATAAAACAAATGTTCTCCAGAGTGTTCTGCCGGACCTGGACAATCCACTGTCCAAGAAGGTGCGAGGCCTCATCAACAGCTTAAGGGCGCAGAGATCACGTTACATGAAGGTAAGGCCGAGGTAAACTTCGGCTTTCTTAGTTTGTGGGGGTCCCATACCTGCAGGGGGGTGGCCTGATAACAGGGTTTCTAGGCCCGTGCCCTGACCTTTGGTCTGGTTTCCTGAGCCTGTGTTCTGGCCACAGCTCATCGTGGTGAAGCAGGAAGACAAGCTGGAGGTGCTCTTCAAGCACTTCCTGGTGGAAGACAAGAGCCTGCACGGAGGCGCATCCTATGTGGACTTCCTGTGCCACATGCACAAAGAGATTCGGCAGCTGCTGAGCTAGAGCAAGGGGACATCATAGGGGCCTGGGCCTGCTCCTAGGAAGTGAACCCAGGATAGCAGGGACGCTGGGACCCTTTGTTACCCTCTAAGTCATGTAAGCTGACCTCAGTCTCTTGGGGGGGGGGTGGGGAGGTTGAAGGAGAAGCCTTCTTTCGGGGCTCGAGCACCCCCTCCCCCACTGTCTTGTTCTGCTGACGGCAGGTGCCCGGCCCTCCACTCTGCCCTCTTCTCCCAATAACCCTGTCATAATGAATGTAGTTTCTCAGTTCACTGTATGATTTGGAGTTGGGGTGCTTGGACCCTGGCAGCAGCCTGTGCCCCTCTGGACCAGCCTCGGAGTGGGGTAGGCAGGAAGGAGTGGGGAATTCAGGGTGATTGGGGGCTTGGAGGGGTGGTGGGGCTGATTCAGCTCACTGTCATCAACAACTTCCTATATTAGGGATTAAACCGTACAGGTGCACAGTGCAGGCAGTAGGAGGTGAAGGGAAGAGCACTGGGTCCTGCAAGCAAGTTTCTCAGTTTCCACTGCTCTCTCTCCCGTGATGATCACCGGGAAGAGAGGCAGGGAGGAATGAGCTGAGGACTGAGATACAAAGTAGATTCTGACCCCAGAGTGCTACCAGCCTCCTGACCACCTGGAGAGGCCCACACTCCCGGCCCCCCTGTAAAAACACAGGCCGTTCTGTAGGGACCCTGCCATCAACTCGCAATACCTCACAGTGCCAGCCTGCACCCCACTCCCAGCTTCCACTGGAAACACCTGCTTCTTAGGGTGCACCTGGGACGCAGGCGTAGGCTGTTGGGGCCCCTGCCCTCCTGTTGGGACACCGCTGGGCACCCCTCCTCGGCGCTGGTATGGAGAGAGAGAGAGGCTAGGGCTCGGCCTGAAGGTGGCCAGGCTTGCGTGCTCCGGGCCTGGGCCCCCTTGCCCACGGCCTCTCATTCATTTCTCTTCACTGGTTTATTTTTCGATGCATCTTTAATTTGTAAAGAAATAAAGTAAATTAAGATGTAGCCCGCAGCCTGGTTGTGGCCTTTTTGTGTGTGTGTTTGTGTGGGGCCCGAGGGCGTGGTCGCCCTGGTCAGCGGCGCATGCGCGCACCCGAGGTGCCCGGACATGGCGGCCTGGCGGGGCGGGGGGCTGCTGGCGGCGCTGGGGGCGCTGAGCGTGTGCGCGGCGGGGGAGCCGGGGCCCGGGCCGGAGGGCGAGCCCGGCGGGCCGGCGGACTGGGCGGAGCCGTGGGACGGGGCGGTCTTCCGGCCGCCGCCGGCGCTGGGCGCGGTGCGGGGGTCGCGGGGTCCGCGGGAGGCGCCGCCGCCGCCACCGCCGTCGGGGCCGGCGGAGGACGCGCCGGTGCTGCTGTGGTGGAGCCCCGGCCTCTTCCCGCACTTCCCCGGCGACTCGGCGCGCATCGAGTGCGCGCGGGGCGCGTGCGTGGCGACGCGCGAGCGGCGGCGGCGGCGGGAGCCCGGCACGCGCGCGCTGCTCTTCTACGGCACCGACTTCCGCGCGGCCGAGGCGCCGCTGCCGCGCCGGCCGGGCCAGACGTGGGCGCTGCTGCACGAGGAGTCGCCGCTCAACAACTTCCTGCTGAGCCACGGCCCGGGCCTCGGCCTCTTCAACCTCACGGCCACCTTCAGCCGCCACTCGGACTACCCGCTGCCGCTGCAGTGGCTGCCCGGCCTGGCCTACCTGCGCCGCGCCGCGCCCCCGCCGGCCGAGCGCGCCCGCTGGCGGCGACGCGGCTACGCGCCGCTGCTCTACCTGCAGTCCCACTGCGACGTGCCCGCCGACCGCGACCGCTTCGTGCGCGAGCTCATGCGCCACATCCCGGTGGGTGCCGGGCCGGGATGCCGAGGGCGGAGGCCGCCTTCCCTCCCGTCCTCCCTCCCTCCCGCGCGCGCGCCCGTCCCTCACCTGCCGTCTGTCCCCTCCAGGTGGACTCCTACGGCAAGTGCCTGCAGAACCGGGAGCTGCCCGCGCCGCGGCTCCAGGACACCGCCACGGCCACCACCGAGGACCCCGACCTCCTGGCCTTCCTGGCCCGCTACAAGTTCCACCTGGCCCTGGAAAACGCCATCTGCGACGACTACATGACGGAGAAGCTCTGGCGGCCCCTGCACCTGGGCTCCGTGCCCGTCTACCGCGGCTCCCCGTCCGTGCGGGACTGGATGCCCGACAACCACTCCGTCATCCTCGTCGACGACTTTGAGTCGCCCCGCCAGCTGGCCGACTTCCTTCGCTTCCTGGACCAGAACGACCAAGAGTACCAGAAGTATCTGGCCTTCAAGCAGCCGGGCGGCATCACCAACCGCTTCCTGCGGGACAGCCTGGAAAGGCGGGAGTGGGGCGTCAACGACCCCCAGCAGCCCAACTACCTCAATGGCTTCGAGTGTTTCGTGTGTGACCACGAACTGGCCCGGCTGCAGGCCCAGAGGGCCCATGATGCCTCTCCAGGGGACGTCCCCGCCCCGGAGCCTCGAATTGCTCAGCAGTCACACATGAATTGCCCCGTGCCCAAACCGGGCTTTGGCAGTGTAGAGGAGCTTCCCGAGAATGACAGGTGAGGGTCAGCAAATCCGAGTGACTCACCTCCTAGCTTCCACTGAGGCCCGAAGTGCCATAGAGCCCACACACGGGCCCATCCATTCTACCTGCAAATATTTGGGTAGGGGGGGCCCGAAGAAAGCTCAAAGGGCATGAATGTTGGGGCTTCGGCACAGCGGGTAAGGTGCTTCTTCTGCATGTAGTCATCTAGGGTTCAATCCCCAGCATCATACACTGCCAGGAGTAATTACTGAGTGTAGAACCAAGAGTAAGCCCTGAGCATCCCCAGGGGTGACCCAAAAAGCAAAGAAAAAAAGAAGCCAGGGAGTGGAGCAATAGCACAGAGGATAGGGCATTTGCTTTGCACGCAGCTGACCCGGGTTCAATCCCCAGCATCCCATATGATGCCCCGAGTCTGCCAAGAGCGATTTCTGAGTGCAGAGCCAGAATTAACCCCTGAGCGCTGCCCAGCGTGCCCGTGTGGCCCCAAAGCAAACAAACAAAAACAATAACAAAAAGCCTATCCCTGAACTTTTCAGGAGTAACCAACCCCTGACTGATGCTGGGTATTGCCAAGAAACACCCCCCCCCCCGAAAAAAAAGGGCTTGTGAGTGAGGTGATGATCCAGTTTACTATGCTCATGGATGACCTGGGTTTGATCCCCAGCATCCCATTTGGCTCCCTGATCATCCGGAGTAATTCCTGATTTCAGAGATAGGAGTAACTCCTGAGCACCTCCCAGTGTGATCCAAAGAGGGGAGGCGGGGCTTGAATGCAATGTGCTAATGCTACATGCTCCCCTTGTGGGATGGAGGCTTGTTTCCATCCCTCCCCAAGGTGGAGTAGCTTTTGAGCATCGTGTGGTCTGACCCCAAAACAAAACAGAGTACTTGGTGAGAGAGCTACGGACTTTAAAAGCTCAGTGAACTCAGGGCAACAACTCATGCGACTCTGCTTATGTGGACAAGGTAGTGTAACTAAAAGGCTTCAACCAGAGCAAAGGGCTACCTGGGAGGCGATGAGAGAGATAAGGAAGGGCAGGTAGGCAGAACTCAATGTGCTGAGATTTTATAATTCAAAATCCGTTTTGTCATTTTAGCTGGAAGGAGATGTGGCTGCAGGACTATTGGCAGGGTCTGGACCAGGCGAAAGCACTCACTGCCATGATCCACAATAATGAGACGCAGCCGCAGAAATTCTGGGATTACCTTCATGAGATCTTCATCAAACGGAACCAGAATCTTTGATTAGTCCTGTCAGAGAGCCTTTGACTTGAGCAAAGGAACAGGAGGGACATTTGCTGCATAAACCCTGTAACTCTTTTTGGTTTTGGGCCACACCCGGTGACCCTCAAGAGTTACTCCTGGCTATGTGCTCAGAAATCGCCCCTGGCTTTGGAGACCGTATGGGACACCGGGGAATTGAACCACGGTCTGCTCGAGGGTAGCGCATTCGAGGCAGATGCCTTACGTCCGGAGTCACTGGTCGGGCCCCCATAAACTCTAAAACTCTTATCATGAATACAAATTCTGTTACTATGTCTTATAAACTTTATCTTATGATATGTAAAGGGTTCAACCTGAGCTGGAGAGATAGCACAGCGGTAGGGCATTTGCCTTGCACATAGCTGATCTAGGACAGATGATGGTTAGAATCCCAGCATCTCACATGGTCCCCTGTGCCTGCCAGGAGCGATTTCTGAGCAAAGAGCCAGGAGTAACCCCTGAGCGCCGCCAGGTGGACCCAAAAACCAAAAAATAAATAAAAATAAAGGTTTTAGCCTCTGCTAACAAAGCTTCTCTGTCTTCAAGGATTAAAAGAAGGCATCATTCCATATGTGGTTTAGCTGGCAGATGTCTGAAGCAGCCATGTGGGTTTTTATTATATATATATATATATATATATATTTTTTTTTTTTTTTTTTTTTTTTTTTTTTTGCAGCATGTGGTTTAAGGTGCTCACCCAATAGAGTTTTTACACAACTGCTTATTTCTCTAGCTGTTTCATCCTTGTCCTAAAGGTCAGCAGAACAGACCTCATGGCTACAGTTGAGATCAGATGAGCTCAGTTTAGAATTTTAACATTTCCAGTCTCTTCAAACTTATTATTTGGTATCCTGATTGCTTTTCTTCATTACCTGTCATAATAATTATGTTGGGGCTAGAGATATAATGCAGTGAGTTCGGTGCTTGCCTTGCTTGTGGACAACCCATGTTCAATCTCTAACACCTCGTTTTGACCCCATATGGGGATAGTACCTTATCTGCTATACTATTCGTCCAAGCCCTATAGTTATATTTATCTATTTTTTTTTTTTTTTGGTTTTGGGCCACACCCGGTGGTGCTCAGGGGTTACCCCTTCCTGTCTGCTCAGAAATAGCTCCTGGCAGGCACGGGGGACCATATGGGACGCCGGGATTTGAACCAACCACCTTAGATCCTGGATCGGCTGCTTGCAAGGCAAACGCCGCTGTGCTATCTCTCCGGCCCCATATT
Source organism: Suncus etruscus (assembly GCF_024139225.1). Lineage (NCBI taxonomy): Eukaryota > Metazoa > Chordata > Mammalia > Eulipotyphla > Soricidae > Suncus > Suncus etruscus. The sequence continues at coordinate 51,408,696 of NC_064862.1, read as the reverse complement.
TATCTAAATTTTTTATATTGTTTACTTGCCTTTTAAGTCAGACTTTTAATTTTTTGGGAGGGGGCCACACCCAGACCATATGGGATGCCAGGGGATTGAATCTTGGTCCATCTTAGGCTAGTGCATGCAAGGCAGATGCCTTTACAGCTTGTGCCATCACTCCGGCTTCCAGACTTAATTTTATGTATCTTTTTCTATTTTGTTTTATTTATTTATTTTTTGGTCACACCCAGCAGCGCTCAGGGGTTACTCCTGGCTCTACACTCAGAAATCACTCCTGCAAGCTCGGGGACCATATGGGATGCCAGGATTCGAACCACCGTCCTTCTGCATGCAAGGCAAATGCTCTACCTTCATGCTATCTCTCCGGCCCCATCATTTTATATATTTTAATGTCATTGTCATATCCATTCTCTCCTGCATTAAATTTGTTGTAGATTTGGCAGATTTTCTTTAATTAGGGCAATCCCCTGTGAGGTTCAGGATTATTCCCGTCTTTGTGCTCAGAGAAAGTTCCTGGTGGTGCTTGAGGATTGAGGTGAGGGGCTGATGGGACTGGAGATTGAATCTGAGCCTTTGGAATGCAGAGCACTCTCAGCCCATTGAGCTACCCCTGGCCCTTAGCTACTTCTTATTTAGGGCATATTTATGATTTTTTTCCCATCACATTCTAGCCACCAAACTTTTCTCCTTATGTACTATGTCCATTTAATGAAATGTCCTGTTCTATTGTAGGTTGAAGATGGAAACTATGGAAATCATGGTAGAAAAATAAATCTTATGATGTTATGTGCCAGACATTAGCACAGTGGTTAAGGCTCTGGCTTTGGTATGTGGCTGACCCTGGTTTGAACCCTGAGATCCCATATGCTCCCCTGAGCCCCAGTAAAAGTAGTCCCTGAGTACAGAGTCAGGAATAACCCTTAAACACAGCTGAGTGTAGCTCAGAAACCAGGGAGGCAGGAGGAGAGATCACAATATATGATTTTGAAATATTAAAATAGGGCAATGTGAATCAAAGCATAGTTTGTTTTTATGTGTGGCTCAGGATTGAACCCAAAGCACAGTACAAGTGCTCTACTGCTCAACTGCTTCCATTATAGATTTTAATAGAACTTGCTTCTTTTATTATATGCCTAATAAACTCTTCCCTATTTTTATTTTATTTTTCATTTTGGTTTTTGGGTCACTCCTGGTAGTGTGTGGATTATTTCTGGCTCTATGCTCAGAAATCACTCCTGTCAGGCTTAGAGAATGATATGGGATGCCAGGAATCGAACACAGGTACATCCTGAGTTGGCTGTGTGCAAGCCCCATAAATAAATGGTCTAGTGCTGTGCTATCACTCTAGCCTTCCTATTTTTTTAATCCCCTCTATTTTTTTGGGGGGAGGGCACACCTGGCTGTGCTCAGGGGTTACTTCTGGCAGTCTGCTCAGAAATAGCTCCTGGCAGGCACAGGGGACCATATGGGACACCGGGATTCGAACCAACCACCTTTGGTCCTGGATTGGCTGCTTGCAAGGCAAACGCCTCTGTGCTATCTCTCCGGGCCCAATTTTTTAATTAAACATTCTTTTTTTTGGGGGGGGGGCAACTCCTGCAGTACTCAGGGGCTCTTCTTAGCCCCCACAATGTTTTATGGGACTCTCTGATGCTGGAATCCAACTTAGGCCTCCTGCATACAAACATATACTTAGTCTGTCCTATGTTAGCCTCATGCAAGGCCTTACCACTGTGCTATGACTTCAGCCCCATGACTAGTCCTTTTTTATGTTCATATGCTAAAAAAGTTTTAGCATTAGTTTTCTTTTTCTTTTTTTTTGGTTTTTGGGCCACACCCGGCAGTGCTCAGGGGTGACTCCTGGCTGTCTGCTCAGAAATAGCTCCTGGCAGGCACGGGGGACCATATGGGACACCGGGATTCGAACCAACCACCTTTGGTCCTGGATTGGCTGCTTGCAAGGCAAATGCCTCTGTGCTATCTCTCCGGGCCCAATTTTTTAATTAAACATTCTTTTTTTTTTTGAGGGGGGGGCAACTCCTGCAGTACTCAGGGGCTCTTCTTAGCCCCCACAATGTTTTATGGGACTCTCTGATGCTGGAATCCAACTTAGGCCACCTGCATACAAACATATACTTAGTCTGTCCTATGTTAGCCTCATGCAAGGCCTTACCACTGTGCTATGACTCCAGCCCCATGACTAGTCCTTTTTTATGTTCATATGCTAAAAAAGTTTTAGCATTAGTTTTTTTTTTCTTTTTTTTTGGTTTTTGGGCCACACCCGGCAGTGCTCAGGGGTGACTCCTGGCTGTCTGCTCAGAAATAGCTCCTGGCAGGCACAGGGGACCATATGGGACACCGGGATTCGAACCAACCACCTCTGGTCCTGGATCGGCTGCTTGCAAGGCAAACGCCACTGTGCTATCTCTCCGGGCCCTTATTTTTCTGAGTCATGAGAACTATGGTGGAAAAATATAATTTAACCAAGCCCCTAAACTCAGGGATCAAAGGATCAAGGTGAGAGATTTAAGCTATTTTAAGTTATTACTACATAAAATGCTGTGCTAGGGGCCAGACTTTGGCTCAGTGGTAGAACTTGTATTTTTCATGTATGAGACCCTGGCTTTGGTCCCAAACACTAAACCAAAAACCCAGCAACAACAAACCTAAGTCTCTATGAATCATATTTGGGGACAGTAACCAGAACATTCCATAAGTTACTCCTGAGGTCCCAGTCAGGTCCCCACCACCACTGAGTGACCCCCAAAACAAACCTCCGACACAAAAAGTCAATCAACAAGATTCTGAGCTCTAAACTTGCAATCTATTTCAGATATTTCTGGCTTTTAGTGTCAAAAACATTACACATATGCAAAACTGATGTCATGTGGACAATAAAAAAATTGTGTCAAAGGTTCTTAAAGGTTATTACAAAAAGGTTATTGAAGTGTGGAATTATCTCTTTTCTAATTATTATTTTTGTTTTGATTTGTTTTGTTTTTGGGTCACACCCAGCAGTGCTCAGGGGTTACTCCTGGCTCTATGCTCAGAAATCAATCACCCCTGGCAGGCTCTGGGGACCATATGGGATGCCAGGATTCAAACCATAGACCTTCTGCATGAAAGGCAAGCACCTTATCTCCATGCTATCTCTCCAGCCCCTTTCCTAATTACTTCTTCTTTTTTTTCTCCTCATTACTTCTTTTTTGTTTGTTGGTTTGTTTTGGGCCACACCCAGCGGTGCTCAGGGGTTACTCCTGGCTGTCTGCTCAGAAATAGCTCCTGGCAGGCACGGGGGACCATATGGGACACCGGGATTTGAACCAGCCACCTTTGATCCTGGATTGGCTGCTTGCAAGGCAAACACGCTGTACTATCTCTCTGGGCCCTCTTCATTACTTCTAATACCAATTCCGACTGCATTTTTGGAGAGCCTCAAGGGTCATTCCTGGTGATGTTAGGAGCATATGCTATGCCAAGGGTTGAGCTGGTATTGGCCATGTGCAAAGCAAGCACCAAATCTTCAAACTCTGGTTTGAAACTTTGGCATTTCTTTTTTCTTTTTTTTTTGGGGGGGGGGGGCACACCCAGTGGCACTTGGATTTCTCCTAGCTCTGTGCTCAGAAATCACTTCTGGCAGGCTCGGGGGACCATATAAGATGATGGGGATCCAAACCGGCCATCCTGGGTTGGCCGTGGGCAAGGCAAATGCCCTACTGCTGTACTATCGCTCTGGCCCAATTTTGGTATTTCTTTAGTACCTCCAACAAACTGAGCTAGTTATGAATAATTATGGGTGGAGATTCATGCCTTCCCTGTAGTCAATACTTCCCAGACATCCTCCTTTATTTCTATCACCATAGAATTCATAGACAAGCCTGGTAAAATAATGTGCTAAAAAAGGAAAGCAGAGGGCCCGGAGAGATAGCACAGCGGTGTTTGCCTTGCAAGCAGCCGATCCAGGACCTAAGGAGGTTGGTTTGAATCCCGGTGTCCCATATGGTCCCCCGTGCCTGCCAGGAGCTATTTCTGAGCAGACAGCCAGGAGTGACTCCTGAGCACTGCCGGGTGTGGCCCAAAAAAACAAAAAAAAAAAAAAAAAAAAAAAAGGAAAGCAGAGGGCTGGAGAGATAGCACAGTGGTAGGGCTTTTGCCTTGCACACAGCCAGTTCAGGATGGATGGTGGTTCAAATCCAGGCATCCCATATGGTCCCCCGACCCTGCCGGGAGCAATTTCTGAGCCCAGAACCAGGAGTAACCCCTGAGCGCTACTGGGTGTGACCCAAAAACCAATATATATATATATATATATAAATACATATATTTATATATATACATATATATACATATATATTATATATATCCAAAAGAAACATATTTATATTAATTTTAATAATAAAGCTGAAAGTGTGTCAAAATATTTATTCAGGGGCCAGAGTGATAGCACAGTGTACTTGCCTTTCACACTGCTGACCTACTTACATGCCAGGTCCCCTGAGCCCACCAGGAGTGACTCCTGAATGCAGAGCCAGGAGTAACTCTGAGCACTGCCAGGTGTGACCCGCCCCCCAAAATAACTTAAAAAAAAAAACCCACATTAATTCATTTAAATAATATCTATTCATCTAAGTATTCACTTGATTAGATCATTTGTGTAATATTCTGAGCAAGAGAAGGTCCCATGGTATTTACATTTAAAAGGTTTTGTTTTGTTTTGTTTTTGGTGGGGAGGGAAAGGGGATGTTGGGCTACCCCAGAGGTGCTTGGGGTCTACTCTTGGTGGGACCCAGGTCATAGTGCCATAAAGCGGTAACCAGGATCCAGCTGGGGTGGCTGCATGCGGGTGACTCAACTGCTCCTTAGGGGTTAATCCTGGCTCTGTGCTCAGAAATCGCTCCTGGCAGGCTTGGGATGCTGAGGGATCAAACCCAGGTCGGCTGCGTGCAAGGCAAATGCCCTACATGCTGTGCATGGCTCAGGCCCCATGTTTCAAATGTTTGTTTGAAACAATAATCATTTTATTTTATCATAATTATTATTTGAAACAATAATCAAATAGAAGAATCGGTCAGGCAGAGATGTGGGGTGTCAGATTTCCAAAGGGTGATAAATTATTTTGGCACATTAAATATCAACAATCAAATAAGGATGTCCTCCCAGGTCATCTTCTGGACAGCTGGAGTCAGTCCAGGCACTGGCAGCCGCCCTGCTGGATCCCTGGTCCCCGGATCCCCAAAGAGTTCCACAAAGTCCTAGGAGCCTAAACTGCACCCAGAGGCCGCAGCCGGGTCCAAAGCCCGTCTCGCCGGCCCCGCCCACGCGGAGCTCACCGGGGTCACGTCGGGTCACGCACGGCGCCGCACAGCCTGCCGGGAGCTCGGGGCGCCATGGCGGCGCCCAGTCTGCGGGGTCGTCTGGCGCGGCTCGGAACCTCGCGCAAGCCGGTGCTGAAGCCCAACAAGCCTCTGATTCTAGCTGACCGCGTCGGAGAACGGCGCCGGGAGCGGGGAGGTGAGTACTCGACTCGGAGTTTGGGGGAGACTGGGGAGTGGCTGGGCCACACGTCTCCCCGCTCCACCCGCCGAGCTGTGCAGACGTCTCCTGCTCTCTTTGCAGAGGCGACCTGCATCACGGAGATGTCGGTGATGATGGCTTGCTGGAAGCAGAATGAATTCCGCGACGACGCGTGCAGAAACGAGATCCAGAACTTCTTCGATTGTGCATCGAAGGCCGAGGTGACAGGCTCCTGGAGAGAATGGGGAGGGCGGGGGGTTAAGAGGTGCAAATCGGGCCGGAGAGATAGCACAGCGGTGTTTGCCTTGCAAGCAGCCGATCCAGGACCAAAGGTGGTTGATTCGAATCCCGGTGTCCCATATGGTCCCCTGTGCCTGCCAGGATCTATTTCTGAGCAGATAGCCAGGAGTAACCTCTGAGCACCGCTGGATGTGGCCCCAAAACAAAACAAAACAAAAGAGGTGCAAATCATGCTTCTTGAAGCCTCTTGCTAGAAGGACGAGGAGACCCTGAAAGATATTTCACTCATGCTTTGAAGACAGTTTGACAGTTTGCTCTTTTTCTTTTCTGTTTTTGGGTCACACCGGCGGTGCTCGGGGTTTATGCCGACAATTTGCTCTTGAGTGACATATTATTACTGCTCTGAGCCACAGAATTAATCAGATGTAAATGAGGTAAATAGTAACACACACCTAGACTCTTATAAGAGTTTGCGACTGTCAGGTTAAAGAATGTATGGAAAACCTCTTTGTAAAACTTAAATTGCTGCTTATTGGGGCCTGAGAGAGCACAGCGATAGGGCGTTTGCTTTGCACGCAGCCAATTCGGGAAGGAAGATGGTGGTTTGAATCCTGGCATCCCATTATGGTCCCCCGAGCTTGCCTGGAGCGATTTCTTAGCCCAGAGCCAGAAGTAACCCCTGAGTGCCACTGTGTGTCACCCAAAAACAAACCAACCAACAAACAAAAAACTTGAATAGCTGCGTAGACATCTGGAATAGAACTAAAGGTAAATAGTATTGGTTGTGGGGGCCCAAAGCAATAGCACAATGGGTAGGCTGTTTTTCTTCCATGTTGCCAACCATCTCTGAGCCTCTCAGAAGTGATTTCTGAGGGGCCAGCAAGGTGGCGCTAGAGGTAAGGTGTCTGCCTTGCTAGCGCTAGCCAAGGAAGGACTGCCATTCGATCCTCCTGCGTCCCATATGGTCCCCCCAAGCCAGGGGCAGTTTCTGAGCCCTTAGCCAGGAGTAACGCCTGAGCATCAAACTGGTGTGGCCCGAAAAACCAAAAAGAAAAAAGAAAAAAAAAGGAAAAAAAGAAGTGATTTCTGAGCCAGGAGTAAATTCTGAGTACAGCCGGGTGTGGCTCCAAGACAAAAAAAAAGTAGTTTACTGTGGTTGAGGAGTATTGTGAGATGAAGGAGAAATTTCGAGTGGTCATTCTTGTTTTGTTTTGTTTTCAGGCTGCCCGAAAGATGAGATCAACCCAGGATACTTCAGAGTCTGGGAATTTACCCCCAAAGAAAATGAATGTGTTGTTACAGAGGTTTCCTAACAAGCCTCATGTTTGCTGAAAACAAAGTTATTTTGAGAATGATGTAGTTATTACTATTTTTTTTTAGGGGGGTTTGGGCCACACCCAGCGGCGCTCATGGGTTACCCCTGACAGGTTCAGGGCAGGGGACCATATGGGATGCTGGGAATCAAACTCAGGTCTGTCCTGGGTCAGCTGCGTGCAAGGCAAATGCCCTTCTACTGTGTTACCACTCTGGCCCCCAGAGTTATCTTTTTTTTTTGGTTTTTGGGTCACACCCGGCAGTGCTCAGGGGACTCTACACTCAGAAATCACTCCTGGCAGGCTCGGGGGACCATATGGGATGCCGAGATTCGAACCATGTCCTTCTGCATGCAAGGCAAATGCCCTACCTCCACACTATCTTTCTAGCCCCAGAGTTATCTTTTGAGACATTTGCACAACCCTTTTATTTTTGAAAGGTAAAAAGAGCAAGACTTTTTTTTTTTTAATTCTCTGGAATAATCTGGAAGTTAATAAATTTCTTGAATAAAATCCTATTTTAAAAAAAATGTTGTCTTTTATTGCAGATTGGGAACTCTCCTATCTTTGTTTTTGGGACCACACTCAACAGTGTTCAGGGCTTTTTCCTGGCTCTGTCCTTAGCAGTCACTTCTATTGGATCTTTGGGGACCATAGCTGGTGATCAAATCTTGGTAGGTGCATGCAATGCTAGGTAGCGCTTTCTTTATCTGCTGGACTGTAGTTTTTTTGGGGGGTTGGATTCACACCTGGCAGTGCTCAGGGATTACTACTGGCTCTGCGCTAAGAAATCGCTCCTGGGGGCTGGAGTGGTGGCCTAGGCAGTAGGGCATTTGCCTTGCTACGCACTAACTTAGGATGGACTGTGGTTCAATTACCTGGCGTCCCATATGGTCCCCCAAGCCAGGGGCGATTTCTGAGTGCATAGCCAAGAGTAACCCCTGAGCATCACCGGGTGTAGCCCAAAAACCAAAAAAAAAAAAAAAGAAAGAAAGAAAGAAATCGCTCTTGGCAGGCTCAGGGGACCATATGGAATGCTAGGGATTGAATTTGGGTTGGCTTTGTACAAGGCAAATAAATGTTCTACCCTCTGTGCTATCACTCTGGCCCCTGCTGGACTCTCTGGCCCTCCTCCATCCATTCTTGAATCTATATTCTCTAGACTCTAGACTCAGAATGATCTATATTTCCTGATTTTCCCCCCAAAAAAGACAAAACTTACAGGAGTCAGAGCCTTATTAGTACAGTGGGTAGGGTGCATGCTTGGTGCATGGGTTTGATCCAGGTCGCCAGAGTGGTCCTCTGAGCCTACCAACAGTGATCTCTGAGCAAAGAGCTAGTTATAAGTGCTGAACAAATCCCCAAAACTCGCAACTCTTTCAATCATTTATATTTTAATTTTCTAGCTTTTGGGAGCACTAGGGATATGCAGTCTCCTATAAGCAGTGGGTTTTATTTTTTAAAACCACTGTATTTAGTAATATATTTTGTGGATAGATCCTGAAAGGTGCTACATAAATAATCAGAAGCTCAGTTAGACCCAGAGGAATTACATACTTTATTTGATCCACACAAAAATTGTAGGTCAAAGATATACCTATCTCTAAGCATGCTTTGCATGATTAGGTCCTAGCACTCTTTCTCCTTGGAATTTTTTAAAATAGAAACAGAAAGGCCTGGAGAGATAACAGCGGTAGGGCGTTTGCTTTGCACGCAGCAGACCCAGTATGAACGGTGGTTCTAATCCCAGCATCCCATATGGTCCCGAGCCTCCCAGGAGCAATTTCTGAGTGCAGATCCAGGAGTGCTGCTGGGTATGGCCCAAAAATATATGAAACAATAAAACAAAAATAGAACCAGGAAAAGTCTTAAGATATGTTTTTTGTTTTATTTTGTTTGGGTTTTTGAGTCATACCCGGCAGTGCTCAGGGGTTCCTGGCTCTATGCTCAGAAATCACTCCTGGCAGGCTCGGGGACCATATGGGATGCTGGGATTTGAACCACTGACCTTCTGCATGCAAGACAAAAGCCTTACCTCCATGCTATCTCTCCGGCCCCTAAAAAATATATCTTAATGGGCCGGAGAGATAGCATAGTGGTGTTTGCCTTGCAAGCAGCCAATCCAGGACCTAAGGTAGTTGGTTCAAATCCCGGTGTCCCATATGGTCCCCCGTGCCTGCCAGGAACTATTTCTGAGCAGATAGCCAGGAGTAACGCCGAGTGTGGCCCAAAAACCAAAAAAAAAAAGGGATATATTTTTAATCTATATTTTTCTTAAATTGCAATTAAGGGCTAGGGATGTAGCTCAGCAATAGAGCAGTTGCCTTGCACTTCCAAAAAATAATTGTATACATATATGTACACATCTACATACACAATAAAAATATCTAGTAACCGTAGTTTTTTTTTTTTGGTTTTGGTTTTTGGGTCACACCCGGCAGTGCCCAGGGGTTACTCCTTGCTCTGTGCTTGGAAATTGCTCCTGGCAGGCTTGGGGGACCATATGGGATGCCGGGATTTGAACCACTGTCCTTCTGCATGTAAGGCAAACGCCTTACCTCCAAGCTATCTCTCCAGCCCTTTTTTTTGTTTTTGTTTTGTTTTTTGGGAAACACCTGGTGACACCCAAGGGATTACCCCTGGCTATGGGCTACAACCGTGGTCCTAGTGTGCAAGGCAGACACCTTATGTCCTGTGCCACCCCTGCGGCCCCTAACCTTAGTTTCTTATTTCCACTAGGTAATAATCAGCAGATCTGATTGTTTTCTTCAGGAACTTATCCACTGATCTCTAGGTAGTGAAACATTTAATTGATAGTTATTGCTCTCATAAAGCTGTTCATCTCTGGGTTAGAGGCATAAAAGTCGTGTTCTTGGGTTGGAGAGAGTTGGGGAGTGGAGTGAAAGTGGCAGGTGAGGCGACCAGCATTTCCTCATATGCACCATATGGTCCCTCAAGCAATGGCAGGGTTGGCCCACAGAGCCTCTCTAGGTGGGGCCCCATACTCATACAAAACCCACTTGGTTCACTTTTGTGAACCCTGAGACTAGAAACAAATGTATTTCATTTTCTGTACTCTGTCCTTTTAAGCACAACTGTATTGATTGGATGGATACCTTGTAACAGATTCTTTCAATTCTTTCATTGTGTCCCCTTTTCGGCTTAGAAAGTTTTACTTGATTCCAGTGATGTAGAATTAGCACAGAAGTGAAACATTTACTGATAACTCATAAATCAAAAACAAAATTACTGCAACCTCCAGAGTTTAAGGTCTTAAAGATCCAGTGGCTCTATTAAAAGATAAAAAGAATCTTGCCTCCATATGCCTCTTGCGCCTTCTCCCATAACATCTCTTCCCTTCCCTTTTTTTGGGGGGGGGCAGGGAGCGAAGATTTGTTTGAGCCACAACTGTTAGTGCTCAGGGTTTTACCCTGGCTCTGCTCAGGGATCACTTTTAGTGATCTCAGGGGACCAGATGGGGTGCTGGGAATCAAACCTAGGTGCACTCGCCTGCATGGCAAGGGCCATCCGCTGTGCTTTCACTCTGGCCCCTCTTCCATCGTGTTCATATCCCTGGTCAATTTCCTACTTAAGCAACTCGAACCTTTCATGAAAAGACTCAGTTTTTATGGACTTTGGACCATTCTTACAAATTCTTAATCTAGTGGCAATAAATATTCTGGAAGAAAATATGGAAAAGTTGGGGCTGGAGAGATAGCATGGAGGTAAGGCATTTGCCTTGCATGCAGAAGGACGTTGGTTCGAATCCCGGCATCCCATGTAGTCCCCCTGTGCCTCCAGGGGTGATTTTGAGCATAGAGCCAGGATTAACCCCAGAGCGCTGCCGGTTGTGACCCAAAATTCAAAAAAAAAAAAAAAAAGGAAAAGTTAAAGGGAAATAATTAGATCTATAATCACAAGTGAAGTTTAGCATTTATTTATTTTATTTATTTTTTGGGGTCACACCCAGCAGCATCAGGGGCTACTCCTGACTGTGCTTAGAAGTCACTCTTGGCAGGCACGGGGGACCATATGGGATGCTGGGATTAGAACCACCGTCCTGCAGGCAAGGCAAACACCCTACCTCCATGCTATCTCTCCAGCTCCGAGGTTTAGCATTTCCAAAGGGTATAGCAAAGTTTTCCAAATTGAACTGGACTGTCGAGAGAATACAGGGGGTTGAAGCACTGGTTTTGCACTTGGCAACTCTCAGTGTCAGCATGGCAGCCCATGTGGTAGTCCTGCCAGGACTGATCCCTGAGCAATCAGGAGTTAAGCCCTGAGAACTATTGAGTGTGACCCCAAACCCAGACCCCTCCCCCAAAGGAAAAAAATCTGAGCTCAGGCTGGAGCTCAGTGGGTAGGTCATTTGCTTTGCTTGCAGCTGACCTAGGTTCCATCCTCGGCATCACATATAGTCCCAGAGACTGCCAGGAGAAATATCTGAACGCAGCACCAGGAGTAATTTCTGAGCACCACTGAGTGTGGCCCAAATACCAAAACAAACAAACAAAACAAACAAAATTTAAAAATTTGAGCTCAGGGAGGCCAGAGAGATAGCATGGAGGCAAGGCGTTTGCCTTGCATGCAGAAGGTCGGTGGTTCAAATCCCAGCATCCCATATAGTCGCTCAGCCTACCAGGAGGGATTTCTGAGCGTAGAGCCAGGAATAAAGCCCTGAGTGCTGCCAGATGTGACCCAAAAACCAAAAAAAAGGGGGGGGGCGGTGAGGTAGCGCTAGAGGTAAGGTGTCTGCCTTGCAAGCGCTAGCCAAGGAAGGACCATGGTTTGATCCCCTGGTGTCCTATATGGTCCCTCCAAGCCAGGGGCAATTTCTGAGCGCTTAGCCAGGAGTAACCCCCCAGCATCAAACGGGTGTGGCCCAGAAAAAAAAAAAGATTATTCTGGGGCCAGAGAGATAGCATGGAGGTAGTGTTTTTCTTGCAGAAGGACGGTGGTTCGAGTCCCAGCATCCCATATGATCCTCTGAGCCTGCCAGGAACGATTTCTAGAGTGTAGAGCCAGGACTAACCCCTGAGCGCTGCTGGGTGTGACTCCAAAACAAACAAACAAACAAAAACAAAAAAAAATCTGAGCTCAGGGATTACTAGCTAATTCATGCTCGGGACCCAGGAAGTTGAGCTGAGCATTGATTCTGATGGGCTGAAGACCCATCCGGAGAGGGGGCATGTGAGGCCATTGAATAATAAATCAGACAGCTGAGTTCACCCTTTCTCCCATTTAACGTTTTTTTTTTTTTGGTTTTTGGGCCACACCCAGTAACGCTCCTGGCTATGTGCTCAGAAGTTGCTCCTGGCTTGGGGGACCATATGGGACACCGGGGGATCGAACCGAGGTCCGTCCAAGGTTAGCGCAGGCAAGGCAGGCACCTTACCTTTAGCGCCACCGCCCGGCCCCCCATTTAACGTTTTAAAGCAGATAGTCCAGGGGTTAAGGCATGAACCATACTGTCAGCCCCAGTTTGAGTCCAGGCATCAGCTAGTCCCCTCCTTTGAATGTGCTGGATGTGGCCTGAAAACAACTAGAATTTGAGCATTTCAGTTAGGAACTGCAGGGAACAATCCGTGAGATCATTAGTCATTCCTATAAGAAGTCATGCACTTTCACTTGCTATGCTATTAGAACTGCAATGTAATCAGTACTGTTTCACAGTGACAGTATTTATACATTTGCTGCTGGATCTTATATAATATTTAGAAAATTTCCAACTAGCAGGTCAGAGGGCTAGTACAAAGGTTAAGACATTAGTCTAATATGTTAGTTGCATCTGTGTTCTTGAATCAAATTCCACCTCCCTCAGCACTAACACTGCCAGTGTGGCCCCTGATCACCTCCAGGTGTGGCCCAAGAACAAAAGGGCAGCTGGTGCCAGAGAAGGGGCTGAGACGCTTCCCACACCTGAAGGTTCCAAAACCTACAAATTTGGTTAATATTTTGAAACAAAACATTGTATTTAACGAAATTGTTTCTTTCAGTGTTTTGGTTTTGGGTCACACTCGGGGGTGCTTAGGGGTTACTCCTGGCTCTGTGTTCAGAAATTGTTCCTGGCAGGTACTGGGACCATATGGGATGCCAGGATTCGAACCACTGTCCTGATTCAGCTGCGTGTTAGGCAAACGCCCTACCGCTATGCCATCTCTCTGGTCCCTGTTTCAATTTTTTGGGTCACGTGCAGATGTGTGTATGTGGGTGGGTAGAACAGATGGGTGGGGAGCACAGATGCTCAGGGGTTACTTTTGGTGTTGCTTGGGGGAATCACATGAAATGCTGGGGATTAAACCTGGGTCCTATGCGTGCAAGGCAAGTGCCCTCCCAGCTGTGGTCTCGCATTATCACCCTTTGTATTTTATTTTTAGGAGGGGTGCGGGGGTCTCTGTGTGTGGGCGTTGTTGGGTTCCACTCAGAGGTGCTCAGGGATTACTCCTTGAAATTCTCCGGTCTGCTGTACATCAACTTCTTTTGTATTCAACCCTCTTTTGTAATTTTTTTTGTTTTGGTTTGGTTTGGGGGCCACACCCCGCATTGCTTAGGGGTTACTCATAGCTCTGAGCTCAGAATGACTCTGGCCAGGCTCGGGGAGGAGGAGGTAGAGGGGATGTGGGGTATGAGGTAAAGAGGGTAGAGGGCGTCAGCAAAAAAGGCAAAAATGCCTTCCCAACTGTTCTACTCCGCCCCCCTTTGTAATTCTTGTTTTGCACATTTATAAACAATAGACGTTCCCTGGGATCCTCAAGGGTCACGAAAGCGCAAAAAAATAAAAGCGAACACCCGCTAGACTGGGTGGGAAGGCTCCTCTCCGCTGACAATCAGTGCAACCATTTCCTGAAATCAAACAAACGCCTTAGCCTGGTGCTTCCCCAATTAGAGCGCTTAAAAAAAGAGTCTCCTGGAATGCAGACTCGAGGACTACAATTCCCAGAAAGCACCGCGGCCGCAGGGCCTATCCGGGTGGGAGGGGCAGGCACGCGGACTCCGCCCATCGTCGCCCGCGGTGCCTTGACAGCCTACGACTCCCGGCATGCAGCGCGGCGGGGCTGTATATGTTTGTGTGTGGATCCCGCGGGGCCGTGGGCCGCGTCGCGCTGTGTCCGGGCTCCGCCGTGGGTGGGTGGATGGGTGGGTGGCCTCGCTCAGAGCTTGCGGGGCCCCTGATGAGGTTTGAAGAAGAAGCGCCGCGACTCAAGCGACGGGAGCAGGAAGCGGCGAAGCCCGAGGGCGGGACCGGAAGTCGTGGATACCGGAAGCGGTCGCGACCGGAAGTGGCCGCGGCCGGAAGTGCGGATCAGCTGATGGAGGAGGCGGGGCCGCCGCTGCAGCCGCGGGGAGGCCGCGGGCCCTGAGAGCGAGCGAGTGAGCGAACGGACGAACGCTTCGTCCGCGGGTCTGCGTGCGGGAGTTGCGCCCGCCACCATCCCCGCCGCGCCCCGCTCCGGCTGCGGCCCGGGTCCGAGCTCGCGCTTGGCCGGCCGGGCGAGTCCTCCCGTCCGCGTCCGCCGGGCCTCCCCGTCCCGTCCCGGCCCGGCTCGGCGGCCGAGGGGAGCCAGCCCCGGGGCCGGGGCCGGGGCGCGCGGGGCCCATGGAGCTGATGTTCGCCGAGTGGGAGGACGGCGAGCGCTTCTCCTTCGAGGACTCGGACCGCTTCGAGGAGGACTCGCTGTGCTCCTTCATCTCCGAGGCCGAGAGCCTGTGTCAGAACTGGCGGGGCTGGCGCAAGCAGTCGGCGGGGCCCAACTCGCCCACGGGCGGCGGCGGCGGCGGGGGCGGCGGCGGCGGGGCCCGCACGCGAGGTGAGGGCGCGGGAGAGTCGGGGAGACCGGGGAGACGCGGGAGCTCGCCTCGCCTCGCCTCGCGGCCTCGGGCCGGCGGGGTGCTCCACGGTGCACGGGCCGGGGTGCCCGCCCCCCTGGTCTTGCCTCCCGAGTCGGGCTTCTTCGGGAGGCCGATGGCGGTGGAGCTGGCTGTCTCCTGGGTTATCCGGAGTGAGGGTCGATCCACGCTACGCCGCGCAGTCGGTGGGGGTACACACACACACACCCGTCACACACACACACACACACACACACACACACACACACACACACACACACACACACACACACACACACACACACACCCGTCCACCCCAGGCAGACACACCAGTCAGAAACACACATCCCAGTCAACACACACCACACACATCACATACAATAGAAATGATCCCTGAAAGTATAGTCTTGACACACACACATCTCACACACACACACACACCCGTCCACCCCAGGCAGACAGACAGACACACCAGTCAGAAACACACATCCCAGTCAACACACACCACACACATCACATACTATAGAAATGATCCCTGAAAGTATAGTCTTGACACACACATCACACACACACACACGCACGCACGCACGCACACACACACACACACACACACACACACACAGTCAGAGGTTGAGGTCGGGGTCGCCCCGTCCCGTCCGGTGCATTCGAGGCCGGCCCATCGTCTCCGCTGCCCCGGGAAGCACCTGCCGGCTCTGCTTGGCGCGACGGAGCGTTTGTTTCCTCCGGGGGCTTTTTCCTGCACGGAGGCTCCGCGCTGCGGGGCAGGTTATGTGTTGGTTGCATGAAAGGGCACGGGCCGAGAGCCATGGTTGGGAAGGGGAGGGAAGGGAAGGGACGGCACAGGACACCAGAAATTGCCACTGCCGGGCCCCACGCCTTCCTCCTGGAAGGAAGATGGCTTTTTTTTTTTTTAAGTTATTATTTTAATTATTTTTCCTTCCCCAAGCAGTCGAGAGTTTGATACTGATTCTGCCCTAGCCCCTCCCGAGTGGTGTTTTCCAGCCCACCCACCCACCCCTGCTTGGTGGAGGGAGAGTTAATACGAGTCACTTGTGATATGCTAGGATTTCACTCCTGTTGAAGTGAGGGTATATGGTAAATATGTGCCCGTGTGTGTAAGTGTGTAAGATAGATGGGAAAAATATTTTTTGCAATGCTGGGCATTGAACCTAGAATTTTATTCATGGTTTCCACTGTAGATCTGCATCTCTTTTGAGGGAAGCAACTCTGTGTGAAGATTTTCAACAGTGCTAGGATTTTTTTTATTAGGGTAAAAATCTAAGAAAGAATTTATCTCCAAATGTATCTCTTTTCCACAGGTTTCTTGTTCCTTTGTCAAAACCGAGTAACTTTGTTCCCCAAAACTTTAAAAAGGGCTTGGAGGGATAGTACTAGTATTAAGTGTTTGCCTTGCATGCCACCAACCTAATTTAGTCTCGGCGCCACGTATGCCCTCCCCCCCCCCCCAGCACTACTGGGTGTAGTCTCAAAACAAAGCCCTTTTCTGGAGCTGGGGAGATAGCCTAATGGACTGCATGCAGTCTTCGTATGTGCAGGTTCCTGAGTTCAGTTCCCACTGCTATGTACCATACTCCCCACCCAGCACCACCAGAGCAGAATTTTCATTTCAGCCGCATGCTTTTTCAGATTCACTAACCCAACTAGAGGTTTGTTGAGCTCTGTGGCCTCTTCTTGTTTTCTTATTGAGACAGTCTGTGACCTCTTGAGTGGTTAGTTTCCCATGGGCTAACTGGTCTGACCTCCCTCATCCCAGTGCTCTCATCAGGGGAAACCTGAGTTCAGGTGTGGCAAAGCAGCACAGTATCTCTCTTCTGACTGCTCTGCCCCCTGCTCTGTCCCCTGCTCTGTCCTTATTAGAGCCTTGCACTTGTATTTGGGGAGAGGGTGAATAAAAAAGCAACGAGAAGAGAATGCCAGGACAGACATAAACAATGTCATATAAACCCCAAGTGCTCGATGTACAGATTTTGGATGCGGGCTACATGAAAGGGGTTACCTGCTTGCATCCTTGTTTGGCCCGAGCTCTGGGTTATCCCAGGAACAGAACTTCTGTCAGGCAAAACTGTGAGTTGAGGCTTGCATAGTGCCCTCCCGTGTTGCTTAGTGTATCCATCTAGGAAGAGCCCTTGGTTTAGGTCTTCCCTTTCTCTCATACTCAAGATGCTAAGTAACTGCAGCCCCTTTCATCTCCCCCCGCTCAATCTTTGTTTTGCAAGATGGTCTGGTGATCCCATTGGTAGAGCTGTCAGCAAAGCAGGTGGCATTCCACATACCATTCGAAGTGGTGGAGAAAGTTTACCCTCCAGTGCCTGAGCAGCTCCAGCTCCGGATTGCTTTTTGGAGCTTCCCAGAAAATGAGGAGGATATTCGGTAAGGCTCAAGAGGGGCCAGTGGGTGGGGTCTGGGTATTCTCCACTGCTGGACTGTCCAAGGAAACAAGATGTATTGGAAGCAGTGGGAAGAAGAGGACAAGAGGGCACAAGGCTTTTTCTCAGGAGGGAGTGAAAAGGGGGATAGTGCTCGAGATCTTGTGGCTCTATCCAACCTTCCGACAGACAGGGTGTTGGAAGTGCATTTGCCAAGCTGTTCCTCTGTCCTCACACCCAGGCTGTATTCCTGCCTGGCCAATGGCAGTGCAGATGAATTCCAGCGAGGTGATCAGCTGTTCCGCATGAGGGCTGTGAAGGACCCGTTGCAAATAGGTAGGGGTATTCCCTCATATCCTGTGACGCCTCCCTGGGTATTCCCCCCCCACATATCCTCACTCCCCCATGTGTGAATTCCTAGCCACCTGCTGCAGGGAACTAGAGCAGCCTGTTCGAGTAGCCACTGGCCTGACTCCAGTAGGAGAGAGGCCTTAGTCTTGGCCGCTCTCAGTGCCTGTGTCTCTCTCTCCCCAGGGTTCCATCTGAGTGCCACCGTGGTACCGCCCCAGATGGTCCCTCCACAAGGAGCCTACAATGTTGCTGTGATGTTTGACCGTTGCCGGGTCACTTCCTGCAGTTGTACCTGTGGGGATGGGGCCAAATGGTGTACACACGTCGTGGCCCTCTGTCTCTTTCGCATTCATAATGTGAGTATTGTTTCTCCCCCCCCCCCCATCCCCATTTATCTGGGCCCTCTTGATGCCCAGTCCCCATCACTGCTGAATGCCTTGCCATGATGTGAATGCCCTTACTACCCTCACTCTATTTCTTATTCCTGCCCTGGCAGCAGCGCTCCTCTCCCCATCCATCTTTGCTCCCTGTCTCCTCTAGGCCTCTGCAGTCTGCCTGCGTGCCCCAGTCTCTGAGTCTCTGTCTCGGCTGCAGAGGGATCAGCTGCAGAAGTTCGCCCAGTACCTCATTAGTGAGCTTCCTCAGCAGGTGAGGGAAGTAGTATCTTCGGTGCTTCTGGGGGCTGAATGTGAGTGAGCCTCGGGACCTCTCGGCTTAATTATGTCTGTACCTGTCAGATCCTCCCCACAGCGCAGCGTCTCCTAGATGAACTTCTGTCCTCTCAGTCAACAGCTATCAACACAGTGTGTGGCGCCCCAGGTAAGTGGGTCCCCCGGTAAGAGGAGAAAGGCCCAGGGCTGTGGTGTCCACTTACTGAAGACTGGGGTCAGAACCAGGACCCAACTCTAGGTTACTCAGTGCCTCTCACTCTGCAGACCCCACAGCAGGTCCTTCAGCCTCTGACCAGAGTACTTGGTACTTAGACGAATCAACACTCACAGACAACATCAAGAAGACCCTACACAAGTTCTGTGGCCCATCCCCTGTGGTCTTCAGGTGAGTTGGTTGTCATCAGGTTTCAGCAGTCCGTGGCAGAGCAGGACTGGTCCTCAGCTGTGGCAGAACCTTTGTTAACATAAAACCCATGTTTCTTGGACACTGCTCCAGTGCTTGGCTCACAGAAGAGTCCTTAGTGAGGCATTTAGTGAGGCTGGGCCCCACTCATAATCCTCAAGGCTGACTCCTGGCTCTGCTCAGGGGTCTCATGGTGCTCTTGGACAATCATGCAGTGCCAGGGATTCAACCAGAATTGAATTCATGCAGAGCCAGCACATTGCCCCTGTACTTTTTATTTTTATGTTTTTTGTTTGTTTTTTTGGGCCACACCCTGTTATTCTGAGGGGGTTACGCTTGGCTCTGCATTCAGAAATTGCTCCTGGAGGGCTGGAGCGGTGGTGCAAGAGGTAGGGCATTTGCCTTGTACGTGGCTAATTTAGGATGGATCTGGGTTTGAATCCCCTGGCGTCCCATCTGGTCCCCCAAGCTAGGAATGATTTCTGAGAGCATAGCCAGGAGTAACCCCTGAGCATCACAGGATGTGGACTCCCCCCCAAAAAAAAGGTAAAAAAAGAAATTGCTCCTGGCAGGCACAGGGGTGGGGGCATATGGAGATTCAAACCACTATCCTGTATCTGTTGCATGCAAGGCAAACACCCTAACACTGTGCTATCTCTCCAGCCCATCAACTATTTTTTTTCACTTTTGTGGCTTATTTGGGCTATACCCAGGGGGTTGCTCAGGAGCTACTTCTGGCTTAGTGCTTGAGACTGGCTTGCAGCAGTGCTACAGGGACCATGTGGTACTAACGCAAACAGGTACTGCTTGACCACTAAGTGCTCGAGCCAGTGTCAGTGCTCCATACATAACTGAGCCCAGCCCTGCCCAGCCCAAGGGTGAGGAGAGCTAATCTCACCCCAGAGTGCTCAGTTTCCATTAAGTACCTATTCCTTGAAAGAGAAACTTGAGCCAGAGTCAAAGCCTTAGTACAGTGGTTTCTGTACTTATGAGCCATGAGCTGTGAGCATAGACATGTGTAGTCCAAAAACCACAAACAAATAAAATTTCCTCTTGAACTTTGTTTTCCCCCTATATTCTGAGGATCCTTCCTTTTCTTTCTTTTTAAAAATCAAAGTTCTGTTTCACAAGTTGCGTGTGGGCTGCTCCCAGCAGTACTCAGGGATCCCTCCTGGTGGGGCTCTACTGGTATGCAAGTCAAGCATCCTGTGCGCTTTGCTCTTTCCCTCCTGTGGCTGTGGCTCCTGTCCTGAGGGCATGTCCCTTCCTTTACAGTGACGTGAACTCTATGTATTTGTCTTCCACTGAGCCTCCGGCCGCTGCTGAGTGGGCATGTCTGCTGCGGCCTTTGAGGGGCCGGGAGCCTGAGGGTGTCTGGAATCTGCTTAGTATCGTGCGGGAGATGTTCAAGCGCCGGGACAGCAATGCGGCTCCCCTGCTGGAGATCCTCACGGACCAGTGCCTCGCTTACGAGCAGGTGTGCCCACAGCCAGCGTTCTGCTTTTTCTTCTTCCTTTCCTGCCCCCTCCCCCTTGCGAACTGGCACCCTGGGCTGACTCCCCTGCCTCCCTACACGCTGGGGGTGGGGTATCTCAGACTGCCTTTGTTTTCAGATTACGGGCTGGTGGTACAGCGTGCGTACTTCAGCCTCACATAGCAGTGCCAGTGGGCACACGGGCCGTAGCAATGGACAGTCGGAAGTGGCAGCCCATGCATGTGCCAGCATGTGTGACGAAATGGTCACCTTGTGGAGACTGGCTGTGCTGGATCCTGCACTCAGCCCTCAGCGGTGAGTTTCCCAGAATAACCCACAGCAGCTAGCCCTGAAAGATCCCTCTCTCCATCCTTCCCTCCCTCCTTTTCTGTGTATCTGTAGACATACTCAATCTTCCCTATCCTTTACAAGGCTTAGGCTTCTCCTGTTAGGGAGTTTAATCTAATCCTACTGAATGCCATGCCTGTGCCCAGGACATTGAGCTCTGTGGGAAGCCCTAGGCGGAATTTAGTCCCTTCTTCAGCTCTAGAGGAACCTTCTTCAGTCCCGGGGAAAGCAGAATGGAACAGAGCACAGAGCCTTGGGATGCTGGTGGTTTATGAGTCCTTAAAGAGGCTGAAATTCCTTTCCCAAATGACGCCCAGTTTTCATGACCCCTGAGGACTAGGGTGAGGTTGAATCACATCATGGGGGCAGCACATGCTTCTTCATAGTCCCAGCAGCCTCCTGCCCTTTCTCCCACAGCCGCCGGGAACTATGTGCACAGCTGCGCCAGTGGCAGCTGAAGGTGATCGAGAACGTGAAGCGGGGACAGCACAAAAAGACCTTGGAGCGGCTCTTCCCTGGTTTCCGGCCGGCAGTTGAGGCCTGCTACTTTAACTGGGAGGAGGCCTACCCACTGCCCGGTGTCACCTACAGTGGCACTGACCGGAAGCTTGCACTGTCCTGGGCCCGAGCCCTGCCGCCTCGGCCAGGGGCTGCCCGCACTGGGGGCCTGGAGGAATCCCGGGAGCGGCCCCGAGTGCCTCCTGCGGAGCCAGCAGTTCGGCCCAAGGAGCCAGGGGCCAAACGAAAGGGCTTGGGTGAAGGGGTACCCTCGTCACAGAGGGCTTCCCGCCGCCTATCAGCTGAGGGGGGAGACAAGGTGCTGCATAAGATGGGGCCAGGTGGGGGCAAAGCCAAGTCCTTGGGGGGGGCCAGCAGTGGGAGCAAAGGTCCAGCTGGAGGTGGGAGCAAGCGGCGGCTGAGCAGTGAGGACAGTTCCCTGGAGCTAGACCTGGCCGAGATGAGCTTGGATGACAGCAGCTTGGCCCTGGGCGCTGAAGCCAGCACTTTTGGTGGATTCCCTGAGAGCTTGCCGCCCTGCACAACCTCTGGGGGCTCTCGAGGCCCTTCTGCCTTCCTTCCTGAACCCTCAGATACTTATGAAGAAGATGGTGGTGTATACTTCTCCGAAGGGCCCGAGCCTCCTGTAGCCTCTGTGGGCCCCCCAGGCCTACTGCCAGGGGAGGTTTGTGCTCACAGTGACAGCCCTATGACAGATGAGGGTGGTAGGGCACCTCCCAAAACCAAAGAGGCTGCCCCTGCCACAGGGGAGGAGGACGATGACTACCAGGCCTATTACCTAAATACCCAGGATGGCGCTGGAGGTGAGGAGGAGAAGGCTGATGGAATGGCTGGGGAGGAGCACGACCTGTTTGCAGGACTGAAGCCTCTGGAGCAGGAGAGCCGCATGGAGGTGAGAGGATTTGGGGAGCTACCTTGTTCTGCTGGGGACTCGCACATAGCAAGTACTTTCGGTGTGTCTGATGCATGAGTGCGAATGGCGGCCTCCTAGCTCTCATTTTGTGTCCTCTCTCTAGGTCCTGTTTGCTTGTGCTGAGGCCCTGCATGCTCATGGCTACAGTAGCGAGGCCTCTCGCCTCACTGTGGAGCTTGCCCAGGACTTGTTGGCCAACCCGCCTGACCTCAAGGTAGAGCCTCCCCCGGCCAAGGTAAGAGATCCCCTGGTCTGTCTGTCTATCTCCATTACCCTGATTCTCTGGTGTAACCTGCTCCAGGTGAGGACCTTTCCTCCTAGCATGAACCAACCTCAGTCCCGACCTCTGTCCTCGCCTTTCTAGGGCAAGAAGAACAAAGTCTCCACTAGCCGTCAGACATGGGTAGCTACCAACACTCTGACCAAGGCAGCTTTCCTGTTAACAGTGCTCAGTGAGCGATCAGAGCACCACAACCTGGCCTTCCGAGTTGGCATGTTTGCCTTGGAGCTGCAGCGACCCCCAGCTTCTACCAAAGCCTTGGAGGTCAGAATTCTACAGGGTATTTTTTTTTTTAGGGAATGGTGGTGGTATGTTTTTTGGTCATATTTGGTGGTGTTTGGGCTTTTCTCAGCTATGTGCTTGAGGGTCATTCCTGGCAGTGACCAGGGGACATGTGCTTAGAAATGAACCTGTACCTTCTGCAAAGCATGTGCTGAGCCTGTTGGCCTTGCTCTGGCCAGAGGCTTGTGGATTCTGTCTGAGCCTTGAATTGTGTCTACTTTAGACTTGACCTATGATCTTGATCTCAGGTCTGCTCAAACTTCCTGCCCGCAGGTGAAGCTGGCACACCAGGAATCTGAAGTGGCTGCTCTGCTTAAAAAGATTCCACGGGGTCCCAGTGAGATGAGCACCATGCGATGCCGGGCCGAGGAGCTCCGGGAAGGGACATTGTGTGACTATCGGCCAGTGCTACCTCTCATGTTGGCTAGTTTCATCTTTGATGTTCTCTGTGCTCCAGGTATGGTGCCTGACTCCAGCACGGGGGAACTAGGGTGGGATAATCCAAAAGAAAAGCAGGAGCACTGGCTTTGAATTGCATGGCAGGCCCTACGTTCTCATGGGGGTCACATGCAGTGTCACGATTTGAATCTCAGCCCTTTTACTCTTCTGAGGGAAGTCTGTCTGGTCGACCTCGTTTACTCTGTCTTTCCTCCAGTGGTTTCTCCCACAGGCTCCCGGCCCCCAAATCGAAGCTGGAATAATGAGATGCCTGGGGATGAAGAGCTGGGATTTGAAGCTGCAGTTGCTGCCTTGGGTAAGTCTGTCAGTCTCTTCAGTGTTTATAGGAGCTGACCCTGGTCTATGGCCTAAAAGGGCAAGAGACCTGGCCCTGTTCCAAAGGAGTAATGGGAAAGCCAGGATGGCTTATGTGAGCCAAGTAGTGACAGTACGGTCAAGAATTTAGTGTGCTGGGGCCAGTTGAGCAGGGAAGGCATTTGCCTTGCACACTGCTGACCTGGGTTGGCATTTCGTATGGTTCCCTGAGCACCATCAGGAGTAATTCCTGAGTAGAGTCAGGAGAAACCCCTGAACACTGCACATGTGGCCCCCAAACTAAAACAAAACTTAAAAAAGAATTCAATTAAAAAAAATTCAATACATGGACGGGTACAATGGTGAGTAGACCACTAGCCTTGTGCGTGCAGCCAACCCAGGTTTGTTCCCTGGCATCTCATATGGTCCCCCAACAAACAAAAACAGACTGAAGAGAATTTAGTGCACAAGTGTGCTAAGGAGCTGGGGACTTGCATGATTTAGTGTACAGAGTTTAAGGCAGGGAGTAATCCAAGATTTGATTCCCAATACCACATAATTACCTAAACACTGCTTAGAGTAACTCCTGAAGTACTCCCAAGTGGGACCTGAAACCACACACACACACACACACACACACACACACACACACACACACACACACACACACACACGCACACACGCACGCACGCACGCACGCACGCCAAAGGCAGGTGAGGAAAATAACATGAGTAAAAGGACAGTCCCACACACACACACTTACACACACTCACACACTCCAAAGGCAGGTGAGGAAAATAATGAGTAAAGGGATAGTCACACACACACTCTCTCTGTCTCTGTCTCTGTCTGTCTCTGTCTCTCTCTCTCTCTCTCTCACACACACACACACACACTCACACACACTCTAAAGGCCGGTGAGGAAAATAACATGAGTAAAGGGACAGTACACACACTCTCTCTCTCTCTCTCTCTTTCTCTCTCTTTCTTTCTCTTTCTCTCTCTCACTCTCTCTTTCTCTCTCACACACTCCAAAGGCAGGTGAGGAAAATAACATGAGTAAAGGGACAGTCCCTCCTCATGAGGAGTATGAGCCCAGACTCCTACTTGCAGAGGAGGAGACTGAGTCATGAAGAGCTTGAGATGAAGGCTGGAGCTTAGGGACCTGGGGCCTTCCTTGGGGGGGAGAGAGTTTGAACAGGACTCCTTTCCTCACATGCTGATACCAGTGAGCAGGCCTTTACCTCTCCTGTCTCTTCCCCCATAAGCATCTCCCTCTGTCCTACAGGTATGAAGACAACAGTTAGTGAAGCGGAGCATCCCCTCTTGTGTGAAGGTACCCGGCGGGAAAAGGGCAACCTGGCGTTGGCACTTATGATCACGTATAAGGATGACCAGACCAAGCTCAAAAAGGTGAGAGGGCCTGGGAGTCTGATAAAGGGCAGATTTTACTACCTTTCTCAGGGTTCCAGTACAGCAAGAAGAATCTCGGGGATTTCTTCTAAAGAACAAGATGACCAGTGGTTTTTATAGTTCTTGAGTAGGGGCTGGAAGAAACAGGTATAACCAGTAATTTCAGTATTTATAGAGTATCAGTGTTGTTAGGGAGGATACTGTCAGAGAAAAGACAGTTGTCTCCTGGGATATTCTTTGAAGAAAGGAAGGTCAGAGATCAGGAGGGTCAGGAAGGTCAGCAGTTGGGGTCAGGGTAACCTGTCACTACTGCTTCACTCTCCAGATCTTAGACAAGCTCTTGGATCGAGAGAGCCAAACCCATAAGCCTCAGACGCTGAGTTCATTCTACTCCTCAAGTCGCCCTGCTGCAGCCAGCCAGAGATCTCCTTCAAAGCATGGTCCCCCAGCTGCTCCAGGGGCTTTGCAGCCATTGGCCTCTGGCTCCTCAGGGCCTGCTCAGCCAGGCAGCGTCGCTGGAGCTGGGACAGGCCCCCCTGAGGGCTTCACAGAGAAAAGTGTGCCTGGTGAGGTGGGGGCCCTGGGCGCTGGGGGTGAATGGAGTCATGCTGGGATTCCCCCTTAATCAACTTATCCTGTGTCCTGTTTCCCTTCTAGAGAGTTCACCCCATTCTACCTGTGAGGGGCTGCCTGCTGAGATGGCTGTGACTCCAAGGCCAGAGGGGAAAGTCCCCAGTCGCCTGGCACTTGGTAATCGTGGCGGTTACAACGGACGTGGCTGGGGTTCCCCAGGGCGACCAAAGAAGAAGCACACAGGTAGGACAGTCTGGTGGTCTGCCTCCAGTAGCTGACTCAGCATTTTCACCTCCTAAGACGCCTTTGTCTTTGGTGTTAGGCATGGCCAGCATTGACAGCAGTGCCCCCGAAACAACATCAGACAGTTCCCCCACCTTAAGTCGGAGGCCACTTCGCGGGGGCTGGGCCCCTACGTCCTGGGGTCGAGGCCAAGACAGTGACAGCATCAGCAGCTCGTCCTCAGACTCCCTGGGCTCTTCATCCTCCAGTGGCAGCCGCCGGGCCAGCGCCAGTGGAGGAGCTCGGGCCAAGACAGTCGATGTGGGCAGGTTAGTTGTAGGATAGTGCACCAGCCAGAGCCGCAGCAACTGCACTTAGGCCTTGCCATCCTACCTGGGCCCCCACTTCAGAGAGACCCCAATCCTCTGCTCTCCCCCACTGTTCCTCCAGGTATAAGGGCCGCCGTCCTGAGAGCCATGCACCCCATGTTCCCAATCAGCCGTCTGAGGCAGCTGCACACTTCTATTTTGAGCTGGCCAAGACGGTGCTGATCAAGGCAGGGGGAAACAGCAGCACCTCCATCTTCACACACCCGTCATCCTCAGGGGGCCACCAGGGCCCCCATCGCAACCTACACCTGTGCGCCTTCGAGATTGGCCTTTACGCCCTCGGCCTGCACAACTTTGTGTCTCCTAACTGGCTCTCACGTACCTACTCCTCCCATGTGTCCTGGATCACAGGTGATTGTGGTGTCTGACAGCAGCCTGGGGCTTACTTGCCAGGATGATCCTTGTGATAGGAGGCAGACTGTTCCTGCTTCCTGAAGCTGACTGCCTTGCCTCTCTCTGCTCCCGCAGGTCAGGCCATGGAGATTGGCAGTGCAGCCCTGACCATCCTGGTGGAGTGCTGGGATGGGCACCTGACTCCCCCTGAGGTTGCATCCCTAGCTGACAGGGCATCACGGGCTCGTGACTCCAACATGGTGAGGGCAGCGGCAGAGCTGGCCCTCAGCTGCCTGCCTCATGCTCATGCCCTGAATCCGAATGAGATCCAGCGGGCCCTGGTTCAGTGCAAGGAACAGGTATTTCCACAAGCTTCCTGGGGACCTGGTTTTGGTGGCTGGGAGGAAAATTGAGTGGGGAGGCTCAGAACCCAACTCTTAGTTCTCAGGTCCTGGTGCTAAGAACCTACCCAATTTGTCCTCCTGGGGTAGCACTGCAGTTTTTTTTTTGTTTGTTTTGTTTGTTTTATTTTTTACTCTTTGGGCCACACCCAGTGACGCTCAGGTGTTACACCTGGCTATTTGCTTAGAAATCACTCCTGGCTTGGGGGACCATATGGGACACCAGGGCATCAAACTGCGATCCGTCCTAGGTTAGCTCGTGCAAGGCAAATGTCCTACCACTTGCGCCACTGTTCTGGCTCCATGCTTTCCTTTTTTTTTTTTTTTTTTTTTGGTTTTTGGGTCACACCCGCCAGTGCTCAGGGGTTACTCCTGGCTCTACGCTCAGAAATCACCCCTGGCAGGCACGGGGGACCATATGGGATGCCAGGATTCGAGCCACTGTCCTTCTGCATGGAAGGCAAACACCTTACCTCCATACTATCTCGCTGGCTCCTCCAGTTTTTTCTTGCAACTGAGATGAGGGTTCTTCATGTTACTAAGAAAGAGATTTGGGAGTTTAGTGGCCCACGTTCACTGGGACAGAATACTTAGGAAAGGAGAGACCTCTGGAAGATGGTGGGGCTCATCGGGGATCAAGTGTGGGATTCCAGAACTGGGCTTACACCTGGGTCTAGGTTTCTTCTGGTCAGCTAATTCATTGTGTGTGCAGCTCACACCTCTTACAGCTGCTCAGTGCCCTGTTCATGATCATGGAGGCGTCCCCATGAAACAAGTCGGGAACCCAGCCTGAGTAGAGGCAGGATATGGCCCTAGTATATGAAGCCCAGGGTTGAACCTCTGGGACTGCCACAAGACAAAAAGGTATCATCCCTGTAACCCTTGGTTCCTTCCCTTTCAGGACAACCTGATGTTGGAGAAGGCCTGCATGGCAGTGGAGGAGGCTGCTAAGGGTGGGGGCGTGTACCCCGAAGTGTTGTTTGAGGTTGCTCACCAGTGGTTCTGGCTATATGAGCAAACAGCAGGTGGTTCATCCACTGCCCGTGAAGGGGCAACAAGCTGTAGTGCCAGTGGGATCAGGGCAGCAGGGGAGGCGGGGCGGGGGTTGCCTGAGGGCAGGGGGGCCCCTGGCACTGAGCCAGTTACAGTGGCGGCAGCGGCAGTGACAGCGGCAGCCACAGTGGTGCCAGTCATTTCGGTGGGGTCCAGTTTATATCCGAGTCCAGGATTGGGGCACAGTCACTCCCCTGGCCTGCACCCCTACACTGCCCTCCAGCCCCACCTGCCCTGTAGCCCTCAGTACCTCACACATCCAGCTCACCCTGCCCACCCCCTGCCGCATATGCCCCGGCCTGCTGTCTTCCCTGTGCCCAGCTCTGCGTACCCACAGGTAAGACCTGGTTGCTGCTGGAGGGGGGGTGCTCCTTTCGGGTGCCATCTGCCTCTGAGACTGTGAGGCAATGAAATGGAAACCCAGTGGTGGGGTGTGGGGTAAAGAGGGAGCTCGTTCCTCATGACTTGGCATCTTCTCTTCTTCCCCACTTCTAGGGTGTACATCCTGCATTCCTGGGGGCCCAGTACCCCTACTCAGTGACGCCCCCCTCACTTGCTGCCACAGCTGTGTCTTTCCCCGTCCCTTCCATGACACCTATCACAGTACATCCCTACCACACAGAGTCAGGGCTCCCACTGCCTACCAGTGTGGCCTGTGAGTTGTGGGGGCAGGGAGCAGGTGAATGGAGGGCTGGGTATGGGAGGCGGGCTGGCTCCTTTCCCTGTTCCTCGACCTCATGTGCCTTTATCTCCACCCCCACTCAGTGAGCAGCGTGCACCCGGCCCCTGCCTTCCCGGCCATCCAGGGCAGCTCCTTGCCGGCTCTGACCACACAGCCGAGTCCTTTGGTGAGCGGCGGCTTCCCACCACCTGAGGAGGAGGCCCACAGCCAGCCGGTCAGCCCACACAACCTACACCACCTGCACGCTGCCTACCGTGTCGGTGAGCCCTCCCCGTCCCAACAATCCCTGTGCCCATTGGGCTTGGGGGTCAGGGGACAGGGGGAAGAAAGGGAGTGACATCTGCCTGCCAACCTCCCTTCTCCCAGGAATGCTAGCACTGGAGATGCTGGGCCGTCGGGCACCTAACGATCACCCCAACAACTTCTCCCGCTCTCCCCCCTACACTGATGATGTCAAATGGTTGCTGGGGCTGGCAGCAAAGCTGGGTAACACCTCCCCTCCCCAGGACCATTGCCCACCCTGCCCGCTCCCCACCTTCCTATCCCAGACCTCCTTCCTAGCTCTTGCTGAGTTGAGGCCTTGGTCGGGTATGTGTGCGTGCGCGGGGGGCAGGGGCTTCCCTCAGTCTGGGTGGAGGGAGGCTCTCTGCCAGGCCAGAGCTCAGAGAGGCGTTGGGTCCCTAGGGTGAGGCGGCCACCCCCTTCTCATGCCCCTCCCCTGCCCCCCAGGAGTGAACTACGTGCACCAGTTCTGTGTGGGGGCAGCCAAGGGGGTGCTGAGCCCGTTTGTGCTGCAGGAGATCGTCATGGAGACACTGCAGCGGCTGAGCCCTGCTCACGCCCACAACCACCTGCGGGCCCCGGCCTTCCACCAGCTGGTGCAGCGCTGCCAGCAGGCATACATGCAGGTGATGGCCCCCACTGTGGGGGTGGACAGGGTGCCCTGCAGGCCTGTGTGCTCAGTGGTGCCCCTGCAATGTCCCCACAGTATATCCACCACCGCCTGATCCACCTGACGCCCGCAGACTACGACGACTTTGTGAACGCGATCTGCAGTGCGCGCAGCGCCTTCTGCCTGACGCCCATGGGCATGATGCAGTTCAACGACATCCTGCAGAACCTCAAGCGCAGCAAGCAGACCAAGGAACTGTGGCGGCGGGTCTCCCTCGAGATGACCACCTTCTCCCCCTGAGGCTGGCCCCTGCAGTACCCTTCACGGGGACACAAGCCTGCAGCTTTGGGGGGCATGAGCCATGGCCAGACAGCTCCTCGTTTGGCTCCTTGGTCGCCCAGACTGGCAGCTGCTCATTGGCCGTAGCTTGGGGCCAAGATATCTCAGATCCTAGAAACTTTGGGCTGGGGGAGATGGCCCTGTCTGGGAGGGGGCACTGGGTGGCCTCCGGTATTTATTTGGCATTTATAAATATATAAACTCCTTTTTTACTCTATCTGGGCCTTTCTCTTCTTTCTGCGGGCAGATGATGGAAGACGCTTGTCTTTTATTGCAGGTTCCTCCCACTCAGTGAAGCGATGAGACAGAAAAATAAGGAGGTTTATTAAGGACATTCTGGCCCACGGTGTGGGCTCAGTCTCAGCTCTCTGAGCCATCGTCCGACCTCATCCCCATTCAATGTGAATGACATTCAGGAGGCTGGGCCACAGGTGGATCCCCCTCCCGCGGTCAGGCATATGCTGTGGGGCTGAAGAGGGAATCCATAGGAGGAACTGTTTCTCTGCACCCTGCCTGGACCCGTTTCTTTCTTCCCCACTTCCCAGACCATGCTTCAGGGATGTGTAGTACCATGATGGGGGGTACCAGACCCCAAGGAAAGGGATGCCCTTCTCTTCTCAGCCATGCCAGGCCTGGGGTCATTGAGGTAGAAGGAAGGGCCAGGCTCTTGTCCCTCCCCCCCCCAGCCCGGCTCCGGGCTTTCCATTCAGGAAGCGGGAAGCTTTTGCTGGTGCAGGTGCCTGGGATCTCAGCCCAGACCAGAATGCTGGAGTTCTTCATGGAGCCAGGAGGGCCTGGGCTGGCCGAGCCGATTCAGCAGCTTCGACAGCTCCACATTATGAGTCCGGAAAAGATTTGTCAGAAAAAGGCGGGACTGCAGGAACATGAAGGCAGAAATATGAGTGGAATGAGGGCTTCAGTGGTTGAGAGGGCCAATCTACTTTGGCCTGGACTTACTTCTGCGTCCATATCTGGGTACCTCCGGCCTTTGCTCCTGCCTAGACAGCGGGTCTTCCCACCTTCAAGTCCCTGGCACCAAAATCCTTTCTCTTCGTCAAACCTGCTCAATAGGAATGATAGAGAAAAGTCACTGAGTCCCATGAGCCCACACCACATGCTGCTCCTTTTCCAAAATGCTCACAACCTACAGGTCTGCACATGGCCCACCAGGGTTCCATCCCTGGCACCCCAGATAGTCCCCTGAACTCAGTCAAGAGAATGATCACTGAGCACTGCCTGATGTGGCCCAGAAAGAAGAACCCCACATCCTCCCTTCATCCTGTCTCCCGCTTGCCCACCTGAGCGTCCGTGTGTAGTTGAGGACAGGGGTGACGCCCAGGAACTTCTGGATGTTCTCCATCGAGGTGGCGGGGCTGTCACGCAGCTCTTGGCCATCCACGATCAACAACTAAGGGGACAGGGAAGTGGTCCCCTCTGTGTTCCTTAGGGGCCCTTGGTGTGGGCTACTGTGGGAGAGGGGTATTTACCTGTCCAGAAGGGTAGTAAGTGAGCCAGCGTTGTAAGTGGATTGAATAGTAGCCAGGGACAAGGCAGCGGCTTTGTAGGGAGTGGAGCGCTGGTGGGGCCTGCGTGGAAGCTGAGATCACCTGATAGAAAGTGTAGTTCAGCGCAGTAGGGTCCCCATGGGCTCGCTGGTGCTGAAAGGGGAGGGGCAAAGCGGAGATGGGTGAGTGAGATGAGTATGATGTCCTTCCTTTCCCCCAAGACCTAGCTGGTTCTCCTGCTGTCATTGGTCTGGGAGCATTTACCACATCCCCCTCTAAGCTTCAGGCGAACCTGGTACCAGGAGTAGGCCCTGTCAGCAGGATTGGTGAGCACAGTGATGATTTTGGCTCGGGGCAGGAGGGCAGCCCCCCGCCGTGGTACAACCTCTGAGTCAAAGTAGGTGGCACTTTTTTCAAACAAGAAGTCAGTGCTGGCATTAGAAGGGACTGGGAAGAAGTCCATGTACCTAGGAAGTAGCAGAGAGAATTCATTGCCTACCATAGCTGGGGAGAGCTGGAATAACGCATTTAAGGGGGTGGGTAGGGGGTTCCTCTGAGCAGGAGTACCAAGGGTCTCTGCCTCACCAGTCAATGCCCTTGTGGTAATTAGGCCCGCTGAAGAACTGGATCTCCTCAAAGGTGCTGGGACTTGGGAAGCTGCTGGTCACTGCAGGGTGCAGGCTCAGGAAGAAGTGAACAGCTGTAGTCCCTGTGTGGAATAGACTGTCTGAACCATTGGGGGAGAGAAGTTGACTCAGCCATGCAGTCCTGAGTGGGGAGAGAAGAACCACTCTGGGCAGTACACTCCCCTGTGGCCAACCCAGAGAAAGCTAAGTCTGAAAGTGGTCCTGGAAGGAAGGAACCCTAGTTCTCAGCCTTGTCTGTGGATTAGAATCCACATGGGCCATGAAATAAATTCCAGACAAGATTCTGACATACGGGCCCGGAGAGATAGCACAGCGGCGTTTGCCTTGCAAGCAGCTGATCCAGGACCAAAGGTGGTTGGTTTGAATCCCGGTGTCCCATATGGTCCCCCGTGCCTGCCAGGAGCTATTTCTGAGCAGATAGCCAGGAGTAACCCCTGAGCACCGCCGGGTGTGGCCCAAAAACCAAAAAAAAAAATTAAATAAATAAAAACAAATAAAAGATTCTGACATACGAGCAGCCTGGGTTAAGAGTCCATCTGAAATAAAGACATTAAAAAAAAAAGGTCACCTGTCTCAAGACATTGGGTTGTTGCAAGATGTCTCTGAAGACTTACCAGTCTTCTGGGGTCCCACGATGAGGAACTTGGGGAGCCGATCACAGGTCTTCTCCTTAGACCAAATATCCTTGTGCCTCTTGTCATCACAGGGATTCTGGTGAAGCCAGAAATCACATAATGCCTCCCTCACTTCTCTTTGGTTCCAAACCCCAGCATACATCTCTGGCCAGTTTTGGTCAGCTCTCCCCTAACCCCTACCTGCCACAAAGGACTTCGCTCCTGAGGGAAGAGGGCAAAGTACTTCTGCGCAAGAGGGACAGGGGGGAGGGTCTGCAGGCGCAGTCGGGTCCAGCACTGGAGGAAGCGCACAAGGCTCTCGAAGGTGTACAGGCCCAGCCGGTCATTTCCGTAATTGGACAGATGGGTCATGAAGATGCTGATCTACACGGGGGACGGCTGCATGTCAGTCCTGGAGAGCTGGGCTGGGTGAGGGAGTATCCATTACCCTTGCCAGCCCTGGCTCGCAGCACCCTACCGGATTAAGGAGCACCGTGAGAAAAAGTTCTCCACCGCGGATGCTCCGGTCCAGTTCCTGGGAGCCTCCAGGATACTCATTATAGAAGATGGTGTGAGTGAAGAGGCCACACGTCTGTCGTGGCAGCACCTGGGTAAGGGGAGGAGACAGAAATGAAGGGGAGAAGAGACGAGCCTCTGGAGCACCTGGTCTGAAATGTTAAGTTCTGACTGGGGATGGAGCCATAACAGCGGGGAGGGTGCTTGCCTTGCACACAGCCGACCTACGTATGATTCCTGGCATCTCATGGTCTCCACAGCACTACTAGATGTGGCCCTCCCAAAACCAATTCAATAAATAAGAGGAAATTTTAAAATAAAGAAGGTGCTCGAGTGATAACACAGTGGAGATGGCATTTGCTTTGTATGTGGCTGACCTGAGTTCAATCCCCGCGCCTCCTAGGAGCAACCTGAGTGCCGCTAGGTATGATTCCCCCCCAAAATAAAGTAAAAACAAGGAAGTTTTTACTATGAGCATTATGCCTTCAGGGTCTGCTATTCCTTGCTACAGGGATGAGCCAGACTAAGCAATGAGGTCTCAGGTCCTGTCAGTGCAGAGCCCCTCACCATGATGCCGTTGTGAATAAAGCCTCGGCGGTAGCGGGCAGGGCGGAGATGGGGGTACTCCTCAGTGCTGGTCACCTGGATGCCCCACACGGACTTCCAGGCCTCGTAGAGCTGTGTGTGGATGGGATACACGCCCGAGTGGTGGGGAGCCACAGCATAGCCCAGATCCGTGGGAATCCCATGTTCCTGAGGATGGGACAGACTCTCACCAGGAACTGGCGAGGTTTGGGGGGAGCAGAGGGTAAAAAGGGTGGGGATTCCACTCCAACAAGAAAAGGGTAAAGGGAGGGAAAGGGTACCCCTGAGAGGGTCGGGGGACATTGGCGAGGAAGAGGCATTTCTAGGGCTAGGGTGCTCACCAGTGCAAACTGCTTGTTGAGCCTCATCTGGTCGGCCAACACAGAGCGGTTGTGGAACAGGTGTGGCTGCATGTGGCTCCACATGTGCGGGAACCACCAGAACTCATGGCGGTGCTTGAGCAGCATGTCATCCCCTGCGTCCTCCTCCTCTGTCCCTGCAGCCGCACCAACCGCTGACCAAGGTCCTCTGACCCCTTCCCCTAACTCTGACCACTATCTGCTGACCATGACCCAAGGCACTCTGACCCTGTGCCCCAACTCTGACTGCAGTCTGGTCTTGGGCCACCCTGCCCCCTCACAGCCCTCTCAGCCCCAAACCATACCCTCTTTCTCTAAGGTGGCAGTGGGATGAAGGGGCAGATGGAATGCAATGGGTCTGCTGAAAATAGAAGGAATGTAAGCTCACCGGTGTGATAAAACTTGCCCGAGAAGCCCAAATTGAAGGTGAAATTGGGGACTAAGTTCCTGAGTTTGTTCTGGGTGGTCAACAGAGCCTGTGAAAGGGCAGCAAGGACAAGTAGTCAGCCTAGTAAGGGCCAGAGCCAACCCAGGACACACTTGGGAGGTTCAGAAAAAAAGAAAAACACAGAGATGGAGCTGGAGTGACAGCACAGTGGGTTGGGCATTTACCTGGCACATGGCCGACCCCAGATTCGATCTCCGGCATCCCATAGGGTCCCCTGAGCCTCCCAGCAGTGATTTTTGAGTGCAGAGCCAGGAGTAACCCCTGAGCACATTGTGTATGGCCCAAAAACCAAATAAAAAAATAAAATAAAATAAAGCAGAGCTAGTGAGGACAGGCAGGCAGAGTGAATTGGGGGCAGGACTAACCTCAACATCGGCCACCTTCATGCGGGTCCCTTCCTTGCCCACGAAGATGTCATCAATGTCCACCAGAATGTAGCGATTCAGGTCCAGGCAGAGGCGCTTTCCCGTCAGGTATGCGACGGCATCGACGAAGATGAGCTTGTGCAGCCAGAAGGCTAGGCCATGGCCAAAGAGCACGCGCTGGATGCCGTCATGACGCCCAAGGTCCTGGACCACGGTGGGCAGCCGGGCACGGCGGGGTACGAGTCCGGGCTCGGCCGCAGCAGCGGGACGGAGGCTGGCAAGCAGCACTGGCTCATATGTGCTGTGGTTGGACTGGAAGATAGTCCAGTCTTCGCCAGGCAGGGGGCCTGGTTCCACACGGCTGGGCCGGGTGAGGTGCAGCAGAGGTGCAGCGGGGTTCACCTGGTAGTCCCGAAGCCCCACGTTCGAGTGCAAGAACAGGGGGAAGCCTTTGAGCTGGGCACTCTGCAGGCTGCGCTCATGGGCACGAAAGAAGCCGATGATGCCCACGCCATACTCCACACAGTATTTGTCCAGCAGCTCGCGGCTCCACGTGTCCAGGTTGACATACTTGAGCAAGTTCTCATAAATGACTAGGACGTAGCGGCCGCGGGCCTGGTCAGTGAACGTGGGCATGTCTCCCCGGCCTGGTGCCAGTTCTGTGCTGTACCGGAAGCGGCTGGACTCCAGGATGGCCACGATCTCCTGGCCCAGCTGCGAGTAGGCACTTTCTACAAACACCAGCACCACCGGCTCAGTGCGTACGGCATCTGGGGGCTGTGGGGATCGGGGTGGGCCAGGGGGGCGGGCCGGGCCACTGTTGCTGCTGCTGCAGTCCCCTAGTGGTAGGGGCAAGGGATCTTTGGCCTTGGGACTGGTGGAGACGTAATAAGCCAGGAAACCCAAGGAGCCTAGGCTGAAGGCGATGAGTAGTAGGATGAGGCGGTGCAGCTCCAGCTGCCGGGCAGGCCGCACCACCCTCCACAGCTTAAGCATGGCGGGCCACCTCAGGATGATGGACAGATGGAGGTGGTCAGCAGAAAAACCAGATGCTGGGACTCCTTTGGGGCCACCACCTTAAAGAATGGAGCTGAATTGTCCAGCAGAGTGGCCGAGGGAGGGAGAAGAGGTGACCACAGGAGACAACTGGGTAGCAAAATCGTTGGGCCTCAGGTCACCATGGCCCCTGGCCCATGGTGTTAGGGTGCAAAGCTAACCAGGCTCAGCTTGAAATCCCTGCTAACTTCTCACATCAGAAAGTAGCCATGTCCATGATCTCGTCCCTGCTGTATGGAAGAAATGAGCCGGAGTTATCCCTCCAGGCAAAACTATGCCCTTTGGGGGCCAGAGTAATAGTACAGCTGGTAGGACATTTACCTTGCATGAAGCCAACCCAGGTTCAATACTAGGCATCCCACTGGAGGCCCCCAATTTACCAGGAGTGATTCCTGAGGCCAGAGCCAGGAGTAATCCCTGAACACTACTTGGTACAGCCCCGAAGCCAAAACAAATATGACCTTAGGCGAGTCCCCAATCTCCCACCCTTCTCCCCACATCTCTTACCTCCTGCTCACAGGATGATTTCTTCTCCAAAGAACTCCTATAGAAAAACACAGTCAGTCTCAGACCTACCTCAGTCTTACAGATTGTGTGTGTGCATCTGTGTGCCTGAACTCCAGGATCCCAGGCCCTCTCCCGTTTCTTTGACAACTGCCTTAGTGAAGCTCAGTGTGACCCTGGACCCAAGGGAACTGAGTCCCCCTGGAACAGGGTGAGCACCCCAGGAAGGTCAATAAACCTCAGAGGCTGATCATGCCCCTCCCTCCCTGCCCGCCAGTAGGAACTCGGACCTTCCAGGAGAGAGAAAGACTTAAAAGTGCTGGGCATGAGGAAACTCATGATTCGGTTAATCTTGGTCATTCATCAAGCTCAAGCCCACAGGCCAAACAGCACTAACGATCAGGGTCAGGCGGCTGCTAGGAGGGGCCTTGAGAAAAGGAGAAATGGGTGATGCCAATCAGCTCACTAGCTTCCAAACCCACAACTTGGAAACCGTTTTTCCATCGCTGGTGAGAAATTTCCGTCTCTTTTAATTCACTGGTGGCAGCATCAGGAGAAGCCACAGACGTATTGTCACATCCTTGAGCAAAGCCAGACTAAGCAAGGACACTGGAAGATGCTGCTCTCTGATCCCTGCCTGGCTCTCAGGGGTCCCCAGCCAGCAGGCAAGACCCCAGGGTTGGCTGCACATCGTTCAAAAGAGCAAGTGCGGCTGGAAGAGTCAGTGCGGGACAGTACAGAATGAAGTTTAGGGGAGACCTCAATCTGGGGACTTTCCTCACATGGTGAGCTTCTAAGACAGGGTTGCCTTTCTTAGTGAGGAAAGAGACTGGCAGTTCCTCTGCCACTCACCCCAGCACGCACACAGAGGCAGGGTTCTCCAGAATTCAAACTTAAGGAGAATTTAGTACACAGCCAACCCAGGTTTGAGCCTTGGTATCCTATATAGTCCCCAGCACTTCCAGGAGTAACCCTGAGCATCCCTGGGTGTGGCCACGAAACATAAAAAATAGTTTAGTCAGCTTGGGCCTGGGTAAACCTAAAGGAGATGAGAAGAGCAAGAAGGGAGAATGAAAAAAAAAAAAATGAGAATGTGAAGAGGGTGTGAAGACTCTGAACTTGAGGAGATCCTGGAACAGAAATCTCTGAGGCGAAGTATTCGAAGTGCATCAGCCTTGGCGCTAAGATGACAGTGTTTCCGAATTCCTATCCTCTCGGTCTTCTAAGAGTCCAGTAAGTCACATCCTTGAGTCAGTTCTCCTATTAACAGAGTTTGTGTCCAGACAGAGCAGCCTGGTAGCTTGCCCACTTGCCTGGGCTCACACAGCTCTGTGGACAGCCAGGCTAAGCCTTATAAATCCTTGTCTAAATCAGAGCCAGTGCTCATGAGCACAGTGCCTAAGTTTCCTATCTAGAGGCAGTGACAATATTTAGGAAAGGGGTCCTGAGAGCTAGTTAGCTAGGGAAAGCGCCCCTGCTTCCTAAGACTAGGAAGCAGGGGCGCTTTGTGATTGCAGAGCCCTGGGACCTTTTTTAAATTTCACCCTTTTGGGGCCACACCCTGAACTCTCAGGGTCACACCCGACTGTGCTCAGGGGACCATAAGGGAAGCAGGGATAAAACCTAGGTCTTGTGCAAGGCAATGCGCCCTACCTCGCTGTTTTCTCTCTCTCTCTCTCTCTCTCTCTCTCTCTCTCTCTCTCTCTCCTCTTCTCTCTCTCTCTCTCTCTCCTCTCTCTCCTCTCTCCTCTCTTTTCTCTCTCTCTCTCTCTTTTCTCTCTGTCTCTCTGTCTCTGTCTGTCTCTGTCTCTCTCTCTCCTCTCTTTCTTCTCTCTTTTCTCTCTCTCTCCCTCCAATGTGCAATGTGGGACATTTCTGAGGGGTACACCAAAGGTCACCCGGGGCTGGGGTCTGGAGAAAGGGGGGGGGTCAACAGTACCCCGAAGAGTCAGTCCCTCGAATCTCACTGGGACACAGGCATGCGGGGCTGGGCCGCCCTAGGGATGTGTGTGTAGGTGACTGAGGAGGGCTCGCTGCGGGGGGTCACAGGTGACGAGTAGAGTGTGCAAAGGAGCGCCTGGCACGGGCCAAGAGGCACCACGCTAGGAGAACCCCAAGGGGAGTCTCCCGGCCCCTTGCAAGTGGCGAGCACAGGTGGGGAGTAGTGGAGGGGAGCCGGGCCGAGAGGGCCACACCGCGGGCAGGGGTGGAGGGATCGGGGTGGGAGGGTGGGTGTCCCCGATGGCGGCTCACCCGGCGGACTGGGCGGCGTCCCCGCGGTCCCCGGGCTCCGCCGCGTCCCGGGGCTGCCCGGCTCCCCAGCTTTTGGGGCCTGCGGCCGCGCCGCGCCATCTCGGGGCCAAGGCTCCAGCGCACTAGGCCCAACTCCCGCGGCCTCAGGGCGAGCCGGAGCGGCGCCTCTCAGGGCCCCGACGTTCCTCGGCGCCGGCAGCGCGGTCCAGCAGCAGCCAGCCCCGGCTCCCAAGCGCGCGCGCGAGCCTGCGGCGGCCTCCGAGACGGCGACCCTGGGCCGTCCGCACTAATCCCGCGCCCGGTCGCCGGGCACAGTCAGTAGCGTCGACACGGGCGGACCCGGGCCGCAGGCTCGACCACTCAGGTCGGCGCAGGGGGAGCCGGGCCAGCCCATTGGAGGAGGGGGCGAGGGGCGGGGCGACGCCGAGACAGCCCATTGGTGGAGAGGGCAAGGGGCGGGGCGAGACCGAGCCAGCCCATTGGAGGAGAGATGAGGCGGGGAGGGGCAAGACAAGGCAAACCCATTGGAGGAGAGCGAAGGTGGGACCTGGCCAGCATATTGGAGGGAGTGGAGGCAAGTCGGAGGCGGGTCGACCCCACCCATTGGAGGAAGCCGGGGGACCGGGGAAGACCGATTGGAGGAAAGAGCGAAGAGGGGCGGGGTTAGGGGCGGGACTAACCTCTCCTGGCAGGTCCTCATTGAAGCCAAACTCAGTCCTGTCTGTAACCTCTTGGGACAGGCAGAGTTGTAGCTCTAGGGGCCAGAACGGTGGATCCAGATCCCCAGCACCCCCAGAGGGGCCTGAGTACCACCAGGAGTGATTCCAGAGCGCAGAGCCAGGGAACAAGCCCTGAGGACCTCCAGGTGTGGTCCCCCCAAAAGAAAAAACGAACCCAAATAAATAAAAGAATGCTTCTCAAGCGGGTTCAAAGGGTGTCGGAGAAGGTACCTTCGTTCCTCTGAAGCCTTGTAACAAAGGCTCCGGCAGCAGTGACACAAAAGACTGTTTAAAGGTTATTTTATTAAATATCTTCAGTTCAAGGTTTCATTGTAACAAAGCTATGAAGGGTCTACCAACATTCAGAACAAACACTAATTTTTAAATTATTTCTATGTCATCATGCAAAAATTCTGCATCAAATGCCTTCCATTTCCTGTTTAAAAGGTGATTTTTTTTTTGCCTTTTTTTTTTTTTTTTAAATAGTCTATTGTCTAGATGCTGACATTAGCCCCAGAAGAGGAGTAAGAATGCTAAGAGGTGGGACTGGAGCAGCCATAGGAAGCTATGATGGGTCTTAATGAACTCTTAAGACCGTTTGTCTTCAAGCCAGCAAAACCAAACCTGGTGGTGAAAGGTGTCTACGTGCTGGTACTATGTATGGGCTGCAGGGAAAAGTGGGGCAAGGGTCCGGGGGTGGGGTGGGGTGGCCAGGACATGCATGAAGTGCACAGCGGAGCCTGGCTCAATCCAAGCACCAGCACCTGCGTCTCTTCTTGGCTGGTTCCAAAGCACAATGGTAGCTCTTTTCCCAATTCCTGTGCCTCCTAAAGGTAGACCAGCAAGCTGCGGTCTAGCTAGATCCTTCCCCAACACTGCAGAAATTTGTGCAGAAAGGTCTGCATAGTTGTATGGTTTTGTTTTTGTTTTTGTTTTTTTTTGGGGGGGAGGATCAAGGCCATTAACCAACTGCTCTTCTGGGATTTTTATTGTTCTTTTCTGCTATTTGCTTTGAACAGAGATCTTTCTCTCCTGGAATGAAACACTTTGAGCACAGAGAGGCACAATGACCATAGGAGCCGTGGCTCTGGGCACCTCTTTTGGGGACATGCAGGTTGGGGGGGATGCCCATGCAGATTGTCCAGCAGTTAACACAATATTTCAGTTGGTCAGAGCGACCTTCTCTTCTTGCTCTAGCAGTCAGCTCAGTCTCAGACAGGAAAGAGAGATGGATGCGCACGCAGAGGGAAGAGGAAGGAAAGGAGGCTGGTCGGCCCGAGGGAAGGCTGCCCGAATGCATAGAAACACCTCTGGACGCTTCGACCCCCACCCCCAATCCTCCAAGCCCCAGGGACACTTGGCAGAGCACTGAGGATCCACAGAGGAGGATCCTCACAGGGACCACCGCCATGGAAAGTCAAGACAAGGGTGGTCCAAATCAGCACAAAAAGACAAACTACCAATGGTAGCAAGGCGTGCCCGGGCCAGGCTCTCTCCTTGCTTAGTTGGTTCAGAAAAATCGAACAGGAAAAGCCAAAGCAGCAGCCCCTTCCCCTCCCCAGCATTAGGGCCTGGGTGCATCCTAGGGACACAGAAGAGTGCGTGAGTGCATGTCAGACTAAAACGAGGTTTCTCATCGGCTTGGTAGCGGACACACATCTGCAGCACCAATTCTCTTCCCGGTCACTCTAAACCAGTGGTTCAGCAACGGCCCCGGCCCCATGGTCTTGAGGCCCCCGACTTCTGGGCTGGCTAGGAGTGCAGTGATCTCTCCAAGGAGGGATGACAGCCACGTTTGTCTCCTTCCTTCTCAGCCTCCTTCCGGGCAACTCCGCATCCTCAGAAAAGGTCTATTCCTGGGCAGAGGCGGGTGGGCCACTGGCGGGCCTTGCCAGTGCATCATGGGGCCCCAAAGCTCTGTCCAAGTTTCTGGACGGTCCCCCTGTGTCCACGGAGGCCAGGGGCCCAGCCCACCTCTTCAGGGATTGGTGGTTAAAACCCGCTGCTCATGCTAGGACGGTTGTCATCCAGACTCCCACCTTGTTGCCAGCCCAAGGGCCATGTCAATGGTTTCAAAACGCCTCATGTTATGAATCTCTCTCTCTCTCTCACTCTCTCTTTCTTTCTCTCAGTCTCTCTCTCTCTCTTTCTCTGGGGGGGGGGACAATTCTGTATTTTTGTTTGTTTTTCCTTAAATGTAAAAAAAAACACCTCAGTACAGCAGAGACAGACATGAAGGGCGGGCGGGAGGGCTGCATGCAGGGGCGTGCACTGGCTGCTGCCGCTTTGTAATTGAATTGTTTTAAACCTCAAACGAACAGGACTGCCGCTTGTCACTCAGGCCCTCCAGAGCCACTGCTGGAAAGGTTCAACCTCCAGCTGGGATCTCCTAATGCCCCTGCCAGAAAGGACAGACGGGGTGACATATAATAGTTAAGCATACACATAAGATGTGGGGACTCAGAACACTTGGGCCCAAGTCTGTCTGGGGATTGTTTTATGTGTGTATGGGAGAAGCTTCATGTAATCCTACAGGCCTGGCTGAAATGGAATGGGGAAAGGTGACCTGACCCTGGAGACTTGGCCATGGCAGACCCCAAATTTATCCCCATGATGAAATAATAAAAAGAAAAGTAATGGTTCTACTGCCTCACATTGGCTGAGCATTTCCTGGATGCTCTCAACTTTCTTTTGGTTTTGAGGACATAGGGCTCAGGGCTTATTCCTGGCTCTGCTCTCAGGGATCATTCCTGGAGGTACTCAGAGGACCACAAGACCAGGGCTTGAATGTGGGTCACCGCATGCATGGCAAGTGCCCTTCCTGCTGTCCTTTTGCTCCAGCACTTTAATGCTTTACTTCTAAATATCTTGTGTCATTCTCACAATTCAGTGAGGAAGGGACTACTCTGTCCCACTTTTGCAGGGGGGAGGGCACACCTGGCCAACGCTCAGAGCTTACTCCTGGCTCTGTGCTCAGGAATCACTCCTTGAAGGCTTGGAAGACCACATGGAATGAACCTGAGTTGGCAACATGCTAGGCAAACATCCTACCCACTATGCTATTGCTCCGGCCCCTTATGCCCCACTTTTAAAGAGCTATGGAGGGGCCAGAGAGATAGCATGGAGGTAAGGTGTTTGCCTTTCATACAGAAGGACGGTGGTTCAAATCCCGGCATCCCATATGGTCCCTGTGCTTGCCAGGGGCCATTTCTGAGCATAAAGCCAGGAGTAACCCCTGAGTGCTGCCGGGTATGGCCCCCAAAACAAAAATAAAGAGCTATGAAAATTACAGCTGGAACAAGGTCCTCCCATCGAGAGTCTGGAGCTGAACTCAAGGTTCCCCACCCCCCCACCCCCCCCCCCGAATTTAGAGCAGGACTTATTATGGTGCTGGCCTTTGCTGTGCCTCTCCCTCCTCCCACACAGTCTGGACTCTTCCCCAAGGTCCCTCCCCAGCTACCTCTGACCCTTTGTTCCCACCCCAATCCCTGAGCACCTGTGGCTGAGCTCACTGCAGTGGGGCAGCGGGGGCCCCTGAGCAGTGGTAGTGGACATTGAGCCATTTGCCGTCCCGGCGATGCCAGACCCGGGTCTCCTCCGACTGGCTGGTTCGAGGCCGGCCCTGCCCATCGATGTACTGGGTGAGGCGGATGTAAGCAATACAGGCAGCATCCTCTCCGATCACGTGGACGTGTGGATTCAGGATGGTGGTGTGGATGGGCTTGCTATTCTTGGACAGGACTGCAGGGGCAGGGCAG
Organism: Suncus etruscus; assembly: GCF_024139225.1. NCBI lineage: Eukaryota > Metazoa > Chordata > Mammalia > Eulipotyphla > Soricidae > Suncus > Suncus etruscus. The sequence goes on along the minus strand of NC_064862.1, from coordinate 51,365,771 downwards.
GGCGGGTTAAAGGGCATAGGTCCAACACTGGCATCCTCCTCCTCCCTGAGCACCTCCACAGCTCACCCTCTTCTAGCAGCCATTCCAGGTATCTCCCAGTCTGCCCCCACACCTGCTAAGGGCCAGGAACACTTCGCCCCCAACCTCAGAAATAGGTGGGAATGATACCAAGAGCAGAGTTTTGTGTTTTTGTTTTTTTTTGACTCTGTTTTTGGGTGGGCCACCCAGCAGCACTCAGGGGTTACTCCAGGTTTTGCACTCAGAAATTACTCCTGGCAGGCTCAGGGAATCATATAAAATGCTGGGGAGCAAACTCAGGTTAGCTACATGCAAGGCAAATGCCCTACCCACTGTGCTATTGTTCAGGCCCTGGAGCAGGATTCCCCACACTGATTTTTGCAGTCCCAGGGATTAAACACAAGCATATGTGGAGTATCTCCTGAGGAGCCTCGTCCCCAATAGTTACTCTATAATCAGACACACTGAAGATTTCATATGCAAGATAAAGTCTCTTCTTCATGCTAACATCTGAAAAATAGGTCTGAGGAAATCCAGTAAATAAAATTTGATCAAATACTACCTTGGAACTCAGGGATTGTTTTACTCATGACTAAAATAGCTAGTCTTTCTTATGTTGTTGATCAGAATTCATAGGGTTGTTTTGCAATAATAAAATAAAATCAAGTGCCAGAGCAATAGCACAGCAGGGAGGGTGTTTGCCTTGTACATGACCAACCCAGGTTTAATCCCCTGAATTCCATATGGTCCTCCAAACCTGCTATCAGGAGTCACTTCTTAATGCAGTCAGGAGTAACCCCTGAGCATCACCTGGTGTTGTCCCAAAATCAAACCAAACGTTAAAAAAAAAAAAAAACTGGGCCCGGAGAGATAGCACAGCGGCTTTTGCCTTGCAAGCAGCCGATCCAGGACCAAAGGTGGTTGGTTCGAATCCCGGTGTCCCATATGGTCCCCCGTGCCTGCCAGGAGCTATTTCTGAGCAAACAGCCAGGAGTAATCCCTGAGCACTGGCGGGTATGGCCCCAAAACCAAAAACCCAAAAAAAAAAAAAAACACATACCTCACCAATCCCGACTCCATCACAAGGGAGAACCAGGCAAGGCACAGGCATGGCAGAACCAGACGGCTGGTACCACAGGGTTCTCTAGCACCATGAGGCGTGACACTTGAGAAATAATCTAAGAGTAAGCCCTGAACACCACTGGCGGCTCAGGATTTATAAAAATAAAAAAAAAAAAAAAAAAGAAAGTAAAACCAGCTACAGACTGGGAGTTAGCTCAAAGTTTAGTACACTGAGGCACTCAATCTCCAGGAGAGTGTGTGTGTGTGTGTGTGTGTGTGTATGTGAGTGTGTGTGCGCGTGTGTGTGTGCAGGAGTGTGTGTGTGTGCGTGCATGCATGCAGAAGTGTGTGTGTGTGTGTGTCCAAGGACCAAAACCAACTAAAACTTGCGCCAAATGTGTGTGTGTGTGTGTGTGTGTGTGTCCAAGGACCAAAACCAACTAAAACTTGCGCCAAAATGAAAATAATCACCAAAGCACCAAGTTCAGGATATTCTAAGTCTCCTCCTGGGATCCCTAACTCTACAAATCCTGCACAGTCTGTGTTGACATCATCAAGTCACATTCTGGGTCCAAGGTGAGATGGGGCTCACTGAAGATCAGATCTAGGGCTCCTAGGAACTGCGGTGCAGGGCCTGAGTGACAGTACAGTGGGGAGGGTGTTTGCCTTGCACGTGCCCGGCATCCCATAGGCGACCCTGAGCCTGCAAAGAATAATTTTTTAGAAACTCCAGGGCTGCTTTTGGCTAACAGAAGTACTTAGACCTCAGGCTGATGTTTGTAGCTCAGACACACAGGAAGGTTGTTAATAGAGGAAACAATGACAAAAGAGATCTCAGGGCAGTTGGGAAGGGGGGGGATAAAAAAGGAGTAGAGTGGGGGAAAGATGGAGGAGGAGATGATTCAAGTGAAGGATCAGAAACCTTCTAGCATGTCCTCATTCTCAGCCCTGGCCAGCCTGGACTCACGTCCCCAGTGGGCACCATCATCCTTCACTCTCCATCACTGTCCTATTATTCGCTTGTACTTCCTCATCTGACCTTGAGTTGGCTCCTGTCTACCCCACAGGCACACAAGTCCATCAGGACCCAGCCAGCTTATTATCCTCTAACCAAAGGGCTCCCACTGGCTTGGAAAGACGTGATTCCTATAGAAATGCAGTGACGCCCCTCCTACTCAACCAACTGTGGCCCCAGCTGCAGAGTGAACACAGATTCTGGGTGGTCCCTTGTATGGGACTGGTTTGGGAGTGCAGGAGCAAGCAAACAGACGAGTGGTGCAGCAGGCATACCAAGGATGGAGACTACAGGTGATGGGGAGAAGGAAGACAAGGAGGAAAAGAAGAGGAGGAGGTGGAGGAAGAAGAGAAGGTGAGCAGGGCCAGAGAAGGGATTTTGGGGCAGGCAGGAGTATATCAGCAGCACGAACCCACTCACGGTTCTCAAAGTAAAACTTATGAAAATCCATCCCCTCCACGAGGTTGCCTAGGGCCTCAGGCTCGAAAGAAGTGAGGCCTGGATCACAAATTTTCCTGTGGATGGGAACAAAGCAGCCAGTCAGTCTTGCACGTGGGGGCCCCTCATTGTCTCTCTGCCCAGGTTGGTGCCAGAATTGTCCTTCCCGCAGCCACTGGATCAGGTCTAACTAGCAGGTCTAACAGTGGGTCTGTCTGGCCCTCCCTGTCTCCAGCATCCTAAGCTGCATTTTTTTTTGTTTTGTTTTTGGGCCACACCCAGCAGTGCTCAGGGGTTACTCCTGGTTATCTGCTCAGAAATAGCTCCTGGCAGGCACGGGGGACCATATGGGACACCGGGATTCGAACCAACCACCTTAGGTCCTGGATTGGCTGCTTGCAAGGCAAACGCTGCTGTGCTATCTCTCCGCCCCCCTAAGCTGCATTTGAGGAGAAGGAAAACTCTTTGAGAGATGACCTGAGTTTCAGCAAAATGGGTGCATACTCACGTGTAGGCCTCGAAGTCCCCATTGTTGATGGCCTCAATCAGTTGCTCTGTGATCTTAATGATTTCCTGTTTCCGCACTGTGGGAGAAAAAAGAACAATCCATCCATTGGCCTGTGTGGGATGAGGGACACCCAAAAGATGGAGAGCCCCCCCTCCCTGATCCTCCGGGCTCCCCATAAGGACCGACAAGGCTATGCCCTCTGCTCTGTATATCTCTCTGTGAGGCCAGTGCCACCTCATTGGCCAGCCAAGGCCCACTCTGCCTCTGGTTTGTGTTCCGCCTTTGCTGTTTCTTCTCATCTATTCCCAGCAGCCAGGATCCCCAGAACCCCTCAGAGAGGATGTAGCCTCTCAGTCCCCATCGGCTGCCTCCATGACTCCCTAATTTGGCTCAGCTGAAGGGGCTCAGTGAGAACCTTCCGCCACCCAGTTTGAGCCCTCAATTCCAGGGCTCATGGGAGCCAAGGGAGACCCGTCTCAGGCTCCGGAAAGGAGACAGAGAGCCCCAAGGAAGATGCTGAGTTCTCATTCATCAAGGAAAATGAACACAACACCTTCCTAATGGAGCTGGTCAAGACTTCACAGCCCAGAATAGGGCTTCGCAAAGCTCGAGCCCTCAGGCTGGGAGCATCTTACACTAGGAGCACAGCTGAGAGTAGTGGGTCTGAGGGGAGGGAAGGTGCGGCTAAGTTCAGGCTACCCCTGATGAGCCCAGGCCAGTCCACAGCCTTTCCTCACAGGAGGAGCAGCTGCGGGTCAAATGTGAGCATCAGGACATTGCGGCAGAAGAACCCGGCTGGGAGACGGTGGTGCAGCCTGAGGAATGGCTGGACAGGGGCCCCACAGCCATAGAATCATCATGGGGGCAAGTGGCAGGTTAAAAGCTTGAGCTGAGTTCAAGGGGCACGATTGTGTGCATCCTAGTATTTGTGGAGGTATCACAAATACAAAACACACACACACACACACACCCTAATACATCTCACACACAAACACACAGACACACACATTTGCTCTCGTTGCCTGACCTGGCCCCTAGCTAAGTTTGGGCCCGTAAATTCTAAAAGGGAAGATGGCAGAAGGCAGGAGCAGCAGAGAAAACATTGTGTCTGACAGACATATTCGACCATGAACACCAGCTGCTCTGCCCTGCCAAAGTTCCTGTCCACACGTTCCAGCATCTTCCCGCCACTTCCCACCAGTGCTAGGAGGTAGGCATTTCATTCCAGGTCACGAAGGAGAAAACGGGAGCTGGTCTGTCTCACCTCAAACCTCTCACTGAGCCTCAGGAAAAGACCCAGAAGTCTTCTGGGTTCTAGCAATTCCTCCAAATCCCATCTCGCCTTTCCTCCCACCCACACCCCACACCCCTTCTCCACGCCCTGTTCTTGCATGGCATGGACAGCACCTCCAACACAATTCCCACAGGTTGGGCTGGAAGCTGGGAGAGTAAAGGGGAAGAGGGTACGGTCCCTGCTGTGGCTTCAGAAGAGGGGTGTGAGTGTGTGTACACACGGAAGCCAGGCCATGCCTCCCTGACACTTACTGGCGGAGGAGCCGAGAGGAGTCTGGGGTTGTGAGCCCGTACAGGGGCCAGTTCTGTCCCGGGAGCTCCATCCTTCCAGCACCGAACTGCTATTCGCAGGGCGGAGTGGCCCAGCTAGGCAGCCAGCCGGGCAGGGTGGGGGGTGGGGGTGGAGCACAAAACAAAAAAGAACAAGCAGATGAGCAAGGAGGCTGCTGGGGATGCCCTATGCCCCAGCCAAGAGCCCCAGGAAGGGGACGGCCCTGGGCTGCCAAAGGAGCCTGCGATCAGCCGGAACAAGGGGGTGGCTGCTCTCGGGCTACCTGTTCTAGAAGGCCAGGAGCGAAGGGTCCCATCATGGCACAACTCTAGGGGTTCCCCTGGAGAGGCTCCAGGCAGACCCCTTGTTCTGTGTTCAGTGGTCACTCATTCCTCAAAGGGCTCTGTGGGTGGCAGGGGTCGCCACTTTTTATGGGAGCATAAACGCCTTGCCCATTGTGCTCTTTCTCTGGCCCCACTGCCCAATGTTTTCTGGCTCCTGAAAACTCAGGGAGCCCCCTGATGGTCCCCAGCCAACCTCTTTCAGCTCTGTCCTGTAAAACACCCTCATTTCTTTTTGTTCGGTTTTTGGGGCTACATCGAGCAGTGCTCAGGACTTCCTTCATACTCTGAGCTCAGGGATCATTTTTTTTTTTTTTTTTGGTTTTGTTTTTGGGTCACACCCACAGTGCTCAGGGGTTATTTCTGGCTCTGCACTCAGAAATCACTCCTGGCAGGCTCAGGGAACCGTATGGGATGCCGGGATTCGAACCACCATTCTTCTGCATGCAAGGCAAATGCCATACCTCTATGCTATCTCTCCGGCCCCGCAAGGGTCATTTCTGATGGTGCTCAGGGCACCAGAAAGGGGCACCAGGGAATGAACTCAGGTCAGTCAAATGCAAGGCAAGTGCCTTGCTTACTGCAGCCACCAGAATCAATTTTTTTCTGAGTGCTCCTCACTATGGGCCCAGGGACCCAAGCACTGGAAAATGCTCCTTGAGGGTCCAGGCTGGTGCTTCTCAGAACTACCATAGCAGGGACACAAGAGGTTCTGAGTCCATCATTTGTGACCAGGATTTGAGATGAGCGTGACTGACTCATCCTATGAGTCCAGGTCTGCCCCAATGGTACAAGGTCAAGTTGAACATCCTGGAATCAGCTGTATCCTGGGGAAGGTGAAATGATGGTTTCTGAAACTCAAGTGTTTGGGCTGGTTCTGTAGCCATCTGTGCTGGCCCTGCTTGGATCGGCAGCCTGAGCAGCAGCAGGGAAACTTCTGAGTGGGGTTCCAGGGAGTTCACGGAAAGCCCAGCTTGGCTCTTCAAGACTGGGTTTCAAGGCAATAGTGATACCTAAATAATACCAAAAAGGGTCCTCAGATCTTTGGGGATGTATTTTCTTGTGTTTTTTTGTTTTGTTTTGTTTTGTTTTTGGGCCACACTGGTGGCAATCAGAGGTTACTTCTTGCTCTACTCTCAGAAATCACTCCTGGAAGGCTCAGGGGACCATATGGGATAGTAGGGATTGAACCCAGAATGCTCTTGGGTCGGCCGTGTGCTATCACTGTGCTACCCAATGTATTTCCTTTATCTTTTGATTTGGGGGGGGGGGGCACACCTCACAGTGCTCAGAGGTTATTTCTGACTTTACACTCAGGAATTACTTCTGGCAGGCTCAGGAGACCCTATGGCAGGGGTCTCAAACTCGCGGCCTGCGGGCCGTTTGCAGCCCCCCGTACAACATTTTGTGGCCCTGCCCTAGAGGAATCTTTTTTTGTTTTGTTTTGTTTTAGTTGTTTGGATCACACCCCCCAATGTTCAAGGCTTACTACTGACTTTGCACTCAAGGATCACCCCGATTTTGCCTCCTGCAGCCCCAGGTAAATTGAGTTTGAGACCCCTGCGAATGTCGGGGTCCAACCTGGTCAGTGCGAAAGGCAAACACCCTTCCCTCCTGCTGTGCTATTGTCCTAAGGCTGTATTTCTTTCTTTGTGTAGCGTTAGGGGTCAAACTAGGGCCTCACACACAGACATACATACAAACACACAAATACATGTGATTGATCTCCAGCCCTGGCCCCAACCCTGCCATTTTTCTGGTGCTCAATGAACCCTCAAGGTCATTTCTAGAAACAACCAAAGTCCCAGGTCCCTGCTGGGGCATCACCTACCTTTAAGGTCCTCATCTTCTGTGGTGGTGTTGCAGCTCTCTGTGGAGCCCTGTGGGCCAAAAGGAACATGTGTCCAGATCTCAGCCTTGGGACCAGGGCCACCGAGCAGGGTGTGAGTGGAAAATGGTCTCCTCTGGGTATGAGGGACATGAAGCAATCTTCCCAGGTTCTGTTTACTTAAACCATGTCTTGCAGACTCTTCATTGCCCCCCAGTAAATGGTAACATTGACTCAATTACTTGGGCCAAAATCCAGAGTCACTGCCTAGGACTTATGCTTCTTTCTTCTTTCTTCTTTCTTTTTTTTTTTTTTTTAGGGGGGGCACACCAGGTGACTCTAAGGGGTTATTCCTGGCTATGCGTTCAGAAATCGATCCTGGCTTGAGGGACCATATGGGATGCCGGGAGATCGAACCGCAGTCTGTCCTAGGCTAGTGCTGGCAAGGCAGACACCTTACTGCTCTGTGCCACTGCTCCAACCCCTTATACTTCTTTCTTTCTTTTGTTTCCCCCATCTCAGTTCTCAACATAAAATGAAAATCTGGACTGGAGAGATAGCACAGCAGTGAGAACATTTGCCTTATACACAGCCAACCTGGGTTCAATCCCTGGCATCCCAAGGGGTCCCCCAAACACTGCTAGAAATGACCCTTGAACAGAGCCAAGTATAATCCATGAGCATTGCTGGGTATGATCAAAAAAAAATTTTTTTTTTGGTTTTGGGGCCACAGCCTGCGGGACTCAGGGGTTATTTCTGGTTCTGCACTCAGAAATCACTCCTGGAAGGCTTAGGGGACCATGTGGAATGCAGGGATTGAACCCAGGTCCATCTAGGGTTGGCCGCATGCAAGGCAAATGCCTTACCACTGTGTTATCACTCCAGTTCCCCCCCCCCCGCCAATTTTTTTTGGTTTTGGGGTCACACCCAGCAGTGCTCAGAATTACTCCTGGCTCTGCACTCAGAAATCACTCCTGGCATGGGGGACCATATGGGATGCTGGGATTCAAACCACCGTCCGTCCTGAATCAGCTGCATGCAAGGCAAATGCCCTACTGCTGTGCTATCTCTCCAGCCCCATTCAAAAAAAAATTTTCAAGTTAAAAATATAAACAAAATGGGGGGGCCGGAGAGATAGCATGGAGGTAAGGCATTTACCTTTCATGCAGAAGGTCATCGGTTCGAATCCCGGCGTCCCATATGGTCCCCCGTGCATGCCAGGAGCAATTTCTGAGCGCGGAGCCAGGAAAAACCCCTGAGCACTGCCGGGTGTGACCCAAAAACCACAAAAAAAAAAAGAAAATATATATATATATAAACAAAATGGGCCCGGAGAGATAGCACAGCAGCGTTTGCCTTGCAAGCAGCCAATCCTAGACCAAAGGTGGTTGGTTCGAATCCTGGTGTCCCATATGGTCCCCAGTGCCTGCCAGGAGCTATTTCTGAGCAGACAGCCAGGAGTAACCCCTGAGCACTGCCGGGTATGGCCCCAAATGTGGCCCCATATGGCCCCACATATACATATGTATATGTATATACATACATATATATATATATAAACAAAAAATATAAACAAGGGGCCCGAGAGATAGCATGGAGGTAAGGTGTTTGCCTCACATGCAGAAGGTTGGTGGTTTGAATCCCGGCATCCCATAAGGTCCCCCAGCCTGCCAGGAGCGATTTCTGAGCATAGAGCCAGGAGTAACTCCTGAGCACTGCCGGGTATGACCCAAAAACCAATATATATAAACAAGATGGTCCCCCCCATGAGTAACCCTGAGCGTCACTGGGTATGATCCAAAAACAAAACCCCCCCAAAATACATACATACATACATACATATATATAATATATATATATATATATATATATATATATATATATATATATATATATATGTAAACAACAGCACAGCAGTAGGGCATTTGCCTTACATGCAGCCAACCCAGGACCGACCCTGGTTCAATTCCTGGCATCCCATGTAGTCCCTGAGCCTGCCAAGAACAATTTTTGAGCACAGAGTCAGCAATGACCCTTGAGTGCTCCCGGGTATGGCCCAAAACCCAACAAAACAAAACAAAAACAAGAAATAAAACCAAGATGAGAATCTGTTGGTTCTAGCTCCAAAATCAGTCTCATGTCTCATCTTTTGGGGTTCAGAGAACCATATGAGATGCCAGGAATCGAAATCGGGTCAGCTGCATGCAAGGCAAGTGCCCTTCCTGTTGTGCTATCACTTTTGTCCCATCAATCCTGCCTTTTCCCTTCAATGCATAATTACCAACACCTCAAACCTGAGTTCCAAAGACTGCCCCCACTCCAGATCCTCCCTCTCCATGCTTGCCTGGTCCCTGCAATTCTTGCCCATAACTCAAGTGCGGCTTTTCAAGTGCAGAGCAATCTCAATTACTTTTCTGCTGATCCCCAGGAGTTGCTAGGTGTTGCTGGAACAGGAGGTAAATTACCCTAAGTCCTATACATTAGCCTGGTTCTTCCATTTCACCTGATCATGCTCTCCCAGACCCTACCATGCTCAACTCTATTGTATTTTGGGGGAGGTGGCAAGAAATCTGGGTCATACCTTGGTAGTGCTCAGGGGTCCAACTGATTCTGGGAATCAAACTTGGGCCTCAAACCTTTGAGCTCTCTCTCTGGCCTGGCTCTGCTAGAAAGGCCCAGTTCTATTTCTCTGATTCCGTAAACTGGCAATGGCCCCACATTGGTTGTTGCTGGGCTTTCAGCCCTGGAGCTCACCTGACTGTCTCCTTCCCGATGTTCCCCTCACACATCACATCCTGAGGGAGGTCCTGTCCTGATCACTTAATTCACCGCTTGCAGTTCTCTCACATTCTCCACTTTTTCACCACTATTGAAATGTATCTCATTAGGCTCTGGCTTCTTTAATTTTTTTTGCTTTGGGGGCCACATCCAGTGATGTCCTGGCTCTGCTCTCAGGGATCACTCCTGGCAGGCATGAGGGAACCATATGGGATGCCAAGTACCAAACCAGATTGGCCACGTGAAGGGCAAGAGTCCTCCCCACTCTGCTATGGCTCTGGTTCCTGGTTTATTATTTACCTCTCACACATACCTGTGGAGAGGGATTTTTGTCTTGTCAACCCTGTTTGAAGCCTAATCAATCTTTTTTCTGCGATAGTGAAAACTAAGGACTCCAGGATCCAGAAGATACAAAGGAGTGACTGCAAGGGAGAAAGTGGCTGGATCTTATTCTACTTTGCTCAGGGCTTCCTTTTGACTCTGCACTCAGGAATCACTCATGGCAGGCTTGGGACCTTATGGGATGCTGAAGATCGAACCCAGTTGGGTACTTGCAAGGCAAATACATTTTCTGCTGTGCTATCGTTTCAGCCTCTCTAATTTTACTCTCACCGGCCTCTCTAGCCAAGGCTGACTCTGCACAGCCATACAAGCAGCCCCCCAGTTCAAGCCCCAAGACCTGGGCCCCTGGACCAGCCTCAGGAATGGGCTCCTGCCACTCACCTTGATTCCATCTGTTGCGTTGTGCACCACCGTGGTCTGCGGTTCCTGTGGAGAAAGTGAGAATCAGCCTCCTGGCCGGTGATGGGGGGATGTATGGCAGCTCCTTCCAGAGCGCTCTCTGCTGTGAGCCCAGCACCTCAGATACCCCACAACGTCTACCGAGGGGCACCCCCTAGCTGTTCCCATGAGCCTCAGGGCTCAGCTGGGCTCCAGGCACCTCAGATTCCCCAGTCTTAGGGGGGACGGCATGAGGTGGTAAGAAGCAGCCAGGCACCAAGTGAGAGCTGGTTTTGGGTAGACCCTCCCCGTGCTAATTTAACTTTCAGTCTTATTTGGAGTGGGGGACATATCCCACACTGGGTGATGCCCAGGGCATACTTCTGGCTCTGCACTCAGCAGGACCTTAGGGGGTGCTGGGATGGAACTGGAGTCCTCCACATGCAAGGCCAACACCCACCCCACTGTGCTATGGCTCTGGCTGGCTGTCATCCTGGTAGCTGTGAGTGCTCCAGCGGGGAGCACACAGGCTGGATCCTGCCCACAGTGTTCACCAGGGGTGTGCAAGAGGCTGGGGCACAGCAAGAGGCGAACAAAGCTCTCCCAGAAAGACCGGGGAGGGGGGGCAGAAAGCAAGGTCCAAGAGCCGCCTGCTTCCCCACCTATCCCTGAGACTCCCAAACAGTAGCAGGAACGCAAGTGGGAAGGGGGGACCAGCGTGCACATAACTGGACCCCTCAACCCCCTAGTTATTCCCCTATGGCCCTTTCAGGGAGCCAACCATAGCAGAGGGAGCACGGAGATCAGGTGCTCCAGAATGAGCCTCCACAGAGCTCAGCATCAGCAGAGCAGACAACCCTATGGGCCTCAGCACCACCAAGGGGTGGGTGGGTCCTCCCCATCCTCCTTCTGGCTCTTGGCCTTGCAAAGGAGAAACTGAAGCAGGAATTACCTGGAGGCTTCTCAGTAGTACTACCTGGAGGGCCCAGACAGTTTTGCAAAAGCAGCAACAGTATCTCCCCACCCCCCCAGGGGACCTGACCTGGGGCCAGGAGGCTTGGCTGAGCCCTGACCCCGTGCCCCCTGCCCCTCAGCCAGCATAGGGGCAGCTCTGCCATGCAGGGAGGGGCACTGCCAAGCCAGGCAATGAAGGGCAGTGTGCAGAGTGGCTGGCACTACAGGGAGAAGGAGGAGGAGGAGGGTGAAGAGGAGCAAGGGAGGCAGGTGGAGAAGTGGAGTCAGGAGGTACCATGGCCGTCTGCAAGGGCGCAGGCTCTTGGACTGGGCTTACGAGACTGTTTTTGTTGTTGCTCTGTGGCTGAGACAAGAAAACAGGCGATTTAGTTTCTTGGGAGTCCCCCAAGCAATTCAGGTCAGACTCCCAGACCTCCCTTACACCCCCGGCCTGGTCCGAAGGTGTGAGGCCTGAGGAGACTCCATCACACTGATGAGAGCAATGGTGGGAGAAGATTGCTGGGGTATAGTCGGGAGGGGGCCCAGAGAATCATGGGGAAGTCTCTCTCCAGAGGCTGAGTCACTATACCCTCATCCTTCGCCCAAAAGAATTCAGGGGAACTCTTTAGAAAGTAGAACAGCACCAAGGAACTCTGGGCCCCCTCCCTCGGGTGGCCTCCTGCTGCCCTTTCAATCTGTCACCTGCATTTCCTCTCCCTTCAAAGGCTGGTCTGGAAAGAAGAGAAACAAGAAAGGAAAAAGAACCTGGAGCTGTAGGACAGGGGGTAGAGCATTTGCTTTGCACATGGCCAACCCAGGTTTGATCCTCAGCATCCCATAGGGCCCACCAAGCACCGTCGAGAGTGATTCCTGAGCGTAGAGCCTGAGTTCCGGAACCAAAAAGAAAAAAGAAAATGGGCCGAAGCGACAGCACAGCAGTAGGACGTTTGCCTTGCATGTGGTTGACTCTGGACAGACCTGGGTTCAATTCCCAGCATCCCATATGGCCCCCAGAGTCTGCCAGAGCGATTTCTGAGTGCAGAGCCAGGAGTGACCTCTGAGCACCGCTGGGTGTGGCCCCAAAATATATATATATAAAAAATCATGGTGTAGGAGACAGGGTGAGTTCCGCATGAGGGTCCAACCAGGCCTACCAGGAAGTGGACAGACCACTGATGCCACTGGTCTTTCCTGCCTGTCCAGAGCCAGGTTAGCTGATTCTGGGTGGAGATGAGGCTGTAGGGCCACCCTGAGGACCCCACAACATCCCTCAGTCCCCCGTCCCCTGCTCATAGCAGGGAGAGCCAGTCTGTGTGGAGGGAGAGCGGCGAGATAGGTGGCTGTGCTCTGGAAGGAAGCGTCATCACACCCAACTGCTTCATGAGCCCCTGAAACTCCTTGGCACCCCACTTGTCCCCTGAAAGTCCCAGAAGACCAGGCATTGATGAGGACACACAGAAACTCCAGCCACTTGCCCATGTCCGCCTGGTCTTGCACTAACTTCCTGTCAACAGCTGACATTCCCCGACCAGGATGAGCCTTATGCCTAGCATCCAGAAGCTACCAGACTTCCCAGAACTCTGCAGTGTGGCCTGGGACAGCCCAAATATTGAGCTGGGTGCAAACACATTTGGCCCTGTGCCCTCCCAGGGAGCCCAGGAACCCAGGAAGTCTCGGGACCCTCTGAGACGATGCCGACCCCACCCCCAACCCTCACTCCTCAATCCCCTGTCAGGTTGCCCTGAGAAAATTGTACCACCTGCAAAGTCCGGGGGGACTAAGACCCTGGCAAGGAGCTGCACTCCAGGGTGCAGAGGGTGGGAATGGACCCCTGGGACTTTCACCAAAGGCTCCGAATGATCCTGGCTGCTGTGTTTGGGATTGCTGTGTCCCATGATAAAGGCCTTGATTATGGTCTTTTAGCTGCTCCCCCAAAGGCTTGGAGGGCAGGGAGAAAATCTTTAAGCCAGTATGCCCTAAGAGTGGGCAGAGAGCAGCGCCTCTGCTCACCCAAGCACCTGCTTTGTGGATAGCAGTTGTGGTGCCATCCTGAGCCTCAGTGAGGGACAGCCTCGCCCTAGCCCCGAGTTCCTACCAACTTCACTTCCTGCCCAGCTAAATGCAATTTCTGGTTGGTGGCAGAAATGCATATTCCATTATTATTATTATTATTATTATTAATATTAATTATTTTAACAAAAAGGCCACCAAGTACCCTTGGGCACTGGCCCCAGCCTGGCAAGCCAGGCCGCACCTGCGCACAGCACAGACATGCAGTGAGGATGAGTGAGGCACACGCATATGGGAGCATGAGTTTGCGTGGCTGGCAGGCGAGCACAGGCAGCATGGAGTGGGCGATGGGTGGGCGGGCAGGCAAGGCTCACCATCAGGTGCACACTGGAGCTCGACTTCCTTTTCTGGACACACCACAGCAAGAGGGAAAAGAGAAGGGGAAAGAGGAGGTGAGAAGAAACACACAGACACGCTGCTGGGTTAGTGCACCAGCGGGGGGCTCGGCCATTCGAGCCAAAAGGATGTGGAGACTAGGCCCAGAAGTGGGGTGTCACACAGCGCCTGGTTCCTCCGGGTCCCACAGGCTCACAAGCACTGGGGTTCTGAGTTGGATCCAAGTCAGCGCTCAGAGAAAGTGGCTTCAGGAGTCAGAGACATGTCCAGGTGCTGCCAATGTGCAGGGGAGGCCACACAGAGTGAGCTTGTTCTTACTGGGTGTCTGTTCCCTTATTCCTAGGTGAGAAATTCAGGGAGAGCAGCTGCCAGGGAATCAGCTAAGCTACCCCAGACTGTGCTCTTGGTTTTCAGGACAGAATTTTGAACACAGACAAGCCTGCCACACTCCACGCTGCTTTGGATTTTTCTTGTTTTGTTTCTGGGCCACATCTGGTGGTGGTCAGGGGTTACTCCTGGCTCTGCACTCAAGGATCATTCCTGGCAGGGCTCAGGGGACCCTGTGGAATGCCAGAGATCAAACCCGGGTTGGCTGCATGTGTGTGCAAGGCAAGAGCTCCCTTTCTATTGTGCTATCGCTTCGGACCCTATGCTTTTGAAATGAAGTTGTTGGAGTCTGAGAATCACCTGCTGTTTGATCCTGAGCGTCCCTCCCTTTGAGGGCCTGGCCATGCATATTTCTGAGATCTCATGATTTTGTTGCATTCTGCAATCAATGGAGAAGCATAAAATAGGAGCAATTCAAATTGGCAGTGATGCCGAAGATTTGGATTCTACCAAGGGCCAAAATTCCTTAACCATACCAGCTACCTGCTCAGGATGACTTTTCTTTCTATTCGGATGGGAAACAAGCCCCCAAAGCAAAGTTCACATAGAATGGTGAGCATACATTTCAGAAGATTGTCTAAAAAGGGAAAGATGAGTGAGAAATTTACAAGATCCCAAAGGAGAGGAGGGCATCTGTGTTCTATGGCCCATCATCCATTTATTAGCAACATTTAATGAAGCTGGACTGAGAACCAGAACAGAGGTTAAAGTGTTTGCTTTGCATGCGGCCAGTAGTCCCTGAGTACCAGTGGGTGCAGCCCCCCAAAAATAAAACAAAAATTCTCAAACAATACCAAACACATTTCACTCCAGTGGCATTTTCGAAGGCCAGCTCTGCTCAAAAGCAAGTGTATTCGGAGTGTTGAACATCCCAACTTTACAGAAAAAAAAAATGAGAGCCTGAAAACAGTTAATCTCCTTTACACTAACCTGAAGATGAGATCTTAATTCCAAGATTATCCCTCAAAAAGAGGAAGTTGCCTAACAGGCCACCCAGTCCTTATCACCCTTATCTCTAAGTAAGTTAAGACTGGCAGCCCATCTGCCTTCCAGATCTCGGTGAACTCCCCGCCCAGGGCCTTGCAAAATGTCTTGCTCACAGAAGGCTGCCCTGCATGATGGTGGGCCTCCCAGGATGAAGCACAGCAGTTTCCAGTTGGGTCTGACTCCACAGCTGCAGTTCAGAGGGATTGACCGAGTCAGGCACAAATTCTAGGGATGTTCAGGGTCCGTCCCCCAGACCAGGGTGTATGGCCCTGTCCTAGCTTTCCCTTCAGTTTCAGTCCTTCACTAGCCCCTTTTGGGGCTGAGACTTTGGCCCTGCCCATCCCTGTCCTCATTTAGTACAAAACAGCATCATGGAATACCTGGGTCATTTGGGGGAAGGACCAGATCTCATTGAAAAAAAAAATTTTTTTTTCTTTTGGGTGGTGCTTAGGGTTTAGATACTCCTGGCTCTGCACTCAGAAAATCACTCCTGGCAGGCTCTCGGGACCATATGGGATGTTGAGGATTGAACCCGGGTTAGCTGCATGCAAGGCAAATGTCCTCCCACTGTGCTATCGATCCTGTCCCTCTACTTTACTTTTTTACAGAACAGTTGGTTGTTCTGGCCAGGGAAGAGCTGACCGATGCACATACCACCCTGTGCTAGTTAGTGGCCTCTTGGGATGGGACTCTGTAGCCTTACACATCGTATCTTTCACATTGAGCCACCCACAGATTTTGTGAACTCCAGAATCTCATGATGCCATTATTCCCTTCTCCGGCTACAGTCTGTTCACCCAGCACCCTGTTTATCTCTCTATACCCACTCCTGTGTAGCAACATTGAAAGACATTTGAGAGAAAAAGAGAGAGAAACATCTATAATCTATTATGCTTACCCACTTTTGTATTTTAGGAAGTTGACAAACACCATTAGAAACTTGAGACAAGCTCATGTCTTACTTGGGAAGTAAGAATTTGAAGAAGTGATACACAGACTAAATGAGAAAAAAAAAAGAAAGCTAGAAGAGGCAGAAAATTGTGTTAAGTTTCCTCAATTCCAGGGATTTGCTATTAACATACCTATGGATTTCCATTTCAAGTCACATAATATATGAGCTACAACTGAATAAGGACCTACACGTTTTGGAAATCAAATTTAGATCAACGTTACACTGTCTGGTAGCCCATTCTTTTTTCACTGAACAGAAAACATTTCTCTCGCTGGCCCTGAAAATGAGTGACTTTATCATGATGGATGACATGGGCTACTCAGAGTTACTTAATGGCATTATGAGTTCGTCTCCAATCTTTCAGGATTATAAATAATGCCGGTTATTTACATTCTGGTTTCAGTTTCTCCAAAGGTTCTTAAGATTTCTTTCCGATAAATTCCCAGAAGTCAAGTGAAGAGGGTGAAAATGGCAGGAGAGTACCTTTCTACCAACATAAACCTCCGGGTGGCAATACAAGATCCCACTGCGACTTGATGCATGTGGCAACTAGCTCTACTTCTGCTTTTCCACATCATCCCTTTATTTTTTTTTATTTTTTTTTTTTGGTTTTTGGGCCACACCCAGTAACGTTCAGGGGTTACTCCTGGCTATGTGCTCAGAAGTTGCTCCTGGCTTGGGGGACCATATGGGACACCGGGGGATCGAACCGCGGTCCATCCGAGGCTAGCGCAGGCAAGGCAGGCACCTTACCTTTAGCGCCACCGCCCGGCCCCTTCCCTTTATTTTTTTCGATCATTTATCTACTGGGTCTCACAGCTGGGAGGTGGGGAAAGAAATTCTCATTTACTAGGAAAAAAAAAAAAGCTTTTTTGTGAAACTTCTATTAACCCCTCACACCATTTCCTTCAATCTCCCTCTTCTTGGCCTTTGCATTTTGGTGGTGGGTTGTTTCCTTCACAAATATGAATACCACTGCTCTAGGCTTGTTCAAGCATAAAAACAGGGAACTGCCATCTGTCAAGAGGGGCACTCTGGGTGAGGGTCCCCCACATACGCTCCATGTAAAGTTACCCATTGCTCTCTGCCCCTTTCCCATCCTCCTCCTCCTCCTCTCAGTAAGCTGATGTGGTCACTTCGGTTCTTTCCTATCTCTTTGCTCTTTCTCTATTTCCTTTGCTGAGCTTATCTAGCCTGTGAATAAGATAAAGCAGAGATCTTTGCCTTTACTGGACTCTTAAAAACATCATGCCCATGGGCCCGGAGAGATAGCACTGCTGCGTTTGCCTTGCAAGCAGCTGATCCAGGACCAAAGGTGGTTGGTTCGAATCCCGGTGTCCCATATGGTTCCCCGTGCCTGCCAGGAGCTATTTCTGAGCAGACAGCCAGGAGTAACCCCTGAGCACCGCCAAAACCCCCTCCCCCCAAAAATAAAATCATGCCCCTTGGACTAATACAAGATAAAGAAAATATTATTAAAACGTGGAGCTTGGAGCCGGAGAGATAGTATGGAGGTAAGGCATTTGCTTTGCATGCAGAAGAATGGTGGTTCGAATCCCGCCATCCCATATGGTATCCCGAGCCTGCCAGGAGCGATTTCTGAGCGTGGAGCCAGGAGTAACCCCTGAGCACTGCCGGGTATGATCCAAAACAAACAAACAAAAATGTGGAGCTTGCTTCTCAACCAAGGCTTAAGGAATCCAACTTCCAGGTTGGGTGCAAGTATCTAACTATTCTGTTGGTGTTGATTTGTTTGTTTGTTAGGGGCCACACCCGGCAGATTTCAGGAATCACTCCTGGTGGAATTTGGGGAATCCTAATGGGATGCTGGGGATCGAACTTGGATCAGCTTTGTGCAATGCAAACCCCTCCCCATTCTGGCTCACTTTTTTTTTTTCAATAGGGGCTATACTCCTGACTCAGAGCTTGGGGGACCCAATGTTTCTGGGGATCCAAGCCAGGCCCTTCATGGAAAGCACACACTCCAGTCCACTTCCCAGTTAAATCTGTAGATTTTTTTAACTAGTGCCTTAGACTAATCTTCCATGGCTGTGGGATTAGTATTTAAAAATTTTTGCTATAAACCAGTCCCTTACACAGCCCTTTCATCCTGCTTGGCCCAATCTCATCTCTCACTGTTTGTCTAGCACTGAATTCTGGGCAGTCACCCAGAAGTGACTGGCCGCCCCCCAAACTGCTGTGCTTTTGTTTTTCTGGCTTTTGGGCCACACCTGGCAGCACTCAGGGGTTACTCCTGGCTGTGTGTTTAGAAATCGCTCCTGGCAGGGGGACCATATGGAATGCTGGGGATCGAACCTGGGTCTGTTCAGGGTCAGGTGCATGCAAGGCAAGCACCTCCCTACTGCTGTACTATTGCTCCAGCCCCTCCTTTTGTTTGTTTTGGGGCCACACCCCGCTGTGCTCAGGGCTTACTCCTCCTAGATGGATATTGTCAGTGCTCGGGGGACAAAATAGGCCCCCATTTCTGGGCTGGGGGATTACATATGGTGGAGTCTGGCGGTTGCTTCCTGGGGTGCCTGGATTAAATTCAATTTTGGAGACAGAACTGGGGTTGGATGCATGCAAGGTAGGCACCTTCCATTCTGGAAGATCTCTAGGGGCCCCAAAGAGTCCTTGTTTAGGAGCCAACAGGCCTTCAAAATCATGGTGGGCCCTCTTCTTCAGATGGGAGTTATTTCTGTTCTGACTCAGGTGCATTTCTCTGCACACACCTCCAGCCTGCCCTAGGGGTAGATTCCTAACAGGCCTAACTCAGAGACCAGCATGGGGGCTCTCTCTATCTCTCCCACTGTAAACATCTTCAACAATGGGTCACAGCACCCCAGCTCTTGCGATTCTGATCTGAGTGAGCGAATGAACGCACAGTTCGTCCCCACCCCCCAATATATCTAGGGCTTCTCCCAGAGTCTTTAATAACTTTTTTTTTTTTTTTGGTTTTTCGGGCCACACCCATTTGATGCTCAGGGGTTACTCCTGGCTAAGTGCTCAGAAATTGCCCCTGGCTTGGGGGGACCATATGGGACACCGGGGGATCGAACCGTGGTCCTTCCTTGGCTAGCGCTGGCAAGGCAGACACCTTACCTCTAGCACCACCTCGCCGGCCCCACCTTTAATAACTTTTAAAGGCTGCTCCATGTGGGCAAAACAAAACTTCTCTTGGGGCTGGAGTGTGGAGGGCAAAGTGTGGAGGGCACTAGCCTTGCCTATGGCCGACCTGATTGTGATCCCCAATATCCCATATGATCTCCAGGAACCAGAAGTAAACCCTGAACACTGTCAGGTGTGGCCCCAAAACAAAACACAAAAAAACCTCAAACCTCTCTTCCCACAGAAACATGACTATTAGCCAAGTCCCGCTAATTCTGTCCACTCAAAAACCCCATGGGGCTAGAGAGATAGCACAGTGCCTTGCAACCTAGCCGATTCAGGATAAACTGTGGTTTGAATCCCTGCATCTCATATGGTCTCTCAAGGCTGCCAGGAGCGATTTCTGAGTGCAGAGACAGGAGCACTGCCAGGTGTGACCCTAAACACCCCAGTCCCCAAGAAAACACCTCAAAAAATCCAACCCGGATGTGTTCCCAGATGAACCTTTTTAAAGTCACTATGTCATGACTTGAGCCATTTTCTACTCTGAGTCAGCAGGCTTAGTGGAGTCTGACTGTTGGGAGTGGAAGTCTTTTGAATGCTTCCACTTTCTAGTACTACTTCCCTTCTCATTCCCCAAACCATGCTCTTGCCTTTGCCGGGCGGAGACACTCAGACAGACCTCAAGGTACACTGATGATGTTTCTTTGTGTGACGCTTCTGAGCTAAAGAAGGTTGTTCAGTTAAGTAGTTAAATGAGAGAAAAGCTTGTCCCCTATCCCTCCTCACTGCCTGTCTACTCACTCCAGGCCACTCGGGAGTCCATTCCCCTCTTCTCTCAATCCAAGTATCCTTTGATCCTCCAAGAAGGCTTTTTCCAGAAGCTTCTTTTTTTTTTGGTTTTTGGGTCACACTCGGCAGCGCTCCAGGGTTACTCCTGGCTTTGCTCTCAGAAATTGCCCCTGGCAGGCCCCGGGGGACCATATGGGATGCTGGGAATTAAACTACTGCCATCTTGGGTTGGCCGTGTGCAAGGTAAATGCCCTACCACTGTGCTATCTCTCTGGACTCATTCCAGAAGCTTTTTGAACTCAGCGGGTAACACAGCCAGTTCTGGTAGCAACACAGACCCTCAGGAATTAGCTGCTTCCAAGAGGGCCCTATGTTCCTCTTCAATTCAGCTCAAAGCATCCTGAACTGGGAAAACCTCACCACTTTCTTCCTCCCTAGAATCCAGGGCTGTACCAGGCTCTGCAGGTACAGATCTTATCTGGGACTTCTGGTACTGAGGTTAACACGGCCTCATGGTATTGTGTCCAATAAGGTACTGGGGGAGCGGGGGGGGGGGGGGTAGACCATCCACATTCACCACTATTCTTTGGTTTGGTTTGGTTTTGAGCCACATTTGGTGGTGTCAGGGCTTACTTCTCCTAGCTCTGCTCTCAGAAATCACTCCTGACAGGCTTGGAGGACACAAGGGGATGCTGGGAATCGCATTTAGGTTGCCCACGTGCAAGGCAAATATCCTCCCCACTGTGCTATTGCCCCAGTCCCTCAGTACACTTTTATTATAAGCTTTTATCAGTTTTCTATTATTGTCAATGCCAGAATTACTGTGTCTCACAAGTTAAAATTTTGTTTTCAAAGTCTTTTTTGTTGTTGTTGTTATGGGGCCATATCCAGCAGTGCTCAGAGTTTACTCTAAGCTCTGTGATCAGGGAACCCTTTGGGATGTGATGATAGAAACTGATCGACCACATGTGAGACAAGTGCCTTCCCCACTGTACCATCTCCCCAGTCCCTCTCATAAGTCTGTCTCTGCAGGGAAATGCTGTGACTAAGCAGGTTTGGTTATTCTCTGGTTTCAAACATCCCTGGATCTGGGTGCATGGCCTCTAGGGATTAGAAGAGGACTCACAGACTTCTTTTTTTTTTTTTTTTTTTTTTTTTTTTTTTTTTTTTTTGGTTTTTGGGCCACACCCAGCGTTGCTCAGGGGTTACTCCTGGCTGTCTGCTCAGAAATAGCTCCTGGCAGGCACGGGGGACCATATGGGACACCGGGATTTGAACCAACCACCTTTGGTCCTGGATCGGCTGCTTGCAAGGCAAACGCCACTGTGCTATCTCTCCGGGCCCACTCACAGACTTCTTAAACCCTTCCGAGAACTGGATTCTATAATATTCTCTGGACAGAAGTAGAACTTTCCTGACTACACCTGCCTCACTCTTCCTTACCCCCTTTAGTTTGAGTCCTTGAAACTGGGGGGCTCTGGCCTCCTCCAGCTCCTTGTCAGCAGGCATGCGTGGCAGTCAAGCTCCCCTCCATGGGGCCAGCAGCACACAGAGCAGCATGCAGAGAACTAGAAAGAGAGGGGCACAGGGACAGGCACACAGGGGTTCTCGGCCACCAACAGAGACGATGGGGCAGGAGCAGGACCATTTAAGCTTTTTCGGTTGGAGTGTAAAGGTTTGGAGAATTCCCTAGTTTGAAAGTCTCTTTGGTACAAATTGGTAGGATTTGCGAGGCAGTGAACACTTTTCTAAGGTCCCATCCCAGGACCCTTTCCATCCTCCCCTCCCCCTTCCCCCCCCCACAAACATCTACAGAGCACGGAGCCCCCAAATTGCTGCTCCTCTAACTCAATCAGATACCAAATTCCACTAGGTTTACTCGCGGACTTCCAAGGGCCCTGTGCCCCTTCCCTGTGCCCCTTCCTCTTGCTCAGATGGTCCTGGAATTCCCCCCTCACCAGAGGAATTTCGAGACTGCCCCCCTTCCTGGTCTGTACTGAAGGAATCAAGGCCTGGGGAAAGTTCTAGACACTTTTACTCAGTGGCTTCCTTCCAGGGACAGACTGTAGATAAATTCAGGATCCTGGACCCTGAGTGAAACAGGCAAGCTTGGTTTCCATTTGCTATAAAAGAAGTTTGGGCTTTGAAAAAAGAACAAGGTGCAAAAAAGATTGAAAAACCCAAACCAAGATCCCCAGAGAGCCATGTCTAGCTGTGTCTGACAGTTGCTTTCAGAACTTGGTCATCTCGATCCCTTCACCAGAGTCTTCCCATCCAGCTGGGTCAGAAGCCCCCCAACATCAACTCCGCCCTCGTAGGCCAGTGGAACCTGCTGCTCTGAGCACAGAAAATTCTGGATATAAAGCAGAGAATCAGGGAAAGAAGGCTCCTGGAGTTAGGAGAGAGAACAATAGGATGCCAAGAATTCCAGGTAGAGACTCAGGAAAAAGAGGTGGGAAATCGGTCAGGCTGCAGGAGCGTGCGTGTGGAACGGGAGTGAGGGTGGGGGTGGGGGGGAAATGGCTGCAGGGCCGTGGAGTGGAATGGGGGAACACCTACCTTGACCCCACCATCTGACTTCTTATTCAAGAGGCTTTTGGCAGCTGTGAAGACAAAAAGAAAAGTCAAGGGTGTCTGTAGTGGACCCTATCCCCAAGCTGGCTGGATCGAAGAGCCTGAGACCAGGGGGCAAAAGGGGGTGTAGGAATCTCCTGGAAGCCCAGGAAGAGGGTCCTTCCAGGTGGCACCCCGAAAGTCAGAAAGACATTTTAAGTAGCATCGTACCTGAAGGATATCCCAACCATCATCCACCCCAGACCACCACCACCACCACCACTTCCTCCTCCCCCTCTTCCTCTTTTAGGGAAGAAGCTGAGCAGAAACTTGGGGACACACTATATGGACAACAAGAAAGCCACGGAAACTGGACTCAGCTGCCTGGGGACTCTGCCTTAGACAGCTGCTACCCAGGCCTGGAAGCAGAGAGCCAGGGCAGAGGACAGAAGACAGGGGGCAGAGGGCAGGGGTGCTCTCCCCCTCAAGATGCCACAGAGGCCAAGCTGGAAAGATGCAAGACAGCTCCCGAGTGTTGTCAAGAGACAAGAACAGCACAGTCCACAGAGACTAGGTGTGACATACGAGCAAAGAGACCAGGACCACCGACACGAGGGTTCCGCCAGAGGTTCAGCGTTTTGGCCGGGCTGGTCTTCCCCACCCCACTGTGCCACCAAACCCAGACTTCCCGAATGGCCTGTCCTCAAGAGGCCGCTTTCTGGACGTGGCAAGCAGGAAGGACAGGGCTAATCACAAGGTACTCAGCGGGCACAGGGTGGTGCTCTGGCCTGGGGCACTGCATACAGCAAGGCTGGTGGCACCTGCCGGCCCCAGAGGCCACACAGGGCAGCAGGAGACAGTGGTGGGGAGAGTGGGGGAGGCTTGGGACAGGGCCACCCACCCAGCTGCTGGATCCATGCAGCTCCCGCTGTGCTGCTGTCTTGACTCCCTGCCTGTGAGTTGTGTGGCCCTTGAATGCACTATGGAGATTCTCTGATCCCCTAAGTCTATGTCTGGTGAGCAAGTGGGCTAAGGCAGGGCTGAAGTGAGTGGGGGATGCTGGCATCCAAAGGCCATGCGGGGAAAGCAGGTAGCCAGGGTGCAGGTCTATACAGCATCTTATTTGGGAGCTGTTCTTGGTACAAACTGGGCGTGTCTTTCCCCGCTTGGGGGGGGCGGTCCTCTTCTGCAAACCCCCAAGCAAACTTAGCTCCAGTCAAGTGGGGCTGACTTAAAAATGCACGTTTTTGTTGGGTTTGGGGCCACATCTAGCAGTGCTCAGGGGTTACTCCTGGCTCTACACTCAGAAATTATTCCTGGAAGAGATTGAGGGACCATATGGGATGCTGAGGATTAAACCCAGGTTGGCTGTGTAAGGCAAATGCCCTCCCTGTTGCTCTGGCCCCCAGAATGCATTTTTATGCCAAACATGGACTATGCTGGACACCTAAAAGACATCAACGCTCAACTATGGCTCCCCTTAAAATCACTTGGTTGGTTTGTTTTTGGAGACCACACCAGTGATGCTCAGGTCTTTCTCCTTGGGTTTGGGGAATCTTATGGGATGCTAGGGATCGGAACGGAGTCATCTGTATGCAAGGCAAATGCTTTCCCCACTGTCCCATCACTCCAGGCCCCCTTAAATCACTTGGAAGGAAGGAAACCACCCAACCAACAGCAGGACAACAGAAATGCCTTTATTCTGTCTGTCGGACTGGCTTGACCATGAAGTGATTGGGGCCACTGACTTAGAATTTTTTAGTTTGTTTTGAGGCCCCCGGGTAGTGCTCAGGACTCCCTCCTAGCTCTGTGCTCAGAAATTACTCCTGGAAGGGCTCCAGACCATATGGGACACTGGAGATCAAACCCAGATCAGCCATATGCGAGGCAAATGCCTTAACCTTAACTTACTGTGCTGTCACTCCAGTCCCAGAAAAAACAATCTTTTTAAACAAGCTTCCAGAAAATGAGTGGACTCATCCAGACAGGGAGCAGAGATACAAGCTTTACTCACAGCCATGGAACTTATTTGTCCAGGCTTAGAGATTTGTAGGGATGTGCAGGAAGGCAGTTTTGGCATCCAGGGCCATCACTGAGCGCCACTCATATGTGTGTATGTGTGTGTGTGTGTGTGTGTGTGTGTCCTATATTGAACCCTCACCTGAGCGCCACTCATGTGTGTGTGTGTGTGTGTGTGTGTGTGTGTGTGTGTGTGTGTGTGTCCTATACTGAACCCTCACCTGAGCACTGCTCCTTCCCGGGACGTGTGTATGTGTGTGTGTGTGCGCGTGTGTATGTGTGTATGTGTGTGTGTGTGTGTGTGTGTGTGTCCCTGTCCTAAAGCTACTAAACCTTCACCTGAGCACTGCCCCTCCCCGGGACTTACATCTGGGGTCACCACCAGCCCCAGCTGTTCCCAGCAAACCAGGCTCGGGGGGCCTGGAGGGAAACTTGGAGGAGACCATCCACTGCCCAGTTCCCCACCTCCACCCTTCAGCTGCTGCCTCCGGAGAGCTGACAAGCGCCCAGCATGCACGGCTGGTTAGGTGGGGTCGGGGTGAAGGGGTGGGGTTTTCCATGACACCCATGTGCTCGCAGAGGCCAAGTGAGGGGTCCGTCTGGCATGCCCAAGACAGCCCGCAAGCACAGGACTTGCCCCCTGGTGGGTGGGCCTGGCATGCTGGCCCTCCTGGGGGTGGCGGCAAGGACTGAGGCAGGCAGTCAGGGAGGACTCATGCCACGTACCTTGCCCGGCCAGGCCGGCGGCGCTCGTGGCTGGCGAGGCTGGGGCGGAGCTCTGCCTGCCAACTGAGGGGGATACAGGGTCTCAGTGCTCCGGGCCCCAGCGCACAGCAGGACCTGCGGCGATCGGCAGGGGGGCGCTGCAGACAGGGCCGGGCCAAGCAGGGACCCTTGCTCAGGTTGCAAAGAACTAAACCTCATCTCTCCAGATCTGGCCCTACACATGGGGAGGGCACCTATATGGGGGCGTCCAGAACAGAGGGGGAGCCCCAGGACGCTCCATGCACCGAGACACCACGTCCTTCTGGTGCCTCAGAGATGCAGTGGCTCTCTGCTCTTCCCCCTTTCAGCCGGTGGGACATGCGGCCCTATGGGTCAACAGGCCCAAGAATTAGGGAGACAGAGGCCATGAGTGATCTTCTAGAACCCCTGATGGCACTAGCTGCAGTGCAGGGTTGACAGGACCCCGCTGGGGTGGTTTTGCAAACAGCGAGCCTGATCCTCAGCAAATGGTGCCTCTGCCTTGGGTATACCTAAAGCTTTTGGTAGAAACTTCTAGAAACAAGCACTGTTGTCATTTGTTTGTTTTTAAATTTTTGGGTCACATTTGGTGGTGCTCAGGGCTTACTCCTGGCTCTATTTTCAAGAAATCATTCCTGGTGTTGCTGAGGGGACCATAAGGGATGCCAGGGATTGAACCTGAGTTGGCCATGTAAAGGCAAGTGCCCTCCTCACTGTGTTATCTCTCCGGCTCCTGTCCTGATCCATTCTAGAGTTAGGAGTCATTCTGGGGGAATAGCAGCTCTTTCTTTAATTTTTATCTCCTCTGACCCATGGCAAAGTGAGTTCAAAGGCCAGATGGGGCAATAAGGAGAAAAAAAGGCAATTCAGTTGTAGAGGGTTATGGGGGGAGGGGATATTGAGTGACACCTCACTTCCTGGAACGAGGACAGTGTGTGGATTAAAGATCGGGTGATGAGGCTCATTTCCTAAGTGAAAAAAACTCTCTGGCCTAAGAGAGAGACCAGCGGCCTTGGTTACTCACAGCAAACAGATCTCCACTCCCAGGCCAGTCTGGCAAATGGAGTAAGTGGCAGCCGTCGGGGCCCAAAAGGCTCCATATCTATTAGAGACAGCCAGACGTCCCCGTCCGTCCATGTGAGGGGACCCACAGAATCATGGGCCTCTGCTCAGGGGTGCCACAACTCTGACCCAGAGTGGGGAGACATGACGGGTGTGAAGTGGGACACTTTCTTGGACTTTTGCTCCCTATCCCCAAGTCCTCTCCTGTATGGCCGCCTGGGGTGGAGAGACTAAAATCTGCATGGGTGGACGGACGGGCGGGTGGATGGGCTGTGAGTGCTCAAGCTTAGGGGGGGGCAAACTCGGCCCAAGCGCTCCCGCACAAGCCCCTTTCCATGGCAGTGCAGGAAAAAGCAAGGGAGGGAGTCTGGTTAGGAGAATGTTGAGGTGGGGTGGGGGACTTGAACTAAAACAGAGCTGAGGGTTAAAGGGACAGGGAGCGGGGGATGGACGGACCAGGGAAAGGCAAGCTGGGAAGAAGCCCGCTGTCCCTAGTCACGCCCTGAAGTGACTTTTCACCACAGAAAGTCACTTTGCTTCCCAGCTGAGGGCAGACAACTATGGAGGAGAGGGACGGGGCAGGCGGAGTGTCTTGCATCAGAGAAAGAAAAAGGCCAAGTATGGACGGAGGACGGCTCGCAACGTGCCCGCGCTAAGTTCAGCAAGTGAGTCCCTTCCCCTCCGTCCTGAGGGCCACTACTTCTTCATTCTCACAGCCACAGAGTCTTACCACAGAGCTTCAGCAGAAGGTTTAGGCGTCGAGAATTAATGCCCACCGGTTACCAACCCCCCAATATGGACATTGTTAATTAAGTAGAGAAATGCGCGCAGTGGCCAGGCTCTTAGGTTCCCTTGAGGAGACTCGATACACCTCGCTTTACCCAAGAACTGCCTAAAACCCTCAAGGTGCCCAGAGTCTTCCAAGAATCCAAGAGGGACGAATCCAGAGGGAGGTGCCTTGTGGAGTGAGTCAGGGACAGAAGTTGCCCTGGTGGCCCCTCCAAACTGGATCCTTATAATCTGGGTCATGGTGCTGTCTGAAAGCATCTTCCTTCATCGGGAGGGCCCAAAAGAGTAATGCCCCTATTCTGACCCACTCACCTGGGCACAGCTTAAGTGCACAGCTGGGACAACATACCTGAGAAGTTCCTGGAAACGAGCATGGTGGTGAGGATGGCACCCTGGGGAGACAGGAGGGTGCAGTGAGGGGCTGAAGAAGAAAAGGGTCTGGCCGAAGGCAAAACTAGTTAAGATTCAAAACCCACCAGCCCTATGGGGCCAGAGCCATAGCACAGCAGGGAGGGTGTTAGCCTTGAATGTGGCTGGCCCGGGTTCAATCCCCAGCATCCCACAGGATCCCTGAGCCCGCCAGGAGTGATTTCTGAGCAGAGCGCCTGATGCTGCTGGGTGTGGCCCCAAGCCCCCCAATTAAATAAATAAAGCCGCCAGGCTCAGGGGCTGCCTGAGCATGTATAAAGCCTGGTTTTGGGGTGCTGAAGCTAGCAGCCCAGAAACCAAGACATACCTTCAGTTTTCTCCGCGCATTGAACTTGCGCAAACACTCCACGGTCTCCTGGCGGTGCATCATGGACGCTACTGTGGACCGTTGCTATAAGGGAAACAAAGGCACCAGTCAGTGAGGGCCTCAGGCCACCTCAGGGTCTCACTCACAGATTGCCTCCTGTATAGTCACCTTCACATGACTCTAGAGGAAGGAAACAGAAGCTATGAATCCAGAAATGCTTTTAGAGTCCAAAGCATCCACCAGGGCCAGTTTGTTTCCCCTAGGAAGCAGAACTTTGAGCTCCCCAACTCCTCCAGCAGTTCCCCTGGCCCCCAGAAATCATCCACAGAATACATTCGGTCCTTAGGGAGCTCATCTCCACAAACTATGGATCCTATATGAGCTCTGGGCCCTGCTGAGCTGAGCAGCTCCACCCGAAGCACCCATCTATTCCTTCACTTGAGTCGGCGATTTCTCCTCTGTATATTCTTGTTCACTTCCTCCCTGAGTCTAGCCACTCGGATGTGACGGATGTTTCCTTGATGACTGGAGGTCATTATTACAAGCATCAATGAATAAATGATGTCTTAATACAGTGAGTCCTCAGGGGCTGCTAACATACAGGATGTGTCTATGAATCTGCTGCTATGGACTGAGACCAGGGCTCCCTGTGGAAGATGAGTGTTTTTCTACTGAGCCACTTTCCCAGAGAGTATTTCTCAAAGTCTTTTTTTTTTTTTTTTTTTTGAGGGGGGGGCACACCCAGTGTCGCTCAGGGGTTACTTCTGACTATGCGCTTAGAAATTGCTCCTGGCTTGGGGGACCATATAGAATGCCGGGAGATCAAACTGTGGTCTGTCCTAGGTTAGCACACACAAGGCAGACACCCTACTGCTTGCGCCACAGCTCCATACCCCTCAAAGACCTTTTTATATATATAAAAAATTATGGACCACATCTGGCAGTGCTCAAGGCTTACTTTTGTTTTGTTTTGTTTTTTTCTTTTTGGGCCACACCTGGTGACACTCAGGGATTATTCCTGTCTATATGCTCTGAAATTGGTCCTGGCTTGAGGGACCATATGGAACGTCAGGGATCGAACTACAGTCTGTCCTAGGTTAGTGTGTGCAAGGCAAATGCCCTACCGCTTGTGCCATCACTCTGGCCCCTTGAGGCTTACTTTTGGTTCTACACCCAGGGATCATTCCTGGTAGCCATATGGGATGCTGGGGATTGAACTGCCTGTGAGGCAAGTGCCCTACCCATTGTACATCACTCTGGCCCTCTGATTCTTCTTCTTCTTCTTCTTTTTGGTTTTTCGGGCCACACTCATTTGATGCTCAGGGGTTACTCCTGGCTAAGCGCTCAGAAATTGCCCCTGGCTTGGGGGGACCACATAGGATGCCGGGGGATTGAACCGCGGTCCTGATCCTTGGCTAGCGCTTGCAAGGCAGACACCTTACCTCTAGCGCCACCTTGGCGGCCCCTCTTTTTTTTTTTTTTTTTTTGACAGGGGAGTGTTTGGATCATACATAATGGCACTCAGGGGCTACTCCTGGCTCTGTGCTCAGGGATTACTTTTCTCAGTGCTCAGGGGATGGAATTGGGGTCAGTAACATACAAAATGCCTGAAGTCCTGTACTATATTTCAGGTCCTACATCTCCACTTCTCCCTTTCCTTCCCTTCTCCAATTCTTGTTTCTTTTTAGACCACACCTTGCAATAATCAGGGATTACTTCTGGCTTCGCACTCAGAAATCACTCTTGGTGATGCTTGGGTGCCATATGGGATGCTGAGAGATTGAATCCAGGTCATTTGTGAGAAAGACAAACCCTCTCTCTGCTGTACTATCTCTTGGGCCCCTACCATCTTATTCTTTTTTTTTTTTTTTTTTTTTTTTTGGTTTTTGGGCCACACCCTGTGACGCTCAGGGGTTACTCCTGGCTATGCGCTCAGAAGTTGCTCCTGGCTTCTTGGGGGACCATATGGGACGCCGGGGGATCGAACCGCGGTTCGTCCTAGGCTAGCGCAGGCAAGGCAGGCACCTTACCTTCAGCGCCACCGCCCGGCCCACCATCTTATTCTTAATGATATTCTCAATAGCCTATACATTATAAGGGGCTTTAGATTTGAACAAAATATTTGTTTTTTTATTTAGGTTTCTGGGTCACACCTGGCAGTGCTCAGGGGTCACTCCTGGCTCTGCCCTCAGAATTCACTCCTGGCAGGTTCGGGGGACCATATGGATGCCAGAATTCTTTTTTTTTTTTTTGGTTTTTGGGCCACACCCGTTTGACGCTCAGGGGTTACTCCTGGCAATGTGCTCAGAAATCGCCCCTGGCTTGGGGGGACCATATGGGACGCCGGGGGATTGAACCACGGTCCGTTCCTTGGCTAGCGCTTGTAAGGCAGACACCTTACCTCTAGTGCCACCTTCCCGGCCCCGGGATGCCAGAATTCTAACCAGGGTCCATCCTATGTTGGCTACATGCAAGGCAAATGCCTTACCACTGTACTATCACTCCGGCCCCCAACAAAATCTTTAGATTCTAAAACTCCCATGATGTGGGGGCCAGAGAGGTGGCACAGGATATGAGGCACTAGCCTTGGATACAGCCTCTGTTTGATTCCAGGCACCACACGTGCATCTCTGAGAATCACCAGCACACCCCCCCCCCCAAATGCAGGGGTGGGAACAGCCACTGAGCTCTGCTCAGGTACAGCCCCCAAACAGACACAAAAATCTACCACCACCCATCTATACTCTTTAACTAGTACCGCTTCTTCTTTGTTTACCGAGAACAGCCTTTGAACTCCTTCATCCCTGCCTTGCTCCATGAAATCATGGCCTCAAATTAGCCAAAGTCAAGGGATTCTTTCTCATCCTTGCCCAGACGCTGCAGCATCTGGTCACAGAGGCTCCATGAGGAGACCTTTGTTTCTTACACTCTCCTCCTGCTCCTATTCCAGTCAGTAGGGCTTTCAGTCCCTCTTACTGCTCCCCTCAACCCTCCTTTTCATGTCATTAACCACTGCTGTCCAGCAGTCCTTTCTTCTGGGATGGAAGCAAGAGAAGCTCATAGCAGGATCTGAGCAGCACAGAAATAAGCCTGGCTGCGACTCTTCTATTTTCCCAATTACAACCGCTTCCTTATTTGTCTGCTCATGGCTGCCAGTTCTACCTTTGCAGTTTCCCAAATGATCATCCTTCCTTGCAAAATTTCATTTCTCCTTTCAATACCATAAATGGCTCCCCATGCTTCCCCAATAAAACGCAAACTCTCTAGGCAGAAGAAAATCCCTCCATTGCTCCATCTTTTACCTCTAGTCCCTGATACTCTTGCCTTTTTCCTTTTACTTGCTTTGGAGCTATACCTGAAGGTGCTCAGGTTTACTCGGGGCTCTGCACTCAAGGTCACATAAAAGGCGAATGCCTCACCTGCTCTATGCTGTTCTGGCCCCAAGTTCCCCATGTAAAGTTTGTTATAACCTTAGCTTTTCACTATAAAAGCAATAGCTCTCTGGCTGAACTACTTCCTACTTCTAAGATCCACCCTTATTTCCCATGGCCCTAGACCATGCTAACCTGCCCACAGGTAGGTTTCCCAGGAAACTCATATATCAGCAGTCAAGTCATAGGGGCAGAAGCATCTGTACCTGCTGCTGTACTCTCTCTCCAGCCCTCTAAGCCCATTTTTTTGTTTATTATTTACTTTTTTACAAAAGAGGATAAGGGATAATAGTGGCCCTATATGGTGCTTTCTTGGTGGCCATGGATGGTGGTAAACATTGAAGTGAGGGGATGATGCACCTAAAATCATAGCCCTGGGGCTGGAGTGGTAGTGCAGCAGGGAGTGTGTTTGCCTGGCATGTGGCAGACCTGGCTTGGATCCCCAGCATCCCATGTGGTTCCCAAGCTTACCAGGAGTGATTTCAGAATGCAGAGTCAGGAGTAATTCCTGAGCACCAGAAGTGTGGACAATAAACAAACAAATAAAAATTTTCCATAGCCCTGGAGAGAGAGGGGGGAAGAGAGAGACAGAGGGAGAGAGAGACAGAGGGAGAGGGAGAGAGAGAGAGAGAGAGAGAGAGAGGGAGGGAGAAAGAGAGAGGGAGAGAGAAAGAGAGGGAGAAAGAGAGAGAGAGAGGGATAGGGAGAGAGGGAGAGAGAGTGAGAGAGAGAGAGAAAGAGAAAGAGAGAGAAAGAGACTTACGCAGACCCATGGATGCTTAAGTGCCTGGTCAGCGGTGATGCGTTTGGCGGGGTTGATGGTCAGCATCTGATTAATGAGGTTCTTGGCTTCCGGAGTCACCGTGTCCCACTCGGGGGATGGGAACTGGGGAGCAGAAACATAGAATGGGTATAGGCTGAATGCACCTCTGTCCCAGAACCTCAATACTGGGAATCACCCGTTTCGTCACCAATGTGAAGATGGGGAAAGGGAAACAGAACAGCTCAAGCAGTCAGGCCAGAAGCGGATGGTAGCTCTGAGTGTCTCTTCCGAAGACGCGGGCACTCACCCGGCCATACACCAAGCCCTATATGGTGGAGGCAGTCACAGCCCACCCACCTCGTGCCAGGCAGTGCACCAGGCGCAACCATGCTATGCCCAGGACCATTCGAATGTAGCGCTTCTTAGGTACCTGGCTCCTGCAGTGGCTGAGAAAAACCTTGCAAGCAAGGTGCTCCCTAGAACTGCAGGGGGGCACTAAGAGCGGCAGGCCCACCCGAGTCCTCAAAGTCTCCCCAGGGGCCCCTCACAGCCCAATGCGCAAACAGTGCTTACGTCATAGGCTCCGGCCTTGATCTGCTGGTAGAGTTTGTGCTGATCCTCATCCCAGAAGGGCGGGTAGCCCACGAGCAGGATATAGAGGATCACCCCTGGGGGCCAGAACATGAGGTCCTGAGGACGGCCGGAAAGGCCACCGAGGGCTCAGTGGCACCCGGGAGACCTGGGGTACCAGCGGCTACCATGGCACCGCCAGCCCCTCAACGCTGCTATGACTACCTATCATTGGGCTCAGCAGAAACCGTTAGGTATCCCCCGAGGTGTGGGCAAATCCTCTTCAAGAAGGACACACTTCTCAGGACACACTTGGGGCCAGAGTTATATAGGACAGTGGGGAGGGTGTTTGCCTTGCATGAGGCTGACCTAGGTTCCAGACTTGATCTGTGGCATCCCATAGGATTCCTCGAGCACCACCAGGAGTGATTCTGGAATGCACAATCAGGAGGAAGCCCTAAACACCATTGGGTCTGCCCCCCCCCCCCAAATCAAAGAAGGATGCACTTGGGGAGGCAGGTGTGGTGGAAAGGACCATCCTGGGGTATTGGGGCAGGCACTGAATCTCATACACTAGGAAGAACAATGCTGCTTTCTTAACACCCTTGGAAGCCAAGGGCCCTTAGCCCCAAATTGTGGAGTGCGGAGTGGACTTACCGCAGGCCCAGATATCCACGGGTTTTCCATACGGATCTTTTCTCAAGACCTCAGGGGATAAGTAACCCGGGGTGCCAGCAAATCCTGTAGCAGAAGAGAGGGCAAAGGCTGAACCCACTTCCTTGGTCAGATACACCACAGCAGCGACTCCCCACACCCCA
Source organism: Suncus etruscus (assembly GCF_024139225.1). Lineage (NCBI taxonomy): Eukaryota > Metazoa > Chordata > Mammalia > Eulipotyphla > Soricidae > Suncus > Suncus etruscus. The sequence goes on along the minus strand of NC_064862.1, from coordinate 51,332,428 downwards.
GTTCTGTCCTGTCTGGCTGTTTTCAGGGGCAGCTAGGGGCATTGCCAGGAGCCAACAGCACAGGGTCAGCCCAGGTCAGCTTCTGGTTCTGAAGGAGGAGAAAGGTGCATTTGCAAGAGGAGAAAAGTGGGGAGAGGGTGTGGCATTCCAGGGCTGTAGTGGCGGCTCTTACCAAACCAAGCCTGCTGCTCTCCCTGTACTTCGATGGCGAGGCCAAAGTCCGCCAGCTTGACGGCGGCGCCCTTGCATTTACTGGCCAGCAGCAGGTTCTCAGGCTGCAGCAGGGGAAGAGAGAAAGAGAGAGAAAACAATCCAAGTTGGGCAGGAATGCTAGCGTAGCGGTAAGGCGTTTGTCTTGCATGCGGCCGACATGGGTTCCCTGGCGTCCCCATATGGTCCCCAAGCCTGCCAAGAGTGATTTCTGAGCACAGAGCAAAAAGTAACCCCTGAGCACCACCCGGTGTGGCCCAAACCCCTCACCCAAATCCCAGCAAGGCAAAGCCAAGGGAGCCACTGCAGTACCAGCATCTGAGACCAGGGGGCGCTAGCTCCTCGCAAAGCGGGCAGTACCTTGAGGTCGCGGTGCACGATGTCATGCTGGTGGATGTGGCTGACGCTCTCCAGGATCTGGTGGATACAGTGGCTGCGGGAGCAGAAGCAATGGAAACGTCGGCGCTGGGGTGCAGGGGCGCATGGCCCCTCTGCCACCGCACTGCCGCGGAGAAAGCGTGCACCCAGGGGTCACAGAGAACCCCAAGAGCCTCTGGGCCACACCTGGTGGCTCTCAGGGGCTGCTCCCAGATCTGTGCTCAAGAATCACTCTTAGTGGGGCCAGAGAGATAGATGGAGGTAAGGCATGCAGAAGGATGGCGGTTCGAATCCTGGTTCGAATCCCATATGGTCCCCCGAGCCTGCCAAGAGCAATTTCTGAGCATAGAGCCAGGAGTAGTAACCTCTGAGTGCTGCCGGGTGTGACCCGCCCCCTCCCAAAAAAAAAGAAAAAAAGAAAATCACTCTTAGTGGGTTCTAATGACCATATATGGGATGTCGAGGATGGAACCTGGGTAGGCTGAGTGTAAGGCAAACTCCCTCCCCGATGTGCTATCACTCCAGTCCTTTGTTTTGTTTTTGGTTGTAGTTGTTGTTGTGGTGTGTGTGTGTAGCATTTCAAATGATGAATTTTATGCAAGAAAAGACCAACTAAGACAGTCCACCAACTGTTGCTTCCTACAGCTCTGTCAAACCCTCCGTCTGTCTCACAAACCCCCATCAAACTCTTGATCCAAGGCGGAGGCTTGAGAACTGTGAAAACATGACACAGAGACTAGAGTGATAGCACAGCAGAGAGCACGCCGACCTTGCATGTGGCTGACCTGGGCTTAATTCCCAGCATCCCATAGCATCCCCTGAGCCAGCCAGGAATGATCCCTGAGCACAGACCCAGGATTAAGTACTGAGTACCATTGGTATTGCCCCAAAGCTAAAACAATAACATAAAAGAAAAGTGTCCCCCCCCCAAAATAAATAATTTTACCCCAAGGAGAAACTGCAGGATAAGCTGACCACTGGGGGAGGAGTCCCAGGCTGCAAGTAAGGCTACTTTTCCATGTGGGGGATGGGGGTCCTTTACAATAAAAGTTGATCCAGATGCTCTGGTCCTGAATAGCAGGCTCAAGCTACAAGAGCCCCGTGCCTTGTGGTGGCCCCCCATGTGGTTTCAGAGAAAGGAGCTGAGTTGAAATCACTAAGATTCCAGTATTCCTGAGAGCTGCAGGGGACATTTGGTGGCGAGTACGGCCAAGACCAGTCACCAGGCCTCCCTGGGGGACCCAGCCCCACTGCCAGCCAAAGAGCCTTGGAGACTGAGTCTCAGAGTGCGTCGCCTCCACAGAAAAGTATAATTAGAACGGACCAGCGAGCGGGAGTGCTGTCTGGCCAAAAATGGCAAAAGTGCGAAGTGTCCCGGCAGAGCCAGGCCAGGCCCACTGGTACAGTCACCCATGGGCTCTCCCCCCTCCCACCAGTCCTCCTGGAATCCAGTGCCCCCACTTGGACATTAGTTTTCTTCCCCCCCCCACCCCCCACTCCAGCTATAGCATCTGAGGTTGATCAGTAGACACAGGGCCAGTTCTGGGGTTGAGAAATCGGTGAGGGATTTGTACTCTCCCAGCTCTCCAGAGCCAGCCAGCACAGCCATGTCATGCCAGGAGGGATGATCAGAACCATCTTGTGGGGGCGACACCCCAAGAGAAAACAGGGGGGTAAGGGGAGGAGCTGAGGCAGGGAAGGGAAGGCCAAGAGAGCTGAGGAGTGGTGGTGGCAGGAAATGCAGCTCAGGATGGAGCCGCTGGGGCTGTGGGGTGCACTATCTAACTGTAAGGAACCCCCTTCACCCCTGCTACAACTGGTCATAGGGGTCACAGCTCCAGATGCCATGGCTGAGCAATTGGTTCAGTGATCCCTGACCTGTTTGCACCCCTTCAGGCCCATGATCAAGTTCACCTCAACCAGGGTTTACCATCCCCTGGAAAAAAAAAAGCCCACACAAACAACAGAACTGATCTCAAGGGCTACTAAGAAGGGTCCTTGGGGGTGCCTGAGAGCACCCTGGGTGAAAAAGTAAAGGTTATTTCTGAAGGGAGCCTTGTAAAAGCATTGCAAAAAGATAATTTTTGTTTTGTTTTGAGCTACACCCAGGCTTGTTCCTGGCTCTGTGTGCAGGGGTTATTCCTGGCAGACTTGAGAATCATCCATCTAGGATGCCAGGGACTGAACCTGTGTTGATCATGTGCAAGGCAAGTGCCCTACCCTGCTAACTATTGCTCTGGTCCCTGCCCCCCCCCCAAAATGGGTGGCCACATTTAGCCATACTCAGGGGTGACTCTTGGTGCTGTGCTCAGAAACTACTCTTGGCAGGCTCAAGAGACCATATGAGATGCTGGGCATCAAACCTGAGTCAGCCATGTACAAGGCAAATGCCCTCTCCACTGTGCTATAGCTCTGGCCTCCATCCCTGCAAATATTTTTATATTGGAGAGCTCTTATTTTATTTATTTATTTATTTATTTATTTATTTATTTATTTAGGTCACATACAGCAGTGCTCAGGGCTTACTCTGGGTCCTGTGCTCAGGACTCAGGGAACCATATGAGATGCCGGGGATCAAACCAGGGTTGGCTGTGTGCACGGCAAATGCCACTGTACTATATCTCTGGCCTATTTCTTCCATATTTGACTTATGATCACAGCCACAGAATGCAGTCTCCAGCCCAGCCCAGATTTGCAGAATCTCTGTGCAGAAGCTTTCCTACTTTTCTCCCCCAGAAACAGCTCTAATAGACACAATACTTAGACCCCCAAATGTAGCCAAGCGCACGCAGGGGCCCCAGGCCGCACGTCTCACCTGGCATCAGCCTCACTGTAGTACTCCCTGGCCACGATGTCTTCAAACAGCTCTCCACCGGTGACCCTGCAAGAATTGGGGCAAGTGGCTCAGAGGAGGAAAAAGCCAGTTGGCCACCCACTCAGGGACCACCCCAGGGAGACTTTTGCAAGAAGCGCCAAGTGGACACATGTCTTTGTCTGAGAGCCCAGAACATGCTAGATGTCTCACTTGAGACACAGGGCTCCTCTCTGGGTGATGCGGATCTGCCCATGTTTCAGAGCATGACTGATGGAGTAGCACCAGCTCAAGCCAGACTTGCAAGTAAGGGAAAGTCTAGTGACAAAACCACCGACTGCACTCGAGACCATCACAGAAACCAGGCCAGAGATTATGGGAGTAGTTGCCAGACCAACTCAGTGGCAGGAGGAAGAAGAGACAGAACAGAGCAAAGCTTGGAAGACAGCAGAGAGGCATTTCCAGGAGGAGAGAAGGAACCATTCTGAAGGAATTAGAGCCACAAGCCAAGTGCAGGAAGAGACCAAGTAGAGCCCATAGAATGACTAATAAAAACAGCCTTTGCCTTCCCAGAATTGCCACAGTCACATTCCTGTAGCGAGGGCAGCGACCACCAACAAACAAGAAAAAAGCATCTTGGGGCCGGAGAGATAGCATGGAGGTAAAGCGTTTGCCTTTCATGCAGAAGGTCATCGGTTCGAATCCCGGTGTCCCATATGGTCCCCCGTGCCTGCCAGGAGCAATTTCTGAGCATGGAGCCAGGAGTAACCCCTGAGCACTGCCAGGTGTGACCCAAAAACCACAAAAAAAAAAAAAAAAAAAAGAAAAGAAAAGAAAAAAGAGTCTTGTGGACCCATAGAGCTGAGCCAGGGGATCATGGGGCACTAGGTCCATCACCAAGGGAAACTCAAATCTGGGAAGCCCCCCCTCCTCCCCACCTCAGAAAGTTTCACTTACAGGTCAAACACGAGGTAGTGAAACCCTTCTTCAGAAATACTGTCATGGAGACGTACTGCAAAAGATGACACAGGACAGATTAGCAAAGAGAAGATGTTTGGGTTGCTGTCTGCCCTAGCCCGGTAGGATTCTCTGCCCAGGGCGCCCCCTCCCAGCCACACAGTGGGAACAGACCACCAGACTCTGGCTGCCAGCACCACTGTATGCTTCAAGCAAGGGCTAGAAGCTTCCTGGAGGCTCAATAAAGCTAAGAGAAGCCAGGGCAAGGGGTGGGGACAGCTGCAGAGGGTCTCAGGGTCTGCTGGGTGTTGCAGCCCCAGCAGCATTGAGGGACAGCAAGGGCACAAGAACAGGGTTGGGGGGGGGAGAGAAAGAGAGTGAGAGTGAGAGAGAGAGAGAGAGAGAGAGAGAGAGAGAGAGAGAGAGAGAGAGCTTAGAGGTAGGGAGGAGTCTCAGACTGTACTGGAAGGAAAGGAAGGGCAGGCCGACCAGAAAGGCCTGTGGAGTGAGGGGCGCAGGACACAGTGCGGGTGACAGTCGGCAGTGACAGCCATGGGGGTGGTTGCGTCCCACACACGTTCCTATAGCTGTTCCCAGTAAGGCACAGTGCCAGGTGGTGCCACTGATGTGTCTTTTCCTTCGTGGACTCAGGGGCCACATCTGGAAGGCTCAGGATTCAGTCCTGGCTCTGACCTCAGGCTTACTCCTAGGGGGACTCAGGGAACCATGTGGGGTGCCAGGGATCAAACTAACTGAGAACTGCCCCCCTGACTTGTGAGTCCCAAGGACCTTCTGGGGCTCAAGGGTCTGAAGGCATGAATCCTCTTCCCAAAGGGTGAAGAGAGGGTGCAGTGAGATGCAGACCCGATTCTTCCTGTCCCCATAGCCAGGTCTGTATCACTGCTCCCAATCAGAATGTGAGGGAGGCCCAGGAGTTGGCATTGGGGAGAGGCAGGCGAGATCACATCTCTGTCACCATCTCCTCAGGCTGAGCACTGAAAACCCAGCAGCTCTACACCAGTACAGGACACCTGAATAACCACTCAGGGCAGCAGAGGATGAGGCAGTCCTTGACCTGGCAGAGCCAGAAAAGGCCAGAGCAGAGTCCCTGCTGGGACCAGAAACAAACCACAGCTCTAAGTCTCCGGCAGGCTCTGCACGAGCAAACACATTTGCACATACATGATGCATTCACATAAACACCTGCAAATATACAAGCACAAACACACACGGACACATGGACACACACGCACAAACTCACATACATATAAATACACAGGCAAACTTGCATTCACGCACACATTCATACATTACCCCGTGGCGCCTTCCTCTGGCCCCCCCTCTGGCCTCTGCTCCAGGCCCTCTGACCCTGCAGAAAAGCCTCACACCAAACTTGGCAGCCGAGCACTTAGAGAGAGAGAATTTGTCTCGAGTACTATATAGAATGCTAGGATCACAGGTTGGCTGCAATTGAGGCAAATGCCCCTTCCCCACTGTGCTATTTTTTGGGGGGATTTGCGCCACACTTGGCGACTCTCAGGGGTTATTCCTGGCTCTATGCTCAGAAATTACTCCTGGCAGACTTGGGGGACCATATGGGATGCTGAGGATCGAACCCATGCCGGCCTCATACAAGGCAAACACCCTACATGCTGTGCAATCGCTTCATGCTTCCCCCACATCCTGTGCTATTGCTCTGACCCCAGCTGTTTTTTTTTTTTGTTTATTTGTTTTTGTTTTTATTTTTTTTATCACACCTGGTGGTGCTCAGGAGTTACTCCTGGCTCTGTGCTCAGAAGTTGCTCCTGGCAGGCTCAGGGAACCATATGGGATGCTAGAATTCAAACCGGGGTCCATCCTGTGTTGGCCTCGTGCAAGGCAAACACCCTTACTACTGTGCTACCACTCTGCCCCCCCCCCCAACTGTTTTTTTCTTTCCTATACTTGAGTAAATGAAATAACCCTTTTCTCTAGGTCCACAGAAGATAGGAGGAGTTTCCAAAACAACCAGACCTCCAAGCCCCCCCACAAACATACCCAGGCACAATCAAACAGGGGCCCTGAGTTCTGCCTCTCCCCATCTTTCCCTCTGCACTTCCCTGGTGTGAGTCGGTGCCTCATGCTGATCCCACTGCAACTGCAGCTACCTTGTTTCCAAAGGACTTTCCATTTAATTAAAAATTTGCTATTAAAAAGCATTAAAGTGTGTAAGACAAATAATCTCTGGAAATCAGCTGTCCCGGAGTTCAAGTGCAGCTTCTTTAGGGCAATGACCAATGGCAGTGGGACGGAGGATACGGATCTGTGCTGAGCTCCACTGTCCCCCACCCTCACCCCAACTCCCTCAACACAGCAGGGCAGGTGGGAAAGGGTAGGGCAGGAGAAACAGACAGACAGGCCACAGGGAGAGCCTGCCTATGTTAGCACACCTGCATGTTGTCCCGCCATCCCTGAGCCATTGCCTTCTTGCTGTGTATACTGTTTAACCAGACCCTTGTGTCAATGTGGCACAGTGCCCCGAGTCCCTCCACTGGACCAGAGAGGGAAACTGAGGCAGTGAAAGATGCCAGATCCTATAAAGGAGAAGCAGCAAGGTGTAGGCCTGAAAATAGCTACTGCCAAGAGCCCAGAAACTACAGATGTATAGTTTAGTGAGCGAGCTAGTCCTTTCCCTCCTCCCCAACAGGGTCCCTGTGATTGAGCCCATCTAGCAGTGCCCAAGAGGCCTGGCTGCCTATGGTGGTGAGATCAAGTCATCCAGCGTGGCCTGGGGTAGTTTCCTCCAGGAGAGACACAGGAGGTGAGGCCTGCACTGGTACCTCAAGCAGGGCTGGGGTGCATGAGGCAGGTGGCTCTGGTGTGGCCCCAGCCCTGAGCACCTTGAGGTGCTCAGGAGAGGAATAACCAGCAGGAGAAAGGGCCTTGAGGACATCCTGGCCTCATCTAGGCTGCTTCAAAACTGTGGAAGGAGGGGCCGGAGAGATAGCATGGAGGTAAGGCATTTACCTTTCATGCAGAAGGTCATCGGTTCGAATCCCGGCGTCCCATATGGTCCCCCATGCCTGCCAGGAGCAATTTCTGAGCACGGAGCCAGGAAAAACCCCTGAGCACTACCGGGTGTGACCCAAAAACCACACACACACACACACACACACACACACACACACACACACACACACACACACACAAAACAAAACTGTGGAAGGAGGGACTGAACCAAAAGCACAGGGGTAGTAGGATATTCGCCTTGCACGCAACCAACACCGGACTGACCGGGTTCAATCCCCCTCATCCCCGATGGTCTCCTGAGCCTACCAGGAGTGATTTCTGGGCGCAGAGTAACCCCTGAGCACCACCAGGTATGGCCCAAAATAAACAAAAAACAAACAAAAACTGTGGAAGAAGATATCAAACATGACTCCAAACACCCAAGATTAAATCTTCCAAAACTGGGGCCAGAGAGATAGCATGGAGGTATGACATTTGCCTTACATGCAGAAGGACGGTGGTTGGAATTGTGACATCCCATATGGTTCCCTGAACCTGCCAGGAGGAATTTCTGAGCATGGAGCCAGGAGTAACCCCTAAGTGCTGCTGCGTGAGACCCAAAAATAAATCAATAAATCTTCCAAAACTGAGGAAGTCCTAGGCTAAGTGTTGGAGCTATTTCCAATCTTTAAAAACCACCCAGCAGGGGGCAGAGCAAAGCGAGTAGGGTGTTTGCCCTGTACATGGTCGACCAGGTTTTGATCGCCCGCATCCCATATGGTTGATCGAGCCTGCCAGGAGTGATTTCAGAGGCAGAACCAGGAATAACCCATGAGTACCAATGGGTGTAACTAAAAAAAAAAAAAGCCCAACAGGGGTTAGAGAGACAGTGCATAGGTGAAGGCCTTGTATCAGCTCACCTTGATCTGATCCCCAGCACCCCATATGGTTCCTGGAGCTCTGCCAGATGTGACCCCTGAGTTAGTCCTGAGCACAACAGGGTGTGTCCCCCCCAAAAAAAACCCAATAAAAATCAAAACAAATTCACCCAACAAGGGGCCAGGATGGGTGGACCCAGGGTGTGGCTTGTGGTGGCCACTGACTATTGCCAGGTATTGGCCACAGCAATTAAAAACATGCAAACGGTCCGGCGTCCCATATGGTCCCCCAAGAAGCCAGGAGCAACTTCTGAGCACATAGCCAGGAGTAACCCCTGAGCGTCACAGGGTGTGGCCCAAAAACCAAAAAAAAAAAAAAAAAAAAACAAAAAAACATGCAAACGGGGCCGGAGAGATAGCATGGAGGTAAGGCGTTTGCCTTGCATGCAGAAGGACAGTGGTTCAAATCCCGGCATCCATATGGTCCCCCGAGCCTGCCAGGAGTGTAGAGCCAAGAGGAATCGCTGAGCGCTGCCAGGTGTGACCCAAAAACCAAATAAATAAATAAAAACAAGCAAACAAGAACATCCAAAGTTGCCTAACAATATACATTATTTTCTAATTTGTGAGGTGAGAGTCTTGGGGTCACACCCAGTGATATTCACCAGCTGTTCCTGGCGGAGTGACCCCTGATATGTTGGGGATGTGAACCAGGGTCCTGGGCAAGGCAAGAGCTGTCCCTCCTATTCCATTTCTCCTGTCCTAACAATATGCCACAGTTTGTTTTAGGGCCACACGCAGCAATTTGCTCAGGGCTTCCTCCTGGCTTTCTGTCTAGGAATCACTCCTGGCAGTTGTAGGGATCGAACTCAGACCAGCACACCCACCCTCTTGCTTCTTCTTGAGCAGCAGAATGGGTGCTGGGCTGTGGTTCTGAGACTCACACACACACACATGGGCCCGGAGAGATAGCACAGCGGCGCTTGCCTTGCAAAGGTGGTTGGTTCGAATCCCGGTGTCCCATATGGTCCCCCGTGCCTGCCAGGAGCTATTTCTGAGCAGACAGCCAGGAGTCACCCCTGAGCACCGCCGGGTGTGGCCCAAAAACCAAAAAAAAAAAAAAAAAAAAAAAAAAAAAAAGAGACACACACACTAAAGATGTGGATGTGAGCATCCCACGACCTCCACTCCCATCATCTCCCCCAAGCCTCTTGGCTCTGAATGCACTGACCCAGCTCATGACAATTTTGCGAGAAAACTCTGACAGATGCACAAGGGAGATACGCAAGATACGTGAGACTTGGGGGTCACTGACCCAGCAAACCTCAACCTCAGACCTAGAGAGCAAGATGGGGCTAGAGCGAATAGTACAGTGGGGAGTGTGGGGAGTGCACTTGCCTTGCACACGACAGACCAGGGCTCAATCCCCAGTTTCCTATTAGATCCCTCAAGCCTGCCAGGAATGAGCGCAGAGCCAGGAGTAACCCCCGAGTGCTGATGGGTGTGACCCCAAAACAAAACAAAACAAACAAAACTGTAGGGTTTGCACCTGAGCCAAGGCCCTGAGCAGCTGCTCTATGAAGAGCCCCTGACTGGCAGTAGAGACAGTCCTTGGAGGCCTGGGTTCAGCCCCACCTTAGCAGCAGAAGCTGAGTTTCCAGAGGATTCCGTGCTGATTCAAGAGCATGCATACGTTTGCACTGTGATGCTCTAAGCATAGTGCCCGCATGCATACGTTTGCACTGTGATGCTCTAAAAGCATAGTGCCCGGCTGTGAGAGGAGCAGCAGGGCTGGTGTCGGGAAAGGAAGAAAGTCTATTCATCAGAGGCAGGAAGTGCAGGGAGCAAGAGAATCACAGGTAGATGCGCGCAGTGTAGACCCAGGACGATTAGCTCTTCAACTCTGCTCTCCCTCCCCTAGCTGCTCTGGGCCCTGCTGAGCAAACACCTCCCGCCCAACAGGCTTATTCTTGTTGAATTAAGACACTTAAAAAATGTCTTTTTTGTAAGAAGCAGTTGTGGGCTCCTGAGGAAACGGTACACAGAGAGCTTCCACATCCTTTGTCCTGCCTAACAGATCAGCCCTTCACCCCCAAGACCAGCACTATCAGGCCAAGCCAGCACAGCTGCTACTTCAGACAGATCAGTGAATCTAACTCTGAGACCTCATTAGCACACAGAGCCCATGTTTACATTACATGTTTACATTATATTTACATCTTCCTATTGGCCCTAAATTCTGAGAAAGAATCTTCAGGAGAGCATAAGAGATACCCCAGCTCCTGGCATCCAGCGTCCTTTGAGCTCTGGCCTCCAAGATGCTATACATGGCTCTGGGCACACTTATGCTCTCAGTTCCACAGCAACTGGGGTGAGGTCTACTTGGCATCTTTATGAGAGGGAGTTCAGGAAGGTAGACCACTAAGTCCCATGAGCGGAGCCACAGAGAGAACCAGACAGTAAACTGGGGGGGCATAGAATAGTCCTGTTTCTTGCCATGAGCCACATCAGTTGGGATCTAGCGCATCTATGGGTCCCTTGCCAACCCAGGTGTCCTGGTTCTACCCAAAAGGCTGAGTCTGGCCTGGCTGGCTCCCCGCAGGACCAGATCTGACTCCCCTCCCCAGTCCTTGTGTCCTAGACCCCAAAATAAGGCTCAGACCACCCTGGTAGAAGTAATGGGATGAAAACGGAATGTGAGGTTGGAACATGTTGGCAGAATACATGTCCAGCCCACACCCCTGAGTGCAGGGAACCTCCAAATGGAATTGGCAGCTCTGTCATCTGCCTGACTTCTTCATTGGAGCAGCCCAATAAAAGAGATATGAGGGGCTCGAGCCATAAGACAGTGGGGAGGTTGCTTGCCTTGCATGTAGCTGACTTGAATTTGATCTCCAGCATCCCATAGGGTTCCCTCGTGTACTGCCAGGAGTAATTCCTAAGCCCAGAGCCAAGAGTAACCCCATATACCTCCAGGTGTGACACTAAAACTAAACAAACCAAGGAAAGAGCTATGAAACCAGGCAAAGCCTGAAAGGTGAACAATAGAACACAAAAGGCAACCTAGGGTTCTTTTGCCACTAGAAGCCCCATTTGAGCCTCTCCTAGTCATTCCATCAGAACCCTTCCGACTGAACCTCCAAACCCCCCGTCAAAGGTGCTGCTCTGTCTCACACTAGCACCTCCCTGGCATGATGACCAGCAAGTTTCTGGCCTCAAACCCTGGGCTCCAGCGGCCAGAACTCCAGTGTATCTATGCTGCTGGAGCTTGCCTCAATCCTGTCCTGAAATTCTGGGTCCTAGGTGCCACATTCCCTGAGCTGACAGAAACTGAGCAGGCCACAGAAATATGAGCCAGCGAGGTAAGGCAGGCCTGGGGGCCATGGGATTCTGGGGGCAGCCACGTGCCCAAGCTCAGCTTGATTTGCTGCCCAATGCAATAGCCAGGGAGTTGCCCCCCAATCCCTGCCCCCTTAAATGTGAAATCTCATTTGCCAATACTGGAAAATAATAAGAAATATTCTCTAATGGTAAAGGGATATGCATGATAACAATATTACAATCAGTAACAATATTGCAAACCAGTGTCTAAAGAGAGGATGGAGGGAGGAGGGGAGGGAGGAAGGGAGGAAAGAAGGGAGGGAAGGGGAGAGGGAGAGGGAGAGGGAGAGAGAGAGAGAGAGAGGGAGAGAGAGAGAAAGAGAAAGAGAGAGAGAGAAAGAGAGAGAGAGAGAAAGAGAAAGAGAGAGAGGAAAATTGTCGGTCCCAGAAGTAGGCAAAGGAGAGGGTGGGAGGGAAAATGAGGACATTGGTGGTGGGAAATGTAAAGTAGTGAAGGGTGCTGGATATTGTAAGACTGAAATGTGATCATGAACAACTTTGTAGCTGTGGGGAAAAAAACTAAACTGTATTATGAACAACCATGTAACCACGGTATTTAAAATAATTTCAAAAAATTAAAAAAAAGATCTCTGACCATGGAGTCAGTCCAACAAAAGAAGCCTGCATATGTATATGTGAGCACTATGTGGGTAGCTTAGTGGCCTAGGCCACTTCTCTCCAACCTCGCTGGCCATACCGGGTTGGGGAACCATACAAGGGGAGGGTGTCAGTACAGATAGATCACTCAGGAGCGATGGTTCCTTCTCCCAGCACAGGACCTGTCAGCTGAGAGGGGCTGGCCCCAAGGGACAGGCAGCACCAGGCTGGCTGGCAGGGCTCTGGCTCCTGGCAATGTGCTCTGAGTGTAACCCAAGCTGCCTGATTGCCATCCATAAAGCCCTGTGTGCTCGAGTTCCTGTTACCTCCAAACTGCTCCTGCCCTGTGGCCTGAGGTCAAGCCAACCTGAGCAATCCTCAGTAGGAGCTCGAAGCCCCTTGCAGGATCTTGGTGGCCCTGGGCAGGTCAGGAGAAAACAAAGCTGCTGCAGCAAGTTGCCTCCCAGCCCTGGCCAGCAGTGACCCGTCGGGCACCGTGGGAGCGCGGCTATTTAGGCCAGGCCCGAGAGCAGGAACATGTGTTGTTCTTTGTGATGACTCAGGCCTTTCAGGGAAAGCCTAGGAGATGCTCTGGCCGAGCAGCCGCCAGCCAAGACAAGAGCTTCAGTTCAGTCCCTGTGGCCAGCCCAGTCTCTGTCTTCTCCGAGTAGCTACAAAACAGGAGCCGATGCTTTGGGCCAAGGCATTTTTTAGGCTGAATAATGTAAAAGAGAGCCAGAGTGGGCTGTGGCAGGCCAAGCTCCTCAGGCTTCAGAACAACCAACAATGTGCTCTTGTGTGTCCCCCGAGGCAGGGTGAGAGCAGGGAGAAAACACTCTGGGTTTTGATGTTGTTTTGTTTTTGTTTTGCCCTCCTCCTTCGGAGGGGATCTTGCCATTCCCACTTCAGAGAAGCCAGGCATGAGGGCAGCTTGCGTTCCCTGCTCTGGGAAGGCAAATGGGAGAGGTCCTGGAAACTGCCCAGAGGGTGCCAACCATGGTGACAAGAACAGAACTCCAGGTCCAGACACATGACACGATCCCTATCACAAGAGTTGGGGAAGGCACCTGATGAGGACCTGGCTGGCTCCTGGCCTCACAGCTCAACCAGAGACAGATGGATGGAGCTGGGCAGGAATCTGTGAGCTGCTCACATGGCTCATGTCTACGCCTCGACGCACGTTGGTACAGAGATACTTGGGTCCCAATGCCAGAATGTGTCTCCTCGGTTCTGGGCAGGGCCCTACTGTTCACTATCTGGCAGGAGGCAGCGAACTAGGTGCAGAAGTGACTCCTGCACGAATGAAGCAGAAGCTGGCAGTCCTCTCCAGTCCCCCCTAGATGTCCAAGAGTACTCACCAATGTTGGGGTGCTTTAGAAGTCGGCATATCCGGGCTTCACGCTCCAGCTTCTGGTGATCTGAGTGCAGGAGAAAGTAAAGAAAAGCAAAGTGTCAGTTGGCTGTTCTGTTCATGGGCCCCAGGCAGCTCTGCTCCTCCTAGTTCTGGACAGTAAACTAGACACACACACACACACACACACACACACACACACACACACACACACATGCACACACACACATATACACATATCCCAGCCTTCACTGTACGAGCATAGGTTGCAGCATCCTAATGACAAAGTGAAGCAAGAGCAGGGAGGGCTCTTGTCTGGCACACAGTTGACCCAGGGTTCAATCCCTGGCATCCCATATGGTTCCCCAAGCCTGACAGGATTAATTCCAGAGTGCAGAACCAGGAATGTTCCCTGACCACTATAAGTGTAGTCCCCAAACAAAAGCAAAAATTAGATAAGCAAAGACAAGCATATATCTAAAGATAAAGTCTAGGGCTACTTTGTCCTAGAGGAGGAAACACCTAGTGAAGCTGGGCTATGAATCCTCAGTCCGTCACCTAAAACCTAGTATTCCCTCCACTACAGAAAATGGGGTGGGGATTGTGAGAGGTTGGGAGGGTCTGGAACCCTTATCGCATTCGTCATATGAACGAAAGCTAAACTTCCTGTAGCATGTGTCATACAATACCTTATCAAATGTAAGGCTGAAGGTAAAGAGGAACCAACAATAATAAAGATGGTCTTTTAAGTGACAGCTAACACTGGGGGCCAGAGCTCTAGGACATTGGCAGGGCATTTGCCTTACATGCAGCTAACCTGGGTACGATCCCTGGCATCCCTTTATGGTCCCTTGCACACTGCTAGGAGTGACTCCTGAGTTAAAAGCCAGGTGTAAGCCCTGAGCACCACTGACTATAGCTCAAAACCCAAAAGGAAATTTGAAAAATTAAAAAAAATAGTTAAGCCTATATATATATATATATATATATATATATATATATATATATATATATATATATATATATTTGGTTTTTTTTTGTTTGTTTGTTTTTTGGGGGGGGGGTCACACCTGGCAGTGCTCAGGGGTTACTCCTGGCCTCCTGGCTCTATGCTCAGAAATCGCCCCCGGCAGGCACAGGGGACCATATGGAATGCTGGGATTCGAACCACCAACCTTCTGCATGAAAGGCAAACACCTTACCTCCATACTATCTCTCCGGCCCCTTCTGTATATATTTTCATTCATCCTTGTATCCCCTGTGGGCTGGTACCAGTACAATGTCCATGTCACAGAAATCATGCATTTGCCCAGGATCCCACTAACATGTACTGAAGCAAAAACCATTGTCTTGACAGAAATGACCAGAATCCAAGTGCCCAGACCGGGAAGGCAGGTGCCAAGCAGGACCACAAGAAGTAGCAGCCTGGGGCCGGAGAAATAGCATGAGCACTGCCAGTTGTGACTCAAAATCCAAAAAAAAAAAAAAAAGTAGCAGCCTGAAGTTCCCTCCCCCTCTGTCCCTCTGCTCACAGCACACTGGAGCACCTGCCCAAAGTCCATCCATTTCTTCTTCTTTTCTCTACAGTCACTTTCTTCTCCTTCCTCTCTTCCCATCCAGCAAGCTATGAGGGCTGATTAACAGCCTCTATTCTTTTTTGGGGGGGTTACATCCAGTGGTGGTGCTCAGGGGTTACTCCTAGATCTGAGCTCAGAAATCGCTTCTAGCAGGCTGGGGGACCATATGGGATGTCGGAGATTGAACCTGGGTCCATCCTGGGTTGGCCACATGCAAAGCAAATGCCCTATCGCTGTTATCACTCCAGCCCCAAACAGCCACTATTCTATATGCCAGGCAGAACAATGGCCTCTCTTCCTTTGACCCTCCTGAAACTGCAGGAAGGAGGGATGAGTTCATTTTTCCTCCATCACGGTCACAGACATGGGACTTCCAGAAGACAGAGAGCGCCAGAGAGCGAGTGAGGAGGTGTGTTGGCCCTGTATCTGGCTGACCCCAACCAAGTTGATTCCTAAAGAACAGTAGGGAGTGACCCTCCCAACTGCCTGGGGACAGAGCTAGAACTCCCGAGAACTGCAGATATGACCCCAAGTTCTCCCTTCAACAACAAAAGCAGGACCAGAGTCTGCAAGAGAACAGTGAGTGAGGGCGTCTGTCCTGCATGCAGCTGACCTGGGTTCAATCCCCTACATCCCAGATGGTCCTGTGAGCACCAGGAGTGATCCCTGAGCGCAAAGCCAGGAGTCAGCTCTGAGCACTGCCAGGTATGGCCCAAGGGAGGTGGGGAGAATATCCTGTTCAAGGTGGCAAAGGGGTGGCAAGGTGGCACACAGAAATAGTGAGGAACAGTATCTGTGCTGCACACAACTGCATCACAACTGCATAGAGTAAAGTGAGGGAATCAAGCAAAGATCTCAAAGTTTTGGGAGGGGGCATTGTTCGGATCACCCCAACTTCTCCAAGTCCAGGCCATGCCTTCACTGCCTCACTTTCTTGGCTGCCTTGGGGAGAGCTTCTATCTACCCACCTCAGTCCTGAATAGCCTCCCAGGAATTCCACAGCTGCTCCCTTTTTACAGGTGAGAAGACTCATGGGGAGGCCTGGGCTTTAGCCTCCCTCACTCTCACTCTCCTGTAAACTGCATGTAGGCTCTGCTCAAAGAAACTGTGGGGACCAGCCGAAAGAAGCTGGTCATCCATTCCAGCTACCTCAGTTCTGGTGGGACACCCTGGGCAGGACCCCACCTTCCTGCACCCGAGTCTCAGAGACTGTTAGAAGTGGGGGTGCTGGGGCCGGGCGGTGGCGCTAAAGGTAAGGTGCCTGCCTTGCCTGCGCTAGCCTTGGACGGACCGCGGTTCGATTCCCCCGGTGTCCCATATGGTCCCCCAAGCCAGGAGCAACTTCTGAGCACATAGCCAGGAGTAACCCCTGAGCATTACCAGGTGTGGCCCAAAAAAAATCAAAAAAAAAAAAAAAAGAGAAGTGGGGGTGCTGAGGGGAGAGCAGCTCTCGGGCAGCTCTTCCAGATGCTGCTGGGGGGCTACCGCTCCTCCAGTCCCCATTCCAGGGGGTCCAGCTGCAGGAATTGAAAGAGCCCAGCCAGCTCAAAGTCGCTGGCTTTGCCGCTTGGTCTGACCACTCAGCACCCCCACATCCCAGCCCTGCCGCCCGCCTGGGCAGCTGCAGAACAGCTTCTAGCAATGTGGAGGTGGCAGCGAGGGGAAGGCCCGGAGATTAATGTTTATCTCCTCCCTTAAGTCTCTTACTGGCTAACAGCTTCAGCCCCACGGCTGTCACAGCACTAAAAATAAGGGTGCGCGGGCTCTGCGGTGACTCAGAGCCAGGAGACAGACGTGGCTCCAGCCCCTCAGAGTGGCTGCCCAGACAATGACCAAAGGGTTCTACCAGCTGTAGGGCTTGACCCTCACATGCTGACGTCTTCTCAGAACCCCAGGCACCATTATGGGGTCCCCCATCTGCCACAAACTCAATCTAGGAGCTCAGCCTTGAGTAAAGCCCAGCCCTACCAAACTGGGATCAGCTGAGCCCAGACATGGTAAGTGGGATCTGGGTCTGAGCTAAGTATGAGTTAGGTATGAGGTGTGCCCCCCAAACAAGCAACACGAAGTTATAGCATAGTGGGGAGCACATTTGCCTCCATGTAGTCGACCCAGGTTCAATCCCAGGTATCCCATTGGATCCCCTGAGCCTGCCAGGAGTAATTTCTAAGTACAGAGCCAGGAGTAAACCAGGCTGGATGTGACCCTCAAAACAAACAAAACAAAAACAAAAGCAGTGTTTTTTCATTCAAAAAAGAATCCCTGCTGTGTGATGTGACGTATATACATGTGGACTTGTGTGATGCGGCTTCTACCCCTTAAAGATGAGCAGGAGAAAAGCAGTCAGTTCAGTAGGGCCCCAGTGACCATGCTCGGACATGGTGCTGTCCCAGGCCCTGGGAAAGATGAGGCACCGGGGAAGCCCCAGAGCGAAAGTCAGACTGGTTCCCTCTTGAGCTGGGGCAGATGCATCTGGCTCAATGTACCCGGGGATGCTCAGGAGTTATTCCTGGCTGTGTTCAGAAATCACTCCTGGCAGATTTAGGGGATGATCATATGGGATGTTGAGTACCAAACCTGGTGGGCCACACGCAAAGCAAACTCTTGGCTGTGCTATCGCTCAGGCCCCTTCAAGTGGTTTCCATCTCCCTCCTCTGAGGTAGCACAGCTGGCTGCAATCTCCCTCTCCAGGTATCCCGTCCTTCCCATGTCCACTGGAGAAGGGGTCCAGGCTGAGAAGACTCTAGATCCCCACCAATCCTTCCACTCCCAGCAGTTGGGTTCCAGGAGGGGTGAAGAGCTGCCAGGGCTGTTAAAGCTGACAGCCTTCACAACCCCCAAAGGGCTACTGTCCAGCCCAGGCAGCCAGCTGGGGCTCACACCCCAAGATCTCCTCCTCCTCCTCTGTTTCTACCTTTTTCTCCTCTACCTTTACCTCCTCTCCCTCCTCCACTTCCTCCTCCTCATCTCTTCCTCCTCCTAGCTCCTGGTGCAGCCCAGCTCAGACATTCAAGGACACCCCCTGCCCCCCACCTTTCTGCAGGGCCCGTCCCCACCCCCTCACATGGCCAGCCCCTCCCCCCCGCTTCCTGTCTGACAAGAGCCACTTCCTGCTGCCGGCTGCCATGGAGGGGCCAAGCCCTGCCGCCCTGCACCACACAGCAGCACTCACAGCCCATTGCAGCTGCCAGGTTCCCCCAGAGCAAAGGGGCTGAGGGGAGCAGAAAGCAGAAGTGGCCACTCCTGGGGGCCCTCCCCAATTGCCCGCCCAAGGCTGAGCCAGGGCCCAGGAAATGGGGGGCCTGGAAGGCCTTGGCTGCCTCCTAAAAGCTTCTAGACTTGGGCCCGGGTGCCAGGCAGGCCGAGGAGTCAGACAGTGAGGAGACAGTTGGCTCAGCCCCCTTCTTGGCAAAGGGGTGCGCCTAGTGCTCCCTAGGGCCCCAGAGCAGCCACTTGCAAATGCACTTTCCTTCTCCACTGGGAAGGGGTGGGGAGAAGTGCGGGGTGCAGGAGGCACCCACTAATTCCCAACGTGCCCTGCCCTGCAAGGACATTTTCCCAAGACCACAATGCCAGCAGGATGCAGTGGCCTCCAGGTGCACAGCTGTGGGACCCACATCTGGAGGCTCCTCTGTGTCTCCAGGAGACACTGGAGCTGCCACGGACATGTCCAAGCTCCAACCTGCAGCTAGGCCTGGACCATGAGAAGCTTCCTGATTCAGGGCGCACTCAAGGCAAGCTGCCCCTTCTCCCACTCAAGAAGCAGAGGCCCCATTAGGCCCTAGAGGCATCATTTTGCAAAGTAGAAATGGGATGAGCAGGATAGAAACTCGGGGTTCATTCATTCGCCCACATTCCCCAGATACCCAAAAGCAGCCCTGCCCTTGAGTGTTGCCCATGGAATTCCCCAACACCCTTCTGCTCCATCTGCTCAGGGACAGAGTCCAGGAGTGCCACTGGAGTCTGTGGCCAGGGACACGCCCAGAGCACCCCCGGGTATGACCTGAGACAGAAGCAGAAAGTCAAATAATGAGAGAAAAATATTCTATTTACCTAAGCTGCAGAGATAGGTAATACAGGGTTTAGGTACTTGCTTTGTATGTGGCCAACCCCAGTTTGACCCTGGCACTCCATAGGGGTCCCCTGGGCCCCACCAGGACTGATCCCTGAGCACAGAGCCAGGATTCATTCCTTAGCACCTCTAGATATTACCCCAAAAAATAATGCAAAGGGCAGCATGTCCGGTTAAGCTGTTCATCACTTAAGGGGATTGCGGAGGGACCCATGACTTTGACCACCCCACCCAGAGACTCAGGGGTAGAGTGTCTCCATGAACCCCAAGGTTCTGTCCTGCCCCCAGTCTGTGCCCTTCCTCTCCAGACTTAACTCCAGCTGCTTTAACCAACACAGCAAATTTCCTTTACAAGCAGTCTGGATTGGGGAAATGAGGGGAGAGGTGCCCAGAAGTGCCCCTTGGCTGAGAATCTCCCCCACCAGCTCCTGCAGTGAAGACCCTTGGTGGGTCCCTCATCAGTCCCAACAAGGCTGCATTCTGCCTCCAGTCACCTCAGGGCCTGGACGGCTCAACCACGGAGGCTGTGTCCCCTGGCACAGAGGGCATAGGGTGCCGGCTGCCTCTGCCCACTGTTTTGGTGACATTTCCTTGGTGGTGACCAGCCCCAAGTAAAACATCCCAGGAAGCAGCCCCTAAAAATAGCTCCTCCCTGTGCAGCAGTTGGGGGGAGGGAAAAGGAAGGAGGAAGAGCAGATGGGGAGGTTCGCCACTGAGAGGCACGCAAAAGAGGGTGAGGGGAGTGGCATCACCCCCTAATAGGGGGTTACACTCTAGAAAGGAGCTCAGACTGTCCCGCGTACATGTGGGGTGGTGAAACAGTACTTATCACTGGAACCAAACACACTCAAATCTGTGTTTTCTGTTTTTCCTTATTTGGTTTTTGAGGGTTCACTCCTGGATGTTCTCAGGGCTCACTTATGGCAGTGCTGGGGCAGAGGATTCAATCTGGAGTCAGCTCGGCACAAGGCAAGCACCATCACCTCCCGGACTGTGTCCAGAACCCCTAAATCTGTGTGTTCTGAAGGGAAAACTGAAGGGCGGGATGAAAGACCCCATTGTCTGAGTCTGCTGGGATCAGAGCAGGAAAAGATACGCAGTGGTGCAAACAGCTCCTAATCATGACACTGACTGGGTGCCTTGGTTTCCCCACTGCCCATGGGCACATCTGCCATGGGGCAGAGGATAAAGCACTTTGCGAGAAGCTCTCCAGAGGCGCAAAGTGCCCATCGCTTCCTGTCACCACCCTTTTGGCACCCATGGGATCAGGCCGCTGTCGGCGAGCCAAGGCCGTCCAAAGAGCAGGCGGGCGGGCGTGAAACAAGGCCAGAGCTGCAGCCACACCCTCGCTGGGCTGCCTCTCACCTCGAGGATTTCATCCCAGCCTGGACAGGGGCAGCTCAGACCAGAGCAGAGGGGACCAGAGAAGAGTGAGGAGCAGTGGGAAATGGGGAAGTGGGGTTGGGGGGCTGAGAGGGAAGATGAGGTGACAGGTAGGTCATCTTGGCCACATACTGTGTGACTTGGCCAGTCCCATGTTCAAGCCCACAGGCTGCTGCTTCCTCCACTACTGGGGCAAGTTAGTTGAAGATGCTTCTTGTTTTGTTTTTTTGTTTTTTTTTTGGTTTTTGGGCCACACCCGGTGGTGCTCAGGGGTTACTCCTGGCTGTCTGCTCAGAAATGGCTCCTGGCAGGCACAGGGGACCATATGGGACACCGGGATTCGAACCAACCACCTTTGGTCCTGGATTGGCTGCTTGCAAGGCAAACGCCGCTGTGCTATCTCTCCGGGCCCAGTTGAAGATGCTTCTATGTAAGCTGTGGCCTTCCTCTAAAGGACAGACAAGACAGACAGACAGTGGGTCGCTCCATCTTTGAGAGATGTGTTTTGCCATGCAATCACACTGGCTCCCCCAAATGCTTCTTCCAGAATCCCTCTGTTCCAGTCTCATCTTTTCTCTTCGTCCTGACTTCTCTTTCTCCCCCTCCCTTTGCATCCCTCATTTCACCCAGATCCCAAATGGGCAGGCAAGCCTCACTTTGGAGAGGGCGCAGGGGACACAAATGTCACAGGGGCTGGCCAGGCCAGCCTCAAGGGGGTGGGGACTTTTAGCTGGCACCAGCCAGGGGATCCCATTTCACCCCACAGGGCCAGCTGGACCCAGAAACAGTCCGTCTCTGCCCTTCTGGTAGCCAATGTGCAATCACTATGGCTGCCTAGCTCTGGCCACAGCCTTGGGCAGACAAGACAAAAAAAAAAAAAAAATCACTCCCCTTCCCCTTCCCTCGGGAGTGCCCAAAGGTCTGCATCGACTGTTGCTCCTGATTTCATGTGATTTGTGTGATTTGATGTGATTTCTGAAAGCACTGCTTGAGGACCAGCCGAGACAATCACCAGGGCGATTGCTCAAAATCCAGATTCTGAGGCTGCAGTCCAAGAAAATGCATTGAGCAGGGGTCGATTTTTTGTTTGTTTGTTTGTTTCAGTTTTGGGACCACACCCAGTGGAGTTCAGGGGTTACTCCTGGCTCTGCACTCAGAAATCACTTCTAGCAGGCTTAGGCGACTATATGGGATGCTGGGGATCGAACTCAGGTCAGATGTGTAAGAACGAACACTGTACTATTGCTCCAGCCCCAAGATTCTTTTCTTTTTTTGTTGTTGTTTTGCTTCCTTATTTATTTTTGGGCCACATCCAGCTATGCTCAGGGGTTACTCCTGACTATGCACTCAGGAATCACTCCAGGCAGTGCTTGGAGGACTATATGGGATGCCAGGGATTGAACCCAGGTCCGCCACGTGCAAGGCAAATGCCTTCCCTGCTGTGCTATCACTCTGGCACCATGATTCTTTTCTTTCAGAGGGTGTGTGGGACAATACTGGGACAGAAACCCCCCCAACACACGCGCGCACACACACACACACACACATACACTTCAGAAGCCCCAGACAACTCTCCTCTATCAGAAAGCTCTAAGCCCTGTTCCTATTATTTTTTTCCCTTTTGTTTTATTTCACCAAGGTAGCAATATTGGGTTCTATCATGTTCTAGGGTTCAGCAGTGCCTTTATACACCTCCTCAAAAGCTGTCATACCAGACCCACCAAATTGCCCATGTCCTTCCACCATCAATTAG
The DNA here is from genome assembly GCF_024139225.1 of Suncus etruscus. Classification (NCBI taxonomy): domain Eukaryota; kingdom Metazoa; phylum Chordata; class Mammalia; order Eulipotyphla; family Soricidae; genus Suncus; species Suncus etruscus. The sequence goes on along the minus strand of NC_064862.1, from coordinate 51,310,091 downwards.
GACCCCTCCATCCTTTGTGGGTCTCCCACAACCAAACCCCCTCCCTGTGGCAACCATAACTCTGCTGGCAATCTGCAAGTTATTTTTTTTTTCTTTTGGGGGGGGGTCATACCCAGCAGTGCTCAGGGGTTTCTCCTGGCTCTATGTTCTATGGCAGGCTCGGAGGACCATATGGGATGCTGGGATTCAAACCACCGTCCTGCATGCAAAGCAAACGCCCTACCTCCATGCTATCTCTAGAGCCCCAATCTGCAAGTATTTTATTTTGTTTTGTTTTGTTTGGGCCACACCCATTCAGGGGTTACTTTTGGCTCTGCATTTGGAATCACTCCTGGCAGGCTTAGGAGACCCTATGGCAAGGGTCTCAAACTCAATTTACCTGCGGGCCGCAGGAGGCAAAGTCGGGGTGCAAAGTCAGTAGTAAGCCTTGAACATTGGGGGTGTGTGACCCAAACAACAAAAAAAGATTCCTATAGGGCAGGGCCACAAAATGTTGTACGGAGGGTCATTTGCGGCCTGTGGGCCACGAGTTTGAGACCCCTGCCCTATGGGATGCCAGGGATTGAACCAAGGCTAGTTGGCAGCAAGCAAGGCAAATGCCCAACTCTCTATGTTTTTTTGTTTTGTTTTGTTTTGTTTTGTTTTTTGTTTTTGGGTCACACCCGGCAGTGCTCAGGAGTTACTCCTGGCTCTATGCTCAGAAATCGCTCCTGGCAGGCTCAAGGGACCATATGGGATACCGAGATTCGAACCACCGACCTTCCGCACGGAAGGCAAACACCTTACCTCCATGCTATCTCTCTGGCCCCAGTCTATGCTCTTGCTCTGGCTTCCAATCTGCAGTTTAAACCAACCTCCAGGTTATCCTGCAAATGTACTGCTGAGGGACAAGTCCCCACATTACTTCACAGGCCCATTCCTGGAAAGTTAGACTCAGAAGTTCCGCTGTCTGCCTTGTTCCCCCAGCTTGCCCTTTGCCCAAACAGAGTTCTGAATCTCATCGATTGCTCCAGTAGACATGTCAGGTCTATACTCTGGCTCTGTGGACAGAAATGGGGATGGGGTGACTCAAACTACAAAGTTTGCATCCACTCAGGCCTGAGCTTCCAGGGAAGCTGAAGCCAAAGGCAACTGTGATGGATCACATGTCCCTTTCATCATCCAATCAGCAAGGACATGCTCAGTGAGCATCAGGCTCTATAGCCCAGGCTGGAGGAGAAAGGCCCCTCCATCCATCCTATCATCATTCAGCCCCATCCAGGACTTTTTAATACAACAGACTTGGCCCACACAGAAACAAGAAACTAACAGTTCTGAGCTAATGACAACTTAGAAAAACACGGGCTTTGGACCCAGGAGGCCCCTAAGTTTGCTCCTGGCCCTCAAACCCAAACTAACCCATCCATAAAAGATCCCTACATGGAACTCCCAGGGCCTGAAGAAGAGGAAAGTTTCTGTTTACATGTAACATCACTAGAAATTTCTTCATGTGGGGAATAATGCTGACACAAACAGCTGTGGCAAATGCAGAAACACTTGTTCCCAATGGCAGCTCTTTTTGGCCAAGTAGCTACTTGCAGTAAAAGCACCTGGAAATCCAAAGAAAGCGATTTCTGATGACGCCGATGATTCTGAGGAGAAGGCTGAAACACTGTCAAAGAAGGACCATTTTACCCTTCCCCCTGTTAGCAAGATGGGGAAGGAAAAAATAAAATAAAATAAAAACCAACCACGCTTTGGCTATAGCATGAGTGGGATAGAAAAAAATGTTATGTTTCTGCGAGGTGGAGAAAAAATCTATATGCATAGGAATCGAGATAAGAAGCAAACGGAAAGATTTAAAAATAAAGCCCAACATAAGGGCTCAGGATCCTTGGAGGGGTGCTCTATGGTCTTAAAATAACCACTTATCAGCGCTGTCACCTGGCCCACGAGCGCCCATATCCAGGCCTATTTTAAATGCCTCCTTCAGTACAGCACAGCGAAGCCTGGAACCTGGGGGCCTTGTGGCAAGCCCGCTGCACATCCCTCGTTCTTCTGGAGCCAGGGAGCTCCAGTGAAGTGAGAGCTGATTCTTGGTGGGTGATGAAGACCAGATTCCTTGCACTGACAGGGACCCAGACCTAACTAACAGAGCCAAAAGACAGGCAGGTCCTGATGGCAGTCTCCAAAGACCAGGGGGCTCCTTCCTTGCTCTGCCCTTTGGGCCACCTCCCTGAGGGTGCCAAAGAGAAGAGACTCGACACCCGCTGTCTTGCCCTGTGGCTGGCAGCTCGTCCCAGTGACTCACAGGCAGGCAGGCAGGCAGGCGGGCAACTGGGCAGACACTGGGCCCCTCCAAAACCTCGGGGTGACCGAGGTGGGCCAAGCAGTGCCAGGCACAGAAACCCAACACCTGCCGAGCTCCAGACAGACAGACAGCGACAAGTGAGACCCAGCTCTAGCTGTTGTACCTTTATAAAATATACAGCGTAAGCTGAGAGGCTGCGGGGAGGCTCGGCCGGCCCTCTCTGAACCCCATAAGTGCCCGCTGAGGTGGGCACCCGGACCTGGCCCCTCGCCAGTAGCTCACACTCCCCCCTGGTGTCCACACTTTGTAATCTCATCACTAAGACAACATTCTCCTCCTACTCTTTGTCCCCCTCTAAACAGCACCAGGGCCTTCCACAGGCCCCTGACCCTTTCCAGGTTGGCATCACAGCTCAGCAGCCAAGATCAGGCTCTGAAGCATCCCAGAGTCAACCTGGCATCCAAGAAAAAAAAAAAAAACTCATCTTAACATCATCAACTGCAAAGAAGAGGAGAAACTGTCTGAAGCAAAGAATCCAACACAAAGATTCACTTCTAGAGGAGAGATGGGGGAAAAACAAACAAACAAACAAAAAAAAATCAAAGAGAAATCAAATCTCCTTTAGTCTGGGCAGGGGGAAAACATGGCAATGTCATGAGATAGTGCACGCAGGAAAGGGATAGGGTGGCCCAGGTTGGGGCAAGTCAGGAAGAAGGAGCAGAAAAGTGGAAGCTTCAAGCAGGCAAAACCCCAAAACAATGGAGCTGCCCCCACAACCCCTTCTGCCTTTCCCTTCCTCCCCTTGCTGAGCAGAGATGGTGAGACTGCGTCTGCATCAGTAACTGGAGAGACCAGACACCAGCCCCATGTCAGGAGTGCCCACTGGGACAGAGCTGTGTGGGCACCGCAGATGACAGCCAGGAACCCCGCCCACTACGTGTCCCCCACCCCCAGGGGAGGGCATGGGACTGCCCACAGATCTCTATGGCAACCATTGTCTCCAACTCAAGGTACCCAGAGAGAAAGAAACAACAAATAAATCAACTTAATAGCCAAGAACCAGAGCTGGGGGAAGTCTGGGAAGGGGAATGCAAGACCAGCCCTGCTCCTAGGGATGAAGAGGGGGGGACAGGAAGTAGACACAGGCCTGCTGAAACAGGTCTCATAACTGTCACTGAGACAAGAGGCCCCCTGTCATCCCTTTGGCGTTTTATAGCTTTCTGAAGGCTTGGGGACATTATTACGGCCCTTCGCCCAGAACCATCCAGGCCATTACTGGCCGTGGCCCAGACCTCCCCTCAGCTTTTTTTTTTGCTTAGCGGGACTCAGTACTCCTCAAACCATGTTCTCTGAGACTAACAACTGCATCCTCCAGCCCTCACCAGGTGATCCACACAGCACATATAGCACCTTTCACATGGCCAATCTATGACCATCAGATGAAGTGCGCCTGGCTGGCATCCAATACTAGGCTCAAGGAAGCATGAGCTGAGGTGTAAAACTCAGGGCCTGGCCCCATGGTCTTGGGGACTAGGAGAGGATTTCTGAGTCCAGGATCCAAGACTCTATGAGTGTGCCCATCATTTGGTACACCCTCCAGACAGCCTTCCCAACCCCAAGTCACCCCCCTCCACCCAGCACAGATGGCTGGAGCCTCTGCACTACCAACTTTGTAATTTGATCAAAAAAGCAATCCAGGGGGCCAGAGCAATGGCACAGCCAGGAGGGCGGTTGTCTTACACGCAGCCAATTTGGGTTTGATCCTAGGTATCCCATGGGGTCCCCCAAGTCTGCCGGGAGTGATTTCTGAGTGCAGAGCCACGAGTAACCCCTGAGCACTGCTGGGTGTGGCCCCCAAACAAAACTAAATAAATAAAGCAATATGATGGCAGGAGGTGAGCCCTTCCCTAGGCCTGTCTGTCTGTTTGGCCATCTGGTGGGTACGTGGCAGTCAGGTTTCTCAGAGCCACTCATTCCCAGTCCTACTGACCACAGGCGCGACTCCAGAGGGGCCAGGAGAGATAATAACTACGCCCAAAGATGGGAGACAGGAGTGCTCCAAATGAAGTGCTCTCCATGCCATGTCATGCCACACATATTACCAACCCCCCTCATCCCAGAGACAGCAAACTCCCACACCTCAAGTCTTCACATGCTAGTCCTTCCTCCTTCCTGCACTCCACCTTTCTGACATCTTTCTTCTCACCTGCGCACTGCAGGTGCCCCATCCCAAAACCCCAACTCATCTCCAAGTGCTCCAACAGGCAATTCCTGACTCCTGGAGCAGCTTGGAGAGAAGTCACAGCCCCTCAGGAACCCCCGTCCACCTCCAAAGATGCCTACATACCCCCCCCCACTCACCCCGGGCAGACAACTTCTTGGTATTGATGATTTTCGCTGCATACTCCTGGGTGGAGGTTTTCTTCACACACCTGCGGACCACAGAGAAAGCACCCCTGTAGGGAGAAGGGGGAGAGAGCTGGGACTCCATGGAGCAGAAGAGCCGCAAAGCAAGCGCAGAGCGATGCGCAGACTGAGGCACAGACAGACACGGAGATGGACACGCAGACAGGTCTGCGGAGGGCTCCTCTCTGTCAAAACCACGCATACCCACGGGGTGGACACCACCCCTGCAGCCTGGGCCCACACCCCCTCATTCCCACCCTCATAACTAGTCTGGAGAGAGCGAGGGAGTTGGGGTGGGGGGATGATGCTTAAAACACACACCTGCTGCCTCTAGATCTAGGGCGGGGAGCATCGCTCCTTATGAGCAGGGACAGTTGAGGGAGAGGGCAAGAGGGGATCAGGAAAGGGGTAACATCCCCCCAAAGAGAGTGAGTGAACCATGGGGTGGGTGCGTAAAGTGAGGCTCCCATGTCCTTTCCCCGCATGCAACCTCATCCCACCGCACACACGCGCGCGCAATGCACACACAACCCCGTTCCAGCGCGCAAAGACGCGGGGTCCAGGCGGGTGCGGTGGCCCCCTCCCTCCCTCCCTCCCTCCAGCTGTCAGGGGTACCCAGACACACAGGAGCACCCCCAGCACGGGGGTGGGGAACCGAACCCTCTCCAACCCAGATGGGGGGCGGCCAGGGAGGGTGGGCGGGGAGGGGGGGGATGCTGCTGCGGCGGTGGCGGGAGGGAGGCCGCTGCGGCGGAGACGGCAGCTCCCGGGACCACTGCAGGGCTGGGGGAGGGAGGGAGGGAGGGGTGACGCAGCCCAGCCGGGGCCCAGGGACCGAGCCTGCAAGCGGGGCTGTCAGGGGAGGGGCGGGGCAGGGCACCCCCAGCCTCTCGGACCCGCATCCGCACGCACACAGCAGCACCGCAGAAGAGCTGCGGGCCCGGGAGGGTCCGCCTGAGCGCGCGGGGCGCGCGGGACAGAAGCCGCAGGGAGTGCCAGAGGCGGCCGGCCGGCGGGGTGCGGTGCGGGCCAGCGAGGGGCGTCTGAAGGGTGCGGAGGGGCGGGGCCGGAGGGCAGCTCGGGGCTGCGGTGCCCAGGGGCCAGCCGGGCGCCAGGGGGGCACCTTGCGGGGCCCGGCGGGGGATGGGGGCGCCGCAGCGGCCGGTGCGGTGCAGGGCCGGGGGCGGGGCGAGGATCCGCAGAGCGGAGCGGAGCCGGACGCCGGGTGGGTTTTGGGGGCTGCGGGGCCGCGCGCGGGCAGGCTCGGGGCGGGCCGTACTTGCCGAGCTCCTCGAAGAGCTGGTAGTCGTCGGTGAAGCGGGTGCAGGGCCCGGTGGTGGCCATGCTGGCGGGCGGGCGGCGCAGCCCGAGCCCACGTCGTTGCACAGTCACCGCGCCCGGCCGAGGGAGCAAGAGGAGGAGACGGGGCCGAGCCCGGCAGCACCGCGAGACTTTACCGGGGCGCGCGCGGGAGGGAGGGGAGGGGAGGGGAGAGGAGGGGAGGGGAGGGACACCCCCGCGCGCTCCGCCCCCCGCCCCGCCGCCCCGCCGCCCCGCGCCCGGCCCGGCCCGCCCCCGGGGAGGGGCCTCCGCCAGCCGCCGCCCGCCAGGCTCGGCCCGCCCGGCCCGCCCGGCCCGCACCCCGCACCTGGCTGGCCGCACCGGGCACGGCTCGGCTCGGCTCGGCTCGGCTCGCTCGGGCTGCGCGCGGCCGGGAGTGGAGGGACGGACAGAGGGAGGTCAGGGTGATGTCGGGGTCCGGACGATCCCGGCTCCCCCACTGGGCCCCCACTGCGGGGCCCCCCACGCTCAGCCCACAGGCTCTCGGGACACCGAAAGGCCAAGGTCAAAAAAAAAAAAAAAAAAAAAAACTGGTGTCAGACTACACGCCCTGTGCCGGTGTGGACTTGAGACCGAGCGAGGGCCACTCGTAGGGGAAATGTTTCAGGCTCCGCGGCATGACGGGGGGCCAGGCCTTGGGGCCCAGGCTGCAGTCTCTCTCTGTCTCTCTGTCTCTCTGTCTCTCTCTCTCTCTCTCTCTCTCTCCCCTCTGTCTCTCTCTCTCTCCCCTCAGTCTCTGTCTGTCTATATCTCCCTCTCCCCTTGTCTGTCTGTTTCTGTCTCTCTCTCACTGTCTCTGTCTCTCTGTCTCTCTTTCTCTCTCCCCTCTGTCTCTGTCTATATCTCCCTCTCCCCTCTGTCTCTGTCTGTCTCTGTCTCTGTCTGTCTCTGTCTCTCTGTCTCTCTCTCTCCCCCCTCTGTTTCTCTCTCTCCCCTCAGTCTCTGTCTGTCTATATCTCCCTCTCCCCTTGTCTGTCTGTCTCTGTCTCTCTCACTGTCTCTGTCTCTCTCTGTCTCTGTCTCTCTGTCTCTGTCTCTCTGTCTCTCTCTCTTTCTCTCTCTCTCCCCTCTGTCTCTGTCTATATCTCCCTCTCCCCTCTGTCTCTGTCTGTCTCTGTCTCTGTCTGTCTCTGTCTGTCTCTGTCTCTCTCTGTCTCTCTCTCTCTCTCTCTCTCTCTCTCTCCCTACACACCCACTGGGCAAGCAAAAGGATAAGGTGGGGAGAAGAAAAGGCCTGATGGGGGTTCGGGCCAGACTAGCCAATAAGAAGAAGAAAAAATAACACGGCCCTGTTGTTCAGAACACCTTTGCCTGGACATGTTTCTTTTATATTTTATTTTATTTTTGGGTTTAGGGTTTGGGGTCACACCTGGCGGTGCTCCCGGTTACTCCTGACTCTGCACTCAGGAATCACTCTTGGCGGGCTCAGAGGACCTTATGGAATGCCAGGAATGGAACCCGGGTTGACCACTTGCAGGACAAATGCCTTCCCCACTCTACTAAGCTCTCCAGACCTTCTTTCTGTTTCTCATCAAAATAATAATTTCAAGTAGCAAAGCACTTGGTTTTGGTTTTTGGGCCACACCCAGCAGCACTCAGGGTTTATTCCTGGCTCTGTGCTCAGAAATCACTCCTGGCAGGCTTGGGTGCCCATATGGGATGTGGGGGATTGAACCCGAGTTAGTTGGCAGAGTGCAAGACAAGCCTTCTCCCCACTGTCTTATCACTCTGGCCCCTGCCACATTCTTCACATGGAGGCGTGTGGCTATTGAAGAAGCAAACGTGGCCTCAGACCACCTCGCCTGGATTTTCAGATCAGTCCATGGAGCAGCTGAGTTGTTTATCTCTAACTCTGCTTATCACTCTCAACCAGGGTGGTCGGTGTGGAAAGTGCGGCTCCCATCTGCCACCAGCACTCTGTGTGCCTTGTCTGAAAACAAGGGAGTGCAATTGTAGCCACCCCGCCCCTCCCTGGATTGTAATCAGGAAGGCATCAAGGGCAGCAATGGCACCTAATCACAGTCCTGTTCGCTGTCATCATTTTACATTTGCTTTCCTGGGGGCTGGAGAGAGTGCAGAAGGGAAGACACCTGTATGGCCCACCTGGGTTTGACCCCCTAGTGTCCTCTGTACCCTGCCAGGATGAATCACTGAGCACAGAGCCAGGAGTAAGCCCTGAGCACCACCTAGTGGGACCTAAGAACCAGGTGTGTTTGTTTTGGGGCCACACCTGGCAGTGTTCCGGGGTTACTCCTGGAATCATTCCTGGCAGGCTCAGGGGACTATTTGGGATGCTGGGGATCGAACCTGGGTTGACCACGTACAAAACAAACTATTCTATGCCTCTGGCCTCTAGATGTGCATTTTTGCTTTCCCTCTGCATTGTAGGCTCACATGGGGACAAGAACCTCCATGAATATATGAGAATGTGGGGCCTGAGTGATAGCATAACGGGGAGAGTGTTTGCCTTGCATGCGTTCAACCAGGGTTCAACCCCTGGCATCCCATAGGGTCTCCTGAGCACCACCAGGAGTAATTTCTGAGCAGGGAGTCAGGAGTAGCTGCTGAGCACTGTTGGGTGTGGCCCAAAACAAAAATAAGACTATCTAAGGAATGAGGAGGCTCCTACAAGCCCTTCCTGTCTCTCTGGACACAGAATGGGGGGATGGGGTCTCCTATTTGTCTAGGTGGAAGATGAGCAGGCTGGCGGCTAGGACTCTTGGCCTCCAGGCACCTGTACCCTAATTCTGGGGCCAGCCCCAAGTGGGCAGGAAAGAGCCAGGAGGCTGCGGCTGTGCCTTGATTACAGCAGCTGCCCATTGGGACTTGGGCTTCCATTGTCAGGGCAGCTGGCAGCTGAGAGTAAGAGAGCGAGCGAGCCCTGCCCTGGTTAAGTCCAGCTCCCTCCCAGCTGCCTGTGCTGAGACCAAAGGCTGCATTGGGGGTTGGGGAGGGGCAAAGCCACAGCCTGGGTGCAAGGCAAATGGCACAGGGCCGAGGGAAAGGGTTGGGGTGACCCAGCACCTCCCAGAGCAGCAGGAAGTCAGTGCTGGGGAACCACTTCCTACCTCGAGGTTAGAGTCAGTGCTTGGTCCCAGCTCCTGAGGCTTGCAAGTTCAGGCCTGGGGGTGACAGGAAGGTTTGAGTCGCTCTCACCCTCTTCTCAGGCAGAAGCTCAATGGATCACAGCCAAACTCTTTAGAAAAATTGGGGGGGGGGGGCTATCGCACAGCAGGGCAAGCATTTGCCTTGCACACAGCAGACCCGGATTCGATCCCCGGAGGACAAGGGGGGACATTTCAAGTATGTGGTCAAGGGGCTGGAGTAATAATTTAGCAGGGCAAATGCATATGTCCAACCTGGGTTTGATCCCTGGCATCCCAAAGGATCCCTGGAGCCTACCAGGAGTAATTTCTGAGTGCAGAGCCAAAAGTAATCCCTAGCACCACTGGGTATAGCCCCAAACCAAAAAAAAAAAAAAATTGGGGGAGATACCTGGGGGTATTCAGGGGTTACTCCTGACCGTGCTCAGGGGACCCCATGGGATTCCAGGGATAGAACCCCATGCAAGGCAAACGCCCTCCCTGCTCAACTATATATATATATTCCAGCCCCTCTCCCACTGCTTAAAATGTTCCCCCTTGCCCCCCATTCTGGTGGGTTGCCCTTCTCTGTGCCCTAATTGAGTCACAGGGTAACTTGGTGTTTGATTCTAAAAGCTGGAGGTGAATCTCAGAGTCCTGAATGTAAGGAACAAGGGGTCAGAGCCTGCAGGGACTCAGGTGCTGAGGCCCCACAGGCTGTGCTACAGGAAGATGGGGAACAGGGCGACCACCCTGACTTTCCTCACAGGACTGCCTAGTGAGGCCCCCCTTTCTGCCTCAGACTAGAGAGTTTCCTCGGCAAAGCGTTGAAATAAATGCCAGAAAGCCTGGGGATTGTATGAATAAAAGAGAGATAACAAAAATATTGGGGTGAAAATATTTGGGGGCTGAGTCATCCATTTGTACCTCTCAACAATATTTGCCAATGGCAGAGTGTGTGCCAGGCTCTTTGGGAAATATCTGAATAAAGTGGAAAATTACCATTTACCCATTAGAAGGAAACCTAATCAATTCACTCCTTTTCCCTTCTGCACTTCCCTCGCTTCTCTCCAGGCCGCCGCGCCCTCACTACTTTTCTCCGATGTGGCTCTGAAAGTAGCAATCTGGATCCTACAGACATGTTAGTACACACACACACACACACACACACACACACACACACACACACACAGGCCGCCGCGCCCTCACTACTTTTCTCCGATGTGGCTCTGAAAGTAGCAATCTGGATCCTACAGACATGTTAGTACACACACACACACACACACACACACACACACACACACACACACACCTGTCCCTGATCTCACACCCACTCAACCTGCATCCACCACCACCCCCAGCAATTAGAGGGAAGATACATAGAAATAATAACAAGTTCACCAGCTTCCTGCCTATCAGTATCTATGGCAACCTCCTAGGGTCCTCAAGCTGCACTGTTCTGGTTACAGCCGGTCCCCTGGGCAGTGCCAACATTTGGAGACCAGGAATGACACAGGAAATCAATGCCCCGCTTGCTCCTGGGTGCGAGCGACCTTCTCACTCTACCCAGCTTTTGTCGTTTTGGAGACAACTAAATTTAAAATGTCTCTAGATTTAATGACCTTCCCCATCCCAGAACCTTCCCTCCCAAAATTCAGGAAGGTCCTTTTCAATAGTAGTCTTCATATCTACAGGAAATAGGGCTGTTGAAAGTGAGGCAAGTATGAAAATGAAAAGGGAATGGCTGTGTTTTCTACTTGCAAGGGGCAAGGTTGGAAATGAACTTAAAGGACATTAATTTTTATGTCACTGGAGGGTTATTAATTCACTGTCTTTGGGACACTCCCTCCACCCCCGCCCAGTGATTTGGGTAAGCCTCAGTGTCTGTTCCACACTTACATTGGGGTTCTAGAGAAGATTTTTTCGGAGAAAATAGTCTCTGACTTACAAAAAACAACAACCAGGGGCCAGAGCAGTGGCACAAGTGGTAAGGTGTCTGCCTTGCCTGCACTAGCCTAAAACAAACAGCGGTTTGATCCCCTGGCATCCCATATGGTCCCCCAAGCCATGAGTGATTTCTGAGCGCATAGCCAGGAGTAACCCCTGAGCGTTACCGGGTGTGACCCCAAAAAAAAACAAACAAACAAAAAACCAAATAACAAAAACCAAACAATATTCAGATTGAAATTCAAAACCCCTAATGACAATATGGTGACAGTTTTGGAGAATTAAGGATGATAATATCTTTGAAGACTCAGAAAAGTACTAAGAGGAAGCATTGGAACTATCAAGAAGAGGCTATGATGGGAAGAGGGAAGGGAGAGAAAGGCATTGTCTTTCTTTCTGTTTGGTTTCTGGGCTAAACCAAATAGTGCTCAGGGCTTACTCCCGGCTCTGTGCTCAGGGATAACTCCTGGCAGTCTAGGGACCATATTCAGTGCTATGGATGGAACTCCGAATCTCAGTGATCTGTATGCAGGGCAAACAACCTTCCCCTAGGTACTATCTGTCCAGCACAGGTGAGAAGGGCCAATGAAAGCTTTTAAAGAAGTAATCACAGGATCTGGAAGAGGAGAGGCCTCTGGTTCTTTGGAAAGCTGGAAAATCACAGCTGTGAGAGCTGCTCTCCTTGAACCCACTGTCTTTAGTGGGATCATGTCCCCAACCCTACTGGATCTGAATGTGGAAAAGGGGGTTCAGAGCAGTAGGATAGAACTGGAGAGAGAGGGGCCGGGCGGTGGCGCTAAAGGTAAGGTGCCTGCCTTGCCTGCGCTAGCCTTGGACGGACCACGGTTCGATCCCCCGGTGTCCCATATGGTCCCCCAAGCCAGGAGCAACTTCTGAGCACATAGCCAGGAGTAACCCCTGAGCGTTACCGGGTGTGGCCCAAAAACCAAAAAAAAAAAAAAAAGAACTGGAGAGAGAGAGAGAGAGAGAGAGAGAGAGAGAGAGAGAGAGAGAGAGAGAGAGAGAGAGAGAGAGAGAGAACAAATTCTTTATATGAGAGAGCTTGGGAGTGGTACCAGAAGCAAATAAACAAGCAGCTCAGAGGAAATCAATGACCGTGGGGCCTTTTAAAAGGGGGCAATAGAGGTCAGAGCGGTGACGCAAACGGTAAGGCGTTTGCCTTGCATGTAGCTAATCTAGGAAGACCATGGTTTGATCCCTTGGTGTCCCAAGTGGTCCCCCAAGTCAGGAGCAATTTCTGAGCACATAGCCAGGAATAACTCTTGAGCATCACCAGGTGTGGCCCCAAAACAAAACAAACAAACAAATGGGGGCAATAGCACAGTGGGGTGGGCATTTGCCTTGCTTGTGGTTGGCCTGGATTTGATCCCCAGCACCTGCTATAGTCCCCCTGAGCCTGCCAGGAGTGATTCCTGAGTGCAGAGCCAGGAGTAACCCCCTACCCAAAAAATAACAAAGAAACATGTAAAAATAAAGGGGAAGCAGAGTTCTATTGAGGTGAGTTGAGTGAATTCTTTCAGAATGAGAGGCTCCGGGACTTGGGGTGTGGGTGGGGTCTGAAGTGTGTGTGTGTGTGTGTGTGTGTGTGTGTGTGTCCTAGCTGTGGACCACATAATGTGAAAAGCTGAGCTCTGGGCACTTCCATTGTTCAGCTAGAAGGTGAGTTCCAGGGAAGTTTGGGTCTGTCTTCTAAGCCATCTCTCTGCCACCAACCAGCTGCTCTGGGCCCCAGGCTCTCTGTGCACCTGACATTCCTCCTAGCCTTGGCAACTAGCACGGACTCTGACACAGAGTAACGCGCTCTAGAAATATCTGTAGTGAAGTCTCTGGGGCAGGAGCTGAGAACTGGGGGTGAGAGGGTGCATCAGGGAAGTGGCAGGTGTCAGCAGAAGCAGGTTAGAGCAGTGTGTAGCCCCTCCTGGTGGCCAATTATGAGGTATCCCGGGTACTTCCCCAAAGGGATAAGAAGTAGTTGACCTTCCGTTGAGTAGTGTAAAAACCAACTTTAGGCGAGTTACAGTTATGGAGAGCTCGCCACATGAAATCTTTTTTTGTTTGTTTGTTTGCTTTTGAGAGATCCTCAGGGCTTACTCCTGGTTCCGCACTTCTGGTGGTGCCTTGTGAATCTTAAGAGATGCTGGGGATGGAACCATGGTTGACTGTGTGCAAGGCAAGCACCTTACCTGCTAGACTAGCATGGAGGCCCCAACATTAAATCTTGAGTTGCCCCCATTTTATCATCTTCCTCGCCATGCTGTGAATGCAGGGGTCACCAGCCTATTTTACAGGAGAGGAAACTGAGGTTTAGAATAATGAAGTCACTGGTCTAAGGACAAATCTTATATGACTGGGCTGTAAGAATGTTACTGAAAAGAAGTGAACAGGAGGAGTGTGTATTTAAGTGTGTGTGTGTGTGTGTGTGTGTGTGTGTGTGTGTGTGTGTGTGCAGAGAATGACATGCATTTTGTGTGGCGAGCTCTCCATAATTCCCGACTCGATTCGGATGTGTCAACATGGCCATTGCTGAGGTCTACACTGGAGTCGTGAAAGTGGATTTATCTTTTTGTGTTCTCAGTTCTGAATCTAGCCCCTTACTCAGAGCAGACCCTCATTCATTCATTTCTTCATTTGACTGTATGTCTTCTCTAAGTCACCTGAGTACAGTGAGGAGGGTACTGCCTGGCATGAAACCAACCTGGGTTTGATATGAGCACCCTATATGGCTCCAGAGCTTGCTAGGCACGATCCAAGGGCAGAACCAGGAATAAGCTCTGAACACAACTGGGTGTGGCTCAAAACCAAAATATAAGGAGCTAGAATGATGTAGAGTAAGCAGTTGCAAGCTGCCAACCTGAGTTCGATCCCTGGCTTCCCATCTGGTCCTTTGAGCAGCACCAGGAGTGATTCCTGAGTGCAGAGCCAGGAGTAATTCCACAGTACTGCCAGGTTTGGCTCCCAAACAAGGACATAACAAAACAAAAACAAACAACCCCACCTCCAAGAAAAGAATCCTTTCAAATTCACAACTCTGGGAACTTAGTCTTGCAGGCTTCTGTGAAAGTAAGAAGAAGCCACTGAAGCTGGGAGTAATTTCTAAAATTAGGACAGCACTAGAGAAATAGTATAGGGTGTAAGGCACTTGCCTTGCACGTGGTCAATCCAGGTTCAATCCCTACATGACATGTGATTTCCTGAACGTCGAGTCACTCTGCCAGGAATAAGCCCAGAACACTGAAAGGTGTGGTCCAACCCACACACATAGAAATAAAAGAATAAGGGGCCGGCATGGTGGCGCTAGAGATAAGTTGTCTGCCTTGCCAGAGCTAGCCTAGGACGGACCACGGTTTGATCCCCCGGTGTCCCATATGGTCCCCCAAGCCAGGAGCAACTTCTGAGCGCATAGCTAGGAGTAACCCCTAAGCGTCACTGAGTGTGGCCCAAAAAAAAAACAAAAACAGGGGGCCGGGCGGTGGCGCTGGAGGTAAGGTGCCTGCGCTAGCCTAGGACGGACCGCGGTTCGATCCCCCGGCGTCCCATATGGTCCCCCAATAAGCCAGGAGCAACTTCTGAGCGCATAGCCAGGAGTAACCCCTGAGCGTCGTCACAGGGTGTGGCCCAAAAACCAAAAAAAAAAAAAAAAAAAAACAAAAACAAAAACAAAAAAATAAAAGAATAAAATAAAATAGGACAAAGATGTAGGAGAAATAATAGGGAATTTTTTTGGGCAGACTTGGGGGACCCTCTGGGATGCTGGGGATAGAACCTGGTTTGGTGGCGTGCTTTATAATGAGCTTTAGGCCCTCCCAGTTCCTTTAGATGACTCTCTCCTGGCCCTGGGACAACTTCAGTGCTAGATGAGGCAGAAGCAGGGACTGCCCTTGAAGGAGTCTCTCAGCAGAGGTGAAGATAAATCCAACCAAGAAACAACAGTACAAGCTGGATGTGTTCCAGCGCTATAACACCTGCATTGTTGTTGAGAGGCTCCTCAGTGGATCCCCAGAACCGACTCCCATTTGTTGAGTGATTCCTGGTTGCACTGTTGTTGTGTTTCTCACTCACAATCCAGAGTGCAATCCTATACTTCTCTACAATGACAGCAAAGGGAGGGAGAAAAGACCTTACAAACAGAGATCTAAGAGCAAAGGGCCAGAGCCTTGGAAACTCCAGCACCTTTGTACAAATCCCTTCCCTGAGTCTTCTGGTCTGGGTTCTGGTTTCACTTCTCAGTCTCTGGCCTCTTGACCGGGTCAGATCACAGTAATCACAGCGCCCAACTTCCACTCACCATTTCTTCCATTGCACACACCCCTGTGTGCTATCTCAGGATGGTGTGCATGACCAAAAGGAGCCCCCCTCCTCCAGCCCCCCAAAGCGAGTAGGGGACGTCTCTTTGCTCCTCCTGGTAAACTCATGTGGAAATGTCAGGGGTAAAAATATGTATGCAGGCAGGTAAAAGCAAAGTTCTAGCAGAGAAATGGGGGTCAGGTGAGCTGAGGGGTGGAGAATCAAGCAATACATTTGGGGTGTCTTCCCTGATAACTCCAATTCCCACAGAGCTGCCCATACCATCCACTCTGGCTTGGGCCATTTTTCCTTCCCCGACTCTTCCAGTCACTGGCCAGGAATCTGGGCCTGGTCTGGTTTCTGGGTCCTGGTTATCTGTGGCTCATCTTGCCTGCAGGGGTCTCTCCTGCTCTGTCCTGCCCTTCTCTGCCCTCTCCAGGCCTGTTTTCCTCAACAGCACATAACCAGCCCACCCCATCAGTGCCCTCCACCATCAGGAGAGTGATGTGCTGTCCACAGCCTCCCACTACTAGTGGTCTTTTGTTTGCTTATTTGTTTTGGTCTTTGGGCCACAGCTGGCGATACTCAGGGCTGACTCCTGGCTCTGCACTCAGGGATCACTCCTGGTGGTGCTCAGGAAATCATATAGGATGTGGGACTAGAACACAGGTGAACCTGAAAAAAGAAAAGAAAGTGTTTGAGAAAAAAAAATTTGCCACACTGAGCAGTGCTCAGGGGTTACACCTGACTGCACTCAGAAATTACTCTTGTCAGGTTCAGGGGACATTATGGGATGTCGGGGATTGAACCCAGGTCAGCTGCATGCAAGGCAAGTGTAATCCTCATTGTGCTATCGCTCCTGTCCCCCCATATCAGAGTTGTGTTTTACCCAGGGTTGCTGCAAGGCTCACACCAGACATGGCTATGCCCAGCAGCATTGTGGGCTCCTGAGATGCACTTTCCCCTTGATATGTGTATCCTCCCCACCCCACCATCCCGGGTCAGCCCTTCCTCTATGTCAGATGTGAATGCAGCAGCCTAGCATTGTCAAGCCCATTTTATAGTTCACTTTCATTCATGTTCATCTTTTCTTTTTCAAAAAATATATCTCAGGGGGCCAGAGAGATAACATAGGGAGAGAGAGAGAGAGAGAGAGAGAGAGAGAGAGAGAGAGAGAAAATAGTGGGTAGGGCTTGCTTTACATGCATAACTTGGGCTTGATCTCAGGCAGCCCATATGGTTCCCTGAGCATTACCAGAAGTGAGCCCAGAGCAAGGAAAAGGCCCTGAGAACCTCTGGGTATGGCTTAGAGCATAAATTATGGGGCTATGGAGAGGGCTCAGAAGGATAATAATGCTTTGCATATAGGATTTGATTTGATCCTTGATATCATATGAGCACCCAGCATCTATGGAAATAAACCATTTTAGCATAGAGTCTAGGGTCTTCCTCAAGCACTGCTGATATGCCCTCCAAAAGCAAGTAAGCAAACAAATAAAAAAAAGGCCTCAAGGATATATGATATCTTTAGTATTTATCTTAATGTACCTATCTTTGGGATTGGAGTAATTGCAATGTAGGGCATTTGCCTTGCACATAACTTTCTTGGGTTTGATCCTGGTATCCTCTATGAGCCCCTGATCACTGCCAGCTGTGCCCCCTCAAAGTAGTACCTCTCATATGTATAGCTTAGTGTGGACTTTTCCTTCTTGCTTTCTCACTTTTTATAAAGAACATAGCTTAAGGACTGGAACAATAGCACAGTGGTAGGGCAATTGCCTTGCACGTGGCCAACCTGGGATGGACCCAGGTTCAATCCCTGGCATCTCATATGGTCTCCCAAGCCTGCCAGGAGTGATTTCTGAGCACAGAGCCAAAAGTAACCCCTGAGCGCTGCCAGGTGTGGCCCAAAACAAAAACAAACAAAAACATAACTTGAGTAGCAACAATAAAAACAATAATGTCATATGTTCCTCAATATCTTATTGATTTATTTTTTGGCGGGGCCAGACTTACTCCTAGCTCTGCACTCAGGAATTATTCCTGGCAGGTTTGGAGGGCCCATCTAGGATGCCAGGCATTGAGTCCAGCAGCAGACAAGGCAATCACCCTCCCACTAAATTATCTTTCTAACCCCTCAACATCTGACTTTAATCTTATTTCATTTAGTAAAACAAAAGAAGATTAAACATTTAATGTTATTTTAAACCTGTAAAGCACATTTGTTTATTTCCATTTTACAGATAAGAAAATCTGAGGCATAGTGAGGTCGTGTTGAATCTCTGAGCTTGTGGACCAGAGTGATAGCATAGTGGGGAGGCGGCTATTTGCCTTGCACATGGCTGATGCAGGCAGGTTTGATTCTGGGCATATCATATGGTCCTCCGTGCCTGCCAGGAGAGATTCCTGAGTGCACAGTCAAGAGTAAACCCAGAACCAAAAGCAAAAACAGAAAACATCTTCCAGCTCTGCTTTCAAAACCTCTGGTACCAGGTTCTGGATTTGAGTCTGTGTTTTGGAGGTTCTGGTCTTGCCCTCTCTTTTTTTTTTTTTTTTTTGGTTTTTGGGCCCCACCTGTTTGATGCTCAGGGGTTACTCCTGGCTAAGTGCTCAGAAATGGCCTCTGGCTTGGGGGGGACCATATGGGACACCGGGGGATCGAACTGCAGTTCGTCCTACGCAAGCGCTTGCAAGGCAGACACCTTACCTCTAGCGCCACCTTCCCGGCCCCTTGCCCTCTCTTTTTAAAGTTTCTTCTCAAGGAGAGAGACTTGGGATTTTCGTTTTTTTTTTTTTTTTGGGGGGGGGGGGCACACCCGGCGTTGCTCAGGGGTACTCCTGGCTGTCTGCTCAGAAATAGCTCCTGGCAGGCACGGGGGACCATATGGGACACCGGGATTCGAATCAACCACCTTAGGTCCTGGATCGGCTGCTTGCAAGGCAAACACCGCTGTGCTATCTCTCCGGACCCAGACTTGGGATTTTCTATTCTCTCTTCCTCCTCAGAGCCTGCATCTAAATAGCACGTCCCATCTGTGATGGGCACTTTGAAATGGGTAAGTCTTGAATAGTTCCCTTTTTGTGTTGTTCTGATGTGAAACATTATCTAGCAACTATTGGGGTTCTCTCTGTACCCCAAAGGGCAAGTGATTCTGCTTATCCACTAGAGGCCGCTGTAGGTCTGCTTTCAGAGTCAATCAGTAGATCACACACATATGCATAACACACTCCCACAATGCACACACGTGCACTCAAACACATATGCACACACATTAACACACATGCACTCACGAAAGTTCCATTCAACACAGTCTGCCTAGAACCTAAAGCCAGACAGAGCCAAGAGAGAAAGAGAGCCCCTGGCCTGCTGCTAGTTTCTTCCTGCAGACCATCAGTTCCAGGCTGGGATGTGAAGCTGCAGTATGAAGGTGTGGATGCCCTAAGAGGAGACTGTTGCTGCCACTCCAGAGGCTCCAGAGCACCAGCGGTCAATGTGCTTAGGGCCCCTGGACCCTGCCTGGCACACACTTGGCTCCTGCTTCCTAATTTTCTTGATCTGCTCATAGATCATGAACATTCAGGCTGTGAGCACTAAACCATGAGCATTCATACCATGAGTACACAGACCATGAGCAGATCCTGAGCACCCAGACTTAGTACACAAACCATGACTTGTTTTCTGGACCGGGTCAGCTACTGGGAGGTCTCACTGATCTGCGGGGTGCCTGCATTAGAGAAATGGAATAAAAGGATTGGGCAGGGCCCGGAAAGATAGCACAGTGGCATTTGCCTTGCAAGCAGCCGATCCAGGACCTAAGGTGGTTGGTTCGAATCCTGGTGTCCCATATGGTCCCCCATGCCTGCCAGGAGCTATTTCTGAGCAGACAGCCAGGAGGAACCCCTGAGCAATGCTGGGTGTGGCCCAAAGACCAAAAAAAAAAAAAAAAAAAAAAAAGATTGGGCAAAGGAAATGCCCACATGTGGGGAAAGGACTCTCCTGGCAGAGTTGAGGGTCCCAGGTTCCAGTAGGTGCCAGACACCTCCCCGAACTGCTCTATTTTGTCTTTCCTTGAGGATCCTTGTCAGGGGCCACAGTCTCTGGGGTAGGGGTTGCCCGGCTGCTGTGTTTGCAGCACTTCTTCCTGTTGCCTGTTCCTCCTTCCATCAATGTCATAATCAATCACTGTTGCTTCACTTTCTTCCAGAGGCTGAGAGCCAGGAGAGACTGGTGGAGACAGATAGACAGACAGCTTGTCTGTCTAGAGAGGCTGGCAGAGCAGCCCTGTGATGAGGGCAAATGGGGGGGGGGTGCTGCAGATTGTGGCTAGGCTGGATTCCCCATGATCTAAGGCTACTTCCAGGAAGGAAGAAAAGAAAAAAGGAAGGAAGTCTGGCAGGAAGGAAGGAAGGAAGGAAGAAAAGGAGGAAGGAAGGAAGGAAGGAAGGAAGGAAGGAAGGAAGGAAGGAAGGAAGGAAGGAAGAAAAGGAGGAATGGAAGGAAAAAAGGAAGGAAAGAAGGAAGGAAGGAAAGAAGAAGGAAGGAAGAAGGAAGAGGGAAGGAAGGAAGGAAGGAAGGAAGGAAGGAAGGGAGGGAGGGAGGGAGGGAGAGGGAGAGGGAGAGAGGAAGGAAGGATAATCAGGGTCTCCTAGAATTTGGCCTTGCCCTGCCTTGTAGAAGAGGAAGAAGAATTCATATGCCCCCACACCCTCAACTGTTCATTCCACGTATGAGGAAAGGCAGGAGGGCTCTGGTGCTCAGCATTCCTGAGAAGCGGGTCTGAGTCAGAGTCCCAGAAACAACTGGAACAGCTCTGGGCTTGGCTCTCTCTCCCTGTACTCCGTCCAAAAGCATCTCCTGCACTTGCTTTCTGCATGTGGTCAGAGAGACCAGCCTCCAGTCTGATGCAGTGGGTCTCTGCATGGACTTGACCTGCATACCTCCCTGGGCCTAAGACTCAAGTGACAGCCTGTGTCCAAAGCCACCTGCTCAGGCAAGTCCCAGAGTGAGAAGGCCCCTTTGAGTGGCAGTCCCCAACCAGACCTTGTGGGCACCCGGGAAGGGCCTGGAGGAAGCCTTGGCTGGTTTAGGCAGCAGCATCCCAGGCCGCGTGCCAGGGCCTCCTCACTGCCTGGGCAAGAGGCCCAGACAAGCCAGGGCAATGCCAGCAAGCTGAAGTGGGGCTGCAGGGAAGCAGAAAGGCCTGAGCACCCACTGGCCCTTAGTGGACAGAAGGCTGCTGGGGCCCAAGCTTCTCACAAGGCAGGGCCAGGCAGACTGCTGGCCCATAGCTGTGTCCACTCCACTCCAATGACCCACACTACCCTTCCTGGGTTCCCATAAAGGTGAAGTGGGTCTCTTGGATCCCAAATCCCCTTTGATTTAGGCTTTTCCATGGTCTCTTCCTTTCTTCCCACCTTCCCTCTCTTCTTCCCTCCTTTCCTTCCTTCTTTATTTTTTTTGGGCCACACCCATTTGATGCTCAGGGGTTACTCCTAGCTAAGCACTCAGAAATCTCCCCTGGCTTGGGGGGACCATATGGGACGCCCAGGGATCGAACCTCGGTCCTTCCTTGGCTAGCACTTGCAAGGCAGACACCTTACCTCTAGCGCCACCTCACAGGCTCCCCTTCAAACCCAGGTTTGCTATGTGCAAGGAAAGAGGACTACCTACTGTTCTATCTCCCAGCACCTGCTGTGTAACTCTAAGTCACACAGATGAGCAGGACCAGTGTGTAGCCAGGCTTTTTCTTCTGACTGGCTTCACTCAGCGTTCTTTCTCCAGTTCCACCCATGTGGTGGCTAACTGCATGATTTCATCCTTTCTTAGAGCTGCTCAGTGTACCATGACTTATTGATTCATCCATCCATAGCTACATGGCCCCTAAAGATGGGGACCTAGGGCAAGTCACTTTGCTGGGTTTCTTTTATTTAAGGTAGGTGGATTCTAGGACTGTGCTCAGAAATTATTCCTGGCAAGCTTAAGGGATGCCAGGTGTAAAGGCTGACCCACTGCCATCCAACCTCAGGAGAATGGGTCTTAAACAAGGTTGTTGTGAGAATTAATAATTCAAGACACTCATATGGTAGAAAAGCATGGAGACTGGGTGGCTTCCAGCCTGAAGCCTGGTCCAGAGCCTGCCAAATTGACCTCTCTGTATTAACTAGCTCAATTCACAGCTGGGCAAGGGAGAGTTCAGTGACAGATGAAGTACCTATCTTGAGCTAATCCAGTGTAGGTGAGTCTTTTACATGCAAAACGGAGTGTATGAGAAGGAAGGAAGGAAGAGATTGGTGAAAGTTTTTGTTTTGGGTTAAGCAGGATGTAATCCAACACCAGGAATCGAACTGGTTGGCGTAGTGCTAAGCAAACACTCTACCAGCTGTGCTATCATCGCTGGGGGGAGGGACTAAATTATATTTATAATAAAGTATGTTGATTACTCATGAGGAGGAATGGTTGATGACTGCTGGACCTCAAAGCTATTTTCTTGACCTATTTGGTGGTGGTGATGGGGGGCAGCGAAGGGTCATCACACCTGGCTCTGTGCTTGGGGGACCATATACTATGTTGGAACTCAAACTAGGATCACAGAAACTGGAGTGATAGCACAGCAGCAGGTAGGGTGTCTGCCTTGCACAAGGCAATCTGGGTTCAACCCCCCCAATCCCACAAGGTCCCTGAGCCCCCCAGAATTGGTTTCTGAGGTCAGAGCCATTACTGGATGTGGCCTCAAAACAAACCAAATTCAGGGGCCGGAGTGATGGCGCAGTGGTAGGGCATTTGCCTTGCACGCGGCTGACCCAGGACGGACCTGGTTTGATCCCCCGGCGTACCATATGGTCCCCACCCCACCCCACCCCCGAGCCAGGAGCGATTTCTGAGCTCAGAGCCAAGAGTAACCCCTGAGCATCACCGAGTGTGGCCCAAAATCCCGCCCCTCCCTCCCCAAAACCCCCACCCAAATCAAACACAGAAAGCCCAAATCAAACTAATATCACAGGCTGACAATATGAGCCCTGACCAGTCTTTCTGGCCCCTTCTGGGCCTATTTTATCTGCTTGTTGCTCTGAGGTCGGTGCTGGAATCCTGGTTCGATCCGAGCCTTAGGATGTGGCACAGCAGGACAGGCTCAGCCAGCCCTGGCTGGCTTTGTCCTACTGCCTTTCAACGAGCACCTGAGCATTGTTTGAAACTACGACCAGACAGTACACTGGAGCCGGACCAGGGCCTCCTGGGCCATCGCCTGTCCTCTGAGCCTGTCTGGCGCCCCTGTGCAGCCCCCAGAGCCATCTACTTGCAAGCTAGATGGATGACAGAATCTAGGACTCCCTGGGAAATTGGCAATTTCCTTCCCCCTCTGGCACTACTCGCCTACACTCCGCGGGACTTTTTTGCATTTTTTTTTTTTTTGCTTGCACCCAGATGCCAGGGGCGCTGGGTTCCATCCTGCAGGGTAACAGCTGACGCAGGACCTGCTTGCAGCTTGCTGTGGGTGACTGTGGGCTCACTAAGGCTCCCACACTTCCCACGGCCCCTCATGTGACTTAAGTTCTTGGTCCAATTCAAAGCTGTGGAGGGGATTGAAGTGAGGGGCTGCTCCTTTGGCCAAGTCCCCAAAGAGTATTAAACATCTAGAACCTCAGTACTCAGGGAGCCTAGGTCCACTTCCCCAGTGATGCTCAGCCCGGCAATTTGATGCTCAGATCTGACAGGGTTTTGCTGAGTGTCAACCCACCCCTGTCTTCCTGTGTAACCTTACTTGATGGTAAGACCTGCTCATTTCTGGGAGGGGTCTTTGGGAGGTAACAAAAGGTTTACCTCAGGGGCAGGAAGAGGATTTTGGAGCGTAGATTGAGGAGATTCAGCAAGAGGGATGGAAGAAGCAGCAGAAGAGATGGCTGAAAGAGGTTGAATGCAGGGTTGATTATGGATTCAGTGTGACCCGCTGGCTGGAGAGGATTGCAGGCCCGAGCTGGAGAAGAAAAGCCTCACCCTTCACCTTACCATCATCCATCACCATCCAGGATTTTTTAATACTACACTGAGAGCCACCAAAGCTATCCCAGAGATGCTGGGGTCAAGTGTGGGCTGTACCAGGGATCACACTCAGGGCCTTGCACCTACTGGGCATGTGCTCCACCACTTATCTCTTTTTTTTTTTTTGGTTTGTTTTTTGTTTTGGGGTCATACCGGTGGTGTGCAGGGGTTATTCCTGGTTCTGTGCTCAGAAATCACTCCTGGCAGGCAACGGGGACCATATGGGATGCTGGGATTCAAACCACCATTCATCCTGGATTGACTGCGTCCAAGGCAAATGGCCCTACCGCTGTGCTATCTCTCCAGCCCCTCCCAGCCAACTAACGCATAAGTATTTTTCTTTAGCATTATGTTCCTTTCTGGGGTGATTGGGGATTTGATTTGTTTGTTTGTTTTTGTTTGTTTGTTTCGGGGAGCCACTGCTGGTGATGCTCAGGCTCACTCCTGGTTCTGCACTCAGGAATCACTCCTGGAAGAGCTTGGGGGACCATATGGGATGCCGAGGATTGAACCTGGGTTGGCCGTGTCCAAGACAAATGTCCTCTCACCCATGTTATCACTCTGGCCTTCTGGGGTGATTTTTTTTTTTTTTTTTTTTGGTTTTTGGGCCACACCCGGCGGTGCTCAGAGGTTACACCTGGCTATCTGCTCAGAAATAGTTCCTGGCAGGCACGGGAGACCATATGGAACCCCGGGTTTCGGACCAACCACCTTAGGTAATGGGTCAGCTGTTTGCAAGGCAAACGCCTCAGCTGTGCTATCTCTCAGGCCCCTGGGGTGATTGTTTTAAGGAGAGAGGAGTCGAAGTTATTGGACAACACAGTTCAGGAAAAAAACCTGGAGCCACACCGGATATGCCTCCAAAACAAAAAATAAAATATGGGGTATAGGGGCCGGAGAGATAGCATGGAGGTAAGGCATTTGCCTTGCATGAAGAAGGTCAGTGGTTTGAATCCCAGCATCCCATATGGTTCCCCGAGCCTGCCAGGAGCAATTTCTGAGCATAAAGCCAGGAGTAACCCCTGAGCACTGCCAGGTGTGACCCCCCAAAAAACCAACCAACCAAACAAACAAAAAAATGGGTTATCTAGTGGGGAGTGACCCATGGGAAGATAATATCAAGGGTTAGAGCACAGAATTTGTCTGCAAGAGGCCCAGGTTCCATTCTTAACTATTACAGTCCCCTGTGCACCACCAGGAGTGACCTCTCAGCACCAGGCTGGGGAGAGTCCCCGGTGAGCATCACCGGGTGTGGCCACAAAATAAAAAATGAAGTCAAAGGGTGGGGAGAACTTGAGAAATGAGTCAAAGGTTTGGAGCACAGACCAGCTCCATCCATGACACTACACGGTCCCCCTAGTGTCCCTGGGTGTAACTCCAAAACAAAACAGAAAGGGAACTAAGTCCTCGTTATGTCATGATGGTCCATTGGCCAAAGCACACTCTTAAACCTGCTTATGTTGACATGCCCAGTTAAACGGAAAAGTCTGCACTACGAAGATTGGAAAGTTTAGGGCCAGAGAGATAGCTGGCAGGTAGGGTATTTGCTTTGTATGCAAATGACTCTGGTTCAAATCCCTGGCACCACTGAGGGTCTCCAAGAAATGTCAGGAGTGATCTTTGAACAGAGTCAGGAGTGAGCCCCAAGCACAGCTGGTGTTATCTAACAATAAAATAATTCAGGGGACCTGGGGCTGTAGCAGTGATATTGCCTTGCATGCAGTCAATCTGGATTCAATCCCCAGCATCCCATATGGAGTTCTGAGCCCACCAGGAGTGATTCCTGAGTGCAGTGAGAAGACACCCCTGAGCTCTGCTGGGTGTGTTCCCAAAACAAAACAAAATAAATTCAGGAGGCCAGAACAATATTACAGGAAGTAGGGCACTTAACTTGCTTATGGCCAATCCAGGTCCCCATATGGTCTCCTAAACCCACCAAGAAACAGATCTAGGAGCAAGTCCTGAGCATCAGCAGGCATGGCCCCAAACCAACAAAACAAATTCAAATTCTAAACCTTTCTTAACATTTTGGGTGATTTTGGGTGATTCCTAGTGATTTCTTTGAAGGTGCTCTGAGAAAACTTCTCTTATGGGTGTGGAGGGGAGGATGTATAGATCCCGGGAGAGAAGGGAGGAATGATGAGGGAAGTATCTAGGAGGGTCAGAGCGAGTGAGCGGCTGCTGTCTTGCTGGATATGTTCAGCTGAGGAGTGGCTATCGAAGTGATGACAGGGCTGGGCTTGCAATCACACATGTGGTAGATGAGTGTGAAAAGCTCTCATGTCAAGAATCTCTGAAGTTAAAGGTCTCTGTCTTGCCTCGTATCTTCTAGGAGATCACTCATACCTGATACAGACTGCGGGCAGGCCCCACATGAGCTGGAGGAGGGAAGGAAGGAAGGAAGGAAGGGAGGGAGGGAGGGAGGGAGGGAGGGAAGAAGGGAGGGAGGGAGGGAGGGAGGGAGGAGGGAGGGAAGGAGGGAGGAAGGGAGGAAGGAAGGAAGGAAGGAGACAGAGAGTTTGAGCAATCATGTCAGCTACACCAAAGCCATCTCAGCAGCAATAAGCACCTGTGGGGGATTGGGGGTATGTTTGGGGCCACACCTGGCAATGCTCAGGGCTCTGCACTCAGGAATCACTCCTGGTAGGTTCAGGGGATCATATGGGATGTCAGGAATCAAACCTTGGTTGGCCTCGTGCAAGGCAAGAGTACTGTCACTCTGGTCCTGTGGCAGATTTCTTTTTTTTTGTGTGTGTGTGTGTGTTTTTGGGGGGTCATACCCAACAGCGCTCAGAGGTTACACCTGGCTCTATGCTCAGAAATCGCCCCTGGCAGGCACAGGGGACCATATGGGATGCCGGGATTCGAACCCCCATCCTTTTGCATGAAAGGCAAACACCTTACCTCCATGCTATCTCTCCGGCCCCTGTGGCAGTTTTCTGAGCAGAACTGAGACAGGAATTTTTAGCTGAGACTACAAGAGGAGGTGAAGGCATTATTGGAAAATATCATAATAATAGTGTCATGACTGACCTTATTAAAGAGTTAGCCAGAAGGTTACCTCTGGGCAGGCTGAATTCTCCTGGAAAGCTTAGGGAGGCTTTGCAGAGAACATGGATCTCAAAGTTATCTCACTTGACTGGGCCATGGCTCAGCAGTAGGTCATTAATGTGTGAGGCCCTGGATTTAATCCCTGGCACTGTAAAATGAAACAAAGCCAAATAAAACACACACACACACACACACACACACACACACACACACACAAATGGGGGCTGGAGAAATAGTACAGTAGGTTGGGCTCTTGCCTTGCACATACCTGATTGGATCCCCAGTATCTATTATGGTCTCTTGAGCATTGTCAGGAGTGATCCCCTGAGGGTAGAGCCAGGAGTAAGCTCTGAGCACCACCAGGTGTGGCACCCAAATAAAAGAAACAAGAACCTCCAAAATGTAGGCTAAATTAGACAAGAGTATATAGGCTGAATGCTCGTTTATAATTCTATTAATATCTAGCAGTTCAGTCTGTGGCTCTTTTCTGTCTATAATTTTGTATATTATCTATGATCTAGTCTATCACTCTTGGGGACTCTTTAGGGTTTCACTGTCACTTTCTCACAAATCCTCCTGTGTCATCGCTTAGATAAGGTCTCCCCCTAAGTACTCCCAATAGAGCACACAATAATCCCTTTTTACAAATTTACAAGCACTGCATATGTATTTCCACTTGAATTCCACCATCAAGCACACTCAACAGAAAGAGCAAAATCTCAAGAATCTCTCTTCCTTAGAGTCAGCCTTCATGTCAGTTTGATACCTCATACCACATCTAATGCCCCCAGCACTGCCAGGAACACAGTATCAGGAGGAAACCCTGAGCATAGCCAGGTGTGGCCCAAACCTCTTCTTCCTCCCCCTGAAGAGTCCCCTTTCATTGCAGATCTTGAGGTCATACACAGGGGGACAAAGACAATAAAGGGTAATAATTCTTAGCTTTTGTGCTTTTAAATACCAAGAGTCTGGCAATGTGACAATGTCATGGATTTTTAAGAAAAATTTCACAATTGTTGTATTAAATATGAATTATATAGTCCTAGATGTTGGAAGGTGGATGGTGAGGCCTTTCTCAGCCTAGACCATTGCTTGCAGCCTTTTTGGCCTGGTGGGTCTGTAGGTATCAGGGTAACAGTGAAGAAATGATCCACAGGCAGTCAGATGAAGTTTTAGGAGACATAAAGTTTTATTACAAGATTATAACTGCCATGTACATATTTTACATGGCTTCTAAGCTAACCAGCCTCTCTGCACCCAATCTGTGTTTCTTCTTTCTCTGTTGTGTCTTCTTTGCTTAGCTTTCTGTCATCCCTCCCCTGGCCACTTTAATTAGCAACCACAGACCCCTTCCAGCTGTGAGCTGGTCTGACCATCAGGTAAGATTAGCATTTGGCCTGGAGAAGGGTAGGTAACATACAATCTTTACTTCATAAATTAATCTTGTTTTATGTTTTCACTTTTAGGGTGAAATTTGGTGTGTGTGTGTGTGTGTGTGTGTGTGTGTGTGTGTGTGCGTGCACTCACACACAGGTCCATATCCTAGGGCCTCAACACTCAAGGTATCTCTCGACCACTGAGTTATATTCCAATCATTTGAAGTGATTTTGGAATTTCCCACAACTCACACCAACGCCCAGTCCTAGAAGAAGTTTTTCTCCCAGGACAAAGAGCTCTGAGGACAGACGGAGCATGTGCCCCTATAAGTAAGTGCTCAGTACCTGGGACCTTGGGCTGGGGAGAAAGAAACTGCAGGCAGAGAGGTGGTTGAATGCCTCCAGCTAGACTGTTCTCCTCTCAGGCTTGTGGCTTTTTAAAAATCCGTAGTTTAGTCTACTTTCTCCTAAAGCAGCATCTCTGGATTAGTACCTGGTCCCATCCTGCCAGGCAGCAGTGCATCCCCTGTGACTCACAGATCAGCCTCGCTAAGCCCCAGGGCTCAGACAGCCGGTTCCATCTGTTTGGGCTTCCTGGTCAGAAGCCAAACCCCACCCAAGCCCTTACTGGGACTCTTCTCTATCAGAATAAAAAACTGGGCTGGGATGCCTGTGCCCAATTATCTTGATCACAGCTATTGCACACAGGCTGTTTTCCCAGTCCTGGTGGGTTAACAACCAAACCAACTATGACAGTCCAAGCAGCCCTCACTGAGGCCCCCATGACTTCCTGTGTCTTTTGGAGGTCTTGCTCATCTATTTGTTTTAAAAATCAAGATGGTGCGTATTATTTAATATGATGTTTACAACTCCATGCCATGACCCACATTTTTTCCAAATAAGGAAGCTGAGACCTAGAGTGAAAAACAAGGCTGGGAGAGGGAAGGTTTGCAAGTCTCCTCTTTGATTTCACGACATTGATCCCACTCCTGAGTACAGAGCACAGAGAAAGCTCTGATCATGGCTGGGTGTGGCTAGAGAAAGCCAAACTCCTCCTCGTCGTCATCATCATCATCATCATCATCTTCTTCAACAACAACAACAACAACAAAAATAATAGGAATAATACTAACTAGTGTGGGAATGTCCAAGGCCATATAACTGGTCAGTTGCAGAGCCCTGACTTGTTTGCTGTTCTAATCCTAGATCTGGGATGCTAAAACTCTCCACTGAATTGTCTATTGCTCTTATGTCAATCAGTCTCTTAACAATGGCAGAGTTTAGGGTCCCAGAGACAGTACTAAAGAACATAAAAGTTTCGGGGAAGCAACTCAGCAACCAAAGTCCTTTTGCTTTGCTACTATGGGACTCTCAGACCACTGGGCTCAATCTATAGTGCTCCCCCCAGAAAAAAAAAAAAAAACCAATCCCTGAGGCTTTTCTGCTTGGGAATTTTTTTTTTTTTTTTTTTTTTTTGGTTTTTGGGCCACACCCGGCAGTGCTCAGGGGTTACTCCTGACTGTCTGCTCAGAAATAGCTCCTGGCAGGCACGGGGGACCATATGGGACACTGGGATTCGAACCAACCACCTTTGGTCCTGGATAGGCTGCTTGCAAGGCAAACGCCACTGTGCTATCTCTCTGGGCCCCTGCTTGGGAATTTTAGAACTAGAGCAGAAAGGAAAGGGCCCTTAATAAAGTGGGGAATGTTCAGTGAGCACCACAGAAAAAATGAGTGAGCACTCAAGCCAGTAGTTTGAGCCCTGGAGAGCGTATGTGTGTGTGTGTGTGTGTGTGTGTGTGTGTGTGTGTGTGTGTGTGTGTGTGAGAGAGAGAGAGAGAGAGAGAGAGAGAGAGAGAGATAATGAGAGAGAGAAAATGAGAGAGAGAATGAGGGAGAGAGAGAATGAGAGAGAGAGAGAGCTGTTGTGATGACTGGTGGATGTGGCCCTTAAACGAAAAAGAAAGAAAGAAAGAAAGAAAGAAAGAAAGAAAGAAAGAAAGAAAGAAAGAAAGAAAGAAAGAAAGAAAGAAAGAAAGAAAGAAAGAAAGAAAGAAAGAAAGAAAGAAAGAAAGAGAAAGAAAGAAAGAAAGAAAGAAAAGAAAGAGAGAGAGAGAGAGAGAGGAAGGAAGGAAGGAAGGAAGGAAGGAAGGAAGGAAGGAAGGAAGGAAGGAAGGAAGGAAGGAAGGAAGGAAGGAAGGAAGGAAATGATGGTTATGGGGAGCAGAGAGGAGCTTGAATTTGAGCAACCAAGATAGCACCATAATGTTTGGATTCCAGTGACAGATTCCAGTCTGTTGTCTTCGATCACCAAAAGTAGGTCAAAAATGAACCAAAGCTCAGGAGAACTGACTCACTGTGGTGAGCTCTGATGGGAGACAGGAAGCCTCAGAGGATGACTGCTGATGGATGAAGGAGAGAAGGTCCCAGAAACATCTACCGCAGACACAGGGAAACCACTGCCTGCCAACGGCAAGCCCCAGACCCAGGATGCATTTTAGCCCTCAGACCTGCCAGTCTTATTCCCTGTTGCAGACAGCTTTTCCCACAGAACAACTCCATCCTGTCAGCTTGAATCTTTCACCCTGACTCTCCCCTTTGGTCCTTTTTCCTTCTCAGCCTGGTTGCTTGTCTCTCACCCAGCCTCCAGTCCTCTGCTTGCCAAGCTCAGTGTCACTGTAGCTGTCTTCTTGGATTCTATCTCTGATTCATGCTCAGAACCTGGCAGATTTCCTGAGCTACAGGCCACTTCCCTTTTCTTTGGTATTTGGGGGTGGTGTAGGGGTGTGTAAACATTTTTAACATAGAATGTACTATTTGGGGGGCACACCTGGCAGCACTCAGGGGTTACTTCTGGCTCTGTGCTCAGAAATCCCTTCTGGTAGGTTCTGGAGACCATATGGGATACTGGGGATTGAACCAAGACAGCCCTGGGTTGGCTGCATGCAAGGCAAACGCCCTCCTGCTGTACTATCACTCCAGTTCCAAAATGTACTATTTTAAACTTTAAAATAGTTATTGTTTTTATTGTGAAAAAATAAATATCAAATTTACATTTTGGTCATTTCTGGGTGGTGAGATCAGTAGCATTAAAGATATTTTCATTGCTTTGTAATCACAGTGTTTTTTTATTCCTTTGTTTGCTTGTTTTTTGGGCCACACCCGGTGACTCTCAGGAGTTACTCCTGGCTATGCCCTCAGAAATCATTCCTGGCTTGTGGGGACCATATGGGACTCTGGGGGGATCAAACTGCTGTTCATCCTAGGCTAGTGCTTGCAAGGCAAACGCCTTACCTCTAGCACCACAGCTCCGGCCCCTGCTTTTTTTTTTTTTTTTTTTTTTTATTACAGAAGGTTTTCTGCATCCCAATCAGAAACACTGAATCATTACTCAGAAACTCCCCTCTTGGGGTCAGAGTAATAGCACAACAGGGAGGGCATTTGCCTTGCACTAGTTGACCTGGGTTGATCCCCAGAATCCCATTTGGTCACCTGAGCCTGCCAGGAGGGATTTTTTTTGGGGGGGCCACACCCTGTGATGCTCAGGGCTATGCACTCAGAAATTGCTCCTGACTAAGGGGGTCATATGGGGCACTGGGGGATTGAACCCTGGTCCATCCTAGGTTAGCGCTTGCAAGGCAAACCCCCTACCGCTTATGCTACCGCTCTGGCCCTTAAGGAGTGACAGCCAGAAGTATGCCTGAGTTCTGATGGGTATGCCTCCCCAAACTAACAAATAAACAACAACAAAAACAAACTGTCCTTTCTTACCCACTCAGCCCCTGGTACCTTATATTCTTATTTCCATTTGCATGAATTTGCCTATCTAAACACCTAATCTAAATAGAGGTATGTGCTTTTGTGTCTGACTGACAACACTAACCATGTTTCCAAGGTTCATCCATGTTATATATAGTCTATATAAGGACCTTCTTCAGGCTCAATAATACTCTATTGTGTACACAGGAAACATTGGGGGTTTATCTCTTTGCTATAATTGTGAATAAAGCTGCTACTTACAGGAAAGTCTTTGTTTTCTATTTTTGAGTTGGGGGAGCTTAAGTTAAGGCCCTACCCTACCATGTTCAGAGGTTATTCCTGGCTCTTTGCTCAAGAGAAACTCTTGGAATTTCCCAGGGGCCCATATCTAGTACCGGAGATGAACCAGATTTGACCACACACAAAGCGCATCTTCCCTCCTTGACTATCTCTCTCTTTGCGGTTCATTTTAGTTAAGATATTGTGGAACAGAACTGCTTGATTACATGGTGGATCAAGGCGCAATTTTTTGGTAAACTGGCAAACTGTTTTCCATGGGAGCTGCACCCTTTTATGGTCCTACCAGAAATGCTCAAGGGTTCCAGTTTCTTCACTTTCCTTGTCAACACTTGTTCGTTTCTTTTGTGTGTGTGTGTGTGGGGGGTGACAGCCATGATAGTGAGCAGGAAATGTCTTATGAGATTCCTTTGGAACACAATACTTTTCAAGTCCCAGTTTTCCTGATTTGATTTCCAAGGTTTGTTTTGTCCTCAGGACTCTCCATAGGTCTGCTCTGAATTTGAGAATTGCATTTCCCTGAGGCCGTGAAGCCTTTACTGATGATGAGCAGCCAACATGAGTCTCTTTCCCTGTACCCTCTCTTTTCTCTTCCATCTCTATGTCATGGAGAATTGGACTAAGAAATAATACAGGGCTAGGAAATCACACACATATTTGCATGCAGGAGGCCTGGCTTTGGTTCACCAAGCATTGCTGGGAGTGACCCAAAAGCGTCAGGCTTCCAAGCACCACTGGGTGTGGCTTCCAAACAAAAAACCAAACAGACAAAAGACAATACCAAGGAAAAAGAAATGATACAGGGGCCGGGTAGGTGGCGCTGGAGGTAAGGTGTCTGCCTTGCAAGCGCTAGCCAAGGAAGGACCGCGGTTCGATCCCCCGGCGTCCCATATGGTCCCCCCAAGCCAGGGGCGATTTCTGAGCACATAGCCAGGAGTAACCCTTGAGCGTCAAACGGGTGTGGCCCAAAAACAAAAACAAAAAAAAAAAAAAAAAAAAAAAAGAAATGATACAAAGGAAAGGAGAAGTGGTTGATTTAAAGGAGAGGTGAAGGATAGAATTAAACTTTTAGTGTTGATCATAATGTGCTGGGTGCTGTGGATGATACATAACTATATATAAAATCATATGAAGTTGTAGGCCAATGTTAATTCAATTAAAAAATAGAAAAATACAGGGGCCAGAGAGGTGGTACAAGCGGTAAGGCAGCCACCTTGCCCACACTAGCCTAGGACAGACCGCAGTTCAATCCCCCAGTGTCCCATATGTATGGTCCCTCAAGCTAGGAGCAATTTATGAGAGCATAGCCAGGACTAATCCCTGAGCGTCACCAGGTGTGGTCCAAAAACAAACAAACAAATAAATAAAAATAAAAATACAGACTTGAAGAATGTGGGAATATGAATTTGACTGACTTCTATTCCTCCCTTCCTTTCTTTTTCCTTTCTTCTTTCTTCCCTTTTCTTTCTTTTTCACTTGTTATTTTTCTTTTCCTTCCTTCCTTCCTTCCTTCCTTCCTTCCTTCCTTCCTTCCTTCCTTCCTTCCTTCCTTCCTGTTTTCTTTTTTTTTCTTTTCTAAAACACGCAGGAATCAGCCTGGCAGGGCTTCCAGGAATCATAAAGGATGCTGGGGGGCCAAACTCAGGCCAGCTGTGTGTGACGCAAGAGCCTAACCCACAGTACTCCAGCCCCCCAATTTTTTTTTTTTTTTAAGGTTCACAGTTTCCCGAGCTCATTCTCCAGAGTCAACCAGCCCAGAGACAACTATGCTGCCTTTTCAGGGACCAACTTTATGGCTTTGACCTGACACTGACCTCATAGCTAACAGTCAGGAAAAAATTGTTTTTCGGTCTTGCCAAGTCCCAGAGCAAGAGCTTATATTGTAGCTACATGCCCTGGGTTGTCCAGAGCAAGCCCCTTTACTTGATCTGTAGCCCAGGACCCTGAGACAGACCCTGAACATGCTGATTCACCACCTCATGAACCTCTGACTCCTGAGGGGATCATGGAGATCTGGAATTTTGGTCAGGAATTCCTATTTATATTCCCAGAACTCTGGCTCTCTGGGGCCATACTTGTTTATATTGTCAGTGCTTACGTTCTGTCCTTGCATCCTTCTGATGTCAGAATAGGGACACATCAAAGCCCGCCAGAGATCACAGATCCTCCTCTGGCTTTTGCTCCACTACAGGCCTCACACCTTGGCTTAACGGTACCTGCTTCAAATTTCTTTCAGTCATTTTTTTTTTTTTTTTTTGGTTTTTGTGCCACACCCAGCGGTGCTCAGGGGTTACTCCTGGCTGTCTGCTCAGAAATAGCTCCTGGCAGGCACGGGGGACCCTATGGGACACCGGGATTCAAACCAACCACCTTAGGTCCTGGATCAGCTGCTTGCAAGGCAAACACCACTGTGCTATCTCTCCAGGCCCTCTTTCAGTCATTTTTGTCTCCCCAAAAAACAGGTGGAAAACTACCCCCATGCATTCCACAAAAGAGAAAACAGAGGCCTGTGGAGGGAAGTGACTCAGGCAGAAGATCTGTTTGCTGACTCTGAAACCACAAATCTTGTTCAGAAGGAAGCGCTCAGAAATGGGATGGCTTTATTGGGCCAGAATGTAGGCACTGCATACAGGAGTGCTGAGTTCAGCTTCAGCACCTCAGGATGCCTTGAGCTCCACCAGGAGCCAACCTCCAAGCAGAGTCAGAAATAACCCCCAGCACTGCCAAGTGTGGCCCTCAAAACAAAAGAGAGAGAGAGAGAGAGAGAGAGAGAGAGAGAGAGAGAGAGAGAGAGAGAGAGAGAGAGAGAGAGAGACATGAGTCCTTTTGCATCAAGCAATGCATTAGTCTATGATCTACCTTGTCTTCCCACTCTGGACCCATGAGTCTATTGGACTGGCCTTCATATACATATTCATGATACAGCTTTTTTTCTTTCTTTTTTGGTCCACACTGGCAGTGTTCAGGGGTTACTCTTGTTTCTGCACTCAGAAATTACTCCTGGCAGGCTTGGGGGACCATATGGGATGCTGGGGATCTAACCCAAGTCAGCTGCTTCCAAAGCAAATGTCCTACCCACTATGCATCACTTTAGCCCCAGCCTTTTCTCTTGAATGTTTGCAACTTTATTTAAACACTGCGATTTAAGGACCGAAGAGATAGCACATTGGTAGGGCGTTTGCCTTGTATGCAGCAGAATGATGGTTTGAATTCCGGCATCCCATATGGTCCCCTGAGCCTGCCAGGAGTGATTTCTGAGTGCAGAGTCAGGATTAACTCCTGAGCACTGCCGGATGTGACCCCCCAAAAAAACCCAACCAACCAACCAAACAAACAAACAAAAAACAAAAAAAAAACCACTGCGATTTATCAAATTTGTTAATAATATAGTCATTTCAGGTCCTCACTGCTCCCATACCAATCCAACCAGCAGTATTCCCAGGGTACACTGGCCCACCCCCACACCTAGCCTGCCCACTTAGCACAAAAATAACTTACTTCATGTTACTTGTTCCAACAAATATCTAAAAAATGGTGTTACTAGGGGCCTAAGTGATAGCACAGCAGTAGGACATTTGCCTTGCATGCTGCCAACCTAGGACAGACCTGGGTTTGATCCCCAGCATCCCATATGGTCCCCTGAGTCTGGCAGGAGCGATTTTTCTGAGCACAGAGCCAGGAGTAACCTCTGAGCGCTACAAAGCGTGGCCTCAAAATAACAAGAACAACAAAAAAGTGTTACTAAACTTACTAAGTCTGAAGACTTGCTGAGCTGTTAGGAGCTAGCAGGATACAGCTCTTTTCAAAGAACTTTCTAAAGTTCTTTATAAAGTGACATGTATGACTTTCCAGGCCAGAAACAGTACAATGGGGAGGGTGCTTGCCTTGCACACAGTCTACCTGTGTTCATTCCAGTGGACCAGAAATGGTTTTCCAAGTCCTGCCAGGAATGAGCACACCCAAACCAAAAGTTAAAAATCAATAATAAATAAAATAGTATGGCCTTCTCAGTTTGGAAAAACAGAAATGCCTATTCTTTCCCCAGCACTGAAAAAGGAATATGCTGAATGAAATAATGCTCAGGTCATATACTAAAAGTTAGGCTCAGGGTTAAGTGTGTATGTTACAAACACAGGACATGCTGGCATCCCCCAAGCCAAAGACAGAGGACAGGAAAGAGACAGCACACCTTCCATCTGCCCCTCATATTCATCCCCCCAGAAATCCTCTCCTTTCCATTCTCACTCCACTATAGTTTCTAGTAATGAGCAGTATATTATTATCCCATTTCCTGAAAGAACAACAAATTCAAAGTTACTCTCTTATTTCTCATATTTAAATTGAGGCTTGTGGGAATTTTTAGCTTTATCGAAAACCTTATCTGTATCCTGGTTGAGGAACTCACCGTGGGGTCAAGAGCAGAGTCAGGAAGAAGTCCCAAACACTGCTGGGTGTGGCAGGAAAAGAAAAAAATAAGTGTGCTAATTAAATATAAACACATCAAAGAATCTTTATTTTGTTTTCACATGGAAGAATCTTGACCAACTGAATCATCTGGGGAAGTGAGGGTCGGGCTCCGACTAGTTGTACTTATTCCTGGTTCTGTGCTCAGGTACACTCTTTTTTTTTGATTTTTGGGCCACACCCGGTAACGCTCAGGGGTTACTCCTGGCTATGTGCTCAGAAGTTGCTCCTGGCTTGGGGGACCATATGGGACACCGGGGGATCGAACCGTGGTCCTTCCAAGGCTAGCGCAGGCAAGGCAGGCACCTTACCTTTAGCGCCACCGCCCGGCCCCCTCAGGTACACTCTTGCAGGTTTTCAGGACCCTATAGGGGGGATGAAGCAGGGATCATGGTTGGCTGCATCCAAAGTAAGTGCCTTATTCACTGTCCTATCCTCCGGGTCCAGTTTAACTACTTTTAACCAGCTTAACCAGATCAGAAGTGTTAAGGACACTCTCACTGATGGACAGAAAGTCGCCAACACAATTTTCATCCTTACATGACTGAAACTCTGACCCCTTCAGTCTCACTTCCTGTTCCCCCTCTCTCCACTTCCTGTTACACCCCTCTCCCCCATTCTTTGTTTCTCTGAGTGTGGGATTTGATTGTTCTGAACCAAAAGATACATGTGAACTCATGCAATATCAGCCTTTTAATTTATTTTTTTTTGGTGATGGATATATATAATTTAGCATAACATCTAAATGCCATTCATGCAGCATATGACAAATTTCCTTCCTTTTTCAGATTGACTAATATTCCATTGTGTGCCCATCCTACTTTGGTTAGGTTGTTTATTATCTAGTAGGCGGCTTGATTTCGTTCACCTTTTGACTATTGTGAATTCTGCTTCCCACGGACATGAGTGAACTAATAGCCCTGCTTTTAATTCTTGTGGATATAAACCCAGAAGGAGAATTGTTAGATCATTCTAACATCATTCTTTTTTTGGGGGGGCCACACCTGGTGATGCTCAGGGGTTACTCCTGGCTATGTGCTCAGAAGTCGCTCCTGGCTTGGGGGACCATATGGGATGCCTGGGGGATTGAACTGTGGTCCTTCCTTGGCTAGCGCTTGCAAGGCAAATACCTTACCTCTAGCGCCACCTCACCGGCCCCGATTAATGGTTAAATGCTTGATTGGGTGATGCAATGAAGCTCAGACCAAGTGGCACTGAGGATCACCAGTCCTACAGCCAATGGTGCTTGGGGGCCATGGATTAAGCTTTGCATACATTGCATGTGACTTAGTTGAAGTGGGGGAGCAAAGAAGGAATCCTCGAGAAAAGCATTTTCTTTTTCTTTTCTTCTCTTTTTTTTTTTTTTTTTTTTTTTTTTGGTTTTGGTTTTTGGGTCATACCCAGCCACACTCAGGGGTTTACTCCTGGTTCTGTACTTAGAATTAGTTTCTGGCAGGCTTGGGAGACCATATAGAATGCTGGGATACAAAACCGGGTCGCTGTGCTACAGCTCAAGCCTTTTCTTGACCCATCTTAATCACCCAGAAAACGCTGGGTTGGGTGAGAACTAGTAAAGTCTAACACCTCATGTTCTCCAGCCCCACAAGGCAGCTGTCATACTAGGTCTGGGTCTACTTGGGCTACTCAGTGTTGGAACTGGTCCTCACTACCTGACTCTCTAGGAGTTGCCAACTAGGTCTGGAGCAGGATTCGCTCTCTGCAAGGACAGGCAAGTCTTTTCTCACCTCTGCCTAGATCTTCCGGGAATATTGCTTCCCTGCAGAAAAGAATTTCAAAAGGAGACGAAATAGTAAAGTACAGTAGTTTGATTTAAAGAAATGGATTTAAAAGAATGTGGGGAGAAGAGAGAGATACAGAGAGAGACAATGCAACTGGGTTGAGAAGGAGCCCCACAGTCACTATAAAACAAAGTAGGTTTTATAGTAGTAAGTCTTTTCTACTCTGTACTGGTCCTAGAGTTTTACTGCAGACAAAAAAGTTCAGAGAGAGAGAGAAAGAGAGAGAGAGAGAGAGAGAGAGAGAGAGAGAGAGAGAGAGAGAGAGAGAGGCCTCAGAAGCAGGCAGGGGTGAGGGCATGAGGGCAACTGGGGACATTAATATTGGTTGCAGAAAATATGCCCTAATAGGGGTGTTGGACTTCGGGTTTTTTTTGTTTTTTTGTTTTTGATTTTTGGGTCACACCCGGCAGTGCTCAGGGGTTACTCCTGGCTCTACACTCAGAAATTGCTCCTGGCAGGCACTGGGGGATCATATGGGATGCCAGTTTCAAACCACCATTCTTCTGCATGCAAGGCAAACGCACTACCTCCATGCTATCTCTCCAGCCCAGCGGTGTTGGACTTTATATGACAGAACCTCAATGAGCAATTTTGTGACCACTGTGTTTAAATAAAGTGATTAATTTTTTAAAAGTTTAACTCTTGATGGTCCTTCCAGCTTCCATCATGACCTTCAGATTCTCTGGAGCCTCAGCTTTTCTCAGCCTTCTCTACCTCTTTCCTCACCTCAAGTTCTCCGTCTGGGCTCCTTTTCTCCAGAGATGCTCAGGGGTTACTCCTGGCTATGCACTCAGAAATCCCTCCTGGCAGGCAAGGGGGACCATATGGGATGCCGGGATTCAAACCA
The DNA here is from genome assembly GCF_024139225.1 of Suncus etruscus. Lineage (NCBI taxonomy): Eukaryota > Metazoa > Chordata > Mammalia > Eulipotyphla > Soricidae > Suncus > Suncus etruscus. The sequence continues at coordinate 51,271,088 of NC_064862.1, read as the reverse complement.
CGGTCCTTCTGCATGCAAGGCAAATGCTCTACCTCCATGCTATCTCTCTGGCCCATTTTTTTAAAGTAGTAACTGTCCTCCTCAATACATTTTAATTATTTTATGTATACTCATTTTCTTTTCCTTAGCAGGTTTGATTATTTACTGTAATAATCATAATTATTATTATTATTATTATTGGTGAGTTTCTTTTTTGAAGTACACACCTGGTGGTACTTGGAAGCTATACCCACAGCCCCTGTGTTTGAGGGTCAAAGGTCATTTCTGATGGTGTTTGGGAGACCATAAGGTGCGGGGGATTGAACCGAAATTAGCAGCATGCAAGGCAAGTGCCTTAACCCCTGGAGTATCTCTCCAACCCTCAGATTTTTTGGTTCTGGGTTCACACTCAGCTGTGTTTAGGTCTTACTCCTGGCTTTGTGCTCAGGGATCTTTCCTGGCTATGCCCAAGGGATCCTATGTTTGAACCTATGGCAGGTTCAAACCCAAGTTAACTGTGAACAAGTAAATGCCTCAGCACCCAGATTTGAACCTTTTTGAGGGCCCTGCTTGTCCTGTGTCCCCAGGACCTTTCTCATTGCTTGGCACTGTAGGTATTTAGGTGACTACTCTGGTTGTTTGAATAAAATGAGTACTTTGAGTTGATTGCAGCCATTTAAACTTGAGAACTTGGGCTAGAATCTTCTTTCCAGATATAACAGAATAACTGTGTGGGTCCTATAGGGACCTGGGCTGCATATTCCTCCTCCACTGAACACAGATACTATGTTCCTCTCACACAGTTCTGTTTCCTCTCTCACCAGGAAAGCCCCAACTCATCCTGTCAATGTGACAGTGCCCTTCTAGTAGAATGGGAAGTTTCTAGAAAAACCACTGACCTTGAGCAGCTCAGAGGGGCTAGCAAGGAAAATGTCTATGAAAGGAGCCAGTCACACCAGCACTGTCCTGTGTTCACCAATGTCCTGTGTCCCCAATGTTTGTGAGGTTCATGGGGATAAGTCTCTCATTGGCCACCATGAATGATGGTGAGAGTTACCATGAATTCCCATGCACTTTTTGTCTCCTTATGATACTAGCCCCTTGTTTTCCTTTTAGTTGGCATTTGAATTTAATTTAAATTATTTTGGGTGGTTCCTGGGCCACACCCAGTAGTGTTTAGGGGTTATTCTTGACTCTGCACTCAGGAATTACTCCTGGAAGGCTCAGGGGGCCATATGGAACACCAGGGCCAAAAGCTGGATTGGGTTGGCTGTGTGCAAGACAAATGCTCTACCCTCTGTGATATCACTTTGGCACCAAGATTTCAACTCATTTTATCTACTCTTTTTTTGTTTGTTTGTTTGGGGGGCCACACTTGGTAGAGCTTAAGGGTCATTCCAAGCTATATGTTGGGGTAGGAGGGTTTTCCTGGCAGACTTAGGGGACCTGGCAGTGTGGGGATTGACCTTGAACCTCCTGCAAAGTATGTGCTTTGGCCACCCAAGCTATCTCTGGTTCCATGTGACATTTTGAAAATAAAACTTGAAAGGCCTCAGGATGTAGCTTTAAGGTTGAATGTTTGCTTTACAGGATATATCCCAACTCCTCCCCACATAGCCTAGTGCAAACAGTGTGCCACTCCTTTGGGATTCTTGGGGCTACACTGGAAGTGTGTTGTCTTAACGTCCAGGGATATGAGACCCTAAGTTATAATAATGACTAAGGGGGAAGGGAGAGAACAGAACTATTATCAGGCTCTTAGAAGAGAGATAGCACAGTGGTGGGGTATTTGCCTTGTAAATGCCGACCCGGGATGAACCTGGATTCAATCCCTAGCTTTCCATATAGTTCCCTGAACTTGCCAGGAGTAATTTCTGAGTGCAGAACCAGCAGTGACCCCTGAGCACCACCAGATGTGGCTCCAACCCCCCTCCCCTAAATAAAAGAATAAAGCCTTTCTGAGAAGGTTTTTTGGAGAGTTGGTCCTGGGGGACCATATGGGACACGGGGATTCGAACCAACCACCTTTGGTCCTGGATCGGCTGCTTGCAAGGCAAACGCCGCCGCTGTGCTATCTCTTCGGGCCCCAACCCTGCTTGATTCTTCTGTCTGGGAAATGGCCTCTCGCCCTGGACCTTCCCCACCCCACCCCACCCCACCCCCCACCCAAAGAATGGGGCAGCAGAGAGAAAGTTTTAGACTGGGAATCCCAGGTGAAAAAGTAGATCAGTTTTTGCCAGCAGCATGTTCTCCAAACTTAGACTGAAGTTCAGTCCTCAGATGTATGTGAGGAATCTGATTCCTGGGGCAGGGCCTGGAGCAATAGGTTAGCAGAATAGTGCATTTACCTTGTACTTAACTGACCTGAATTCAAAATCCAGAACCCAGGGCCGGAGAAATAGCATAGTGGTAAGGTGTTTGCCTTGCATGCAGCCAACACAGGTCAGACCCGGTTCGATTCCCGGCTTCCCATATGGTCCCCCAAACCTGCTAGGAGTGGTTTCTGAGCACAGAGCCAGGAGTAACCCCTGAGAGCTGCCCAGTGAGATCCTCAATAAAAACAAAATCCAGAACCTCATATGGTCCTCCAAGCGAACCAGGAGTGATCCCTGAGCACAGAACACCACTGGGTGTGCCCTCCCCCCAAAAATCCTAAACAGATTTCTGAGGCAGGGGAGATTCTTTTTTTTTGTTGTTGTTTGTTTGTTTTTTTGGGCCACACCCGGTGCTCAGGGGTTACTCCTGGCTGTCTGCTCAGAAATAGCTCCTGGCAGGCACGGGAGACCATATGGGACACCGGGATTTGAATCAACCACCTTTGGTCCTGGATCGGCTGCTTGCAAGGCAAACATCGCTGCGCTATCTCTCCGGGCCCGCAGGGGAGATTCTTAAGCACTGAGCCCTAAGTATCCTCTGAGCACTGATGGGTATGGCTCTCTTATATACAGTGAATCCGATTCTTAGACCCTATCTTAGAACTATTAAAGAAGTAACAAGAAGATTGTATATTTTATTTTTATTTATCAGTTTGTTTTTTGTTTGTTTTTAGGCTATACCTGAAAGTGTTCAGGGGTTATTCCTGGCTCAGGATTCATTTCTGGCTAGACTCAGAGGACCATATGGCATGTCAGGGATCAAACATGGGTTGACAGAGTGCAGAGCAAATGCCCTACCCACTATGCTATTTCTCTGTTTTTTTTTATAAGTTTTTGTTTGTTTGTTTTTAGCCACTCCCGGCAGTGCTCAGAGGTACTCCTGGCTCTGAGCTTAGAAATCGCTCCTGGCAGGCTTGGGGAACCATATGGGATGTGGATGTCAGGGTTTGAACCCAGGTCTGTCCCAGATCAGTCACGTGCAAGGCAAATGCCCTATTGCTATGCTATCACTCCGACACTCATTTTATCAGTTATTTTTTATTTATTTATTTATTTTTTGTTTTGGGGCCACACCCAGTGGTGCTCAGGGGTGGCTCCTGGCTGTCTGCTCAGAAATAGCTCCTGGCAGGCACGGGGGACCATATGGGACACCGGGATTTGAATCAACCACCTTTGGTCCTGGATCAGCTGTTTGTAAGGCAAACGCCGCTGTGCTATCTCTCTGGGCCTTTTATCAGTTATTTTTATAGGAGCCACACTGAGTGGAGGTCTTGGGGAGGTGGACCCCACTCCCAGTGATACCTTGTGATATGAGCAAATTATTTGGTGGTAAGGCCTGGGGGTGCATTACTTGCCAGGCAATGCTTGGAGGACCCCAGGTTACACCCAGTGATGGCATGGGGGGCTCTGTGTACCTCAGAGTATAAAACAGAACCCCAGGAGCCAACTATATACTCCAGCACTTTGAAACGTCTCCTGACTTTATTCATTTACCTTTAGTTTTTGTTGTTATTGTTGGACCACACCCAGAAGTGCTCAGGGCTTACTCTTAGCTTTGAGTTCATGGATTTCTCCTTATGTTTGGAGGGGGGAATCCTATGGGGCGCCGGAAATCAAATCTGTGTGAGTCACATGCAAGGCAAGTGCCCTTCCTACTCTGCCATCACCCCAGCCCCTATTTATTCAGTCTCATTGTTGGGAGGCCTCACCCAGTGGTGCTTAGGAATGTTGGGATGGTAGAACTTCACCATATCCCTGGCTCTGAAAATCTGTATTTTTAAACCTCTGAATTAGGCGCTTTTTTCTCCTTTTTAAAAATATTCTAATTTTTTGTGGGGGGGGGGGCATACCCAGAAGTGCTCAGGGTTTACTCTGCACTCAGAAATCACTCTTGGAAGGCTCAGGGGACCCTATTGGGGTTAGCTGTGTGCATAGCAAATATTCTTCCTGGTGTCCATCATTCCAGCCCTCATTTTTTTTTTTTTTTTGGTGGTTTTTGGGTCACACCCGGCAGTGCTCAGGGGTTATTCCTGGCTCCAGGCTCAGAAATTGCTCCTGGCAGGCACGGGGACCATATGGGACGCCGGGATTTGAAACGATGACCTCCTGCATGAAAGGCAAACGCCTTACCTCCATGCTATCTCTCCGGCCCCATTTTTAAAGCAGTATCTCAGGGGCCTGCAGTGCCACAATGGGGGACCATGTAGTTGAACTCAGAACCTTACAGATGTGCACTCTCAGCCTGCCAGGCGTTTTGTTGTTGTTGTTGTTTTTGTTTGTTTGTTTGTTTGTTTGGTTGGTTGGTTCTTTGGGCCACACCTGGTGACGCTCAGGGGTTACTCCTGGCTAAGCGCTCAGAAATTGCCCCTGGCTTGGGGGGACCATATGAGATGCCGGGGGATCGAACCGCAGTCCTTCCTTGGCTAGCGCTTGCAAGGCAGACACCTTACCTCCAGCACCACTTCAACCGGCCCCTTGTTGTTGTTTTTAATCATCATACAAGGTTGGAAAACTTGGGAGTCCGAGCGGTGGCGTGAACCGTAAGGCATCTGCCTTGCGCGGGCTTGCCTCGGGTGGACCTCTGTTTGATCCCTCGGCATCCCATTTGGTCCCTCGAGCCAGAAGCAATTTCTGAGAGCATAGCCAGGAGTAACCCCTGAGCGTCACTGGGTGTGGCCCCAAACCCCCCCCCAAAAAAACAAAATAAACAGAACAACAGGTTAGAAAACTTATTAGCAAATAATCATATTTACAAATATATTGCCATCTATTTCAAAAGTGACTATTATTATTATTTTTTTTTTCATCCAGGAATGGGTAAAGACACATTATCCTAGTGAAAATCGGCACCTGGTGTTGAGTTTGCAGGTTATTGAGTTGGCTGCATGACTTTAACTTCTTAAATCCTCAATTTCCTTTTCTATAAAATGGGGTGACACTGCATTCCTTTCATCCAAGAATGATAAGATACTCCATACCTTTTACCAGTGAATGCCTCTTGATAAAAAACACATGTTCAGTAAATAGAGGTAATTGTTACTTCCCTGAAGGACCACTGATGTAGGAGTGTGACCTAAATCTGGATGAATAAATTGTCAGAAAGAAAGGCTTGTCAAGGCCAGAGAATAGTACAATGAGTTAAGCTCTTACCTTGCAGGTGGCTCACCTGGATTCAGTCCCTGACACCATATATGGTCCCATGAGCACTGCTGGGTATGGCTCCCCGCAAAAACTCCAAGAGCCAAAAAAATAAAGCTGTCCTGGAAGTTTCCAGGGATCCTCACAGGAACATCAATAGTCAGGAGACCCAATCGTCACTGCTCAGACCAGATCCTGCAGTTGCAACAGTGACTGACTATTATAAACAAAAGAAAGGACATTTTAACCAAGTCTGGCTCGAGTTGGGTAAGGCAGGAACCAGTGCAGACTTGGACAGCTGGCTCTGCTCTGGCCTGACACCAAAGGTTAGAAGCAAGCTTTCCAGCCAGAAGTGAACCCATCATGCCCAAGGAAACATCTTTCCCTGGAATCAATGTGAGTTGGGTCCTGATCATGTTATCTCTCCTGCCAAGTGTGAATCCATGCATCTCACCTACCTACCTTTCATCTGACCTGAGAGCCGCTACTTTATTAAAACAAATTAACCTCTGTGTTCTAGTTTATAGAGTGGGGATTTTTATATCAGTAGAACCTTCCATAGGTTGTTGCTAGGATTTACTTATTTATTTTATTTTCCCCCTCAAGGGAACTTTATTCATGATACTACAGTTCTATTCTCAAACATCAACCCATGATTTGTCTTCATAATAAAAGATGAAATTTAAAATTGGATTACTTGTTCCTTTCTCTTTTTATCTCCCCTCAGTTCAAAATGCTTGCATCTCTTAATGACCAGCATTTTCTTAGATCTGCAGTTGAGCTAGACACACTCAAGTCTCAACACAATATCTTCTTTGTAGTAGGATTTACTAATTTCTATGTCATTTTATTAGAACAATTTTGTTTTTTTGTTTTTTTGTTTTGGGCCACACCCATTTGATGTTCAGGGGTTACTCCTGGCTAAATGTTCAGAAATTGCTCCTAGCTTGGGGGGACCATATGGGACGCCAGGGGATCGAACCAGGGTCCTTCCTTGGCTAGTGCTTGCAAGGCAGATATCTTACCTCTAGCGCCACCTCACTGGCCCCTATTAGAATAATTTTTTGTGGATCTGGAACAATGGTACAGCAGGCAGGGTATTTGCCTTTCTCATGGTTGACCCGGGTTCAATCCCCATCATCCCATATGGACCCCCTGAGCACCTCCAGAAATAATTCCTGAGCACCACCAGGTATGGCCCAAAAAACAACCAAAAATAAACAAACAAAAATTTTTGTGCCATTCCTGGGTATGCTCAGGCCTCGCACCTGGCTCTGTGCTCCAAGATCACTGCAGGATCATATGAGGTGCTAGGAATTGAATCAGGATCAGCCACATGCAAACCTTTAAGTGCCTTCCTTCCATATTATCTCTGACACCAAAGCCTTGAACATGTGAGCTTACTTAGTTATATATAAATATATATTTTATATACTTTTTGGTGTGGGTATGTACATGCAGAGGTGGTTAGGGTTACTCCTTGCTCTGTGCTTAGGGATCACTCAGGTGATGTTTAGAGGATTGACTTTAGGTCAGTCACAAATCAGGCAAACACCTTACTTGTGCTGTCTCTCCAGCTCCCCTTCTAAAATTTAAAAAGGAAATGAATGTCAGCCAGAAGGATAAACATAGGATGATATCACTTACATATGGAATTTAGAATAATTGGATGAGGGAATGCAATTGCTTAAAGAGGTGAGACGCCTAGAACCTTGACCTCAGAGTATAGGGAGGAGAAAGAAAGTAAAAAATGCAGTGTAAGGGGGACAGGGGTAGAAGAGACAGAGGAGGAGAAGCAAAGGTGGGCAGGGTTCAAGGGGATTCAGGTACATGAGTGGTGTTGTGGAAGGACAGAGCTAAATATCCCACCTGCTAAGTCAACAATACTAAAATAATGAGACTCAAACTTAAACAACCAAACTTAAAAGGGTGTACCACCTGTCAAGGTGGTATGCTGGGGTCAGTAGGGAACCCCAGAACACAGTATTGGGGGGTGGTTGACATGGGTGAAGGGTTTGGTGCTGGCACCTTGTATGTCTAAAACCCAATGATTAAAGTGTTACAAATTATGGTGTTTTAATAAATAAAGTGAAAACAAAAAGATGCATTATAAACAGCAGTTGGCAATTTCTTTCTTTCTTTTACAATGAAAGATGATAATATGCCTTTGCGGGGAACAGACTGTGTTTTCTTCCCTTCCCACTATCGCTGCTTTTAGAGGCAAGAAGGCATGTCTGGGAGCTCACTACATACACACTGTGGCTTCCACTATCCCCACAGATGCTTCTTGCAGGCTCCATCTGCACAGGCTCCTTCCCATTCCCTTCATCCTTTCCATCTGGAACCTTCTCAGTAGCTTCCTCCTCATTCTGGTCTCCATCACTGCTCAGAAAAGGCAGCATCTTTCGTAGGTAGGAAGGTTTGGGAGACAGTTTGGACTGGGGTGGTCAGAAAGGGAGGAGGAGAGAGGACTCAGACGAGGAAGGGAGAGGACGGATGTGTCATGAGGTTCCTCCAAATGGGTGAATTTTGAACCTCATCATTTTCAGTGAATGAACGCCTATGATTCACTTCCCTTCACAAGCCCTCATTCCCTCCATGTCCAGGAAAGGGAAGTCCTGGCATTTGCTCTCAAGAGAGTAGCCTATAGAATCCAGCATGGGAGAGCCCTGGGCACCAAGAATGGTCCATTGCCAAAGTTCTGGGGATCAGGGTGTGTGTTTCCTTCTGAGGGGTAGGTCAAGTTCTGAGGGCTCAGGGCAGGATGTGGTTGCTGAATGTCACTGACCTCTTGCAACTTTTGGCCCAATCACCTGTGTTGTGTTCCCCTTTATTGGCTCCCTTTCTTAGCTCTTTGGCTTCCGCTTCCTTCCACTGCTTGTCACTGACATTCTATGGGCTCTAAGCAGAGGGTTAAAGACAAGGACCCACCTTTGGCTCTTGGTGGAAGACCCAGAATGCTTGGAAAGCCAAGACCACAACTCTTTTTTGGGGGAAGGGTGTTTTTGAGGCCACATTTGTGCTCAGGTATTACTCCTGGCTCTGCACTTAGGAATCACTCTTGGTGTGCTCAGGGGACCCTATGGGACACCAGGGATCAAATTCTCAGGTCATCCATGTTTAGTGTAAGCGTCCTACCTGCTGTAATATTTTCATCTTAAAATTACTTTATTTAGGGGGTGGAGCACAGTGGGTAGGTTATCAGTCTTGCACCCAGATGACCCAGGACTGAAGGGGGTTTGATTCTTTGCACCCCACAAAGTCCCCCGAGCCTGTCAGGAGCAATTTCTGAGTGCAGATACAGGAGTAACCCCCAGTGCTGCTGGGTGTGGCCCTAAAACCAAAAATCAATAAATAAAATTACTTTATTTAAACACTCATGTATAAGGGTGTTCATAATACAGTTTTTCCTCCAGTGTTACAAAATTGTTCATGATAGTTTCTTTTTTTTTTGGTTTTTGAGCCACATCCGTTTGACGTTCAGGGGTTACTCCTGGCTATGCGCTCAGAAATCACCCCTGGCTTGGGGGGACCATATGGGACGCCGAGAGATCGAACCGCAGTCAGTCCTACGCTAGCGCTTGCAAGGCAGACACCTTACCTCCAGCGCCACTTTCCCGGCCCCCATGATTGAGTTTCAATCATAGGTGCTATCCTCCTTTCTCTGACCAAGGGTCTTTTTTGGTTGCTGTTTGTTTGTTTGTTTTGGGGTCACACAAGTAGTGCTCAGAAGGTACTTCTGGCTCTGCACTCAGGGATCACTCCTGGCAGTGCTTGAAAACCATATGGAATGCCGGGGATCAAACTTGGATTGCCCCCATGCAAGGCAAGCACCCTTCCCGCTGTCTTATTATTTCTCCCTCAACCAACTGTCTTTCCAGAGAGTAAGTTCCTAGGTACAAAAGTTCTGGATTTAAGTTAAGAAAAACCAGGGCCAGAGGGGGCCGGGTGGTGGCGCTAAAGGTAAGGTGCCTGCCTTGCCTGAGCTAACCTTGGACGGACCGCGGTTCGATCCCCCGGCGTCCCATATGGTCCCCCAAGCCAGGAGCAACTTCTGAGCACATAGCCAGGAGTAACCCCTGAGCGTTGCCGGGTGTGGCCCAAAAACAAAAACAAACAAAAAAAAAGAAAAACCAGGGCCAGAGAGATAGCATAGCAGTAGGGCATTTGCCTTGCATGCAGTAGACCCAGGACAGACAGTGGTTCAAATTCCTGCATCCCACATGGTCCCCCGAGCCTGCCAGGAGCGATTTCTGAGCACAGAGCCAGGAGTAAACCCTGAGCACCGTTGGGTGTGACCCCCCCCCAAATAAAACAAAACTTAACTAAACAAGAATTTAAGAAAAACTGCAAGATTTGGCCAAGACTCAAAACACTTAAGCAGAAATCTAAGAAGGAATGTGAGGTTAAAATCTGGGCTAACTATGTGAGAGAAAGGGAAGGGGGCTTATCGCCTGGAGGCCTCACCTTGGACCTCCCAGCACAGAGGCTTTTCCGGTGCTGCTGACAAGAGGGTAACCTCAGGGTGCAGCCCTCGAACTGACTCTTGGCTGCCTGTGAGTAAGGGAACAACTATGTAGCTTCCAGCCACTCTTTCCACACCACTGGGGACCTCACAGTGCCAAGCCCCCTCTCAGGTTACAGGCTGAACTGACAACTCTCTGAGGCTACTTCTGTCTAGTCCTTCAGTCGTACAATAGGCCTCAGACCAGGGGGAAACTGTGTGGGTCTCAGCTTCCTCCTCAGACTGCACAAGAGCAGGGCCAGACTGATCACCTCACATCCCAACTTCCCACATGGCAGGTCCAGAGGAAAGATGGAGGCTGCAGCCGACCGGGAGGAGGTGAGGGGGTGGAAGTCCCGGGTAGGAGGGCCCCCCATGCAGCTGTCCCTTTGCTGGGAATTGCTGCTAAGCTGAGAGCATCACACTGACTGGAATTCAGGGGTGGATTCTGGAACAGCCATTTCTTCTGGATCATACAGATCCACTAGCAATCGGAAATGATAGTGGACAAAGTGGGCCTGGGTGAGGAGCTTGGAGTGTAGCTCACGTTTGGGCGAGGGCTTGGAGCTAATCCCCTCAGACCCTTAAAAAAAACAACAATAACCCAACTAAGTCAACTTTCCCACATGGATGCAGACCTCGTTGAGATGTTGGATTTGAGGGTTAAGCAGAGCAAACTTTTGCTTGATTTGAAGAGGGGTGGGGGTGGGGGTCTGAGGCCTATAAATTCATCTGGCCAAGGTCAGTTTAGCAGGCCTGAGGCCAGATGTTGTGCTTTTCATTTCCTCCTTGGTGGAACTGACCAGGAATAATGGAACTTTTCTTTTGGTCTTGCTAATGAGAAGAGACCTAATTACCGTTTCCCAGACCAATTGTCAGAATCAGGTTCACACAGTCTGGCCTTCTTCATGCACCTTACTTCTGCTGGCCCTGGGGGGCAGTTCATGAAAAGTGGCCCTTCTCACCCCCCTCTCTTGCCACATCTGGATCAGGCTGTCTGGTTCCCCATGTGAGCCTGTGGCTGGTGGCTTTTGTCAATGAAGTCACACACAACCAGTTCCTTATTCTCACCCCTTGGGGCCCAGACTTCAGAAGACTTAGGCCACAAAGTGAAGTCAATTCTTCCTCAGGCAAGAGGCTAACTCACTCTGATGAGAACTTTCTAGGAGCAAAGACCAGAGTCAAGGCATAATTCTGTGAGATTTCTCAGACTTAGAGAGGACTCTCCTGAGCTAAAACATCTCATTTCTCTATTCCCCTTTTACTGTTCTCACTATACAGAGCACACCTTGGTCTTACAGCATGGACCAAGACATGCCAAAGCGATAGAATGGCAGGGAGGGTATTTGCCTTGCATGCAGCCGACCTGGGTTAGATCTTTGGCATCCATCTGGTCCCAAGTTCAAAGAGGAGTGATTCCTGAGTACAGTCAGAGTACACTGCCAGCTGTGGCCTAGAAACAAGCTCAAAACCCAAACCCATGTGTGCTAGTGAGGGCTTTGTCACTCATTATATTTTTCATCTGCAAAATGGTAATAGCAGTTTATATGTTGTAAGGCAATGGCAAGTTTGAAGAAAAAGTACTTTATTTTTGTGGGGTCACATCCCAATGATGCTCAGGGGTTATTCCTGATGGTGCTTGGGGGACCTTATGGGATCAAACCTGGGTCAGCTGCATATAAGAAAAATGCCCTCTCCACTGTGCTATTGCTCTGGCCCCTCTAAAGTACTTTTAAACATAAGTTAGAAATAATGACCATCTGCTTTATTTTCAGGCAAGAAAATATGAGAGAGAGAGAGAGAGAGAGAGAGAGAGAGAGAGAGAGAGAGAGAGAGAGAGAGAGAGAGAGAGAGAGAGAGAGAGAGAGAGAGAGAGAGAGAGAGAGGACATTTCCTGGGCTTCCCCCAAGCGCTCTGTTTCTACTTGTTCACTAACAATAAAGCAGGCTCCTTTCTTAAAAAGCTCCGAGTGAACAAAGCATGCCTGGTACAGGGAGAGATAAAGAGATTTAAGAAATCATTTCTGGCAGCCAAGAATTGAAAGTCAGGCTGGAGAGAGAATCTAGTGGGGAAGGCACTTAACTTGCCTTGCATGAAGCCAAGCCCAATTCCATCCCTAGACTTGTGCCTGCTTTTCTGAGATCAACCAGGTAAGATCCCTGAACACTGAACCAGGATAAAGCCCTAAGAACAATCAGATTAAGGGACCTTTCTCTCCAGCCCCCCACCATGAAAAAAAAAATTGAAAGTCTAGCACAGATTTGCACTCCCCCCAAAAATGACCAGAGATTTCAGAGTAGAAGGGAAGCTCTGGGAAGAGCTGTGGATATGAGAATTGTAGCACCAGGTGAAGAAGAGGAAGGAGAGTGGGGGCAGGGGAAGGGGGTGTCACAGAGCATAACGGTCCCAGCCTCTTTGTCCAGGAGGAAATGAGGTCATTGGCTCTCAAGAATCAGCATGACAGCCTTCAGCCAAGTAAGCTGGAGTCATGAGCCCCAGCTCTGCTGGGAGAGCTCGTGAATCACTGCCCAGCTGGGAATTTCCTAATCACCAACCTAGGAGTTTCGGGTTAAGTCCTGGGGCTGCACCCCTCTCTGTTTACATTCTATTATTTTTTTTTGGGGGGGGGGAGGTTTTCTTGTTGGGCTACACGTGGCAGTACCACTGGAGGGTTACTTTTGATTTCTGCACTCAGAAATCACTCCTGGCACGCTCAAGGCACCATATGGAATGCATGGGATGGAACCCTGGTTGCCTACATGCAAGGCAAAGGCCTTACCCGCTGTGATATCGCTGCAGCCCTTGATCACGTTTATTTACAGTTAATGGCTTCTCTTCTCCAAACCAAACCTGTCAGTCAGTTGCAGGAAGTAGCCACTTGCCACTCACCTCTGACTCAGGCCTTATCCTGGAGGCTGCTAGCTGAATCTAACACAGAAACTGCCTCTGGAGATGAAGGTCACCTGCCTCCCCAAAGCTGGCCGCTAAACTTGCACTTTCCCAGGCCCAGGGAAGGCCCCGTGAGACAGACGTCTGACCCTCTCCAAGGGACTTGATTCAAGTTCAGATTGGCTGGGCAGGAACAGGATGGAGACCACTGGGACCTGGCCTTTGACCATCCACAATGTGAAAGGGATTCGGAATTTATTTTTTGTAGACACTCAGAGTTTACTCCTGCCTCTGTGTTCATGGATCACTCCTAGTGGTACTCAGAGGACTAGATGGTTAGGGACTAAAGTGAGGCTGGGTGGGGTCTTGGCATGCAAGGCCAGAGTTTCACCAGCATCTCTGAGGCTTCCCCTGTGGTTTCATTAAAGGGAACTGTCCTGTCCTGATTGAGGAAAGGGATGAGGGACAGAGATGATGGAGCCGCTGAGTCTCTGCTGAGCTCCTCTGGTGGACATGTGTGGGTGTATGTATATGTATGCATGAATTATATGTGATCACTCTCAGGTTGGAAATTCTGCTGAGCTTGTTCTCATTTGGTCACTTTTGCTAGCATCTAATCTTTTTTTTTTGGGGGGGTGAAGGGGAACACCTGGCAGCTCTCAGGGGTTACTCTTGGCTTTGCACTCAGAAATCTGTTCCTGGCAGGCTTGGGGGAACCATATGGGATGTCGGGGATCAAACCTGGGTCTGGGCCCGGAGAGATGGCACAGCGGCGTTTGCCTTGCAAGCAGCCGATCCGGGACCAAAGGTGGTTGGTTCGAATTCCGGTGTCCCCATGCCTGCCAGGAGCTATTTCTGAGCAGACAGTCAGGAGTAACCCCTGAGCACCGCCGGGTGTGACCCAAAAACTAAAAAAAAAAAAAAAAAAAAAAAAAACCAACAAAAAACACCTGGGTCCATCCTATGTTGTCTGTGTACAAGGCAAATGCTCTACTGCTGTGCTATCACTCCTAATTATGTATATATATATATATAATTTGGGGGGGGGTGTTTTGGGTCACACCCAGCAGCACTCAGGGATTACTCCTGGCTCTACACTCAGAAATCGCTCCTGGCAGGCTCAGGGGACATATGGGATGCCAGGATTCGAATCACCATCCTTCGGTATGCAAGGCAAATGCTCTAGCTCCATGCTATCTCTCAGGTCCCTATCACTCCTAATCTTACTTGATAAGCAATCTTTACCTTTACCCAATCTCTTCTCCCCCTAGGGCAAGCTACCAAATTGCAAAACACATTCTGATCTTCCTTTTCACTTTTCTATACATGACTTACACATCATTAACATGGTAAATATCACTTCAGCTTTGAATATATTCATTTATTGAATTGTGGTTTTGAGGAATGCCACTCCTGGTGATGCTCAGGACTTATTCCTGGCTCTGTGCTCTGGAACCACTCCTGATGGTCCTGGGATGGGAGTTTGGGAGGTATGGGATGCCAGGATAGAATCTGGATCTGCCTTGTACAAGGCAAGCATCCTCCCTGCTTTATGCTCAGGCCCATAGTCAGTCTTGTTTTTGTTTTTGGGTCACACCCGGCAGTGCTCAGGGGTTATCCCTGGCTCTAGTCTCAGAAATCGCTCCTGGCAGGCTCAGGGGGACCATATGGGATGCTGGGATTCGAACCACTGTACTTCCGCATGCAAGGCACTACGTCCATGCTATCTCTCCAGCCCCTCAGTCTTGTTTTTATCCTGTGTTTTTTTTTATGGTTTTATATGTAATTTGATAATTTTAGTGTTATTAAATAATTAAATAGTATTCAATTTATTTTATTGTCTATTTTAATATTAATTAAAATATTAAATAAAGGGGCCAGAGTGGTGGCACAGCGGTAGGGCGTTTGCTTTGCACATGGCTGACCTAGAACGGACTGTGGTTCAATCCCCATATGGTCCTCCGAGCCAGGAGCAATTTCTGACCCAGAGCCAGGAGTAACCCCTGAGTGTCACCGAGTGTGAGCCCAAAATAATAAAGAACAAACAAAATTATTAAATAAAATAACTTATTTTAATTTATTATTATAGGCATGCAAAACATGTACTTCAGCCTTCTGTACTATCTGGCAGAACTTGTCAATAATATCTGACCAGGGCCAGAAATGATAGCACAGAGAGGAGGGCGGCCTGGCATGATTCCCGGCATCCCATAGTATTCTCAGATTTCTGAGCACAGAGCCAAGAAGAAACCCTGGCACCGCCGGGAGTGGCCCAAAAACCAAGGGAAAAAAAAAATCTGATTTGGGCAGGAGCGCTAATACAGCGGGTAGGGCGTTTACTTTGCACATCAACCTTGGTTCGATTCCCAGCACCTCAAATGGTCCTAGAGCTTGCCAGGAATGATTCCTGAGTGCAGAGCCAAAAGTTAGTTACCCCAGAGCGACCCAGGATTGTGGCCCCAAAACCAAAACAAACAACAACAGAAAACCCTGATCATCTATCTGGTAGATGAAATTCGACACAAAAACCCGTATCAGCATTTGGGGGGGGGGGGGACAGCAATGCCCTGTGGACTCTGTTCCTCAGCTCTAGGATCTGAAACACACTCGGGCATTTGGGGGGCTTGGAGAAGGAAGGGCTCTTTTTGGGGGGGCAGCTGGCAGGAGGCTGTGAAATGCAAGGGGACCCTGTTTTCCTTTCTGCAAATCTGGGCACGGAGCGCTGGGGCTGGCTGGGTCCAGGGCACTTGCTTGGGAGGTGGCGCATGTCCATGCCTCCCTCTGTCCACCCCTCTTTGGGGGCCTCGGGGTGCCGGCCGCAGGCCGGAGGAGGGAGGGGGAGCGCACCCGGCGTTCCCGGGCTGGGCGGGGCTGGGGCGGGTCCTATAAAGAGCCGGCGCGGTGCAGCCGCCGCTCAGTGCGGAGACCCGGGGCTCAGAGACCGTTTCTGATCGCCGGGTGTCCGTCAGTTGGGTCCCGTGTTCCTCCCGCTTGCCCGGTAGGGTAAGTTCGGGTCCGCCGCCTCCCCGGGTCCCCGCAGCCCTGCGCGCTTGCCGTGTGCGCCGGGTTCCTGGGACCGATCCCAGAGGGAGGGTGTTTCTGGACAGCTGAAAGCTCGTTCCAAAAGGGGGATCTCGGGGTGCCCGCAGCCCCCTGCTCCACGCGCCCCCGAGGGCCTGATTTTTGCTCCGTTTTTTGCAGTTTCAACCGCCTGCATTCATCCTCCTGCAACCATGCGAGTGCCCCTGGCGAGCTTGCTCGTCTGCACCCTCGTCCTGAGCCTCTCCCAGGTGAGTGAGGGCGTCTCCGCTGTGACTCACGGCCGGCTGGGCTGGAGGAGGAGGCTAGGCTGGCACCAGGGCCAGGAAGGGGCTGCATGGATGGGGTGGACAGGGCGGATTCCGTGCCCAGCAATAGACCAGGGGTAGCTCAGGTGCGGCACTGGAGTTTCTGGTAAATTGATTCCTGCAGTTGCAACAAAGAAGGCAGCTCAAGGCTGGCCGGCCTGCAAGAGCTTGAGCCTGAGCCGGGCAGCTTGCTTGCAAGTCAACCCATCCCCTGCGTCTTTTTTGTTTTATTTTTTGGACTACACCCGGCAGTGCTCAAGGCTTACTTAACTACTGATTGCTTTCAGGGATCATGCCTGGAATCAACGCCCTCCCCACTGTGCTCTCGCTCAACCCCCCCCCCCCTTTTTTTTTCTCTGCCCCGACTGTGATCTGGAAGCCTGTGCTATTTTGAGGACTAGTTGCCTGTGAAAGGGGTGAGGAGGGGAGCTGCCTGGGATGCAAGTGTGAGTTTAGGGATTAGGGCAAGTTTTTCCTGGCTTCCCAGTTGCTCCGGGCCTGTGCTGACCTGCCCTCTCCCATCTCTTTCAGGGCAGCCATGGGGTTCACAGAAGGTCCCGTTCAAGTGAGTTTCCCCTTCTCACCCTTGCACACTGCATCGCAGACTCTGAGAATTGGGGGGTGGGAGTGGGTTGGGGAATAACCTGGGTGTGGGGCGACAAGGCACAAGTTCTCCTGCCTTGCTGCAGATTTGGCTCCTGCTGGTCTTCTGGGGGGCTCATGCTCCTTGCTTAACACCCTTTGTTACTTCCAGTGAAATGTGCCTGTCTGAATGGAGGCACCTGTGTGTCCTACAAATACTTCTCCAACATTTATCGCTGCAACTGCCCGAGCAAATTCGAAGGGGAATACTGTGAGATAGGTAAGGAGGGTATTGACTGGCCCTTGGGAGGGACGTGGGGCAAGGGAGAGAAGTGGGCTGCAAAAGTCAGCAGTGAATGGATCCGTGTGATAGTGTCTTGAATGCTGTTGACCAGGGTTCCATCCCCAGCATTCCATATGATACCCAGAGCTACCAGGGCTGATTCTTGATTGAAGAACCAGGACTACCCCCTGAACACTGCAGGGTGTGGCCCCCAAACAAAGAGTTGGGAGGGTGCTGACTTTCCACATGGGGCCAACCCAGATGTCACCTCTGGGACCCTATATTGGTTCCCCCAAGCATTGCCAAGTCTAATTCCTGAGCACAGAGCCAGGAGTAACCCTTGAGTATCTCTGGAGGTGGTCCAAAAACAAAGCACCTTAAAATAAGTAAATATTTAAAAGCTCAATTAAGAACAAAGTCTTTCTTTAAATTTTTTTAAAAACTGGGGGCATGGGGCTGGTGAGTTGGCGCTAGAGGTAAGGTGTCTGCCTTGCAAGCGCTACCCAAGGAAGGACCACGGTTCAATCCCCCGGCGTCCCATATGGTCCCCCCAAGCCAGGGGCAATTTCTGAGTGCTTAGCCAGGAGTAATCCCTGAGCATCAAATGGATGTGGCCCCAAAAACCAAAAAAAAATTGGGGGCATGGAGCCAGAGAGATAGCATGGAGGTAGAGCGTTTGCCTTGAATGCAGAAGGTCGGTGATTCAAATCCCAGCATCCCATATGGTCCCCTGAACCTGCTAGGAGCGATTTCTGAGCAGAGAGCCAGGAGTAACTTCTGAGCGCTGCCAGGTGTGACCCAAAAACCAAAAAAAAAAAAAAAAAAAAAAAAAAAATTGGGGGCTAGGACCAGAGTGATAGCACAGCAGTAGGGTGTTTGCCTTGCATGCACTAATCCAGAAAGGACCTGGTTAGCCCGGAGTCCCATATAGTCCCCCTAGCCAGGAGCGATTTCTGTTTTGTTTTGTTTTGTTTTGTTTTTTGTTTTTCTTTTTTTGGGGTCACACCCAGCAGTGCTCAGGGATTACTCCTGGCTCTGTGCTCAGAAATCGCTCCTGGCAGGCTCGGAGGACCATATGGGATGCCAGGATTCGAGCCACCGTCCTTCTGCATCTAAGGCAAACGCTTTACCTTTACCTTTGTCCTATCTCTCCGGCCCCCAGAAGCGATTTCTGAACGATAGCCAGAAGTAACTCCTGAGCGTCACCTGGTGTGACCTAAAAAAAACAAACAAAAATTGGGGCCTGATAGCAGAGCGAAGAGGACATTTGCCTTGCCTGAGGCCAGCCTAGGTTCAATTCCCAGCATTCCTTAGGGGATGAGTTTGCCAGGAGTGTTTTCTAATGCAGAGCCAGGAGTAACCCCTGAGCACCACTGGGTATGGCCCAACAACAAACAAAAAAGAGCAGGCAGGAGTTGGGAAAAGGGAAAAGGGGGAGCTTTGGACTCTGAATGAGTGACACAGGCAAACACATGTAGGCATGCACTGTGGCCACCACACATGGGTGGCTTGGCAGAGTCCCTTTCTAGTGTTTTCTACCATGTTTCAGGCCACACGGAGCCTGCTAGACCCTGCAAGATGCCCACCTGAACTTTTCCTTCCTGTCTTAGATACCTCAAAAACCTGTTACGAGGGCAATGGCCACGCTTACCGAGGGAAGGCCAACACTGATGCACAGGGCAAGCCCTGCCTGGCCTGGAATTCTGCGGCGGTCCTGAAAAACACATTCCATGCCCACAGACAAGATGCCATGCAGCTGGGTCTGGGGAAACACAATTATTGCAGGTGAGCTGGCTGGTATGGAGGAACTTTTTACAGAAACCCTGGGTCACTATTCCCCCAATTTCCCAGTACTCTGGCTAGCCTTTGTGCAAGTCACAAGACTGACTTGCAAGGTCTTCTGGGTTGATACAAATCCCTCCCCTGTTCCTCTTACGTTGCCAGGAACCCCGACAACCAGAGGCGGCCCTGGTGTTATGTGCAGGTGGGCTTCAAGCAGTTCGTGCATGAGTGTAGGGTGCGTGATTGCTCCAATGGTGAGTACCACTGGCCTGTCACTCCACAGGGCCCTCAGTCCAGCACAGGAGAGAGGACGAGTGAGCTTAGATGGCCCCAAGGAAATGGGAGATTGAAAATTGGGAGGTCAGAGAAAGAGAGAAGAGAGAGGTCAGAGAATGAGAGCTGTGATGCTTTTTGGACTTTGTTCCGGGTCATCTATATCATGGTGCTGGATGGAGTGGGCAGTTCTCAGGGGACCATGTAATTCTCCTGTTCTATGTGGCGTGGCTGGGAGAGGAAGGCTTGTGCCTGCCTCCCTGAAACTCTCTCTCTCTTTCTCTCTGTCTCTTCTCCTTCAGAAGGGTCATTCTCAACTACCCCCAAGCAGTCTGAGTTCCAGTGCGGCCAGAAAGCTCTGAGACCTCGCTTTAAGATCATTGGAGGGGAGACTACCTACATTGAGAACCAGCCATGGTTCGCCGCCATCTATCGCAGGCACCGCGGAGGCTCCGTCACCTATGTGTGTGGTGGCAGTCTTATTGGTCCCTGCTGGGTGGCCAGTGCCACACACTGCTTCATGTAAGTCCCTCCCAAAACCCCGGCCTTACCCCTCTCTTTTACCTTCTTTGCCCAGCTCCCCTTCCTTCAGCACCCCATGGTGGTCTTTGGGACCAGCTGATGGTGTTTCCTTCCACAGCAATCACCCAAAGGGGGAAGACTACATGGTCTACCTGGGCCGCTCCACACTCAATACCAAGACCCCTGGCGAGGCCAAGTTCGAGGTGGAGGAGCTGATCCTGCATGAGAACTACAGCGCCATCACATGGGCGCACCACAATGACATTGGTGAGTGGGACCTGGGTGCAGTCAAGGTTCTGAAAGGCTTCCTGGTGGGAGCTGTCATCCAGAGGAGCTGGAAGACCCTGCTTATAAACATCAAAAGGAGTGTTGGGTTCTGAGTGGTGTCACTGAGCATCTCTGGAGATGCTGTTTGCCCCAAACCAAAGACAAGTGGTTGGATATGGCCTACGGGGCACCTGGAATGACGGTGCTTTTATTTTTGGTTTTGGGGCTACATTCAGTGGCACTCAAGGTTTACTCCTGGCTCTGCACTCAAAATTATTCCTGGCAGGCTTGGGGGACCGTATGGGACGCTGGAAATCAAATCTGGGTCAGCCATATGCAAAGCAAATGCCCTCCCCAACGTGCTATTGCTCTGACCCTGGCGTGAGTTGCAATGTTTTTTTCCTCTATTTCATGTGGGGCAAGTCACACTCTGGGCTGTAGTTCTGCCTAAAAAAGCCACGTTAGGGGATATTTTGCAAGGAAAAAAAATAAACCAAATAATTTGCTATATATGTGCAACAGTCTTCACTATCCCAATCTGTCAGTCTTCCCCAGCTGAGGCAAAGCTCTGGAGATGGGACAGGAGTCCATGAGATAGTATAGGGGGGGTAAGGCACTGTCCTTGCACGTATTTGATCCCAGTTAAATCCTCAGCACCTCATTTGCTTCCCTGAGTAGCATCTAGAGTGATCCTTGAGCACAGACTAGCGGAAGGCGTTGAGCAACGTTGAGTGTGACCCTGGTGCCACCACCCTAGAAAGAGAGCTACTGTACAGACAAGGGTCATTTCATTCAGGAGCCTAGTGAGGCATGTCCCCTGAGCTTAATCACTAAAGCCCACTCCCTGGAGAAGGTAGATTACACTCCCTCAAGTTGGGGAGCTGGCGCCATCTGAGTAAGTGACCACCTCTCTCTCCCCAGCCTTGCTGAAGATCAGGTCTAGCATGGGCCAGTGCGCTCAGCCATCACGCTCCATTCAGACCATCTGCCTGCCCCCAGTGTACGGTGATGCCCGCTTTGGAGCAAGCTGCGAGATCACCGGCTTTGGCAAAGAAGATCCTGGTCAGTGAACTTTGGGGTGACTAGAGTCCTGGGATGACTAGGTCCTGGAAATGAGCTCAGAAGCCCAGGGATTGTGGTGGGAACTGTGCAGAACATATGGGATCAGGGCAGAGACAGTGGATGGGCTCAGGGATGGAATGGAGCACCCTATTTGGAGAATGATGGAGCATTGATGAGGGGTTGGACATGGAGGTGAAGACTCAGACTTGAGAGGGAGATAATAAAAGTTTTTTATTATTTTTGGTTAGGGGGCTATACCTGTTTATTCAGGGGTTACTCAGACTTTGTTTTTAGAAATTACTCCTAGTAGGCTTGGGGGACCATATAGGATGCCAAGAATTGAACCTGGATTGGCCACATGCAAGGCAAATGCCCTCCCCAATGTGCCTTAAGAGAATAAGAGACCCTCTCAGGGTCCCTCTGGACAGACACTCTGACTCAACTCCTTTGGGGCCAGATATAGAACAACAAATAGGGCAATGGCCTTGCACAGATGCAGCCAACCCAGGTTTGATCCCCAGTGCTCTATATGATCCCTGAGCAAAGAGCTGGGAGGAAGCCCTTAGCACCCCCAAACCACAACATCAGTGATCTAAAGATTAATAATTCAAACTCTGCCCTTTAGCCGACTATCTGTACTCAGAGCACCTCAAGATGACATTAGTGACGTTGGTCTCGCACCGGGAGTGTCAGCAGCCGCACTACTATGGCTCTGAGGTCACCTCCAAGATGCTGTGTGCTGCTGACCCACAGTGGACAACAGACTCCTGCCAGGTGAGAGCCCTCAGGTGCTCCTGTCGCCCCCTCTTCACCTCCTCCATCTTATTTGCCTCCTAGCTCTGGGGTACTTCCCTTCAGAGGAAGCTCTAAACCACAAGAATTAGGAGGTTTAATTCCATTTCTGTGTTTTCCCCAAATAATCAGTCATGAGCTTGGCTCTGGACCAAGCACATTAAAAAGGAGGTGGAGTTAGGGTGGAGGCACCCCCCCCCCATGTGAGACACACGAAAGAACGCAGTGCTCAGGGAGGACTGTGGGTGAAATGAGCAGCAGTTTAAGGAGAGGAAGGCAGGGTCGCTGGTCACCAATGGGAAGTTCTGGCCAATAGCTGGTAACCAAGGGTTTCATCCCAGCAGTTCACTAAGCAGGGAGGAAGCCCTCAGTACTGCTGAGTGTGACCCCAAAGGGCACAGACAAAGACAGAAGTGAGACAAACAGAAACAGAAACAGGAGTAGAGGGGAAGACAGGGAGTGGGAGAGGGAGGAAGAGAGTGGGAAGGGGAAGGGAGAGTAGGGGAGTACGTGTCCTGTACTCTGGACATGTTTGGTCAGAGGGGGTGGTTCCTCTTTATCACTTCTACCAGAACTCATTGTTGGCTCCTTGACTTCACAGGGAGACTCTGGGGGCCCACTGGTCTGTTCTGTTCAAGGCCGCCTGACTCTGACCGGCATTGTGAGCTGGGGGAGAGGGTGTGCCATGAAAGACAAGCCGGGAGTCTACACCAGAGTGTCACGCTTCCTGTCCTGGATCCACACTCACACTGGGGGCGAGCTTGGCTTGGCCTCTGAGGAAGACACGGTCCATCTCTCCACTTACAGTGCTCACAGGAGGCACCTTGCCACCAGTTTGAGACACTGAGGAAGGCCGACTGCAGACCTCAGCGGGATGGATGAATGGTTTGGTCTGTGCGGCCTTAAGACAGCGACATTCGCTTTACCCCCAGACCCAAGGCTTGGGTGCTGGTCACCTGGCTCAGTCGGAGGGACAGCCCAGACCCAGGAGGGTTTGGGCCTTTCTCGGGGGTTAGACAAGTGGCATCTCCTGGCCCCAGGAGGAAGAAGAGGAGCCAGCTTCCCCCCCATACAGGGTTTTCTTGGTCCACTGTTGGGAAATGAGTCATTTCCCAACTAGGAAGTGTAACAGCTGAGATCTCATGAGCGGGTTCCACCATTGTGGGAACAACTGTTGTGGGGCAGAGAAACCCGAAGGACATGAGGGAAGGGCTCTGACATTCCATGAATGTGTCGGGAAATATATGTGTCTTTATACACTGGTGCACAGGCAGGCTGTGTCCTTGTGGGGAGGAGCTGGTGTGGCCCAGCATGAGGGCTCATTTCCCTCCACCGTGAGAACTATGGAGCTGTCCAGAGGCCTGACTGGAGAAATCAAGAGGTCAGTGCGGGTCAGTCAGAGCTGCAGCAGGCGACCTGCACTTGCACCTATCCTACTACACCCATGGCCCTGCTCTGTGGCCAGTTATTGCTTCAGATTTCCCAGTCCAGTTCATGCCACCCTCACCAAGTGAGTGAGGGCCACTCCTAAACACTGAATATTTAATAAATATACCCACTGTTTTTATTTATATCTATTTTTTATAATTTTGAATAAAGGCAATCAATAAAAGGTGATTTTTTTCCCTTCTTTCCCTTCTGAAGTCTTTGCCTGCTATCTGAGAGAACATAAAAAGTAAAAAATGACATGGGGGGGGGTTGGAGAGATAGCACAGCAGCGTTTGCCTTGCAAGCAGCCGACCCAGGACCTAAGGTGGTTGGTTCGAATCCCGGCGTCCCATATGGTCCCCCATGCCTGCTAGGAGCTATTTCTGAGCAGATAGCCAGGAGTAACCCCTGAGTGCTGCTGCCACTGGGTGTGGCCCAAAAACCAAAAAAAAAAAAAAAGACATGGGGCTGGAGAGGTAGTACAGTGGATGGACACATGCTTTGTACATGAATGACTTAGGTTCAAACAACCAGAATCCCATATCATCCTCTTAGACTGCCGAAAATGAACCCTAAGTACAACTAGGAGTGACTCCAGAGCAACCATGGGAGTGAGCCCAGAGCAGTGCCATGTGTGGCCCCAAAACAAATGGACTAAAACAGTAGAACACGACAACATGAACCACCCAAAGTTGAAGGGAACTGTGTTCCGGTACTAGCGGGTCTTTGGCAGGAAACATTGAAGATCCAAGTCCAGGTCAGGCCTCCAGGGGCACAAGAAGTGCAGGAAGGGGGCCGGAGAGATAGCATGGAGATAAGGTGCTTGCCTTTCATGCAGAAGGTCATTGGTTCGAATCCCAGTGTCCCATATGGTCCCCCAAGCCTGCCAGGAGCGATTTCTGAGCCTGGAGCCAGGAGTAACCCCTGAGTGCTGCCAGGTGTGACCCAAAAACCAAAAAATAAAGAAGTACAGGAAGGTGCCCCTAGCCAGGGACCCCAGTTGGGCATGTGATGTACAGGTGGGGTATCAGGTCCCACTTACCTGCTCAGCTTGTCTTTTTTGGGGGGTGGAGGGGAGGGCCTTTGGGCCACAGCCAGCAATGCTCAGAAGTTACTCTGGCTCTGCACTCAGAAATCACTCCTGGCTAGCTTGGGAAACCATATGGGATCCGGGAATTGAACCCGTGTCACCTGTGTGCAAGGCAAATGAAGTGTTCACTCTGGTCCCCCTGTTCAGCTTTTCTGCAGCCTTGTCTATGCCTCAGTCTCATGCACCATCAGTCCCATTCTATTTCCTATATTGGTGGGGAGGTGTTGAGGACTTGCCTGGCAGTGCTCAGGTTCACTTCTAGGGGCCATATGTGAGCCAAAGGCTTAAACATAGGTCAACCTGCTTGGACATTCATCCCTATGCATCTCCAATCCCCACTGTATTTTCTTTGCTCTGTCCCAGCAATCCTTGGACTGATCTTAGCTGGATGAGTGAAAACTACCCACCCCAAACCCAGGCCATGGGAGGCTGAGGGAGGGGTGTTAGCCCTTTTTTCAGTGTGTTCATGAGGTCTCTGAGAAATCATGGCTGTTCCTTTAGCAGAAAACTACGGCCTGGTGATTACCTAGGGTTAGAGGGAGACCAGATATTTGGAAACAAGCATCCATTTCAGAAAAATTGGAGCTGAGCAGGTAGAGAGAGGTAGTGTCAGATCCCCAAATATTGAATTTTTACACTATGTTAATGGACTTTGGCAGTATTTCTCAGTCACCTGAGTATCTTTCAAAAATATCTGCCTCTGCTCCACCCAGAAAGACGGTGATTCACATCGGGCCTGGCCCTGGGCCTCGTGATGCTGGGAAAACTCTCCAGGCGTTCCTTACACCTTGAGATCCTGGCTGGGTGAGGGGTGGGGGTGACACAATCTCCCAGCAGAATTGAAAGGCTCCGAAAGTGCCTGAGTTCCTGGTGCGAGGCTGGAGAGATAGCACAGTGAGGAGGGCATTTATTTGCTTTGCATGTGGCCCAGCAGGATTTGATTGGCATCCCATAGAGTCCCCTGAGCCTGCCTGAAATAACCCCTTTGTGCACGCAGCAGCTGGGTGTGGAAAAAAACAACAACAACAAAAAGAAAATTTCTGGTGTAGTCTCTTTTTGTTCTCTGCATAAACAATTTTTTGAAGACAGGTTTGGGGGGTTTTTGCTCAGAGAGTTCTTGGCAGGGGGCCTGAGTCACCTGAGCACTGAGCAGGAAAATCAGTGCAGTGACTGGAGTTCTCAGGTCCCTACACATTTCAAGCAAGGGTCTCTAGATCCAGATGACCTGGGTGCGATCTGTGTGACACAGGAGAGAATCAAAACAACAACAACAACAACAAAACACTCCCTGTGCCTCAGTTTCCCCATTTGTTACAAAAGATGTGGTAACATTTACCTTCATTGTTCATAGGACTCCTGGGTTCTGAACTTGAGGAAGGCAGAAGAGAAGCCATTAGAACAAAGCTGGCACCCCTCATAAGATGAAGGCAGGGGGACCCTAAGTTGCACTGGTGTGTTTTGTGGGAGCTCAAATTTGCCAGGAAAGTCAGGGTTTGGTGCTCAGGTCTCAGCGAAGACTGAGTGGGCACTTGCTTGTCCCTACTTTCCCCTCAAGGGCCCAAGAGAATCTTGTTCCGACTTGAGCCACTCAGGTGTCTGGCCCCAGAGAAGCTACAAACAGGAAGTGTTGGATTGAGCAATGATCCAGACCCTCACTTGCCGGTGCCTCTTCCCCAAGTCAGAGTCCCCTATGACCTCATGCCTTTGGGTGGGAAGAGGCGGGAGGGGGCTTCTGTCAGGATCAGCCAGTTCTCCAACAACTGACCCCAGGGCCCCAGAACAACTGACCCCTGGGCCTCAGAGATGACTCAGCCCAGCACTATGCTATCAGTGCCTAGGTTCACAGCACCTTCAGGCCCACTTGAAGGCCAGTGATGCTGGGGAATAGCAGAGCTAGCTTCAAAGTTAGCGCCAGAGAAACAGCCCCAAGAAAGGGCTTGTCTTCCAGTCCCTTCTCCAGGATTCCAGGATCCAAGATTCCAGGTCAAGCATGAACTTTTCAACCTAGGCCTAGAGTAGAACTCCCTCCTCTCCCACCTGTTGGTTTTTGAGAGCTCAGGGCTTATTCCTGACTCTACACCCAGGGATCACTCCTGGCAGTACTCAGGGAATACCTGGGATGTCGGGAGTCAGACCTGGGTCTGAAGCATACAAGGTGAGCACTCTCCCCCTCTGTGTTATCACTCTAGCTCCCAGGCCTAGATTTGAATTTTTTTCCTTTTTAGAATTTTGGTTTTGGGCTCACAACATTGGCCATGCTTGGGGGCTATGTGCGTAGTACTGGGAATCGAATTGGGCCTCCTGCACACAAGATGAGCCGCAGCCCTGGCTATAATTCTTTTCTCTTTATTTGTTGGGGAGAGAGGGACACATCTGGCAGTGCTCAGGGCTTACTCCTGGCTCTACACTCAGGGATCACTCCTGACAGGTTCAAGGGACGCTCTGGGATGATGGGGATCAAATCTGGGCCAGCTGCAGGTAAGATAAGCATCTTCCCTGCTGTACTATCACTCCATTCTCTCTTTTCTTTCCTCTTTTAGGGTTCATAGATGGTGAGAGGACACCTGTCGGTATCCCCTTCCCCAATTTTCTGTTTATCCCACCTAGATGGTCAGACCTACCTGTTAAGTATTTAGAGGCTTTCATAGTATTTCTCTTTGGTATATGTTTCCCTGCCTGCTTTTCCACCTACAACCTTTCAGGTAGGGGGCGCTGGCTTAGATCTGAATAAATAGGAGTTAAGCTGGAAGGACGGGATCCCAATTGCAGCTAGCTTAGAGAGCTGTAGAGTTTTGGAGCAGCTAGCAATTGGAAAAGGATTTGGTGTCCTATCTTCTTGCCTCTTACCCTCTTGTTTGTGTGGCTTATTTACTGTGAATCTATATAACTGGAACAGTTTTCCCTGTCCTGGGTGGACAGAGGAATGGGAAGTGCCTTCCATCTCTGGGAGCTCTGTAGGAATCAAACCTAAACCAATTTCCTAGAAAATGTGACATTACAATTGGCGCCTGGACATGAACTTGAACCCTGGACCCAAGAAGACCTCAGCAATAATGATGAGTGTCTTGGCCTTATGGTTAATCTTGGCTCCCTTCAACTGGAGTGAGTATGGAGAGTCCAAAAGGTTGGACCACGAGGCGCCTGATGTAAACATGGTGGAGCTCCTTCAGGCAGCAGAGCGGGCAGTGAAGCAGTGAAGCTGAAAGCTTGGAGTACCTACCCCAGAGACCTAGGACTGCGACTTTTATCCTACAAAAAGTGCCTCTACTGAGGACCTCGGCCTCCCAGTTTGCAGAAACTTATAGAGGCCACTGATAGGGGAATAAAACAACAAGAAAAAAAGGCACTTCATTGATGGTGAACTGACATCTGGATGATGGCCTACAGCCCCCAACATGATTCCAGCTTTGGCTAAGACGGACTTTCTGGCTAAGACGACCTCAGTTGTTCCAAACTCCCAGATGCGTGGTGGCAGTAGCCACAGAAAGCTGCACTCCCTGCAGACAGGTACCTCACTTCAGCACTAGCTGCCCCAAGGGGCAGAGAGGTGACCACGGCAGGGGAGCACTCCAGCAGGCAAGTGGGATCTATGCAGTGGCTCCAGCCCAGGACAGTCCACAGGATCAGGGGTTACTCCAAGCTAAAGCCATGTGGGCAGCCTGCGCACCCTGGGGAATATCCCACAACTTACCAGTGTCTGGACACCATGGTGATGAAGAAAAAGAAGAAAAACGAGAGAAAGAATAGAAGCCCAGTGCAACCCAACTGAAAAGCTGATTTTTAAAACCTCCTGCATCTTAACTTTGTTTCAGGTTTATCTCTTAACCCTATTTGCATCTGTCATTGTGTTGCTGGTTAAATGTGTTTTATAGTTTTTCCTGTTTAATATTTCCCAATTGCTACGATGTTTCCTTGTGTATCTTAATGTAGTAGCCTGTTTTCAAACTGTATTTTCTGCAGTAATGTTCTTGTAACTTTGTTTAGGGAAGTTTATGGAAAGGAACTAGGATATTCCAGTATGAAAGTGCTTGGTTAAACAGCATTAAGAGTTTTAAACTACGGAGCTGGAGAGATAGCGTGGAGGTAAGGCGTTTGCCTTTCATGCAGAAGGTCATTGGTTCAAATCCCTGCCATCCCATATGGTCCCTCAAGCCTGCCAGGAGCGATTTCTGAGCAGAGTCAGGAGTAACCCCTGAGTGCTGCCGGATGTGACCCCCCCCCCAAAAAAAAAAAACCCAACAAAAATAAAGAATTTTAAACGACAAGTGTATTTTGCAGAAAAGTTCGGTTTATGGAAAAGGCTGATATTTTAATCATATACCTTAATTTTTGTTGCTTTGGATTCTATGAGTTCCTAAGGCCGAGGTCAGGAAAACAAAAGCTAACCTTTTCTCCTTTTTATTTGAAACAAGAAAGGGGGAGATATTTCCCCTCCTCCAACTTCTCACCTGGATGGTGAGACCCTCCCACAGCTGGGAGGGGTCTGTGGTTGGTAATAAAGGGGTTAGGGGGGCAGGGGAGAGGGAGATAGGGTGGTGGGGAAAAGGTGGACACAGCAAGGAGAGAGATAGGACACAGGGTGGAGGCAGAGCAGCAGGAAAGAGGCTACTTAGCTTAGAGGCCATGTGAAAAAAGCACATGGCAATTAGGGCCTTGTAATTAAGTTGGCTGTCTCCTATAACTTCAATTTACTGCCTGTGGATTATTTCTTTGCCATCACCCTGCACCTTCAGACCTGCTGGCTGAATGGGCTGCAGGCGCCAGGCTGAGCTGAGAAAGGCCTCACCATTCATCCACACACATTAGGACTTTATAATTAATAATTAATACAGCACCACCCACACCTGGGAGGGGTCTGTGACTTGAAATAAAGAATATAAGATGCTGGCTTCGGAAGAGGAAGAGAGAGTCAGAGGAGGAGCAGGATAGAAGAAGCTCTTGGAATAAGCTGAGAATAGAAGCCATGTCAGGAAATGTACATGGCGGATAGAGTCATAGAATAAACTGAGCTGTCTCCTATGAATCTTTTAACTGATTGCCTGTGAAATTATTTCACCGCTACTACCCTTCTCCTAACCCGTTGGCAGAAGGGTGAAAGCACTGAGCCAAGGAAGGCCTCTCCCCAGACACTAGAACTCTATATTTTATATTAAAACAACAGACACCGACCATCCTCA
The DNA here is from genome assembly GCF_024139225.1 of Suncus etruscus. Lineage (NCBI taxonomy): Eukaryota > Metazoa > Chordata > Mammalia > Eulipotyphla > Soricidae > Suncus > Suncus etruscus. The sequence continues at coordinate 51,241,598 of NC_064862.1, read as the reverse complement.
GACACCACTTGCTTTTTTATTTTTAATTTTATTGAAACACTTGTAAAAAAAAAAAAAAAGAAAAGAAAGAAAGAAAAAGAAAGAAACACTTGTGATCATGGGGCCGGAGAGATAGCACAGCGATGTTTGTCTTGCAAGCAGCCGACCCAGGACCTAAGGTGGTTGGTTCAAATCCCGGCGTCCCATATGGTCCTCCCTGCCTGCCAGGAGCTGTTTCTGAGCAAATAGCCAGGAGTAACCCCTGAGCACTGCCAGATGTGGCCCAAAAACCAAAAAAAAAAAAAAAAAAAAACCAACAAAAATACCACTTATGATCTACAGAATCCTTCATGGTTGGATTGCAGATACAATAAGGCCCTTCCCTTCACCAGCAGACCCAGAGGGCATCCTATACCACCACCCCTTTAAGTTTAGATTGTTAAACTTTAGGTCCCTTGATTCTATTATCATATTTGTCTTGGATATTTAGTTCTGTTCTTATTTATTTCCCCACCAATGTATCTGAGACCACTTGGCCCCTGGCCCCCAATCTTTCTTTATTTCTTTATTAGTTTTAAGGAAAAATGTGGGAATATGTGGTAAAATAAAGTAATCTGTATCCCAAGGTTCTATAAAAAAAAAGACAGGAGCCCAGATTTAAAAGATGAGATAAAAATACAATAAATAATAATAATAATAAGTGTGTATGGAGCCCAGATTAAAAGATAAGAGATAAAAATACAATAAATAATAATAATAAAAAGTGTTGTGGCAGAGTTTTTGGTTGTTTATTTGTTTGTTTTGCATAGGCACAGCAAAATATGGGGAAAATAGAAAGGAAAAACCTTTGGCCTAAAAACAGGAAGACCCTACCTACCCATGAAGCATACAGCCATAAGACCAACTACAGGCTCAGGGCATACTAAGTTGTCTAACCCCAAAGTCTTTTTCTCTGTGGTCCCAGTAAGATGCCACTTTGAAACTCCACCCTGCTTCGGCTAACCTCATGGCTTTTGCTGCTGAAACTTGGTTTCATTGAAGTGGTTTCCGTTTTCACCAGAACCTCTCCCTTTGAACTATTTCATGACCCATTCTACTATCAGGACTAACCTTAATTTCCCCTGTTCTCTGACTTTCCCAAGCACTCCCCCTGCAACCACTCTGCCTTACACATCAGCCTACCCCTAGTTTATGCGTCCCCCTTCCTGGCCAACAGCAAACATGGGAGCCTTGCATTGAGTCAGTGGGAAAGAGGAGAGGCTGTGATTTAGGAGGTTCCTAAAGTCCAAATAAACCTCATCAGAATAAAACTAAAATAATTCACCTCGTAGGTAAGCATGAAACACAGTGCTTGTTAGTCTGTTCACAGAATTGTGCAAGTGTTACCACAATCACTTAGAGAGCTTGCACCACCTCCAGTGGAACTTGGATGACTGAACTCAATCATAAACAACTTGGTAACTATATCTGTAAGTATATGGTAACTGTATTCTATATATACTTGGTAACTGTATATCTCACAGAATTCAATTAAAATATTTACTTAAGAAAAAGAAGTTTACAATTAAACATGAATATAACATATTTCAAAAAAAAAAGAAAAGAAATAAAACTCTGGCCCACTGGTACTCAACACTGAATCCACTTAAAAAAATTTCCTCCCATGGGGCCAGAGTGATAGTACAGTGGGAAATGCTTTTGTCTTGCACATCACCAACTCATGTTCAATCTCCAACATCCCATAGGGTCTTCTGGGCACCACCAGGAGGAATTCCTGAGTGCAGAGCTAGGAGTAAGTCCTGAGCACTGGACTGGAGTCTAAGAAGCCCAGAAGCTGCTCTGTGTTCACACTGGCAGACTGAACCTCTTGGCAGACCCTGGACACTCTGAGGAGCTGGTGCTAGAGCTGAAGGCCTTGTTTGGGTCTTGTCTTGGGCCTTGAATTGATCCTTGGTTTCACTTTTGATTCTAGGCCTGCAGAGGCTGCGGCTTCTGACATTGAGGCATCAGTCTTTATTCCCAAGCCTGAGGTGAGCCAGGCACAAAGATTGAGCTTGTAGCTGTTGTTCTTTGTGACAATTGATGGACCTGGTCCTCTTGGGCTTCAAAGAGCCTGTGGCCTGACTTGGCCTATGCTTTATTGACCTTCCTTTTTCAGGTCCTTCTTGTGCTTCTTAACAAAGCATATGCTCCTTAGGAATTTAGAATGTCCTTTGAGATACTCCTATGTCTGTGTCTGGGCTTTCTTGTGGTATTTTGGTTGTGCTTTGTTTCTTTCTTTGTTTTGCTTTTGGCCATACCTGGTGATGCTTAGGAGTTACTCCTGACTCTGCACTCAGGAATCACTCCTAGCACGTTCTGGGGCCCATATAGAATGCCCAGGATAGAACCTGAGTCAGTTGCATGCAAGTTAAATGACCAACTCGCTGCACTATCTCTCTGGTCCTTGACTGGGGTTTCTTAAGGCCATTTCTATGCCATTTTCAAGATTGGTTGTGTTGGTGTGGTTTTTGGACTTGTCCTTGTCTGCACAATTTCCCAAGCCCTGAAACTAGAAGAGCAACCCTGAATCAATCTACGTTCTGTTTCTCCTAATTTGCTTATTTTGGACTTTCCTAAAAAAAGAACCACAAAAAGTATTTTTGTTTTGTTTTTGGGCCACACACAGTGGTTCTCAGGGCTTATTCCTGAATCTGTTCTCAGGGTTCATGTCTGGTGGTGCTCTGAGATCATATGTGGTGCTGATACTTAAACCAGGGTTGGCTAAATGCAAGTCAAATGTCTTACTACCTGTACTATCACTCTGGCCCGAGAATCATAAACTATGTTGCTTTTTGTAACTGAATTTTTCTTTTACTGAGTATCATGAATTTTTCTTTTACTGAGTATCATGTTCTACAGTTTCAACAGTTATGGCATGTACCAGTGAAGTTGCTGAGTATTGACTATTAAAATGGGAGAAAGGTGGGCAAGGGGCATTTAGAGAACTCATTGAAGGCCCTTGGTATCTTGAACAAAGACTTGAGCTAGACTTGAAAACAGCGGGCAGGGACCAGAGCGATAGTACAGTGGGGAGTACATTTGCCTTGCATGCTGCTGACCTGTTTCAAGCCTCAGCATCCCATAGGATTCTCCAAGCACCACCAGGAGTAATTATTCCTGAATGCAGAGCCAGAAGTAACCCCTGAGCAAGATGTGACCTAAAAACAAAAAGAAAGAAAGGAAGAAGGAAAGAAGGGAGGAGGGAAGAGAAGGAAGAACGGAAGGAGAGACAGACAGAAATAAAGAAAATAAAGAAAAGAAAGAAGAAAGGAAGAAGACAGAAGGAAAGGAATGAAGGAATGAAGGAAGGAAGGAAAGAAGGAAGGAAGAATGAAAAAAGAAAGTTGTTGTATTAATATAAAATATATAGTCCTAGGTTGTGGTGAGGTCTTTCTCAGCACAGAGCCTGTAGCCCCTTGGCTGGCAGGTCTGAAGGTTGCAGGATAACAGCTGAGATATAATCACAGGCAGTCAGTTAAAGTTTCATTGGAGACAGCTTGGTTTACCCTATGGCCCTAACTGCCATGTGCATTTCTTCACATGGCTTCTATGCTCAGCTTATTCCAAGCAGCTTCTTTTAACCTGCTCCTTCTCTGGTTCTCTCCCTTCATCTCTCTCCCTCCAGCCAAACTCTGTTATTCTTTATTCCAAACTGCAGAACCCTCCCAGGTGTGTGTGGGGGTCTGACCATTCAGGTGGGATAAACAGGGAGTTGGGGGGAGGGGATACCACAGAAAGGAATGGAAAAAAGGAAGAAAGAAAGGAAAGGAAAAATGAATGAATTAAAGGGAGAAAGAAAGAAAGGAAGAAAAGATGGATGAAAGGAAGAAAAGGAAGAAAGGAAAAAAAGGAAGAAAGGTAGGAAAAAAAGAAAGGATGGAAGGAAGAAAAGATAGGGAAAGAAGGAATGAAGGAAGAAAAAGAATAGAAGGAAGAAAGAATGAATGAAAGAAAGGAAGGAACTAAGGAAGGAAGGATAGATGGAAAGAAAGAAAGAAAAGGGAAGAAAGGAAAAAAGGAAAGGAAAAAGAATGAATGAAAAGAAGGAAGAAAGGACAGATGGAAAGAAAGAAAGAAAGAAAAGGGAAGGGAGGAAGAATAAATGAAAGAAAGGAAGGGAGAAAGAAAGGGAGGGAGGAAGGAAGGAAGGAAGGAAGGAAGGAAGGAAGGAAGGAAGGAAGGAAGGAAGGAAGGAAGGAAGGAAGGAAGGAAGGAAGGCTTTGCCTTGCATGTGGCTGATCCGGATTCGATCTCCAGAATTTCATCTGGTCCCCCAGGAGTGTGATTTCTGAGCACAGAGCCAGGAGTAACCTCTGAGTGCACCTTGGTGGGGTGGGGGAAAGACAGACAGACAGACAGACAGACAGACAGACAGACAGACAGTTGAAAGTTGAACAGAGAAAGGTTTTGCTACCAGGTAGAGAGTAGACTGGCTCAAGGTAAGGTTTAGTGGACATGTTTCAAGACCTTTGGAATGATGGCTTTGGGGGTGACATTGGTGTGTGTGTGTGTGTGTGTGTGTGTGTGTGTGTGTGTGTGTGTGTGTGTGTGTGTGTCAAGATGCCAGGTTGATGTTTGAGGCCTCTGGCTGTGCGTTGCAATTCCTAGGAGGCAATTGGCAGTTTTAGCTTCTCTATGGAATGTCTGGAGGGGGGTGTCCGCCTTTCTCCCCACTGTTGAAATAGCCAAGAAGCCCCAGACTAATATGTGGGTTTACTTGTCCTTTTTTTTTTTTTTTTTTTTTTTTTTTTGGTTTTTGGGCCACACCCTGTGACGCTCAGGGGTTACTCCTGGCTATGCGCTCAGAAGTTGCTCCTGGCTTCTTGGGGGACCATATGGGACGCCGGGGGATCGAACCGCGGTCCGTCCTAGGCTAGCGCAGGCAAGGCAGGCACCTTACCTTTAGCGCCACCGCCCGGCCCCGGGTTTACTTGTCCTTGTTCCCATCTATCCCGCCCATGTCAGTTCCACATCAACTGTTCCACATCAACACTTCCGTCTCAGCCCTGACCCTTCTCACCTGCTTGGCAGAACGAGACATGTTGAATCCTAAAGCACCAAGTTCCTGCAAACAAAACAGAGCTAAGACCACGGTTCACCTTCGAGGAGTTGGGCCAGTTTCTCAACTAGGAAGATGGTTATTGGTTTGTTTTTGTTTTAGGGACACCTTCGAGGTACACGGGGTTTATTCCAGGCTCTGAGCTCAGGAATCACTCCTGTCTGGGTTAGGGTGGGTGGGCGGATGATGGGAAGAACATATGCAGTGTCAGGGATCCAACCTGAGTGGGTTGTGTAGAAGGCAAGAGCCCAAACTTCGGTACTCTCTCTCTCTGGACTGCATCCCATAACTGTTACTAACTGAGCTCAGGGCTCCTAACATTAGAGACTCCATTTTACTCCCTGCCCTAGACTGTCAGCAGAAAGGGGACTCTCAGCCATTGATCCAAGATTCAGAACAGGTGTAGTCCAATAATGAATTGCTCAGGTCCTGGAATTATGACATCTCATTCCCTCAATTGTAACTGGTAGCCAGATTAACTATAAACTAGTTTGGAGGGTTTTCTTGTTTGTTTGTTTTGAGGCAACACCCAGTGATACTCAGATGTTAGCTTCCCCAGATCTTGATGTCTTCCCTTCCGAACTTCTTCCCAGCATCGATAGTTGACTTTGTAAACACTGAGCTTTAGTTAGTTCTCTTTTCTGAGTGTCAGATGCTTGGGTTTTGTTGTCTGTATGACACCCCCTCTTAATTTCACATACAGGGCACCTTAAACTCAACCTGCCCCAACCAGAATAACTCCTTCCTTCACTCTGTGTCTCAGAGGCTGGAACTCCAATCCATTCACTTCCAGAACCCCAGGGCACCTGTCCTTTCTCTTGTTTGACCCCACCCATCACCAAATGTGGCGAATGTTCCTTGTGATTCTGGAAGCCATAATTTATTTCAATCTTTCTCTTTGTTTAGACCAACATAACCTTTTACCAACTGGCCTCCCAGACTGTCTCCCTCCACTCCCTCCATTTCTCTTTTATTCATTGTGCTCCCCAGAATTGAGAAATCCTTTGAAAATGCAAATATGCATGACTCTCATAAATCTTGCTGGGGATTGGCCTGGAATGTGACAGGTCTCTACTTCCTCCCCTTGCATCCAGCTCTTTCCCTACTCAGCTTTCCTCTTACTCATCAATCTCTTATCACCAAACCCTAACTTGTAATGTTTCTTCTGGCTGGGACTATTTCTGACTTTCCTTGAGGACTAAAGTTCTTCCTCATACTTGAGAGGTTTGTTCTTCAAGGAAATTTTCCCTAGGATGGCTTGTGTCTAGAAAAGGTCCTACATTTTTGTCTCTCGCCTTAACGCACTACATCTGACCTCTTTGGATTTTTTTCCCCATCTAAATGTAACATCTCTGTGTGTGTGTGTGTGTGTGTGTGTGTGTGTGTGTGTTTAATTACCTCTCTATTTTTAGCATGATGTATATTGTATATAACAAATATTTAATAAATCACTATCTAGGATAAAGGCAATCTGATGTGCTTCTATTTTTCCCTCTAGCTACTTTTTTTTTTTATGTAGTTGCATTCAGACTCTACAAATTTGGTAACTTGCTCTGTTTGGATTATTTTTGCTCTAAGACTTCTTTGGTATTATTCTACAATCTCTCCAAGACTACTAAGTACAAGGTGGCCAGCAGGTAGGGCTCTCGCCTTGCACGCAGCTGAGCTGGCTTCTGAAAGGTGGCGAGATAGAAGAGGCAGGGGCAGAGACAGTTTTGACCAACTGGGAGGCACTTCAGGGAGAGGTCTGATAGTCTCTACACAGGCAGGAAAGAGTGTGGGAAGAGGTATGTGCTGATGCGGCCCTTAGTCAGCTTAAAAAGTTCCCATCTCCCCTCCTCTTTGGGTGGGTTTTTGTTGCAGCCTTTATCACTCATGGTAGGGCCCAACATCCTGTTATTCCCCACAGTTAGTCCTCGTGACTTCTGGTAGGAGCTGACATCCACTGATGTCGTTAGATCTAACTAGTCCTTCTCTGGGTGAGGGAAGGGACTGCCTGATATTTTTCTCCCTAGCAAGCCTTATAGGTTAGAACCCCAGCATCCTATATACTGGAAGTAATCCCTACTAGGTGTGGCCAAAAAAAAAAAAAAAAAGTACATGTGACTGATGAAAACATTCACCTGATTTATTTTTCTGGATTGAGGCATCATGAATAAAGTATGTGGAAGTTCTTTGTAAACAATAGGTATGTTCAAGGCAAGTGGATTTGCATAAACGAAATGTGGGTGAAGTTTCTTTTGCTCAGATGCCCTTCTGTATTTGCCCTTGTATTTTACTCCCTTGTTCTGCTTGATCACCTGGTTGAAGTATAAAACAATTAATTAACTTTAATATGGTACTAGCCCAAAGGTTCTTCAAAGACAAATGCTCAGACCAAGCTGATGAGGTTTGGGGTCCAGGAGAAGATTCAAGATTTTCATTGGTTTTTTTTGTTTTGTTTTTGTTTGTTTGTTTTGGCCACATCCTGTGATGCTCAGGGGTTACTCCTGGCTATGTGCTCAGAAATCGCTTCTGGCTTGGGGGACCATATGGGATGCCGGGGGATCAAACTTCTGTTCGTCCTAGGCTAGCACACACAAGGCAGATGTCTTACGCCCTGCACCACTGCTCCGGCCCAAGATGTTCATTGATTTTTTATCTTTCACTCATCAATTTACAAATGCTTATTGAAAATTGATTTTGAGGCCTAGATGGCACTGGGCCTATATAGAAATGAAAGCCCCAGTTTTAGCTTCATGAGGCTAAAGGTCAGGATGAGGAACAGCTAAATCAATAAAGAGAGTAGAAGGATGAGCAGGAAGACTTAGAGGGCAGCCATCTTTCTTGCTTTTTTGGAGGGGGGGTCACACCCATAGGCACTCAGAGGTTACTCCTGGCTCTGCACTCAGAAATCACTCCTGGAAGGCTTGAGGGATCATATGGGATGCTGAGGATTGAACCCAGGTCAGTCATGTGTCCCTCTCCAATGTGCTATTGTTCCGGTTTTCAACAGCTATCTTTCATTTGTGTTGGTTTGTTGTGTTGGGCCACACCTACCAATGTTTAAGTGTCTTTCATGGTTCTGTGCTCCAGAGTGACCCCTGACAGAATTGGGGAACATCTGGGCTGGTTTGGCTGTATGCAGGGCAGCCCCTGAACCTCCTGTTCTATCTTCCTGGCACCAGTGGAATCTTGAAGAGCAGATATAATGGAGAAACACCTTGCTGAGCCAAGGAGACAGCATGTACAAAGGTAAAGAGAAAGAGACAGACATGGACTTGAGAAAACTGCAGGCAGTTCAGGCAGGCTGGCTTGGTATGGGCTCTGTTTTGTTTGGTGTGGCAACTTGCCTGAAAGAATCAGTAGAGAGTGAAAATAGAAAGGCCTAAAAGACACCTTGTCTTGCCTGCCACAAGAAGGGCGTGGGACTTTATTGTGACAAAGAGTGACTAAAAAAGTTTAGGTGATGTGTCAGCAGTATGAAAATTTGATCTAAAGAAGCTTCTTGGCTGAAACTCTTAATGGAGGAGTTGGAAGGAGGAGGAAGTATAATTTCATCACTCTACCTTCAGAGTGATAAGAAAATCGACAAGTGGGTAATAACAAAACCTCTCTTTTCAAACGAAGAGGTGGCGCCATTATCAAATGCACAGTGTGAAGCTGGAGAGAAAGCACTTGCCTTGCAGGTGCTGTTACCTTTGATCTTGCTTTCTTTTCTTTCTTTCTTTTTTTTTTTTGAGGGGGTGGCCACACTCAGCAGCACTCAGGGGTTACTCCTGGCTCTGTGCTCAGAAATCACTCCTGGAAGGCTCGGGGGACCATATAGGATGTTGGGAATTGAATCTAGGTCTGTCCTGGGTCGGCAGCATATAAGGCAAACACCCTACTGCTATGCTATCTCTCCCGCCCCCTCATATTTTCTTTTTACTTCATATTTTTTCTCTATATTTCTCATACATGGATGTACATGGAATCTATTATGCTGAGTGAAATAAGTCAGAGGGAGAAAGAGACACAGAATAGTCTCACTCATCTATCGATTTAAAGAAAAGAAAAGGAAAAAAAGACATTGAAATATCAAGATATGAAACTCACCACAAAGAGTGGTGAGTGCAGTTAGAGAAATGACTACGCTGAGAACTATCATAACAATGTCAGTGAGGGAGGGGTATAGGAAGTCTGTCTCGAATACAGGCTGGGGGGGTGAGAGGGGAGAGAAGGATGGGGGCATTGGTGATGGGAAGGTTGCACTGGTGAAGGGGGGTGTTCTTTTTATGATTAAAACCCAACTACTATCATGTTTGTAAATAAGGTGTTTAAATATATTATTTTAAAAATAATTATTTAAACATCATGGTTACAAGGTTGTTTATAATGCAATATATTTTTTTTTCACAGATACAAAGTCATTCATTGTTTCAGTCATGCAATGTATATTTTTGTATTTTTCTTTCTGTATTTGGTTGCTTGGTTTTGGTAGTGCATAGAACTTGCTCCTGGCTTTGTACTCCTGGCAGGCTCATAGGTGGTGACTATATGAAGTGCAGGGGATCGAACCCATGCAAGACAAACACTTTCCCTACTGTACTATCTCTCCAGCCCCTGACCCAAGTTTGATGCCCCAGCATTGCATAAGGTCTTCAAAGCACTGTCATGAGTGATCCTTGAGCACAGAGCTAGGAGTAAGTCCTGAGTATAGCTGGGTATAGCCCCCAAACCAACCAACCAAACAACAAGTCAAAAAATAAAGAGAGAGAGAGAGAGAGAGAGAGAGAGAGTTTAACCAATTCCTTGCCTCCAGACCCAGCAGGATGGTCTGCTTTTGTCCCTCTGGGATGTCTCCACAGATTTCTCTTCCCATCCTGGACACAGGCCACGGAGCCCAGATGCTGGTTTACAAGGACTCAGCAAAATGCTCACCTCAGGATGAGGAAGCACCTGGGCAAGAGCCAGGCCCAACTCCCGCCCTAGACAACTCTGTGCCTTTGGTTCTTGTAGGCAGGATTATTATTGCTTATTCTCGAATACAGCCTATTCTCGAATGCCTTTTCTTCTGCTTATAATGCAGGAATTCTCTCACTAGCCTCAGCATTTGCTCAGCACCCCTAACAATAAGAAAGATTTTTTTTTTTTTGGAGCCATACCAAGTGGTGCTCAGGAGCTAATTCTGGTTTTGTTTGTTTTGTTTTGGGTCACACCTGGCTCTACATACAGGGATCACTCCTGGCAGTACTCAGGGGACCTTATGGGAGGCCAGGGATTAGAACCCAGGTCAGCCACATGTCAGATAAACTACCTGTTTTACGGTCACTCCAGCCCTGCATACATTTCTTATTTTTCTTCTTCTTCTTCATCTTCTTTTTTTTGGCTATACCTGGTGGTATTTAGGGGCTACTCCTGGCTCTGCATTCAGAAATTACTCCTGGCAGACTTCAAGGACTATATATGCTAGGGATTAAACCCAGGTCGGTCAAATGCAAGGCAAATGCTGTACCCACTGTGATATCACTCCGGTCCCTGTAGACATTCTTTAAGGTGAGTGTGGGGAAATGAATAAAGAACTCTGTGAGGCTGGAGAGATAGCATGGAGGTAAGGCATTTGCCTTTCATGCAGAAGGTCATTGGTTTGAATCCCGGCGTCCCATATGGTCCCCCATGCCTGCCAGGAGCAATTTCTGAGCATGAAGCCAGGAATAATCCCTGAGCACTGCCGGGTGTGACCCAAAAACCACAACAACAACAAAAAAAGAACTCTGGCCTTTCCCTACAGTCTTCTGGGGTAAATGTCAGAGTTAGCCCTGGGAATGGGCCAGGCAAGGTGAGAAGAGAAACCTCTCAGGTGTTCTGCACACTATAGCATCTTCATGTCCATGGCTCTTTCTCAAGGCTATTTGCACAACACACACACACATACACACACACACACACACACACACACACACACACACACACACACACACACCATCTTGGTTGTGCCTTTGCTCTGTGGTCTTGTACTTCTGCCACGGTTGAGGTGAGCCCTTCGGTTTCCCACCCAATTACCCCCATGCTCACTAACGGACAATCTCTGACTGCTGTGGGACCTGCCTTCAGAACTGGACCTTCTGTGCACAAGAGCACATAAAAACTGGCCTGGCAGCAGTGGATCTGAGGATCCACACTTGGGAGGAGTCTGAAGTTTGGAATAAAAGTGACCTGAGGGGAAGGGGAGGCAGACAAAGGAGCAAGGGATCATGGAGGGCAGCAGGAAAGAGGCTGCTTAGCTTAGAAGCCATGTGGAAAAATGCACTTGGTGATTAAGGCCGTGTAATAAAACTGGCTGTCTCCCGAAAGTTCATCTGACTGCTTTGTGAATCTCTCCACCATTATCCTGTAACTTTTAGACGTGTCGGCCAAGGGGCTACAGGTGCTGGGCCAAGCCGAGAAAGACCTCACCACCCCACCCTAGGACTCTATATTTAATATTTAAACAACAGATCATGACCCTGTTGCTCCACTAGGGAACATTCTTGCAACAACAATCACCCTGGGGTAATGTCAAGCAAACCTGCAAGGTTGCTCTGTGTTCCCAAAATGTCCCAGATCCTTCTGGGCCTGGGACTGTGGTCTGCACTCAGGGACTTGTAACCCTTCCTGGTCCTGATGCAGTCAAAGTCAGTTCTCTGCGTGTCTGATGGAGGCAGCATATGTTGGGTCTAGCTCTTCGTCTCCTGCTTTCTTAGAACTTACTTACTACTTAGAACTTTCTTCAAACTTACTTCTTAGAACTTACTAAGAACTTTTCTTAGAACTTACTGAGTGGTAACTTCTGGGTTTTGTGTAAATACTCTGCATTTAGCTCAGAACCAGCACCTGAGACTCAGAGGTGGATGCTGTTAGTAAGAATTTCCAGTGGTGGGGAACCCAGTCCAATCCTTCTATCTCCATTATCCTGGGTTCTACCAGTTGCACTTCATTTTTTGTTGTTGTCTGTTTACCGTGCTCAGGGGCCACCCCTGGACATGTTCATGGTGCTGAGAGTTGAACTTGGGACCTCATTCGCCCTTGTGAGACCTGTGCTTTGCCCCAAGCCCCATTCCCATTTCTCTTTGTTTATTTGCTTATTTGTATTTTTTTGGTTTTGTTTTTTGGGGCCACACCCAGTGACGCTCAGAGGTTACTCCTGGCTCTGCACTCAGAAATTGCTCCTGGCTTGGGGGGGGGGGACACCATATGGGATGCTGGGGGATCAAACCTCCATCCGTCCTAAGTTAGTGCCAGCAAGGCAGACAACTTACTGCTTTGTGCCACTGCTCTGACCCTGCTTATTTGTATTTTTTTTATTCTGTTTTTGAACCACACCCAGCAGAGCTCAGGTCAGAAATCACTCCTGGCAAGCTCAGGAGACCATAGATGCCAAGGATTAAACCTGGATTGGCTACATGCAAGACAAACTCCCTACCACTGTACTATCACTTGTACCTACATCCCTATTTCTTATAGCCCCTTAATTGTACCTTATTGTCAAGCAGGCATGGGAAGCTTTTCCTGCCAAGGACCATCTGGACTATGGAGTGATGGCAAGCAGGACATGGGCAGCAGACAAAAGGACAAAATGCCTATCCCTCACCCACCAAGATTTCAGCAGCCGTAGATTGCCTCTGGCAGACATAGCTCACTCTTGAAAGGAAGGGGATGGTGGCCTTTCTCCTTTCCCAAGCTCCCCTCCATCTTTCACTCTCCCCAGAGCCTGTGAGCAGCTGCATCCAAGCCTTGGGAGAACAAAACAGTGAAACTCTAGCTTGCCTAATGGATTTGTGACAGATGTTCGCCTGATCTCAGAACATTTTTTTTTTTTTTTGGTTTTTAGAGCCACACCCATTGACACTCAGGGGTTAGAAATCGCTCTTAGGGGCTGGAAAGATAGCATGGAGGTAGGGTGTTTGCCTTGCATGCAGAAGGACAGTGGTTCGAATCCCAGCATCCCATATGGTTCCATGAGCCTGCCAGGAGCAATTTCTGAGCGTAGAGTCAGGAATAAGTCCTGAGCACTGCCGGTGTAATCCAAAACAAACAAACAAACAAAAAATTGCTCCTGGCTTGGGGGACCATATGGGACATAGGGAATAGAACCAAGTCCATCCTGGATCGGCCGTGTGCAAGGCAAACACCCTACCGCTGTGCTATCGCTCAGGCCCCTCAGAACATTTCTTGGAAATAAATAATATTTTTAATTGCGTCACCATGAGATATGCAGTTACAAAGATGTTCAAAATTGAGTTTTGGTCCTACAATGTCCAACACACTTCACCAGAGCACATTTCCCACCACCAATCCAATGTCCTTAGTTTCCCTACTTCCCTCCCCGCTGCTCTCTCCCCTGCCTGCCTTTGGGACAGACATTTCTTCTCTCTCCTCTCTCTTTTTCTCTCTTCTCTTTATTTTTTTCCTTTTAGACACTGGTTTGCAGCATGTTTACTGAAGGTAACATGCTTATCACTTTGTACCCTTTTAGCACCCAATTCTTGTCCAGAGAGGTCATTCCCAAGTCTCATTGTCACTGTGGTCCCTTCTTGTCTGCCCTAATTGCACTTCCCCACACTTTGTGACAAGGTTCCTTCATGGCTAGTTCTTCTAGCCTTTTTTTTTGGGGGGGGGTCACACCCAGTGGCACTCAGGGGTTACTCCTGGTTCTGTACTCAGAAGTCACTCCACAGGGGACCATATTGGATGCTGGGATTTGAACCACCATCTGTTCGAATCAGCTTCATGCAAGGCAAACGCCCTACTGCTGTGCTACTTCTCCAGCCCCTAGCTTTTTTTTTTTTTTAATATTCCACAAATGATTGCAATCAGATGACTTTTGTTTGTTTGTTTGAGGCCACAATTGGCAATACTCAGGGCTTACTTACTCCTGCCTCTGTACTTAAGGATCTCTCCTGGCAGGTCTTGGGGACCATCTGTGGTGGTGATGATCAAACCTGGTCCTCCCTATCCACGATTGTATTGTTTGGGACTAATCTCTAACCCTTCTTTTCCCCTCTGAAGGCCCCTGTGCTGAGTTCTCCTGCACCATCCATGAGACTCTCCTCTTTAAGTCCTAATTGGGTCACTCCCAAGGGTCCTTTGCCACACAAGGTAATAATTGATCTTCAGCTATAGGTGTCAGAGTGGGTACCTTGGGTGGACCCCAGCCCAGCCCACTTTGGTCATCATAGCTCAGAAAGCAGCAGAGGTGGCCCAGGGGAGGGAATGAGCCGTAGCCCTGGGCAGTTTCTGCTGCAGGTGGGTCACCACTGACTACTCTGGAAATCCCCGTCAGGCTCAGTGCCCAGTGCCTGTGCCTGTCACTGAGGCAGCCATGACAGTAGCGTGTTCTCTCTCTCTCTCTCTCTCTCTCTCTCTTTCTCTCTCCATACCTGGTGGTGCTCAGGACTGACTCCTGACTACACTCAGGGATTCCCTCCTGATAGAACCCATGGGACCATATGGGATGCCAGGAATGGAACCTGGGTCTGCCACTGTGTTTGAGGTGTGTATGTGCTCACATGCTGTTCTGTCCTTTGCAGCCCTTTGCCTTTGTTGCTTTGGAAACCCTGAACTTTGTCCATGGGATGTGGAGGTGCACCAGGAGCGGCCCACACACATCCAGGCAGGCGCAGAAGCAGGTTTCCTGCAGAGCAGAGCTGAGATGAGGCTGGAGAGGGGGATGGGGGACCCCTGAGGCCCCAGTGGGTGACACTAACCTGGGCCTTGCCTCTCATAGCTGCTCTGCCTTAGGGAGATGCGTCATCAGGGGCCTCCCTGGTGGGTGACTCAGCCCTAGGTAAGGCCCATCTCCCTGGGAAGTGACTAAGCTTCCAGACTCTTCCTCCATTGGGGGCCAGGCTGCTTCTCCCCTGGGATCGCCTGAGGAGAGAGGCAGGGCTTCAGGTGACAGTGCTCCAGGGAGTTCTCTGTAGTGACTGTGTGTGTGTGTGTGTGTGTGTGTGTGTGTGTGTGTGTGTGTGTAGTGAGTGTATATGTGTGAGATGTGTGTATGAGTGTGTGTGTATGTGGGGGGGAAGTATGTGAACATGATATAGCATTTTCCCTCTTTTTTGTTTTTGCCTTTGGGCCACACCTGATGGTGTCCAGGGCTTACTCCTAGCTTGGTGCTTGAAGTTGCTCCTGGCAGTACTTGGGGGGACCCCACAGGGCTATGGATCAGGTCCTGGACTCCTCTAGCACAGTATCTTCACTAGTCCTTTGCTCGATGCCTCCCCAACACCTTTGCTGTCACCTCTGCTCTCTGCAGCATCTTTATTTCTGCCGCAATGAGACCTTTTGGCAATTCAGAAAGAGGCATTTGGAAAATGAGGAGATTTGTGATGAGCACCCAGATGAGAGTTCCTGGCCACTCTCAAGCCAGTTGCTAACTCACAAGGCTCTGTTTACCAGGTGTGCTCGGGTTCGGGAGATGGATTAGGAGATGGGGCCCAACACTTCCCTTCGGGTTTAGTCCCTAGCACCGTGTGCCCATCCCTCTTTAGCACTGTCAGGTGGGGTATCATAGGAGCAATTCTGGGTCCCTGAGCCCCTCTGGAAAGGACCCTCGATTGGGTCTTTGCACGGTTGGGTTCAACTTGACTAGTCCCATAGTTGCCTGAGTCAAAGGACCAAGACCAAATAGCCATAGAGCAAGGCAGGCCTCCGTAGAGCCCGTGAGAACATTCACAGTCACAGGACAAGACATGGAGGGAGTTGTAAGGTGAATCTAGCTCAGGGGTCTGCAACCTTTAAGACATAAAGAGCCACTTGCACTCATTTCTGAAGGAAAGGAGCAGCAAAGCCATTGTGACATTTAAAACAAATATAGCACTGCATACATCGTTTCTTATCTTAGTGCTATATACAGGATCGTGCAGTTAGCTGTCGATCTGAAAAAAAAAAAAACTTTTTCACTTTTTTTTTGTTTGTTTGTTTTTGGGACACACCCGGCAGTGCTCAGGGATTACTCCTGGCTGTCTGCTCAGAAATAGCTCCTGGCAGGCACGGGGGACCACATGGGACACTGGGATTCGAACCAACCACCTTAGGCCTTGGATCGGTTGCTTGCAAGGCAAACGCCGCTGTGCTATTTCTCCGGGCCCAGAACTTTTTCACTTAACAATGTAAAATATATTTGTGCAAGTTAATAGCCAATTAAAATATTTAATTTACCTGTTTTATTTGGGGGGGGTCAGACCTGGCAGTTCTCAGGGGTTACTCCTGGCTCTATGCTCAGAAATCGCTCCTGGCAGGCTCGAGGAACTATATGGGATGCCGGGATTTGAATTACTGTCCTTCTGCATGCAAGGCAAATGCCCTACCTCCATGCTATCTCTCCGGCCCCTAATTTACCTGTTTAATAAGATTTTTGCCACACAAATCTTTGGGAGGCTGCGGGGGTAAGTGATATAGCTACCCGACCCCCTGCTATAGGCCCTTCTACAAAGCTTCTAAAGAGCCGAAAGAGAGCCACAGGGTTGCTGATCCCTGAGTCCTAGCTAAAACCTAAACAAAGTAATTGCTTCCTTTGATATTTTTGTAAAAGCCCACTGGATACTTACTTTTGTATCTGACTGGAACTTGCCCCTCGGCAGAGAGAGCACATGGCAGAGAGCCTATGAGGCAAAAGGCAGACTGACTCCAATAAATCTTGTCCTGACTGGCTTGGTATTATTTCTCCCTGCTACCCTGCTACATCAGACCTGTCTGCCTAAGGAGCTAGAAACATGGTGCCTGGGGCAGTCTCACTACCTGGGGATTTTTTTTTTTAATTTTACATAGAGTCACGGGGTGAGCAGAAGGAAGACAAAAGGGGTGTCATGGGCCCGGGGCAGGGAAAGCCAGAGCCAGGGGCTCCCCAAGGAGAGGCAGGTGCTGGCAGGTGTGTGGGTGTGTCAGGAGAAGCAGGACTCAGGCATAGCCTGTGTGAAGACTGTTGGACCACACACACGAAGCTTGACTGACTGAGGGGCCTCATTCATGCTCGCATGTGCCCAGCCTAGGCTGATCCCTGAGCACTGCTGGTGTGGTCCAGAGGATCCCCTATATCCAGCAATGTCAGGATGGTCCTGGTGGTCCCTTGAACACGCTCTTGGTCCCCAGAACCACAGGTCCAAGTGATACCACACCTTACACTCTGAACCATCAGCCTGGTTAGCCAAGTATCACCAACAGTGACCTTGGTCCCCCTGTTCCTGCCTGGACACCCCTCCTTCCCATTCCCAAATTCAGCTGAGGGCCCAGGAGATACTCAAAGGGCTAGAATTCATGCCTGACATGTACAAAGCTCCCAGTTCTGACTCTAGTACCTCATGGATGATCTCTCAATGGGCTGGAGCAGCACCTCATTGCCCCCTCTACGCACTGGAGCCATCATGCCTGCATTACCGGACCATGGAACATTGGGAATGGTCCCCAGCACCCCTCCAAATTTGGCCTGGATAGGTCTGGAGTAGTGAGAGGCTATGTCTTAAAAATGGAGTATGCCGGGGCCGGGTAGGTGGCGCTGGAGGTAAGGTGTCTGCCTTGCAAGCGCTAGCCAAGGAAGGACTGCGGTTCGATCCCCCGGTGTCCCATATGGTCCCCCCAAGCCAGGGGCGATTTCTGAGCACATAGCCAGGAGTAACCCCTGAGCGTCAAACGGGTGTGGCCCAAAAACCAAAAAAAAAAAAAAAAATGGAGTATGCTGTGTAGAGAAATGAGAGTTGGAGAGGTAAGTTCAGCTGTAAGGTGAAGTGTTTCCTAAGTGGTGTTTGAGTCCGGGGGAAAGGGGTTAATCATTACTCATCGGTGCTGGAATGTTCTCTGTGTCAAGCCCTGTAATGTTTTCACATGAGTTGGTGCATTTAATTATCCCAACCAAGCCTATGTGATATTTATCACTGTTTTCCTTTCTTTCTCTATTTTGTATTTGCTGTTTCAAGGAAATTGAGGTTCAGGGAGGTTGAGTTAGGCGAGCCAGTCCCGCAGAACACCATGGGAAATACTGGAGATGGCACAGACCTGTGTCTGTGAAGAGCTAGGAGCGCCCCCTAAATGTGCCAGTCTAGCGTCCCCTGCTGGTAAGACATGAATTTGTCCTTCCTAAGAAAGTTGACACATCTGGAAAAAGTTTAGTTTTTTGTGGAAATGCTACTGACTGGCAGCTGGTGGACAATGAGTGTCCAGCACAGACTAGCTACCAGGGTCTCTCAGAAATAAATCCAGAGCAGAATGAGCATCCCACAGACCCTGCAGGACTCTCCGCCTTAGGCCTCTAAAGCCACCTTCTCTTGAGTGTCATTGCACCATGGTCCTTAATGCCACTCATGGTCCCTTCTCACCTCCCACGACACTGGGAGGAGAAGGAGATGCTGAAAACTGAACCAGAGTGAGAGAATGGGAGCAGCAGGCAGCAGGCACCAGGTGCATCATGGATATGGCCATTTAGGGTGTCAGGGGAAAGGGGCACAAAGAAGAGAAGAGGCAGGGGTGTGGTTGGTTCTTCTCTTAGAATTCTCATGCATTTTTCAGATTTCCATTATCTTGGGGGTTTTGTTTTTTTTGTTTGTTTGTTTGTTTTTTGGTTTTGGGGCCACATCCTGTGACACTCAGGGGTTACTCCTGGCTATGCACTCAGAAATCGCTCCTGGCTTGGGGGACCATATGGGACGCCAGGGGAGAGAACCATGGTCTGTCCTAGGTTAGCACATGCAAGGCAACTGCCCTACAGCTTGCACCACCGCTCAGGCCCCTTCATTATCATTTTAAAGCATTAGGGGCTGGCTGAGAGATAGGACAGTGAGGATGGTGTTTGCCTTGCATGCAGCTAACCTGGGTTCCATCCTTGAGCACCACCAGGAGTGATTCATAAGTGCAGAATCAGGAGTAACCCCTGTGCATCATTGGGTGTGGCCCCAAACAAAAAGACATATATAATATTTTAAAAGTTCAGGACCAGGGGCTGGAGAGATATCATGGAAGTAGGGCATTTGTTTGCAGAACAAACCTCCTTGCAGAAGGACAGTGGTTTGAAGCCCGGCATCCCATAGGTCCCCTGAGCCTGCTAGGAGCAATTTCTGAGCATGAGCCAGGAGTAACCCCTGAGCGCTGCTGGATGTAACTCAAAACAAAACAAAACAAAACAAACAAACAGAAAAACAAACTTCAGGACCAGTGCAGTAGTATAGAGGGGAGGGCACTTCCTTAGTGCATGACCAACCCAAGTTTGATCCCTAGCTCCCCATATAGTCCCCTGAGCTCCACCTGGAGTGATCCCTGAGCACAGAGGCTGAATAAGCCCTGAACACCTCAAGGTGTGACCACTCCCCACTAAAATTTGTTCCCAAGCTTTCAGCTCAGGGTATGTGTCAGTGTCAGAAGGTACTATCTTGCAACCAGGAGGCAGTGGGGTTTGATCCCCAGGGCTGCCCACATGTGTCCAGCATGGCCCTCCCTATGTTTGTACTGTCCAGTACCCTCGGGATATTGGCCAGCTCCAGAGCACCATGGCCAGAGTGTGTGTGAACTCCACTGAGCCCCACTGCTAAAAATGTAGGAGCACCTGGAATGGGAGCCCCACTCCGGCCAAGCACTCTTGAGGGAGCACTACCACAGCCAGAATGCATTGGAGTCAGCTAAATGTGTGTGTGGGGGGTTGTTTGTTTGGTTTTGGTTTTTGGGTCACACCCAACAATGCTCAGGGGTTACTCCGAGTTCTATGCTCAGAAATCACTCCTGGCAGGCTCAGGGGACTATATGGGATGCCAGGATTTGAACTATTTACCTTCTGTATGTGAGACAAATGCCTTACCTCCATGCTATCTCTCCAGCCCCAAGAATTAGCAATTTCAAGGTCACAGAGCCGTGATTCCACATCCCTGTACAATGTGAATTATTTTTTGTTCATTTGTTTGTTTGTTTTTGGGTCACACCCAGCAGCGCGCAGGGGGAACTCCTGGCTCTATGCTCAGAAATTGCTCCTGGCAGGCTCAGGGAACCATATGGAATGCCGGGATTCGAACCACCGTCCTTCTGCATGCAAGGCAAATGCCTTACCTCCATGCTATCTCTCCGGCCCAGCTAAATGTGTGTTACCTCTGGCAAACACATGCCTGAGTGCTGCAACTTAGAGTGTGACCCCAGCAAACACCAGGCCAGAGGGCACGAGCACCACACACCAGCCCTGTGTGAGAACCATGACACAGCGACTACAAAAGGAAGCAAAGGGACTGATGTAGTTCTCAGAGTTTTTCCCCCATTTTGTTCTATTGCAAGAAATTGTGGTTCTTGCTGTAGTGGGGTGGGGGGAGCAGGAGGCCCAGAGTGGACACTCCCTGCCAGGGTGAGGCCTGGGTTCCTGGGAAGTGCAGAGAGCTGGGCTAGAAGGATGTTGGGTTCCTAAAGGGTTCCCTGAATCACTTTCTGCTTCAACAAAGATGCAGAAAAAGGCACAGGGGCCCAGATGGGGGACACTCAGCCAGCTGAGAACTGCAGTAGCCAGAAAGTCACTTCTCCCACTTGCTGTCCCCAGGCCAATGAGAGCCCCCACAGGGGATAAAAGGGGTCACAGTCACCTTGGATAGCCCTCCCCTTCCTGGCTCTGCTCCCAGTGTCAGATTTCAGAGTGGTTCAGGGATAAAAAGTAGGGAGAGGGAAGGGCACCCAGTGGGCCATGTATCCTGGACCTTGCTTTTATGAAGGGCCTTCAATTTAAAGGTCTATTTTTGGGGTCGAAGCAAGAACCCGGTGAGTAGGGAGTTTTTTTTGCATGCATTCAGCCTAGGTTTGATCCCCGACATCCCATATGGTCTCCCGAGCCTGCCAGAAATTATTTCTGAGCTCGGAGCCACGAGTGGCCCCTGAGCACTGCTGCGTATGGCCCTGAAGTCAAAACCAAGCAAAAGGTTTATTTCTGGTTTGGGGGCCACCCCTGGCATTGTTCGGGGGCCACTCCTGGCTCTGCTCAGGGCTCACTTTCAGTACTGCTCAGTGGAGACTGGGGTTGGGGGGTTGATTACTCCTACTTTCCATTTACATAAGACGTGAAATATGTGGGGTTCTAGTCCTAGTTTCCCTCATCCCTCACTTTGCTCAGTAGAAGGCACCCCTAAACCGTTTCTGATAAAGCATGCTGTGAATGAGTATTCCTTCTATGCGTAATTGTGCATGAGACTGTTCTATTGTCTTGTGTGTGTGCATGTGCCAGAGAGAGAGAGAGAGAGAGAGAGAGAGAGAGAGAGAGAGAGAGAGAGAGAGCGTGTGCTAGGATTGTTCAGGAAGGACATTTGGCTACACTTTTAGTGACTATGTTTTGGTATTAAAAAGCCATCAAGAGGGGGCCAGAGAGATAGCACAGCCATAAGGCATTTGCCTTGCATGCAGAAGGACGGTGGTTCGAATCCCAGCATCCCATATGGTCCCCCGAGCCTGCTGGGGACAATTTCTGAGTGTAGAGCTAGGAGTAACCCCTGAGCGCTGCCAAGTGTGACCCAAAAAACAAATATAAATAAATAAATAAAATAAAATTAGTATGTTTCAGTGAATAAAATATCTTTACCTCAGAGGAAGATTGAGGTGAGGGGAAGTTCTCTCAGGAGGAGCTTCAGGGTTTCTGAGTGGCTTCACTGAGTTTCTCAATGGCTGAGGAAAACTTGGAAGGAGACCCTAAGGAACCTTTGAGAGAGTCTCTGAGGGCCTGGGCTTTTTTTTCCTGCTGGAGTCCCTCAGCTTCATCTGCATCTCTCTAGTGACCTCTGCTGGGCTGAGGGAGCAAGGCCACCAGGATGAGTGGTGGTGTCTCAAGCTCAGGCCTAGACTGGGAAGTGGTGGTGGGACAGCCAGATGGGCCAAGGAAGAGTCATGGCACCCAAACAAACTTCAAGAAGACAAGTTTCAAGTTCATCTGATTCTGAACGCCTCCCTTTGAGCTTCCGGAGTTGTTCTGAAGGTGATGCCGAGGAGGGAAGGCAAACCCAGGCCTGAAGTTCAGCTGACAGAGCCGGCACAGAAACACTCTTGTGAAACGGGGATTCGTGACTCCATGTTCTCTCTTCAGCCTAATCCCTTTTCTGTTGACTCAAGTCTGTCTAGACAGCTTCAAATATTCTTTAAGAAAACAAAAGCAAGGGGCCAGAGAGATAGCACAGTGATAGGGCGTTTGGTTCGAAGGAAGGTGGTTCGAATCCTGGAGTCGCATATGGTACCCCGAACCTGCCGGGGCCAATTTCTGAGCATAGAGCCAGGAGTAGCCCCTGAGCGCTGCTGGGTGTGACCCAAAAATAAAAGCAAAACAAACACAAGGATCCAGAGCAATCATCTGAAGCTTAAAAGGCATTTGCCTTGTAGTTTGATCCCTGGCATCACGTATACCAGCGTAATCTCAGCATAGTTCTATGCTCCAAGCCCACCAATTCTCCCAAATAAACAGCAAATAGTTTGTTTCAGGCTCACTATTGTTTTGTGTTTGTTTAATGCATAGGGGTTACTCTTGGTTCCACACTCAGGAATCACTTCTGGTAGCCTATTGAATGACAGGAGGTGCCAGAGATGGAACCCAGGTCAACAAAGCAAAGTTTTTAACCACTGTACCACCTCTACATTCCTTAAGTTTTAATCTTCAATGAAAAGTATTGAAACAATGTAAAGTTCGTCCCTGTAATGAAAATATGACTTCATCTTTTCTTTTTAAAATCAATCACAGGGACCGGAGTGATAGCACAAGGCCAACCTGGGATGGACCAGGTTTGATTCCCAGTATCCCATATGGTCCCCTGGACCTGCCAGGAGCAATTTCTGAGCACAGAACTAGGAGTAACCCCTGAGCATCGCCAGGTGTGGTCCAAAAACCAAAATAAATCAATCATTCAATCAAATCAATCATAGGAAAAGAAACCATGGAGATACATGTGTAGCTTAAGTGATCATTTAAAGGCACAAGCACTCAGGTAAAGAAATAAATTCTTGGGGCCAGAGAGATAGCATGGAGGTAAGGCGTTTGCCTTTCATGCAAAAGGTCAGTGGTTCGAATCCCGGCATCCCAGATGGTCCCCCGAGCCTGACAGAGCGATTTCTGAGCATAGAGCCAGGAATAACCCCTGAGCACTGCCAGGCGTGACCCAAAACCCAAATAAATAATAAATAAATAAATAAATTCTTGCCAGCATTCCCAGGAAGCTCTCCAAGTGGCATCTCCTAGTCAAAGTGAGTTTGTAATATCATGATGAGTATTTTGGAAAGCAGTTTAGATAGAAAAGCCCGACCTAAAGGCTTCTAGGAGACGGACACTTTCTTGTCTTCTGGGTCAGGCCAGAAGATCTCACAGAGGTTGAAAGATTTAGTAGAAAATTAAAAAAAGAAAAGAATTAAACATTAAAAAAAAAAAAAAGATTTAGCAGAAGCTGGAGCTCAGCTGGAAAATTGCAATGAGTGAGCTTAGATCCAAGAAAATAGACCCCTGCTAAAGCAGATGGGGAATATGAGGGACAATGTCTGATGCTTCTAGTCAAGGATTAATATCTGTAATGGATAGGGAAATTCCTTAGATCCACAAGAAAAATTCCAAAAATCAAATGGAAAAGTAATAAATAAAAAGAGCAACAGATAAATTAGGAAGGCACAGAAGGAAAGTCAAAACGGCTGGCAAGAAGTGTGAAAAGCAGCTTGAATTTAGTCACATTCTGAGAAATGCAAATGAAGAGGCATCCGTCTAGATCAATGGGATGGGCAAAAGCTGGACAAGGTATTTATTTTCCACCCCAGGGTGGCAAGGAGGTGGTGGGAGAGAGAGCTCCTGATCACTGGGAGGAGAGACTCGAGGACAACCTGGGAACCATTGGACTCTTTCTTGAGTGTCAACTTGTCAGATAGCAAGAGCCAGCTCCAGTCCTGGGTACACTATCCTGGAAATTTTCTCTTTTAAAACATTTTTTTCATTTCTTTTGAATATATTTCTGTAAGTAAAATGGTTATATAAAAATTCAGGAGCCGGAGAGATAGCATAGCGATATTTGCCTTGCAAGCAGCCTATCCAGGACCTAAGGTGGTTGGTTCGAATCCCAGCTTTCCATATGGTTCCCTGTGCCTGCCAGGAGCTATTTCTGAGCAGATAGCTCAGATAATCCCTGAGCACTGCTGGGTGTGGCCCAAAAACAAAAACAAAAATATTCTGTGCTAAACATCCCTAGTAACTGTTAGAATGCATTTTCAGAGCAAGTGCACCGCTTTCCATTGAGATATTTATTACATTTCCAACGCTTTTTACTTTTTTGGGGGGGGGAGGGGCACACCTAGCAGCACTCAGGGATTATTCCTGACTCTATGCTCAGAAATCACTCCTGGTAGGTTTAGGAGACCATCTGAAATGCTGAGGATCAAACCTGGTCTGTCCCAGGTTGGCCACGTTCAAGGCAAATGCCCTACCAAATGCTATTGCTCCAGCCCTTCCAATGCTTTTTAAACTGACTTTCAAATTGAGGCCATCCTAAAGGTTAATAAAATTTAAAATAAGTTTTTTTTTCATGCCTCAATGAAATTGAACATGTTTTTAGGTATTATTAACATTATTTTCTTCCCTGGAGAGATTATATTTTCATCTCTCTCATGCATATTTTGTTTGATTGTTTACTGGGCCACACTTGGTTGTGACAGAGCTTACTCCTGCTTGTCCTCAGGGATCAGTCTTAGCTCAAGGCACAATGCTGAATGCAAGACTAGCACCTTTTTCTTTTCTTTTCTTTTCTTTTCTTTTCTTTTCTTTTTTTGGTTTTTGGGCCACACCCGGTAACGCTCAGGGGTTACTCCTGGCTATGCGCTCAGAAGTCGATCCTGACTTGGGGGACCATACTGGACAGGACACCGGGGGATGGAACCGCGGTCCATCCTAGGCTAGTGCTTGCAAGGCAGACACCTTACCTCTAGCGCCACCTCGCAGGCCCCAAGACTAGCACCTTTTTCATCACCTTATCTTCTATACTATCTCTTTGGTTCCTTGATGGAGTTTCCAGAAGAAGTGAGAACCCCCAAACTTTTCAGAGCTATAAAGTCATGAGCAGACTACAAAATTACATCAAAATTACATCTAAGTTACATGGGACATAAAGTACAGACTTCAAGAAAGAAAGTATAAAATCAATGGTGACCTGAGGCTCTAGAGTGTCTTATTTAAGGTGGACTCAACATTCTTTTTTTTGTTTTGTTTTTGGGTCACACCCAGTTGCACTCAGGGGTTACTCCTGGCTCTATGCTCAGAAATCACCCCTGGCAGGCACAGAGGACCAAATGGGATGCCGTGATTCAAACCACCATCCTTCTGCATGAAAGGCAAACGCCTTACCTCCATGCTATTTCTCCAGCCCCGACTCAATATTTCTGACTCTTAGTGGGTAATAGGGAACTAGAAAACTATCTACCTAGATTTTAAATAATGTTTGTCCTAGAAATACTCTCAACATAGTTCCTGCTGCAGCATCAATGAGCTGATTTGTCAAAGGGCTGTGGCACCATTTCTGTTCCTCACTGGAAGATGGGAAAAGGAAAAAGGTAGACACAAGCTTTGTAGTGTGTGTAGTATGGCAATATGAATATCTGTCACATAGGAGTTGTATAGTGAACCAGTGAACTCAGAGCTCAGGGTGCTCTTAAGCATGAACTTTGTAAAGGAGAAATATGGTATTGTGATATATGATGTAGGAAAATGTCATTTATGTAGGATAAGCAGCATCATTGGTTCTAAGGATTTATGTCAAACACACAGCAGGGCCAAAGAGATAGGCTAAGGTGCTTGCCTTGTACGTAACTGAGACCTGTTTTATCCTCAGCACCATAGAGGGTCCTCCAGCACTGTCAGGAGTTCTGAACAACCAGGTGTGTTCTAAAACCAAAACCAACCAGCTCAGCAACCAAACCTAAAACCCATTGGAGTTAAAGCCCCTTATGGGACAGGAAGGATGATTGTTTAGAGGTTCAAATCAGAACAAAGATCAATGGGGATACCTACCTCCCAATGATGTCATGATGAATTTTTGAACAGGGACTTTGGCTAGCTTTCTGCAGAATTGACACACCCTATGAGCCCAAATTTTACCCGAATTTTTTTCACATAGATCATCAATAATAAGAAAATCTGAGGCTTCCCCAAATGATGGGATGGTTGCAGATTGTATGGAAGTTGGGGCCATTTAACAATGGAAGGACCATGAAGATCAACACAAGAGGCTTTGAGTATCTTAAGGGCAGTTACCCTCCCTGGGCTTCCCTTTTATTTTTGTAGGGTTCATGCTCACTTGGGGACAGAGATCTTACACTAAGATGGGCTGCCCTTATTGTAGGGGTGGTCTCAAGTGAGGTGGTCTAACATTGAGACATAGCTCCTGTCCCCTCCTGTGGCGGGGGGAGAAGCATTAAAGAATAACAAGTCGGGCCCGGAGAGATAGCACAGCGGCGTTTGCCTTGCAAGCAGCCGATCCAGGACCAAAGGTGGTTGGTTCGAATCCCGGTGTACCATATGGTCCCCCGTGCATGCCAGGAGCTATTTCTGAGCAGACAGCCAGGAGTAACCGCTGAGCACCGCCGGGTGTGACCCAAAAACCAAAAAAAAAAAAAAAAAATAACAAGTCACTTGTGTTGGATGGGTTGGTTTGGTTTTGGTAGAATGGGCAAGATTGGTTTGAACAAAGGAATATTTGGGGAGAATTCATTTCTTTAAATTTTGGTGCCATACTCAACGATGCTCAGGGTTTACTGCATTCAGGAATCACTTCTAGTAGTGTTTTAAGGACCATATGGGGTGCCCAGGATAGACACCATGTGCAAGGTAAACACATTTCCTGCTGTGCTATTGCTCTAGCCCTGGGGAGACTTCATCTTATTTTTTCTTTCTTTTTTTTTTTTTTTTAGGTTTTTGGGCCACACCCTGTGACGCTCAGGGGTTACTCCTAGCTATGCACTCAGAAGTTGCTCCTGGCTTCTTGGGGGACCATATGGGACACCGGGGGATCGAACCGCGGTCCGTCCTAGGCTAGCGCAGGCAAGGCAGGCACCTTACCTCCAGCGCCACCGCCCAGCCCCTTCATCTTATTTTTGTTTGTTCTACTTTTGTTTGCTTATTTGGGTGGGCACACTTAGAGGTGCTCAGGACTTACTCCTGACTGCTCAGAATTCACTCCTCAAAGTCTTGATGCCCAGAATCAAATTTAGTTTGACTGTGTTCAAAGCAACTGTCCCCCCCCCCCCCTGCCCCAGTATGCTATTGCTCTGGACCTGGTGAGGCTTAATTTTGTTTTGTTTTGTTTTTTGGGCCACACCTAGCATCGCTCAAGGGTTACTCCGGGCTCTGTGCTCAGAAATCCCTCCTGGCAGGCTCGGGGACCATATGCGATGCTGGGGATCAAACTTGGGTCTGTTCAGTCGGCTGCGCACTTGCAAGCCAAAGGTCCTACAGCTGTGCTATCACTCTGGCACTGAGGCTTAATTTTTGTGCCTCTAAGAATGGTTAGTAATTGGGGGCCGGGTAGGTGGCGCTGGAGGTAAGGTGTCTGCCTTGCAAGCGCTAGCCAAGGAAGGACCACAGTTCGATCCCCCGGCGTCCCATATGGTCCCCCCAAGCCAGGGGCGATTTCTGAGCACATAGCCAGGAGTAACCCCTGAGTGTCAAACGGGTGTGGCCCAAAAACAAAAAAACAAAACAAAAAAAAAAAGAATGGTTAGTAATTGGAGACATTCACAAGGAAAGTAGATTTTTGTTTTGTTTTGGGGCCACTCCAGCAAACTCAGAGTTTACTTGCACTTGTACTTGGGGATCACTCCTGGCAGAGATCAGAGGAGCCTATGTGGTGCAGGGGATTGAACCTAGGTCGGCTTCATGGAAGGCTGCAGCCTAGGAAAGCAGCAGAAAGTGGGGTGGGGGTGGCTAAGGCATGGGAAAGAAGGTGCGTAACATCATCTTGATGGTGTCTATAAAGAAGAAAGAGGGCCCGGAGAGATAGCACAGTGGCGTTTGCCTTGCAAGCAGCCGATCCAGGACCAAAGGTGGTTGGTTCGAATCCCGGTGTCCCATATTGTCCCCCGTGCCTGCCAGGAGCTATTTCTGAGCAGACAGCCAGGAGTAACCCCTGAGCACTGCCGGGTGTGGCCCAAAAACCAAAAAAAAAAAAAAAAAAAAAAAGAAGAAGAAGAAGAAGAAAGAAAAGGAGAGATAAAAGGAGTGGTGGAATGTTTGAATGCTTATTTGTGCAAATGCTGTGTGTATGGAACATGCATAAAGGAACATCTGCTCTTCTCTCTGGCACAGAAAAGGAAACATTGTAAAAATGGGGGGAAATATGAATAATGTCTGTATTTAGGCTAATGATCTTGTCGTAACATTAATTTCACAGTTTTGACAAATGGGCCATTTTGGGGAGTGTATGGAAGGTGTCACTATCATGGCAAGCTGCAGGAATCATTCAGAAACTCTCTGTATGGTCTTTGCAGCTAGATTATTAGATTATTATTAGATTATTCTCAATTGAAACAAGTAAGTGAAAGTTAGCTCTAACCAATGGGCATTTGAGAAGAAATAAAAATAGATATCTAGATTAACTGGATGAGTTTAGAATAAGTGGGATTTCTTGTTAGTTTTGGGGTCACAGCCAAAAATTCAGCAATGCTAAGAGGTTACTCCTAGCGATAATTCAGGAACCACTCCTGGTGGGGCACAGGGGACCATATAGGATGCTGGGATTAAATCTGAGTTTGCTGGGGCCGGAGCGGTGGCGCTAGAGGTAAGGTGTCTGCCTTGCAAGCTCTAGCCTAGGACGGACCGCGGTTCGATCCCCCGGCGTCCCATATGGTTCCCCCAAGTCAGGAGCATTTTCTGAGTGCATAGCCAGGAGTAATCCCTGAGCATCAAATGAGTGTGCCCCCCCCCCCCCATCTGAGTTTGCTGATGCCAAGCAAGTGCCTTCCCACTGTGCTATCTCTCTGGCCCTTTTATATGTGGTTTTTTTTTTTTTGTTTGTTTGTTTGTCTGTTTTGAGACCACACCTGGCAGTGCTCAGGGGTTGTTCCTGGTTCTGTGCTCAGAAATTACTCCTGACAGGTAGGGGGGACCATACGGGATACCAGGGAATTGAACTCAGGTCAGCTGCATACAGTGCAATGTCCTTCCTACTGTGCCATTATTCTGGTCCCTATATATATACATGTTTTTTTTTGTTTGTTTTTGTTTTTGTTTTTGGGCCACACCCGGTGGTGCTCAGGGGTTACTCCTGGCTGTCTGCTCAGAAATAGCTCCTGGCAGGCACGGGGGACCATATGGGACACCGGGATTAGAACCAACCACCTTTGGTCCTGGATCGGCTGCTTGCAAGACAAATGCCGCTGTGCTATCTCTCCAGGCCCTATATACATGGTTTTTAAGCTGAAGGAATGGATACCCTAAATTGCCAATTCTAAGAATACTATTGCAAGGGTGTGGGGCTGTAGATTATTTTCTTCTTTGTCTTTGCTATTGTCTATTTCACAATCAAAATGTGGACATTTCATCAGCATGAGAGGGAAACTATGGTCCCACCAGAAAGAATAATGCAGCGATCTTGTCTGGATTCCAGACCACAGGGCCCCCAAGGTCAGGCCTGAGATTGTGCCCTATAGAATTTGAGTGGTTTCTTTTTCCTCTAAAAGACCCATAGTGACTGGACATTCAGGGGAAGTGTGGGTCAGTTACTGCATTAGGGAATGCCCAGATGTTTGCAAATCTGCTGGCTCCTAGGCATGTGTGCGGATATGATTGGAACTCACAGAGACAGTGTGTATGCTCTTCTCTTTTTTCCAGTGTCTTCCTTCCTTCCTACCTTCCTTCCTTCCTTCCTTCCTTCCTTCCTTCCTTCCTTCCTTCCTTCCTTCCTTCCTTCCTTCCTTCCTTCCTTTCCTCCTTTTTCCCTCTCTTTCCTTCCTTTCTCCCTCTTCATTCCAGCAACAGCACTGATGATGG
The DNA here is from genome assembly GCF_024139225.1 of Suncus etruscus. Lineage (NCBI taxonomy): Eukaryota > Metazoa > Chordata > Mammalia > Eulipotyphla > Soricidae > Suncus > Suncus etruscus. The sequence goes on along the minus strand of NC_064862.1, from coordinate 51,211,578 downwards.
CAAAAGGGAAGAGAAGATGTGCCTGTTTCTAAGAAAACAACTCCATAGCAACTATATTCCCCAAATCCCCATGCATCCCAACATATTTCTTCTATTTTAGGACTTAAAGAATGAGAGAAATTTCCTGTTTCCTGCAAAATCAATTTGCCCATCTAACATAAACAGCATGTGCTCTGTTCCATTTTTCTTTCCTGAAGTTCCCTCTGGGGTCAGGAGTCTTGTCTGGAGGCCAGTGGAGCAGCCAGTTCTACCTGCCAGTTTCCCCCTTCCAGACCATCCTTCACACGTGCTGGTAAACTCAAATCTCTGCACCTGCGCATAGCTCCCACAGCCTCCTGGGATAAATCTGCCATCTCCCACTTCCGACTTCAATTGTTCTACTTAGTGAATGGACATGCTGTATAAACAGAGAGCTAGGAAGCATTTTAGTCACCGTACTGTTGACTCTAACACCAGAAGCATCACACAGAGCTAAGTGATGGCAGAAGGTGTCCATAAGCTGCTGAGGGGAAAGTCTGCCAAGAGAGCACAGAGTACAGTTTTGTTCTCCTTTTGAGGGTCTCCCAAGGAGACCTGGAAGTTCCTCTGTCAACTCTTGGCCAACTGGGCCAGAGGCTTCATGTTAGGACCCGGGATGCATGGAAGATTCCCTGGCACTGACTGCAGTCTTGAGGGCTGCTTATAGGGATGCTTGGGGACCAGTTGCTCAAAGCACAACCAGGTGCGGGTCCCAAAACAAAACAAAAAACGGGCCAGAGCAAAAGCACAAAGGGAGGGCATTTGCCTTGCATGCAGCTGACCTGGGTTTGATCCCAGGCATCTCCTATGGTTCCCCGAGCCTGCCAGGAGTAATTTCTGAGTGCAGAGCCAGTAGTAACCTCCAAGTGCCATCAAGTGTGGCCCCAAAACAAAAAGAAAAAGAAAGCTTGTAGATAGATGATTCTTGGGTGTGGTGGGGATTAAGAGAAACTCCATTTTTTTTTTATGGGGTGGGATCTGGTTCCCACCAGGAACAAGCTGAGGTCTTATTTCTGATGCTGTGCTCAGGTATCACTCCTGGCAACCATAAGCATAGCAGGGATTGAGCCCCAGGTCAACCATATGCAAGGCAAAACCTTACCAGCTATACTTTCTCTTGGGTTCCCCAAAACGTGAAACCCCTTAATTAGCAACTCCCCATATTCTTCTTTCATCTGCCTCTGGCCATCCCTGCTCACTGCTTTTTAGAAACTTGGGGGTTTAACTGTACTTTTTTTTGTTTTGTTTTGTTTTGTTTTGGGCTACACCTGGTGGTGCTCAGAGGTTACTCCTGGCTCTGTGCTCAGAAATAGCTCCTGGCAGGCTTGGGAGACCATATGAGATGCTGGGGTCGAACCTAGGTCAGCTGCATGCAAGTCAAACACCCTACTGCTGTGCTATCGCTCTGGCCCCTGTACTTTTTTAATAGGATAATATTCTGAAAATATTAAGAAGTCAGTAGTCTTAGTCAAATAAGCAGAAATTTTTAAAGCCAGCATTGCTGGGTTAGGGGTTCACTCTTGGTAATATTTGGGCTTGTGTTGCTTGAAAGCCTCCTGGGTGGCCCCTGACAATGCTTGGTAGGGGCCATGTAGAGCTGGGGAGGGGATCCAGCACCTTACACATGCTCAGTATGTTCACTCTCACTTGAACTCTCTCCCCAGCCCAAAGTGGGATGGTTTACAGTTCCTCATATAAACAAAATCCTACAGTATCCTGCACCCTGACTTCCTAGAGCATGTGCTTAACCCCCATTGTTCCACGGCGTGGGAGTTCCTGACTCTCAATAAGATAACAAATGTCCTACTGACCTACTCATTCTATTTTAGTGTTTGGGTAACACCCAGAAAATAGTATTCAAGGGCGACTTTTGGTTCCAGGGTTGGGGGGGGGTTCACTCCCAGCAATGCTTGGGAGACTATGTGGCACTGGGTTCAAAGCTGGGACTCTCTTATGCAAAATAAGTGTTTCAGCACTTTGAGCCAGTTCCTCGAATTTATTTTTAAGTTTTGTTTTTTTTTTAATAAGGGCCACACCTAGAAGTTTTAGGATGAGGTGAGGTGGGGGGTCTATGCATTATTAGCAACCAATTCCAGGGCCTCCCATGTGCAAGACATGTGTTTTGGTACTTGGGCCCCCTCCCTGCCGTTTATCTTACTTCCTTTGTCCCTTCATCAAGGGACAGACATTTGGTTTTTCCATATGAGAAATGCCTGGGCATGAATTTTCCCCCAAGATCTTCACTTGATTCTGTCAGATAAATATTGGCTCATTTGATGGTTCTATTTTTTCTGTTTCCGGAGAAACCTCCTCATTGTTTTTGTAGGGTTTATAGTGTTTTCCCTTTCTGCTGATGATAGTCAAGCATTCCAATTTCTCCACATCTTCACCACCACCTGTCTTTTGCATAAGAGTCATATGAGATAAGATGCACCCCCAAAATACAAATAATTTGGTAAAAGATGATCTCACTACTGGATGCTTATTCACTGGATATTTGGCAGGAAGGGGCCCTTGAATTCTCACTCTGCAAGAACAGGCCCACCTCAGGGCAGGCTCAGAGGCTCGGATAGGGTCTCCAGACACCATCCTTGACTCCCACACTCACAGAACCCATGAACTCTGGCAACTCGAAAGCTGTTTCAGGGAGTCCTGAGCAGGAAGCAGCCGTGGTGGTTGATAATCTATGACCCAAATATAGTCATCCAGGATCTCACTGTGGTTTCTTGAGGCTCTGATAGAGAAGACACTCACCACCTTCTCAAAGTTATTCTCAACGTTCAGTTCCTTGTTTTGCTCTGGCAGGATGTTACTTACCCCTGGGCTCTCCTAGGCCTCAAACTTTGGCTTCTCTGTAGGGCCCAGGCTCCCAACTTCATTAGCCAACGTATGTATGGGGCGACCTGGTGACAAGAGACTTCCAGAAAAGAGGCCGGAGGCTGTTAACAAGTTCCCAAACACCTTAAAGCTGACACCCACGTTTAGTTCCTCTTCAGGAAAGTCACCAAATAGAACTGACACAACCAGAGAGACTATCACCAGCCTTACACTCTTTACAACGGTACATTTCCTACCACCAGTGTTTGTTTCCCTCCTGCCCTCCTCTCTCTCTCTCTCTCTCTCTCTCTCTCTCTCTCTCTCTCTCTCTCTACCTCTCTCTCTACCTCTCTCCCTCCCTCCCTCTTTCTCTCTTTCTCTCTCTCCCTCCCTCCCTCCCTCTCTCTCTCTCTCTCTCTCTCTCTCTCTCTCTCTCTCTCTCTCTCTCTCCCCCCCCCAAGCAGAAGTGCTCAGTGAATATGCAAAGTAAAGTGTGTCTCTGACTTCTTCACCCCCCCAGATATGCTTGAGCTTGGACAAAGCCTTAGTTACCCACTCCCTTTCTGCCTCATCTGGAGGAGCATTTGTTTGGGTTTTGGTGGTGGTGGGGTATTTTTGTGGGGAAGTGGTGACCACAGCCAGCAATGCTCAGGGCTTACTCCTGACTGCACTCAGGAATTTAGGGGACCCTATGGGATGCCGTGGATTAAACTCAGGTTAGCTGCGTGCAAGGCGAGCGCCCTCCCCACTGTGTTATTTCTCCACCTTAAGGAGCATTGACTCGGGAGAACTCAGGATGACACATGTTACCTGTTTCAGGAGAGGAAACAGCGATAAATTCTAAAGAGGCTGTTATTTTGGGGGTCACATCCTGCAGTGTTCAGGGGCCCGCTTCCTCTCCTGAACATGGCACTTTGATCAGAACCCAGGTGTCCCCCATGTCAATCAAGCTTTGGTGCAGTCAGCTGATATCTCTCTGGTCCTGAGGGCTTCTGTTTTATTTTTATTCATTTAGTTTGAGTTGGGGGCCACACCTGGCGTTCTCAGGGCTTACTCCTGGCTCTGCACTCAGGGATCACTCCTGGCAAACGTCTTCCCCACTGTGCTATGTCTCTGGCCCCTTTTAAGATAGAAACTCCTTCTACATCCCAACTTGGGGTATGTCATGACTTTCTTTTACTTCCTCTTTTCACCCAAGGGCCTCTCTCCTCCCACCAGAGAAATCTGCCTTCTCTTTCTTCTGCTGCTCAATAACGTTTTCTTCCTGCAAATAAAACCGAAGAGAACTGGCAGGATCTGACTTCCCTTGGGGTTGCTCTCTGTTGATTTCTGAGGAGCCAGGCTTGGCCTGTTCTACTTCTCACCCCCTCATCCCCATCCCCCAGTCCATCTAGCAGTCTTCGAGACCGCCTGGAGAGGAGCAGGAAGGCAGTTTTCCTGCACTTTGGTCAGAACCCAACAGGGAAGCTTGCAGAAGGCTGCTTGCTTCAAAGCCTAGAAATGGGTTCGAAAACAGCTCTCCTCATCTTGAACCTGTTTTCAGGTCTCCACAGGGGAGTTCTCAGGGGTTCTGAGATGCTGTGGAAGCAACTGGAAGAGCAGAAGTGGATTAGCTCTGGCTCTGCGCCAGCTGCTTCCGCCCAGCACAGCCCTGAACCTCTCTGGGCAGGGCCCTGCAGCAACAATGTTCCAAGAAGGGAGGATGCAGGCAGGGTGGGACCACAGGTTATGGGTTTCCTCTTAATGCCTGTTTTCTGCTTTCTTTCCTTCTTTCCTTCTTTCCTTTCTTCCTTTCTTCCTTTCTTCCTTTCTTCCTTTCTTCCTTCCTTCCTTCCTTCCTTCCTTCCTTCCTTCCTTCCTTCCTTCCTTCCATTTTTGTTTTAGATTTTTGACTTCTTGGGGATGTTTGTTTTTGAAAATGCACAGACATTCAAATTCTTCTGTGTATGAAAAGTTAACAAAAGAAAAACATTCCTGGGCTACAGTACTAATAATAACCTTTCCTGGGGGTGGGCACATCATACCCAGTGGTTCTCCAGTGTTGTTCTTGGAGGCTCCACATTCAAAGTATGTGCTCAACCCTTGGAAGCTATCCTGGCTCTAAAACCATTGAGGGGATCCAGTGAAATAAAGTAAAAATGAACCCTGAGAAGCAGGTGGGCACAGAAAGGAGAACGGATAGAATAATATTTTACCTGGGGTGCATATTTTTTTTAACTGATGCAAAATATGTTTACTAGTAGCTCGCTTCTTCATGAAACCCAGTTCTGAGTTTATGTGGTCATGTTTATGTGGCCAGAGAAGAGACCCTGGTCAGGGATAGAAGGAGGAGAGGGACCAGTTTCCTGAGTCCTGAACAGTCCCCCTCGTGGAGAGATCAGCATTTGCTCTACTGGTTCAGTTCAGGTCTCATGGCCTAGCAGAACTATGTCACTGTCATCTGAAATCAGTTCCTTCTTTATTCCAGGATGAGCCTCTGATCCCCATACACCAGATGCTTCTATGAGTGAAACAATAACCACTAAAGCTAGTCTCCCTGATTTTGTTTGTTTTGTTTTGGGGCCACACCCAACAGTGTTCAGGGCTCTGCATGCAGGAATCACTCCTGGAAGGCTCAGAGAATCCCATGGGATGCTGAGGATTGAACATGGGCTTGCCTTATGCAAGGCAAATGCACTACTGCTGTGCTATTGCTCTGGCCCCTGGTCTCACTTTTGCAACTCTCCATTCTCACAACCCACGCACCATCTCACCTGTCAACACTTCTACCCTGGAGCCTTTCTCCTGTCACCAGCTCTGAGAAAGAATAGGGTTACAAACTCAATAAGAGCTTTATTAATTCTTGTTTTATTGTTGTTTGCTCCTGGAATTGAACTCAGATCCTCATATTTATGAAACTTATACACTAACCACTGAGCAGCCATCCCAGGCCTCAGGAGGATCTTAACTGGTGCCCTTGTGCAGTGGGAGTGTTTGCTCGCTAGAGTAGTGACAGGGCTGACCAGCAGCCCCTGAAGAGGGTAGATGGCACAGCCCTCAAAGCTCTAGCCTGGAACAGATATTGTGGCTCACAGAGGAATTGTTCCTGGCAATAGCCCTGGTGAGGCAGCATTAGTGCCTCTTGTGCTCGGGACTGTCATTTGCAGCCAGACACCTGAGCGTCTCAGGCACCAGAGGGTTTGTTCGGGGGGGGGGGGGGGGGGGGGGGGGTTGGCCAAGTTCAGGTTCCCTGGAGAGAGCTTTTTATGGAAAGAGAAATCTGGAGGAATCTGAGTGACTCATTCTTTCTTCCTGGAAGCCCAACCAACCCCAGATTCTCTGCCATTAAAATCAGACTGAAACAAAAGCCCAGAGCATGTATGTGAGAGCAGATTAGAAAGACTAGACAATAAAGCCAGAGAGATAGTGCAGCAGGTACTTTTTTTTTTTCTTCCGTTTTTGGGGCCACACCTGGCAGTGCTCAGGGGTTACTTTTGGCTCTCAAGGGGCCATATGAGATGCCAGGAATCGAACTGAGGTTCGTCTAGGGTTGGCTGTGTGCAAGGCAAACGCCTTACTGGTGTGCTATTGCTCTGGCCCCTACAGCAGGTATATTTGCCTTGCAGGCAGCAGACCCAGGTTTGATCACCAGCATCCCATATGGTTCCCCATTCCTGCCAGCAGTGAGTCAGGTGTGAGTCCTGAGTGCAGAGTTGGGGGTAACCCCTGAGTACCACTGGGTGTGGCTAAAAAAAAGTCAACGATAAGAGCCAGAGCCATAGCACAGTGGTAGGGCGTTTGCCTTGCACGCCGCCAACTCCGGACAGACTCCAGTTCGATTTCCGGCATCCCACATGATCCCTTGAGCTTGCCAGGAGTGATTTCTGAGTGCAGGGCCAGGAATAATCCCTGAGCACCACTTGGTGTGGCCCCAAAACAAAAAAAAAAAAAAAGAAAGAATAAACAGCTGAGACCCTCTTGAACCTTCACTGTCATTACATCACTTAGAATAGTCTGGACTTAGCCCTTCCCAGAACAGCCCCTGTCCCTGTCCTGGACATACTCCTTTGCCTTTAAGTGGACTTTTGTCACAGAGCCTGCAGGCCAGGGCACACATGCTGCCATATTTGGGAGTGAGCCGGAGACTGGAGGCATGTGGGTTTCTGTTTAAAATTCCAAAGCCAGCAGGGCGTAGATTATCCACTTCCTCCAATCCAGCGTGCTGTAATGAATGAGTCAGAGACGGATAAGCGTCTTCCCAGGGGAAGTTGTGTCCGAAAGTTAGAGTATATCATTAAACCAGGATAATGTTTCTAGGCATTAGCTGTAGGTTTCCATGCACTAGAAAACTCAAATCTCCATTGTGGTTTTCCAATATTCTAGCCGAGACAGGACAGTTTCTTTCAGATCTTCCTGATCAGAGCAAGACAGACAAGCTGATGAGGGGGGAGGCTCAGGCAGCTCCCTCAATGAACAATTCCCTTCCACAGCAGTGAAAACAAAACAAAACAAAAGGTAGCCCCGAGAACCTTGGAGTGAGGACCCTGCAAACTGGTCACCCCTAAGGTGCACGAGGGGAGGTTTGATGCTAGCAAAAACCATGGGGGGTGATTTAATTGAATTTAGCATAGTCCAGGACCAGGTGGTAGTGAAGAGAAGTGGGTTCTGAGAGAAAGGAACACAGTGCAGGGAAGATTTGCTAAGTGTTGGAGAAGTTTGGTTGCTTCAGATGAGCTGAGGGGCCGAGGATACCAAGGAAATCAGAAAAAAAAAAAAAAAAAAGGAATGGGTGGACCCAGAGACCATTGGAATCCCAGGTTCTCTTTCACACTTCAGCCTAGACCAGGCCTTTTTACATCTACAAAGCTATTTCTGGAAAGATCCTTGGCCTCTTCATTGAAAAGTGAGTAGACACCTACCCAGAGGGGCTAAGGTATTATTCATCCAATTTTATTTCCTCTTTCTTTCTTTGTTTTTGTTTTTAGACCACACCCGGTGGTGCTCAGGAGTTACTCCTGTCTCTGCACTCAGGAATTACTACTAGTGTTGCTCTGAAGACCCTATGGGATGTTGGATCAAGCCCAGGTTGGCTACATGCAAGACAAATGCCCTATCCACTCTTCTTTTCATCTCTCGATTAAGTAGCTTCTGTGCAGATCCCAAGAATGATGAGAGTTAATGGTCAAGCTAAGGCCACTGATCTTATCCACAAAATATCTCCTTTATCCTTTCAAATTAACTTTTCTGGGGGCTGGAGCAGCGGTGCAAGTGATAGGGTGTTTGCCTTATGTGTGCTAACATAGGACGAACCACTGCTCAATTTCCCCAGCATCCCATACAGATCCCCAAGCCAGGAACGATTTCTGAGCACATAGCCAGGTGTAACCCCTGAGCATCACTGGGTGTGGCCCCAAAACCAAAAAATAAAAAATAAAAATTAAATCAACCTTTCTGGCTAAAGAAGTTTTGTACATCTACATAATGGACTACTATGCAGCCATAGGAAAAATGAAGACATGACAATTGCTTATACATGAATGGACATGGAGACTATTATGCTGAGTGAATGAGTCAGTGGGAAAGGGATAGACATAGAATAATCTCACTCATTTGTGGGATAGAAGTAAAACAAGAGGGCCAGCGCATTGAGGTAGAGCATTTGCCTTGCGTGCAAAAGGACAGTGGTTCGAATCCCGGCATCCCATATGGTCCCCTCAGCCTGCCAGGAGTGATTTCTGAGCATAGAGCCAGGAGTAACCCCTGAGTGCAGTTGGGTGTGACCCCAAACCCAAAAAAACAAAAAACAAAAGAACAAAAGAAAAAAAAAAGAAAAACAAGAGATAGTGTGATAATAATATTCAGAGACAATAGAGACAAGAGGTCCAGCTCAGGGTAGAAAGCCTGCCTAAAGAGCAGCGAGTGTAACTAGAGTAAAGAAGGGTCTAAATAGCTCTGGACAATAACTCAGTGCTGAAATTAGAGAAACTAACAGGCAAGGCACCCCCCCATTAACAATAGTGTAGACCACAGTGTCAAGAAGGAAAGAGAAGGAGAAAGGCAAATTGCCAACCCTATAGCAAGGTGAGGGTGGGGGTGGAGGGTGAAAGGGAATTGGTGATGGGAAGGGTGACTCGTAAAGAATGGTATACATTGAATGACTAAAACCCAACAATGAGCAATTTGTAACCACAGAGCTCAAATACAGCAATTAAAATAAAAAAATTAACCTCTATCTGGGCATTGGAAGCCTCAATAAGCCATGATTGAGCATGTTTGTTCTACCATTCAGGTTCTTTCTAGCTTTGACAATGTAAACAATTTCAAATTGTTAGGTAGGAGTGTGTGTGTGTGTGTGTGTGTGTGTGTGTGTGTGTGTGTGTGTGTGTGTGTGTGTGTGTGTGTGTGTGTGGTGTAGAATTATTTAAGTCAACAAGAGGACCTTGTGGTACAGGGGATCAAATGGGGTCAGCCACAAGGAAAAGCCACAAGGTAAAGTCACAAGGTAACCACCTTAAACCCTGCACGGTCTCTCTAGCCCAAATGTTTATTTTCATAAATGCAAAAGAGAGCCTGCTATTGCAATGGTATTCACACAATGGTATTCAAAATATATAGTTAATTAGAGCAGTTTCTGGGGGCAAAATGGAAAGGAATTAGTAGGGGCTGGAGTAATAGTATAGCAGGGAGGGCATTTGCCTTGCATAAGGATAGCCCAGATTGATCCCAGGCATTCAATATGATCCCCTGAGCCTGCCAGAAGTGATTTCTGAGTGCAGAGTCAGGAGTAAACCCTGAGCACTGCTGTATGTGGCTCAAAACACACCAAACAAAAAGGTTAGGGAGAGAACTCCAAGGGTGCAGAGTGCAGGTTTTACCAGTGGGAAGTCTGGGTACAATCTCTGGTATCAACTGGTGCCTTAAACAGTGCTGTGAGCACTGAGCCTCTGAGCATTGTTGTTTGATGTAAACCCCCTACAAATGGCGGATTGGATTGTTGATTTTATTTTATTTTATTTATTTATTTATTTTGATTTTGGGCCACACTCACTGGCATTCAGGGATCCAACCTGGGTCATCTCTGTGCAAGGCAAATACCTTTCACACTGTGCTATTGTTCCCGCCCGTGAATTTTCTTTTCAATGTAATGAGATATTCCCAACAGCTCCCCTCTGCCTCTCCACTTTAGCAAAGGGCTTAGAGATAGTCTTAATCCTTCTAGCATTTTCCCTGTGCTTGTCTGCTTTCAGAGGGGGCCCTTCTGATATTTGCCTATCCTAGCATCTTGTTTTTCTGCAACATGAGATTGTGTTCTTTGTACCCAAGGAGGATGGAAAAGACGTTTCCAAATTAGGAAGTTTGGCTGCCTTGGGTTTGGACCAGATCAGCAGCAACTTCTGGCTCCTCCCAGGTCGAGTTCAAGAGTTCTGCTAAGCTGGGAAGCACAAAGAAACTCATTCGCACTTCTGCACCTTCTGCACTGTTGAACCCGTGGCAGGGGGTGGGGTGGGGCTGGGGATGCTGCCAGAAAATGAGGGTGGCAAAAACAAAACAAAACAAAACGTGAAGAGAAGGCAAAGCTGGATTTGGCATATCCCGATGTTCCAATTCCCGCTTTCCTGTCCTGAGTCCTAACTTGTCTTAGTCCTTTTAAGACTCGAAAGATTTTTGAGTTTTGGAAGCAGTAAAAGGAGTTTCATAGTTGACCTGTGTGACCGCCAGGAAGTCACTCAATGTTGGGAGCCTTTTTTTCTTTCTTGGAAAATAGAAGTGCTAGTGCCTCTCTCCTGGCAGAGTCATGAAGAGTAAGTGGTCTCAGCAATGTGGCACATGCAGAAGGTTCTAGAACCCCCTTCTTAGACTCTGAAATGCTCCCTTTTCATCCTTTTAGAGTATCTCGCTGATTCTCAGAATCAGCGAGCCTGAGAATGAGCTGACTGTACTTAGCTTGGAGTTAGAGGGAAAGTGTGATTATTAATTTACTGAGCTGCAAGTGACTGTGAGACCCAGGGATTGGCTTCTGTGAATGTCTGACTGTTGTCATTAGGAATGATGTAAGGGAAATCAAGAATGTCCTGTGACACAGGATGTATTTCCTTTTGTAGTGTCCCTTAACTTATTCCAGAATGCTTCACTACCCTGGCTCCTAAACCCAGTTCTGCCTCTTAGAGTGAACAGTAACAAGAGCTACCGAAGAGTTTATAGACCTTTGCTAAACTGTTGGGCACAGATGAGAGAAAGAAGGTGTGTGTGTGGGGGGGGGGGGCGGGGGGTAAGCTCAAAGACACGAGAATGCAAACTGCAGGTGCGGTTTATTTTCTTAGCTAGCTAGGGGTCCAAGACTTCCACCTGACAGCAGGCATTCAATCAAGGACCTTGAGACACTATTCCGCTCAGGTCATATAGATGTACTGCATCAATCTAGAGTCTAGATTCTAGACTCACCCAGTTACTTTCCTAATGGCACCTACCACATTTCAAAGAATACATCTTCTATCTCCCTCTGTCTCCAACTCTTATCTGAAGGTCATGTTCCTAAAGGAATACAACCTGACAAAAGGAGTACAGAAGCTAATAAGGGAGTACAGAAGCTACTAAGCAGTTTGGCAAAAACCAGAAACTTTCACAGGGAAAGAAGAATTCTTGAGGTCCCACAAAACAAGATCTTTATTTTTCCAAGAGAGAAGAATAAGAACCATCTTATTTTGAAGATAGTTGAGAAACATATTTTATTTATTTATTTATTTATTTTTATTTTGTGGGACCCCACACCAGGCAATGCTCAGGGGTTACTCCTGACTCTGTGCTCAGAAATTACTACTGGCAGGCTCAGGGAATCATATGGGATACCAGGGATCAAACCCAGGTCAGCAGAATGCAAGGCAAATGCCCTACCCGCTGTGTTATTGCTTCGGCCCAAAAGAAGCATACCATCTTTTAGATCGCCACATTTAGCTCTTAGAATCAGTGACACTCTGGCCCCCCAAAAATGTTTTTTACCTGTTTCTAAGGTCATATTCAAACAGAACATCAATCAACCAGACCAAGTCAATTGATAGATAGCCTTGATAGGGGCCAGAAAGATAGTGCGGGGCCGGAGAGATAGCATGGAGGTAAGGCGTTTGCCTTTCATGCAGGAGGTCATTGGTTCAAATCCCGGCGCCCCATATGGTCCCCCGTGCCTGCCAGGAGCAATTTCTGAGCCTGGAGCCAGGAATAATCCCTGAGCACTGCCGGGTGTGACCCAAAAACCAAAAAAAAAAAAAAAAAGAAAGATAGTGCATGCCTTGCATGCAATGATCCCATGCCAGGAATGCCCCCTGAACATAGAACCAGGGATGTATCCTGAACACTGCTAGTATTTCATCCCCACCCCCAGAGAGGTGGAGAGGCAGGAAGAGAAAAAGAGCCTTGTTATAAAATGTTTATTTATTTGTTTGTTTATTTTTGGGCTACACCCAGTGATGTTCAGGGATTACTCCTGGCTCTGCACTCAGAAATCGCTCCTGCAAAGCTCAGGAGACAATATGGAATGTGGGGAATCAAACCCACGTCAGCCGCGTGCTGGCAAATGCTCTAGTGCTATGCTGTCGCTCTGGCCCAGATAGCAGGTTTTTTTCCAGAAGGTTGACCATAGAATCAACTTATGACTCAGCAATTCCATTCTTAGGAAGGTGCCCCAGAGGAGAAAACATGTTCACACGAAACACTTAAACGTTCATATTCCTAGCAGCAGTGCTCACAAGTACAGAGCTTCAATGGAGTTAGGGGAGAATGAGGACTCCAAGGCCCTCTAACCACTCTCTGCTTTTGTTCTAGTCACAAACTGCAGAACCAAGTTCTCTGCCACCTCCTTCCTCTGGGAGCAACCAAGAACAATTTTTTTTTTAATTTATCTTCGTAGTTCTGGGTAAGTAGGAGCCCCAGTTTTATCAGAATTATTTCAGAGAGTGGAAGTGGCCAGGAACACTGGCCAATGGCCTGCTCGCCCAGTGCCTCCCACATCTCTCTCCCACTGGGCTTTTCCTTTCACTGAGACTTTTGGACTTTGGAGAACACCGGACTGATGGCGCCGTCTCTGTCGGTCCCTGTTCTTCTCTCTGTAGATGCTGTTGTGATGGCAGCAGAGGAAGAGGCACATAATTGGTTGTGCAGGTCACGGGCTGAGGGAAGTCTCTGTGGTCCATTGTTTGGAGCTCAGGCACATTCTGGTTGTGCTCACTGGGGGGCGCTGTGGAGCTCACCAGAGGAGGTGCTCCTAGCCCCAGTATCATTCTTAGAGAATCTTGCTTTTTAGCTGGGGGAATCACACACCTTGTTGGCTGGGGCTCGCCATGCCATCTGTCAGCAGAACTGTCAGCACCATGCTCTGCACTGCAGGACTCTGGAAGTGAGCTGGAGCCTCAACCTGACTAGGAGGCACTCCCATCACAGAGCTGCTCCTCAATCCTAAAAGCATCTCTTGAAAATTCAAAACCTCTGTGGAGCCCAAGTCCTTTTCAGAACCCACAGGAGCCTTTGTAAGGTGAGGGAGTAAAATCTTAGTTTGTAAATCATGGTATTTAAGTAAAAATGAAACAAATTTCACCTACCAACTTAAGCCTCTGTGCCTAGTTTTCTTTGAGTCTCTTTAGTAGATAGGGGTTCTGCTTGAGTCTCTCCCTGCAGCCCCTAAGCAGCTTTATAAAACATCCTCAACCCTCTCTTATGTCATGAACCAATCAGAACCAATAAAGCTTTTTGCAGGAAATGAAAAGGAAGGTACACTCATAGAGTGGAATATTATTCAGTCATTAAGAAAAGGCAATGGGGTCAGAGAGATAGCATGGAGGGAAGGCATTTGCCTTGCATGCAGAAGGACAGGGGTTCGAATCCCGGCATCCCATATGGTGCCTCAAGCCTGCCAGGAGAGATTTCTGAGCGTAGAGCCATGAGTAACCCCTGAGTGTTGCCAGGTGTGACCCCCCAAAAAAAATACATGGGGCCAGAGAGATAGCATGGAGATAAGGCACTTGCCTTGCATGCAGAAGGATGGTGGTTCGAATCCCGGCATCCCATATGGTTCCCCGAATGAGCCTGCCAGGAGCGATTTCTGAGCGTAGAGCCAGGAGGAATCCCTGAGCATTGCTGAGTATGACCCAAACACCAAAAAAAAAAAAAAAAAAGAAAGAAAAGAAAGAAAGGCAAATAAAGTAGTGATGCCTACTTCAGTGGAAGGGCCTGGCACACTCTCAGATACATGAAAGGAGCTTGACATCAAAAGTCACATCCTCTTTGATACCAGTTATATGAAATTTCTAGAAGTCAGAGTCACAGAGACTGAAAACAGCTGAGTCATCATTCCCTGGGCAGGGCGGAAAGGGAAGTGAGGCCTCACTGGTCTGTGGCTCCTATTTATGGTGACAGAAATGACTGTGATGATGGTGGCACATATCTTTGACTAGGCTAAAACTTATGTGGGAGGCCTGTGTTTCTTCATATCCCCCAGCTCTGGGGAGCTCTCAATGCACCCATGGGCAGGCTTGGTGGTCTCCAGCTTCTCAGGATGAGCTTCTCTGGGAGTGACGTTGGGTCCCCAAGAACCAGAGGGTCTGGCTCCTTTTGATTTTTTGGTTTTTTTTTTTTGTTTGTTTGTTTGTTTTTTTTGTTTTTTTTTTGGTTTTTGGGTTACACCTGGCAGTGCTCAGGGGTTCCTCCTGGCTCTACGCTCAGAAATTGCTCCTGGCAGGCTCGGGGGACCATATGGGATGCCGGGATTCAAACCACCGTCCTTCTGCATGTAAGGCAAACGCACTACCTCCATGCTATCTCTCCAGCCCCAGGTCCGTTTTAAAAAATAACTTAAATAAAGTTTTCAAAATGGGGTCCGGAGAGATAGCACAGCGGTGTTTGCCTTGCAAGCAGCCGATCCAGGACCTAAGGTGGTTGGTTCGAATCCCGGCGTCCCATATGGTCCCCCGTGCCTGCCAGGAGCTATTTCTGAGCAGACAGCCAGGAGTAACCCCTGAGCACCGCTGAGTGTGACCCAAAAACTAAAAAAAAAAAAAAGTTTTCAAAATGGTATCACAACTTTAGGACTTAACATTTTTTATTGTAACACTGTGATTTACCAAGTTGTTCATAATACATTCATTTTAATCATTAAATGTTCAGACACCAATCCCACCAGCAGTGTGACCTTCCCTTCACTAGTGTCCCCAGTCTCCCACCCACCACCAGTATGATCTTCCCTCTACCAGTGTCCCTCATCTTCCACCCACCAGCCTCGTCTGCCCCTTTACATGCACAAACAAATCTACCTCATATTGTTTGTTATGGCACAAAGACAAATGGTATTATCAAAACTTAGAACAACAAGGGTCAATTTAAAATAGTTGTTCTGGGCCCGGAGAGATAGCACAGCGGCGTTTGCCTTGCAAGCAGCCGATCCAGGACCAAAGGTGGTTGGTTCGAATCCCGGTGTCATGTATGGTCCCCCGTGCTTGCCAGGAGCTATTTCTGAGCAGACAGCCAGGAGTAACCCCTGAGCACCGCCGGGTGTGGCCCAAAAACAAAAACAAAAAAACAAAACAAAACAAAACAAAAAGTTGTTCTATCTCTGGTATTATTCAATCATTGTCTGAGGATTGACTGGGCCTTGGTTTGTTTTAGGGGTGATAGAAATATTCTGAAATTGTGACAATGGTTGTACAAGGGTAAATCTAAAAGCCACATATTTAATTTTAGGATCTTAATATGTCAGATTTATTCACTCATTTTTCACCTTGTTAGGTATAATAATACCTATATACATATGCATAAGTATGGAGTTTGATGAATTTTCATGAAGTGTGACTACCCAGGCAATTAGGATATTTGTGCTTATTTTTGTAGACAGTGCCCAGATCCTCATATGTGGGAGCCTTGTACTCCTCCACTGAGTAACATTCCCAAGCTTAGACATATATTAAATAAAATAAACACACTCACATTCCAGACTCTTATTTGCTTCAAGTCAACTTCACATCACAGGCTTACCAGCATCCTGACTTAGAATAGAATAATAGATGATTGCATTGCTCTTTCTGTAACACTTGGTTGTTTGTTTGTTTTTTTCGTTTTGAGTATAATTTAATTATATATATAAACATTTTTTAATTCATCACTTTTCAACAAATAGTTTCTGAGCATCTACTATGTGACTGGTCACTGCATTAGGTGTTGCAGCTACAATAATTAATATTTATATGTGGATAATAACTAAGGACAATAACTCACAAAACACAGAGAAGGAAGACATATGACAAAGAAATTATTTACTAATATGAGGGGAACGAGCAATGGCCAATTTAAACTTCATTGAGGAGATAACTCTAGGCCTGAAACAAGATATAAATGAGGAATTATTTAGAAGGAAAAAAAAGGACTTGCAGGGGCCGGAGAGATAGCACAGCGGCATTTGTTTGCCTTGCAAGCAGCCGATCCAGAACCTAAGGTGGTTGGTTCGAATCCCGGTGTCCCATATGGTCCCCCGTGCCCGCCAGGAACTATTTCTGAGCAGATAGCCAGGAGTAACCCTGAGCACCGCTGGGTGTGGCCCAAAAACCAAAAAAAGAAAAAGGACTTGCAAAAGATATATAGATGTGCTAGGATATACTTTACTCCTATGGCTACCAAATAAACCAACCAAAACATACTGAAGCTATAGAGAAAAATCACTAATGATAATAATTATTGATATTATAACAATAATATTAAGGTAGTTAATCAGCAGTATCTATAAAGCTTGAAATATAATGCACAAGTATTTTATGGTTGATGGGAAAGTATGATGCCTTTTACAGTCTTATAGTGGTCACCGTGCTGTGGCAGGCATAAGAAAATGGCTGAGACAAAATTGAAAAGAGCTTCAAATAATTATCTCTCTGAGAGTTACCAGAAAAAGAGACTGTTGTCAAGGAGGAAGAAGTGAGCACAGCAGTGAGGGGGAGAAGTAGATACCAAGGTCTGAAGAAGAGGAAACTCACTTGACATGTTTTGCAATGACTTTGAGTTCTGAAGAAGATAAAGAAAAGGGAAGCAAAGAGAAAGCAATATAGGGGCCAGAACAACAGCAGAGGATAGCAGAGTGAGTCGGGAGGTCACTTGCCTTTCATGTTGCTGACCTGTGTTCAATCCCTGGATTCCTATAGGGTCCCCTAAGCACCACCAGAAATAATTCCTGAGCACTGGACTAACCCCTGAGCACCACTGAGTGTCATCAAATCTCCCCCCCCCCCCGCCAATAAAACAATAAAAATGGGAAAGTAATATAGATCTAAATCTTTGTCTCTCTTTTTGGGGTGCTGTTCCAGCTTGCCTCCTGCACTGCAGAGCTCAATCAGCCATATCCTGAAGCCATTTATTAAAATGACACTGGTTAAGTCAATTAGAATTCCACAGGAGGATCTTTAATTCTCCCTCCAGAAAAAAATTAAGTTAGTTCCGTAGCAAAGTGATATTTTGAGACAAATATAGAGCTGTAAGATGATTTAGAAGGGGGCCGAAGAGATAGCATGGAGGTAGGGCATTTTGCCTTGCCTACAGAAAGACAGTGGTTCGAATCCCGGCATCCCATATGGTCCCCTCAAGCCTGCCAGGAGCGATTTCTGAGCGTAGAACCAGGAGTAATCCCTGAGCACTGCCAGGTGTGACCCCCCCCCAAAAAAAAAAAAAGATGATTTAGAAGGAAATATATGTACGGTTTTCTAATCATTTCTTGAAGGGGAGGAGAACTGGACCATGCCTGGCAAGAATAATTACAATGGGGGCTAGAATGATAGCACATTGCGGAGAGCATATGCCTTGTATGTGTTTGACTAGGACTCAATCCCAGGTATCCCATATGATTCCCTGCGTACCTCTGCCGTCCCACATGGCCCTACCTATTCATTCACAACTGCCTCTGTATCTCATTACAGATATTGAGATATGCCACATACCAAGCATTTTTGTTTTGTTTCATTTTGGTTTCGCTCCAACCTGGCTGTGCTCAGGATTTACTCCTGGCTCTGGGCTCAGATTTTACTCTGAGGCAGGATTGGGGAACCAAATGAGGTGCCAGAATCCCAAACTGGGCTGGCCTCATGCAAAACAAGAGTCCTGCTTGTTATTCTATCTTTTCAGTTCCTGGAAAGGGGATTGTTAAATATTATAAGAATCAAGTATCAAGTTACACATATTAGAGATATAAAGTTGAGTCTACCATTTCAGACTGCTCACTTGGCTATCCTGATGTGCTAGTTTTCTTGATATGGTTATGGGGCCACACTGGGGTGGTATGCAGGGGCTGCTACTGGCTCTGTGCCAAGGATATGTCAAGGGACCATATGGTGCTGAAATTTAACTCTGGCCTCCTGCATGCAGAGCCTTCTCCAGGGGGAGGCTTGAGGTTTATTTCCAGTTCAGTCAGACATTCTGGTTAGACAGGTGAAATAGAAAACATTGATACAAGAATACAGAACTTGTTTTTACTTGGTTTCTTATTTTGCTTTAAATATATGTGTATATATATACATGTATATATAACATTTTAAAAATACAACATATTGCTGGCAGGGAGACCCATAAATTAGCTATGATTATGTGGCAGTGAAGTGCCCAAATGGAATAATTCATGCTTTCATGTCATTTTCTTCAGCATAAAATCTGTGTTTATCCTGTTACCCAATTTCTTGAAATTGTTGATCTTTTAATTACATTTAAGGCATCCTATAAAAGATTAAAGATAGATGATGAGTGTATGAAGGCGCATTGCTTCAGTATGGACGAACATTTTCTTGATTTTGTTTTATCCCATAAAATAAAATACAGTGTGTGTGACTCTGGGTGGGTCTGGACCTTAAGTGTGAGGGTCTAGGGGCCAGAGTGATAGCAATTCAGGTAGGATGTTTGACATGCTATGTAGCCAATCCACTTTTAATCTCTAACATCCCATATGGTCCCCCAAGCCTGTCATGAGTGATTCCTAAGTGAAGATCCAAAAAATAACCCCTGAGCATTGCAGGGATTATTAAAAAAAATTTTTTTTTGATTGTCTAGGGCTGCAGGAAGCTCAGAGGGCCGAAAGGCAGGTTCAGTCAGAAAACCCCCAAGTAACCCTTAGGTCCCCAGCCAGGAATAGTCCTTGAACAGCACCACAGGATGTGGCCCTCAAACTAACGAACAAACAAGAAATTGCCCAATTTTTTATTTTTAAAATAAGCTTTATTTTTTGGGTTTTATGGGCCACACCCAGTGGCACTCAGGGGTTACTCCTGGCTCTACGTTCAGAAATCGCTCCTGGAAGGCTTGGGGGACTATATGGGATTCCAGGGATTGAACCTGATCTGTCCCAGGTCATTCACATGCAAGGCAAATGCCCTACTGCTGTGTTATCGCTCTGGCCCACAAAATAATTTTATATTAATATTTTAATATAGTTAAAGGTTATGATTTTAAAATGAAATAAATTCTTTAATTGAACTGTGATATATGCAGTTACAAAGTTGTTCATAGTTGAATTTCAGTTATACAATATCCAACACCCTTCACCAAGGCACATTTCCTGCCATCAATGCCCTGGTTTCCCTCCCTCCTCCCTCTTGCCAGTCTCTATGATAGACATTTTCCTTCTTTCTATCTCTTTCTCTCTCCCTCTCTCTTTTCCTCTCTCCCTCTCTCTCTCTTTCCCTCTCTCTCTTTATCTCTCTCCCTCTCCCTCTCTTTTTCTTTTTTGGTTTTTGGGCCACACCAGGGACAGTCAGGGGTTACTCCTAGTTCTGTGCTTAGAAATAGCCCCTGGCTTGGGGGACCATATGGGACGCCAGGGGATATAACCACGGTCCATCCTAGGTTAGCACGGGCAAGGCAGATGCCCTACCACTTGTGCCACTGCTATGGCTCCTCCCTCTCTCTTTCTCTCTTCCTCTCTTTTTCTCTCCCTCTCTCTCCCTCCCCTCTTCCTTTTGCATACTTTGGTTTTTAATACTGTTACTGAAGGAGTATCATGCCTATCACTTTACTTCCTTTCAGCTCCTAGTTCTTGACTAAAGTGGTCATTCCCAACTCATTGGGAATCTTTTTGTTTTGTTTTTGTTTTGGGGCCACACCCGGTGATACTCAGGGGTTACCCCGGCTATGCGCTCAGAAATCGCTCCTGGCTTGGAAGACCATATGGGATGTCGGTGGATCTAACGCGGTCCGTCCTGGGTCAGCCACTTGCAAGGCAAACGCCCTACTGCTGCGCCACCTCTCCAGCCCCTTGTTTGAAAGACTCTTGAAGCACCATATAAGAAGCCTGATGACCTTTCTGGAGAGTGTCTAAGGAAGCTTAGAAAAGCCACAGAGAACTAGAGAGACCTGGAGAATGTGTAGGAGGGAAACGCCCCCCCCCTTCCCCCGTCATTTCCGATCTTTTGAGCTCAGCCTTCCAGCCATAGTCTCCAAGACACAGGATATGAAAGAGGCTCATCTCGGATGGTCCAGCCTCATAGAATCCGCCAATGGCCACAGTCCCATGTGACTTCGTGTGAAGCAGAACTGCCCTGCTGAGGTCAATTAATCCAATGAATCCAAACAGATGATACAATGAAGGCCTTGAGTTTTGCAGTGGGTTTACTAACCAGTCATAAATAACTGAAATGGATATTTTTGTGTTCTCAAAATTTAATCCACTAGGAGTCTGTGCGTCCTGAGGATATTAGAGCTTCCTTGGGGGAAGAAACTACCTTTCATGAAAAAAAAATCTTATTTGGAAATAATTTCAAATGTACAGAAAAATTATAAAGTAGAATACAGCACTTCCATTTGCCCTTTACTTTGATTGTTTTCACTGACTGTTTCAGAATTACTTTGAGAATTCTCTGTACACACAACGTTCAATTACTCTTTGATATATTTATTTGTAGTTATGAGGTTCAATGATACAAGATTATAATAAAATTCAGAAATTAGGAATCAGATAGATAGTTCAGGGGTTAAAGCAATTGCCCTGCATGTACTTGAGTCTGATTTGATTCCCAGTACCCTCTCTGGTCCCCTAAACTAACGAGGGTTGATCCCTGAACACAGAAAGAAGAGTAAACCCTGAGTACCTCACTGGGTATGGCCATTATCACCTGCCTTCCCCCCAATTCAGAACTTAACATGGATTCAATAATGCCACCTAATCTGTAGATCTAATTTAGATGTCACTCGTTGTCAACACAAGTGTCCCCTGTAGATTCATATTCAAGTCACATTTGATTGTCACATCTTCTGTCTTCAATGGGCTTTCATTTCTTAGTATGCTTCAGGACCTTGAGAGTTTAAATACTGTGAAGTTTATTGCTTTTTATTATTATTATTATTATTATTATTATTTTGGGGCCACACATGGCCTTGTGTAGGGCTGAGTACTGGCTCTGTGCTCCGAGATGCACAGGGAAGCGCATGAGGTGCCGGGGATTGAACTTAGGTCAGCTATGTGCAAGGAAGAGCCTTCCCTCTGTACTGTACCTCCACCTCCCAATCTAATTACTTTCTAGGGTGTTCCTCATATCTGGGGGCTTGTCCAATGCATCTTTACAACCCATGCGTTTTTGCAAGAGTATCACAAGTTGATCCTATTCTTACCACTGAGCTTCACATGAAGAGACACAGCGTATCAATGCCCCATTAATGGTTATACTAACTCTTAGCACTTTATTAACAGGGTGCCAGCCAGGGTCCTCAGTGTAATTAATAATTGTTGCAAGGTTCTCTGATTGTGGGAAAGCCCTTAATTAACATTAAATTATTGCCAGTTTTAACACTCACAATGATTATTACTTGAATAAACTATCACCCTGATGATTGCCAAAAGGGACTTTTCTAGATTCTCAATGGATATACAGTGGACTGTCTGTCTGGTAGGAACCCAGCTTGATTATTTTTTAAACATATGCAGAAAATAGACAAACAAATCCCAAACCCTGTGACTTCCAAGTTACTGGAAGTTATTTATAGTTTGTGCTTCCTGAGAAAAGGAGGTCTGGATGCATTATGGAAGTAGATAGGTCTGTTCTAGAAAAGTTATCACCATGTTATGGAATCTTGAGAATGCAGACAAAGTGTTTCCTCTTTGCTCAGGAGAGAAAAATCCAGGGCTGGAGAGATAGCATGAAGGTAAGGTAATTGCCTTGCATGCAGAAGGACAGTGGTTTGAATCCCGGCATTCCATATAGGTCCCCCAAGCCTGCCAGGAGAGATTTCTGAGACTAGAGCCAGGAGTAATCTCTGAGTGTGTGCCTTCCCCTCAAAAGAGAGAGAGAGAGAGAGAGAGAGAGAGAGAGAGAGAGAGAGAGAGAGAGAGAGAGAGAGAGAGAGAAATCCCACAGAGTAAACTGAGTCAAATATGATCATTTTATTCATATATATTTTTTATTTTTGGTTTTTGGGCCACACCCGGCAGTACTAAGGAGCTACTCCTGGCTCTTTACTCAAAAATCACTCCTGGCAGACTTGGGGGACCATATGGGATGCCGGAAATCGAACCCAGGTTCGTCCTGGGACTTCCACATGCAAGGCAAATGCCCTACCACTGTGGTATTACTCTGGCCCCAAATATGATCATTTTAGACCAAGAAAATTTGTGTTTGGAGTGCAGACATGACAATTTCAAAAGAAAAAAATTGTTTCGGATGTCAGTTGGATCTATTTTTTGTGATCTTGTAAGGGAGCCACCTCAAAGGATCATTTCTAGTGGGGTTTGGGGGGATCCATTTGGGAATCAGTTGCCTGCAAGGCAAGTGCTCTAACCATTGTAGTATCTCTCTGGCCCCTTTGTTCTGTCTCAGATAGAATTTCCTGGCCTTTGGGTTCTGAGAAATCTTCTTCCACTTATGTGGCATGTACTTTTCTTTGGAGTTTCAGTTTGTTTTCTGTTAAAGACAGTCACTTAAGAGTGAGAGTAGGGGGCCCGGAGAGATAGCACAGCGGCGTTTGCCTTGCAAGCAGCCGATCCAGGACCAAAGGTGGTTGGTTCGAATCCCGGTGTCCCATATGGTCCCCCTGTGCCTGCCAGGGGCTATTTCTGAGTAGACAGCCAGGAGTAACCCCTGAGCACTGCCGGGTGTGACCCAAAAACTAAAAAAAAAAAAAAAGAGTGAGAGTAGGGACTAGAGCGGTGGGCCAGAGACTTGCCAGAGCTAGCCTAGGAAGGACTGTGGTTCGATTCCCTGGTGTCCCATATGGTCCCCCAAGCCAGGACTGATTTCTGAGCACAAAGCCAGGAGTGACCTCTGAGTGTCACAGGGTGTGGCCCAAAAAACCTAAATAAATAAATAGTAAGAGTAGCTAAGGATAGAATAGTATGCATGTTCCTGTAAACAGATCGTGGATAATTGTGTAGGGAATAGATGGGGGTGGATGTGATCTCTGTTATGGGGAGCCCTGAGAGTGACTGAGAATGACTGCAGGGTGAAAGGCTGGAGCAGTAGATTCTGACACAACTATTCCTCACCCCCATAACCCTTAGATTGCTCTCTCCTCTTCTGCTCGGTCCTTCTTTGGTAATCAAAGAAGTAATAATTTGTTTTAATTTATTTGTTTCATTGATAGACGCGACTACAATTTTTCATTCAAGCTGGCAAAATTTCAACATTTGGGTTATTTAGTTGTTTAACAACGATGGCTTCACACAAATCTATGATCAAGACTGATTAGTCTGACTCTCCTGCCACTAGTCTCTGTCAGTCTACCAAGAAAAAAAATAACCCCAAACTCCACAGTGACTCATCTATGAATTCATACTAATTTTGAAAACAATTACTGGGGGGCCCACCAAGAGGAATAGAAGCCCTTACTTAAGAGGTTAAAAGAATTCTGCTGTTGTGTGACTTAGATTTACTTTCATAAAAAAGAAAAAAACCTATCAGGATTCTAAAACACACTGACGGGCCTGGAGAGATAGCACAGCGGCGTTTGCCTTGCAAGCAGCCAATCCAGGACCTAAGGTGGTTGTTTCGAATCCCGGTGTCCCATATGGTCCCCCGTGCCTGCCAGGAGCTATTTCTGAGCAGACAGCCAGGAGTAACCCCAGAGCATCGCCAGGTGTGGCCCCAAAACAAAAAAACAAAACAAAACAAAACAAAAAAAAACACTGACTATAAGTATCTTTGGACAAAGTAGAAAAATTGAAAAAAAAAAAGAATTATTTAAAAATCACAGTTCATACAGGTCCCCAAGTAGACAAGAGTCTTCCCAGAAAAATATAGACTTATAATTAGCCATCAACCGATAGTTCAGGGTGTCTCAAAAGAAGCAAGTAAAAAGTACTGAGGGGCTGGAACGATAGCGCAGTGGTAGGGCGTTTGCCTTGCATGTGGACTATCTGGGACGAACACAGGTTTGATCTCTGACGTCCTATAAGGTTCCCAAGCTTGCCAGGAGCCATTTCTGAGCGCAGAGCCAGGACTAACCCCTGAGCGCTGCTGGGTGTAGCCCCCAAAACAAAGAAACAAAAAATTAAAAGTACTGAATGTATCTGATCCTGGAGAGTGTGGATTGGGGCAAAGGTATGGGGAGTGGGGGGGGGGGGGGAAGAAGCCAAACACCTCTTCTTTGGGCAATTCTAATACTTTCTGTGTGTGTGTGTGTGTGTGTGTGTGTGTGTGTGTGTGTGTGTGTGTGTGTGTGTGTGTGTGTTTTGGGTCACACCGGCAGCGCTCAGGGGTTACTCCTGGCTCCATGCTCAGAAATTGCTCCTGGCAGGCACGGGAGACCATATGGAACGCCGGGATTCGAACCGATGACCTTCTGCATGAAAGGCAAACGCCTTACCTCCATGCTATCTCTCCGGCCCCTACTTTTTTCTTCTTACTAAGTGTGCGCACACAATTGAGCACTCTTGCATGCTTTTTCTCAGGCTAGAGACATAGATGATATTGGGAAATAGTAATGGGCATTGACTAGAACTTTTGTTCTGCAGATGTTCACTTAGCCTTGCTAAAGTCCAAGAGGATTTATTGATTTCTATGTTTGGGTCATGTAGGGCAACCTAAATGTTGTGTGACCCATCATCACTGGATTGAAAGGAACAAAAAATGGCGGAGTCTTTTCTTCTCTCCCTATCTCTGTGTCCTGCTTCTCTTAGTGGCTTGGCTTCATTTTTCTTCCTTCTCCTGTTAACCTCTTGAAAAAAGGATTCCAGCAAGTCCAATTTTGAATCTTTCAAGATGAGAAACGCCCATGAGACCCTTTCTCTCTTAGACCAGTCAGTCAATGTTGGGTAGCGATATAACATGATAGATCATTTCCCTTTGGGTTCCATTTCTACCCCAGTTGCTGAGGAGTCCTTCCTCTGACTCTCACAACAACTAAGATTCTCCTGACTGCAAGTTTCCATCCCCAAACAACCCCCACCTCCCACAAGCAGGGCAGGGGCTGAGACAATCCTTCCTCATTATGTGTCATTAGGAAAAGATTCCAAACACCCACACACACTCTCCACAATTACATGAGACCAAAGATTCATCAGATTCCAAGAAACATAGTGTGAACTACACCAAGGTACATGATACTCAAATAACAAAGAGAAAAATCAGAAAAGTAGAGCGAAAAAAGGAAACGTCGTGTTTCATGTTTTAGAAAGGAACAAAGATTAACTTCAAACTTCTCATTGGGAACTGAAAATCAGATGTTAGTAGAGGTTTTTCTGCTTAAAGTTTAACAGATGGGCTTAGGAAGATGGTGGAAGGGAACCATGGGACCTGGATGAAGGGAAGTGGACACTCTGATAAAGAATCTGATGATGGACTGTTGGTATATGTAAAATTCTATCAAGGACAGTATTGTAAATCACAGGGTTTCACGATAAAATAGGAATTTTATGAAAATAATAAGTAGTAAAAAGAAAAACAACCAACCAACCTCTTCAACCTCAGATTTTTTGTGTCCAGCAAAAACTCATTTCAAAAATAATGGCCCGGGGCTAGAGAAATATATAGCAAGTTGGCACAGGCCTTAAATCTGGATACCGGTTTTGGGATACTAATTCCTTGGAGACCTTGAGGGGCCATCAGCTCCACCGTCCTGTTACTATAGCCAAACTCACTGTCGCTTCAGGAAACAAGCTGGGTAAAGTGGATGTTGAGTGTCATGCCAGCACCAGTATTGACAGGGATGTTCAGGATGCAGACCTGATCCTCAGGGTAGCTCAGGATGTCCTTGTTGTCCTATGTGGTAGCTTTCTCCGTGTGATGGGTCATATCCTTAATCCACATGGTGTAAATGAGGCTCAGAAGGCCATGACATTTAGCTTTCCAGTTTTCTTTTTTTGTTGTTGTTATTTTCGCGCCACACCCATTTGATGCTCAGGGATTACTCCTAGCTAAGCGCTTAGAAATTGCCCCAGGAGCCGGGTGGTGGCGCAAGAGGTAAGGTGCCTGCCTTGCCTGTGCTAGCCTTGGACGGACCACAGTTCAATCCCCCGGCGTCCCATATGGTCCCCCAAGCCAGGAGCAACTTCTGAGCGCATAGTCAGGAGTAACCCCTGAGCATTACCAGGTGTGGCCCCCCCCCAAAAAAAAAGAAAAAAAAGAAATTGCCCCTGGGACGCAGGGGATCGAACCACGGTCCTTCCTTGGCTAGTGCTTGCAAGGTGAACACCTTACCTCTAGCGCCACCTGGTCGGCCCCTGCTTCCCAGTTTTCGTTTTTTTTTTTTGTTTTGTTTTATTGTTTTTTTTTGGGGGGGGTCACACTTGGCGGTGCTCAGGGGTTACTCCTGGCTGTCTGCTTAGAAATAGCTTCTGGCAGGCACCGGGGACCATATGGGACACTGGGATTTGAACCAACCACCTTAGGTCCTGGATCGGCTGCTTGCAAGGCAAACGCCGCTGTGCTATCTCTCCGGGCCCTGCTTCTCAGTTTTCTAGTCAGCTTTCCAGTCATCTTTCTAGTCAACTTTTCAGTCAGTTTTCCAGTCAGTCAGCTTTTCAGTCATTTTCAGTCAGCTTTCCAGTCAGTCAGTTTTCTAGTTAACTTTCCAGTCAGCTTGGAATGGTCTTGCCCACAGCCAAGGCAGGGATGATGCTCTGGGCCACCATTGTCACACTGTTGTCATGAATGATCTTGGCAATGAGGGGGGAGGCATTGCTGACAATCTTGAGGGAGTTGTCACACTTCTCATAGATCATGTGTGTCACAAACAAGGGGACACTGGAGAAAGAAACAGAGATGACAACTCTTTTAGTTCTGCCTTTAGCTTCTCATGGTAGTGAAGACCTGCTGGACTTCAAGACACATTGAGTACTAGAGTCGACCCATTTGCTGTGGGCAGGATTGAACTCCTGGAGAATGGAGACATGAATAACAAAACTCCTACTCTAGGAAGCTACTCTACTCTAGGAACCTTTCTACTCTTGACGGTGCCAATGGACACGCCATGGGCAGAATCGCAGTAGACAAGTTGATCCTGTAGCTGAAGTCAATGAAGGGGTCATTGATGACTCTGATCTACGCATTTGAGTTGAGTGGGAAAGCTCAAGAGGGAGGATTCTTGGGGTCCTTTGGAAAAAAAGAGGGGGTATGTTGGTGGTATGTGTGGAGTTAGAATTAGGTGCATGAGGGGCCGGTGAGGTGGCACTAGAGGTAAGGTGTCTGCCTTGCAAGTGCTAGCCAAGGAAGGACCACGGATCGATCCCCCGTCGTCCCATATAGTCGCCCCAAGCCAGGGTGATTTCTGAGCGCTTAGCCAGGAGTAACTCCTGAGCATCAAATGGGTGTGGCCCGAAAAACAAAAAACAAACAACAAAAAAAAAGAATTAGGTGCATGAGAAACCATTATAAATAACATTGTAAACCACAAAAATCTTCATTTTAAAAAAAGAAAAATGGCGGGCCCGGAGAGATAGCACAGCGGTGTTTGCCTTGCAAGCAGCCGATCCAGGACCAAAGGTGTTTGGTTCGAATCCCGGTGTCCCATATGGTCCCCCGTGCCTGCCAGGAGCTATTTCTGAGCAGACAGCCAGGAGTAACCCCTGAGCACTGCCGGGTGTGGCCCAAAAACCAAAAAAAAAAAAAAAGAAAAAAGAAAAATGGCAAGTATTATCATTAAAAAAAAACCAACAACAAATAAAAAGCAGTGCAAGAGTACGAGGTCACTCTTGGTGACATTTGGAGACCAATACAATGCTGGGAATCCAACCTGGGTCAGCCACATGTAAAGCAAGTACCTTACCTGCTATGTTATCTCTTGGCCCCTATCCTTTTTATATCAGACAATTCTTTTTGTTTGTTTTTTGAGGTCACACCCAATGTGCTCAGGTATTACTCATGGCTTTTTTTGTGCTCAGAAATCACTCCTAGTAGGCTCATGGGACCTGGGGTTGCTGGGGATCAAACCCGGGCCAGTCAATGCAAGGTAAATGCCCTCCCCACTGTGATATCGCTCCACTTCAGCCCCAATGTCGGGCAAATTTTAAAGTATCATTTTTTGCCACACCCAGAGGTGCTCAGGGGTTACGCCTTGCTGTCTGCTCAGAAATAGCTCCTGGCAGGCACGGGGGACCATATGGGACACCGGGATTAGAACCAACCACCTTAGGTCCTGGATTGGCCGCTTGCAAGGCAAACGCTGCTGTGCTATCTCTCCAGGCCCTAAAATATCATTTTTAATACTATAAATAATCCCCTGAATAGGATAAAATAAAGGCCTATCCAGTTATAAATTATGAAATATTTAAAATAAACTTAATTAGTGTACTACAATCTGGGGGCTCAAGGGACAAAGTAAATGTACATGTTAAAATAAATAAAAAAATATATAATAAAAATAAACTTAATTAGTTAAATCCTCACACATACGAACATGTTGTTAAAACCCTTTCTAAACATTTTTTTTTTTTTTTTTTTTTGGCGGTTTTTAGTTTTTGGTTTTTGGGTCTCCTGGCTATGCGTTCAAAAATCGCTCCTGGCTTGATAGACCATATGGGATTCCAGGGGAGATCCAACCCAGGTAAGTCCTGGGTCAGCCACTTGCAGGGCAAAGGCTCTACTGCTGCGCCACCGCTCAGCTTCCGACTTCTAAACATTTCTGAGTGTGCGACTTGACATTGTTTTCTTTCAGAACTTGACCCAACTGCACCACCTACCTGATGAAGTCAGATAATGATCAGTTAATGAGACATTGTGCCTGAGTTTCCAAGATAGGGCTTCAACACCCACTCTAATCACGTGTGAACAAATGTTCACATTTTAACAGTGTTACTGTTGGCGAAATGCTGGTATGCTAGAAAATCAACGAAGTTAGGCTGTTTAGCACTCACTGCTCATAATCTAGTTGGAAAAGAGAGAGGAAATGAAAGTCTGTAAGGAACTCACAAGTGGTCGAAAGGAGTTGGGGCCGAGAGGATGCTGGGTCTTTGAACAAGTTTTCCCCTCAATTTCTCAATTTCTCAAATGACTTTCTGAAAATGGTAGAGTTCCTGAAAACAGTCAGTGAAGTTTTGGGTAGGGGAGCAGCAATACACCTTTTTGTTTGTTTGTTTTGGGGCCACACCTTATAGTGCTCAGGGCTGACTCCTGACTCTGCTCAGAAATTACTCCTTTGTTGTTCAGAGGACCCTATGGAATGCTGGGGGCAGAACAGGGGTCTGCAGTGTGTAATGCAAATGCCCTCCCCGCTGTGATATCGCTCTGACCCCAAGCAATACTCCCTTTGAAGTGGATAGATTCCTAGGTTAGTTAGTGTTTATCCACTGCCAGATCTTGGATTGAGATCAAGATCACAACAGGACCTCATGGAAAGCCCAGGAAAGGCCTGATGGGTGCTGAGAGGCTGAAACATCTACCTGGCAACCTCTAGGCTGGGAATTCAATGCCTGGTGCCAACACATGTGCCAAAATGCACTATTCTCTGCTGTCTGTTTTAGACAGATGTGTGTAAACATGAAACTTAACGGGGGTTTCACCCACCCTACCCTTGACAAACACTACCAGTGCAGCTAAAGGAGATCGTGGGAAAACACCATTGAAACTACTAACCATGGCCAAGTGGTCTCTGATTCTCACGCATATCGAGAGAAAAGAAACATAAGCAAATACAACAAATATTAACACATGTAAAATTCAGATTCTTACGCTCCCATCATAGAGGTACTGAATTCAGGCAGAAGAAATAGCACAATGAGTTGGGTATGTGCTTCACACACAAGAGATGTGAATTGGATCCCCAATAGCACACAGTCCCCAAGCATCTCCAGGAGTAACCCACTAGGCATCAAACTCTATGGCCACTACATTTAAAATAAAGGCAAAAAAGATAACCTGAATTTGAAGTATTTTGGTAGGGATCAAGAAACTGATGATGTTTTGAAGAAGATAGTATGGTAACAATACTCAAAGAAAATAGAGATGAAGGCCATGAGGACCGTCCATGAGGAAACTTGATAAGAAAGAGCAGAGAGGGGCCAGAGTCATGGTGGAGGAGGTAAGGTGTTCGCCTTGCACACACTAACCTAGAATAGACCATGGTTCGTGGCTCGATCCTCCAGCATCCCCCAGAATCGTCCCCCAAGCCAGGAGTGATTTCTGAGTGCATAGCCAGGAGTAACCCCTGAGCATCACCAGGTGTGGCCCACCCCCCCACCCCCACACACACAAAGAGCAGAGAGTGCACTGAGGGCAGAGAAGGAATCACCATGACAATGAGAGTTAGTAATGATCACTCTGGACAAGAACTGAGTGCTGAAAGGAGGTAAAGTGATAGAACCTTTCAGTAACAATATTGCAAACCACAGGGTCTAAAAGGAAATAAAAAGCGGGGAGAGAATGAGAGAGAGGAAAATAAAGTCTGTCATAGCCGAGGGCAAGGAAGATGTTGGGAGGGAAACTGGTGGTGGGAAATGTGCACTGGTGTAGGGTGTTGGATATTGTATGACTGAAACTCAATTGTGAACAACTTTGGAACTGTCTTCTCATGGTGATACAGTTAAAATATAAAATAAAATTGGGGCCGGTGCAATAGCACAGCAGTAGGGCATTTGCCTTGCACAAGGCTGACCCAGGACAGACCTGGGTTCGATCCCTGGTGTCCCATAGGGTCCCCTGAGCCAGGAGCAATTTCAGAGCACAGAGCCAGGAATAACCCCTGAGTATCACTGAGTGTGGCCCAAAATCAAACCAAAACAAAACAAATATATATATACATACATATATATTTAAAATAAAATTTTAATAAAAATATATATTTAAGGGGCCGGGCGGTGGCGCTGGAGGTAAGGTGCCTGCCTTGCCTGTGCTAGCCTAGGACGGACCGCGGTTCGATCCCCCGGCGTCCCATATGGTCCCCCAAGAAGCCAGGAGCAATTTCTGAGCTCATAGCCAGGAGTAACCCCTGAGCGTCACAGGGTGTGGCCCAAAAACCAAAAAAAAAATATATATATATATATATTTAAAATAAAAATTTAGAAATTTAAATAATTTAAATTTAAAATAATTTATTTAAGCACCGTGGTTACAGAAATGTTCATAATTGGATTTCAGTCACTGCCCTTCACCAGTACAACCTTCCCACCACTAATGTTCCCAATTTCCCTTCCCTTCTACCCCCTGCCTGTCTCTAGGGCAGGCATTCTGCTTCTCTCTCTCACTATCATTGTTATGGTAGTTCTAATGGTAGTTAGTGCTCTAACTGCAGTCATCTTTCTTTGTGGCAAGCTTGATATCATGAGCTAGTCTTCCTGGTCCTCATCTCTTCTGTCTCTGAATATTTTTACCATACTGTCTTTTATTTTTCTTCTATTCCACAGGTGAATGAGACTATTTTATGTCTATCCCTCTCTCCCTCTCTCTGACTCATTTCATTCAGCATAATAATCTCCATATCCATCGATGTATAGCAAATTTCATGACTCACTTTTCCTAATGGCAGCATAATATTCCAGTGAGTAGATATACCACTGTTTATTTAGTCCCTCATCTGTTGTTGGGTCGGGCACCTGGGTTGCTTCCAGATTCTGGCTACTGTAAATAGTGCTGTGATGAACATAGGAGTGCAGAAAGCATTTTTGTATTATGTTTCTGTGATCTAAGAGTGGTATAGCTGGATATATAAGAGCTTAATTTTTAATTTTTTGAGGAATATCCATATTGTTTTCCAAAAAAGCTGGACAAGACAGCATTCCCACCAGCAGTGAATGAGAATCCTTTCTCCCCACATCCATGCCAGCACTGGTTGTTCTTGTTCTTTATAATGTGTGCCAGTCTCTGCGGCATAAGATGATAGCTCATTGGGCCGGAGAGATAGTATGGAGTTAAGGCATTTGCCTTGCATGCAGAAGAATGGTGGTTCGAATCCTGTCATCCCATATGGTCCCCCGAGCCTGCCAGAAGGGATTTCTTAGTATAGAGCCAGGAGTAACCCCTGAGTGCTGCCAGGTGTGACCCAAAAACCAAATAAATAAATAAATAAATAAAGACCATACCTCATTGTTGTATTGATGTGCATCTCCCTGGTGATTAGTGATGTGGAGCATTTTTTTCATGTGCCTTTTGGCCATCTGTATTTTTTTCTTTGAGAAAATGTCTGTTTATTTCTTCTCCCTACCCCCTTTTTTTGGGGCCACATCCGGCTCTATGGTCAGAAATCACTCCTGGCAGGCTCAGGGGATCATATGGGATGCTGAGAATCGAATCCAGGTCTGTCCTGGGTTGGCCACATGCAAAGCAAAAGCCCTGCCACTGTGCTACCTCTCCAGCCCATTCTCCCCATTTTTTTTTTTTATGGGCTTAGATTTTTTTTTTTATTGTTGAGTTCTGTCAGTATTTTGTATATCTTAGCTATTAGCCCTTTATCAGAGGAGTATTGGTTAAGTAGATTCTCCCATTCAGTGTGTAGCCTCTGTATTCTAGTCACTGTTTCATTTAAAGTGAAGAAGTTTCTCAGTTTAATATAGTCCCATGTGTGTTTATTTTTGCTTCTACTTGCTTGGACAGTGGTGTTTCCTCCTTGAAGATAACCTTTAGTCTCACTTGTCATACATCTGAAAAATCACTTTAAATTTTAATCACCTTTTTTGAGGTAATTATCACAAATACCTTTACTTATGTCAACCCTGACCCTCAGATGATTTGTGTTAAATTCTGACTAATAAAAGTGTCAGGGAAATCAGCAGAGAGCTAGAAGCTTGGCTGGTTCGGTTAGATCCATAAAGCTATAACCCTTCCTCCAACTTCCTGTTTCCTTAACCTCTTCTTTGTATGTAAAAGTCCACCTTGTGGGTGGAGTTCTGGATAATAAAGAGTGTTAGCTTTGGGTGTGACAGAAAGAATAAGAAAGACATGGTTTAGGAGCACAGGGAGACAAGCTCAGCAGGAAAAGCACATGGCTTAGGCAGAGGAAGGCTGGGAGAGCTCTGCAAAGAAAGACATGTCAGAGAGACTCATGGCAGAAAAAGGCCACGAGGAATAATGTGAATTGATTCTAATGCATATCTTTTCTGACTGCTGTGTATTATTTCTCTGCCACTACTCTGCTTTAAGAGACCCCTGGGCCTGAGGTATTAGAAACATGGTGCTTAGGATGGCCTCATCCAACACGTGGACTTTATATTTTTTTTTTATAATTTTTTTATTTTGAATTATGAGAATAAAAGATGCAAAGAAAGAGGATAAGGTAAAGTTACAGTGGAAGGACAATCACCCATAACATAATTATCAGAAGTCCCCTTGTTGATATCTTAAATTTGAACTTTCACCAAAGAAAGTTAAGATAAATAAAACAGAATCCATGTGCAATTACTTTGTCCCTCAAGTCCCCAGATTGTAGCACATTATAATATTTCTTAACAGCACACAAGGCAATCTAAAGCCATCAAACTTACATAACTCCTTAAACATTAGAGGCATAGTATTTTTTACATTTCCATGTACATGCATATTAGCTTAAGTTAACCTCAAATTTTAAGTGGGTGCGTTTTAAGGATTAGAGTCAAAGGAGCACAGTAAAAACGGTGTTAGAGTGGCAATTGTTGTTTGCATAGGCCCACCAAAATATGAGAGGCATGGAAAGGAATAACCTTGGCCTAAATACAAAGAGATCCTACCCCTGAAGTTTCCTGGCGTAAGACCAGCTCTAGGCCTCAGGAAAGTTATCGTTCGATCCAAGACATTGTCTGTAGTGCCAACACACTTTCACACAGTCTCTGTTGTTGGTCTCATGTTTCTGTATTAAAGATTCTGGAATCTGCATGTCCTACATTGAAGTCATGATGTGGAGTGCCTTCTCGTTTCACCTCACCATGAAAGGGCAATGCAGGAAGCCCTTTCCTGTAAGCAGGTTGTTGTTGTTAAGTTTTCTCAGTGTTAAGGGAAGTCTCTTTTGAGCAGGACGATGTCTGAGCAGTGGTAGGGTCTTCCGTGGTAGAGGATTGCTTCCAGGTGATGTTATAGACAAACCTCACAATTAAGGGGCAATACAGCAAGTCCTGTCCAGTAAGCAGGTCTTTGTTCTTGTTGTCTTCTCAGTGTTAAGGGGTGTTTCTTTTGAGTAGATGTCAGAGCAGCTGTAGGGTCTTTCCTGGTACAGGAATGCCACCAGGTGATGTTATATACAACCTTGGATGTTTTGTAAATGTCTTCTGTAGATCAAGGGGTGAATGGAGAATGCCCATTCTTCTGAGGCCTGTGCCATGTCTTTATGTCAATGCTCAGGGTGTAAGGTCTCATTGCACTACAAGATTTGTGTGTTCCCATTCTTATTAGATAAGAACTTATTGGTATGTATAGTATTTTTCCATGTTAGTGTGCCTACGCAAACAAGATATAAAGCCACGTGGTGCTATCAGATATATGGGGGCATAAGAACATTTCCAACAAGACCCATGACTTGGTTCAAACATAAGTATTAAACTGAGGGATTCTTTCACACCAAATTCCATATTGAGCAGTTCACAAAGAGAAGATAAAAAACATGGGGGGGATCATCACTGTATAAGAAAGTATTTAGCAAAAGTTATAGCCGTCAAAGAAAACACCCATAAAATGTTGAAAAGATATGTGTCCTTTTTATGCCTTTAAAAATAGTTGGGTGAGGGGCCGGAGAGATAGCATGGAGGTAAGGTGTTTACCTTTCATGCAGAAGGTCATCGGTTCGAATCCCGGCGTCCCATATGGTCCCCTGTGCCTGCCAGGAGCAATTTCTGAGCACGGAGCCAGGAAAAACCCCTGAGCACTGCCGGGTGTGACCCGAAAACCACAAAAAAAAAAAAAAAAAAAAAAAAAAATAGTTGGGTGGGTGTTAACTCTAGGGCACCACTTTGGTCTGTGACTTAGGACTCAACAGTACTTAAGTTAGAAAGGGTATAAAAGGAGTAATGATGATAGGAGTTAAAGAAGTTAAAGAGAAATATGAACTTATGAAGGGGTATGCAAAAGGGCAGAGTACAAAATGGACATTCTGCATACATAAAAACATAATTCAATGATAGTGAGTACTATTAAAGTTTCTTGTGAGAGTACTATTACAGTTTCTTGTGAGAGTACTATTACAGTTTCTTGTGAGAGTACTATTACAGTTTCTTGTGAGAGTACTATTACAGTTTCTTGTGAGAGTACTATTAATGTTTCTTGTGAGAGTACTATTAATGTTTCTTGTGAGAGTACTATTAATGTTTCTTGTGAGAGTACTATTAATGTTTCTTGTGAGAGTACTATTAATGTTTCTTGTGAGAGTACTATTAATGTTTCTTGTGAGAGTACTATTAATGTTTCTTGTGAGAGTACTATTAATGTTTCTTGTGAGAGTACTATTAATGTTTCTTGTGAGAGTACTATTAATGTTTCTTGTGAGAGTACTATTAATGTTTCTTGTGAGAGTACTATTAATGTTTCTTGTGAGAGTACTATTAATGTTTCTTGTGAGAGTACTATTAATGTTTCTTGTGAGAGTACTATTAATGTTTCTTGTGAGAGTACTATTAATGTTTCTTGTGAGAGTACTATTAATGTTTCTTGTGAGAGTACTATTAATGTTTCTTGTGAGAGTACTATTAATGTTTCTTGTGAGAGTACTATTAATGTTTCTTGTGAGAGTACTATTAATGTTTCTTGTGAGAGTACTATTAATGTTTCTTGTGAGAGTACTATTAATGTTTCTTGTGAGAGTACTATTAATGTTTCTTGTGAGAGTACTATTAATGTTTCTTGTGAGAGTACTATTAATGTTTCTTGTGAG
Source organism: Suncus etruscus (assembly GCF_024139225.1). NCBI lineage: Eukaryota > Metazoa > Chordata > Mammalia > Eulipotyphla > Soricidae > Suncus > Suncus etruscus. Next base: position 51,175,575 of record NC_064862.1, on the reverse strand, counting down.
AGTACTATTAATGTTTCTTGTGAGAGTACTATTAATGTTTTTTGTGAGAGTACTATTAATGTTTCTTGTGAGAGTACTATTAATGTTTCTTGTGAGAGTACTATTAATGTTTCTTGTGAGAGTACTATTAATGTTTCTTGTGAGAGTACTATTAATGTTTCTTGTGAGAGTACTATTAATGTTTCTTGTGAGAGTACTATTAATGTTTCTTGTGAGAGTACTATTAATGTTTCTTGTGAGAGTACTATTAATGTTTCTTGTGAGAGTACTATTAATGTTTCTTGTGAGAGTACTATTAATGTTTCTTGTGAGAGTACTATTAATGTTTCTTGTGCGCGCGGGGGCTATCGCCCCCGCGCGATTTTGAAAATGTAGACTGGACAGAGATTACCAGTGCCAGCCAAACCTCCTCCTGCTAGACTCCCGGCTCCCAGGAAGGAGAGATCCTTCAAGAAGCTGGGAGACCAGAAGCTCAGAGCCCCACCCAGACCCTCCCTAAGGAGCCGCATGGATAGTGGGGGAAGGCCTAGGGTACCTTCAGGCTCCACCAAGGGGCCCAACTCACCGGCTTGCCCAGGCGTGTGGCCCGGGGAAGCCCTGGAGATCTGGAGCAAGGCGGCAGAGGGGTGCTGGGGTTACCCAAGTCCTGCACCCCCCCTAGGCCTGGCCAAGCAGGCCTCCGGCATGGCGGGGGCCTGCCAAACCTCCTCCTGCTAGACTCCCGGCTCCCAGGAAGGAGAGATCCTTCAAGAAGCTGGGAGACCAGAAGCCGGACTTTATATTTTTATTTTTATTCTACAAACAACCACTGGCAGAAAATGCATTTTCTCCCATGACTCTGATTTCTTGTACAAAACTGCAAATTGAGAACCAATGTCATGGAGTGTTTTGCCTACATTTTCTTCTATATACCTTATAGTTTCAGATCTGATATCAAGGTCTTTAAACAATTTTGATTTGACCTTTGTACCTGGTGTTAAAAAGAGGTCTGAGTTTGCTTTTTTTTATTTGCATGTAATATAATACAGAATTGTTGTTGTCCAGTTGTCCCAACATCACTTGTTGAAGAGGCTTTCCTTACTACACTTTGTGTTTCTTGCCCCTTTATCAAAGATTAATTGATTATACATCTGGGGATCAATCTCTGATATATCTATTTCATTGATCTGAAGGTCTGTCTTTATTCCAATACCATGCTGTTTTAATGACTATTGCTTTGTAGTACAATTTAAAGTTGGGGAAAGTGATGCCTTTCATCTTCCTTTTCTTAAGGATTGCTTTAGCTATTTAAGGGCATTTATTGTTCCAAATGAATTTCAGGAGTGTGGATCTTTGATCCACTAGTTTGAAAAACGTCATGAGTGGGGCTGGAGTAAGAGCACAGAGGGTAGGGCGCTTGCCTTGCATGCAGCCAACCTGGGTTTGATCCCAGCAGCCCATAATGGTCCCCTGAGACTGCCAGGACTGATTCCTGAGTGTAGAGCCAGGAGTAGCCATTGAGTACCACCAGGTGTGCCTCAAAACAAATTGAAAAAAAATGTTATGGGTATCCTTAGAGGGATTTCATTAATTCTGTACAATGTTTGTGGAGTATTGCCACTTAACAATGATGTTAAATTTCCAAATCCATGAACAAAGCATATATATTCATTTTTTGGTGTCTTCTTTTATTTCTTGAAGCAGTATTTTGTAGTTTTCTTTGTATATAGGTCTTTAACCTTTAGTTAATTTGACTCCAAGGTACTTGTGTTTCTGTGGTACAATTGTGAATGGGTTTTGTTTGTTTTTGTTTTTTGGGCCACTCCCTCAGGGATTATTCCTGGCTATTTGCTCAGAAATCACTCCTGGCTTGGGGGACCATATGGGACGCTGGGGGATCAAACCATGGTCCATCCTAGGTCAGCCGCATGCAAGGCAAAAGCCCTACCACTGCACACCGCTCCACCACCATGAATGGAATTTTTTTTTTTTGGTTTTTTGGGCCACACCCCTTTGACGCTCAGGGGTTACTCCTGGCTATGTGCTCAGAAATCGCCCCTGGCTTGGGGGGACCATATGGGACGCCGGGGATCAAACCACGGTCCTTCCTTGGCTAGCGCTTGCAAGGCAGACACCTTACCTCCAGCGCCACCTACCCGGCCCCATGAATGGAATTTTTTAATGTCTATTTCTTCTCTATCATTATTTGTATATTAAAAACATGGATTTTTGCATGTTAATTTGTGGCCTAAAAACATTTTTTTTTTTTTTTTTGGTTTTTGGGCCACACCTGGTGGTGCTCAAGGGTGACTCCTGGCTGTCTGCTCAGAAATAGCTCCTGGCAGGCTTGGGGGACCATATGGGATGTTGGGATTCGAACCAACCACCTTAGGTCCTGGATCAGCTGCTTGCAAGGCAAATGCCACTGTGCTATCTCCTCGGCTCAGAAAACATGGATTTGCATGTTAATTTTGTAGCCTGTCACTTTGCTATGCAAATCTATTGTTTCTAGAAGCTTTTTAGTAGTCTTTAGGATTTTCTAAATATAGTATCATGTTATCTGCAAACAGTGAGAGCTTGACTTCTTCCTTTCCTATTTGGATGTCTTTGATATCTTTTTCTTGACTGATTGCTATGGCAAGTACTTCCAGTACTATTTTGAATAGGAATGGTGAGAGGGGGCAGACTTGCTTTGTACCAGATCTTAGAGGAAAGGCTTTCTGTTTTTCCCCATTGAGTATAGTATTTGCCATGGGCTTGTGGTAACTGACCTTGACTATATTGAGAAAAGTTCTTTCCATTCCTATCTTGCTGAGAGTTTTTTTAAATCATGAATAGGTGTTGGACTTCATCAAATACTTCCTCTGCATCTATTGATACGATCATCTGACTTTTATTTTTCCTTTTGTTGATATATTATATTACATTGATTGACTCACATACATTAAACCATCATTGCATCTCTGGAATGAATCCTATTTGGTCATGATGTGTTACCTTCTTGATGAGGCATAGGATTCTATTTCCTAGAATTTTGTTGATGGTTTTGCATCTGTATTTTTCAAGGATATTGGTCTGTAGTTTTTGTTTTGTAGCATCTCTGTCTGCTTTTAATATCAGGGTGATATTAGCTTCAGAAAAACTATTTGGGAGTGTTTCTGTTCCTTCAATTTCCTAGAAGAGCCTGAAAAGAATTAGCAGGGTGGGTCCCTAGTGATAACTCAGCAGTAGGGCATTTGCCTTGCACACGGCTGACCTGGAATGGAGCCAGGTTTGATTCCTGGCACTCCATATCATCCTCCGAGTTTGCCAGGAGCAATATCTAAACACAGGACCAGGAGTAATTCTTGAACACTGCTGGGTGTGGTCCAAAAAAATAAAACAAAACAGAAAAGGGGCCGGAGAGATAGCATAGAGGTAAGGCATTTGCCTTTCATGCAGAAGGTCAATGGTTCGAATCCAGCATCCCATATGGTCCCCTGAGCCTGCCAGGAGCAATTTCTGAGCATAGAGCCAGGAGTAACTCCTGAACGCTACCGGGTGTGATCCAAAAACAAAACAAAACAAAACAAAAATAAAAAATTAATGAATTAAAAAACTGCCAAGAATGGCAGGAGGTCTTCATTAAAGGTTTGAAAGAATTCACTAGTGAATTCATCTGATCCTAGGCTTTTGTTTTTGGGAAACCTTTTATTTGGGGGGGGTTTGGATTTTGGGTCACAACCAGCAGCACTCAGGGGTTACTCCTGCCTCTATGCTCAGAAATCGTTCCTGGCAGGCTTGGTGGACCATATGAGATGATAGGATTCGAACTACCATCCTTCTGCATGTGAAACAAATGCCCTACCTCCATGCTATCTCTCCCCGGCCCCTTGGGAAACCTTTTGATTACTATTTCAATTTCTTCAATAGTGATAGGTCTGTTCAGATATTACAGATAATCTTGGTTCAACCTTAAGAGGTTATAGGAGTTCAGGAATTTTGGATTTTTTTTGTTTTGTTTTTTGTTTTTGGCCACACCCGGCAGTGCTCAGGGGTTACTCCTGGCTATGTGCTCAGAAATAGCTCCTGGCAGGCACGGGGGACCATATGGGACACCAGAATTCGAACCAACCACTTTAGGTCCTGGATTGGCTGCTTGTAAGGCAAACACCACTGTGCTATTTCTCCAGTCCCAGGAGTTCAAGAATTTATACATTTCTTTCAGGTTCTCTGTTTTGTGGCATAGAGTTTCTCAAAGTAATCTCTGATTACCTTTTGAATCTTTGTAGTATCTGTAGTTAAACTTCCCCCTTTCATTTCTAATTTAGTTTAGTTTGTTTTTGGGCCACACCCGGCAGTGCTCAGGGGTTACTCCTGGCTGTCTGCTCAGAAATAGCTCCTAGTAGGCACGGGGGACCATATGGGACACTGGGATTTGAACCAACCACCTTAGGTCCTGGATCGGCTGCTTGCAAGGCAAACGCCGCTGTGCTATCTCTCCGGGCCCTCTAATTTAATTTTTAAGTTTCTCTCTCTCTTTGTGAGTTATGCTAATGGTTTATTGATCTTGTTTATTTTTTTTCAAGAACTAACTCTTGCTTTTATCAATTTTTAGATTGTTTTTTATTTACAATTAATTCATTTCTCTCTAAGTTTTATTATTTCCTTCCATCTGCCTATTTTTGGCTAATTTTGTTGATCATTTTTTAAGCTGTGCCATTAAATTATTTATGTAGGCCTCTTCTTCCTTTCTGATGAGTGCTTGCAAAACTATAAATTTTCCTTTTAGTACCATTTTGTCTGTGTCCCACAAATTCATGTCTTCATTCTTATTTGTTTCCAATAATCTTTTTTTTATTGTGGGCAAAGTGAATTACAAATCTTTCACAGTAATATTTAAGGCACATAGTAGTAGTGAACGAGGGGCATTCCCACCACCAGTGTTGTCCTCCCTCCTCTCTTATTCCCAGCATGCATCCCATTTCCCCCTTTTCTATCCCCCATAATGCTAGTGCAGCTATTCCCCACATGTACAACTTGATGTAGATTGGGTATCATTTCCGTTGTCTTTGACTTTGGATTTTGTGTTCAAGTCTGATCATTTTTTATTTCCACCAAATAGACATATGACTGTCTGGTCTTGGTACCATCCATTTTTCTCCCTCCAATTATGATGCTGATCAAGGTGATTCCAGTAATGTGGCTCTATTGGAGATATAAGGAGGGATATGGAAGGAGTTCGTCGAGGTGCTGTAAGTATCCCTTTGGAAGAAGAAAGGAAAAAGAAAAAAAAAAAGAAAAAAGTAACAAAACAAAATAAAATGAGACAAGACAAAAACAAAACAATACAAAAAAACCAATAAGGGAGTAACAAAAAAAATACAAATAGAATTAAGAAATAAAAAGAGTAAACTAAAAAACCAAAACCATCAGCTACGAGGGGGACCATATGGGATGCCAGGATTCGAACCACTGACCTTCTGCATTCAAAGCAAATGCCTTACCTCCATGCTATCTCTCCGGCCCCTCTTTTTATTTTTCATAGGCACAGTAAACATTGGGGAAATTAGAACAAGAATCCCTTGGCCTAAGAGATACATGGTTTCTTTGCCCTTGAAGCATACTGCCATGAGAACAGCTACAGGCTTTGTACTCACTCTTTTACACACCCCAAGGTCTTTTAATGGTGCCAGATGACTTTCTGCTCAGGTGTGGGTGATGATATCCTGCCTCTGTAGCTGAAGATCTTGCTATTTGCATAGGTCATAGGGCGAAGACTAGGAGAGAGGTGGGGTTTTTTTTTGTTTGTTTTGTTTTGTTTTGTTTGTTTTACTGTTCTAGGATTTCTGTTCCTCACTGTTGTTGTAATCAGTCTTCTGTGGCTAGTGGACTCTAAGAATCTTTTGACTTCCTCTTTGATTTTATTTTTGATCCACTGGTTGTTCAATAGTGAGCTGTTTAATTTCCAGGTGTTAAAGTTTTTTTCTTAGTATCTGTTTGTAATTCATTTCTAATTCAGTGCATCATGATTTGAGAAGGTAGTTCATACAATTTCTATCCTCTTAATTTATGGTGTTATATTTTATGGCTCAGCATGAAGTCTATCTTGGAGGATAACTCATGTTCACTGGAGAATAATGTGTATCCAGTTTCCTGGAGATGACCCTATATATATATATTTATATATATATTTATATATATATATTTATATATATATTTATATATATATATATATATATATATATATATATATATATATACTTGCTTTATTCTATTTCTTCCTTCAGAGCCAGTATATTCTTGTTGGGTTTTAGCCTGGTTGACTTATCAAGGAGTGACGGCAGTGTTGAAGTCTCCCACTTTATTGTGTTGATATTGATGTCTTTATTCAAATTTATCAGCAATTGTTTTAAATATTTTGCTGGTTTTTCATTGAGTGCATACATGTTTAGGAGTGTGATTCTTCCTGGTTTACATATCCCTTGATTTAAAAAAATTTTTTTTCATGAATTCCTTCAACTTTAATGGTGAGGTGCAACTGGGCTGCCACTGAGGAAGACAGTGCCTGGGGTGGCTGCCATGCTGTCTGGCATGAGGTGAATGCGGCGAGTAATGTGTTTCTTAGTGCAATAGTTTGCAACAGTCTTCACTCCTCAGTAGTTTCCTTTTTCCTAGTCTCTTGCCCTTCAAAAAGAGGGTATCTGGCCTCCACGTTGGCCCAGGTGATGCAGCCATTGGTTAAGTCTCGGACTATGCCTGATAGTTGGGAGACCTTGGCATGATCTGCCACATGGAGTCCCTGTCATGCAGAGTGGCTTTGTGCAGGGTCTTGTTCACAGTATCGAAGTAGATGGTGATGCCAAAAGCCACACCAATCTCATCTGCCCTGGCATAGCGCTTTCCGATGGACCCAGAGGAGTCGTCGACCTTGTAAGAGACACCATTCCTGGTCAGGGCATTCGACAGTTCCCTGACGAAGGGCACGAACACCTGGTTCTGGCTCAGTGGGAGGATGAAGCATTTGAATGGAGCTACCACGGCAGAGAAGCTGAAGAATGTTCTCTGTTCATCTCCTTCTCGAATACAAAATGTATGTTCAAACATGGTGTACGTGATCTGGCCCAGGCCAAAGGATGGCTCAATGACTTTCGGAACCACTTCCTCCACATGTAATGTTTTGGAGAATCTCTTCACACTCACTATGTCTTTGGTTAACTGAAATGTTCTCCCTTCAGTTTCAATGGTAAATTCACCTTTCTCATCCAGAAGCTTCTCCATTTCTGTGATGTAACACTCCTCACACATGGCCAGGTATATCATCACCAGCTTGGTGTCCTTATAAGCCTTCCCAACTGCACCCTTATTGGGCTCAAACTGGACGATATTGACTGTTTTGGGTTCTTTCAGGGGTTTCTCAGCTACAAGTGGAACTTTGGTGGCTCGTGCATGGCAGGCTAGGTCAAAACACAAACGGTCAGCACATCTGACAATCTCTTTTTTTTTTTTTTTTTTTTTTTTTTTTTGTGCTTTTTGGGTCACACCCGGCAGTGCTCAGGAGTTATTCCTGGCTCCAGGCTCAGAAATTGCTCCTGGCAGGCACGGGGGACCATATGGGGCGCCGGGATTCGAACCGATGACCTTCTGTATGAAAGGCAAATGCCTTACCTCCATGCTATCTCTCCGGCCCCACATCTGACAATCTCAATCCAGCCATAGAAAGTTTTGGACTCAGGGTCCCAGCAGTCACAAGTGTAATAGACCATCTCATTCTCCATGTGCTGCTGGAAGCTGAGCTTTTCTGGAGCTACTCCGACCTTCACCAGATAGAGGTAAATGCGGCCAATGAAATAGCCTAATACTGAGTTATTGATAATACCCTGTTCCACTGCATCCCCTAAGTGCATTTTCTGAGCAGACTGTCCGCTGACCTGGGCTTTTGCGGAATACAAAATGAGGTGGGAATACAAAATGAAGTGGTGGTTGGCCACTCTGGAAGTTGGGGTGGTCTTTCTCATTGGGATCTACAAAGTGCTCTATTCCCTGACTCTGATGAGTCTGGACCAAGGGGAAATCTCATTCCTAAAGGAGTTTCCAATCTGGGGCGCAGCAAAAGGCAACTTTCCTTGGTTGAATTCCAAAAGCCATTTAAAATTTAGGAAAATCTCCTGTGCAGTTTCTGGCTGCAGGTATCCAGGCATATTTCCTTCAGACCCAATGAAGGTCTTGAACATTAGGTTAAATGATACTGGAGGGGAGAGCTCATTTCCAGTAATGGGGGATTTCACATTATAGTTCACGAAAAGATCCCCAAGTTCTTGCTGCCCATAGTTATCAAGCTGGATCAAGACATTTTCCACCTCTGCTTTCTTCTCAGCTGAACACTTTTTATCAGACATCAACTGCTACAAATGAGCTTTCAATAGATGGTCAGCACGAAAACACTCTCCATTCTTCACATCTTTGACCATGAAGTCAACAAATTTGTCTACGTGGCCAGAGGTCGTTAGTACTGGCTCTGGCGTAAGCATGGTGCAGTAGATCTCTAAGATCTGCTCCTCCTGGATAAAGTGCTGCCACCACGTCTGAATAATATTGTTCTTCAAGGCACAGCCCACAGGCCCGAAGTCATAAAGGCCACTGACACCTCCATAAATAGCGAAGGCTTGATCATAGAAAAATCTCTTGAGAGTGTCTTCCATTTTTGCTCTGTCCATAATGTCATCTTTGGGCTGCAATGCCAACTCCTTCGCCTCCAGAACCCTCTTCCTGCCTTTGAGCTCAGCAACAACCCGGTCGATATCCACGTGGGGAGGGGAGCTTTATCTTCTTTCAGTTTCTGTACCAGATCTCCCTGCTGGCGCACAGCGAACCGGAGGGGGGCCAGCAGGACATCGGACCCAGCGTCGTCCATGCTGCTGGGTGTAGAAGCGGCATGGGCTCAGGCAGGCAAGCGGAGGGCCCAGCCTGGAGATTTTTAAAATTTTTTTAATTGAAACCATGTGAATTACAGATTTTTCATAGTTGGATTTCAGACATAAAGCGACAGTGAATTAGGGCCATTTGTATCATTGGTGTTGACCTCCCTCCACTGAAGTTCCCAGCGAACATCCTATACCTCTACTTTTTTTTTTTTTTTTTTTTTTTTTTGGTTTTTGGTTTTTGGGCCACACCCAGCAGCGCTCAGGGATTACTCCTGGCTCTACGCTCTGAAATCGCTCCTGGCAGGCTTGGGACCATATGGGATGCTGGGATTTGAACCACCGTCCCTCTGCATGCAAGGCAAACACCTTACCTCCATGCTATCTCTCCGGCCCCAATCTAGTTTTTAAATTGCATGTGAAAGAAAATCCAAATTCAGTTACGTATGTTTAAACAAGAAAGGGGAGTTACTTTGTTCATTGGACCACTTGATTTTTGTATACATTAAACTGGGCAGTGGTGAAACCAAAGATTTCAGATAATATGGGGGGTGTTATTTGAGTGTATTTGGTAGGAGGCCAGATTAGGACACAAGGGTGAGGAACCCTCCTTGAGGAAAACAGGATTCTTTCCTGCCTGATTCTCCTCCAAAGGGACAGTGGCCTATTCTTGCCTTCCAAACCTAATGGGAATGTGAATGACAGACACCAAGAAAACCTGCAGTTCAGTAGGTGGAATTTACTGGATCTGTGAGCTGAGAGAGGGTCTAGAAATGTTCACCCATGAAACTGGTTTCTGGTAGGAGAAATGAAAACAAAATTTGGATAGACAACCAGAATTTTTGTTGGGAGAAGCTCTAAGCAGGGCCTCAGATCTCCCTCCATGACACTGCCTGGCTTCTGGGAGCCTGATAGATGGCCATAGGATGTTGGGGGGCTACCGGGTGGTGCTTGAGAGACATAATGGTGCTTAGGACTTGAACCTTGGGACTAATGCATGCTTTGAGCTATCTCCCTGGCCCACATTCACAGTTAACACTTAAAAAAAATTTTTTTTTCAATTTTTGGACCACACCCAACATTCATACTCAAGAATAACTCCTTGCTTTGCATTCAGGGATCACCCCTGACAAGCTCAGGCTACCAGATGTGTGAAAACAAAGGGAGGGATTATTTTACACAGCCTAGTTCATTCCTTTGAATTGCCCCTACTCTCTCTGAGCATGCATGTTTGCTTCCCCTGGAAAACGACATATTTCTAAGTGCTCTTTTTAAGTGGGGAGATAATACCTCTTTGTCAGGAGCGAGTGTCTGTTTCCTTGTGGGAATCTAGGCCAGCTTTATGCTTGACTCAGGCAGAATTGATATCAGGACTTGCAAGACAAAATTAGTAAAGATGAGTCAGCTCCTGTCTGCTCTGGATCTCTTGGGATCAAGCTTTGGAGGGCTAAGCCTTCTGTAAGAAAATCTAGTTATTCTGAAACCACTATGCATGACAGACCATGAGAGAAATTCACTTTGAAATAGAAAGACGTCTACAGGGCTACATCATTCAGTCTCTTAGCTCATCAAGTCTTCCCAGGAGAGTTGTCAGACATAGGAGTGAGGAAAATTTTCACAGAACAACAACTATAGCATCGCAGTGTAACCTTATGAGAAACTTGGTGCTAGAATTTTCCACATTTTCACATTCCTGAACCACAGGAGTGGGGTAGGGGAGATGAGAGAGAATAGACAGGTACTCTCTGGAGTAATATATAGACAACTAATACTCTTCTCCACAGTATTGGATAAGTGGAAGCTAAAGAAGAGATTTCCTATTAAGCAGACAACCAATGGTGTTCATTGTCCCCAGAAGTAATGAATGTGTGAAAGAACAATTTAGTGCTTATAGAAATTAAAAGTCAAGTTGCTGGAGAGATAGGTCAAAAGATTTGTATATGTGTTTTGCATGTAAAAACCCCGAGTTTGAGTCCTGGCCTTTTATAGTCCCTTTGAACATGCCAGCAGAGACCCTGAAAACTGTATGAGTAGCAGTTCCTAAGGACTGCTAGGCATGGCCTCAAAACAAAAAGAAGCAGGTAAGACTCACGTTTTTTTCCATGCAGTGCTTATAATAACAAAATATTGCAGACAATTAAAACATCCACAATAAGGGGATATATATGGCTCTTGATGCTTCAAATATTGTGGCTATCAACTGTCTATAGAAATCATAGCATTTTGGGCCCAGAGAGATAGCACAGTGGCGTTTGCTTTGCAAGCAGCCGATCCAGGACCAAAGGTGGTTGGTTTGAATCCTGGTGTCCCATATGGTCCCCCGTGCCTGCCAGGAGCTATTTCTGAGCAGACAGCCAGGAGTAACCCCTGAGCACCGCCGGGTGTGGCCCAAAAACCAAAAACCAAAACCAAAAACAAACAAACAAAAAAAATCATAGCATTTTAAAGTTTTTTTGTTTCAAACACTGTTTAATTTTTTTGTTTTGTTTTTGGGTCACACCCAGTGATGCTCAGGGGTTACTTCTGGCTCTGCTCTCAGAAATTGCTCCTGGGGGCTGGAGAGATAGCATTTTAAAAAGGGCATTTGCCTTGCATGCAGAAGGATGGTGGTTTGAATCCCGGCATCCCATATGGTCCCCTGAGCCTGCCAGGAGTGATTTCTGAGAGTAGAGCCAGGAGTAACCCCTGAGCGCCCCTGAGTAACCCCCCCAAAAGAAATCACTCCTGGCAGGCTCGGGGAGCCATATGGGATACCAGAATTTGAACCACCATCCATCCTGAATCAGCTGCTTTCAAGGCAAATGCCTTACCACTGTGCTATCTCTCTGGCCTCATTTTTTTTTTTTTTTTTGGTTTTTGGTTTTTGGGCCACACCCGGCGGTGCTCAGGGGTTACTCCTGGCTGTCTGCTCAGAAATAGCTCCTGGCAGGCACGGGGGACCATATGGGACACCGGGATTCGAACCAACCACCTTTGGTCCTGGATCGGCTGCTTGCAAGGCAAACGCCGCTGTGCTATCTCTCCGGGCCTCTGGCCTCATTTTTAAATTTTTTTTAAATTTTATTTTATTGAAACAATTGTGATCCACAGAGTCCTTCATAGTTGAATTGCAGATATACAATGAGTCAGGGCCCTTCCCACCACCAGTATGAACCTCCCTTCACCAATGGACCCAAGATATATTCTATACCACCACTTTTTGCCCCCTGGCCTTCCAGTAAAACTGAGCTGTGATACGTTTATTAAAGTAGAATTCTTATAGGTGTGCCTTAGGTCCCGACTTTATATAACAATAGAGATGATTTAAAACAGTGTTTGAGGTATATATACACAATGGAATATTATGCAGCCATCAGGAGAGATGAAATTATGAAATTTTCCTATACATGGATGTACATGGAATCTATTATGCTGAGTAAAATAAGTCAGAGGGAGAGACATAGACACAGAATAGTCTCACTCATCTATGGGTTTGAAGAAAAATAAAAGACATTGTTGTAATAATGCCCAGAGACATAGAAATGAGGGCTGGATGGACCAGCTCACGACATGAAGCTCACCACAAAGAGTGATGAGTGCAGTTAGAGAAATAACTACACTGACAACTATCATAACGATGTCAATGAGTGAGGGAAATAGAAAGCCTGTTTCAATTACAGGTGGAGGGGAGGAGAAAGATGGGGGGCATTGGTGATGGGAATGTTGCACTGGTGAAGGCAGGTGTTCTTTTTTTTTTTTTTTTTGGTTTTTGGGCCACACCCGTTTGATGCTCAGGGGTTACTCCTGGCTATGTGCTCAGAAATCGCCCCTGGCTTGGGGGGACCATATGGGACGCCGGGGGATCGAACCGCGGTCCGTTCCTTGGTAGCGCTTACAAGGCAGACACCTTATCTCCAGCGCCACCTTCCCGGCCCCTAGGCAGGTGTTCTTTTATATGACTGAAACCCAACTACAATCATGTCTGTAATCAAGGTGCTTAAATAAAGATATTTTAAAAAAGTGTTTGGGGACCAGTGAGGTGGCGCTAGAGGTAAGGTGTCTGCCTTGCTAGCGCTAGCCAAGGAAGGACCGCGGTTTGATCCCCGGCGTCCCATATGGTCCCCCCAAGCCAGGGGCAATTTCTGAGCACTTAGCCAGGAGTAACCACTTAGCATCAAACAGGTGTGGCTGAAAATACCAAAAAATAAAAAAATAAAAAAAAAAGGTGTTTGGTGGATTACTTTATTTTACCACATATTCCTGCATTTTTCTATAAAACTAAGAAGAAAGGAATAAAGAAAGGTTGGAGGCATTTTTTAGTTTTAAAGAATATTTTAGGAGCCAGAGAGATAGCATGGAGGTAGGATGTTTGCCTTGCATGCAGGATGGTGGTTTGAATCCCGGCATCCCATATGGTCTCCCAAGTCTGCCAGGAACAATTTCTGAGTGTAGAGCCAGGAGTAACCCCTACCGGGTATGACCCAAAAACTAAACAAAAAATATTTTATATCATGACATATGTTTTTGGTATAATATGTTACCTTGTAAAAATAATGATACAGAGGGCTGGAGTGTTAGTACAGTGTGTAAGGTGCTTGCTTTGCATGTGGTTGACCTGGATTTAATCCCCATTAAATATGGTCCCCCTGAACCTGCCAGGAGTGATTCCTGAGAGCAGAGTCTGTAGTAAGTCTTGAGTGTCAATAGGTGTGGCCTAAAACAAACACAAACAAAAAAAATGAAAATAGAAAGAATAAAAATGGAACACTAGATATTTTTGTTTGTTTTTGTTCTGGGGCTACACCCAGCAGTGCCAAGAATTTACTCTTGGCTCTGTGCTCAGAGATCATTCTAGGTGGTCTTGGGGTACTATATGGAGTACAGGAGATTGAACCTGGGTTAGCTAATACAAGGCAGGCACCCTTTTTACTGTACTATCACTCCTATCCTGAAAATAATATTTTTAAAAGGTAAGTTTATTTGGAGTACTAATTACTTTATAAAAAACTTAGAAAAAGAATTAAACCTAAAATATGTATGAGAATATGGAGACAAAGATTAAGGTATTGAGTGTGTTCTTTGCATATGGGATTATTTTTTATCCCTGTCTCACATGGTCTTCCACACACTGCTAAGTGATTCCCAAGTTAAGAGCTGGAAATAGTCTCCCCCTTCCACTATGACACAAAACCAAACTAATAACTAACTATATTAAAAAACATAAACAGGGGCAGGTAGGGGTTAATGTACTTGCCTTGCATGTGGTTCACCCTAAATAATCCCTAACACTTTATATAGGCCCCAAGTATAAGCAAGCATGATCTCTGAGCACAGAGCCAGAAGTATGCCATAAGCACTGTGGGTATGGTTCCTAAACAAACATATATACACACACATATACATACAAACATACTGACATGTATATATACAAAAAAAAAGTTAATAATGACTGTATTAAGTGCTTTATGTACCTATCTCTGAGACCTGGCATTTGGCATAATTTTTTTTTGGTCACATCCAGCAGTGCTCAGGGGTTACTCCTGGCTCTACGCTCAGAAATCGCTCCTGGAAGGCCTGGGGGACCATATGGAATGCTGGGATTTGAACCACCATCCTTCTGTGTTTAAGGCAAACGCCTTACGGCTGTGCTATCTCTCCGGCCCCATAATTTTTTTTCTTTGGTTTTTGGGCCACACCCGGCGATGCTCAGAGGTTACTCCTGGCTGTCTGCTCAGAAATAGCTCCTGGCAGGCCCGGGGGACCATATGGGACACCGGGATTCAAACCAACCACCTTTGGTCCTGGATCGGCTGCTTGCAAGGCAAACACCGCTGTGCTATCTCTCCGGGCCCCAAAATTGACATTCTTAAAACTGCAGATTGTGTCATTTTCTCACATTCTTGCTAAAACTTCTTGTTTCCACATTTTAAAAACATTATTGTGGGGACATACCTAGTAATCGTTAGGCCAAGCAGCACTTATATTTGGACTCTTTTGATTGATTGATAACCATATTAACTTATTGAAAGATTGAAGATTGAATCTGCATTTCCCTGATGACTATTAATACTGGGTACCTCTTCATATATATTTTGCCATTTGTTTATCTTCTTCAGAAATTTAAATTGCAATTCAAATTAAGAGGAAATAAAATCAAGATAGTGAAGAGCTCTCTGTAAAACTCTTGCTCTTTGAGGCATTATTCATAGAAGACAAGAAACTAAAAAACTAAGTGCTTATTGGAAGAAAAAAATAGACCTCTATAAATAAATCTATAAATAAATTAGTAAATAATCTAAAAATGTACTAACTTCTAATTTTATTTTATTTTTATTTTTTCTCCCCCCCCTCCACTAACTTCTAATTTTAATGTGAATATGTTCTGGAGGCACAGTATGATGACACCTGTTAACAGCAAGGTATTGTATTAATTTTTGTTTGTTTGTTTGTTTTTGGGTCACACCCAGCAGCGCTCAGGTGTTACTCCTGGCTCTACACTCAGAAATCGCTCCTGGCAGACTCAGGGAACCATATGGGGAGCCGGGATTCGAACCACCATCCTTCTGCATGCAAGACAAATACCCTACCTCCATGCTATCTCTCCAGCCCCAAGGTATTATATTCTTGAGATTTTCTAAGAGAGTAGATCTGAAGTTCTCTCATCTCTCTTACACAATGAAGGTTCTGTTGTGTTGATTACCTTGACTTGATCATCATTTCACAGTACATATATATATTATATATGAATATATGTTTCAAAACATCCCATTGTATGTCAAGAAGAAAAAAGGTGTACAACACACATTTTCAAAGTGTTGACGGAAGTGGTTGTGGTTATGGGTGGGGGAGGGTGGTAGGGTTTGGTGTACTGTAGCATTCATTAGAGGAAGGGCAGAAAGAAGTACTGATTGAGTCACCATGTGGGTTGGATGTGGGGACATAATGGGGCAGGGGCTGGTGAGGTGGTCTAAAATAGGGAAAGTGTGTCTCAGCCATGACTTGAAGGAGACAGTGGATACCTGTCACTCGTAGATTTACCCTGTGTGCTTGTATTGAGAAATTGGAAGTAGGTTCTTAGACGTGGAACAGAAACTCCACAGGAAGAGCGAAGAACAGACACCTGGAGCGAAACTGAGCATGCAGCTGTCCAGCTGTTATAGAAAACTCAGCTTTTGGGTCAAAGTGATAGCACAGTGGTAGGCATTAGCCTTACATGCTGTTGACCTAGGACAGACATGTGTTCCATTTCTGGCATCCCATATGGTCCCCTGAGCCTGCAAGGAGCATTTCTGAGCACATAAACATGAGTAACCCCTGAGCACTACCGGGTGTGGTTCAAAAACCAAAATTTAACAAAGAAAGAAAACTCAGATTTTATGCCCAGTCTGTCTAATGAAAGAACAGGTACTCCTTGCTTTTCACTTCAGAGAATTGCTGCCAAGTTAAAGGAGTCAAAAGTTTCAGAGCTTAAGAACTCAAACACATTAATCGGAAAGACCCACATACACTGGTGTTCATGGTAGCTCTATTTTCAGTAGTCATGATGCAGAAACAACCCAAGTGCCCAACAACAGATGAGTAGGGAAAGACATTCTTAGCATATATGCACATTTGACAACTCTACAGCTCTGAGAAAAGATCATCTAAGAGAAGTGAGTCAGAGGTACATTCCTGATGATCTCACTCATCTGGGGAGTATAAAGAAACAAAGAGGGGCCGGGCGGTGGCGCTGGAGGTAAGGTGCCTGCCTTACCTGCGCTAGCCTAGGAGACGGACCGCGGTTCGATCCCCCGGCGTCCCATATGGTCCCCCAAGCCAGGAGCGACTTCTGAGCGCATATAGCCAGGAGTAACCCCTGAGTGTCACCGGGTGTGGCCCAAAAACCAAAAAAAAAAAAAAAAAAAAGAAACAAAGAAAGGTATTAGGCACCCCCCCCAGAGCAAACAAACCATGACCAATAGAACTAGGAACTGAGGGGTATATGGGGAATGGGGAAAGGAACTGCAGACTAATCGTGGGGGAGATCTTGAACCAGTGTTGGATGAATTGTTGTTGCAGCCTTGTAACCATAAGTCAATGACTTCAGTACTATTATAAGTTATGATACTTCAATTATAAAAAAAGGGGGGGTATTGGGAGATACTTCAAAGGGCTAGACATGATTGTAGTTGGGTTTTAGTCATATAAAGAACACCCTCCTTCACCAGTGCAGGAGGAAACCCAGATTTGATGTTTGATAGCCATGGTTTCCTGAGCTTAGGGAGTTGTTCCCAAGCACAGTTGGATGTGGCTTCCAAAAAAGTCTCATGTCTGGGAACTGTATAAAATATTCACTTCCTGGGAGCTGGAAAGATATAACAGAAGGGAGAATGTTTGACTTGCCATGGCTGTACTCAGTTCAATCACTGGCATCCCAAATGGTCTCCTGAGCACCACCAGGAACAATCACTGAGTTCAGAGCCAGGCATAAGCACTGAGTACAGCTGAGCATGGTCCCAAAACAAAAGTCAAAAAACTTGATTCTCTTGTAAATTGTAAAACAAAACAATTCACATGGCTCCTGATGAGTAGATACATCTCAAGTAAGAATCCAGAGTTGAAAAAAAAAAAAAAAGGATCCAGAGGTAAAAGAAGATAAATTTTAACATCTTAAAGCAGTTCCTGTCTGGCTAGTTTTGGATGTCAATACTGATTAGGGGAATTTGCAAGGAGATGGTTTTTCCTATATTCTGAGGAAACAGGTTTTATTTTAGAGGCTAATACAGATAACTAACTTCCTAAGATCTGACTAATAAATAGTGTAATAGTGTTTAGGAAATAACAAACTTATCTGAAAGATATGCAAATCTACCTGGTGAAGGTTTTCTCAATGGCCAATGCTATTTACTGGACAAAACTTTAGATGTACGTTCTGAGGCGAGAATTAGTTAGCAAATACTCAAAGTCCTTTAGAGATGTCCAAATATCAGAACATTTCTTTTTGTTTAAAACTGCAATGACATATAGAAGACAAAGAGAAATAAAGTTGTATTTGGGTATATTTTGGTGCTGAGTTTTTCAGGGAAAGAGAAATTAATCAAGGTTAGATTTGCCTAAAAAGACCCTTATGTTTGGAAGTAAAAGGTTCAACTATATACACACTTAATACAGCAGAAGGGAGTATCATATATAAGACAAATAACTGTTTGTATTAAGCATAAGAAATTTCACCTTTCACTATCAAAAGTCTTGGTCAGCCATCCACATTGAGGGACGACTTCTCAATTGACCTTCTGACAAGATTCATTAGATTGTGGTGGTGATAATCCCTGTTTTTTGTTTGTTTGTTTGTTTGTTTGTTTTTTGTATCTGCTTATTTGTATCTGCTTGGTTTTACCCAAAACAGAGATTTTTCTACTTACCATAGTCTATATGTCTCAAGCATATAAAATCCTTGGGTTGGACTGGCTCAGGATAGGCCTTTCATCCTTACTTCATCGTCCATGGGTGGTCTCTGTATTCAATAAAAACTGCAGTGCAGGCAGGCAGCTCTCTCTCACTCTCTCTGCTTGATGAGACAGAGTGCTACTCAGCAACACATATTTCACTTTCAGCTTTCTTTGGATTATTTTTTGTTGCAGCCATTGCTCCAGACCCACCTTCCTTGGATGAAAATATAGCATTTGGGGCCATTACATCTGGTGTACTGAACAGGGACCTGAGAAGGCCCCAGTGATAATGGCAATTCCACCAAGAAACTCTGGATTCCATTAGAACCTCATCAGAAGCACAATCCTTATAAATGATGAAACCAAATCACAGATTTCTGCTGAAGGAATAAGGAACATCCAAGCTGAAGCATTCCTACTCCTCCAAGATCCAACACAGATTACTCAAGAGAAAGAGAAAAGGAAACTCACAGCAACTAACAGCAGGTAATTGGGACAACAAGTCTACATATCACTCTAAAGCAGAGACTACAGGAATTAGAAATGATCAGATTCAAATTTTCTGTTCCGTTTTAGGAGGAACTGGTCCACTTCTCACTTGACTTTGTAATTTAGGAAACACTGTTACATTAATTCAATATTACAGTGTCTGTGTAACGCTTCCTGTTTGGCTGATTATTTCAACTAAAACCATTACCAGGATGGTATTAATAGGTCAAATCTAGGCATAAATTGAGACATAAAGGTAAAGTGTCAGAAGAATTTGGCCTAATTATGATATTCCTGTGGGCAATACAGCACAGGCATATTAGCCCAAAAGACTTTTAAGAACCCTGGGAAGGGGCCGGAGAGATAGCATGGAGGTAGAGCGTTTGTTTGCCTTGCATGAAAAAAGATGGTGGTTCGAATCCTGGCATCCCATATGGTCCCCCGAGCCTGCCAGGAGCGATTTCTAAGCGTAGAGGCAAGAGTAACCCCTGAGCGCTGCCAGGTGTGACCCCCCCAAAAAACAAGAACCACTGGGAAGATCCATGACAGTTTTTAGGGTGCAGCCAACAAGATTCATATGAACTATTTCTATTTCTGATGAATGGTCTCCACGAAGACCTGAATAAAGCTGATAGGCAGAGAAGACATGAAAAGGAAATAATGATGGTCTCAGTGACTTGAAAGGAGCAGAGCATATTTGGTAAAAACACAAGCAGCTCAATGAATCTATTATTATTACATGTTTTCAAGGTAGTTCAGTCCAGTGCCACAGTCCAGTGTTGCATCTCTCACAAAAAGTCTTGGATATTTGAGACATTTATGCCTCTATCTCTGCCACTAGCATCGATAAGCAAATATATAATTCAGGATTGCCTCAAGTGATTTTTCAAAAAAGAAAAACTGACAGATAACAAAAGGTTTTATTGCAATCACTGCATAGCTCTCAGAGGGATTCTCTAAGAAAGATAGAATTTGGAAATTACCACCTGTTCTTTTAATATATCTGAAATGCTTTTCATACAAGGGCAAGTGGAAGCAAAAATGACATACCTGGGCTGGAGTGATAGCATAGCAGTAGGGGGTTTGCCTTGTACATGGCCGATCTGGAACGAACTGGGTTTGATTTTTGGCATTCCATATGGTCTCCAGAGCCTGCCAAGAGTGACTTCTGAGTGCAGAAACAAGAGTAATCCCTGAGCACTGCCGGGTGTAGCCCAAAAACAAAATTACAGACCTATGTGGACTTCCTCTTAGAAAACCTTGACTTTTCATAGGATGTTATTGATTCTAAGAACAACTTGAAGAAATCAAACTTATTTACTGTTTTGAATCATTATGATTAGATAGACAGAGCTCATTACATTGCCTACTTAAAAATTCAGCAAGACAACACTGATTTAATTAGATGATCACGAAGTTTTGGATATCCCCAACCCTTCTGTGAAATCTTCAGCAGCTTATGTACTCTTCTATACTTATAATGGGACCTATAGCAATGAATACAGCTGCATAAATTAAAGCAGGTGATCAGCTAATTTTCTTTTAAGATGTCTGCAATAATGCTTTGGTCCACAGAAATCTCTGGAGAAGTGATTTGGATGTCATGGACTCCGATTACAGTGCTCATTATAAGAATGTTTTAGTAACTTTTTTTTTTGTCACACCCGGCAGCGCTCAGGGGCTACTCCTGGCTCTACGCTCAGAAATTGCCCCCGGTATGCTTGGGGGACCGTATGGGATGCCGGGATTCGAACCACCATCCTTCTGCAAGCAAGGCAAACGCCCTACTGCTGTGCTAAATCTCCGGCGCCTAGTAACTTATTTTCTTCTTCTTTTTTTTTTTTTTGGTTTTTAGTTTTTGGTTTTTGGGTCTCACCCGGCAGTGCTCAGGGGTTACTCCTGGCTCCATGCTCAGAAATCGCTCCTGGCAGACTTGGGGGACCATATGGGATGCCGGGATTCAAACCGATGACCTTCTGCATGAAAGGCAAACGCCTTACCTTCATGCTATCTCTCCGGCCCCGACTTATTTTCAAACTAGTATGTTGCAATAATATTCTAATGTTTTTTTTTTTTTGGTTTTTTTTTTTTTTTTGGTTTTTGGGCCACACCCTGTGACGCTCAGAAGTTGCTCCTGGCTTCTTGGGGGACCATATGGGACGCCGGGGGATCAAACTGCGGTCCATCCTAGGCTAGCGCAGGCAAGGCAGGCACCTTACCTCCAGCGCCACCGCCCGGCCCCTATTCTAATGTTTTTGTTCCCAGAAGTCTATGGAGAAAGAAGTTTGAGCCCCCAGACATACATTACAGTGCTCTATATTCTAAACTCTCATAGAGTGCCCATTATAAGAATGTTTTAGCAATCTGTTTTTTTTTGTTTGTTTGTTTTTTTGTTTTTTTTTGGTTTTTGGGCCACACCCGGCGTTGCTCAGGGGTTACTCCTGGCTGTCTGCTCAGAAATAGCTCCTGGCAGGCACGGGGGACCATATGGGACACCGGGATTCGAACCAACCATCTTTGGTCCTGGATCGGCTGCTTGCAAGGCAAACGCCGCTGTGCTATCTCTCCGGGCCCCTATCAATCTGTTTTTAATTTAAATACATCTGCTAAAATGTTTTAATTTTTTCACAGTTGTTTATGGGAAAGGAACTGAGTACTCTGGACTTGCACTACAGTGCTCAGTACACTTAACTCTTATTACAGTGCTCATATAGAATGTTTAGCAACTTATAAAAAAGATTTTTGATATGCTTAAGAAAGGATATGAAAAAACTGGTTTAGTCTGATATATGCATAATCTAATCTATGATGCTTTACAGCCAAGTCTAAAATTTCCTCCCTACCTTATTAGCAGACTTTATATTCATGACGTGCTTTGGCCTATTCCTATTTACTGTCATCAATGAGTCAATTTTACATCTGAAACATACTGATAGACCTACTATGTATATGTGTGAATGTGTGTGGTGGCCATCTTTATGTTAGTTTAATGTCTGTCTGTGTCATATGTTATGTCTGTCTGTGTTGCACATAGTTCTTCTACCTTCCCTCTCCCCTGCCTGCCATTCTGCAAAATGTTTTTTTTGTTTGTTTGTTTTTTGGGTCACACTCGGCTGTGCTCAGGGGTTACTCTTGGCTCTATGCTCAGAAATAGCTTCTGGCAGGCACAGGGGAATCATGAGATGCCGGGATTGGAACCACCATCTTTATGCAAGCAAGGCAAATGCCCTACCTCCATGCTATCTCTCCGGCCCCTGCAAAAACTTTTTTATTGTTTCTCCATGCTCACTTATCCTGGATTTGTTGCTCCCCCTATGAAACCTCTTTACCCCTACAGATCAATATCCCTTGTGCTCTGAAATACCACCCCACTTCTACACGCTCCTGCCCAACTCCCACACCCCATCAACCTCTCGTCGCTGTGGACAGCTGCTCATACCGACCAGCTTCTTAAGTAGGCCTTGGCTCAGGGACTGATCTCAGCCCATAACTCTACCCAGCAGCTGCAGGCCATTTCCACCATCTACTTAATTGCCACCAACAGATAGATCATCTCGTTAGATGAAGCAGTATTAAAGACTCTACCCACCTTGGACTTATTCAACAGACCATAGGGAATATGTGTATATCTTTATATATATTTTCTCTTGTGCATTTTTTTGTTTTGTTTTTTTGTTTGTTTTGGGGTCACACCCGGCATTGCTCAGGGGTTACTCCTGGCTCTATGCTCAGAAATCGCTACTGGCAGGCCCGGGGGACCATATGGGATACTGGGATTTGAACCGATGACCTTTTGCATGAAAGGCAAATGCCTTACCTCCATGCTATTTCTCCAGCCCCCTCTTGTGCATTTCTAAATTGGGGAACAATATAACTCCTTTGTACTTGTTCAGCAGAAAATAGGGGGTATGTGTAGTTATATATTTCTTGGGGAACAGTGTTGTTGTTTACCTATGTATGAGGAATTATAGAGAATGACATCAACTGAGGAATAGATTTTGCAACCTAGTCATAGTTCCCTGGTGTCCCAATAGTACTTTGTGGCATTAATTTTTTTCCTTTTTGTATAGACCCAGTACATTTTACTGGGGATCTTTTGTGTGTGTGTGTGTGTGTGTGTGTGTGTGTGTGTGTGTGTGTGGTTTTTGGGTCACACCCAGCAGTGCTCAGAGGTTATTCCTGGCTCCAGGCTCAGAAATTGCTCCTGGCAGGCATGGGGGACCATATGGGACGCCAGGATTCGAATCGATGACCTTCTGCATGAAAGGCAAACGCCTTACCTCCATGCTATCTCTCCGGCTCCTTACTGGGGATCTTATGTGAGAGAGGAGTTCCAAAATTTATGTGCTGCAGAAAGGTCTTTTACTATGGACATTTGTCATATATATGTATATACATATATACATATACATATATATAAATATATATAAATAAAAATATTTGATTTTTTTTCTTTTTTTTTTTGTTTTGTTTTTGGGTCACACCCAGCATTGCTCAGGGGTTACTCCTGGCTGTCTGCTCAGAAATAGCTCCTGGCAGGCACGGGGGACCATATGGGACACCGGGATTCAAACCAACCACCTTTGGTCCTGGATCGGCCGTTTGCAAGGCAAACGCCGCTGTGCTCTCTCTCCAGGCCCAAAATATTTGATTTTTGGGCTACATCCAGAGGTGCTCAGGGGTTATTCCTAGCTCTGTGATCAGAAATCACTCCTGGCAAGCTCAGGGGACCATATGGGGTGCTGGAGAATCGAACCTGGGCCTATTCTGGGTTGGCAGCATGCAAAGCAAATGCCCTACCACTGTGCTATCTGGCCCCAACATTTATTATATTCACTTGAATTGAGCTGTACACCCTAAACTTTGGGTTCCATCACCAGAACCAAGAAAAGGTTTTGTGCCACCCTGACAACAAGGAATCCAGTACAGGCTTTGAGCCATCCTGGTAAGGACTTGCAAACCTGGGCATACTTCATGACTCCCTGACAATGATATAGAACTTGTGATATCCCAAGAACTCTAGTACTATGCCTACAATGACAGCTGCCATGCGAAGAACTTTTGTGGGACTCTCTGGGGTTAAGCAAAAATTAAACTCTCTGAAGGCTACAGTTGGAATGTTTGACCAAATGCTCCCTGAGAAAGGTCACCCTGCCCCTATTTAGGCTTAAAAGTTTCTTTTTTCTTTTCCTTTCCTTTCCTTTCCTTTCCTTTCCTTTCCTTTCCTTTCCTTTCCTTTCCTTTCCTTTCCTTTCCTTTCCTTTCCTTTCCTCCTTTCCTTCCTTTCCTTTCCTTTCCTTTCCTTTCCTTTCCTTTCCTTTCCTTTCCTTTCCTTTCCTTTCCTTTCCTTTCCTTTCCTTTCCTTTCCTTTCCTTTCCTTTCCTTTCCTTTCCTTTCCTTTCCTTTCCTTTCCTTTCCTTTCCTTTTCTTTTCTTTTCGTGTGTGTGTGTGTGTGTGTGTGTGTGTGCGTGTGTGTGTGTGTGTGTGTTTGGGTCACACCTGGCAGTGCTCAGGGGTTACTCTGGGCTTTATGCTCAGAAATCCTCCTGGCAAGCTCAGGGGACCATATGGGATGTCGGGACTCGAACCACTGCCCTTCTGCATGCAAGGCAAACACCCTACTTTCATGCTATCTCTCCAGCCCCTGGCTTAAAAGTTTTTTTTTTTTCCCTAGATTTTATTGTGCCTATGCAAAATAACAACCACTTTTATCGCTCTTATTTGGGAGTTCTTGCTCAAGGTTCTAAAGTTCTAGAGTTCTAAAGTTCTAGAACTTTAGTATATAATCTATTCTGGTTTATCTCAGATTTTCTGCTTTTCAGTACAAAAAAGGGGGAATTGTTGGTTTACAAGTTACAACTTGGTTTCACTCAAAACAAATATCATCCCTGGTATTTTTGTTTGTTTACAACTTGATTTGACTCAAAACAGATTTTCCTACTTACCATATTTTACATATCTCAAGCAAATCCTAGTGGAACAGGCTCAGGATAGGCCTTCTGTCTTTACAGCCGCAGCAAGGGATGGTCTCTGTACTCAATAAAAACTGCAGTTTAGGCAGGCAGCTCTCCCTCTCTCAGCTTGACAAGATAGGTTGCTACTTGGCCACACATATTTTACTCTCAGCTTTGTTTGGATTCTTTTCTGAGGTGACCCTTGCTCCATACTGACCCTTCTTGGGTGGAAATATGGTGTTTGGGGCTATTACAAATGCTCAATTATATCTTGTCTTTGATTTCTGTGGAGAAAGAGAAGATACTGGGGATATCAGTCATCTTACAGCCTCTCTTATAGACAGAGCTTAAAAGAATATAAATATAAAAGTAACTATATTAAGAGAGGGCATGGAGGTAGGGCGTTTATCTTACATTCAGAAGGTTGGTTAGAATCCTGGCATCCCATATTGTCTCCCATGCCTGCCAGTGGCAATTTCTGAGCAAAGAGCCAGGAGTAACCCCTGAGTGCTGCTGGGTATGACCCAAAACCAAAAAAAAAAAAAAAAAAAGAAGTGAGGAAGAGAAAAGACTTAATAAAAATTCTTTAGGCCCGGGCCTTGTGGAAGGAAATTATAAAGAAAGGACTAGAAAAAAATAGTCATTGAGTGTATTGGTATTTATTGCTATGTGACAAATGATTATCTTGTTATTATTTGCTTTGTAATAAACTTTTTGACTTATGATACTCTCACTCATGACAGCTTAATCATAGAAGTCAGATGCTTGTCACAATATAGGGCTAAATTCTCTGATCAGTAGTACATAGTATACATCAAGGTGTCAATTGGGCTGAATTTCCACCTGAAGGCTCTGGAGAACCTTTTGTATTTTTTTGTTTGTTTGTTTTGTTTTGTTTTTGAGTCACACCCGGCTGCGCTCAGGGGTTACTCCTGGCTCTACGCTCAGAAATTGCTCCTGGCAGGCTCAGGGTTCATATGGGATGCTGGAATTTGAACCACCGTCCTTCAGCGTCTAAGGCAAATGCCCTACCGCTTCACTATCTCTCCAGCCCCAAGCCTTATGTATTTTTTTTTTTTTTTGGTTTTTGGGCCACAGCCGGCGGTGCTCAGGGGTTACTCCTGGCTGTCTGCTCAGAAATAGCTCCTGGCAGGCACGGGGGACCATATGGGACACCGGGATTCGAAACAACCACCTTAGGTCCTGGATCGGCTGCTTGCAAGGCAAACACCGCTGTGCTATCTCTCCGGGCCCGCCTTATGTATTTTTTTAATACATAAATAATTGGGCTGAGAGAGTGTACAGCAGCAGGGCGTTTGCCTTGCACGCAGCCAATTCAGGACAGACTGTGGTTTGAATCCTGGCATCTCATATGGTTCCCTGTGCCTGTTTGAGTCACCATGAGATACAGTTACAAAACTGTTTATGATCGAGTTTTGGTCATACTATGTCCAACAAGGGCATATTTCCAGTCACTAATGTCCCCAGTTTCTCTCCTGTACTCCCTCCCTGTCTTTTCCTCTGTTTGCCTCTATGGCAGATACATTTCTTCTCTTTCTTTTTTTTTTCCTTTCTCCTATTTTTTCTTTTAAACACTATGGTTTGCAATATTGTTACCAAAGGGGTATTATGCATATTTATCTCCTTTCAACATCCAGTTCTTGTCCAAAGATATCATTTTCAAGTCTAAATATCTTCGTGCTCCTTTCTCTGCCTTTCCCTGATCTTTGTGGCAAGCTTCCTTCCATGAAGTGGTCCTGCTGGCCCTCAACTCTATTGTATTTGGTTATTAATACCATACTATATCCATCTGTATACATAATTATTCCACATAAAATAAATAATTATATATATAAATATTTCATGTATATCCAACAGATAATTGTTATCATTCTATGTTCAAGATCTTTCTTATTGGCAGAACTCAGTTCCTTGAAGCTGTGGGATTAGGGGTCCCTTTCTTCTCTAGCTAGTTATCTGCTAGCCAGGGCCACTCTCAGCTTCTAGAAGCTGTTGGCATTCCTTGATATGTGTGGGTTTCAGTATCTCTAATCCAGACAGAGCACATCAAATTCTTGTGCTTTTAATTTGAGTTTCTTCTTTCAAGGCCAGCTGTAGGAAATCCTCTGCTATAAAGTGGACAGGAGATTAGGTCAGGCCTGCCAGGATCATCTTTTTATCTTCAGGTCAACTGTGCTCTGTAACATGATCTAATTATGGAAGTGAAATCTAATATAGTCTTAGTCCTGGGTATTATAGCTGTGGTGGGAAATCTAGGGGCAACATCTTAGAATTTTACCAAGCATAGTAATCTTGAGATAAACTGAGAAAGGTTTTGAAATGGGAAAAAAGTGAAGTCACAGCTCCAAAAGTTAGATTTGACATGGGATGTTTGGAGACAGTGACTATGTTTCTAATTTTCCCAATAATCTTCCTAGCTTCCTTTTACTCAGGACCTCTTGCTTTGCTGGGTGCTCAGCAATATTTGCATCAGTTGTATCGTCTAAGTTTAAGAGATATTCCAGGTAGAGAGAAAAAGAGTCACTTTCCAGAGTTTTCTTGTCATTGATGAGGACGGTCAGGCGCTGCACTTTAAGTTAGAATTCTTTGCAGTTTAAACAATGGGTTTGAAGGATTTTCTGGGCCTAAACTGCCAAGGACATTGATGTTTTCCTGTGGAGGACCTTTAAGGGTGCATTGGAATGTCAGAGATGAGGGGTGCAGGAGTGGGTATGGGTGAATAATGGGGGAGGAGAATACAAGACTGAATGTGCACTGTGGTATTTTAAGAAGGTTATTCTGGGGCCCAGAGAGATAGCACAGCGGCGTTTGCCTTGCAAGCAGCCAATCCAGGACCAAAGGTGGTTGGTTCGAATCCCGGTGTCCATATGGTCCCCCGTGCCTGTCAGGAGCTATTTCTGAGCAGACAGCCAGGAGTAACCCCTGAGCACTGACGGTTGTGGCCTCCCCCCAAAAAAAAGAAGGTTATTCTGGCTAGTTAGGGGGAGCCTGAACTATAAAATTGATTCTTTTGTTTTGTTTTGTTTTTAGGCCACACCCGGTGACGCTCAGGGGTGATTCATGCTGTGTGTGTGTGTGTGTGTGTGTGTGTGTGTGTGTGTGTGTGTGTGCGTGAACTATAAAATTGGAAGTACATATGTAACATTAAAAAACTTAATGGGAGGGCCAGAAAG
The DNA here is from genome assembly GCF_024139225.1 of Suncus etruscus. Classification (NCBI taxonomy): domain Eukaryota; kingdom Metazoa; phylum Chordata; class Mammalia; order Eulipotyphla; family Soricidae; genus Suncus; species Suncus etruscus. The sequence goes on along the minus strand of NC_064862.1, from coordinate 51,147,652 downwards.
AAAGCATGGAGGTAGGATTTGTCTTGCATGCAGAAGGACGGTGGTTTGAATCCCGGCATCTCATATGGTCCCCTGAGCCTACCCGGAGCAATTTCTGAGCGTAGAGCCAGGAGTAATCCCTGAGCTCTGCCGGGTGTAACCCCAAAACAACAACAAAAACCAATGGGGGGGGGGAGCAGAGCGGTGGCATTGAGCCGTAAGGTGTCTGCCTGGCAGTAGCCTAGGATGGACCTCGGTTCAATCCCCAGGCGTCCCATATGGTCACCCAAGCCAGGAGCGATTTCTGAGGGCATAGCCAGGAGTAACCCCTGAGTGTCACCGGGAGTGGCCAAAAAGACCAAAAAACAAAACAAAAAAACCCAATGGGATAGAAGTGATAGGACAGTGACTAGGGACATTGCTCACGCATGGCCAACCAGAATTCAATTTCTGGCACCCCAAGAACCACCAGAAATGAGTTATGAGCACAGAGCCAGAAGGAAACCATGAACACCATGGAGTGGGGCTCAAAACCTAAAAACCAATCAATAAAATTTACACATCTTGTCTGACCGGGCCTCTGAATCACACGTTGATTAGTAGGAAATTCGTTGAACAAAAGCCACGTCCCTAAGTATAAGTGGGAGTAGAGTGAGAGTTACTGAGAATAGAATCATCTAGAGCTTCGCTTCTCTTCTGTAAAATAAGGAGCACAGAACATTGCTTTGGTGCAGTTAACTCTGCCGCGTTTCCGGGCAGAGGAGCTGGGCACAGGAAAGGACTTTCTCTGAATCTTCTGCATGCACCATCCTGAAGCCCAATAATCTTTTTTGGAATATACATCATACTTCATCCTGCTACCATTTTCTGGGATGAGGTTGAAGTTCTCTGCTCCCCCAGCTCTGACCCAACTTCACTGGCCAGTGACCATACTTGTTCTCTGGTCCCCTTGGGGTTGAAAGCAGAGAGATGGTTGTGGCCCTTCCAGATCTGAACAGTCACTGGGGCACATGTTGGGAGGTTGACTTGGTGGGTGGTATGTTTTCTGCAATCTCTTCACCTGTTTATTCAGCATTTTGGAGTGAGGGGCTCATAGCTTCACAGATCACCCCTCTGCTTTAAATTGGGGGTGCGGGAGATGCTTGCCATAGTTTTTGGCAGGGGAGCACACTCTGAAATGCAATGGGTAGCAATATCTCTTGGTGATGCTCAGGGTAACATATGAGATGCCAGAGATAGAACCCAGGTCAGATGTGTACAAGGCCAGCACACTCCCCAATGTGTTATACCTACTTGGCATGTCTTTTTTGCTCCTAGTCAGTCTGTTAGCTGGCAGGATGGTCTTTAGTAAAATGCTGAGCTCCCAAACTTCCAAAAGGGGTTCTACATTCTACCCAAATATTGCATGAAGTACATACCACTAAAGAAACAAAAAAATAGGCCCCGAGAGATAGCACAGCGGCGTTTGCCTTGCAAGCAGCCAATCCAGGACCAAAGGTGGTTGGTTCGAATCCCGGTGTCCCATATGGTCCTCTGTGCTTGCCAGGAGCTATTTCTGAGCAGACAGCCAGGAGTAACCCCTGAGCACAGCCGGGTGTGACCCCAAAAAACCCCAAAACAAAACAAAAACAAAAACAAAAATATAAAAAGAAAAGAAAAAAAACAAAAATACCAAAAAGGGTTGGAGAGATAGTACTTTAGCTAATGTGCTTGTCTTGCACGTGGATGACTCTAGTTTGAGCCGTGGCATCACATAAAACCTCTGACCACTTCCAGGAATGATCCTTGAGCACAGATCCATGAGCAAGCTCTGAGCACTTCCAGGAATGATCCTTGAGCACAGATCCAGGAACAAGCTCTGAGCACAGACAGTTGTGGCCCCAAAACAAAAATAAATAAATAAATAAAAATGCCAAGAAATATTCTGGTGGCAGGTATGGCACAGTGATATCACATTCCTGAAACATCTATCTATCTATCTATCTATCTATCTATCTATCTATCTATCTATCTATCTATCTATCTATCTATCTATCTCTCTCTCTCTCTATATATATATTTTTTTTTTTTTTGATTTTTGGGTCACACCCAGCAGTGCTCAGGGGTTACTGCTGGCTCTATGCTCAGAAATCGCTTCTGGCCAGGCTCGGTGGACCATATGGGATGCCAGGATTCGAACCACTTGTCCTTGTATGCAAGGCAAACGCCCTACCTCTATGCTATCTCTTCAGCCCTTAAACATCAATATTAATAGTTTTGTAAGGTGACTAAGAAAAAATTTTTTTCAAAGTACCATAAAAGGTACTTTCAGAGAGAGGCTGACAAAGAAAGGAATAATAAGCTTGACATTAGTCCCTTTAGCTCCACTTTTTTTTTTTTTTTTTGGTTTTTGGGCCACACCCTGTGCCGCTCAGGGGTTACTCCTGGCTATGCGCTCAGAAGTTGCTCCTGGCTTCTTGGGGGACCATATGGGACACCGGGGGATCGAACCGCGGTCCGTCCTAGGCTAGCGCAGGCAAGGCAGGCACCTTACCTCCAGCGCCACCGCCCGGCCCCTAGCTCCACTTTTTAAAACTTTATGTACTTATTGTGCTACTATAAATCATGTGAAACATGATATCCACAGCACTGAGTTACATCCCAGCATTTTCCAAACTTCTGAACAAGTAATCACAGTTCATTTTACAGGGAGGATCTGAGTATCTGGTGGTATCATGTGAAAACTTATACAAAATGCAAGGGTTCCGTTTCCTCATCTATAAAATGGGGGAGAGTAAGAGAGCACATACTGACTATATCTAACATTAATAAGCAGTGATACAAAGCCTAGGATTTAGAAAACACTAAGTAAATTTCAGCTTAACTAGATATAGAAAACCAATGTCAATAAAGACATAGAAGCAGAAGCAAAGAGTGAAGGTCTTATGAGAAGGGAAGATAAAAGATTTAGTGCGGGGCCGGCAAGGTGGCGCTAGAGGTAAGGTGTCTGCCTTGCAAGTGCTAGCCAAGGAAGGACCGCGGTTCCATCCCCCGGTGTCCCATATGGTCCCCCCAAGCCAGGGGCAATTTCTGAGTGCATAGCCAGGAGTAACCCCTGAGCATCAAACGGGTGTGGCCGAAAAAAAGAAAAAAAATTAAAAAAAAAAAAAGATTTAGTGCATGTATATGATGAACAGAAATGGCTTTAAAAACTGTACAAGATAGGGCCGGGTAGGTGGCGCTGGAGGTAAGGTGTCTGCCTTGCAAGCGCTAGCCAAGGAAGGACCGCGGTTCGATCCCCCGGCGTCCCATATGGTCCCCCCAAGCCAGGGGCGATTTCTGAGCACATAGCCAGGAGTAACCCCTGAGCGTCAAACGGGTGTGGCCCAAAAACCAAAAAAAAAAAAAAAAAACTGTACAAGATAAAGGGCCAGAGTGATAGTACAGTGGGTAGGGTGCTTGCCCCAGCATCCCATATGGCCTTGAAGGCACTGTCAGGAACAATTCCTGAGTGTGACAGAAGTCACCCCTGTGCCCCACCAGATGTGCCTCCCCCAAATGTACAAGATAACACCTAAATAACTTAACCTCTTGCAAAAGGAAGGCTGTCTAGAAATATTTTCATTGAACTTGAGCATCTTCTGTTTGGAAGTATTAGTGAAAGTGTTTCCTTCAGAATAGGGAAGTTTGAACAAAAGAGAAGTAGAGGTGAAGAAGACATTCAGAATTTTCTAACCCAAAGTATTGTGGGAGAAGTTAGGTAATTTCTCTCTCTCTCTCTCTCTCTCTCTCTCTCTCTCTCTCTCTCTCTCTCTCTCTCTCTCTCTCTCTCTCTTTGGTTTTTGGGCCACAACCGGTAATTCTCAGGGGTTACTCCTGGCTACGAGCTCAGAAGTTGCTCCTGGCTTGGGGGACCATATGGGACACCGGGGAATCGAACCGTGGTCCGTCCTAGGCTAGCGCTGGCAAGGCAGACACCTTACCTCTAGCGCCACCGCACCTGGCCCCTAATTTGTGTCTCTCAAAATAGAAAATGCACACATCTTTGCACTGACATCTAATTTCTGGTACTTGTCTTAGATAAAAACACATGTGCACAGCACAGAAGCAAGTACAATGTGTTTTTATTGCACTGTCTTTTAAATGGTGTAAAACAGAATTTGGGGGCTGAGTGATAGAACAGCGGAGAGGGCACTTGCCTTGTTCTTGGTTGACCTGAGTTGGATTCTCTGTATCCCATATCTAGAGCTCTACCAGGAGTGATGCCTGAGTGCAGAGCCAGGAATAACCCCTGAGCATTGCCTGGTGTGGCCCAAAACACAAAAACAACAACAAAAATGACCAAACAAATAACACTTCCCCCCAAAAAGCCAACCCAAAATCTACATGGTCATCATTAGGAAATGTTTAATAAAAAATGATTTACTTACACGAAAAAAAAAAGAAATAAGAAAAAAAAAAGAGAGAGAAAAAAAAATGATTTACTGGGCCCGGAGAGATAGCACAGCGGCGTTTGCCTTGCAAGCAGCCGATCCAGGACCAAAGGTGGTTGGTTCGAATCCCGGTGTCCCATATGGTCTCCCGTGCCTGCCAGGAGCATTTCTGAGCAGACAGCCAGGAATAACCCCTGAGCACTGCCGGGTGTGACCCAAAAACCAGAAAAAAAAAAAAGATTTACTGTTGAAGTGGGAAGTACAGCTTGAAGAGGCTTGCCTAGCCCATTCCAGGACCAGCATCTCATATAATCTTTGAACCCTTCCAGGAATGTTGTGTTCCCTTAGCTGGGAGTAACTCTGAGCACAAAGATAGGAAAAAGCCCTGAACACTGCTGTGTGTTGACCCAAAATCAAAAATAAAATAAAGAGGAAAGTGTTATAGTATGCAATGGAATACCATGCTGCCATTTAAAAGAAAGAAAAAGATAAGTAGGGAATTTTCATTTAAAGGGAAAGGGGAGAGTGAATTTTCAGGAAAATGAATTTTAAATAAATATGACATGACAAAGTGTCCACTGTTAGCTGTGTCTGAGTCACAGAATGAAAGTTCCTCTGCATTTCTGTTGCTAAAGAGGTGTGTGTGTGTGTGTGTGTGTGTGTGTGTGTGTGTGTGTGTAGAGACAGAAAGAGAATGAATGAATGTCTATTCATGTGTCTCTATGTACATCTCTATTTGAAGGTTTTACTAAAAACCCTTTCATGTATTACAGAGAGAAAGCGGAATGTGTTTTTGGTTTTTTATTACATATTTGAGCGTCTTGGGCGAAAGGGAAGGCGAGCTGTCCTGGAGACTAGGACTCCCAGGTCTCTCTCTCCCCGACCTCACCCCGTTGCGGTAGCCCTGCGGAGGGGGCGGAGCTAGTCGGGGGCGTGTCCCAGAGGAGAAGGCGTGGCCCCGAGAAGGAGGGCGTGTCCAGAAGAAGGCGTGGCCCGCGGCGCTCCCGTCCGCTCCGCTTTGCTCCTACCATGCCCTTATAAGGAGCGCCCCGGCCTCGGACTCGGGAATCCGGGCGCGATCCCGGCGGCGCGGTTTTGGATCTCAGGCCCCGCCCTTGGGAATGAGAGCAGGAGGGGCGTGGCCACAGCGCAGGGGGCGGGGCAGGATCAGAGAGGAACCAATAGGAAGCGCTCTTCGGGTCTGTGCCGCTCTGCCATTGGTCGAGGTGACGTGAGTGAGGCGGGGTGTCCGCCGCTGGGTGGTTACGCGGAGGGAAACCCGCACTGGGCGGACTAGTCGCCGCCGCCCGCCGCCGGGAGTCGTTCGGTGCGTCCGCGGGGTGCCAGGCGCGCAGTGGATCCCCGTTTTCTCGTGGCTCGCGGCCCGCCGCCCCTGCAGCCGCCACCATGCCGGTGTTTCACACACGCACGATCGAGAGCATCTTGGAGCCGGTGGCGCAGCAGATCTCGCACCTGGTGATCATGCACGAGGAGGGCGAGGTGGACGGCAAAGCCATCCCGGACCTCACGGCGCCCGTGGCCGCGGTGCAGGCGGCCGTCAGCAACCTGGTCCGGGTGAGTGAGTGCTGGGCCCGAGGCGCGGGCGGACAGGACACACCTTCCCTTGGCCTGGGGCTCCCGGGGATCGCTCTCTGCGTGAGCGAGCGAGCGGGTGCATGACGCCGGCGGGGCCCCCCGTTTGCTCGAAATTCCGACCCCGTTTCCGAGCCGTGTGACCTTGAGCGGGCAGCTTCCTCCCCGAGCCTCTCCGGGCCTCAGTCTCTGCATCTGCAGAGTGGGGACAGCCGCGATCACCCCGTGTGCAGAGTGGGAGACCTGGCCTGGCTCCAGGGCCCGGTGCGATGCTCCTGGGACGCGCATTTAGTGCTCCGGGGAGGCGCTCCCGGTGCTCTAGCAGGCTTAGAACGTTCCAGGGTCCAGTCCAGGGTTCCCAAGTAGGCGCTTTCGGTCCTGATTCTCCGAGCTGGAGATCACCAGCCGGCATGTGGTCGATCTTCCTGGGGAGAGGGGAGATCCTCGGTCGCCCCTCACCCTGACAGCCGTGCTGCTCCCAACAGCTGGGGCTTAGCCTGCCTTGTAGCTTTGGCTTCTCCCCACCTGCACCCCGCTTTCCCTCCAGGTGAGCCTCGTCCTAGGTGAGTCCTGCCCAGGGTTCCGGGGCGTCCCGCCCTTTTGTCCGTCCACCGGCTCCCCTGGCTGGCCACGTTGGGCCTTTCCCCGCTTTGCTGGCCGTTCTCTTCCATGCACCCCTGACAGATCCTCTGCAGTCCTCCTCCCCAGGTGCATTTCTTTATGTTTCACAAAGGGGCACCCAAGGGGGTGCGCCTTGCTTTTAGTCCCCCCTGCTTGGGCACCTCCACCTGCCTTGACCTGCTGTCTGTCACACAGACAGGGTGCGGGGCGTAGCGGCTGCTCCTCCTCCCGGCAGGAAGCAAGATGGAGCTGCCGGGAGAGGCCTGGTCTGGAGTCTGGGCGCCCGGGAGCGGCCCTGCTAGACCCCCGCTAAGCTCAGCACCCCCCGTCCCGTAGCCCCCCAGTACCGGTGGTGGAAGGGGATGGGGCCCAGACCGCTCGGGAAAGCGGGGGAAAGCTGATCACAGCTCCCCCGAGCTCCCTCTGCGAAACCCACGCCTGTCTGCTTCTCCGGGCTGACTCACATTTGGAGCCTGGGAGCAGCAACTTGGAGGAAAAGTTCTCGCTGCTCACCCCGGGACAATCACTACGGAGTGTCGGGTGGTGTGGGGAGCCTAGGAGGCCTCTGTGGGTCTGAGTAGGAATCACTGGACAGGAGGGACTAAAGGTCGCCCCAAGTTTCCAAAGCCTTCCCCCCAGTACTGTCTTCTGCAAGGTATACAGGACTCCCACCCCTAGCTAGACCCAGCAAGTTCTGGATCATCGGGACCTGTTGCAAAGATTCGTATTTCCCTAGCAACTCACCCAGTGCCACTTTTGTGCCTTCTGCTCTTTTGATAAACCCTCTCAGATCTAAGGCCCCCCGAGTTGCACATTCTCCTGTAGCCGAGTTTCTCCTGGCTGTAGTCCAGGCCTCCATTTCTCTACACACCGGAGCAAGGGGGGGTTGGGGGGACAAAGTAAAGATGCAGAAGATTGTGTTGCGTCAGGAAATGAAATTTAAAAACCACATGTTGCGCTTGAAACCGAGTGAGAGTAGCTGTGGAGCTGTTCTGGGGTTATTTTTAAAGAAGTTATTTATAAGCGTCAGAGTCATGAATGAAGAAGAATGGTAAGTCTGCTGCAGGAGAAGAAACCAGGACTTCTCAGGGTGGGGTGTGTCCGAATGATCAAAAAAATTTTTTTTAAAAAATAAGGACTTGCAATTTTCACTCCCGACTTGCTTGACTGCCTCTGTAGAGCTAGGGTGGAATACTTTGTAGTTGTGAAAAACTTCAGTTGGTTATTTTGCAAGTTGCACCTACTGTAGTTAGGAGACATTGTAATAGGCACTGAGTCAAGTACAGAAGAGGTTAAGACCAATCCAAGGTAAAATGCAGACTCCTGAGAAATGCAGGCATCACAATATATGCAGAAAGAATCTTGGGGTGGGTGGTAGATAAGAATGAACTTGGGGCCAGAGAGATAGTACAGCAGTCGGTTGTTTGCCTTGCACACAGCCAACCCAGGACAGACAGTGGCTCGGTTCCTGGCATCCCATATGGTCCCCAGAGCCTGCCAGGGGCAATTTCTGAGCGCAGAGCCAAGAGTAACCCCTGAGTGCTGCCGGGTGTGTCTCCCTCGCCTCCCCTCCCAAATATGAACATAGAGAAAGTTGTTAGCCCTGCCCTGATACTTATTTCATCAGCAATAAAGGTCCTGGTGAATATTTGACTCCAGCTTAAGCAGTAGGTTGCCTTGATAAGCTCAGTTGGGGGGAAATTGGAGTGAAGTCAATGCCTGACATATAGGTAGGTAGTTAGCTGAAGGGCCTAGCCATTAAGATAAACAAAGGAAATTCTCCTATACATGGAGGTACATGGAATATATTATACCGAGTGAAATAAATCAGAGGGAGAGAGATAGACACAGAATAGTCTCACTCATCTATGAGTTTGAAGAAAAATAAAAGACATTTTTGCAATAATCCTCAGAGACAAAATGAGGAGGGCTGGAAGATCCAGCTCACGACATGAAGCTCACCACAAAGAGTGGTTTGTGTAGTTAGAGAAATAACTACACTGAGTTCTATCATAACAATGTGAATGAATGAGGGAAGTGGAAAGCCTGTCTAGAGTACAGGTGGGGGTGGGGTGGGGAGAAGGGAGATTTGGGACACTGGTGGTGGGAATGTTGCACTGGTGAAGGGGGTGTTCTTTACATGAATGAAACCCAACTATAATCATATTTGTAATCAAGATATTTAAGTAAAGATATTAATATAAAAAAAGATAAACAAAGGAGTGGGAGGGAGAGAATGAGGAGAGTATGAGATGGAGACTGTGTGTAAGTTCTGTTCTGGTAGACCAGATATCATACCCTAGTTCTAAGTGCTTCCAATTTTCTGTGCCATTATGTTGTGGCCCTTATTTGCTGTTGAGTATTTTGTGATGATTTGTGTACTCGCTTTGATTTTTTTTTTTTTTTGGTTTTTGTGCCACACCCGGCGGTGCTCAGGGGTTACTCCTGGCTGCCTGCTCAGAAATAGCTCCTGGCAGGCATGGGGGACCATATGGGACACTGGGATTCGAACCAACCACCTTAGGTCCTGGGTCGGTTGCTTGCAAGGCAAATGCCGCTGTGCTATTTCTCCGGGCCCTGATTTTTTTTTTTTAAACTAAAGTGTATGTGATGGCTACCAGGTTTTTCCAAGAAAAGGAAGAAACAGGGAAAAGAAATAAATTAGGAGACTTTAAAAATTGCCTGGTCCTGGAGCAGAGATAGTACAGTAGGTAATGTAATTCCTTGCCTTGCTTGCAGCCATCCTTTCCTCCATTCCTGGCACCACTTAGGATCCTTTGAGCACTGCTAGAAATAAGCCCTTAGCATCATTAGTGTGGATTTCCCTTCCCTTAGATTCCCCTTTTCCAAATTGGTGGTCTTAAGGAAAATAGGGGTCTCTCTAGACTTTGGGTGTGGTAGGTATAATGAAGAAGTAATCAGTGGAAATATAATAGAAGAGTTAATAACCTGTAATTAGAACTCTCAGATTTTTAGGGGAAAAAACCCATTGTGTTACTATAAAATAATAAAACTGTTTTTGGGAACAAATATTCTGCATTAATATCATTCATATTTATATTATTCAGATATATTATAGCATTCAGATTTCTTTGCAGTTAACTTGGGATTTTATATCTTTAATCTCGTGTTTCACTTCTGGAATTTCTCTCAGTTGATTTACATATATACATATATGTATATATATATATAGATATATTTGTCTTATTTTTTTGGCCAAGAAAATTTGTGTCTGAAGTGTATATTCCTGAGCCCTGCTACTTACATCTAAAAGACTTTGAAAAAAAAAAAAGACTTTGGCATAGTTCTGAAAAAAAAAAAAAAAACTTACTGGATGCTAATGAAATTCTCAATTCTTAAGCAGTTTTGAACTCTTCCTTTAAAAACAATTTTTTTTGTTTGTTTGTTTTGGGCCATGCCTAGCTATGAACAAGGACTTACTCCTGATTCTGCACTCAGGGATTACTCCTGGCTCAGGACTATATGTTTTGCTGGGGCAAAGCAAGCACCTCCCCTACTGTATTTTAGCTTCTGCCCAGCTCCTCCTTTATGCTTGGGAAACCATATGGAGTTCTGAGGATCAAACTGGGGTTTGATCAAGGCAGTTAAGTAAAGATTGAGTCAGAAGGAAAAGTTGTATGTTTCTGAGCAAGTGAAGTACCTGGAAGTTCAGATGGAAGTGGTTTCTTTTGATGGGAGCATTAAAGATTTCAGGGAAGATGTAACATATGAACTGGCCTTAAAGGCAGGCAGGATCTGAACACCTAAAAAGCTGTGCTTAGACAGGCTTTCCCTGTGGAAAGGACAAGTAAGCACAGAGCTAAGGAGAGTCTGACCTGAGGATCTGAGGACCAATGTTTTGACTTAAGATCTATTGGAGGTGACAAAGTACAGGTGACAGTTGGGTGAAGAGCAAGATTCATGTGGATTTTTCATTTTGTGTTTACTTGTAAGCAAAAGTAGCCCATTCACTTTATGGAACTGTCTTATCACAACCAAATGAGCTGTCTATTCACACTTTGAGAGGACAGATTTATTTTTATGTTCTTTTTATATCCTGAACAAGGTCACTTTAAAAACATCTTATTTATGATAGAACATGCTATTGAATCCACCTACTTAAAGATATAATTCAGGGGGCTGGAGAGATAGTGGGTAGGGCGCTTGCCTTGCATGCAGCCAACCTGGGTGTAATGCCTAGTATCCCATATGTTTCTCCAAGTACCTCCAGGAGTAACTCCTGAACATTGGCAATTGTGCCTTTGTACCCACAAAGTGTATAATTCAGTATTTTCTGTTTTTGTTCTTTTGTATATTGAAGGGTTGTAAAACTGTCACTGTAATCTGACTATAGACATTTTTATCCTCTCAAAAATAAACTCATGGGACAGAAGACCAAAGATTAAGATGTTGCCCTGTGTGTGGCCAACCTCAGTTTGATCCTCAGAATTACATATGGTTACCCAAGCATTCCCAGGAGTAATCTCTGAGCACAGAGCTAGGAGTAAGCCCTGAGCACTGACAAGTATGGCCCAAGTCCTACTCCCCCCCCAAATAAATAAACTCATCCATCAGCAGTTATGTCTTTTCTCCCATCTGTCACTTTTCCACTTGTAGGCAGTGGTACTGACCACTTTTTTTGGTTTGTTTATTTTTGGGCCACACCCAGTGAGACGCTCAGGGGTTACTCCTGGCTATGCACTCAGAAATCGCTCCTGGCTTGGGGACCATATGGGATGCCGGGGGATTGAAGCGTGGTCTGTCCTCAGCTAGCGCCTTACCGCTTGTGCCACTGCTCCAGCCCCAGTAGACTTTCTGTTTCAATTAATTTATCTGTTTTGGACATTTCATATAAATAGACTTACAAAATGCCAGTTGTTTTCTTTGTGTCTGACTTACTTAGCATATTTTTCAAGATTCATCTATAATGTAGACTGTATCAGAACTTCATCCTTTTTTGTTGAGTAATATTCCACTGTTGAGAATAAATATGTTTTAAATGCCTAGAGTTGCATATAATTATGTGCAATAATAAAATAAGGAGGGCTAGAAGAGGGATGGGAAAGGAAACAGGCATTGAAATTACTCCTCAGGGTCAATTTTGTGACTTGGGAATTTTGTGACTTTAACTTTTATGAGCCTTCACATACATTATACCATGTTGGGGCCAGCTCTGGTACAAATAGCAGCGTTATTTTTACATGAAATTACTATATGGGAAGGACTTCTATTATACAAAAGAGATCACCAATTAGATTTGTTATCTGTATTATGCCTGAAATTATTTCTGCCTTACTTTGATTGATGTTGGACTTACATTAGTTAAAATAAATAACATTTAGATAATAGACATGTGGGTGATTTATTTTCCAAATTAAAACATAACATGTAATTTCTTTACTATGGAAGAACTAATAAAGTAAATAATAATTCTGTACAGCTTATAAAATCTGCAGATAGAGACATATTCTATATACTCTTTTTTTTTTTTTTGATTTTTGAGTCACATCCAGCAGCGCTCAGGGCTTACTCCTGGCTCTACACTCAGAAATCACTCCTCTCAGGCTCGGGATCCATATGGGATACTGGGATTCGAGCCACCATCCTTTTGCATGCAAGGCAAACGCCTTACCTCCATGCTATCTCTCCAGCCCCTATATACTCTTTTTAGCTTTAGTAAATATTGCTCTCTAATACAAATCTGGCTCTTAAAGATCACAGAAATTAATCTTGTCTATAGTGGCCCAAAATTAATCAGTGATTTTCAGGCCCCTTTTCTTACTCTAGATTCTCAGCTTTAATCCCTCCATTCTGTGTCCACTGAAAACAAATTTGTTAACTATTAGTGGTTCTTTTTTACCTTGTTTCAGAAGCAGCATGAATGCTGTTCATCATTGTTATTATTTGTCCTGGTACTCATCGAAGATGATCTGTTTAAGCCTGGCATTTTGGAATGGCATACATGAAATGAATGATAAAGATTTTGTTTTCTGATGCTAGCTAACTTTGCAACATTAAAAATAAAAGAGTTATATTATATGGGGCTGGGGAGATATCATAGTGGTAGGGTGTTGGCCTCGCAAACAGCCAATCTAGGATGGATGGTGGTTCAAATCTCAGCGTTCCATATGGTCCCCATGACTGCCGGGATTGATTTCTTTTTTTTTTTTTGGTCACACCCAGCAGCGCTCAGGGGTTACTCCTGGCTCTACGCTTAGAAATCACTCCTGGCAGGCTCTGGGGACCATATAGAATGCTGGAAATTGAACTACCGTCCTTCTGCATGCAAGGCAAATGCTCTACCTCCATGCTATCTCTCCAGCCCCCAGGATTGATTTCTGAGCACAGAGCCAGGAGTAACCCTTGAGCGCTGCCAGGTGTGACCCAAAAACCAAAAACCAAAAACCAAAAAAAAAAAAAAAGAAAAAAAAAAGATTATATGTAGATCAACACCAATGGTATTTATCCCTGCATAACAGAAAAAATTTTTCAGTTACTGTGCTCATCTATATGACTACTTAGTTTGACGTCTATTAGAACTGAAGAGTATTTAACATAAGTTTGTGTTGGGGCCAGAGAGATACTACAGTGTTGGTAAGGCAGTTGCTTTGTACTATCTGACCTGGAGTTGATCCCTGGCATTACATATGGTCCCTTGAGCACAGCCAGGAGTAAACTTTGCACCTGCTAGGTGTGTCTCAAAAACAAAAAATAAATAAATGAAGTTTTTTTTGTGGATTCTCTATGGAATCCTGAATTTTCATATGAAGAGATTTACCTCTAGATCAGAAAAATGAGACAGATGTGAACTTTATTCTAACATCTTAAGAACATTTACCTAATGTCTATATCATTGTAGAAATATGTTCTATCTATTTTTTTCTAATTGTATGTTTCTATAATATGTTTATACTTTTAATGGAGACCTAACATAAGTATTTGCTTATAAATGTCTACTCATTGGAAAATTGGACTTATCCAAAGCTGGTTTTTTATTTTTATTTATTGCTATACCCACTTGTGCTCAGGGCTTACTCTTGGCTCTGTGCTCAGAGATTACTCCTAGTGGGTTCAGGAGTCCTTAGGGGGAGCTGGGGATCAATTAAAGACTGTCTATGTGGAGATCAAGCACCCTACCTCTAGCCTTTCCACAGCTATTTTATAATGATCAGTGGTTTACTATTCTTTGGCTATAATCAAAGAGTAAAAGTCTTCCGGTATCAATTACAAGATCATTATAAGTTTGCACCTTCTGCTAAAGCCAAGGAAGCAAGAGAGGAAGGACTAAGGCAACTACTTTTGGGAGATAGAGCTTAATTGGATTTAATATTTCTTATACATTTGTTTTTTAAAAAATAGTCTGGTAATTTTATATAATTATTTAATTACTGTCATCTATGAAATGTTGACATTTTATAATACTACAGATGAGAGGCTCATTACTATAAAAGCCTTCTGACAACTTCCTTGCCTTTTACTGCATACCTAGGAAAGGTCAGAATAGCCTATTATCCACTCTGAAGTCCATCTGAACAGCCTGTGTTCTCTTGTCTTTTCCAGAGGATTCTAAACCCTCAGTAGTAGGTTCTTTCTCTATTGTGTTCACCCCTTTATTTCCAGTTGCTGTTTGGTAACAGGTGTGCAATAATAATTTTTTTTCTCTTATTCAAAGCTGTTAACATAGGTAGCATTCATTTTTTTAAACATAAAAATATTAAAACAACATAAAAATTTGTTAATAGGGATTTTTTAATTTTTGGTTTCCTTCATAGGGAGTTTTGTACAACAAATAGTTTTTAGCCCTAGCTTTCAAAACCTCTGACTCAGCCCAGTGTGAACAGTTTGCATTGACTTGATGCTGGGTTTTTGTCTGAAAAAAGCGTCTATACTAAGAGGCAGGTATGCAGGGCTAAGTGCCCATTGTTCGAGATAACAAACATGTTGGGGCTATTTCGGGTGGTGCGTCTCTGTTTCAGAGTCATTTCAGCTATGCAGCCACTAGCAAAGTTCATCACGTGACAAGATGTAGTCACCTCTCTGAAAGCAGCATTGGCATTCCTTCCAACTTGGGAGTGTCTTCTTAAACTTTAATATTTTAGACCAGGTGCGAATTGATACGTTATTCAAAGTCCTGGTGGTGATAGTGTAATATATGATGAGTCATGTATTCCCCATGGAAATATCTTGACTTCCTTGAGCCTTATTGCAGGAAACAAAGATAAAGTCTGATAGCCTTTTATTTTTTTTCTGACTGAGCTGGGCCCAGTCAGGAATTTCAGTGGAAATTTATAGTTATGATTGTGGGGTATATACATATATATATAAGGATATGCATAGATATATATGGGGTATATATGTATATATGGGGAGTTGGGGGTCACACCCAGCAATGTTCAGGGGTTATTCCTGATCTTGCACTCAGGAATTACTACTGGCAGAGCTTAGGAGCCTATAGGATGCAGAGGATCTGGGCCGGAGAGATAGCACAGCGGCATTTGCCTTGCAAGCAGCCGATCCAGGACCAAAGGTGGTTGGTTCGAATCCCGGTGTCCCATAGGGTCCCCCGTGCCTGCCAGGAGCTATTTCTGAGCAGACAGCCAGGAGTAACCCCTGAGCACCGCCGGGTGTGACCCCCAAAAAAACAAACAAAACAAAAGGATGCAGAGGATCTAACCTAGGTCAGTCATATGCAAGGCAAGTGCCCTCCCCATTGTACCCTCCTTTTGGGTCTATATTTTTTTGTTGGTCTATTTTTTGTCTTTGTTTGTTTGTTTGTTTTTGGGTCACACCCGGTGGCGCTCAGGTGTTACTCCTGGCTTTGTGCTCAGAAACTGCTCCTGGCAGGCTCGGGGAACCATATGGGATGCTGAGAATCTAACCCGAGTCTGTCCAGGATTGGCTCCATGCAAGACAATCATCCTACTGCTATGTTACCACTCTGGCTATTTTTATATAATGAGGCAGCTTATTATATAAGAGCAAAATATTACATACAAAGAAATAATATTCATTTTATGATATAAAAATAAATCATATTATTTTATCTTTCAGTTTCAAAAGAAGTAGCAATCTTTAGATGGAAGTGTCAAGATGAACTGGTATCCAGTAAATTTTTTTTTTCCTACAAAATGCTCTTGTTTCCAAGCCTTGCTGAACATCCATTCCTTCTTGGATGGGTTCATGCTGTTTTCAGCAGATCTGCCCTTAAATCTTCCTGTACTGAGAAAACTAGGAGATAACAGTCTCCGCTGTGGTTTTGAGAAAATTCAACTGCCATCAGGGCTAAGCAATATCACTACATCAAAGTAACTATTAAGGAGTAAAGTTCAGATTTGTCTTGAGTTGCCCAATCACCAGGGAAAAAAGATGGTTGTAGTATAAAAAGTGTCAAAAGTGTCAAAAGTGTCCTCTGCTGAGGATTTTCATCTCTATGTTCCTTGTACAAGATACTTGTTGATTTCTTACAGTGCCTGTTTGGTTAGTCTGGATCTTCATGTACACACATATGTTGGGATAATAGAAGTTTTGAATTATTTCTTGATTTTTTTAGCCTTAGGACTAGTAAAGGAAAAGAAGGTGCTCTTGTTTTCTTTCTTTTGAACCAGTTGACTAGAAGATACATTAGGGAAGGAGGTGAAGGTTAAGATGAAGGGGACTGTGTTCCTTTTGTGTTTATCTCAGAATGAAATGAAATCAAAATACTATTTTCATAATAGTACACTCTTAGTAACCAATATTTTAAAAATCACATTCAGCTAGGTTGGTGTTTGCAAAAGGACAAGAATGTTCTTTGTCCACATTTATTGAAACAGCAATAACTAGAGTCTAGTTAGCTACATGTTTGATAGATTGGGAATGTTGTAACAAACTGATTTCATTTTTATTGCTGAAATAGAAAAAAAAAAACCACCCCTGCCTTTCATTACCATCTTCTCAGTGTTGGGTCACACCCGGCACTGCTCAAGGTTTACTCCTGGCTCTACACGCAGATATCGCACCTGGCAGACTCTGGGGACCATGTGGGATGCCGGGGTTTGAACCCGGGTCTGTCCTGGGTCATCTGTGTGCAAGGCATACATCCTACCACTGTGCTATCACTCTGGCCCCTTTGGAAGACTGATTGGACTGTGTGTTTTCTTTTTGTTCTCTCCCTAATTTCTAGGTTGATTTCTGGAGGGAAGAACTGGGTTTTGTTCTTGATATTTCCATTGCTTTGCTAATCTCAATGCCGTGCTGACAACAGTTTATCTGGTTGGTTTGCTGGGTTTGGTTACTTATTATGCAGGCTGGTCATTCTGGGTTATTTTCCTATAATGGAGACAGCCCACTAGCTCTGGCCTCTGGGAGGCCATGGTATCCCTCATCTTGCCTTGGAACGTTATACAATAAAAATGCCTCTGTGATTACAGGAAGAAACAAAGATTCACAAATGACACTGTATTATGTTAGATGTTTGGACTTTTTAGCTGACAAAATTCTGTCTTTTTTCAGAAGCCAGCTTATTAGATTGGTTATTGGTGTGACCCTCTGTGGACAGAGATGAGAGGTCATGAATCTTAGAATGAAAAAGGTTTTGCAAATATTGTAAAGTTGCAAGAAAATGGAGTCTTTTTTTTTCTTTTTCTTTTTTTTTTTATTTTATTTTTTTTTATTTGCAGCAACAGAATTCAGAGATACTCACATGCCTACATTATTGCTGCATTAACTTTATTTTATTTTTTTTTAATGTAGTTAGCAGCACACAGACCAGTTAATCCTAAATTGTAGTGCATCTTTTATACTTTTTCCTTTTTTTTTTTTTTTTAACACCACCCATCACCAGTGCAACATTCCCATCACCAATGTCCCAAGTCTCCCTCCTCCCCACCCGTTTAGAGTTTAGAGTACAGGCGGGGGTCGGGTCGGGTCGGGTCTTTTTTTTTCTTTTGAGAATTTCCCACTGGTCATATTTCCAGTTGAATGACTTTTAAGAGGAAAGTGGCTGAAGTCCCCTGCAGTTCTTACTCCAGCTGGCCACAATCCAAGTCCAAGTCATTCCTCTTTTAAAAAATCCCAAGAGTTAGCTTTATGTCCAAGAGTTAGTTTTCTGGGGAGCAAAAGAAATGGCATATTTGTTCTAAGAGATGAGGGGCATCTATTATGTAGGACTTCCAACTTTTTATCTGTTTCCACTTCATCATTGCAGAACTGACTCATCTTTTATCTGTAAGGTGGACAAGATATTTTCCTCCAAACAATTAAAGTAGATAAGGATATATGGATGGGCTAGTAAATCTCACATGGGGAAAAAAAATCTCCACTAGAAAGAAACACTTGCATTTCTTGTCCTATAACTCTTCCCTATGAGCAAAGTTAGTTATCAGACTGCTATATATATTGCCAGTTGTTTTGAAAGGTAGTAGGTATGTTAAGATAGGGTCTCTGACATTGGTTGTTAAAATTTTGGTAAGTTTGATCATCTTAGAAAAGACTGATCTTAATCCACATCATCTCCACCGATGAAATGGCTGCAGAACTCAAATCTTTTGTTTTTGTTTCTTTAGTCATCATTCTTGTATTTTGAGCCAAACCTGACAATGCCTCTGTCCTCATGGAGAGCTTCTGGCAACATGGAGGGTACCAGGTTGTACTAGGGCCTCAGTCTGGATCTCCCTCATGCACTGTCTTCAAAAGAAGTGTGGTACTCTTTATGCTGGTTCAATAAGTACAGTTCGTATTCCTTGGACCCCCAGAATGAATGTGAGTAGAACAAATAGGTGTGGGAAATGACTCTGTAGCACTGATATCAAATATCCTTTCTTGTGGTTCCTGGGCACCCTGAGTTTTCATTTTTCCCACAGCACAGTGTTCATGTTCTTGGCATGTGCTGTTCCCTTTTCCTGAGCTGCTCCTGTGAATGTTTGTGCTGGTTTGGGTTCTGCTCCCCCAATTTCATCAACTCAGTTTTTAGGGCTGCCCTCCCTGGCTGTCCTTCGAAAACTAAGTTAGCTCCTTCTATTAGATTCTTGCCCTATGTTTTTCTTATTCTGTGTATCACAATTATAAGAAACTATTTCTATAATTATTGCTTATTGGACATCTTCCTTCTCTCCAAGCTTATCCCAGTAGCGAATACTGGCTTGGCCACTTTTGCCCTAGTTTTCAGCACCCAACATAGTGTTTGACATTTAGTGCATTTTTTAAATTAAATTGATTTAATTTAATTTTTGTTTTTTGAATCACATCCAGCAACACTCAGGCACTACTCCTGGCTCTACTCTCAGAAATCACACGCAGCAGGCTCAGGGGACCATATGGGATGCCGGGATTTGAACCACCGTCCTTCAGCATGCAAGGCAAATGCCCTATCGCTGTGCTATCTCTCCGGTCCTGTATTTTTTATTTTTATTTATTTTTGTTTTTTTGGGGCCACACCCGGCGGCGCTCAGGGGTTACTACTCCTGGCTCTCTGCTCAGAAATAGCTCCTGGCAGGCATGGGGGACCATATGGGACACCGGGATTTGAACCAACCACCTTAGGTCCTGGGTCGGCTGCTTGCAAGGCAAATGCTGCTGTGCTATCTCTCTGCCCACCCCCATGTATTTTTTTTAATTGAGGCATAATTATAGTCATGTCAAGAATAAAGCAAATGATTTGACTTTTCTTTCTTTCTTTCTTTCTTTTTTTTTTGTTTTTGGGCCACACCCAGTGACGCTCAGGGGTTACTTCTGGCTATGCACTCAGAAGTCGCTCCTGGCTTGGGGGACCATATGGGACGCCGGGGGATCGAACCTTGGTCCATCCTAGGCTAGCGCTGGCAAGGCAGACACTTTACCTCTAGCGCCACTGTACCGGCCCCTGATTTAACTTTTCTATATAATGTGAAATTGTTGCCATCATAAGTCTACTTCCCATTTATTCTTAGCAATTTTTAAAATTTTATTACTTTATTTATCATTGGAATTTTTGGGAGGTAGGCCCACATCTGACTGAGGGATTGATTATTCCTGGAAAAGTCAGGGAACTTTCTGGGGTGTTGGGGATCAAACTGGGGTTTTCTGTGTACAAGGCAATGTCCCTCCTAATGTACTATCTCTTTTGCCCCAAACTGAAAATTATTTGGGGGGGGGGTCACACCTTGCTTTGTCAGGAGGCAGAATGACTCCTGACTGTTCTCAGTGATCACTCCTGTCAGGGCTCTGGGGACCATTTGGGGTGATGGGGATTAGAACTAGGGTCACAGCTGTAACTCTATGCAAGCAAGCTCCTTAATCTGTTCTCTCTCTCCAATACCCCTCATTTTATGACTTTTATTTTTCTTGATGTGGAATATCATGTTGCTTGTTTTATGACTGTTAAAATATGTTTGTACTTCCTTTGTTTTTTTTTTTTTGTTTTTTTTTTGGCCACACCGTTTGATGCTCAGGGGTTACTCCTGGCTAAGCTCTCAGAAATCGCCCCTGGCTTGGGGGGACCATATGGGACACTGGGGGATTGAACCGGGGTCCTCCTTGGCTAGCGCTTGCAAGGCAGACACCTTACCTCTAGCGCCACCTCACCAGCCCCACTTCAAGAATGATTTTTTTTGTTTTCGTTTTTTGGGTCACACTCAGCAGCACTCAGGGGTCACTCCTGGCTCTATGCTCAGAAATCACTCCTGGCAGGCACAGGGGACCATATGGGATGCCGGGATTCGAACTACCGTCCTACTGCATAAAAGGCAAATGCCTTACCTCCATGCTATCTTTCCAACCCCGTTTGTACTTCTGGATCACGGTGTATGATACTTTTAGTGTATTTTGGATTTGGTTTGCTAATATCTTGGGGTAGAGGCAAAAAATCCATCAGTTATATTGACCTATTTTGTGTGTGTGTGTGTGTGTGTGTGTGTGTGTGTGTGTGTGTGTGTGTGTGTGAGAGAGAGAGAGAGAGAGAGAGAGAGGGCAGAGAGAGGGGGGGAGAGAGAGATGTCCTTGTTAGGTTTGATTAGAATGATTTTGGTTTTGGATTTTAATTTCTTTGTTTTGATTTGCCTTTTTTTTTTTTAATCACAATCATCTATTCTCAGGACTTTATTCTGCTCTGTGCTCAGGGATCACTCCTGGTGGGACACAGGGGATCAACCTTATGTGGTTCTAGGGATTGATCTCGGGTAGGCTTATGCAAAATAATCACCTAATCTGCTATCCTCTTATGTTCCAATTCATTTTTATATTGGCTTGATAGGTAGTAGCTTCTCTTATACTTATGATTTTATTTATTTGAGTTCTCTTTCCACCTTTTGAGTCTACTCAAGGGTCTGTCAATTTTGTTAAACTTTTTAAGGAACTAGGTTTTTTTTTTTTTCTCCTCTCCACATCATTGGTTTTCAGTCTGATTTTTATCATTTCCTTTCTGCTAATTTTGGGCTTTGTTTGTTCTTATTTTTCTAGTTTGTTTAGATACAATGTTAGGTTGTTGACATATCTTGACATATCTGTCTTCCCTCTTGCCTTTACATTCCATAGATTTTGGTATGTTGATTTTTCTGGGTACATTTATCTCTGGTATTTACATTTTTCTATGATTTCAGTAGTTGTTCAGTAGCATTTTGTTTAATCTTCACATATTTGTGATTTAAAAAAAAGCAGTGTTTTGGGTCTCTCAAGCAGACAGGGTTTCCTGTAGTCTGTGCCTGAACCCCAGTACTATCTCACCAACCCCTCCATTACTTTTTGTAATTTGTTTCTGACTTCAGACCATTGTGGTCAGAAAGGATCTTTGGTATAATCTCAATCTTCTTAAATTTATGAATACTTGCTTTATGCTTAGCACATGATCTGTCAGGGAGACCTTTACATGGCTACTTGAAAGGAATGTACAGTTATATAGAGATGGAATGTTCTATAGAAACCTGTTCAGTCCATCTGCTCTGATGCGATTGATGGTTTGTTGTGGTTGTTGTGAAATACCACTTCTAGTGGTGTTTGAACCACACCACATCCAGCCACACTTGGGGATCCCTGAGGAGTCAGGGATTGAATCCAGGGTCTTGTATAGGCAGCAGAAATCTGTAGTCCTGGCCTTCTAATTTGGCCTTTGAGACAGATGGTTCCTGCTGGGTCTGTCTGGACGCTCTGTCTGGTGATGTCAGTGGGCATCGGCATCTCTGACTATTACATTATTGCTCTTCAATCCTTCCTTGAGGTCTGTTAGTGTTTTCTTTATAAGTATTGGTACTCTGTGAGTCCACCTTTCTTGTCCTTCTTTGCTCTTTCCTATTGTGGTGTCTGGGGGTTGCACACTTCGTTGTGGTGCTCTTACACTTGATTATGGTACACACCAGGATTCTACACTCTGGTTGTGCTTGCACACCCTCAATTGAATATTAACAAAACACACTTGGCTACAGTGCACTGTAATTTATACTGACAGTCATGCTGGAAGCTATCCTGGTGGCATGGCTGGGAATTTCAGTTAGTGGTAATAGGGATCAAACTCCAGGCCTCATTCATACAGGGTAGACTACCACTAATCCATGGTCTTGGGCCTGAGTTTGCTTCCTTATTTTGTTGCTTTTTGGGCTATACTTATTTGTGCTTAGAGGTCAATCCTGGTAGGTTTGGAGAACTATTTGTAGTGCTGGGGATTGTTCACAGTCGACTGCATGCAAGCAAGCGCCATACCTACTGGTCTATTGTTTTAGCTCCATATTTATTTTTTGAGTAGATTTTTATTCGATTGATTAACCGCTCCATATCTTTTCACTGGAGCTGTTCATATTGAGATGGACTTTCCCCCCTTTTATGAATTGCTTATTTTAACTTTTCCTTTTATTGAGGGAGGAGGCCACATCTGGCAGTGTTTAGGACTTGCTCCTGACTCTACATTCAGGAATCATTCCTGCCAGTGTTTGGGATCGAACCCACGTCTACTATGTGCAAGGCAAACATCTTCCTTTCTGTGCTATCACTCCAGCGACATCTGTGAGCCTTTAGAAAGAGTCTTTGTCAGTTTCCAACAGCTCCTTAGGTTCCCCCCTGGAAATCGGTGCTATTGGGTTTTAGAGCTGCACATTTAGGGGCCTTTCACTTCAGGGCAGGTCTCCAGGGTTGGGATACTCAGGCAGGGGAGAAGCTTTTTGGGGGAGAAATTCTCTGCCCTGTATGGGTTATGGCAGGGGGCAGCTGGGATTCTGGACCAGCCCCAGCCACCTTATCCTGGCTGTGGCAGGCCTGGGTTTGATGGGGAGGGACTGCAGTTCTAGCACAGCAGAGCTTTTTCAGAAGAACCAGGTGTGTGCTGTGGCCTTGGAGCCACATTCTCAGCCCTTTTAGTCGAAATTTAAATGTTAGTCTAATGAAAAGCAGCGTTGATCTTTTTTAAACATAGGCATCACTTTTAACTTGAATTCAACAAGGCAACGTGCCAATGAAAGCTTTCAGCAGAATCCCGTATGTTGTGGAATATAAAGTTTAAACAACTTGGAAAACATCACTTCCAGTTTAGGGGCCTGAGCTTCTGGTTTTGCCAGTTTCCTAGGATGAAAATCAAACGTTTAAATTTTTAATTTTTGTTTGGAGTCAGGGTGAATTGTCAAGTATCTAATTCTTCCCTGTAGTTTGTTTGTTTGTTTATTGGGTCACACCCGGCAGTGTTCGGGGGTTACTCTTGGCTCTATGCTCAGAAATCACTCCTGGCAGGCTCAGGGGACCATATGGGATGCCAGGATTCAAAGCACTGTCCTTCTGCATGCAAGGCAAATGCCCTATCTCCATGCTGTCTCTCCAGCTCCTTCCCCCTGTAGTTTAGAAGTGAGGATTGGGCTCTGAACTTGGTTTTGTTTTTTGTTTTGTTTTTGTTTTTGTTTTTGGGCCACACCCGGCGGTGCTCAGGGGTTTCTCCTGGATGTCTGCTCAGAAATAGCTCCTGGCAGGCACGGGGGACCATATGGGACACCGGGATTCGAACCAACCACCTTTGGTCCTGGATCGGCTGCTTGCAAGGCAAACACTGCTGTGCTATCTCTCCGGGCCCCTGGGCTCTGAACTTGGGACTTTCCACCATCACCACCCAAGAATTCATTGTTCTTTTTTTCTAAAAAAAGAAAAACTTGCTCAGTCAGTAGTAGAGAACAGGCCTTGCATTTAGAAAGTCCTGGGTTAGAACTTTGGCATTATAAAAAACTAATAAACAGAGTTAGAGAGATGGTAAAGGGGGTAAGTAGCTTGCCTTGAATGTGACCTATTCTAGTTTGATCCCTTGAACTCTATATAATCTCCAAGCACTGTCAGGAGTGACCCATGAACAAGACTGGGAATCTTATAAAAATCAGCCAACCCTAATAAAAACAAATAAATCCCTTAGAATTGGGCTGGAGCAATAGCACTGTGGGTAGGGCATTTGCCTTGCACATGGCCATCCTGGGTTCGGTCCCCGACATCTCATAAGGTCCCCCAAGCCTGTCAGAAGTAGTTTCTGAGCGCAGAGCCAGGAATAACCCCTGAGTGACACTGGGTATGGTCCAAAAACAAAAACAAAAATAAAACCAACCACCACAAAACCCACTTAGAATAAAAAAAAAACATTGAGGACTTGGTTAGGCTGTTCATTAAAATGGTAAAATGAGGGCCCGGAGAGATAGCACAGCGATGTTTGCCTTGTAAACAGCCGATCCAGGACCTAAGGTGGTTGGTTCAAATCCCGGTGTCCCATATGGTCCCCCGTGCCTGCCAGGAGCTATTTCTGAGCAGACAGCCAGGAGTAACCCCTGAGCATCGCCGGGTGTGGCCCAAAAACCAAAAAAAAAAAAAAAAAAAAAAAAGGTAAAATGAAAGTCACCTGAGTGGATGATATATTTATAAAGTTGATTTCAACTTATTCCATCATAGCCAGATTAATTTAACCAATATTTAATGATACATTCAAATCAGATACTGGACATCAGCATTGCTTGCTGAAAGGTGTGTGAGGGAATCTCATCAGGTTTCCTCCCTGAGTAAAAAACGATGCTCACATGATACTTCAGAATCCATCATTCCTCATGTATGGCTGTCTGAGAGTTTCAGACAAACTGTTTAACCAAAATTGATTGATTTTACTCCCCACAAATTAGGGGTGAAATTTAATTTTTCTTATTGTCATATGGTTACTATTTCCTTGAAAATGAGAGATAAACAGGTGCATTTCCTTTCCTTCTGAAATCCATTCACTGCAAGTATTTTGTTGTTGCTGTTATATTTTTTTGTTTCTGGGCCACACGTGGTGGTGCTCAGGGGTTATTCCTGGCTTTTCACTCAGAAATCACTTCTGGCAGGATCAGGGGATCATATGGGATGCCAGGGATTGAACCTGGGTCTGTCTAGGTCTGTCCCAGGTTGACAATATCGACAATGTGCAAGGCAAACACCCTACCACTGTGCTATCACTCTGCCTCCTGCAAGATTTTTTGTTTTTTTTTGTTTTTTGTTTTGGGTCATATCTGGCGATATATAAGAGGCTTACTTTTGAATTTGTGCTCAGGAATCATCTTAGGGGACCATGTGGGGTGCTGGGGATTGAACCAGGGTTAGCCACATGCAAGGCAAGTGCCTTACCCACTGTATTATATCTCTCCAGTCCCCATTGCTAGCATTTTTGGGCAGTACTTTCTCCTCTAAATTTTTATTTTTATGAAGATATGTTTGTTCTCATTTTTGGAAGGATAATTTTATTGACTCTAAAAATCTACACTGTTGGGGGCCACCGGAGCAATGGCTCAGTGGTGGGGCATTTGCCTTGCACACAGCTGACCCATAATGGACCGTGGTTTGATCCCTGGCATCCCATATGGTCCCCCAAGCCAGGAGCAATTTCTGAGTGCATAGCCAGGAGTAACCCCTGAGTATCACCGGGGGTGGGGCCCCCCAAAATAATAATCTACACAGATGGAGGATTTTTTTCTTCTTTGAAAGTATATGTGTCTTCATTTAAGTCAGTCACCGGTTTAATTTTGTTTTATATTGGTTAATTTTTCTTCCTAGGATGTTTCTAAAGATCTTTTTTATTCTGGGCATTTTTTTGGACTCTGATTTTGAGGGTTGATTTCTTTTACCAATCTTAGAACTTTTCTAGTCATTATCGCTTGTGTGTTTTGCCTTTCCCTGATTTAATTCTCTTTTTGGAACTGGTGCTAATTTCCTCACTGCACTCCTCTTTATTGTTGTTGTTGTTTGTTTTTTGTTTTTGGGTCACACCTGGTGATGCTCAGGGGTCATTCCTGGCTCTGTGTTCAGAAATTGCTCCTGGCAGGTTCAGGGGACCATGTGGGGTGCCGGGATTCGAACCACTGTTCCTCCTGTATTGGCTGCGTGCAAGGCAAATGCTGTATCGCTTTTCTGTCTTTCCGGTCCCTGCACTCTACTCCTTAATAGTTTTATCTTTTCTAGTTGAATATCTCCAGCTCTCCCAGGTTGCAGCTATAACTGATATGCCATTTAATCCAACCACAGAGGTTTGTTTACATTTAAACAGCAATTGTTATTTCTAGATTTTGTTTGTGTTTTTCTCCCTTAAAATCTGCCTGTTTCTTTCATCAAGTACTTTTGTTGTTGTTGTATTTTGGTTTTTGGGCCACACCTGGCAGCACTCAGAGATTACTCCTGGCTCTGTGCTCAGAAATTGCTCCTGGTAGGTTCGGGGACTGTATGGAATGCGGGGAATTGAATCCGGGTCTGTCCTGGGTTGACCAAGTACAAGGCAAATGCTCTGCCACTACCCTATCACTCCATCCCCTTATCAAGTACTTTTAATAAAGATGATTTTTGTTTCCTTTAATTGGAAAAAACAATATTGACATGTAGAAACTATAAAGTTTTAGTACCAGGATAAGACTAGAAAGATGCCTTTTTATTCCTTTTTAAAAATTTACTTTATTTAAGCATCATGATTTGTAAAATTGTTCATAATACGGTTGTTTCTGGCTTTCAGTGTTCTTTTTTAAAATTAATTTCTTATAAGCACCGTTGTTTACAAAAATGTTTGTAGTTGGGTTTCAGTCATCAAATGTACACGCTCCTTCATCAACGAAACTTTCCCAACTCCAATGTTTCCCATTTTCCTCCTCCTCCACTCCCTGCCTGTCTTTGGGACAGACATTCTATTTCCTCTCACTATCATTGCCATGGTAATTATTAGCTCGGGGGACCATTTGGGATACCAGGTACCAATTCCCGGCTGGCTGTGTGCAAAGGAAATGCCTACCTACTACACTATTGTTCCAGTTCATTACTTTGCTATTTTTAAGCGTAGAGTGTATGAAGTTTATACATTCACTTCATGGAACCATCAATATTGTCTACCTCCAGAATCTTACTATTTTTCTCATCTGAAACTCTGTACCAGTGAAAAGCAACCCTATTGATTCCTGCCCCAAATTCCAGGAAAATGCTTTCTTAGTTTTGGTCATATTAATCAGACTTTCCTAGGTATTTCATGTAAGTGGAATCATAACAGTATTTATTATTTTCTGATTGTCTTATTTTAGTTAGCATTATGTCCATTTTTATTCACATTGTACCTGTGTCAAAATTTCCTTTTAAATGGTGAATAATATTCTGTTATATGTATCACATTTTGTTCATTCATTTATTTGTGCCTCTACTTTGGCTATTTTGATGAATGCTGCTATTTCGCCATATTTGCTATTCCTTAAAAGGCCCAGATTCTGTCCCTGAGGGGGTATGACCAACCCTCTGATAGGCTCATAGAGTATTGTGAACCCAGCTTCCCATGCCAGGGTGTAAACATGAAATCAGAGCAGGCCAAAGTCCCTTTTCTCTCTGGTAGGAGAGAAGTTTGTTCTGTTATATAGAAGAACCAGTTTTGGGGAGAGTGTTTACAAAATGAGGGTGTATTGGGGAGGGCACTTGCCTTTTTGCATGCAGTCAACTGAGGATTGATCCCTGGCATCCCATATGGTTCCCAGGGGTGCTGCCAGGAGTGATTTTGAGTGCAGAGCCAGGAGTAATCACTGAGCATTGCCAGGTCTGACACCCCCTCAAAATAAACAAGGATGGAAGGAAGAGATGGAAGGAAAGAAGGAAGGAAGGAAGAAAGGAAGGAAAAAAGGGAAAGAAGGAAGGAAGGAAGGAAGGAAGGAAGAAAAGAAGGAAGGAAGGAAGTGAGTGATAAATGCCATTTAAAAGCACAAACCATTTTTTTTTTTCAGGCCACACACATTTGATGCTCAGGGATTACTCCTGGCTAAGCGCTCAGAAATTGCCCCTGGCTTGGGGGGACCATATGGGACGCTGGGGGGATCCAACCTCGATCCTTCCTTGGCTAGCGCTTGCAAGGCAGACACCTTACCTCTAGTGCCACCTCGCCGGCCCCATAAACCATTTTTATCTTAGGAAAATGGAGACCTGGAGCTCCATCCTCAAATGCAACATGTAATAAGAGTTAAAGAATTTGAATTTTGGAATGACTCTTATTAATACTTGCATGTACTGGGCAAGTAATTTCATCACTTTGAATCTCAGTCTTCTGTTAATAAAGGGTGAAAGTAAAATCTCCTTAAGGGCCCCCAAAAATGTAAGACATTTGTGACCTGCCTAGAACAGGGCCTGCCTAGAATAAGGGGTCTCATTTCTTTCCTTTTGCATCTGACAGGATGCATTGGAGAGTTCCAATTTCATCTTTAAAAAATGTTTTTGTGGGACCGGAAAGATAGCATGGAGGTAAGGCTTTTGCCTTTCATTTAGGAAGTCATTGGTTCGAATCCCAGCATCCCATATGGTCCCCCGAGCCTGCCAGGAGCAATTTCTGAGCATGGAGCCAAGAGTAACCCCTGAGCACTGCCGGGTATGACCCAAAAACAAAAACAAAAAAAAAGTTTTTGTACTCCCATACCCAGGCTTATTTGGAAAGTCTACTGTGGAATTTGGAATTCTGCACATTTATGAACCAAAATTGGGGGAAAGTATGTTGGCAATAAAAACAAACAAATAAACTTTTCAAATCACAGTGTAGAATGATATGACTTTGAGAAAAGCAGATTTGGCCAGAGGGTAGTGAGGACAAAGGTAGATTCTGTTTGATGCTGATGGTATTTCTGAGGTACTGCAGGAAGTAAATATCTACCACACACTCAGACACTTCCTCTATTTACTAATAAAAGATCGATGGTGCATAGAAAATATTCACATATGCCCCAAAATATATGAGGCTGGGAGGATTGACCTAATTTTCCTTAGCAACCTACAATTTTTTTCCCCTCGTGTTTTTAATCATGATTTTAAGAAGTGGCTTGTGGAAAGGCAGCTCATAGTCTGATTTCTTTACTGTGTTGAAGAATACAAATAGAAGAATAGAAATCTCCTGAGTCAATCCTGTAGGAATGGGGTAGAATGAAATAGGTGAATGTTTGTAGATGGATACGAATGCTGTAGAATGAAACTTTAACCTATTTTATTAATTGCCTTTCTTAATCATTTTACTGATTTCCTTTTTTTATTTTTGGGTCAGACCCAGTATCGCTCAGGGTTTACTCCTGGATCTGCACTCAGAAATCGCTCCTGGCAGGCCCAGGGATCATATGGGATGCCAGGAATCAAACCCGGGTCCATCTGGGGTCAGCTGTGTGCAAGGCAAATGCCCTACTGCTGTGCTATCGCTCTGGCCCCATTTTACTGATTTCCATTCATATTTCTTTTGTCTTGGGGATGAGGACACATCCAGCTACACTCAGGGCTGACTCCTGGCTCTGTGCTCAGGGATCACTACTCCTGGTGGACTTGGTAGGCTATATGAGTTTCTGGAGAATTGAACCTACTACATCAGCTGCGTGTGAGGCAAGTGCCTTACCTGCTGTACCTTCCTAGCTCTCCCTACCCTCCCTACCCTCCCTCCCTCCCTCCCTCCCTCCCTCCCTCCCTTCCTCCCTCCCTCCCTCCTTTTCTTCCTTCCTTCCTCCCTCCCTCCCTCCCTTCCTTCTTTCCTTCCTTTCTTCCTTCCTTCCTTCCTTCGCCACGCCTGGCTGACTTCAAGGTTTACTCCTGGTTCTGTGCTCAGGGATGGTGATCAGGGATGGAACCAGGCCAGTTGCATGCCCTACCCCCTGGCCTAAAACACTTATTTTCTGGGGCCGAAGCGATGATAGCACAGCGGTAGGGTGTTTGCCATGCACAAGGCCAACACAGGACGGACCCTCTTTTGAATCCCGGTATCCCATATGGTCCCCTGAGCCTGCCAGGATTGATTTCTGAGCAGAGCCGGGAGTAACCCCTGAGCACCGCCGAGTGTGACCCCCAAACCAAAAATAAAACAAACAAACCAAAACACTTTCTGCCACTAGCTGTGTGTCATGACTATGAGAAGAAAAATTCTAAAACTAAGAGATTTATTTGTTTTCTATTTGAAGCACCTATCATATTCACACTTGTTTTTAGATATTGCCCCAGTTTTAAGGAATTTGTGGTAATTAGTTTTATAACTAAATGAGTTTCCATTTAAGTAATATTTTACTAATGAAAAAATTAGAAACTCTAAAGGAGATTAATTACTTCCCCATAATTAATGCCTGGTTTTCAGACAATAAAGGTAGAAGTAGAGGATTAGTGTTGGGTGTTCATGCATTTGCCTTGTGACCTTTGTGACCTAACTAAACAGGGAGTAAGGCTATTTGTTGGCAAACATCTGGCTTACAACTTAGGAAGTGTCCTTTCAAATACAGGAAATGGGGAGCTCAGGGACTCGGAGTACAAATTTGCTTCTGCTGTTGTCTTAGGGAAACAATCTTTCTGAAATTCTTTTTTAAATGCACGAATTGGGTTCCAATCACCAACTTCTTTTCCACACCAATTTTCTCTGGAATGGCAGAAATCTGTCTCTCTGCCTGTGTGTTTTTCATGTCAGGAAGAAAGAGATGGAGTAGAAAGTCCCATCTGGCCTGGAGAGATAGCACAGCGGCGTTTGCCTTGCAAGCAGCCGATCCAGGACCAAAGGTGGTTGGTTGGAATCCTGGTGTCCCATATGGTCCCCCGTGCCTGCAGGAGCTATTTCTGAGCAGACAGCCAGGAGTAACCCCTGAGCAACGCTGGGTGTGGCCCCCCCAAAAAAAAAAAGTCCCATCTGTGCTGGGGACCTGCCCTAGGAAATTGATGTTGGTTCAAGCACAAGTATTAACTGCATGCATGGGACTGATGTCTACAAAGATCTTGAGTTGATGGGGAGAAGGACATACCTGCAAAAAGGAAGGTTACCTAGATTGTCCTCAATAACGGAATCTGGAGGGCAAGACTGCTTTGCTAATGTTTCCCTTGCCTTCACTGACTCACTCAGCCTCATATTAAGTTAGAATAAACAGCTACTCTTAAGGAAGCTTGACCCTAGTTTCCAGGAAAGTATGTTCCATCAAATGAGCTTGCTTAACCTTAGAAACCCCCCTACCCCCAACAGAATTTAGCCTTCTGTTTAACCTGTTGGATTATCTTCTCAGTGATGTACATCTGAAATGAACTATTTTAGGCAGTTGGCAAATATTTGACCCTTTTTAGTCTCTGGTGGTTTCTCATTCATTTCTTTTGATTGTTTGCTTTGGAGGCACACCCTTTGATGCTCAGGGCTTGCTCCTAGTTCTGCACTGCTGGTGGTGCTTACAGGAATGGGATTCCGGGAATAGAGTAGGTGGTCCACTTGCAAGTTCAAGTCCTGGGTGGGCCACATGCAAGACAAGCACCCTCCCCACTGTTCTATTGCTCTGATTCCTCTAATTAATTAATTAAAAAAAAAAACCAGGGGCCAGAGTAATAGTATAGCTGTAGAGCATGTGCCTTGCATGCAGCTGATTCAGGACAGACCTGGGTTTGATCTCCGGCATCTCACATGGTCCCCTGATCCAGGAACGATTTCTGAGCACATAGCAAGCCAGGAGTAACCCCTAAGTGTCACTGGGTGTGGCCCCAAAACCAACTCCCACCCCAAATTTTTATTAATTAATTAATTAATTAATTAATTAATTAATTAATGTTTTTGGGCCACACTGGTGGTGCTCAACAGTACTCCTGGTTCTGTGCTCAGAAATCTCTCCTGGCAGGCTTGGGGGACCATGTGGATATTGCCAAGAATGGTCTTTGGGTTGTCTCCACAGTACTTTGCAGTATTCTGCAGTACTTTGTTGCCCCCCCTCTTCCTAACACACACAAGTGCAAGTCAAACAAAATCGGCCTGTAGATTAGTCTTGGCCCATGCACCGCCATTTGTCATTCCTGACATAAATTCTTCGTATTTATTTCTCATAGCTCATACAAGAAGAACACTTTTAATAAAGAACATATTTACAGAGGTAGGTAAGGAATTTCTATGAGTGGTCTCAGGAACTTTTTATCAAGGGACTGAGAGAGGTTTGCCTCATATACGGTTGATGAATCCTGACACCACAGGGACCAAGCAGGGACGGACACGAATGAATGAAATGGTTCGAATGTGGAGATCATGAAGAATGACATAAAAGTCTGTTTGTCAGTTGGGATTTTTGGGTTCCAACAAATTGTCTCCTTATTGGGATGCAGTTCTAGGGTGACCAAATAAGTTCTTAAAAATCCCATTTATTGGGGCCAGAGCGATAGCACAGTGGTGGTGTTTACTTTGCATGCTGCCGATCTAGGATGGATGTTGGTTCACATCCTGGCATTCCATATGGTCCCCTAAGCCAGGAGCGATTTCTGAGCGCATAGCCAGGAATAACCCTTGAGTGTCACCAGGTGTGGCCCCCCCCCCCCAAAAAAAATCCCATTTATTATTGGATCAGAATGAAGCAAGTATATAGGAATCACTTAAAAAAGTAAATAAAGGGGCCGGGTAGGTGGCGCTGGAGGTAAGGTGTCTGCCTTGCAAGCGCTAGCCAAGGAAGGACCGCGGTTCGATCCCCCGGCGTCCCATATGGTCCCCCCAAGCCAGGGGCGATTTCTGAGCACATAGCCAGGAGTAACCCCTGAGCATCAAACGGGTGTGGCCCAAAAACCAAAAAAAAAAAAAAAGTAAATAAAAGACATAGACTGGGGCCGGAGAGATGGCACAGTGGTAGGGTGTTTGCCTTGCATGCAGCCGATCCAAGATGAATGGTGGTTTGAGTCCTGGCATCCCATATGGTCCTCCAAGCCTACCAGGAGTGACTTCTGAGCATTGAGCCAGGAGTAACCCCTGAACACAGCCAGGTATGACCTAAAAACAACAACAACAACAACAAAAAAGACAAAGACTGTCATTGCTACAGGAGTAACTTTTATATATCTGGTACTAGGGATTGAACCCAGGACTTTATGCTGAAAACTCAGCAAATCTTTATTGTTGAACTACATTTCAGCCTCACATTGTTTAAAAAGCAAATATGTAATAATATTAGTCTATGCTCTTGCTGGGGTGGAAGTAACATTGTTTATGTGTTCTTTCTGCCCAGAGCATCATACAGATTAGTGCCGTACCTGTACAAATCTCAATGGCGTTCTTCAAAAAAAAAAAAAAAAATCCACAAACAGAACAAAATTTGCTAACATTTGTATGGAAGCACAAAACACTTGGAATCATCCAACTTCTGAGAAAAAAAAAAGATGGAAGCATTATGTTTTCTGAATTAATAAATTAGATTGTACACCCAGATTAATCCAATCATATGGTTAATCTGGCTTTGCAATAAGTGTTTTTTGCATCACTTATTTTGCATCTCTTACACCACATCGGATTGTTTCGTATTTGATTAAATATATCAGTGAGTTAGGAAATCAGGTCAAAAGAGAGAGTCCAAGATCTGGGTTTAAATGTCTGACTCTGGCAAACCATCCTTGAATAACATAAAAGGTACTAGAGAGAGGATGAGGAGGTCAACAATCTAACACTGCTGCTGGAAAACAAAAAAAAATCATAATGATTTTATTACCCTGGTTTGAGTCAGGAGTGGATCTGGATCCAGCTCCATATCAGAATGACCTCAGTATAATGGACTGATTAGAGACTAATACTTCTGCAATAGAACCATGGATTTAGAACCAAATTATAGGCGGATGAACCCGTGTTTCCTTATCTGGTGACAATTGAACTTATAGCGGGTCCACAGGACCTGCAAAGGTACATTAGACATACATTTTCATCATTTGTTTTTTCTTGGACGTTAAGAATTTTTGTGGATTACAGTTTCCTGCTACCCTGTTAATATAATGCTCTGGAGTTACCACTTCACACTATACAAATTGGTAACAAGCCCTCGTTGTATGCTGTCTTTCTGTTTCCTTATGCTAGTCTGGCTAAGGAAGACATTGGTATGAACATATTCTGGCAAGGGACTTAAACAGTCTAGCTTTCAAATCAAGTAGATTATGATAAAAGGAGTAACCATGGCAGGAGAAATAACAACAGCAGCAGGGAAAAAAAGACCTCTTCCAGGGAGTTTTGAACTAAAGTCACACAGGAACAAAAGATATTTAAATGAACCACTGAACAAAATAACAGCTTTCCCAAGAAGTGGGGTTTCCTGCCAAGTTCCCTGAAAATCACCCCCAGCTCATTTATTTAATCTTTCACTGCCTTATTTCACTTTCTAGGGGCGTTTTCCTTTTCTTCATCGGCCACATAGCAGACACATAGTGGGCACTGCCTGCCTTTTGACTGAATTGGGTAGAATTGGGCCTAAAGACTTCCAGATGATTCTCTGAAGAAGAAATCATTTTCTTACTTAATAGAACCAACACATTGGAGTTTTAGTAATGGGAGGCCATAATATGCATGTTGGGTCTTAGTAGGTCTTGAGTAGTTATGTTGCCTAGTGTCATTTTGTTATGATATTCATGAGGAAAAATTTGATTCTCACAGGCCTGGATTCCCAGAGTCTATGTGGAATTTGCAGTCACAGTATATTGTATCCGTGACTTTCTCCAAGTCTCCCTCACTTGGTTCAGAAGCTCCCTCCCCTTCCTGGGCCAGCCTTGTGCCAGTGTGAGTGCAGTGTGTCCAATGAGAGGTGTTTTGTCTGTGGCTTCCAAGGTGTTTTGTGCCTTGAGCTGCTGGGACAGGCTCTGGTCACCTGCCTGGAGTCTAATAAGTGGGTCAGAAACAAATGTAGGACTGAATGACTCCCAGTGATTGCCGAGTGGTAGAAAAGTTGGGAGGAGGGGGAAAGTGACGGGCATTTTAGGAGATTTTGTGACCAGAAAATTCTATAGAGGAGCCTGAGAAATAGCTCCGTTGCTGAGCACATGCTTCATATGCGGAAAGGTTTGACCCATAACCAGGAGCTACTCCTGAGCACAGAGCGAGAGTAGGAACTGCTGCTGAGCACAGGGTTGGGAGTAGCATAGAACACTGGGTATTGCCCTGTGCACAGACCAAAAACCAAAACAAAAAGGAGGAAACAACCAACAGGAGTTGTTTATTATATCCATTAACCTCTGGTAAAATTGGATTTGTTGTAAGTTATTTTCCTTTGGGCCACACCCAGTGATGCTCAGGGATTACTCCCGGCGGTACTCTGGGATCCTCTGGGATGCTGGAGATCTAACCCAGTTTTGTTTCATTCAAGGCAAGTACCCTACCCACTACTAACACTACAGCCTCCACATATAGGTACTTCTTCTTATTCTTTTTTTAACATATAGGTACTTTTTTTCGGAGAATTCTTTGGTGTTAGCAGAGTTCTCTGTGGGACATCCTCCATGTATAAGATCAGGGCTTTCCTGCGGAGTCACATTCCTGGCCCAGAAATGGACTTCTTTGAATGTTGTGGATTCATACTTCAGTGAGAGGAGCCTTGAATTGGCAAGGTGGAAAACACAGATGATAACCTCTGGTGAAGTGATAGGAACCTCTTAACTTTCACTCATACCCCACGCCCTTCTCAGACCCATTCAGACTTTTGTGGCGCCCCAGGCCCTTCTCAGGCTCTTTCAGACTTGAGTCTCATTTCCTTGGTTGATGCCTGTAGAGCCTGTTTTTCTTGTCTGATCAACCAGGTGCAAAAGCGCTAGCCCAGGCTTCTCTTTGCTTAGGCCTCCCAAGTGCCTTTGTTCCACTCAGCAACTTCTCTCTCCAGGGCTAGGTCCCTTTTTCTGTGCAAATATCAAGTAATAGAGGCAGCAATAAAGTTCACTATCATAGTTTGTGAAGCATCATATTAGTCAATGAGTCTGGAGGCAGAAACCTGAGTTTTGGGTTCCATTGAATCTCATTTACCTAGACCAGCTAATATGGTAGTCACTACCCATATGGAGCAACTGAAATTAGAAGAAGCTAATCGTTTTATGTATTTATGTAAACCCAGTAGTGCCCGGGGTCTATTCCTGACTTTGCTCAGGCGTCACTTCTGGTTATTTTCGGGGCGCTATATGTGGCACCAGGGATTGAACCCAGGTTGGCTGTGTGCAAGGTAAAGTGCCTTCCCTACTGTATTATCTCTGTATCCCCAAGAGGCCAATTTTCAAAGGTTTAATATATATATATATATATGGATATATTTATTTATATTTATAATATATATCTTTGGGGTTTTGGGCTATACCCAGTGGTGCTCATATACCCAGTGGTTATTCCTGGCTCTGCTCTCAGGAATTACTCCTGGCGGTGCTAGGGAACCACATGGGATGCTGGGGATCAAATCTGGGTTGGTCACGTGCAAGACAAATGCCCTATTTGCTGTGCTATAGTTCCAGCCCTGATTTTTTTTTTTTAGGTGGATCGCACTCAGCTGTGCCTAAGGTTTTTTCCTCGCTCTTCTGGCAATGCTTAGGCAACCACATGTGAAGCCAGGGTTCAAATCCCGAATGGTTGAATGCATGGCAAGTGTCATGTCTGCTCTACTATCTCTCAGACCTTAAGGCTATACAATGTTATTTACTCTAATTATATGACATTCTGGAAGAGGTACAACTGTGGAGACAAAAAAGATCGCCAGTTCCTAGGGTTTGGGCATCCAAAGGGAGGACTGTTACCCTTCCCCCAACTTCCTGTCTAGTCTTACCTGATGGTCAGACCAGCCCATTTCTGGGAGGGGTGGGGTCCATGGAAGGTAACTAAGGGGTTGCCTGAGGGGTGTAAAGGGATCCAGAGATTCTGAGGGAGATCAGTGAGGGATTTTGCTGGAGAAGCTGAGGAGGAAGAGGCAGGATGGGGAGATGAGAGATGGTTAGATGCAGAGAGGCTGTTTAGCTTAGAAGCCACACATGGTGGCTAGGGCCTTTAATAAAGCTGCATGTCTCCTAACATCTACTGACTGCTTGTGGGTCATTTCCTTGCCAATACCCTGAACCCTCAGACCCACCAGGCCAAAGAAACTGCAAGTGCCCCAGAAAGCCGAGAAAGGCCTCACCACCCACCCACCAACCATCATCCGTCCATTCATCCATCCATCCATTCAGGACTCATATTAATTTAATTAATTCTACAGAGGACTGTGCAGAGCACAGAATTTGAGTATGTCATTTTGAGATCCAAACTCAGATTCTACAACACTAAGAGTGAAATGTTGTATGAACTCTGGACTTTAGTTGTGATGTGTCTATGTAGACCTATCAACTATAAAAAGGGAAGCTGAGTAAGACACTTGCCTTGTATATGGCTGACTGGGGTGCTATGAGTGTGATCTTCAACACCTCATAAGGTCTTCTGAGCCCACTAGGAGTGATCTCTGAGTGCAGAGCCAGGGATACTCTTTGAGCACTGATGAGTATGACCCAAAAGCTTAAAACAAAAACAAGTGAAAAAGAAAAAGGACACTCTGAGGGGTCTGTTGAAGAGAGCATGTGGATAATGGAGGAGACTGTGCACGGTGGAGACAGAGACTAGGAAATCTCTGTATCGCCTCCAAGTTTCCCTAAGTACCTAAAACAGCTCTAAAAAATAGATGCCAAACTTAAAATAGGGTAAGTAAAAGTGGCTATTCAGTTCATGGCTCACACTGACCATATTTCAAATATTTTAGTAGCCACATTTGGTCACTGGCTTGCTGTTTTGGGAAGCAGAAATGCAGTAGGACATACGTGGATTGTTTCTGTCACTCCACATTGTTCTAAATGGTGTTCATTCTACAGCAGTGCTTTCTGTGTTGTTGCTTAAAAATGGGATCATTTATTGTACCCAATTCAGTTGGAGATTAGAGCAATCGTGAACATCAACATTGCAAGAATAAAAGCATTTTACAGTAATGAAATATCTTAGTGTCTACCTCTTAAATAATTTAAAATAGCTTTCAAATACGTAGCCCTTGACTATTTTTATTACCTCTTTCCTTTCATCTCACCTACCTTTCATATAAAGTAATGAAATAAATTACTTTCCTTAACAATTACCTCCACTTGGGTTTAAGTAAAATCATCATATATTGAAAAAAAAATAGGCGAGAGAAAGTGAAAAAGAGAATGTAAGAGGAAGGAAGGAAGGAAGGAAGGAAGGAAGGAAGGAAGCAAGGAAGCAAGGAAGCAAGGAAGCAAGCAAGCAAGCTTTGGGAAGAAGCCAAGGGTACTCCTTTCAGGTTGAGCTGTGAGTGTTGGGTCAGAACATTTGCTGTTTGAAAACTTTAAATTAATTATTTTTTCTGGCACACTCATGCTTTGTTTTGTTTTGTTTTGTTTTTTGGGGTCACACCAGCAGTGCTCAGGGGTTACTCCTAGCTTTACGCTCAGAAATTGCACCTGGCAGGCTCACTCGGGGGACCATATGTGATGCCGGGATTTGAACCACCGATCTTCTGCATGCAAGGCAAATGCTTTACCTCCCTGCTATCTCTCCGGCCCACACTCATGGTTCTTTTCCTCCTTTGATGTCTTTGAAGGCATTTCACTTAATTAGCCTGCAAGTCCTTTTCAAAAAAACTTTTCTCCTCCCCAGTCCCTTTTACCTTCCCTCCCCAGTCTAAGAGAAGCCCCAAGTAACTGTCAGTGTTTCCATTTCTTCTTCCCTGTCTTGTCTTTGCTCTGTCTCCTGGATGACAGCAGTGGCCTCACAACTGCTCATCCTGGTTCCCCTTCTCCACTGAACACACTTCTTCATATACCAGGCAGCACATCTTTTTAAAACATTTTAAACATTTATTAAAAAAAGATAACCAGCTCATTTCTTTCTTTGTCTACCTGCTTCCTTCCTGTTTTACTTAGGGAAGATTCTAAACACCTTCCCCTAGCCCAAAAGATGTGTGCTCCCTTCCTTCCTTTCTTACCCAACCCTACTGCCACACCTTCCCCTCACTAACTGTTTAGACTTCACCTATCCCAGACTCCTGGCCTTAGGACCATTTTCTTGCTTCTTCCATCCAGTGTGAGAGAAGCCACAGAACGTCAGTGACTCTGTGAGTTCTGCAGAGAAGCTGTCATTGGCTATATTTTGCAGCTCTGGTGGCCACACTTGGGGTGCTGAGGATCTCACTAGAAGTGTGTGTTGTGGTGGCAGAGGAATCAAACTTGGGCCCCCAAGTAGGTAAGGCAAGTGCTTTACCACCAAGCCACAATTCTGGGCCCCTTCTACAAGAGGACATTCTCCACTTTCATCTACTTGATTAGACCATTGCCTTTATCTCTGTCTGGCAGGCTCTTGAGTGTTAATTTAAGTTATTTGGATTCTCCTTGTCCTCTCTTTCTAGAACAAAGTTCCACAAGGGCAGGACTTCATGTTCATCTGCATTCTCCTCATACTTAGAAAGTCCATGGGGTTGTTCTCAATAAATGTTTAGTAACACAGAAGAATGACTTTCTAGAAGATGTCCGAGAGAATCTCACTCCCTTGCCCCTTGCTTTCTGTTTGTCTCTATCTTATGTGTGTCTGTCTAATATAAAATAAAAGGAATCTCTATGGGTCTACGTGTCAGTCTCCTTTGAAGCTTTCTTGATCCGCAGTATGAATTAGTGACTGTTGCTGAATTCCATCTTTTACTTCCTGAAATCGTGGCCACAAACTTTTTGAATGGGTGATTTAACTTGGAAAATACAGTGAACAATGCATCTGGAAATTTTCTGTCATGTTTGGATCTGAGAAACTCTAGGGAAGCAGCTGCTCATTTGAAAGGCTTTGATTAGGATACAGAGAGTCTGTTGTCTACGAAAGTGCTGGCTGTTACACTGTGTGTGTCTGTGTGTGTGTCTCTATGTGTATCTCTGTGTGTGTGCTTTTTCTTCTAAGCTATTAACATGAGAGAAACAAATCTTGTGTTCAGTAACTTATGCATGACTTGTATTCCTGGAGAACAGCTTATTGTGTTACTGGCTTTCATGGATTTACTGTGTGCTTAGAATTTGTTGCTGTATACTTAAAATGTAAAATTGCTTAATAGTAGGACTGAGGTATTTTCAATCCTGGATTTGAACATTTTCCCAGATTTTCAGCATTAACGTGGACTTTATATTTACGATTAATATCCTGATATAGCTTAATTTCGATAAAATTGGTAAATCCCACCATTCAGTTTTGTTTTTTATTTTATTTATTTTTATTTTTGGATACAATCCTATTTATTCTGGACAATGCTCAATTTCACACACACTTCAGGGAAGAAAAAGCCCTAAGATCATCCAAAAATGTTATGTCACCAAACTCTAATATGTGATTGTGTTTTGTGGGGGCAGTACAAAGTACTACAAAGTACAAAGGCAGAGGAGTGAAATGTCTCAATCGATTTGTTTTTGCTGGGTCAGTGAATATGTGAATCGCAGTCATCGTGGGGACTTCCATGTTTTTCTAAAATGAGTAGGTCTTTTTTTAATCTGGTGGCTTAAAGTAGGAATACGCTGGTGCAGCTGGATACTCTGCTTCAGGGTTTTCCTCCATCATCTTCAGTTTTGCTTCAATGACTTTGATCTTGGCGGTGACACTTAGGTTGGACTGAATGGGCTCAGTGCTGGAGGAGGGCTCCAGACAGATGGAAGGATCTAATGGTTCTTGTTGTATCGTACCTCTTTACTTGGGATGCACCCGCCGCACCATCTGATTCTTGGACAAAGCCAGCTTGCCATTGAGACACTGGATGGCTTGTTCTGTTTCCTGCTTGGTTTCAAAGTTAATGAAAGAGTAGTCCTGAGGCTGCCCCTCCAGGGCACCGGATTTGTGGAAGAAGATGTCAAACTGTTTCACCTTGTCGAACTTCTGCAGGAGCTTGAGAAGGTGGAATTCTGTGATTTTGGGGTCCGGGTTGCCAATCCATACCCGGTGCCCTTCCTGCAAGGGAGCCCTTTGAAAGGATGGATGCTTTCTCCAGGGGAAGAGCTTTATTTTCTGTTTCCGGGTCCCGACTGCCCCTCTTGCAGATTCTTCCACACAGCCCACTCCCAGGCCGCCAGGGACCCACTCACCATTCAATTTTAAAAACTGCATCTTCTGGGCTGGAGAGTTTAGCACAGTGGTAGGGTGTTTGCCTTGTATGTGGCAGACCCAGGACAGACGGTGGTTTGAATCCCGGTATCCCATATGGTCTCCCGTGCCTGCCGGGGGCGATTTCTGAGCACTGAGCCAGGAATAACCCCTTAGTGCTGCCGTGTGTGATCCAAAAAACCAGAAACCAAAAACAAACAAACAACCTCCCCCTGCATCTTCTTAGGATCTTACACCAGTGAGAATAGTACAAAAGCAATGATAACAATCTGTTGGCAGGAGTGTGGTGAAGAAGAAAGCCTCATTCACAGCTGGTGGGAATGGAAAACAGTCTGAAGAGTTCTTAATAAATTAAGAATTTTACTTCTGGCTGTCCACGACCCAAGGACACTCATTCAGAGGGACTTGTACACACATATGGACTCGACCTAGGTGTCACATGACAGATGAGTGGATTGTGAAGATGTGGTATGTCTACACAAGGGAATACTATTCAGCTGTCAGGAAGTCTATTGATGCTATTTCCTAAAATATACAGTTAACAACACTGACAACCCAAGATCCAAATTACAACCAGTAATTTAAAAATATGGGCCTGCCAGGGGCCAGAGTGATAGCAGAGCTGTAAGGTGTTTGCCTGGCATGTGTTTAACACAGGATGGACCCTGGTTTGAATCCTGATATCCCATATGGTCCCCCGAGCCTGCCAGTAGTGACTTCTGAGTGCAGAACTAGAAATAACCCGAGTGCCGCCTGGTGTACCCCAAAAACCCCCCAAAAAGAAAAAGTCCTGCCAATATGGCAAACTGTGTGTGGGGTGGTGGTGGAGGGGTGGAAGAAAATTGGGAACATGGATAGAGGGAAGTTGATTGTGGTGGTGAAATTTCAACTAGAACATTGAATGTCTAAAACTCAACTATCAGTAGCTTTGTAAATGCTGGTGTTTTAAGAACATTTTTTAAAAAGAAAGATTAAACATTGAGATACTAGAAATATTTTAAAAACATTTTAAATCACATCTTCTAAAATACTTTATATGTGATGTACTTAAAAGAAATAGGAGTTGATGCGCTTTAGAGAAACAATTTGTTTTGTTTTGGCCATACCTGGTGGTGCCTCCAGGCTGAGTCCTGGCTTCATACTTAGGGATTACTCCTGGTGGTGCTCCGGGAACTGGAGGTTGAACAAGGGTCAGGTACATCAGTGCAAGCTTCTTTTTTTGGTTTTTGGGCCACACCCATTTGACGCTCAGGGGTTACTCCTGGCTATGCGCTCAGAAATCGCCCCTGGCTTGGGGGGACCATATGGGACATCGGGGGATCAAACTGTGGTCCGACCTACGTTAGCGCTTGCAAGGCAGACACCTTACCTCTAGCGCCACCTTCCCTGCCCCAGTGCAAACTTCTTAACCCTTTAATGATCTCTTCAGCTCTGATTACAGGAGCAATATTTCTTTTAGGAATAATTTTGAAGAAAGTGAATATGTGTGTAATTTTTGATATAAAACATACTCATACCTTAGTGTGGCAGACTTGGCCATCAGTATTTGGGTAACTAACAGAAAATGAAAAATAATAAGAAAAAGAAAAGAAGATAAAAGAACATGAAATTATTAAGGAAATTATTAGATGGGAAATAATTGCAAAGTGACCCAGAATAACATTTATTTTTATTTTTATTTTATTTTGGGTTTTTGGGCCATACTGGGCTCCCACTCAGAAATTGCTCCTGGCAGGCTTAGGGTTCCATATGGGATGCTGGGGATTGAACCCCGTCTGTCCTGGGTTGGCTGCCTGCAAGGCAAATGCCTTACTGCTGTGCTATCGCTCCAGGCCCCAGAATAACATTTTAAATACTATATTTAAATGATAAAAAACTTGGGCTAGAAAGACAGACATGAGGAACGTCTTTGCCTTGTATGCATCCCACCCTGTTTGATCCTCAGCAACATGTGTGGTCCCTTGACCATCACCAGTAGTGGCCCGTAAGCACAGAATTGGGAGTAAACCTTGAATACAGCTGGGTGTGGCCCACACTCCTCTTCCTATGATAAAAATTGTATGTTCTCATTTCAAAATCAAAGGAACAAGATATAAATTCACTCAAAAATTCCCCAACTAGGGGCCAGAGAGATAGCATGGAGGTAAGGCGTTTGCCTCTCATGCAGAAGGTCGGTGGTTCAAATCCCGTTATCCCATATGGTCCCCTGAGCCTGCTAGGAGCGATTTCTG
This sequence comes from Suncus etruscus, assembly GCF_024139225.1. NCBI lineage: Eukaryota > Metazoa > Chordata > Mammalia > Eulipotyphla > Soricidae > Suncus > Suncus etruscus. The sequence goes on along the minus strand of NC_064862.1, from coordinate 51,104,540 downwards.
AGCATAGAGCCAGGAGTAACCCTTGAGCGCTGACGGGTGTGACCCAAAAACCAAAAACCAAAAAAAAAAAAAAATCCTCAATTAGTGTTAGCTTCTTCTTTAAGTTTTACCTTAAATGGCTGAACCTTTGCAGAGTCATAGCATTTTTATTATTTTTAGCTTTCATTTTAAATGAGTACCAACTTTCTCTTAACTGTTGTTTTAATGGTCCCACGGTACTCGATTAAAGATTATTTTTATTCTACCTTTTAAATTAAATATAAACGTCTTTCTGTACTGCTGAGTGTCTCTTAACTATGGTTTTAATTGCCCCATAGTATTCAGTCTAATTATATATATATATATATCTTAATTTACTAAATTCATTATTGCTGGATGCTGTTTTTAAATATCTTAGCTTTTATAACTCACTTGATGGTGAAGTTGTGAAGTTGTGAATATTATTATTACCACATTTGGTATTATCACTTATAAACCATATTCTCACAAGTGTAATTTTTAGGTAGAACATTTCAGACACAAACTTGCAGGCTAATTTAACAAAGAGAAGGTACCAATTACAGTTCTACCTCAGGGTATAAAACTATTCTATTGCGACACTCGGAATTATATATAATTATACATATAATGCACATGTGCACATGTTTGCATGTACATGTGTGTGTGTTTAGTATCAGGCAATTAACCAAAGTTTCACACAAGAGCAAGGCTCTACCACTGAGACACATCCCTGCCCCTATATTATTTCTTTCTTTTGTTTTTGGTTTTTGGGCCACACTCAGTGACGCTCAGGGGTTAGTCCTGACTATGTGTTCAGAAATTGCTCCTGGCTTGGGGGACCATATGGGATGCCAGGGGATCGAACCGTCTTCCATCCTAGGTCAGCAGCGTGCAAGGCAAAAGCCCTACTGCTGCACCACTGCTCTGGCCCCGATATATTATTTCTGTTTAAGTTGCTCTGTCATTGGGGGTGGGTGGAAACCTGCTGCTTGAGTTGGAATGCATTTAATTATTACTAGAGTTTTTCATGTCTGATTTTTAGTTCTAGAATCCTGATGATTTCAAATAGTTATTCTTTTTTTTTTTTGGTTTTTGGGCCACACCCGGTGGTGCTCAGGGGTTACTCCTGGCTGTCTCCTCAGAAATAGCTCCTGGCAGACACGGGGGACCATATGGGACACCGGGATTCGAACCAACCACCTTTGGTCCTGGATCAGCTGCTTGCAAGGCAAATGCCGCTGTTCTATCTCTCCGGGTCCTCAAATAGTTATTCTTTGTGTCAGTGAGGTCTGCTATTTTTCTGCATTGACATTTTAGCCTGCCTCAACAGATTCCTAAACTTCATAGCCTCTCTTTGAGCTACAAAAGTGTACATTTCAAATATATTTAAGAATGGCTTTTCCAACTCTGACTATGCATATCTAAGCTGTGACTCTTTCTTCTTCTTAGGTTGGAAAGGAAACTGTGCAGACAACGGAGGATCAGATTTTGAAGAGAGATATGCCACCAGCCTTTATTAAGTGAGTAACTGTCGTGTCCTTTTAGTAAGCAGTTACACCCTCCATTTTTTTTTTTTTTTTGAAAAGTAACGGACTTCAGAGGCAACTTTGATTTAAAATTTAGGACCAGGGGCCAGAGAGATAGCACAGCTGTAAGGTGTTTGCCTTGTAAGCAGCTGATCCAGGATGGATGGTGGTTCAAATCCTGGCATCACAGATGGTGTGTGTGTGTGTGTGTGTCTGTGTGTCTGTGTGTGTGTCTGTGTGTGTCCTGGCATCACATATGGTGTGTGTGTGTGTGTGTGTGTGTGTGTGTGTGTGTGTGTGTGTGTGTCCTGTGCCTGCCAGGAGTGAGCTTGGCAGGGTGTGATTCAAAAACAAACAAACAAAACAAACCAAGGGTCAGAGAGTATAAGAGTTAAAGCACTTGCCTCACAAGTGACCAACCCACATTCTATCCCTGGTATCACATATGTTTTTCTGAGTACTGCTGGATGTGAATCCAAAACAAACACAAATTTAAATATATATAAAATTGGACGTAGGGGCTGAGGCAGTAGCATAGTGGGGAGGGTATTTGCCTTGTACAAGACTGACCCGGGTTTGATCCCTGGCATCCTTTGCGTCCCTTGAGCCTGCCAGAAGTGATTTTTGAGCACAGATCCAGAAGAAACCTCTGAGCAAATTTTGGTGTGCTTTCCCCAAAAAAATTAGAACAAAAATTTTATGTTTGATTTTTCTCCCCTCCTGATACTAGAGATAGAACACAAGACTCCTGCATGCAAAATATGTGCTTAGCTACTGTACTCCACTGCCATTCCCCAATTTTAGTCTCCCTCACTCTAATTATCTACTATATACTTTTACCATGAGGCTGAGTTTTCCATTTTTATTTCCCAGATTAGGAAGTTTTCAGAAACATACTTTTATCTGGAAATGCATAAATGGGAATTACATACTAAAATATTTACTTAGAGATACTGGAATAATAGTAGCTAAAAGCTTTTCAAAAATTGCCATAACATTTAAGTAATTTTGGGGTCCAGAGCGATAGAACAGCGAGTAGGGCTTTAGCCTTGCACATGGCTGACCCGGGTTGATCCCCGGCATCCCATATAGTCCCTCGAGCCTGCCAGGAGTGATTTCTGAGGTGCAGAGCCAGGAGTAACCTCTGAGCTCTGCTAGGTGTGGCTCAAAAACAAACAAATCCCCCCCCCCATTTTTTTTAACAAATCGGAAATTTTTGAGAAGCTTTTATCTACTGTTACTATTCCTTGAGAAGTATTGGACAGCATGATGGTTTTAGTTAAGTGTTAGGTTTTAGTTAACTGTTAGTTAGCTGTTAGGTTTTGTAAAAAATTGCTAAGGGGGGCCAGCAAGCTGTTAGGTTTTAGTTAACTGTTAGTTAGCTGTTAGATTTTGTAGAAAATTGGTAAGGGGGGTCAGCGAGATAGCATGGAGGTAAGGTGTTTGTCTTGCATGCAGAAGGATAGTGGTTCTAATCCCGGCATCTCATATGGTCCCCCGAGCCTGCCAGGGGTGATATCTGAGCATAAAGCCAGGAGTAACCCCTGAGTGCTGCTGGGTGTGACCCAAAAATCAAAAACCAAAAAAAAAAAAAAAAGTTACTAAGTGGATAAAAGTTCTTTTTTTTTTTAATTCCCCCCCCCCCCCGGGATAAAAGTTCTTATCACAAGGTCAAATTAAAAAAGAAGTGACTGTCCTGCTTTTTCTATGTTGACATATCACATATATCTGTGTTGACTATTGTCTCAGTGGAATTCTAGCCCATAATGTACAATAAGTGTAAGTGACAGACAGATGATGATTATTAGGTTAAGATTAATTGTCTTTGGATACACAGGAAAAAAATGTCCTGACCAGTATTTTTTTTTTTTGGGGGGGGCCCACACCTGGTGGTGCTCAGGGGTTACTCCTGGCTGTCTGCTCAGAAATAGCTCCTGGCAGGCACGGGGGACCATATGGGACACCGGGATTCAAACCAACCATCTTTGGTCCTGGATCGGCTGCTTGCAAGGCAAACGCTGCTGTGCTCTCTCTCCAGGCCCTTGACCAGTATTTTAAAAGTAGATAGTTTTCTTGAACACAACCTAGAGGAAAAAAATCAATATAGCCCTGGATATCAACACACTGGGGCAAAGCAAATGAATATTCAGCAATTTAAAATATACTGGTTCTTGCTGGCTCTTGCTTTTATTTAGAATGCAAAATGAAGTTGAAAATGACTTTACACACAATAAAGTCACTGGAGGGCGTGGGGAAGAGAGGGAAACAGATGGATGCAATTAGTGATATCCTCAAAACTGTTGAGCGGAACTTTCTTGTTTGGTTGATGTTTGGAAGTTTCCAGGGCATGATAGACTGAAACTTTCTCTCATTCCATTCAAAATATATAATTTATTTATTTAAGCACCATGGTTACAGAAATGTTTGTAGTTGAATTTCAGTCATTGACTGTACATCACCCTTCACCAGTGCAACCTTCCCACCACCAATGTTCTTCACTTCCCTCTTTCCTATCCCTCTCATATTTATTCATATTTATAAGATTTCTGAATTGTCTAAGTAACACTAAGGAAGAATAACATAAGTGGACTGAGTTATAATTCAAAGCACTAGTGCACATGCTACACATGTAGGAGGCCCAGGGTCAGTCCTGGCACCACATGGTTTCCCCCCAAAGCACCATAGAACACAACCCCGACCACTATGCCAGGAGTAGCCCCTGAGCACTGCAGGGCGAGGCTTCCTTAAAAAAGGTTCTAAAAATTTGTTCTTTGATCAGTTTCCCTACTCATACAATATCAGACTGACCAGCCTAAAGATAGCAGATGATTCTTGACCTCAATATTTATTTATCTGGTAAAACCGAAAGAATTATTAAGAATTATTAAGTTGGGTTGGAGAGATAGCACAGCGGTAAGGCATTTGCCTTGCAAAGTGAAGGATGGTGGTTCGATTCCCAGCATCCCATATGGTCTTGAGCCTGCCAGGGGCGATTTCTGAGCATGGAGCCAGGAGTAACCTCTGAGCGCTGCTGGGTGTGACCCAAAAACCAAAACAAACAAAAAAAAAAGAATGATTAAGTTGAGAATGTAACTTTCAGGATTTTTGACATCTTCAGTAAAAATCGAATAATTTATTTGTGCAACTGTTGGAGAACAGATTCAGTGTCAATACCTGTTTTAGGGGGCCAGAGCAATAGCACAGTGGGGAGGGTGTTTGATAGCACATGGCCAACCTGGGTTCAATCCTCAGCATACCATATGGTTCCTCGAGCACCACCAGGAGTGATTTCTTATTATACAGCCAAGAGTAACCCCTGAGCCTCACCTGTTGTGGCCCCACATCACAAAAAAAAAGAAAGATTACACATATTTTTTGAATCTGTCAATGAGAGACTTCCATTACTGGGGCAATGCTTTATTGTGAAAGCAGGAATCATTTTCGTCTGGAGCCAGATTTCTTGATCACAGGAAGATTTTCCCTTTGGTGGAGCTGCACGTTATGTGATGGCTCAGTGCACTGGCAGTTAGATTGCTTTACTTATTTCACCCAAGACTGCCCGTTGCCCAGGGGAGGGAGATGGTTGCCTGCTGGTCTCCATAGAAACTGTTGTGTGCCCTAGAAATGTCAGGAGGGCAAGAGCTGAGTAGTGCAAGTCCAGTGGTTACTCAATCCCTATCTGAGCAATCACAGGACTGAGAGAGAGTCAGAATCTTGGAAGACGAGAGCAAATGCTTTCGATGTGGGAGTCATGGGTTTGGTTGCCAGCGCTGCTTGGTCCTTGATACTACCTCCAGAACAGGCTCAGTACCACTGTTGGGCCCAAAAAGGGAAAAAGCAGCAAGTCAATTGTTGTTTTATGTATCAGCTGCTATATGCCATGTTAGTATTTCTTCTTCTTCTTCTTCTTCTTCTTCTTCTTCTTCTTCTTCTTCTTCTTCTTCTTCTTCTTCTTCTTCTTCTTCTTCTTCTTCTTCTTCTTCTTCTTCTTCTTCTTCTTCTTCTTCTTCTTCTTCTTCTTCTTCTTCTTCTTCCTTCTTCTCCTCCTCCTCCCCTCCTCCTCTTCTTTTCCTCCTCCTCTTCTCCTTCTCCTCTTCTTCTTTTCTTCTTCTTCTCTTCCTCCTCCTCTTCTCTTTTTCCTCATCCTCCTCTTCCTTTCCTCCTCCTCCTCCTCTTCTTCTTCTTCTTCTTCTTCTTCTTCTTCTTCTTCTTCTTCTTCTTCATCATCATCATCATCATCAGACAGCTGCAGCTATAATGTTATGATTCATGGTTTAGATACCCAACTGGTTAGTTCATTCTTTGCTTTCTCATGAGCCAAGCATGCTAAGTGCTATCTAGACTAGTAGTTCTGATCAGTATATTATTATTATAAAGGATCACTTGTATGATTCAAGTTATTTATGAATAGTAGTAAAGGGCCCAAGTTTTTGAAAATCTGGAGCACATGCCTAGAATGTAGGAGTCCCCACATGGCCTCCCAAGTACTGTTGGGAGTAACTCCTAAGCACTCCAGTCAAGTGTGGATTCAAGCTATCTCCCCAAAAGAATTAAGTTGAAGGGCCAGAGAGATAGATGATTGAGGCCTGCATATGACCAACCGGGTTTGATCTCTAGCACCCCCAGACTGATCCTTGAGCACAGAGTTAATGTGTCAGCCCTGAACATAGCTAGGTATGACCTTGCTCTGGGTGGCTTCTGTCCCACAGCTCCAGTGGGCTTCAGTGAGTTCACTTCAGGGAGTGGGCACTGAATGAACTGGCGTGTGGGAAATTATTGAAGAATGAGACCACACAAATGAATTGTATGGGACAACATGTTCTGGCAAGTGTGTGACAAATTTAATCTCTAAGCTAGGAGTTTTATAAGGGGTAAAAGCCAGTCATAGGTATTGAGAAGAATGTTTACAATGACAAAGTAGAGTTTAACAATCCATTAAGCTATGGGTGTGAGCAGTAAGAATTCTGAGTTACAAAGGAGAAGGTCACAACTCAAGGCAGCTCTTTGCAAACTAACTTCAGATGCAAATAAGAGATAAGAGAGAAGTAGAAAATATCTAGAACTACCATCCTCACTGGGATGGGCTCTATTATTTTAGAGGTCAAGTGAAAGAGCTAACTCCACTAAGGAGTAGTTCCCATTTTCTGAGAAAAGTCCATAGCCCAGGATCTGCATTCTGGCTATGCCCTTGCATACCTGAAACCAAGGCTGCAAGGACATTTTGAAAAAGAGAAAAATATTGTTTTTGATTTGGTGCTAAATATTATCCAGGTAAGGGGATTTTTATCAAGGCTCTATTTTGCCTGTGAATATCATCAGCATAAGGGAGAACTAATTTTAAGGTCAAATAATATGAAGGCAATATAATGTCAGTACCATAACAAGACTCTTAGAAATCTCTCTTCGGGAATTCCTCAACTCTCCATGCAGGGGCAAGCACCCTCAGTGGACCTTTAGAGGGGGCCCCGTGGTTCTTTGCTCTAGGAAAATACATCTGGTGGGCCTACTGAACCCCCCCCCCCTTTAATGGAGATGTCTATGCATGGTCCAACGTGACCCAGAAGTCAAAATTTCAAAAAAATGGGGCATAGAGATAGTATAGTGGGTAAGATGCTTGGTTGCCTTGCACACGGTCTGCCAGGTTCAATCCTGGCATCCCATATCACCACCAGGAGTGGTACCTGAATGTAGAGCCAAGAATGAGCCCTGAGCATCTCCAGATGTGGTTCAAAAACAAAAAGAAAGAAAGAAACAAAGAGCCCATTAAGTTGAGGGTTCGGGTGTTGCTCAGTGGTACAATGCTTTTCTTTCTTTTTATTTTATTTTATTTTTTAGTACAGTGCTTTTCTTTGAGGAGCTTCTGGGTTTGATCCCCCCACCCCACATTCAATATCTTATATGTATATATATGTGTGTGTATATATACATATATAAAATAACATTACTCTCATTCATATACTGTTATTTGGTTTTCCTGTCACCTACTTGAAGTATAGTACATTTGCTTGGTTTTCATTGCTCTCTGTAAATTGTATTACAAAGCTATAGTCATTAAAACAGCATGGTACTGGAATAAAGACAGATCAGTGGAGTAGACTTGAGTATTCAGAGAATGTTCCTCAGACATACAGTTAGTTAATCTTTGACAAAGGGGCAAGAAATGAAAAGTGGAGCAAGGAAAGCCTCTTCAACAAGTGGTGTTGGCACAACTGGTCAGCCACTTGCAAAAAAGCGAACTCAGACCTCCATCTAGCACCGTGCACAAAGGTCAAATCCAAATGGATTAAAGACCTTGATATCAGACCCAAAATCATAAGGTATATAAAACAACATGTAGGTAAAACACTCCACGACATTGAGACTAAAGACACCTTCAAGGAGGAAACAGCATTCTCCAAACAAGTGGAAGCAGAGATAAACAGATGGGACAAGATTAAGCTGAGAAGCTTCTGTACATCAAAGAAAATAGTCCCTAGGACTATGATACAAAACTCACCCACAGAATGGGAGAGACTATTCACCCAATACCCAACAGACAAGGGGATAATATTGAAAATATACAAGGTACTGACAGAATTTAAAAAGAAAAATCTAACTCCATCAAAAAATGTGGAGAAGAAATGAACAGACATTTTCTCAAAGAAGAAATACAAATGGCCAAAGGGCACATGAAAAAAATGCTTCATTCTCTCTGTAGTGGGAAAGGAATGAGTAGAATAATAGCCTTTGTGCTGGAATCATTCTTAATTCCCAATGTTTCCAAGGGGAGTGTCATTTATGAAAGGTGGATTATCCCGCAAGACAACAGCGAAAAACTGCAGCTACAGAGATTATTTCTTCTACAGAGTTTTTTTTTTTAAGCAATGTGAACAGTTTATTTTTATTTTGGGGGCCTTTTGCGAGGGCACACCTGACAGCATTCGGGGATTATTCCTGGTTCTGCGCTTAGAAATCACTCCTGGCAGGCTCATATGGGATGCAGGGGATTGAACCTGGGTCCGTCCCGGGTTGGCAGCATGCAAGGCAAGCACCCTGTGGCTATGCTATTACTCTGGCCCCTGATGTGAGCCGTTTAAAGAGTTTTAATTGGGGCCGGAGAGGTGGCGCTAGAGGTAAAGTGTCTGCCTTGCAAGCGCTAGCCAAGTAAGGAACTCGGTTTGATCCCCCCGGCATCCCATATGGTCCCCCAAGCCAGGGTTAATTTCTGAGCGCTTAGCCAGGAGTAACCCCTGAGCATCAAATGGGTGTGGCCCCCCCCAAACAAAACAAAACAAAAACAAAGAGTTTTAATTAATACAAACTGACCTTACAATAATTAAAAAAAATTGTTCTTTTAGGTAGAAATAAAAGAGACTATGCAGGAATTGAGACGTGGTTCAGTAGATCAGGAACGAAGGACTCTATTCTGCTTTGAATGAATGGCACAATAGAGTCCCAGGGGCCTGTTGACCATGGCAAGAAGTAGGTTGAGCTAGGTAGGTGGGGCCCAGGCCTTGGAAAGCAGGGCATGGGGATTTAGAAATGGGGAGTAGAGAAGCCTTGCATTTCTTGAGCAATAGGATGGCATGGTCAAAGTGGGTGTTTAGGAAGATTCTCAGTCAAATGAAGGCTGAAGAAAGGGACTAGGCTGTCTGTCAAAGTGTCCTCTTCGCCTACTGTTAGCATTAAATTGCTTCTGGTGCACTTTGTAGAGGTGGGAGAGATTTATGGCAAACACATTCACTGGCCTTGGAAAAAGTTGGGAACACAATACAATCTTATGCCTTTGCAACAGAGCAGTAATTATGCAAGCAGGGGGATTTCTTGGGTTCTCCCTAAAGGCGGTGTGGTGCATTTCTGACTATGTCAAAAGGTGCTGAGGTGGTCCTGGTGGATGAGGCAATTATGAGGACAATGCACAGAGTGTGATGACACGCCATGGCAGTTTCCTTCAGAATTGTCCTATGGGGCCACTTTCTGCTTCTCCTGAACAGTCAGCTTGGAATTCTTCAAACTTGAGTAGAGTCACCAACTGGGGCTATTTTTGAAATTGTATTTATATAATTTATATTTATATATATTTATATTATGTACTATACATTATATATCATATATACATATTATGTATTTATATAATTCAAATTATATTTGAATGTTTAGACCTTTGGAATAAATGAATGTTCTAAAAATATTACGTGAAAGAGTCTAAGTTCCTTTGTTATAGGTGCCCATAAATAGATCTCAGAAAACTGTCTCTTTTCCCTTATTAAACTTGATTAGTTAAGCGTTCATTATTAAGTTTTTGCATTATTTTGATCTCATGTACAAAGAAATTTGAAAATTTCTTTGAAAACTCTTTCAAAGCTCTTAACTAATATTCTGTTTTACTTGATGTCACTTTCAATATTGTCAGATTTTTTTGGTGGCTTTATATTTTTAGATCACCAGCTCTTATATTTAGCCTTTTCTTTGCTTTTGATCTTGAATACTCAAAATAGTTTGTGGTGAAATTTGTATTTTAAACACTAATACTTCTCAATTCAAATGCCCAGAATAGTTTTTTATTTTAAGGCTAAAAAGGGAAATCTTTTATCATGCTATGCAATGTATTCTTTAAATCTAAGGGGTAGATTATTTATTATTATTATTATTATCATTTTTTTTGGCCACACCCAGAGTCCCTCACACCTGTCTCTAAGCTGAGAAATCACTCCTGGCTCAGGGGACCATATGAGATGCTGGGGATTGAACCTGTATCCATCCTGGGTCAGTCACATGCAAGGCAAGTGCCCTACCGCTGCTACCACTCTGGCCCCAGGAATGGGTTTTTAATCATATTATTTAATGCAGTTTTTCTGATACTAATGCATCCTCCTGTTTCCTCCTGTGTTCCTCTTCAGGAATTACTCTTTGTGGGGCTCACGGAACATACAGATGCTGGGGATTGAACCCTGATCTGCCACATACATAGTGCCCTACTGTACTATTATTTATTATTACTCAGACCCTTGTGGTTTTTTTTTTTAATTCAAACGTTTTGGTGTTTTTTTTTTTTTTGTTGTTGATATGATACCATTTTTGGTTTTAGTTTTGGGCCACGCCTGGTTGTGTGCTCAGGTGTTACGCCTGGCTCTGTACTCAGGCATCACTCACCTGCAAACAAAACTCTCTGGACTTGGACTCTCTAGCCCATTATGATAAGGTTTTTTTTTGTTTTTTTTTTTTGGGGGGGGTCACACCTGGCAGCGCTCAAGGGTTAGTCCTGGCTCTACACTCGGAAATCGCTCCTGGCAGGCTCGGGGGACCATATGGGATATCGGGATTTGAACCACCATCTTTCTGCATGCAAGGCAAATGCCCTACCTTCATGCTATTTCTTCAGCCCCCTATGATAAGGTCTTTGCCTCAAGGATAAAGCGATGTTCCCTTGTGAGGCCCATTCATACTCTCTGGTTGATTTGCAGCCTTTATGACCCAGAACAAACACCACTTTAATTTACCTTTTGGATTCACCATGAAATAGTATTGGATACTCCTGTTTTTTAGATTTTCTCAAGCTAAAATGATTGGTAAGCTTCCTTTTTTCTCCATAATGGCCTGAGTTATTTTATTCACTTGAAGAATTCTAACTAGAATGGGAGGAATTTCATCCTTTCTCTTTTGTATATGCTCTGTGATTAATAGGGACATAGGTCCGAGGTCTGGAGCCCATAGATAGTGAGCTCTATCCTGGCATTGGATCATCAATTGTGGCCTCAGCAGTTCCAGCTTTGCAGGCCCAAGGACCACTGCTTTGTTGGGCTGAGTATCTCCAAGAGTGGCCACTGGACCCCTGAACCATGCTTAGGGGATCCTTCAGCCAATAGAAAGAGATATGAGGGGCTGGAGAGATAGCATGGAGGTAGGGCATTTGCCTTGCATGCAGAAGGACAGTGGTTCGAATCCCGGCATCCTGCATGGTCCCCCGAGCCTGCCAGGAGCGATTTCTGAGTATAAAGCCAAGAGTAACTCCTGAGCGCTGTTTGGTGTGACCCAAAAACCAAAGGGAAAAAATAAAAAAGAAGGAGATATGAGCAGAACTTGAGACAGGAGAACTGTGTTTCCATGGTTTGTGTATAGCTATGAAAAATCACAAGGTCAGAAGAACTCCAGGAGCACCTGTAGTGATAGCACGGTGTGGAGGGCACTTATCTTGCAACTATAGAGCCACATGCAGCAATTCTTGGGGTGCTGTATGGTATTGGGACTCAAAACTGGGTCCAGGCTTAAGAACAGCACTATGTTCCCACCCACCGAGTTATCAGAATTTGCAGTGTTTTAATTGAGGAGTTTGGGGGTCATTTCTAGCTGTGTTCAGGGCTACTCTTGGCCTCCTGGCTCTGTGTGTAGGAGTCACGCCTGGCAGGGCACCATACGTGGTGCTGGAGATTGAACCCTGGTTGGCAGCATGCAAGACAGGCATTGGACAGCCCTGCTACCTTTTAAACAAGCTGTGTGATTAGGAGACTTGAGGAGCAGATACGGGAGTAGCTGAAAGTTCTTCGTCATGGCTGCTTCCCTTCAGTCAGCCCAGCTCAGTCAGTTGTGCTCAGGGGTCACTCCTGTCATGCTCAGGGGATCATATGTGGGGGTTGAATTGGGTTTGGCTGCATGCAAGGCAAGCAAGAAGACTCTGTGCGGGGCTGGAGAGATAGCATGGAGGTAAGGCAATTGCCTTTCATGCAGGAGGTCATTGGTTCGAATCCTGGCATCCCATATAGTCCCCCTAGCCTGCCAGGAGCGATTTCTGAGCATGGAGCCAGGAATAACCCCTGAGCGCTGCCTGGTGTGACCCAAATCCCCCCTCCAAAAAAAAGAAGACTCTGTGCTCTCTCTCTGGCCCCACAATCTTCTTTCATGTGCAAAGCAAAGTCATAAGGGGTTGCTTAGCCTTCTAATATCAGGTGACATCATAGAGTTCAGCCAGTGTGTGTGTTGGAACTGTGTTTACATCATTATCTTTAGATAATGAGAGATCAAAAAGGAATCTAGTGCTGAGGCTGGAGAGATAGCATGGAGGTGGCGCGTTTGCACGCAGAAGGACGGTGGTTCGAACCCCAGCATCCCATATGGTCCCCCGGGCCTGCCAGGAGCGATTTCTGAGCGTAGAGCCTGAGCGCTGCTGGGTGTGACTCCAAAACAAAGAAACACAACACAACAAAACAAAAAGGGAATCTAGTGTTTTGGATTTTTCCAGTCTGACTCCCTGTAGTTTTCAGTGTTGGTTTTGGGTGTTTGCAGACAGGGTCCTGTGCTGTCACTGAGCTGGGCCCATCAGACCTTTTCATTCTGCAGCCCAGAGTGCATGTGGTGAGTTGGTGCTACTTGAATTAGGTAACAGTTGGTCTTTACCCTCTGTGGATCTGACTTCCTCCTGAAAACTAACTATACTGTGGACTTCACTCAAGTTTCTGGGTGACTAATGGCTGAGGCTTCTTGACCTTTCTCAAAATGGCAACACGAGGAACAAAGTTTATTGGCTACTATTGGGATACACAGCATGTACCTGCTGTTTCTATTTTAGTTATTTACTCAGTATTGTTTGGCTTTGGGGCCACCTTCTGGGTTTGGTGATTTGGGGTCATTTTCAAGGGGTGCTTGGGACCACACAGTGCTGGGGAGCAAAATCAGGCCTGTTGCAGGCAAAGCTGGCACCTAGCCAATGGATCTATTTCTCTGCTTCAACTTTTCTTCTATTTTAAAGTAAAGTTTGTGCTAATTTACTAGTATGTAAAAGAAACAACTTTTCAAATATCTCTGAATTTTTTGAAATCTTCATATATTATTGTCTTTAAAGTTTTGTTTTGTTTTGTTTTGTTTTGGGCCTATTCCCACCAATGCTCAGGGATTACTCCTAGCTCTGTACTCAGAACCCCCTGGGTAGGGCTCAGGGGACTATATGGGATGCCAGGGATGGAAGTAGGATTGACTTGTATGCAAAAATGCTTTTCCCTCTGTACTATTGCTCCATCCCCTCCCTTATTATTTTTAATGGTATATCTAGACACAGGACATCTTAGGCCAGAGTCATAGCACAGGAACTTATGTACTTACAAGGTGATCAGCTGATCCAGCTTGATTCCAGCATCACATATGGTCCCCAGCGACCTTCCAGGGTTACTCATAGAATATCCCTTCATGTCACAGGCTTCCATCCTTCCCTGAAGAACATGTGCAAGCAGAAGGAAATGATACTAGTTGGGGAGTCTAGAAACATGGAGCTGTCAGTCAGTCGCTGATCCTGGAATTTGATTAACAGTCATTTTGCAGACTTTTTTTTTTTTTGGAGGGGAGCCACACTTGGCTGTTCTCTGGGCTTATTCTTGGCTCTGTGCTCAGGGATCACTTCTGGCAGATTTGAGACCATCTAGGATGCCAGGGATCTGACTGAGGTCTGCCTGGCTGTACAAGGCAAGTGCTCTGCCTGATGTGCTATCTCTCCACAAGCCCCCACTGGCTACTATATTGCTTATAGACTCCATGAAGGGAGAATGTGTGAGATCCAATACTCATTTTCACCTAACAGCCTTTTGACTTGATGGTGGGAAGAAGAGTGAGTTCTAGGTCTTCTTGCTCTCATAACTTGTTATTTAAGTTCTTTCATTTATGGAAGGGCCTGGATTTTAATATTGTCTTCCACTGATAATGTATGTGTCACCATAGAGAAAAAGGGGCAGTTTTTGTTTGTTTGGGGACCACACTTAATAGTACTGCGGGCGGGCCCGGAGAGATAGCACAGCGGCGTTTGCCTTGCAAGCAGCTGATCCAGGACCAAAGATGGTTGGTTTGAATCCCAGTGTCCCATATGGTCCCCCGTACCTGCCAGGAGCTATTTCTGAGCAGACAGCCAGGAGTAACCACTGAGCACTGCTGGGTGTGGCCCCCCCCAAAAAAAAAAAAAACCAAAAAAAAAGGAAAAAAAATAGTACTGCGGGCGATTCTGTGCTCAGGGGTTGCTTCCAATAGGGCTTTGGGGACTGTGTAGTGCCAGGGATTGAACCTAGCCTATTTAGCTGTCTCTGGCCTCAGAAAAGGGGAGTCTTAAAAGAGATTTATCATGGAATAAAAAACCATAACACACTTAACTACCAGCATTTTAATGATCCTATTTCTATATTCTTGTTTTATAGAACATTGAGCTTCTCAAATTGGAAAGTGCGCTGAGAATATTTCATCTCTGAGAGGCACTATCCATGTAGCAAGGAAAGGAAAATATCAGGAAGAGGAAACAAGGATCTAACCGTGGTGGTTGGTTAGAAATATTGTGAGGAGAGCCCGGAGAGATAGCACAGCGGTGTTTGCCTTGCAAGCAGCCGATCCAGGACCAAAGGTGGTTGGTTCGAATCCCGGTGTCCCATATAGTCCCCCGTGCCTGCCAGGAGCTATTTCTGAGCAGACAGCCAGGAGTAATCCCTGAGCACCGCTGGGTGTGGCCCAAAAACCAAAAAAAAAAAAAAAAAAAAAGAAATATTGTGAGGAGAGTCATCGTTGTAAATAGTGCTGAGCTTCTGAGCCACAAGCAAAATTGTCTTCATTGCTTTTTGAGACATTTTAGTTGCGATTAAGAATGGCGAATGTGTCTTTATCTTCACCACTGATTTCCTAACCTCCCCCTCTCACTTTCATGAATTCTTAGCATGTGTTTGACACTCTTATAAATAACAGCTTATATTTGTTCGTTTACTGGGGCCTTTAAAAGGGAACATTCAATTTATAGATCTTAGATAGCACTGAAATGAACACGAACAAAAAGTATAAAAGTATATAAGTGAACAAAAAGTATAAAAGAACATAAGGTTAGTAACTCACTTTTGGATATGTTCCAGAAGAACCTTTAGGAATAACTTGTAGTGATCAATATAAAGTTTTAACTTCTTGATTATTATTTTTTCTTTCTTTTTGGTTTTTGGGTCACACCCCACAGCGCTCAGGGGTTACTCCTGGCTCTGAGCTCAGAAATTGCCAGGCTTAGGGGACCATGTGGGATGCCGGGATTCAAACCACCGTCCATCCTGGGTCGGCAGCGTGTAAGGCAAATGCCCTACCACTGTGCTATCTCTCTGGCCCAACTTCTTGATTCTTGATCATTAAAATCACATGGAACTAAACTATATATAATATATAATTATCCTAGACTATATAAAATCATGTGGTAATTCTGGGAAAAATGGATTGGTGGGTAAGGAGTGAATGTAGTAGAGGTTCTCTGAGGCAATGATCATTCCGTTGAGCTAAAGTATAATTTTTGCTTTTTTTTTGTTGTTTGTTTTTGGGCCATATCCACTGGTACTCTGGGGTCCCTCCTGGCTCTGTGCTCAGGGGTCGTTCCTGGCAGAGTTTAGGGGACTATATAGAATGCCAGGATCAAACCCTCGTCAGTGTGTGTAAGGCAAATGCTTTCTCCACTGTGCTATCACTCCAGCTCCTAAAGTAAAATGCTTTTCTATTAATTTAGATTAAAGACAGAGGAAGAGAGATGCTTTAATCTGTTCTATTTAAAGTATCTAAATTAATTTTATTTATACATATACATATATGTACTTATAATAAGGTATACAATTATATAGGAAACAAATCTTAGACCTATCTCATTCTCAATTGCTTTTGAAGTTTTTTAATTCAAATTTATATTTAAAATAAAGATTGATCACATTAAGAAGCTAGTCTGTTTGAATGTTTAAATAAAATCTCATTTTTCATAGACAAGACAGACTCTTTCTGAGTACTGGTTAGTTATGGTGGGATTTCTTTGGCTTTTAAGAGCGCCATTAAAATTTAATGCACAGATTAGATGTCTTACTGTATGGGGAAAAAGAGACGTTGTCTGCTGGTCTTACGGTTTTTACCACACAAGGGAACCATTAGTGAAGAATCAAATTGATTCCTGCAAAGCTTCTTTTCCATTTCATCTGTGTTTTTTTTTTTTCTGTTCCTTCCTTTCTCCATGATCATCATTCCTATCAGTTATTTCTTGATTTTTTTTTTCCTCTCAAATTTGAAACATGCAGTAACTGTGTCTGCAAATAGGTGGTGAGCAACAGTTTTATTTTATGATGTTCATGTTTGTTTGCTCTAATTTATAAGTAAGGTTTATTTTCCCTGGAAATAAAATCAAGTTTGTGACTTTTGTGTATATGTTTGTGTATGGGGGTAGAGGGAGACATCTCACAGTGATGTTTTGGACTAAATCTGGAGAGTGGGGGCGACCTGGTGATTCTCACCTATCTTGGCCTAGGGTCTAAAAACAAGCATCCATGGATGAGGTAATGAGGTGAGAACCCTCAGGTTTGCCCAGGCCATTCTGTGGGTACTCGGTTGTCTCCATAGCTGTACCCAGAAATCCTTGGGAGACTGTGGTACCTGGGATAGAAATGGGCTTGACCACATGGAACGCAGGAACCTAGACTTTGTCTCTGATTGATGACTTTATTTTAATTAAAAACTTTGTGTTTTTCTTATCAGTAACAGTAAGGTAAGCAGGAGTGCCAAAAAGTTATTAAAAAATGAGCCGGAGTGATGGCATATCAATAGGCCATTTGCCTACTGACCCAGGACGGACCTGGGTTCAATCCCTGTCATCTCATATGGTTCCCCTGAGCCTGCCAAGAGTGATTTCTGAGCACAGAGCCAGGAGTAACGCCAAAGCACTGCAGGATGTGGCCCCAAAACTATAGCAAATTATAATTTAAAAAAAGTGATTAAAAAGTGCCTGTGATAGAGGCAGAGTTGTGGGTGGAAGGGAAAACTGGGGACATTGGTGGAGAGATGTGAGCACTTGTGAATGGGGGGGTGTCAGTTTTGGAACACTGTACAACTGAAGATCAGTCATGAGTAATTGTAATTCATGGTGACTAAATAAAATTTAAAAATTTACAAAATTTGCATTTTAGTTGTTCTGAGGTCATAGCACCTACCAGTGCTTTTTTTTGGGGGGGGGGCATGTGGTGCTGGAATCAGAGTCAGGTTCCTGCACCTGCTAGACTTGTGCTATACCCCCAGCACTGGTCTCCCATTTCCTGTCTTTGAGCAATCACTATTAGCCAGTGGTTTATGGGAAGATTGCAGTCTTTGCCTTTTCTTGGTGAAAAGAGTCTTTCAGCAAATACCTATTAGAGTATTTATTATATCCTAGGCTTCTTCCTTGAAAGAAGGTGTCTCTCAGCGTTGCTGAGTTTCCACTATTCTGTGGAAGATGGTGCTGACTGAAGCAAGAGGTTAGAATATGACTTGTGGGAACCCTTAGTGGAGGTCCTCAGAGATTTGGGAGACTTATCTGAAGAAAGCAGTATTTCAAAGCTGCATCGAATGGATGGAAAGGTGAGGTAGCTTAGAGAAGGATGGAGTGCGGCTTTGCATGTGGGAGTTGAGCATTGTGGTCCTGTGAGCACTACTGGGAGCATTTCTCCTCTGCACTGCCAGGTATGGCCCCTCAAAGAAACAAACATGCAAATCAAATGAAAACTTTAGTCTCTGAGTGAGCAAGTAGGGTTCTTCCGCAAAGGAGGGGCACCAGGGGAGACAACTGGGAGAACTCTGAAGCAAGGCCAGCGCTCTTTAATTTAAATGCTCGTTTGACTTTTTTTTTTTTTTTTTTTTTTTTTTTTGGTTTTTGGGCCACACCCGGCAGTGCTCAGGGGTTACTCCTGGCTGTCTGCTCAGAAATAGCTCCTGGCAGGCACGGGGGACCATATGGGACACCGGGATTCGAACCAACCACCTTTGGTCCTGGATCGGCTGCTTGCAAGGCAAACGCCACTGTGCTATCTCTCCGGGCCCTTCTTAAAGGACTTTTAAAAAATTTACTTATTGTGACGTTTTCATGTAAACATTTAAAAATCATTACGTTTAACTAGTTGCAAAACATGTATAAAACATGTATATTTCTGCCATATTATTTGTTAAGTATGTGTCATAAGTATATTTTCATGTGAATTTAGTTAATTCAATTTATGGAAAACATCTGTAATAATAATAATAATTGGTAAGCACAGTCCTCATTGTCTAACTGGCCAGTCAAATTACATTTGCTCTTTTAAACCTAACATCTTTAAACTTTCAAGAAAGTTACTGCTTTTATTATTAGCTGTAAAAGGTGTTCAAATAATAAACGCAATTTTTATGTTTATCTACATCATTACATTTTTTTTTTTTTTTTTGGTTTTTGGGTCACACCCGGCGGTGCTCAGGGGTTAACTCCTGGCTGTCTGCTCAGAAATAGCTCCTGGCAGGCACGGGGGACCATATGGGACACCGGGATTCGAACCAACCACCTTTGGTCCTGGATCGGCTGCTTGCAAGGCAAACACCACTGTGCTATCTCTCCGGGCCCTACATCATTACATTTTTGTGCTCTTCTTGTAGATCCTTATTTCCATCTGGTATCATTTATCTTTTATAAATGAAATACTATGAAAAGTATTTTTTAACCCCTATGTTTTATTTATTTTGTTTTGTTCTTTTTTTTTTTTTTATAAAATTGAAAGAATATTTTCTATTATATATTATGACAATTTCTTTTTTTTTTCCAGTTAATCCTAAATTGTAGTGCATCTTTTATACTTTTTCTTTTTCTTTTTTTTTTTTTTAACACCACCCATCACCAGTGCAACATTCCCATCACCAATGTCCCAAGTCTCCCTCCTCCCCACCCGACCCCCGCCTGTACTCTAAACAGGTTCTCAATTTCCCTCATACATTCTCATTATTAGGACAGTTCAAAATGTAGTTATTTATCCAACTAAACTCATCACTCTTTGTGGTGAGCTTCCTGAGGTGAGCTGGAACTTCCAGCTCTTTTCTCTTTTGTGTCTGAAAGTTATTATTGCAAGAATGTCTTTCATTTTTCTTAAAACCCATAAATGTGTTTTGTTCTTTTTTTTAAATATATTTTTATTTAAGTAACATGATCATATTTGGGTTACAGTCATAACCAGAACACCTCCCTTCACCAGTGTAACATTACCCCCTCTGTAATTCCCATCTCCCGCCTGTATTCGAGACAGGCATTCTACTACAGTTATTTGTTTTTAAGTTCAGTAAGTTGTATTTTTTTTCCTTAAAGGATAAGAGTAAAAAAATATATTAAAGGTGTGATAGTGGGAATCGCCATTGTTTGCATAGGTCCAGAAAAATGGGAAAATGGAGAAAAACTCCTTGACCTGATTACAAAAAGGCCTCACCCTAGAAGTTTATTGGCATAAGACAGACTCTGGGTTCAAGGCATACCAGTTTGTCCAACTCCAGTCATTCTCAAGGTTCCGGTGAAACTTTTTCACACTTTAGCTTTTGTTGGGAAAAGAATTTTTTGTTTTAATTTTGAGATATATATTTTCATTGGGCATAAGGTTACAGATTTAGGTTGAGAGGTTTTTTTTGGGAGGGGTCATCACACCCCACAGCTCTCAGGGGTTACTCCTGGCTCTACAATCAGAAATCACTTCTGGCAGACTCGAGGGACCATATGGGATACTGGGATTCAAACCACCATCCTTTTGCATGCAAGCAAATGTCCTACCTCCATGCTATCTCTCCAGCCCCTGAGAGGTTTTATTTTATTTATTTATTTATTTATTTATTTATTTATTTATTTATTTATTTATTTATTTATTTATTTATTTATTTATTTATTGTTTCCTTGTTTTTGTACTTTGACATGTTATCCTACAACTTTCTGCTTTGCATTGTTCCTAGGGAAAAGTCTGGTTTCCAGCCTTTGTTGTTCTTTGTAAGTGGTCTGCCATTTTCCCCTCTTTCATTCCATTTGTTGTTTTTTCTGTTGTTATAGCCAGTGGCTACATGCCTTAGTTGTGATTCGCCAAATTTATAGTTGAGATGCTTCCTGAGGGTCAAGTGCTTTAGTTGTTTGCACATTTTGGTTATAGGGCCCACACACTTGGTGATCACAGTCTCTTTGACACTAAGATCCCAATGGCCTTGTCCCAGGACTCAGCATATGGGCAGTGCTGAGATCTAACTCACAGTCTCCAAGTAAGGGCTCTGCCACTCCCTTATCCTCTAGCCCCTCATTGGTCAATTTTCTCTGGTTGCTCTTACTTTTTTCTTAAAATATGTTTTTTGGGGGCCAGAGCAGTGGCGCAAGTGGTAAGGCATCTGCCTTGCCTGTGCTAGCCTAGGAAAGACTGCAGTTCGATCCCCCGGTGTCCCATATGGTCCCCCAAGCTAGGAGCGATTTCTGAGCACATGGCCAGGAGCATCACCGGGTGTGGCCCAAAAAACCAAAAACAAAAAAAAAATGTTTTTTGCTAGTATTTATGGTTTACATTCTATTTTCAGAAACACCAGTTCAAATGAATTTCTCTCCAACCACAGCATGGCTCCTTTGGAGTTATTTGAGTCATTCTTAGCATGCAATTGCATCAAACCTTGAACCTGAACAAATGGAATTTCCAAATCATTAACTTTTAGATGAACAGATAAGAATATATGAACAGGTAATGGCAGAGCCTAGTAAATTTCCAAGTAGACAATTGTGGAAATGTATCTTCTGGTGTAGCAGACCTGAGTTCCTTCTAAAAACAAGGGCAAACTAGAAGTAGAAAGACAGATACTTCTGCATCTTAGGGACCTTAGTCCTTTTTATAATTATGTCTAGTGCTATAGAGGAACCAGAGATTCTGTTTTTCCTTACTTTGAGGACTCTAGTGGCATGTGTATTGGATTGCATTGTGTTGGCTCATAGCTCCCTGGTACTGGGCTCCTTTTTGAATTTTTTTCTTTGCCTTTTTAGTTTGATTTTTTATTTCCACAAATAAGTTTAGTTGCATGAAAACCACTCTTCCTCCTTGCTTACTTCCTAGAGTATCTATGTCTAGATCCGTCTCTAATTGTTCTTTTTAAATAGTTGTTATTTACTGAAGCAAGTTAGTTTTATGCTTTGTGTGTGTGTGTGTGTGTGTGTGTGTGTGTGTGTATGTGTATGTGTGTGTGTGTGTGTGAGTGTGAGTTTGGCAATGCTCAGGAATGCTCACATTCTCAGCCTTCATGCAGGAATTATTCCATTTTTTTCTTTTTAAATAATATCTTTATTAAGCACCATGATTACAAACATGATTGTAGTTGGTTTCAGTCATAAGAGGAACAGCCCCTTTCACCAGTACAACAAAGAATTATTCCTGCCATTGCTTGGGGTTGACTGTGTGCAAAGCAAGTGCCCTCTGTGCTCTACTATTGTTCTGGCCCACAAGATAATTTTCACTGACCAAAACTTACTTAGAAAGGAGTGAGGGAAGAGAAAGGGAGGGAGTATGTATTCAAGAGAGAATATGGGCTGCCCCAGAGTGGAGAAGAGCCAGAGATAAGTAAAACTGGATGTTTATTCAAGCTTCTATTGAAATCTTTCACTTATCTACTTAGTGTGCTCCATTTTCCCATTAGCTTTTTGAAAATAAGAACCTACATTATTGTAATACCTGCATTAGCTTTTTATCTACTAATTCTGTTATCTGAGTCATTACTGGGTTGGCTTTAAAGACCCTTCCCCAATGATGGATAGTATGTTTATACCTACTGAATGCATGGTAAATTTTGATTTGATGCCAGCTCATGTTACTGTTTAAACAAAACACTTTAGTCTTAATTGTTTAAGGCAACATTAAATATATATTTTTTAAATTTATTTTTTGGGCCACACCTAGTGATGCTCAGGGATTATTCCTGACTCTGCACTCAGGCATCACTTTTGATGATGCTGGGGACCATATGAGATGCAGAGATGGAAGCAAGTCTGCCTTATAGAAGGCAAATGCTCTCCCCTCTACTTTTATCTCTCTGGCTCCAACAGTATAATTACTTTATCTTACATTTCTGGAGTCTAAACTGGCTTAGCAGGATTGTGTTTCTACTGAACATTCTAAGAGTTAATTTTCTTTCTTTACTTATTTTGAGGTGGAGATGAAGGAGTTGGGGTCACACAAATGATGCTCCAACTTTATTACTCCAGGGTCTATCTATGCTCAGGGATCACTCCTGGCAGGGCTTAAAGGACCAGATGGGTGGCAGCGATTGAAATTGATTTTCTATGTGCCAGGCAAACTCCATCTTTCTGGCCCTACTTTATTTTCTTTCTTTTCCAATATCTGGAATTGCCAGGATTCCTTGATTTATAGTTCTGCATCCCTGGGTCCATTTCTTTTTTTTTTTTTTTTTTTTTTTTTTTGTTTTTGGGCCACACCCGGCGGTGCTCAGGGGTTACTCCTGGCTGTGTGCTCAGAAATAGCTCCTGGCAGGCACGGGGGACCATATGGGACACCGGGACTCGAACCAACCACCTTTGGTCCTGGATCGGCTGCTTGCAGGGCAAACGCAGCTGTGCTATCTCTCTGGGCCCCTTGGGTCCATTTCTTCACATGTCTCCCTGCTGCTTTTTTCCATTTGTATTGGGAAAATATCTTTAATGTACTGATAAAATAACTGTCAATATAGATTTCTATATAACTGAAGTAGTCTTTGAAGAGAATATAAGTTTTCAAATATATATAAATAAAGGTTTTCAAACAAAAGTGGATACATTTTGTCTCCAGCAGATGATTGCTAGAGCAAATTCTAGAGTGTATGCCCCAGACAGATCTAAATGCCAAGCAAGTGACTGGACAGTTTGTTAGCAAACAAAAGCAAACTTTGACTAATGCTATATAATTCTTACAATATTTGGAAATCTTAGAATAAGATACCATATTTATAATGACAAAATATTGATTTATAAAACTGAATTTAAAAAAATTAGCATAAAAGTCAGGGAAAGGATAATGGGGAACTTTATCCAAAGATCAATTTTTTTTTTAATCTGGTTTTGGACCACTCAGGTAGTGCCCAGTAATTACTCTTGGTGGGCTTGAGAATCTTGACCCTTTGGGATGCAGAGGATGAAACCTGGTCAGCCACATGCAAGGCAACCACCCTACCCACTGTGCTATCCCTCTGGCACACCTTACCATCATTTTGTTCTGTCTTGAGGCTAATTAAAATAATGACTTACTTTAGGTTAAAAAAATTCTTTTGCAGTGCCAGGTATGTAGAATCCTGGATTCACACATGCACTTTACCACATCCCTGACCTTCAATTTAGACAGTTTTCTTTTTGTATTTCTTCCTTTTACTCTTTTTTTTTTTTTTTTTTTTTGGTTTTTGGGCCACACCCGGTAACGCTCAGGGGTTACTCCTGGCTATGTGCTCAGAAGTTGCTCCTGGCTTGGGGGACCATATGGGACACTGGGGGATCGAACCGCGGTCCGTCCAAGGCTAGCGCAGGCAAGGCAGGCACCTTACCTTTAGCGCCACCGCCCGGCCCCTACTCTTTTTTTTTTAATTTAGATTTTTAACATACCAAATAAATATTTGGCTAAAATATTTCTTTACTTTTGAGTACAGAACCAGAAATAGCTACTGAGTATCCCAGGGTGCGGTACAAAATTTAAAAATCCCAAATAGGGTAGGAGTGATAGCAAAGTAGTTAGGGTCCTTGCCTTGCATGTGGTCAATTCGGGTTTAATCCCTGACATCCCCTAGGTCCCCCAAGCACCTCCAGGAGTGATTTCTGAGGGCAGAGCCCAGAGTAATTCCTGAGTACTCCCGGGTGTGGCCCAAAAACCAAAAAATAAAAGATCCTAAATAAAACAATCCACTGCTGGGTATAGTTCATGGTTGAATCCTAATTCCAACCACCCAACTATGACACATTGCATTTGTGCTGGAGATAAAGTACAGTAGTTAAAGTACTTACATTTCATGCTGCTGACCCAAGTTTGCTACCCAGCTTTGCATATATTTCCCTCACCACTAGAAGCTTATACCTTAGCATAGAGCCAGGGATAGCTCCTGAGCACCTGTGATTGTGATCCCACATTCCCTCCTCCCAAAATGGGGAGCAAACCATGATGTGCTACAACTTGGGTGAACTTTAAGACAGTGTGCAAGGGAGAAAAAAGAGACAAAATCCAGTTACTTGGTACATGATTCCTTTTATATGATTAATCCAAGACAGGCAAAATCATAGGGACAGAAAGCTGGTTAATAGTTATCAGGAAATGGGGAAAGAGGAGAAATGAGTGATTATTTAATAGGTATGTAGCATTACTGAAGTGAAGAAAAAGTTTTTACACAAGAGAGAGGTTTGCTCAATATTGTGAATATGTTAAGTGCCACTGAACAATCAGCCCTTAAAATGGTTAATTGTACATTAAGTTTTACAAAAAACAAAAAACAAAAAAAAACACCACCAAAAACCCTTTGAAATAGCATATGAAATTTATGTTTTTGGTTAATTCTATTTATAAACAATATTGCAATACTCTTGTACTTTGTTTTGGTTTTGGTTTGATTTTGGGGTGCTCTAGGTTTCATTTGTGGTGTTAGGCTGGAAACCAGGTCAGCCACATGCAAGGCATAACCCTTCCTGCTATGCTACCACTCTAGACCCAGCTAGTTTATACTTTTGAAGCTTTGTATTATTTTATTTGATTCTCAAAGCCGCTCTTTGAAATCCTTTCTATTTGCCTGTGTCTATTCTGTGATTTCAAATTAAAATATATACTCATGCCTGATTACTTTAACTCAGAGTGATTTGTTTCCTGTCTCTGTTACTCAGTGATACCATAATAGTTTTACTGAATATGAGAGTCAAGGAAATGATGTATTAGGTCTTTTTCCCTCATCAATAATTCAATGAGTGGCTACATTTTAGTAGCACAAGAGGATAAAGAAAGGTACTTGATTTATGTCTGTTGGGGGCCTCCCTTTTAAAGGAACACTCGTTCTTGTCTGATTAGTTCATGTTTATTATTAAATGATATTTGCATTAACTATTAATAACTGACTATGTTATAAATGGCAGTGACATTTTAATTAACAGCATAGTTTTATAGTGCTGTTTGCAAGCGGCCTAATGCATTGTCTAAAGAAATTTCATTGAGCTGAACGCATGAGAAATTTCTGCACAGTTTCCTGTTGTTACTTGCTTCCTCGGATCCATAAATTTAATTCAGCACAATGTCTTGACATTTTAGTTCTCAAAATTCAATCTGAAAATGCTGTCAAGGGGTTTTTGGTGTGGGGTCTTTTGATGATAACACATATAGGTTGAGAAATGAGGAATCAAAAACAGCTACAAAAATACAGGAGCCTCCAATCAAAGATCCCAAACATGTATTTTCTCCACATTTTTTTGTTTTGTTTTCAGGTAATAATAAAGAACAAGGTGTTGTACAGTACATGAATGAATGGGCGGATGAATGAATGAATGGACTACTTTTAATTGTGAATTTTATAAGCTCAAATCTAAATTAATTGTTGCCAACTTCTGTGTAGTGAAAAAAATGTGAATTCTGCTCCACTGTCTTTCTTGCATTTTCTCTAGACTTTTTTTTGCCTGGTTCCACCCTGAGTTCACACCATATTCTTGCTCCACAGGGTTGAGAACGCTTGTACCAAGCTTGTCCAAGCTGCTCACATGCTCCAGTCGGACCCTTACTCAGTGCCTGCTCGGGATTATCTCATCGATGGGTCCAGGGGGATCCTGTCAGGCACATCTGACCTGCTGCTCACCTTCGACGAGGCTGAGGTAGGCACTGTGAGGCCCATGCATGCTCAGCCTGCCCAGTAAACCTCATTTTTATTAATACTGGCAGGTGGCTAATGCAGGGATGATGAGATGATTTGTGTTGGAGGAGAATATTCTGTACTTAGCATGACCAGGTTTTCTCTTCACTATGTGCTCAGACTTCAGACTCTGAAATCTATTTTCAGGTGCGCAAAATTATCAGAGTTTGCAAAGGAATTTTGGAATATCTTACAGTGGCAGAGGTGGTGGAGACTATGGAAGATTTGGTTACCTACACCAAGAATCTGGGGCCTGGTGAGTCACAGAGATAACTTCTCTAGTGAAAGTGCTTCTGGGGTATTTATGTTTGATCATTGGGGAGTAGCAGCCCCCCCTGACTCTTGAAGCACAAGGCATTGGTCTGTTAGGTACTCTCTACTTTTCCTGACACTCAGACTGGGCTCCCATCCTTATTGCTAAAAGCCAAGTCTGCTTTCAACAAATCCTGGCCCTGCCTGATGAATAAAATTAGATATCGCAAATGTTTTCAGAGAATATAGAAAATACTCTTCTATGGCTGGAATGCTCTAGGCTGCCCTCAGTCCTAACCCTTTTGTTCCACATGACACAACATTCCATTCCTTAGTTGTCTGCTAGTTCCCCATACGATCAGGATGTCTCCACTGGATAGTTACCCCGCCTTGCTAGGATGGACTCATGCTGCAACCCCTGGCTGCTTAAACTAATCATATCTCACAGGAGGGAAGGCTGCGGGGACTGAATCTCATTTTGAAATGATTGTTTAGTCATCTGAGAACAGTCTTCAAAATGCAGGACAGATAACTGCTTTTGATTGTGACTCAAAGAGGATTTAAAGTAGGAAAAAGGCATCTTCAGGTCTGGAGCACTAGTACAAGAAGGAAGGCACTTGCTTTGCAGGTGGATGTGGGAGCCACAGCCTAGTTCACATCCCCAGCCTGGCTCACATCGCCAGCTGGTTCCTTGGACCCTGTCAGAGCTCACTCCTGAGCGCAGGGAGAGGAATAGTCCTTGACCCCCAAACCATCTTTACCATTCCCCCAAAAGTGGCATATCTGATGTTTATCTTGCCACCACCAAACATCATGTACCTAACCTTCTAAACTCCCTTGCCTATATGAAATTAATTGTCATTAAACTCTGATGCGGTCATTCTGTACACTTAGGGCAATGGAGGATTTCTTTGGACCATCACTGAAGATCACCAGGAAATCACTAAATAGTAGCCTTAACCATTTTCCTAGCACTGGAAAATAAGTAGCATGTTATGTCTTCAAGTGAAAACTTATGCAGAATCTCTAATTACAAAATTCGAGTTGAAAGAGCTGTGGTTGAAACAGCAGAGATGACTCCTTCCCATCTCCCCTTGGTTCCTCATAAACTACTTAAGAAATCCTAGCAGTGGTTCGCAAATCAAAGCTTCAGAGACTCAAGTAGCGCTTTGAATAATAACCAAAGTAAACACAAAGTGCTGGCAGGCTGATTCCTAAACACCAGCTGCTTTCCAACTCTGTCATCACAGTTATTATTTTCATAATATTTCTATTTGTTTCTAATTTTAAAAGCAGTTCATGCTTATTTGGGGCACATTGGGAAAGGACAAAAAAATGACAAAGATGAAAACAAAACACATTGTTGTCATTCTTAAGACATTTTCTCAGCCAGTCGAGTCTCAGTAGTAGGTGCCATGAGGTTCTTAGATGGCTTGGGGCTATGCCAACCTTACACCGAGAAGCCCAGAGCAGACAGGCATCAAAATATTTTACCGCACTGGGGACTTTATTTTCTACCCCAAAAACACCTTTTTATTTTAATTAAAAATATTTGTGAATGTGTTTATGTTGATTATAGTAGAATTATATCACATTTTTAGATTTGCATTTAATAAGCTATTTCTATGTTGCTCATTCCTGCCTCTGTACTCAGGGATCATACCTGGCAGGGTTCAGGGGGACCAGATGGGGTGCTAGGGATTGGACACTACTTGGCCATGTGCAAGGTAAGTGTCCTGCCTGCTGGACTCTTCCCTTGAATCCCTAATAAGCTACTTTGAATGGAACAAACAAATGGGGCTGGAGAGATAGTACAGTGGGCACAGCACTTGTCTTGCTTGTGGCTGACTTAAGTTTGATTCCCAACATCCCAGGTGCCAGAGCAAGAGCACAGTGGGGAGGGCACTAACATTGCATATAGCCAATCCAGATTCGATCTCTGGCTCTCTGTATGGTCCCCTGAGCACCACCAGGAGTGATCCTTGAGCACAGAGCCAGGTGAGCATTTGAGCATTGCCAGGTGTGGCCCAGAAAACAAACCCAACCCCAAATAAAATAGACTAAATTGTACTAAATTAGAGCTGCCTGGAAACTCCTCCTGAAGTCAGTGATGCTGTATGGTGTTTCCTAAGTGGGCAGTGGGTCTGGACGTTGGTAGTGGTAAGCCCAAGAAAGGCCTCATCTTCCTGTTCACCCTCCTGCTTTGTTTGTCCCATGCCAGGAATGACCAAGATGGCCAAGATGATTGATGAACGGCAGCAGGAGTTGACGCACCAGGAGCACCGTGTGATGCTGGTGAATTCCATGAACACTGTCAAGGAGCTACTCCCTGTGCTCATATCAGGTATTCTCCACGAGTGCCCATTTCAGGGACCCTCTACCCTCATTTTCCTTTCTTTCCCCCTCCTCTCTTCTTTTTAAGGAGAGTTTTGCAGTTCTGTTGATTGGTCTTTTGTTTTTCGTTTTCAGATTATTTTATGGAGAGATACTCTCTTTCTCCAATGATCCATATTCTTTGTCAGTCTGTTTTTTGTTTGACCACACCCAGCTGTGCTCAAGAGCTTACTACTATTTCTGTACTCAGGGATTCATTTTAGAAACTCAGGGAGGAGACAGAGCGATGGCACAGTGGGTAGGGCGTTTGTCTTGTATGTGGCCTACCCGGGACCGACCCAGGTTTGATCCCTGGCATCCCATTTCGTACCCCAAGCTTGGCAGGAGCAAATTCTGAGTGCAGAGCCAGGACAGGATTAACTCCTGAGCACTGCCAGGTGTGGCCCAAACCAAAAAATTAAAAAAAACAAAACAAAAGACTTAGGATGCCACTTGGGGTGCTTGCGATTGAACCTGGTCCAGCTATTTGCAAGGCAGACTCCCTATCTGCTGTACTATTGTTCTGACCCAGATTCATATTATTCATATTAGGTGTGTCTTTACTGTGAGAGCTAGTAAGTCCCTGCTATATATTGAAAGAAATGCTGGAAAATAAACTTAGCATTTTCGTGTATTCCATTAGTATGAAAGATATTCCACCTAGTTCTCCTGTTTTCATTTTGTCCCATTAACTGTTGGGACTAGGGCAACTGATTGTGAAGATGGTTGGCTATTTTGTAATTGTAGCTGAACCAGTATAATCCTGTTGAAGTAGTTCTTTGATCATACTGTATTACTGTTTTGTACTCTGAGTTTTCCTCACAATGTAGGTAATGGATATTGGAACTCTGTTGTCTCACTTTCTGTGTTTCTCAGCTTCTTTGAAAGACCCCAAACATTTGTCAAAGTGTGAAACTTGTTCTTGTGTGAAAATGGTTTTCATGCAAGAGCAAACCCCAAGTGAAGTTTCTGATTATTTGTTTATTTTGATAGCCATGAAGATTTACGTAACAACAAAAAACTCAAAGAACCAAGGGATCGAAGAAGCCTTGAAAAACCGCAATTTCACTGTGGAAAAGATGAGTGCGGAAATAAATGAGATCATTCGTGTGCTACAACTTACTTCCTGGGATGAAGATGCTTGGGCTAGCAAGGTAAGGCTGCCCCGAGGAGACACTACTGGGCCTCTGCTGCGTGGGCTCTCATTGAACTAGTCATTGGGGATAGCTTTGAGCTTACTCAGATACTAGAAAGCAATTTCTGCCTTTTGTTTTAGGAGCTATTTGCTGTTTTTGCAAAAAAAATTTTGTGCCCAAGTAGAACAAATAAACTGAAGTGTGGGGTGAAATGTTGTTGAAGGATATACTAAAACTTTTTTTCTTTCAGCCTGCAGTCTCATTTATTTGGCTGGTGAGGAATTTTGGGGCTCTGTTCCTTCCCTTAAGGTGGGGGTGATCCCAACCTTTTCCATGGGCTGCTGTTGATAAGTGACTGAGACACAGCAACTGAATTTCATGGGGAAACTTCCTTAAACAGACTTTTGAGTTCGACAGATTGCCAGAAGGAACTCAAAGGTCTAGGTATAGAGATTAGTTTTCATAGGGTTCAGTTAGTTTGGAGGGTGGGGAGGGCTTTTTTTTGGGGGGGGCCACATCCGGCGTTGCTCAGGGGTTACTCCTGGCTGTCTGCTCAGAAATAGCTCCTGGCAGGCACGGGGGACCATATGGGACACCGGGATTCGAACCAACCACCTTTGGTCCTGGATCGGCTGCTTGCAAGGCAAATGCCACTGTGCTATCTCTCCGGGCCAGGGCTTTACCTTTTGTATAGGCTCTGTTGTTAGACTTGGGGAGAGCTGGGGTATTTCTGGCAATCCTGGGAGTTCTGTGATGCTGCTGCTCATATTTGCTTCTCTCTGTCTAGTGATCATTATGAGACACTTGGGCTTATAATTTTAGGAGCCCAAGATGCAGATAATGTGGAGGGGTGGGGTGGGAGCACACTGTGTCTCCGAGATCTGCCTTTCCCACTGGTCACCACATATTTCTAGAACCTTCTAACAAGTCTAGTTTTTTGTAGTATAAACACTACTAGGTGCCCAGTAGAGCTATTCTGATCTGCCGGGACCTCTGTCAGGTAAGGTTAGGACTGACCCCTCAGACCCACCAGCCTTGTTGCCTGAACGACAAACCCTAATCCCCAGTAGAAATTGGCTTCATTTGGGTTTGTGTACAGAGACCCAAAGCTCTTCAGCAAGTTCTAAGCCTGTGCATTCAACCTGTGTGTTAAAATCATTGAAAGTCTTGATATGTTCCTTTTGCATATTTGCCAACTTTCACTTGCCCATTTTGACTTCTTTATGCATCTTTTTCTGTTGTTGTTGTTCTCCTGTTTGTTTTATTCTTTTGTCTCACCCTTAGAAGGTAAGCTTCCCCCTGCCCTTGCATTTCTCTGTAGCTTTACAAAAGAGCCGGAGCATGTCTGGGAGGGCTTCTTGTGCTGTGTGCTGTGCCATCTTCTGTGTGCCCGTGTGGACCTCGGATTCATATCTGAGTGTGACTGAGGGTGGGGGGCAGTGCTGGGCGGACTGGTGAGCTATTTGGTTTTGGAAAGCAAAAGGGAAGATTATGAGAGAATATCAGGCTTTCTAAATGGGAATTACTTGCTTCTCTCTAAGTAGGCTCCTTTAAGCAGTATTATTAGACTAACCACCCCGAGGGGCAGTTTTTCTCAGTAACTAGGCAAGCACGGCCTTTTCTGTGGTTTTACTCTGCAGAAAGGCTAGAGAGATAGATAGTATAGTGGAGAGGTTGCTTGCCTTGCATGCTGCTGATCCGGTTCCAATTCCTGCATCAGATAGCACCCTGAGCACTACTAGGAGTGATCCCTGAGTGCAGAGCCAAGAGTAAGCCCTGAGCAAAAAAAAAAAAAGGAAGGAAGGAAGGAGGGAGGGAAGGAACTCGAAGCTTCGGGGGGAGGGTACTCCCCTTTGCCCCTCCTACCTGTGTACTTTGCAGACTCTGGAATTTTGCTTTTGGAGATAATGTCATTGAGGTTTTGAGCCATAAGGACAGGCTAGATGGTTCAATCGGATCCCCCGTGCTTTACAGTCACCCCAGCCTTTGACCTTAGAAAGCAAGCAGCTGAAGTCACTGGACCAGCCGCCCTAGGCTGCCTCAGTTGTGATCAGCTGTGAATCTCTCTGGCTTCACGTTCCTCCACTGTAGCCCTTCCCTGAGTTTCTCTCCTTCACTTCTAGCTGTACTGTTTCCCTGTTGCTGAAGGAGGGAAAGGTTTACTTACCATCACTTAGTGAACTGTGTTATTGAGCTTGGTTTTCTGAACAAGGCTCATTGAGAGCTGCTGCTTTTGTAAAATAAAGTAAAAAGAAAAGAGGGGGGGTTCATTGAGATTTTCAGGCCTTCAGAAGATAGAAAAGGGAAAGAGACCAGCTCCCCACTATGTTCACCCTGTAGCTGTCTCACTTTCATGCAGATGTAGAAGGTAGCAGACTAGGGATGCTGCAGGACCATTAGAATAAATGAAAGAAAATTAGTTCAGCCAAAAGAAACTTGGGGACAAATGTGTAAGAAGTCAGCTGGGTTTGGCTTTTGTTGTTCACAAGCAAACATCCAAATACTCTAAAATAAGGAACGTGACAAATCTCCCTCTGAGTCCTGCCCACCTCTGCTGTTTTCTCCCCTTTAGTGTTGAAGAGTTGTAATTATATTTCTTGGTTATAAGAATGTCTAGAAAAAGTTTTCACCTTTAACTTGGAAATTGTTTGCTAGGGTTGAGTTGATTTTTCAGTCGAGTAGCCTTGTTCTCTTTCATTGCTCAACTAGAAGCATTGAACTCATCTGCCCTCACGTCTGTCTGTGAGTACTGGATTCCCACTTAATTCTATTTAACATATATGCTATCTTTTACCTCCTCTCACACCTCCCAACGGAAGCATTAATGTCTTACCATACTTGTTTCACGGTTCCTTATTGATGCAGTTTTCTCCTGGAACAGTGGGGGAAGAAAGTAAGTGGAAAAAAAATTTTGGTAGTGAGTGAGAGATAGAATGCCTGTCTTGAATACAGGCAGGGGGGTGGGGGAAGATGGAGACAGCGGGCATTGGTGGTGGGAATGTTGCACTGGTGAACTGGATGTTCTTTTTTTATAACTGAAACCCAACTACAAACATGTTTGTTTGTAATCATGGTGCTTAAATATATTATTAAACAAACAAACAAATAAACCTCCCCCCCCCCCCCAGTACACAAATTCTTGGTAAAGCATGTCTTGCCAAATTTAAAAGTTAGGCTTTTAGGGGTCATGCAATACCTGGTTGTCTTATATTTTCTATCTGCATTGACATGGCAGATTTTTTTTTTTTTTTTGGTTTTTGGGCCACACCCGGCGGTGCTCAGGGGTTACTCCTGGCTGTCTGCTCAGAAATAGCTCCTGGCAGGCACGGGGGACCACATGGGACACCGGATTTGAACCAACCACCTTAGGTCCTGGATCGGCTGCTTGCAAGGCAAACGCCGCTGTGCTATCTCTCCGGGCCGGCAGATTTTTTTAAGTGTTCAAAGTAGTTTGACTTAAAAGACGTTATTTTATTTTTAAAGTTTAAAAAGTGCTTCTCTTTGAGGGGTGACTCAGGGATGATTCACAAATGACCTGTCTTGTGAGTTCACAAGTTCCATGTCTGGTATTGCCACATGTGCTGAGTACGGCTCTGGGGGTAGCCACAGCTCAGAACCCCTGTGTGCAATCTCTGGAGGGGCCACAGCTGCAAGCTCCTATCAAGTACTACAGCTTAAACTTTGTAAGCACTGAGGCATGAGTACATATCCTGTGAGCACAAATGGTTGCTGCTCACCTGACTCCCCGCAGTAAATACCATCAGCTAATTGTGAGTACAACAAACCCTGGCAGAAACTTGGACCTAGTGTGTGAACATTCCAACCAACGGGGTGTGCAAACCCCAGTACAGTAGCACCAGGGAAAGGGTAGGAATGAGAAAGAGAGTTTAAATAAAGATTCAAAAGATTTTCACCCTGGGCTAGAATGATAGTACTGTGGGAAGGGCACTTGCCTTGCATGCTGCTGACCGGGGTTGGGTTCCCAACATCGCATCTGGTCCCCTGAGCCTATAGCAGTGATCCCTGAGTGCAGAACCAGGACTGAACCCTGGGCATTATCAGGTGTGGCCTCAAAACAAAACGAACTAAAATTAATTTGACTTTTTTTTACCCCCCCCCCACTGGAAGACATTATAAAAAATAAAAGTTTTTATTTTATGTTAAACAAAATTCTCTTTCAACTTTTTAAAAATGGAGAAATCTATCCTTAATATTGTGTGTGTGTGTGTGTGTGTGTGTGTGTGTTTGTTTATAGTACTTGTACCCTGATGCATGCTGAGAAACATTAGAAAAGTCATTCACTGCTAAGAACCTTTGTCGCCAAACAAAGGGGTTCTGACAACTGAACCCTGAAGCCATGAGACACTATTACTCAGGATTCGTTCCTGTGCCATCCTGGGCCAGAGCCATATTTCAGCAGGAAGGGCACTTGTCTTTTGTACTTTTGACCTGGGTTAGGTGCCCGATATCCCAATCAGTCCCTGCATCCTGCAAGGAGGATTAAGCCCTGAGCACTGCTAAGTGTGGTTCTCCCAAACAAAAACAAAGCAAACAAACCAATGACTTACTGTGCTGAAGCTTCCCACTGTGGGCTTGACCTGCCAGAGGGTGAGAGCAGCCTTGAGCTTAGAGCTCATCACTGACCTTTTCCAAGGAAGGAGCTGTTATTGCTTGGAGTATACAGTTTTTTTTTTAAATATAATTTTATTTTGTTATATAATTACTTTGCTCTGTTTACAGATTTGTTCATGGTTGACTTTCAGTCTTAGAATGTGCATCGTCTGCCACCAGTGCAGCATATTTCCTGTTATTATTATTCCACCCATCCTCACCTACCTGCCTGCCTTTGGGGCAGGCACTTTAGTCTCTCTCTCTCTCTCTCTCTCTCTCTCTCTCTCTCTCTCTCTCTCTCTCTCTCTCTCTCTCTCTCTCTCTCTCCCTCTTCTTTTTTGACACTGTGGTTTGCACCATTACTAATAAAGGAGTACCATGCATATTACTTTATCTCCCTTCAGCACCCAGTTCTTTCTTTTTCTTTTCTTTTTTTTTTTTTCCTTTGGTTTTTGGGCCACACCCGGAGGTGCTCAGGGGTTACTCCTGGCTGTCTGCTCAGGAATAGCTCCTGGCAGGCACGGGGGACCATATGGGACACCGGGATTCGAACCAACCACCTTGGGTCCTGGATTGGCTGCTTGCAAGGCAAACGCCGCTGTGCTATCTCTCCAGGCCCAGCACCCAGTTCTTGTCCAGAATGGTCAGTTCCAACTGTCATTGTCACTGTGGACCATTCACTACTCTTTACTACTCTTTTTGGCAAGCTTCCTGGTCAGACTGGTGCTTTTGATCTTCTGTACTGTCTCTGGCTATTACTACTATACTGTCTTTTATTTTTATTATACCTCACAAATGAGAGGACATGTGGTTCTGTACTCCTGGTCCCTATTTTGCGGATTATGGAGATTTGTGGGACTTATTTACATTTCAACCTATTTGAAGGACTGGAAGGAGGACTCAGTGGCCTGAGCTTTGCATGCAGGGGACTCTAGCACCTTAGATTCCTGCTGGTATTCTATAAACACTGCTGAAAGTCACTCCTAACATTCCCAACTCCTAACCTCTTCCCTAATCAACTGTTTTGAGTGGAAATTTGTACATGAGCTTTTCTTTGATGGGGTGGGAACCAGTGGGCTACACCCAGCAATGCTCAGGGCTGATTAATGTCTCTGGGCCCAGGGATCACTCCTGGCAGGCTCGGGGAACCATATGTGGTGCCAAATTTCAAGCCCTGGTTGGCCATGCACACAAGGCAAATGCTTTACCCACTGTACTATCTCTCTGTCCCCAGTAAGTGAGCTTTTAATGAACTATTTAATCTTTTATTTTAGCAGCTGGAAGTATTTTATTTAACAGTCTTCACTTTAGTGATAGATTTAGCTCCTGGAATTTGAGATAAATTACCAAGGCAGGTGTTTATGCTAAGTTCCCTCTCCCCTCTACACTGTGAAAAGCCTCAGAGAGAAAAGGAAATGGTCATTTTTCTCAGACCTGAGTGATCTTTCAGTTGGTCCTTCAGTTGGTGCTTTTGGGAGATAGGGTTTGAGCCTGGAAGTTGTTCTTTGAGATGAGGAGTCAGTAGCTTTCAATGTTCTCTCTTGGTTTTACTATGCTTTGTAGGATTTTATTTCATGGCTCAATCTATTTTTCCCAGAAACATTTTTGTTTAAAACCTTGATTTGGGGGGCTGAAGAGATAGCACAGTAGTTGGGCATTTGCCTTGCATGCAGTTGACCTGGGAGGGACACTGTTCAATTTCCGGCATTCTATATGGGCCCCCAGCCAGCCAGGGGCGATTTCTGAGTGCAGAGCCAGGAGTAACCCCTGAGCACCGCTGGGTGTGGCCCCCAAACCAATCATTCAATTAATAAATAAAGTTAAAAAACAAACAAACCTTGATTTGGGAACTGGAGCGATAGCACAGAGGTAGGGCATTTGCTTGCATGTGCCCGGCCTAGGATGGAACTGGGTTCAACCCCCATCATCCCAGATGGTCCCCTGAGCCTGCCAGGAGCGATTTGTGAGCTCATGCAGAGCTAGGAGTAACTCCTGAGCACTGCCAGGTGTGGCCCAAGAAACAAAAAATTTTGATTTGGGGTTTTCTGTTGCTGGAGGTTTTTTTTTCCCTCCTGATAATTTCATTACCATAAGTTGTACCAAGCAATAAATATATAGTAAATCATATGTTGCCTGCCAAGGGGCAGGTTTGGAGTGGGAAGGAAACTGGGAAGAGTGGTGAAGGGAAGGTCACACTGATGGTGGGTTTGGGGTGGGAACATTAAAGGCCAGAAACTACTGTATCATGAGCAACTTTGTAAACCAAGGTGTTAAAGTAATTTTAAAAAAGAATATATATTCTTTTAATAACTATAGAAAAAATCTAGGAGGCCCGGAGAGATAGCACAGCGGCGTTTGCCTTGCAAGCAGCCGATCCAGGACCAAAGGTGGTTGGTTCGAATCCCGGTGTCCCATATGGTCCCCCGTGCCTGCCAGGAGCTATTTCTGAGCACACAGCCAGGAGTAACCCCTGAGCACCGCCGGGTGTGGCCCAAAAACCAAAAAAAAAAAAAAGAAAAAAAAAAAAAAAAGAAAAAATCTAGGATACTCGAGTTATTTGCAGTAATTTAAGACTATGACCTTAGAAAAACTAATATAGATAATATGTGAAATATGAATATTATAATGTATTCATTATGAATATGTGAATACATATTTCTATATTATATATGTACATATATATAAGTCTAGTACTATATTAAATTGCAGCAGTATTTTGGGTTCTGTGAAAGCAAGACAAAGTTTTTTTTGTGTGTGTGGTTTTTGGGTCATACCCGGCAGTGCTCAGGGGTTATTCCTGGCTCTGTGCTCAGAAATTGCTCCTGGCAGGCATGGGGACCATATGGGACACCAGGATTTGAACTGATGACCTCCTGCATGAAAGGTAAATGCCTTACTTCCATGCTATCTCTCCGGCCTTGACAAAGTTATTTTTTTTTATTTATTTATTTATTTATTTATTTATTTATTTATTTATTTATTTATTTATTTATTTATTTATCTTTTGGTTTTTGGGCCATACCCACTGAAGCTCAGGGGTTACTCCTGGTTATGTGCTCAGAAATCGCTCCTGGTTTGGGGGACCATATGGGATGCTGGGGATGAAACCCAGGTTCGTCCTGGCTTGGCCACATGCAAGGCAAACACCCTATTGCTGCTCTATTGCTCCGGCCCCGAGACAAAGTTCTTCAAAGTTGTTCTTCCACCTTGTGGTATGTGGGGGAGAGTCCCAAAGTCAGAGTTTGGGCATTGTGGGTTGTTTTTCTTCTCTTTTCATTTCATTTAAACCCAGGTTCAGTGGTGGCAGAATGTAGCAGGGAGGGAACCAGATCCACCAACTGTCTTCATATTGCACGCACATATTTGGTCTTTTCCACACTCATTCTTTGGAAAAATGAATCAAGGGCATTGGTGGAGATATTTTTCTTTTCCTAATTTGAGTTTTTTGGTTTTGGGCCACACCCGGCAGCACTCGGGTTACTCTTGGGTCCATGCTCAGAAATCGCCCCTGGCAGGCTCAGGGGACCGACCATATGGGATGCTGGGATTCGAACCACTGTCCTTCTACATGCAAGGCAAATGCCTTACCTCCATGCTATCTCTCCGGACCCCCTAATTTTAGTTTTACAAAGTTAATTTATAAAGGTGTAGTGCTCTCTGTCTGTCTGTTTGTCTGTCTCTCTGTCTATCTCTGTCTCTGTGTGTCTCTCCTTTTTGGGTCACATCTGGCAGTACTCAGGGGTTACTCTTCACTTTGCACTCAGGAATCACTCTTGGCAGTTCTTGGGGGGACCATATAGGGTGCCAAGTATCAACTCAGGTCAGCTGCATGCAAGGCAATGTCATACCCTTTGTACTATTGCTATGGCCCCATAAAATGTTTTGTTTTGTTTTTGGGCCACACACAATGACACTCAGGGGTTACTCCTGGCTATGTACTCAGAAATCAGTTCTGGCTTGGGGGACCATATAGAATGCCATGTGATCAAACCATGGTCCTTCCTAGGTCGGCTGCATGTAAGGCAAATGCCCGACCACTGCACCACCGCTCCGGCCCCTAAAATGTTTATTTTAGTTTATTTATTTATTTTTTTGGTTTTTGGGTCACACCCAGTAGTGCTCAGGGGTTAGTCCTGGCTCTATGCTCAGAAATCGCACCTAGCAGGTTCAGGGGACCATATGGGATGCCGGGATTTGAAAAACTGACCTTCTGCATGCAAGGCAAATGCCTTACCTCCATGCTATCTCTCCAACCCCAAATGTTTATTTTTTTTAAAGGGTCAAAGTGATAGTACAGTGGGAAGGATGCTTGCCTTACACATGGCTAACCTGGGTATTTCAATCCCTTGAATTCTATATAGTCTTTCAAGAAACCCTCCAGGAGTGATCCTTGAGCACAGACCCAAGGGTAAGCCCTGCGTACTCTGGGTGTGGCCAAAAAGAAAAAAAATAAAATGGAGTGTATTGTGTTTTAATGAATATTAACAACCTGTCCTATTTCAGAGAGAATATGAGGTGGCCTTTACAGTGACTTATTTATTCCCACAATTGTGGGATAAAAATTCCCACGATTGTGGGAATAAAATTAATGCTATTAAAATTTTTAGTAACTTATTGAAATTTTCCTTTAAAAATCTATATTTAGGGGCCATAATGATAGCATAGCGGAGAGGGTTTTATTGCATATGGCCAATACACGTTTTAGACCCTGAGCACTGTTAGGCCTGATCTCTGAACACAGAGCAAGGAGTAAGCCCTGAGCACCACCGGATGTGGCTCTAAAGCATATAAAAAGAAATGTAGCTTTATCCAAAATTTAGGGACAAACGATAAAACATTTCTTGATGTTCACTCTTTCACTCAGGACTAAGTTCCTCATTTTCTGAGTTTTAGAGACTTTCTTTATTACAGCTATTTGAGTTTTAACAGGGATCAAGTAATAGCAGTGATTTCTGATGACACGGAAAATAGCAAAGCCAATTTCATAGCATTTGGGGCAGTAGAAAAAGGCAGTCATTTAGGGTAATGAGGGCTCTGGGTTGGATTTCTGAGAGCACTTGTTGTAACTAAAGCCAAAATTGACAAAACAGAGACTTGCTGACTGTTACAGAAGATTATTAGATTCTTTGCCAGTTCTCTTCGGTAAAAGAAAAAAAGAAAAAACTATTGAGTTTCATCTATCACAGAATAATGAAGTTTGGTAACAACAAATCTGAGATCCAGTTGGGTTTCTAGGCCTGATCCCCATTTCTTAATTTATTAAATTAACTTACATTTAAATTTGTGTTTCAATGAAGTAGAGAGAGAGAGAGAGAGAGAGAGAGAGAGAGAGAGAGAGAGAGAGAGAGAGAGAGAGAGAGAGAGAGAGTGACAAAATTTGACATGCAGGAAATTCTCAATTAAAGTCAGGAAGTGATCCTTATTTATTTTCTAACTGCTAGCCTGTAGGCTAAAATAGACACTAGAACTTTTCCTTTTGAATGATGTGAGGGGCTGAACAGTAGCTCGGAGGATTATGCAAGTGCTTTAATGTGGGGTGCCCATTAGTCCCATGTGGTCCCTGAGCACTACTGGTAGCAATTTTCAAGCACTCAGCCAGGCCTAGCCCCCTGATTACCACTCGGTATGTTCCAAAACAAAACAAAATCAAAACAAAACAAAAACAAAAACAAAACAATATAAACTAGTTTTTTGAAATACAGCAAATTTGTTTGTTGAGGGGCACATCTGGCAGAGTTTGGGGTACAATTTCTGCTGGGTTTGGGCTTCACTCCAAGTGGTGCTTGGGGACCATGGCATTGTTGCTGGGCCTTCTGCATGCCAATGTTCTTCATTCTAGTGAATATCTATCTGACTCAGATTTTTTTATGGGTGGGGGCGCCCTCATTATTTTCAGAGCTCGGGGGCACAGTATCTCAGTAATACTTGGTCTGGTAATTCTGTGCTACTTGAGACCAGTAATGCCAGGGGGTCGAAAGAGCCCCTTTTGGTATTGCTCAGGGGGTCATGAAGTGCACTAAAGATTACATTTAGGGACCTTGCGTGTGTAAGACAATTCTCCAGCTCTTTGAACTGGAGAACATCTCCCTACTTCCAATTCTATCGTTTTTGTTTATCATTATTACAGTATTTTGTTTGTTTTTGAGTCACACATGGTGGCGCTCAGAGGTTACTCCTGGCTCTGTGCTAATAAATTATCCCTGGCAAGCTCAGGGGACAATATGGGATGCCAGGATTCGAACCACCATCCATCCTGAATCTGCCGCATGCAATGCAAATTCCCTACCACTGTGCTATATCTCTGACCTCTCACTATTATATTTTTTAGTTTTTTTGGGGGGCATACACAGTGGTGCTCAATAGTTATTTCTGGCTCTGCAGCTAGGAATTACTCCTGGCAAGCTTGAGAACCACATGGGATGCTGAGGATCAAACCTGGCATGTGCAAGGCAAGCAGGTTACTTGCTATGCTATTCCTCTTTCCTCTGGCTTTCTAGTTTTGTTGCTGTTTTTGAGCCACACCTAGTGACACTCACGGTTACTCCTGGCTATGCACTCAGAGTTTGCCCCTGGCTTGGGGGACCGTATGGGATGCTGGTGAAATGGAACTTCCATCTGTCCTAGGTTAGCACGTGTAAGGCAAATGCCCTACCAACTGGCCCCATGTCTATTTTTATTTTAACTAAAAATATGTTAGTAAATGGTCACTGGCAGAATTTTTAAATTAAGTACTTTTGCAGGAATGTAATTTCTTTTCAGGGCATATTCTTCTTTAATGAGAGCTTGTTGCTTATTTTTATATCTGTTTCTAAACAAAGCCCTATAATTTGTGTTAGGTTTTAAAGTTGCCTGAGATCCTCTTTAAATATATATAGGAGCTGAAGACATAGTGTGTGTGTATGTATGTATATATCTTTATATATATATGCCTTATATTTGGTTTGATCCCAAGTATCACATATGGTCCTCAAAGTGCTGCCAGGGGTGATTCCCAAGAGTCAGGAGTAACCACTGAGCATCTCTGGATGAGTGACCCAGAAACCAAACCAAACCAACAAAAAAGCACCAGACCCCAAAACTCAAAAATGCCCCTTGTCTGCAGCAATTTTAAATAGATTCTCTTATAGCTCTGGCTTCATCTATAGGTACCACTGTTCATTTAACTTGATCATCCTTCCCTTCCCCCCTCCCCCCCCCCCCCCGTTTGTCAATTCATTTCTCTTTATTGCTGTTGGCTAACAATGTGCCTTAGACAACGTAGGTTGTAAAAGGCATCAAGGTGGGCAGGATCCTAAAGCTGAGAGTGTTGGGATGGAGTGATGGCACAGTAGGGAGGGCATTTGCTTGCATATGGCTGACCCGGGGGTTTAATCCCGACATCCCATAAAGTCCCCCAAGCAATGTCAGGAGTGATTGCTGAGTGCAGAGCAGGAGTAAGCCCAGAGCACTGCTGGGTGTGTCCAAATAAGCAAACAAAAGCTGTGAGTTCTGTGATTTTAAAACATTAGATTTTGGGGCATCCTATCAGACCCCAGAGACCCTTATCTTGCTTGCTCCCAGCTAGGGCTTATCTTGTGCTAATGTTGGGTCTCCTTTAAATTGGAAGAAGAGGTTCTCTTGGCGCCCCCGTGTGGGAAATTGGGGGTACAGTATCTGCAGAAACCCAGCTTTGCTTAGCTGTAGATGGAACTGATTGGGGTTTTGAAGACTGTCTAGGATTTCAGAGACAGCACAAATGTCGACATGGTTGTAAGCATACAGCCTCAACTATAATAAACTAAACATAGATAAGTAAACTTAAAAAGCTCTGTATCTTGTAGAGTCAAAAAATAAAAACGAATCATCGGATTGCTGATTGTGAGGATGAATCTATTGGCACATGTTATATCATCTTCTGAAGTTGCTTTTATATTTTCAAAGCTATGGAAATATACATATTAAGAAATTAGTGTGGGGGCCAGGTGGTGGTGCTAGAGGTAAGGTGTCTGCCTTGCCTGCGCTAGCCTTGGACGGACCACGGTTCGATCCCCTGGTGTCCCATATGGTCCCCCAAGTCAGGAGCAACTTCTGAGTGCATAGCCAGGAGTAACTCCTAAGCGTTACTGGGTGTGGCCCAAAACCCCCCCCCCAAAAAAAAAGAAAAAAAAAGAAATTAGTGTGGGTGCTGGAGTGATAGTTCAATGGGTAAGGCATTTGTCTAGCACGTGGGAGACCCAGGTTTGATCCTCGGCATCTCATATGGTCCCCCTAGTCTGCCAGGAGCAATAATCCCTGGGCACCGCCAGATGTGACTCAGAAATAAGCAAACAAAAATTAGTTCGTTATTTCATTCTCCCCAAACTGGGTGCTTCTTAGTCCTGATTGTCAGTGCTTCCAGGTGGGAGTGGGGCAGGTAAAGAATTTGAGGAGTGTCAGGGAAGGCCAGAAAGATGCGTCTCTCATCTATTCTATTTTAGTACATTTCATACACCTAACATTTATGTTCAACCAGTAATTTCAAGTTTTTCATCCTGATTCCAGTTGCACTTCATCCAGTGTCTTTCACCAGAAGATATCAAAGCCCAGTGATTTATGGCACTGGATGCTAATGAGGCTTTCCCCGGTGGCTCTGCCAGGGCTGCGGTGGGCGAATGTGGACCGAGTGGAAAGGCTGATAACAAGGCATGTGGCAACAAGGGAATTTTCCCGCTGGAAAACACTAAACATCTTTTGGCTAGAGCAATTTTTCCAGTCTTCACTGCTTAGCAGTACATAGACCAAAGCACAGAGTGGAGTTCATGAAAGATTTGCATGCCGATGCTGCCTTTGGACCGAAATTGAGCATTCTGGTGTGATGAGAATATCGTTAAGGCTCTTGGAGCAAGTGTGAATGTTAACACGGTCACTTCTCTGTCTTCCTTTGTATCATGGTTTTTGCAAAGAAAATAACACGGTGCTTTTCTTCACAAGGACACGGAAGCCATGAAGAGAGCTCTGGCCTCCATTGACTCTAAACTGAACCAGGCCAAAGGCTGGCTACGAGACCCCGGTGCATCCCCAGGTAACTCTCTCTCTCTCTCTCTCTCTCTCTCTCTCTCTCTCTCTCTCTCTCTCTCTCTCTCTGATGAGACAGTCAAGTTGTCCCATCCTGTCATTTGAAGTCACTTGTGCTGCAGATGGAGGCTATCCCCACTCTGTCTGGTTTGACTAATGGGCAGATTACTGATCTTTGAAAGGAAGGATGTGGCCAGTAAATGCTCACCATGAAGGAGTCAACTAAATACAACCAGGCATCCTGTGACAAATTTTAGTTCCCCTTTTCCTAGAAGCTCATAATTTTGCATAAAAGCTCTTCTTGTCATTTCTATGCGTAAGTTGGTCATTTCTAGCAATGGAATGGACTTCACTATAGCAGGTGAAATGACAGTTTGTAGAAATTGTAAACTTTAGTTGACTTAGATTGAGAAGGATAAGACCCACATAGTTATTGAGCTAAGATCTATTATGAAGGGGCCCGGAGAGATAGCACAGCGGCGTTTGCCTTGCAAGCAGCTGATCCAGGACCAAAGGTGGTTGGTTCAAATCCCGGTGTCCCATATGGTCCCCTGTACCTGCCAGGAGCTATTTCTGAGCAGACAGCCAGGAGTAACCCCTGAGCACCACCGGGTGTGGCCCAAAAAACCAAAAAAAAAAAAAAATCTATTATGAAGTTTTCTTATCTAATATTGATGCAGTTTTAGATCAATATTAGAATGAATGTGATTAGAGGTACTAAATTCTATGAAACTATTGGAGTCTGTTTGCATCATCTGTTCTGTGAACTGCTTTTTATCTCCAGGTGGGTCTAGTTCCAAGAGTGTTTCTTTACACTGTCTCTGGTTGAAATCTCACTCTCTGATTGTAAAGG
The DNA here is from genome assembly GCF_024139225.1 of Suncus etruscus. Classification (NCBI taxonomy): domain Eukaryota; kingdom Metazoa; phylum Chordata; class Mammalia; order Eulipotyphla; family Soricidae; genus Suncus; species Suncus etruscus. The sequence continues at coordinate 51,060,126 of NC_064862.1, read as the reverse complement.
ACCTCTCTTGGCTATTGCCTATCAGGTGTACTGTCTTATATTACTCAGTGTCGTTTAAAATCACCCACTGCTTCAGGACTGAGATGACCCCAGACAACCTCCCCTCTCTCTATAATGAACATGTTGGCCACATAGATCTTTCCTCTCTCTCCCTCTCACCACTCACACCCCCTTTCCCTCCCAGGAGATGCCGGTGAGCAGGCCATCCGGCAGATCTTGGATGAAGCGGGAAAAGTCGGTGAACTCTGTGCCGGCAAAGAACGCAGGGAGATCCTTGGAACTTGCAAAATGCTGGGGCAGATGACGGATCAGGTGGCTGAGCTCCGAGCCAGGTAAAGTGCCCGTTCCTGCCCAGAGTGGGTCTTGGTGACTCAGAGAGATGGGGTTTCTCCTGGGGGAGTGATTGGGAAAACATGTCTCTGTACCTTGGACTCGGCTGGCTTTGGCTGATGGATAAATGTCGATTTCACAGTCTGTTAATTGCTTGAGATTAAAGTGAATGTGTCCTTTCTTTGCTTTTAAAATACATAGATCTAAGGGCCAGAGTGATAGCAGAGGAGGTAGGGTGCTTGCCTTGCACATGGTTGACTCGGGTTCAATCCCCAGCATCCCATATTGTCCACTGAGCCAGCCAGGAGTGCAGAACCAGAAGTAACCCCTGAATGCTGCTGGGTGTGACCCAAAAATAAAAAACCAAACAAACAAAAAAGCAAACAAACTATGGATCTAAAGTTGAAATAGAAACAGGATGTTTTGGACCGGAGATATAGCACAGCAGTAGGGCATTTGCCTTGCACTCAGCCAATCCAGGACGGACTGTGGTTTGAATCCTGGCATCCCATATGGTCCCCTGAACCTGCAGGAGTGATTTCTGAGCGCCACCAGGTGTGACCCAAAAACTGGAAGAAGGAAAAAAAAGGCTGTTTTACCTCTTCAGTAACAAGCTTGCAAATGACAGTGCCTAAAAAGAAAATAAGGGGGAGAAATAAGAGGAAGAGGAGAATGGTGAGGGAGAGAGAGAATGCGCTCTAGAGGCAACAGCAGGAGGGAAACTGGGGTCATTGGTGATTGGAAATGTGCCCTGGTGAAGGGTGTTGGACATTGTAGGACTGAAATTCAATCATGAACAACTTTGTAACTGTGTATCTCATGACAATTCAATTCAATTCAATTCAGTTAGAATTATTTAAAATAATAAAATTGGGCAAAAAGAAAAAAATAGGATATTTTAAGAAATCAGTAGTCACATGACAGGTTAGGGGAGTGAGCAGGTATTTTGGGGGGATAGCTAGAAGGAAGCACAGTGTCCAATAATGAAACGATTTCATATCACCAACAAAACTCAGGTAAGGGCTAGAAGGATACTCCAGGGCAGAGTGCATGCTTTGTATTGGGAGTAGCCTGGGCCAGGCATGTGTGGTCCCCCACTGAAACCCACCCTCCCACCACCACCCTCCCCCGCCATGACTGTGTTAGATAGGTGATCCTCTAAGATGGTCATTGTTGAACACTTTTCATTTCTATTTTATCATTGTTCATTAATTTTATCACTTTTTTTTAACCTTTCCACCCACTCAAACCTTGACTTTTAGAGCTTCCCCCCACTCACAACCTGAATATATCTAGTATGCCATTAAGAAAACTCAGTGCATTCATAGGATTGAGTTAGTGAAGTTCTAGAAGAGCCTCATTTTTCTGGCAATGGGATTTTATGGAATAAACATGCAGAAAAATTGTGTGTGGTGAGATAGCCATGTAAGTAGAGTTGAATTTTGCTACCATGATGTCCTAAGACATCTTGATAATTGGGATATATGAAGTTTCCCTACAGACAAGCTTCAGAAAACTCCTGATACACTGCACACTATGACATCTGGTCTACCATTGACACATAGACTTGAGTGACTCCAAACAACAATAATAAAAGCAGTATATGCGGGCTGGAGAAATAGCATGGAGGTAGGGCATTTACCTTGCATGCAGAAGGACTGTGGTTTGAATCCCAGCATCCCATATGGTCCCCTGAGTCTGCCAAGAGCGATTTCTGAGTGTAGAGCCAGGAGTAACTCCTGAGTGCTGCCGGTGTGACACCCTCCCCCCCCAAGAAAAAAACACAGTATGTATGTGTGTGAGAGAGGGATGGCCATACCTGATGTTCGCTGCAGTCAATCTCAACTTCGTATTCATGGGTCACTGCTGATGGTGCTCTGAGAACCATGTGGTATGAAGAATGGAACCTAGAGCCTGTCCTTTTGAGACAGTAGCTCTATCACAGGGCCACATCCTTAGTATTTCCTTTTTCCTAGCCAAATCTGGTTTGCAGAGTAAAGTAGTAGTTTTTTGAGGGTCCACACTCAGTGGTGCTCAGGAACTGTTCCTGGCTGTATGCTCAGGAGTGACCCTTGCTGGTACTCTGGGGGTTATATGTGGTGCTGGGAACATGACCCAGAACCAAAATCTCAACTGGCAAGTGCTTTGTCTCCTGGACTATCTCTAATCCCTGAAGTAGTGCTTCTTGCCTTTTGGTGGGGCCCAGGTCATTTTTATGACCTGGTGAACATTCCTCCCATCAGCACTCAGGGGTTACTTTTGGTTCTACACTCAGAAATCATCCTTGACAGGCTCGGGGGACCATATGGGATGCCAGGATTCAAAATGTCATCCTTCTGCATACAAGGCAAATGCCTTACCTCCATGCTATCTCTTCGGCCCAACCTGATGAACATTCTTTTTTGTTTGTTTGTTTTTGGGTCACATCTGGCAGTGCTCAGGGGTTACTCCTGGCTCTATGCTCAGATATTGCTCCTGGCAGGCTCGGGAGACCATATGGGATGCTGGGATTCGAATTGCTATCCTTCTACATGCAAACGCCTTACTTCCATGCTATCTCTCCGGCCCCTGATGAACATTCTTAATCTTTCCTACAAAGGTGCATGTAAACAAGCAGTATCATGTGTGATCTCCAGAGCTTCATAGATTCACTGTGATTTTGCAAGCTCTAGTGTGACAAGGAAGGAACAATATTGTTCAGTGGATCCCACTGATTTCTAGCTTTTCTCTAGCTGCAAAGCTGTCTGTTCTGTCGTGAACTTGACGGGAATTTTTTTTAGCAAGAACAAAAAGAGGCTCTGACCCTTCCAGAGAAATGCCAATGCAGTTGGACAAGAATTTTGGCATCTCCAGCTTCTCATTGCTGGCTCCTTTGCCTGCAGTCTTTCCACATTGTGGCAGTTTTCTCTTGGAATCTTCAAACACATAGTTGTGTGTGTTCAGAGAAAGATGAATTGGAACAAGAGAATGAGGTAATGCTATATAGCATTGGCCATTAATCTAGAGAGAGAAAAGGCCAGGACAGTGACAAACAGCTCTAAGACAGCTTCCCATGAAAGTATGCAAATTCCTTTTACAGTGGAGGATTAGAAAACTCTCTTCCTGTGCCTGAGATAGCACCGCAAGGAGGGCTTTTGTCTTGCACCTGGCCAACCTGCGTTTGACCTCTGGTATCTCATATATTCCCCAAGTCTGCTAGATGTGATGCCTGAGTGCAGAGTCAAGAGTAACCCCCTCAGCACTGCTGAGTGTGACCCCAAAACAAAAGCAAAACAAAACAAAACAGAACAAAAAAAGTTCTATGTTACCTGTTCTTAAATTCTGTCCAGCTACTTAATATTTTACAGCAGAAACCAAGTCTCTGTTTTCTCATTGATATTTTTCCAATCTCTCACCAAGAGTTTCTAGGTTATAAATATTTATCCTGGTTCTTCCTACCATGGGACTCACTAAACTTGAAATTTTGGGTGAGAGGCCAGAACAACAGCATAGCAGATAGGGGGTTTGCTAGCCTGTGACTGGCCTGCATTTGATCTCTGGCATTCCATATGGTCCTTCATATTACCCAGGAGTAATTCCTGAACTCAGGAATAAAGAGCCAGGAGTAAACCCTGCGCATCACTGGATGGGACCCCAAAATAAAAACTAAACTAAACTAAATTGGGTGAAAATTTATGTAGCTTGTAAATATTTTGACTTTTCAGTCAGACTCTTATGCCAAAATATGGTCTCATTCAAATTAAGTTATAAAGAGAATGAATCCCCAAATCTTCCGTTCCCCTGCCAGGTAGGAGAGAAGCTTCATGAACAAGTGAGAAGTCTACACATCTTGGGTTGGTGAAGGAGTTCATTCAAAAGGCTGTAGCACTTACAGTACAGTTAGAGGCCAGGGTTCAATCCCCAGCACTGATGATTCTCTTGTTCCATTTGTGCACTGTTCCCACATCCAAATACCTGGACATAGAGTCCATCACCTCAAGTTTGATATAAATGAAAAAATAACGATGAATTTTAAAAGGAAGGGCAAATTCGGATTTCTTATTAAGAAAGCAGATTTTTTTGAGTTCATCTTAAAAGTCAAGGCTCTGATTCGGAAGATCAGCTACTCTAGTCAACCAAACAATAAAGTGGATGGATTAAAAAAAAAAAATCTGAGCTTAGGTCAGAGTGATAGCACAGCAGGTAAAGTGTTTTCTGTGCATGTGGCTGACCTGGGTTCGTTCCCTGGTATTCCATATGGTCTCCCTTTCACCAGCAGGAATGATGCCTGAGCACAGAGCCAGAAATAATTCCTGAGCATCGCTGGGTGTGACCCAAAAACAACAAAACAAAACAAAAAGTATCGGAGCTTGTAAAAAAAAATGGCAAAGTTGAGACTGTAGATAGTGGAGCGAGAGATAGTGGAGCGGACAATACACTTGCCTTGCACACAGCCAACCCGGATTCAATTGCCAGCACCACATATGGTCCTTTGAGCATCACCTGGAGAGATCCCTGAGCACAGAGCCCTGAGCAACACTGAGTATGACCCCTCACACACAAATATATCTGGCAAATATTATTTGGTTATGGCTTGGAAAGTCTCTAAGAAAATAAAACGAATGTTTTTTGAATTCCACATCTTGCTCTAGTGGCGTATTGCTTCTTACAAAGGAGACTTGCTAAATTTGATCTTAAGGAGCTTGGTAATGGTAATTTTTTATTACCATGTATTTCTCCCCCCCCCCCCCCACCCCCAGTTCTAAACTGATTTTGCATGTAGCCTGCATGGGAGTGGAAGTTAGCATACTATCACTGGGTGTTTTTTTTTTTTTTTAATCACTATCATCATTAGAAAAGTCAATAATAGTTTATATGTTTTGTTTTGGCTTTTGGTTTTTGGGTCACACCCAGCAGTGCTCAGGGGTTACTCTTGACTCTACACTCAGAAATCGCTCCTGGCAGGCTCAGGGGATTATATGGGATGCCGGGATTCGAACCATCTACCTTCTGCATGAAAGGCAAAAGCCTTACCTTCATGCTATCTCTCCAGCCTCAATGGTTTATATGTATATAAAATATATATGTATATATTATATATATACATATATATTATATACATATAAACTATATGTAGCTTTATTGCCAAATTGCTTCTAAACATGCCCTTTTGCATGAGGCACTCAGATGAGCTGAGCAAATATTTTACCTACTCATTTGTTACTTTCTTTGGTAGAAAACTGAAGCTGAGGAGATTGAACATCATGTACAAGGTTTTACATGTCCCGGGAACCAGGATTTGAACTCAGATCTACTTGGCCGTAGAGGAACATGTTTTCAATGACCCTATTGTGCTCTCTCCTGAGGCATTTTCCATGTGTATTTGCCCATGAATAAGCCCAGTGGAGGGGCTGCTTGTTTTTGAAGTGCACTTTTCTATGGCAACAAAACTGTTGATGAGCTCACAGACTCATCTCACTCAAAGTTTAGATTTGACTCTGTAATTGTCACCAAGTGAAAACCTTTATGGTCAGAACTTGCCAGCCTGGATTTTGAAGTGACTTTATGATGCCACGATGCCAATATGTGCTTTGAAAAGCACGGGGCTAGTAGGTGGTTTAGGGGTGCGGGGACAGTCTCACTTTGTTCCTCTATGGGGTTTTCTTGGCTGTTCAAGATCCATCATGGAAAGGGAGGGAGTAAGGAAGCATGTTCAGAAAAGCATCTGTTTGAGCTCTTGGTCAGCTTTTCTGTGAACATTTGTGACAGTGCATCAGCCGCATCTGTTTGTTTTGAGTAGGGGCCAAGGAGCCTCCCCGGTGGCCATGCAGAAAGCCCAGCAGGTGTCCCAGGGGCTGGATGTGCTCACTGCGAAGGTGGAGAATGCAGCCCGCAAGCTGGAGGCCATGACAAACTCCAAGCAGACCATAGCAAAGAAGATTGATTCCGCTCAGGTAGAAATGATGATTCTCCTGGGGGTGGGAAGGGAAGAAGGGGAAGAGCCTGTCGACAGTCTTTCTCGCCTCCTTGTCCTTCCTCTTTCTCTCTCTATTACTCTGCCTGGATGAAGGTGTTCATGAGATATGACTGAGGTCTAGTGTGACCCAGTGTTGGCCTCTTTCCTCCCACCAAGGTCTAAACCATTGTTCTTTATAATTTGAAATATAGCTATTAATTTTGTTATAGGTAGGTCAGATTTGGCACTCTGAGTACCCAGGCAAATCTTAATTCCTGTTATAGATTATAGCATAGGAAAAATAATTTTATCAGTCTCAGAATTGTCAACCTTTCTCTAGTTATAGCCATGTGAATAGATACAGGTTGACATATGATTGATTTCCAAATATTTCACAAAGCAAAACCAATAATCAAGAAGTTGAAGTAGGGGCTGAAACGATAGCACAGTGACAGGGCATTTGCCTTGCATGTGGCTGACCCAGGACAGATCCAGGTTCAATCCCTAGCATCCCATATGGTCCCCTGTGCCTGCCAGGAGTGACTTCTGAGCACAGAGCCAGGAGTAACCCTTGAGCGTCACCAGGTGTGGCCCCCAAAACAAACAAACAAAAAAATGCTGACATATTAAAAAGGTTGATGTATTCATCAAAGATAAGGTAAACTCGTGGTAATTTTATTCTAATGGAGACAAATACCTTTTTTTTTTTCTTTCAAAAAGTGAGAGGTTGGGGCCCAGATTGTGGCCTTGTGGTAATGTGTGTGGCCTTTCTGGTATGTGTGTGGCCTTGAATTCGATCCCTTTCAGCACAAATAAAAAGATGAGCGATTTATTTGGGGGGGGGGTTTAGGACCATACCCAGCACTGTTCAGGGGTTACTTCTGACTCTGCACTCAGAAATCACTTCTGGCAGGCTAAGGGGACCATATGGGATGGCAGAGATTGAACTGGAGCCATCCATGTTTAAGGCAAGCGTTTTCTGTGCTGTTCTATCACTCCTGCCCTGTGATTTGGCTTATTTTTTTTTTTTTACTTGCGCTAAGAACCTACATGCAACAGTAAGAACCTACATTGTGAAAAAAAATTACTGTTGTGCTTTGTGATTATTTCACAGTATTTTTTGCTGACTGTGTTCTATTTAATGACATGTAGCTATGGAGCAGGCTTCAAAGCACTTCTTTCTGTTTCCATGTGCAGAACTGGCTTGCAGACCCCAACGGGGGGCCTGAAGGAGAAGAACAGATTCGAGGGGCTCTGACTGAAGCTCGGAAAATAGCGGAGTTATGTGATGACCCTAAGGAGAGAGACGACATTCTTCGTTCTCTTGGGGAAATATCTGCCCTGACTTCTAAATTAACAGATCTACGCCGACAGTAAGTATTTCCTTCATCCAATCCTTTAAACTCTATTTTTCCTCAAAACACCCAATTAATTGAGTTCCTTGGGTTAAATGATGTTCCTTTTCTGTTTTGTTTTGGCCACACACAGCAGTGCTCAGACTCTGCGCTCAGAAATCACTCTTGGCAGGGACAATAGAGATGCCAGGGATTGAACCCTGATCAACTGCATGCAAGTCAAATGCCCTCCCTGCTGTGCTATTGCTCTGGCCTCTGATGTTTATTTTCTATTCTGTTCTCATTGATTCGGTGTGTTGTACCAGTGACTTAACCTAAGCTAAATGATTTATTGCTAATCACATGTTAAATCCTAAGAATTATTTTTTAATTTGTATTTTTGTTGTTTTGGGACCATACCTAACAGTGCTGAGGGGTTGTCCCTGGTCTGTGCTCAGAGATACTCCTGGCTAGGCCCAGAGAACTATATCTAGTGCTAGAGTTCAAACCTGCAAGATAAGCCATAGCCTGCTATATGATCTCTCCTAAGCTCCTATTTTTTTTTTTAACTACCGTGCTATTGCTCTGGCCCCTTTTTAAAATAATTTAAAATAATTTAGAAAAAAATTAATTTTTTAAAAGTAATTTTAAAAATTTTAATTTAAAATAAATTCTACAAAAAAATATGGGGCCAGAGCAGTGACACTGGTAGTAGGACGTTTGCCTTGCATGCACTAATCTAGGACTGAACACGGTTCGATCTCCTGGCATCCCATGTGGTCCCCCAAGCCAGGGGCAATTTCTGAGCACATAGCCAGGAATAACCCCTGAGTGTCACCAGGTGTGGCCCAAAAACCAAAATAAAAAAAAAATCTAAATTTTACCTTTTTTTGGTTTTGTTTTATTTTTGTTTGTTTTTGGGCCACACCTAGTAACATTCAAGGGTTCCTCCTGGCTCTATGCTCAGAAATCGCTCCTGGCAGGCTTAGGGGACCACATGGGATGCTGGGGAATCGGTCCACACAGTTCGTTCTAGGTTAGCACTGTAGCAAGGCAAATGCCCTACTGCTTGCACCACCATTCTGGCTCCGACTTTTCTTTTATTATTTATTTTTCAGCTATCTGAAATGTCTATAACTGTGCCTGGACAAGCAACTGGTCATCTCATTGGCCTTTGTATAGTGTCATCTCATTGAAATAGCATCTGTGTGTGTGACAGGTCCTGTTTTTCTCTCTACAGGGGGAAAGGAGATTCCCCAGAGGCCCGGGCTTTGGCCAAACAAGTGGCCACTGCCTTGCAGAACCTACAGAGCAAAACCAATAGGGCCGTGGCCAACAGCAGGCCCACTAAAGCCGCAGTTCACCTTGAGGGCAAGATCGAGCAAGCTCATCGGTGGATTGATAACCCCACAGTGGACGATCGGGGAGTAGGTAGGACCATCAGTGTATGTCAAATTCCCATGAAACTGATCTCATAGAAGTGAGCAAGTTGTTGACAGATCTGTAACATCTGTCATTCAGGCCCAAGGGGGTTCTTTTGTCCCAGGTGCAAGGCCATTCTGTACTGTGACTCCATGTCCACTTGTGGCCAACTATATTCTGGTGATTTCATCAAGATGTATTAGTAATTATATCCTTTTGCTGTGGACAAATATAAAGGTCCATAGGTAGGCATTGAAACCTGAGCCAATTATTTTCAGCCTGTGAAAACTTCTATTCTCATGTTTCTGCTTCCCATCTGTTGTTTCATTCAATTTCATATTTTTCCTTCAAAGTTTAAACTTAATTTACATGCCATAGTTTATAAAATTGTTTATAATACAGTTGTTTTGGCATTTAATGTTCCAACACCAATCCACCACCATTGAGACCATTTCTCTACCTTTGTCCCAAGTTTTCTACCTAATCCCCAGCCTTCTCACTTGGCAGGCACAAAGTAATTTATTTTTATTACTTTTTACAACAAAATGGTAAGTGAAATGGTAAAAAAAAAAAGTTCAGGGGCTGGCGAGATAGCGTGGAGGTAGGGTGTTTGCCTTGTATGTAGAAGGACGGTGGTTCGAATCCCAGCATCCCATATGGTCCCCCAAGCCTGCCAGGAGGGATTTCTGAGTGTAGAGCCAGGAGCAACACCTGAGCACTGTTGGGTGTGACCCAAAAACCCAGCCCCCCCCCAAATAGTTCATAGCATAGCAGGTAGGGCTTTTGCCTCGAATGTGGCTGACCTGGGTTCAATTCCTGGCATTCCACTTGGTCCCCTAAGCCTGCCAGGAACGATTTCTGAGCACAGAGCCAGGAGTAACTCCTTAGCCCTGCTGGGTATAGCTCAAAAACCAGAAAGTAAAAAATAAATAAAAGGAAGTTTGAAAATTGTTCTATCTCACAACGTCATTAAAGCCCTTGTCTGAGTAGTAATGGAGCAGTTTATTACTAGTTGAGCCTTCTCTGATACTGTTTTTTGTTTTTGAGCTTAGTGGCTTTTATGATATTTTCTCATCTAATTTGCTGTGCTTCTACTAGGCTGTCAGGAATATGGAATTTGGAGGTGTCATGTGGCTACATATGCCACCATGTGCTCTAGGAGCTCTGGGGTCTGTTGAACTGGGCTGATTTTCGGCTCACCATCCCCTCCCAAGGGTCCCTGAGAGGTTTTAGCCTGAAGACAGTGTTTTCCTGGCTTGGCTTGGCATCTCTTCTGAAGCTGGGCCATTTACATGGTGGTAACTGTGGGATGTCTTGTCCAATTCAATTTCTGTAAGACAGAAATAACACAAATACAGTTTTGGAAAACAGGTAAAAGGCACTTACATGTCAAGATTATTTTTAGTTATAACAAGAATTTTGATTTGGGGGAGGTTTTGGAATAAGTCTTTTTTAATTTTTTTTGGTTTTTCGGGCCACACCCGTTTGATGCTCATGGGTTAGTCCTGGCTAAGCGCTCAGAAATTGCCCCTGACTTGGGGGGATCATATGGGACGCCAGGGGATAAAACCGTGGTCCTTCCTTGGCTAGCGCTTGCAAGGCAGACACCTTACCTCTAGCGCCACCTTGCCGGCCCCTGTTTTTGGAATAAATCTAAAAGAATTTAGCTCATATTATGGAAGCAAGCTACTGAAGATCAAAGATCTATTCTTTTACTAGCAGTGTTTATTGGCTATAAAGGAATTTTAAAATTTGTGATTTCCAGTGTCAATGAATCAGACATGTATAACTTCCTGGAGAAGGAACAAATTGGTGCAAATGTTTTGAATGGTAATTTTATATTATAGCTCAAGATCTTTAAAAATGTGCATTCCAGGGCTGGAATGATAGCACAGCAGGTAGGTTGCTTGCCTTGTCAGCAGCTGACCCAGTTTCAATCCCTGACCTTATATGAGGTCACTCTAACCCTACCAGGAGCAAGCCCAGAGCATAAGTAAATAGCTGATAATTTTGGCTGATACGATAAAATATTACATAGATTTTCACTGATATATAATGATGTAAAATGCATTAAATACAAAGCAAGAATAAAAGTCAATTTCTAATATGAATACAATTTTGTGAAATATAAATATATATGTTAGAGCATATGATATTAAAATAAAACATTCAAACAAATCATTCTCCAAGTGATGCGATAATGGATAGTTTATCTTTATTTAAACATTTATATGTTTTTTTTCTATTGTTAGGGAAAACTTCCCACTAAGTGGCACTATTTATTTTTGTTTGCTTTTGGGTCATGGCTGGTTCCTTTGTCAGAGGTTACTCCTGACACTGTTCAGTGGTTACTCCTGGTGGTACTCAGGGCCCATAAGTGATACCAGGGATGAAGCCTGTGTTTACCTGCAAGGCATATGCCTTAGTCTTTGTACTATCCCTCTGGCCTTAAGTGTTCCTTTGTTGGGTTAACTGAATAGTATATATTAAAATAAGCCATACAAGGGTCTTAACTACAGTTTACCATACCTGCATTCTTCAGGTCTATTTGAATTTTGAGTTCAGTGTTTTTGTCTTCTTCTAGGTCAAGCTGCTATTCGAGGGCTTGTGGCTGAAGGGCACCGGCTGGCTAATGTCATGATGGGACCTTATCGCCAAGACCTTCTAGCAAAATGTGACCGAGTGGACCAGCTGACAGCGCAGCTGGCTGATCTGGCTGCCAGAGGGGAAGGGGAGAGTCCCCAGGCGAGAGCACTTGCTTCCCAGCTTCAAGATTCATTGAAGGTAGAAATTCCCTCCCTCCCTCCCTCCCTCCAAGATATATGGGCCATCTTTGACTTTCACTACTCAGTAGATGCTTATCTCTTAAAAAACAGGATCTTGGGCTGGAGAGATAGCATAGAGGCAGGGCATTTGCCTTGCATACAGCTGATCTAGGACAGACAGTGGTTCAAATTCCGGCATCCCATATGGTCCTCTGAGCTCAGAGCCAGGAGTCACCCCTGAGCGCCGTCAGGTGTGACCCAAAAATAAAAACAAAACCAAAAACAAGCAGGATCTCACCTGTTCTGTGCTAGTTCAGGGCCTTGATACTCTGTAAATTTTTATGGAATAAAAGACCAAGCAATTCCTTGGTAAAGTGGGGACATTGGGAAATAAGTGTTTGCAAGTGTCTAAGATATTCCCTCTGTGAACAATGCTTTGAAGGACCTGAAATCACGGATGCAAGAGGCCATGACTCAGGAGGTGTCTGATGTTTTCAGTGATACCACGACTCCCATCAAGCTGCTGGCGGTGGCAGCCACTGCTCCTCCTGATGTGCCCAACAGGGAAGAGGTGGGTGTCTTTGCCCTACACACATCACACATCACACACATACACACACATACTCTGACATTTTATACACATGAATTAGTTTGTCAGGGTTAGCTGTGATGCCAGCCTGCATCAAGGGCACCTGGAAGAGCTCACTAACTTCAAGAATCAAAATGGACTCTCTTGGGCCCAGAGAGATAGCACAGCGGCGTTTGCCTTGCAAGTAGCAAGTTGGTTCGAATCCCGGTGTCCCATATGGTCCCCCATGCCTGCCAGGAGCTATTTCTGAGCAGACAGCCAGGAGTAACCCCTGAGCACAGCCGGGTGTGGCCCCAAAACAAAACAAAACAAAACAAAACAAAAAAAAAAAAAACGGATTCTTGAAGATGCCTTTGGGACCTGTGTTTAGTTTTAAGCATTAGAAGGCCTGATCATCCTAAAGAAAAAGAGTGGGTTTTTAAAACATTTTAAAATGTTTGGTCACTCGAGGTGTCAGAAGTTGGCCATCCTGGGGCCAGAGCGATAGCACAGTGGGTAGGGTGTTTATCTTGCACACAGTATGGACTTGGGTTAAATCCCAGCATCTCGTATGTCCCCTGAGCCTACCAGGAGTAATTTTTGAGTGCAGAACTAGGAGTAAACATTGAGAGCCACCAGGTGTGGCCTAAAAACCAACCAACCGGGGCCGGGCGGTGGCGCTGGAGGTAAGGTGCCTGCCTTGCCTGCGCTAGCCTAGGACGGACCGAGGTTCGATCCCCCGGCGTCCCATATGGTCCCCCAAGAAGCCAGGAGCAACTTCTGAGCGCATAGCCAGGAGTAACCCCTGAGCGTCACAGGGTGTGGCCCAAAAACAAACAAAAAAAAAAAAAAAAAAAAAAAACCAACCAACCAACCAACAAACAAAAAAAAAAAAAAAAAAAAAAGAAAATGTTGGCCATCCTCATTCTTGAGTCAGGCCGGTATGTGTTTCTGCATTAATACTAGTGGGATAGGTGAGGGAGGACCCCCTCTCCTCACCAGTGGCTGGCACTTGCTTTAGGATATTCATGTATCAACTCACTGGCTCTAGGAGTAGGTTTGTTTAAACTCTTCAAACTAGAGCATCAACCTCGTAGGCACAGGGATTATTGGAGTCTTTGCATTTGATGATCTTGATTCAGACTCTCAAAATTACAGTGGCAGATTGCCTGTATATGCCAATCCAGATTTATTCCCTGACATCCCATATGGTCCCTGAGCACCACCAAGAGTGATTCCTGAGTGCAGAGCCAGGAGTAGCCCCTGAGCACCACAGGGTGTGGCCCCAAACCAAGCACCAAACCCAGCGCAAACCAGACTGCCAGACAGAGGTGACCCAGGTGGAAGGGATGGTCAAGGGCGTTGTGGGCGACACTTCTGCCAACCCTGAGAAGGGGCAGCGGGGCCAGGATAAGTTGTGGGTCTGTTGTATTTTTCTAGTACCCAGTGCCAGTTGTTGTGGTAAAATTCTTTACTCTTTTTAAATACTCTGCTAAAAAAAACCAAAGCAAAACAATTTTTTAGGCTGCTTGACTTGGCCTGTTGAAATGACTTTTCTTTCACATCTTTATTTCCTCTTTCAGGTATTTGATGAAAGAGCAGCCAACTTTGAGAATCACTCTGGACGACTCGGGGCCACTGCAGAGAAGGCAGCTGCTGTGGGGACAGCAAATAAGTCTATCGTGGAAGGGATCCAGTCGTCTGTGAAGACGGCCCGAGAACTTACTCCTCAGGTGGGTCTCAACCCTCTTTCCCTCATTCAGTCCTTATTGGGGAGTGTGTAGCAGGGGTCAGGGAGATGACACAGGGGTTAAAGCCACCTCATGTGGCCCCCTGATTACCACCAGAGTGACCCCCTGAGCACAGAGTCAGGATAAGCTCTGGAGTTTTGCCAGGTGTGAATCCCCAAAACAAACAAAAAGTTACAGGAGCTGGAGCAATAGCACAGTGGGTGGGGCATTTGCCTTGCACAAGGCCAACCCAGGTTCAATCCCTGGTATTCCATATGGTTTCCCAAGCCTTTGAGGAGTGATTTCTGGATGCAGTCAAGAGTAATCCCTGAGCACTACCCAGTGTGGCCCCAAAACAAAACAAAACAAACAAAAAGTTACTTACAAACAGTTTCTCTACATCTTTGAATACCTAGTATGACAGATCATTAAAAAATACCCATAATGGGACCAGAGCAATAGTACAGTGGGTAAGGCACTTGCCTTGTATGTGGTTGGCCTGAATTCTGTCTTTGGCATCCGATAGGGTCTACCAGGTATGATTACTGAGCCAGGGGTAAACTTTGAGCACCGCTGGGTGTGGCCCCAAACCACCCAACCAAATAAAACAAACAAAAACCAAAACCCAAGAGCTCTTAAGCAAGAGATCTCAATCTTCTAAATCTTGATTTTGTATCTGCCAGGTGGAACAATGATATCCTATCTCTCAGCCAGGTTTTTGTAAGGAATTAGTAAGGCGATGAAGGTGGAAGCACTTTATAGACTCTGTAAATGTTATCTTAACAGATAAATATGTATTATTTCTCAATTTTTAGTCTCTAATGGTGCTTTAAAAAATAAATTCTTTATTGAATCACATTAGATACACAGTTTCAAAGTTGTTCATGATTGAGTTTGAGTCATACAATGTCCAACACCCTTCACCAGTGCACATTTCCCACCATAATAATGTTTTTAAAGTTGAATTTGATAACCAGGGCCTAAATCCATATCAGATTTTATGTATTCTGAAGGACTAAGTAGACACTCTTTTACTTGGCTCCTTATACTCACTCAGTGACTGTCAAACTTTTTTGCTGGGGCTTATCTTAGGCGACTCCCATCAGTGCTGACCCAAGATGGGCCAATTTTGGCTTTAGTATGGCTTTCTACTGCCACCTATGGGGCGAGAGGAGGAAGCACCACCAGAGCCTGGTATTTCTGTGGTGGGGCTGCTCTAGTATTGAAAGGTTGTCCTGTTCCCCATCCTCCCTCCCCCCCTCCCCCCATCACCTCCCCAGGTCGTCTCCGCGGCCCGAATCCTGCTCAGGAACCCTGGCAATCAAGCTGCTTATGAACATTTTGAGACCATGAAAAACCAGTGGATCGATAACGTGGAGAAGATGACAGGTTGGTTGGTGTGCAAGGTTCTCCCCAAGTCCCCTGAGGCAGGAGCTGGGAGGAACAGGAGCCCGCCGGGTCCAGTTCCAAGGTGGCCATTGGATAAAGGGCCTGTCATGTGCTTGGCGTGTTCTTGGCTCCGATGAAGGTGGCTGAGCAGTGGCGGCTTCTCATTCAAGCCTGGTGTCTTTGTATGGAGAGAGGCTCTCTGAGTCTCCTTTATCCTGGGGCCGCGATCCCGGTGTGATGTTTATTGTCCCTGGGCCTATCTTCTCCCTGAATGGGGCCTTTGCTCCTGCCGAGCCCGAGTTCGGTTTCAGAGGCGGAGAGGGCGGCATTGGCGGATACAGTGAGCGTCCCTGTCACTTTCCTGGGCTCACATTTCAGGGAGCCACAATAGCAACCATTTAATACAACTTGTCTCAAGAGTTTCCTTCAACTTTGGGTCAACTATGTAGTTTGGGGAGAGAAAGAAGGAAGGGAAAGAAGGGAAACCAGGCCCCCCAGCGACCCCGTGCCAGTGTGAGTGCAGTGACCCCTCGGAAACTTCACTGCCGAGGGAAGGGCCGAGGAATGTCGGGGTGTTCCCACTTCTCCACACCTCCCTGACGAAGCCTGTCTGTGACAGCCAGAGCTGAAAGTGGAGCGAGCTCTTCAGGTGTCTAAAGGCAGGAACAGGAACAAGAAACGGGCCAGCGGCTGATTGGAACCATTCGAGAGCTTCATCTTGGGCGCTGCCTGCTGCCAGCAAGCACCAGATGGCTGGGGAGTGAGACGGGAAGCCAGAAAGTTTTACTCCCATATAAAGTGGTTGTCAATGTGGTGGAGGCTTCTGGACACGGGCCTTTGCTCCTTTGGTCCTTGTGTTGTTCTGCGTTTCTGCTGGTCTTTGAGAGATACAGGATAGCCAGGGCATGCACCTCTCTGCTCCATTTTTGTGCACCGATTTTCCACCTGGAGATTTTTTGATTCTCTAAGCAGACTCGGGCTGAGGAGAGGATTCTGGGCACTGGCCTTTTTGCACAAGCAACTGGAAAGTGGATGACCAGGTTTTGGACACATCGAATTTAACTTCGAATTTCTATTCCCTTGACAGGACTGGTGGACGAAGCTATCGACACCAAGTCACTGTTGGATGCTTCTGAAGAAGCGATTAAAAAGGACCTGGACAAGTGTAAGGTCGCCATGGCCAACATGCAGCCACAGATGCTGGTTGCTGGCGCCACCAGCATTGCTCGTAGGGCCAACCGGATTCTGCTGGTGGCCAAGAGGGAAGTGGAGAACTCTGAGGACCCCAAGTTCCGGGAGGCTGTGAAAGCTGCCTCGGATGAACTGAGCAAAACCATCTCGCCAATGGTGATGGATGCCAAAGCTGTGGCAGGCAACATCTCTGACCCAGGTAAGCCAGGCATGGGGGTAGGAAGTGTGGAGGGGTCTGACCAAGAGATAAATTCAGGAGGTTGATGGGGGAGGGGGGGAAGGTGCAGAGTCTGGGTGCAGAAGAGAGATGCTGTCTCAAGTATGCGGGGTCTCTCCTCCTATGTCAGCAACAATCAGGGAGAGCTTTCCTGCTGGTCAGAATTCAATCTTCCTGGCCTAAATTCTGGGTGCTTCTTGAAGCTGCCTCACCAGCCTCACCCCATATAGTTATCATGTGAGACATTTCTCAGAAGACAGAGGATGACCAATTTGCCTGCTTGTGTAACAGCCATAGCTTCTGCTTTTCCTTCTCTCTTGAATATGCTTGATTTCTCTCTGCTCCAGAGGGCTCGAGTTGACCAGGAATCTCCTAAGTGACTCAAGTGAGTCGTATACCAAAGCATCTAAATGTGTGGAACATTCATTGTTTTTAGCCTGTTTGCGAGGGGGACTCTTGTCCATGGACAGCTCTGACTCAGAGACAGACTTTTTTTTTTTTTTTTTTTTTTTGGTTTTTGGGCCACACCCGGCGGTGCTCAGAGGTTTCTCCTGGCTGTCTGCTCAGAAATAGCTCCTGGCAGGCACGGGGGACCATATGGGACACCGGGATTTGAACCAACCACCTTTGGTCCTGGATCGGCTGCTTGCAAGGCAAACGCCGCTGTGCTATCTCTCCGGGCCCAGAGACAGACTTTTTCCCCCTGGTTTTGGGGCCATTTTTGGTGGTGCTCAAGGGTGACTTCTGGCTCTGTGCTCAGGAATCATTACTGGCAAGCTCAGAGAATCATAGGAGATGTCAGAGATTGAACCTGAGTTGGCTGAGTGCAAGGCAAATGCTCTCCCTGCTGTGCTATGGCTCTTTCCCCCAGGGATAGTCTAACCCAGTAGTTCTCAAACTATGGCCAGTGGTCACATACTGTATTTGTTCCCATTTTGTTTCTTCACTTCAAAATACGATATATGCAGTGTGCATAGAAATTTGTTCATAGTTTTTGTTTTTACTGCAGTTCTGTTCTCCAGTGGTCTGAGGGCCATTTAAAAAGTTTAAGGCCTCCTGTTTAAAACGTTTGAGGACTATTGGAACTTGTGTCTTCACCCCACTGGCACTAAGGACATGCCCACTGTCATGACTGGTTTCAGTTATCCCCAGTGGAGACTCGATACCAAGGAGAATATGCAGAAAGGCTAGTGGAGTAGAGGAGGAAGTAGGAAGGAAACCTGGGACTCACACGTACCCTGTGTATGACAGTCAAAAGGGTGGCCTGAACACCCCCAGGACCCCTGACTTTATAGCACATCCCTAGCCCATCACCTTCAGTCCTTGCACTCAGCTTGCTGGCACCTCCCAGTGAGGCTTTTGTCCAGAGAAACCAGTTCTGAGCTGGCGCTGAAGGAGGCATCTCATTTCTAGGACTGCAAAAGAGCTTCTTAGATTCGGGATACCGAATCCTGGGGGCTGTGGCCAGGGTGCGAGAAGCCTTCCAGCCCCAGGAGCCCGAGTTCCCACCACCGCCGCCTGATCTGGAGCAGCTGCGGGTAAGTCAGAGCTGGGAGGACTGAGGAGGCAGGACAGAGGAGGGAGGTGCTGGGCTAAGGGGAGAGAAATGAGGCATCTCAGGAGCCTTGGACCACTTTCTTTGAGTTTTGGAAATGCAGAGGCACCCCGGATCTTCCTCCCCTGACCTAGCAGGGCCCTGGGCTTGCTTTCCTGTTCAGGTTGATGGGTAGTGAGTTTAGGGTAGGACTCACCTTCAGGGCGCTGTGAATGTGCTTGGGACCTTAGCAAGAAGCATGGTAAGATTCTGAGCAAGTGCTGGAAACTGGTGAGATTTCTTCAGGCTCTTTGTTTTCCTTGGCTTTTTTTTTTTGGGGGGGGGGGTCACACCTGGCAGTGCTCAGGAGTTACTCCTGGCTCTATGCTCAGAAATCACCCCCGGCAGGCTCTGGGGACCATATGGGATGCCGGGATTTGAACCACCGCCCTTCTGCATGCAAGGCAAATGCCCTACCTCCATGCTATCTCTCCAGCCCAGTTTTCCTTGGCTTTTATTGGGTTAAGTAACAGGAGTAATGTGATCATTTTTGTTACCTCCGCCCTCCATTTAAAATCTTTCATGCAGAGTAGCTGGGATTTATTCTTGCAGAAGTAAGTGGTTTGGGTGGGGACCAGTTCCAAACTCAGGAATCAGACCCAATCTTTGTCTCTAGTTCATGGTCAGAGCTTGACTTTGAGGTGACTTGTGAAGGCAGCAATAATTCCATTTATTTACTGGATTGATAGCCCTTAGTCAAGTCAGTCTAAGGTGAAGTTTTGGAGTTCAGGTAGGAGAGTCGATCAAGGGGCCGGAGAGGTAGCATGCAGGTAGTGCGTTTGCCTTGCATGCAGGTCGGTGGTTCGTATCCTGGCATCTCATATGGTCCCCCAAGCCTGCCAGGAGCGATTTCTGAGTGTAGAGCCAGCAGTAACCCCTGAGCGCAGCTGGGTGTGACCAAAAAAATAAAAAATAAAAAGGAGAGTCGGTCGAGCCACTGTTTGTGGCTCAAAGGCTTAGTTTCCTTCTCTCCTTTGCACTTGGTGGTCCATGAGGGAACTAGAGAGGCTGCTTCGAGCAGCAACTGCTCTTTGGAGTTCAGAGCACGGCAGAGTGGAGGCTCCTGAGCTGGCTGGTGTCATCTGGTGATGGGTCAGAGGCTTGTGAGCTGCAGAGTTGAGATGGTCCTTGAGCGTCTTTGTATACCTCTGGTCCCCTGTATTCTCTGATTCTGTGTGACCTCTGGTTTTATGTGACCTCTGGTTTCATGTGATCTCTGGTCTCATGTGACCTCGGTTTTCTGAGACCTCCTGTGACCTTCTCCTGTGATCTCTGTTCCCATGTGGCTTCTGCTCTCTTGCTTCCCTGGGACCAACCCAAATGGGAGCTACGGGACCATGTGTGTGATGGGGAAGGTTGAGAAAGCACTTGTAGCCCTGCTGGGGTGTGGTCCAGGTACTGAGATGGAGCTGCTATGCTGTAGGTCCCATCTCACCAAGGACATCCCCATAAATCCTAGTGGTTCTTTTTCAGCTGACAGATGAGCTTGCGCCTCCCAAACCACCGCTACCTGAGGGAGAGGTCCCCCCACCCAGGCCCCCGCCGCCTGAGGACAAGGATGAGGAATTCCCCGAGCAGAAAGCTGGGGAGGTGATTAATCAGCCCATGATGATGGCTGCACGGCAGCTCCACGATGAAGCTCGAAAATGGTCCAGCAAGGTACGTACTGCCATGGGGATGGGGACAAGAGCAGGGCTGTCAGCCCAGGAGGAATGGGAACCTGGAACCCCCTCCTCTTCTTAGGGTTCAGTGAGATGACTCTGGGCTTCCTGCTGTGGTTCTTCCCCTTGTTGATTGGTTGCCCTGACCCCAGCTCATCTGTTAGAAGTTGCTTTGCTTCCCCAGGATCACACAGTGTCTTTGAGGATCTTGTTCATTATCAGGGAGTAGTTCTGTCTTCAGCCTGGCAGGCTGGGTGCAGGGCCCGCTGTCTCCTCACGGAGTGTCTCTGAAGCTATGTGCTCCATTTTCCCCTTCAACCAAGACTACACAGGCTAGCTAGTCTGAAAATAGGAATGTTAGAGCTCTTCGGGACAGGGGTGCTGCTGTAGGCCGAGCCCAAGAGGCGTTTTTGCCTCTTTGTCCCTAAATAACAAACAGGAACTATGGGCAATTCTAGAGGGAACTGAACATTGGTGCTCCTGGTCAGCACTGACTGAGCCCAGTCTGTTCTCAGCTGCTCCCAAAATGCTCTTAGGTCTTATTCCTGTATCTCACTTGCTCTCACTCTCACCCTCTCTCTTGATTTTTGGGTCACCCCCAACAGTGTTCAAGGGTTACTTCTGGCTCTGCTCTCAGAAATTACTCCTGGTGAACTTGGGGGACCAGAAGAGATGCTGGGGATCAAACCTAGGTCGGCCTTGTGCAAGGCAAATGCTCTACCCACTGTGCTATTGCTCCGGCTCCAGATTTTAAAGGAAATTAAAGCTTTATCACAGCACATGTAGGTACAACATGCAGTGAAACCAAACAGGCAGGACTTGTTGAGATAAAGACAAATCTTTGCTTTGTTCTTATTGTCAGCGTGTGGGTCCCTGGAAGGGGTGAGCTGGGGCTGAGTGGATCAGAGCCTGATCAAATATGAGGCAGTGACAGGTCTGGGTGTGTGGAACTGTCACTGTTTCTTGCTCTAGACTTTGAGAGGGGGGCCTTCCCCCTCTCGGTAGTGGGGTGAGTTCTGGTTGAGGCAGGGCGTGGAGATGGTCTTGGGTCATGGTGTGGGCTCTGAATCCTTCTTCATTATTTGGTGGCTGGCTTTTTGCAACTTTCATACCTCCAATAAAATTCAAGAGAAGGGCCCCAGCAGTCTAGCTGTGAATTCTGGGACTTTAGCCTCTTGAAGGAAGTTGGCACCTGTGACTGACATTGGTGGGCTCGTGCTCCTTCCTGTGCCCAGGCAAATGAGGAGCCGCGTCCATCTGAGCAAGCAGAGCATCCACTTCATTCTGTTCCAGGCAGCCTCGTTTGCTGTTTGCTCTCCCCTCTGGAGCCTTTTAAGGTAGTTGGCTCCTCTCCCTTTGCTGTTTGGCTCTGCCAGAATATTCTGCTGCAGGGCCTGCTGTTGACCAGTTTCCTTGACAATAAGTGTGTACGCCTTGGATGACGTGGTTTTGTCTGAAGACCTTTGCCCCTGGAGCGAATCTCTACCCTTCCCTCCCTCCTAACAGGGTGGCCAGGCTGGTACCAAGACCGAGAACGGCCCATCTCCTGCCTTGCATGAACCTTGTGGGCATTGGGGCCAGGACAGTCTGTGATCTGAGTCCTGTCTGGGCAACTTTGTTATCCCTGAACCAGAGGGAGTGACGCCTTCTCCCTCCTCCACCTCTGCCATGCCTAACCCTGTCCCTGTTTCTTACCCTGCCCGCTGTCCGCCAAGCCGGGTAACCCAGCCACCTCAGTGGGTCTAGGTGTGGTGGCAGAGGCAGATGTGGGGTTCCCTGTCCCCCCTGACATGGAAGACGACCTCGAAGCTGAGCTGCTGGCCGTGCCCTGCAACCAGCCGGTCAACCTGCCCATTCTGGCCGCGGCTCAGGCCTTGCACCGGGAAGCCACCAAGTGGTCTAGTAAGGTACTGACAGGCCCCTCCACGGGCGCCTCCAAATGAATGCATCGGCCATGTGCATCGTTCACATTGCATCACCCCTGATCTGTGCGGCCCTGTGAGTCTGAGGGCGGCCCTCCGTCTGTCCGTCCATCTGTCTGTCTGCGCCTGGGGTCAGGACTGGCCTCATGGATGAATCCCAGGTCTGCTCATGCCAAATGAATGGAATCGCATTTCTGCGTGGGGGGGGGGGTGAGTTAGAGAGAGATGGGGGGGGGTTCACTTGGAAAGGATTCTCCTGCTCCTCACCTGTGCCTGGAAGGTGTGGTACAGTGACCTAGGTTGGGGAGCTCTGGGGGTCACCTGGCTTGACCTCTGCTTCCTTGCTGATATGCTGGGGCCAGGCAGAATGGGGCAGCGTGGGACGCCAGCATTGGGCACACTGCTTGCTGCCCTGCACTTGGCTGAGTGGCAGACACTGGCCATGACAGGCCCCACAGGCCGGGGGCTTCACTGACTGCTTCTCAGGGCGCTCGTTAGGACACCGAGGGCCGTGCTGGAGGTGCTGACACAGAGCTGGTCTGAGGCGGTCCCTCTGTCCCATGCAGGGTGACTGACCCCACTGTTTCCTAATGCCATGGATTCTACTGGGGGCTAGTGCTACTAGGCCCCTTACTGGCCTTTTCCCCACCCTGGTTCTTTGTCTCTTTAGTGCCTGAGGCACCCCGTGTCCTCCTGTTCCCCCATTCCCTCCCCTTCCTCCCCAGCCTGTCCAGGATGGATGAGGGAGAGAAGAAATTGAGCTTCATGGCCCTGTGCTCTTCCGTTCTCCATAGAGCCTTGGTTTCCACTGAGCAGCCCAGAGAAGAGCTGTGAGGGCCATGATGTAGCTCCCGGACAACCTTCCTATGTCCAGGATGAGGGTTCAGTACACAGTCTCAGTGGAACTGCTTGCTCAGTCCTATTTGAGGGAAGGCTTAGGTCTTTTTTTTTTTTTTTTTTTTTTTACAGTTTCAGTTGTAAGTTTTCTTTATCTTTTTGGGCCACATTTGGAGGTGCTCAGGGGTTACTATTGGTTTTGTGCTTAGGAATCACTCCAGCAATGCTCGGGGGACCCTATAGGATGCCATGGATTGAACCTGGTTCAGCTGCCTGTAGGGCAAACACCATCCTTGATACTTTTGCTCTGGGTCCTCATGTTTTCTTTCCCTGACATCTTCCCTGGCCTCTTCTTAGTTGTAAATTCCTTTCATTGAAGCCATGTAGCTAAAAGCCAAAGAATTGATTCTTGATTTTTTCCCCTTCTTTTTAAATGTTCAATACCAAAAATTAAATTGCATAGACTAATAAAATAAACAAGAGGTAGTAGTAGAGGGAGGCAGGGCTTTTAGGTCTGAAATGCCTGATAGGCCTTTTTATCCTCACCAGGCCTGTGAATACCTGCTTGATGTTAAACTGTAGCAGCACCAGGCTGCTCTTTAAAACGGGGCAGGAGAGGATGCACCCCCAAGGTGCCTCTGTACCCATCTCAGGCCAGCTCTGCCGCTTTCCCTCAAGAGAAAGGCAAATGCCTGTTTTAACCAGTGTCTTGGTCCTGTCCTTACTTGACTGACATGATCTACCAGAAGTGCTGCTGTGAATCTGGGGCTGTGCCCTGGGATCTATGTTGCCCTTTCGACTAATCTGCAGGTCTCCCTGCAGCTGAATGGAAACTCGCTGAGTGTTGGGGTGTGTGCCCTACACCTTCTTTTTGTTCCTCCTGTGCCGGCAGCTGTGTCCTCTCCTACTTTCTCCTCTCATCTCTTCTCTTTTCCACTCCTGTCCTTTTCTGTTCTCTTTTTCTCCTCTCCTCTCTTTGAGCAGCAGGCTCCCTCTTCCTCTTCACTGCTCCTCCCTGTCCTTCCGGGGTGAGTTCACTGTCTCTCCTTTCTTCCCTCCAGGGCAATGACATCATCGCTGCGGCCAAGCGAATGGCTCTGCTGATGGCTGAGATGTCTCGGCTGGTACGAGGGGGCAGCGGTACCAAGCGGGCACTGATCCAATGTGCCAAGGACATCGCCAAGGCCTCAGACGAAGTGACTCGGCTGGCCAAAGAAGTTGCCAAGCAGTGCACAGACAAGCGGATCAGAACCAACCTCCTACAGGTGAGAACTGTGGTTTGTGTTCGTAAATGGGGATCAGGGACGGGAGCCACAGAAGCAAAACTGAACGGCCTGTGTATTCCTTAGGTGTGCGAGCGCATCCCCACCATCAGCACCCAGCTCAAAATCCTGTCCACAGTGAAGGCCACCATGCTGGGCCGGACCAACATCAGCGACGAGGAGTCAGAGCAGGTACTGAGGGGTTGGAGCCACCACTGCTCACCTGGCCCCAAGACAGCAGAGCAGGTCTGGCTTGTTATCTCCTAGACAGGACACTGGCTGAGGCCACTAAGGGTCCATTTCTCCATTCCAGGGTGCATGGTTTTCCCCTACCTGAGATCTAGAGACATCTTTACTCCCAGATGCTCATGTTTTAGCTGCAGGGAATTTTTGCCACCCTGCTCTGTCCTCAAGGAGGACCTAATTGGGGGGATTCAGAGATGTGAGGCAGATGGGCCTGTGCTGAGATACTTCTCTTTGGGTTTCTCCCTTGAAGATTTGAAATCACTATCATGAGCTCAAAATGAAGCTTTTGGTTTGTACCCCGGCAATCCTGTCTTTGAGTTAGTCCTTCCCTGTCTCCAGCAAGATGGCCCAAGTGTTCTTGATTAAAGAAAACCGTCTGGGAAGCACCTTTCCCCCTTTAACTATTCTTGCTGAGAGGGATGCTAGGAGGTGGTTGGGCTGCTTAAGTAGTGGTGGAGATGTGAGGTGGTTTAGGGGGGATTCTGAGCCCCCAGAGTTATCACACAATGGCAGAGGGCGGCAGATTCCAGGAGGTGAACTCCTGGCTTCGGTCCAGGCCGGATGAGGATGACCTCTAACACCTCTGTCCTCACAGGCCACAGAGATGCTGGTTCACAATGCCCAGAACCTCATGCAGTCAGTAAAGGAAACGGTCCGAGAAGCCGAGGCTGCGTCCATCAAGATCCGCACAGATGCCGGCTTCACGCTGCGTTGGGTCCGGAAGACCCCTTGGTACCAGTAGGCCCCTGCTCAAAATTCCACATAACAGAGGGGAAGCGCCCGAGTTCCAGAGCCATTCCAAATGGCCCAGGGCTCCAGAACCACCTCCTGGCTTGATCCAACGAAGGAACGGGGCCTCCTTACACTTGCTCCTCCCTAAGTGCGCCTCTGTCTAAGGCCCGTTTCCTCAGTTCTGCTCTCCATCCTTCCAACAGAGAATGGGCTTATAGCCCACGGACCCCAGATAAGCTCTGAACCCAGTAAACACTAGGCAGCCCCTCCCTTGTTCCTTCACCCCCATCCCGCTCCAGCGTGTCCACTCAGAAGGAAATTACTGGCCTCCACATTCGCTTTGGGTTTTCTGTGGCTGGCCCAGCTGCCTGCCTGCCCTGGCCAGTCTCCTTGTCAGCAGGACTGTGCTCCCTTTGGAGCCCCAGCAGCAGGGGTTGGGACTCACAGTTCAGTCCACCCACGGTACTAAACTCAACTACTCTGGGGACCATGGGGTTCTCTTGTCTGGGCCCCTAAGCAGCGCCTGTGCTAGATACTGCCCAACCCCACAGTGCCCCCACAACTCCCCTAAGAACACACCGTGGATCCAGGGTGCTTTGTTCCTGGCCAAGTATTCTCACTGTGTCTTCTTTTTGAGCTAAAATGCTGCACTTGATTCTTAACCAAACCAGGGCTCCAAGCCTCATTTGAGCAAAACCCCACCTTCTTCAATTTCTGAATTGCAGTCAAGAGACATGCATTTGTCCAGAGAGAAACATGTGTTTGCCTTCCTCATCCTTGGAAAGTTGCAGCCCCCAATATTGGTGCTTGTCTTCCCCTGAGGACTGCAGGAAGGGCCCTGGCAGTCCTGGGGTGGGACTCATCCTGTGCAAGGGGATGGTGTCCAGACTGGGTCTCTAGATGGGTGATTCCCCATTCCTGCCTCTTCCAACCACCCCTGCAGCCATGCTCTCATCCTCCTCCCTGATTGTTCTAGGCAATTATGGGGTCTTTTGAAATATTACCATAGTAAGTTGCTACAAGCAAAAGGCAGGATTTTTCACTTGTCCTTGCTGTTGGCATTTCCCAGCACACAAAACTTTCTTCCCCAATCCAGAAATGAATGAATTGAGTAGGAACCCCACTGAGATGTCTCCCTGCCCACCTCAAGTGATAGACCAGTCCCGGCCTCCAAGACGTAAAACTTGGGTAAAACTTGTCTCAAGCCAGTTCGTTTTCTCAGGCTTCCTTGGTTTCCTTTAACCCAACATAGACAACTTTCCAGCCCTCTGCATATGTGTATAGTTGCTTCTCTGACAAAATACAATATTAATGCCTTTAAAGTATGAATCTATGCCAAAGATTTTGTTTTACTACAGATTCCTTAGGATAAGAAAAATCACGTTCTTCTCTGGGTTATTCCAGTATATCGACACTGGTTTATCCTTTTGGCTGATGTACTTTTTCTCTAATATCAATGCTTAAGGCACAGTGAAGTAAATTGGGGGTAAGGATTCCTTAAACAATTAGAGATATTGCCACTAAAAAAAGATAAAAAACAAAAACAGCTACATTTATAACCTAGTATTTGTTATATGAAAATATTTTCTGCCTCTTCTTTTGTTCAGTCTAAAACTAAATAAAGTGCATTTGTATGAATGATGTTGTAAATGATGATGTCTCATTTTAGCAGTAAATTTCAAGGTTGGGTTTCTCCGGAGTTTTGAGAATAGTCATCAAAACTCAACATCTGCAAGATCTGAAAATGAAAAGATCCAAATGTGCTGCATTAGTTTACTCTATAAGAATTGGTGTCAGGGGGCCGGGCGGTGGCGCTAAAGGTAAGGTGCCTGCCTTGCCTGCGCTAATCTTGGACGGACCGCGGTTCGATCCCCCAGTGTCCCATATGGTCCCCCAAGCCAGGAGCAACTTCTGAGCACATAGCCAGGAGTAACCCCTGAGCGTTACTGGGTGTGGCCCAAAAACCAAAAAAAAAAAAAAAAAAAAAAAAATTGGTGTCAGAAAGACAACTTTAGGGGTTTAACCCCAGGAGTACACGTTACAGATCGCTGTGGAATTAGTCTCTTATTTTGAGGAGATTTCAGCTCTGGATAAACTGTCATTATCTTCTTTATGCACAAAAAAGGGGAACATTTATGACATTTGCTCTAAGACTTTAGAAAGCAGGGGTAGGGGGATATTGCTCAATTGGTGGAGCACATGCCCAGCATGCTCCAGGGCCGGGTCTGACACCTGGCATTGCCTGGGACTTTCAGAGCTCAGCTGAGTGTGGCCCCTAATAAGAAAAAGTAAAGTTAGAAAATGGAATACTTCTGGGGTCAACTATAATTAACTGCTTTAAAATATTCAAACTTTGTAACCAGGGTGTTTAAATGAAAAACAAAAAACAAAACCATAAAAAAAGGTTCAGTAACCTAGGTATTCATAGTAAGTGGTGGAAGGGACAGAAACTCTGATGACTTAATATCTGGCCTGTTCTGTTCTCTTCTGGACAGAGTAGTAAAGTTCGGAGTAAACATGCCTCTCCAGAAGCACTCAGACCCTGTTCAATAGAAGGTATAAACCAAGTGTGATCAACTTTGACACAGAGCCATACCCATCTGAGATTGCTCTAGAATAAATTTCAAGTTATCTTCTCTTTCTTTTTTTTTTTATTGACAGTGTGGCCAGAGCTAGAGAAACAAATTTACTGGATTAAATCCAATTAATTAGTAATAAATACAATAATTTAACTCTGAAAGAAAATAGTCCACTTGGAAACGTGAGTAGGAAACACTAAAGGAAAGGGTCTTTTGGCAAACAAACTACTTGTATAGGAGTGAAGATTACAGAGTTGGACAGTCTAGATATGGATATTTCAAAAGAGGGAGGGACTTTCCAGAAAGAAAAGCCAAGGAACTGGCAGCTCTTTTGGGGAATGAACTCTGAAGAGAGGAACATTAAAAATGACAAGCAATGAGCTGGGTCACAGACCTCAGGTGAAGGGAATAAATCTTTGGCAACAGCATGCATGATTTGCAGTTGCCAAGATGAGACCCTAACAATCTCAGTGTGGTGTAAGGTGGCGCTTCCAGTTAGGTGGGTGCAGAGTGCTCTCTACAAAGGGAAGAATGATGGTACCCAGAGTCTAGAACCATTAATCCTGGAGTGCAGATAGATGGACACACAACATGACAATTGAGGAGAACAAAAAGGTCAGAGTCCCCAAAGAGAGGAAAGAGAATGAAGAGGTAAATGAAGACGTAAATAGTGGCACAATCACCTCTATCTAAACTTTCAACCTTTCTCCATTCTTCCTGCCTACTGTGGCCAAATGAGTGAGCAAGGACAACTGAGGCAGGGAAGGGAACCAAAACAAAGGTCAATCAATGCTCTGGCCTTGATGACCACCAGCAATGAAGGATTTTATTACTGCTCCCACAGAATGTCCATTACACACTCAGTCAGACAGGCTTAAACTTAGTTTAAGTCTTCTGGAAGCTTACATGAGGACAATGATTTTTTAGAAGGGAATTTACTGACACTAGATTTGGTGACAACAACAAAAAGGGAAAAAATATCTTAAAAACCTGCTAGGCATGGGACTGCACAGCGGGTAGGATATTGGCCTCGCACGTGACCAACCCAGGCTCGATTCCTGGCATCCCATATGGTCCCGAGCACTGCCAGGAATAATTTCTGAGCACAAAGCCAGGAATAAGCCCTGAGTGCTGCCAGATGTGGCCCAAAAACCAAAATAAAATTGCTAGATAGATGCCTTTCTCTCCTTTCATTAAAAGGCACAGGCCCTGCAGGCTCGTCGTGATTTCTGTGGTGTTGGATAAGCTTTAAAAAAACATTAAGACAGCAAAGGGTCAACTGAATGTCTTTTACTACCATAATCTGTGGAAAGTCTCAAATGCTTGTGCTTGCAGTAAGGCCCTAAAAGCAATAGTATTAATGACCTTTGTACAGTAGCCAGTCACCTCTTCATTACAAATGGATTCTACTATGCTAACCGTAGAAGCAGTGGCACAAAACCATGATGGTGCTTGGTCCAGTAAGGTCCCTAAAACTCAAAATCTGGGCTTGACGTAAAAATCTTCTTTATAAAAAAATAGCATACCAAAGACCAAGTACAGTGAGAATGGAGCCTGGGCCAGCAACGTTCCCTGCCTGGATGGCGGGAGTGGCTCTTGCTACAGTGCTTGCTTAATGGCACGTGTGAACAGTGGAGTAAGGCAAACACTTCGAAGAGGCAGTTTTCTGTAAACTTTTAGGGGAGAGGAGGAGCGATTTTCTCGGTGGAGGGGAGAGGCAGATGCTTAGCAGGGGTGGCCGTGAATAGTCTGGGACATCTGGCAGCACCGACCCACCCCGCTCCCAAACCTCCTGGAGGAAATCACCTCTCAGATCATCCTAAGTGAAAAATACAAAATAAGCTAAGTCAGTCCAAAGGTTTCTTAGCTTATAGCTCTGTGAGGCTCCTACTCTGGTGAAGCGGCTCTCTGCTAGTTGTGCATGGCTGGACCCGGATGCTCTAACTGCGATACCTATTCCCACCCACTTGGTACCTAATAGTTTGAAACTGTCGTGACTCTTGGAAAACAAACAGATCTCGAGGGACTTTTGGCATCTTTTCATGTCCTCACTTGGAACTTTCCAGCTTTTGTGACGTATTTGACTCCTTTAAATGGCTTATATTTCTCCCCATACATGTCCAAGCGGTTTACTTTTAAGCCTGTATCCAAAAAAAAAAAAAAAAAAAAAAAGTCAAAGGTATATTGTAGACTCCTGTATTTGATTATTCGGTCATTAGCTGCTTTCCTTTTCCTCCTCATATCCTTTCTGAGCTATAAAAACCCACCCAGCATGATTAGGGACTCACCTACGTTTAATTAACATAAGTACCTTTAACAACCCCTCAGATGATTTACTTTTGTTCTGTTAACTCTAGATAATGAAAGTGCCAGGGAAAGTAGCTCAGCTCAGCTTAGCTAGCCGGCTGCTCAATCACCTTGGCCTTATGCATCTTCTCTTGTGACTCCATCCGTTTCTTGTGCTACGCCCCTGTGGCCAACCAGTCCATCCAGGGTCAGAATGATATGGCGAATACTGTGGACTGCAGGAAGCAGGCAACCCCCAGGAAACCACGCCCCCACAGCATATATTTTTTTGTCTTTTCTTTCCACAGTATATTATTAGGTTACTTAAACACCAGCCAATACAGTATTTGCTCAACAAGGAGCAATGCAGGCATGCCTGCCCACGGTGCCCCTCATGACTTGAACTTCCTTACTTTAGGGCCCATTTCCTCATTATGGATCAAGGCCAGCACATGCCTGTGTGGGGCATGGACTTTGCTTTTTCTCACTTTGGAGAAGCACGTGTTCTTTCTTTGAGCATGCATCTATTTCTACCCCATTCCCCATTTCCCAAATAAATGTGTTAAGCTTGAAAAACAAAAATGAACCACTCTACTGGCATTCAGTTACAATGCTACAGATAAGGGGTCAGTGTCAATTCTCAGGCAAGAAGGGCTGTTCTTTAAGGTAAGTTCTTTCTGATACTGGGCTCCTTGGATGCCTGCAGGAGGGTGCTAGCAAGGGGAAGTGAATCCAGACTGTTACCTGGTGGGGTGAGGTTGGCCCCTGAGCTCAGTGTCAAAGACAGGAATGTGTCTTTCTAGATAGAGCTGCCTATCTGGGTGTGACTGTTGCAAAGCTTGGTCACCCCATAATATGAGCTGAACTCAAACTCACCTGATATAGCCAGCTGCTGGATCCTGAACTGGATGTTGAGGCTTGGGTTTTCTTCCGGCTTGGGTGCTCCAGACTGTAGGTTGACCAGTCCTTTAAGGCTAGGGAGCTTTTGTGGAGTAATTTTTCCCACATCCCATGTCAGTATCTTAAAATGACACAAGCAAACACAAATAACTGGAACCACTGAAACAATGCCTCACAAGAACTGCAGTGTCAGCAATAGTGCTCAGAAATCTCAGAATTCCTGGACCGTGCAACAGTTTCAATTTTTTGGAAATACTGTCATACCCACAGGAACACAGCAATTTAGATGCCAATCTTTCTCTAAAGTCATCTAATATTCAGAAACAAATGAAGTAACAAAATGGTCACCTACGAGCAAGAGCTTACTAAAACCATCTGACAATGACTTAATGACCTCAATGGCGATAATTTTCACACATTTGCTTGTTGCCATATTCTTTTTTTTTTTTAACTTTCCTCCCTCCTTCCTTCACAATTTCTCTCCCACTTACCTGGGAACAAGTGTATTATGATCAGCTATACCAACTATGTGATACATGCCTTTAAATAATATAATAAAAAGATTTTGGGGGAGGAAGGGAATGAGCACAATGAGGAAAAAAAACAAAACAAAAATGATAAATCTTGGAAGACACCACACACTCCCATCAGAAAGAGACTAACGAAGCATGGTGACTTGAAAATGAGAGACGTGGTCCCATCACCCATTACTGTGACTTTGGAGTGTGAGGATGAGAACCAAAGTTAGTTAATGTCTACTTTTAGCTCCAGCGCTTTTCATAGGTTTATCTCATGAAAAGTGGATGATCGGGAACTTGACTATTTTCTTTGGTTTTTGGATCACAGCAACGCTCAGGGGTTACTCCTGGCTCTGTGCTCAGAAATCACTCCTGGGAGCCTTGGGGGACCATATTGGATGCTGGGATTCGAACCACTGTCCTTCTGCATGCAAAGCAAATGCCTTGCCTCCATGCTATCTTTCTGGCCCCACTGACTATTTTCCTAGGAGCTACGTCCCCAAAGAGGCCAGAGCTGACAGTGTTTGGGGACCATGCGAGATTGGAGTTCAAATTCTGGGGTTCCCACATGCTGGACGTGTTGTATGCTTGAGCTACATCCCTGCCCTCCAGAAATTTTGACTCTGTTCTCAGGAATCACACCTGGCAGAGCTCAGGGGGATCATATGAGGTGTGGGAGATTGAACCTGGGCCAGCTGTGTGCAAGGTCAGCTCCCTCCCTGCTGTGCTAACACTGGAGTTGGACCCAAAATGTGAGCCCTTCTCTCTGGCACCCAAATTCCCAGGTCCCGAATCTAATAAATGACCACAACAGAGACATTTGCTGGCCTCCGGCTTGAGGCGGCTGTACCTTGGTGACGGGGTCAAATGTGTAGCTGCCCTGGGTCGGCGTCAGATTCATGTTCAGCACAACTTTGGGCATGTGGACTGTCACGGTGATTCCTTCAATCGTTTTCCCCATATTCTGCTTTGGTCCAATAGTGATATCAAATCTGCCACATGAACTGTTCTCCTTGAAACTGATGCTATGTTTCACGTACACTGGAATCGCCACTAGACTAGAGAGGAAGGAAAGAGCATCAAACACACAATGAACGTGTCAAACAGCATCAGCAGTTGGGCTCAGGTCCGCACCAGGCGCCTCAGTACATAATACTGTTTTGTGGCTGTGCTGGGGACTGGGCAATGGCTTTTCTCTGGTTTTGGACTCTTAACAGACAATGCTGGGACTCTTCCTGGCTCTGCTCAGGGCTGCTCCCTCCCGGTGCTGCTTGGGACTGAACAAGCATTAAATAATGCAAGGTTAGTGACTTTACTTTTGTGCTGCGTTGTAAATCACAGAAATTATAAGTATATGATCAAGGGAGAAATCTGGAAATAATATAACAAATGGGAGCAAACAATCTTAAAGGAATAAGTCACAGTTCCACAAAAAAGAGTATTTAAAATGACAAACTAAATAAAGCATTTTCTATGTAATAAGAAAGAATTCCTCTGCTTTTTAAAATCCTGTCAATATAATAATGATTTTTCTGATTTTTAGGTGTGTATTGCCCCCCCCCCCAATTAAAGTGCTAGGCGGGAAATAAGGGAGAATACGCCAGTGCTTGGAGGACTTACTGTATGTGGAAACGGATTGAACCAAGGTTGGCTGCATGCAAGGCAAGCACCTTAACCCCTGTACTATCTCTCTGGCCCCATTTTTCTCAAATTTATTTTTGTGCGATGCACTAGTTCTAACATATTATTAATTTATTAATAATATAACATTAAGTAGTTAACTTAAATCTCAGAGCAGAAAACAGTGACTAGAAGTCAATCCGGGATGTTGTGGGGACCTTTGTCCCTATTAGCCAGATGTCTCTAGAACACTGAAAATAATGTCATGGGTTCACAGTTTCACCAAGTATACCTGGCCCCCAGTGCTTCCCTTCCAGGTGTTTTTCAGATATAGTCACCAGTGCTCTGTACTCCTGGATTAAAGCTGACTGTTTTAGATACATATTTCCACCAATCCTTCCTCACTCAAAGGAACAATGGTGACTTTTAGCATCCGACTCTGAAGGCACTTGGGGAAGGGCTCAGCACTGTGAGCAAAGATGGCAGTCTGGGCAATGATCCACTTACTTCTGTGAGCTGACACGGTATGAGATGAGCCGGAAATTTCCATCAGGAGGAATAAAGGACAAAACTCTTTCTGATTCCCAGCGTTTGAACCGGATACAAGGGTGGAAGCTGACATCATCTAGAAGCCGTGGATTCTGCCGGGACAAGACAAAAATATACTGTTCACGGAGTAAATGAATATGGTGACTCCTCAGCTATTCAAAGCCCGTGTGCACCCTAAAGATAAAGCAAATATGGCTGCAACCTGACTACAGCAATGTAATCTCAGTGTCTGATGGTACTTTATAGAGTTTGCGTGGGGTCAGGGGGGCTTTCCAGCAGTGCTTATGAGCCCTAAGCTGGCTCTGCTGGGTTATATTTGGTCAATAGGGCTGGTGGTCTAATGTGAGGCCCAGAGGAGGTGGACATGCTGGGCCCTGCAGTGCTGAGAAGATCAAGGGGAAGTATCCTGACAGTGCTTGCAGAATTCCAGGCCAAACCTGGACATGATGTCGGGAGGCTGTGTGAAGTGTGCAAACCTCCCCCACCACCTTGTACCACCTCCCAGTCCATGAGAATATTTCATGTCCCTCAATTACTCCAATTTCAAAGTTTCTATAATATAGGGAAAAAAAAATTGGGGAGGGGGCATACCCGGTGGTGCTCAGGGGTTACTCCTGGCTCTCTGCTCAGAAATCGCTCCTGGCAGGTACGGGGGACCATATGGGATGCTGGGATTCGAACCACTGTTGGTCCTGGGTCAGCACTTGCAAGACAAATGCCCTACCGTTGTGCTATCTCTCCACCCCCTAATGTAGGGAATCTTCCATCTCACAGATGGATAAACCAAGGCCCCAAGAACTCAAGAGCCAGCCGGGAGGGGGTTCAGAGGGTACCAGGAGTGCTGGCTTGCTCGAGAACCCTTTAGTCCAGCACACTGCTGGGCATGGGACAAAGTCAAAGCTCCAAAACAAAGGCCCCAAAGTCTGGTCAAGTTGATGGCAGAGGCACCGCCAAGATTCAGCAACTGCCAGAACTGAATGAAGTATAGGATCAAGGCCCTTTTGAAGTCAGGCAATAATGCAATAAAAACAGCCATTCAGGTCCACCAAGACCAGCCCAAGTCAGGGCTGACACAGAGACTAAAGTCTCTCCACAGCCTTGCCGTAAGGGCCATGCTCATTGGGTCATAGGCTCTCCTGGCTTGAGAAAAGCTGCTAAGAATGTTTCTCTTTTCTTTCTCTTGAAGGGGTCAGAGACACACCTATTTAACCAACTTACATGTTGAAGGCCAAAGTTTGATTCTCAGGAGCAAATGAGTTGAGAGAAATCCCTTTGCTCTGAATGTGGCCCCGAAACCAAGAAGAATTCTATTATTGTTTATGGGATTTGATCCCTGGCATCTCCTAGGTTCCCTGAATACTGACATAAGTAATTATTCCTGGGCACAGAGCCAGGAGCACCAACCAGGTATGTCCCCAATATCAAGAAAAAAAATTTTTTATTAATATTTTAAAAAAATTCTCTATCTCCTTTCTTGGTTGTTGTGATAACTGGGGACCACACTTTTTTTTTTTTTTTTTTTTTTTTTTTTGTGGTGCTCACGTAAGTGGTTCTTGTGTGCTGCAGCTCATTTTCTTGCAGCCTCGAGGACCAGGACCCGAGTAGCAGTGCCACTTCACCCAGTATGTGAGTGCAGGGGACGGAAACCGGGCTCTATACCTAAAAGGAGAGGGGTCCACACTGAGCCATTACCAAGCTTCTTTAGGAAAGTGCATGTGAACCTCCGTATTTTGGATTCATCTTGTTGTTCATATGGTGTTGGGCATACCAGGAACTACAGATCAGGAAGGAAAGAACTCACCATAAAAGAAAGGGAGAGGTCAGGCATTCCAGTGAGCTTAATGCAAGCATCTATGACTCCCTGGATTTCCGCAAAGACTGTAGACCCTAGAAGAGGGAGTGACAGATAAGGACATCAGTGGAAGGTGTCTCTTCACCCCAGCTTACTCACCCTGTATTCAAAGTAATGGAAATGGCTCCTAGGGAAACCCACACCTCGAAGTGCTAAGGGCCCACATATGGCAGTGCTCAGGGGAACCATAAGCAATGTCAAAATCTGAATCACCAACAGGCCCATGCAACCCTCTGCACAATCTCTCAGGACCTTTGTGCATCTTTTCCCACAAGGATGTGTTACAACATTTCAGACATTCTCTAGCTACAAAATGCTCATCCCAATAAAAAAAGCAAACCTGTCCCCATCCTTAAGCGTTACCCTTAACCGGGCCTTGACTCACCCATCACAGGCCCCGATTGGGACTTGTGCTATTTGCTGGCAACTTTAATTCTCCAAACCCCAATTCATGACGAAGCTAGTACATGCGTATAAAACAATCACTAGATACACACCTCATGTGGAAACAAGTGGTATGTGACAATCAGAATTTAGCAACTTAATTCACTGACTTATGAGTCTCAGTTCACCAAATGGAGTGGCTAGCTGCAGAATTCCCCCTTGCCACAATCAAACAACACTACACGATAAAGGAAATAATCTGAACAACAGAGGTATTATCAGCTGCCCTCTGGCAGAGATGAACAGATCATTATTGTGGGAAGGAAGTGCAGGGATGCAGGCACCTGCTTGCCTTGCATGCTCCTGCCCCTGGTTCAGTCTCCAGTTCTATATTTGGTCATAAAGTGGCAGCAAAAATATAGCAGACGGTACATCAATGAGTGTTAGAATACAGTAAGAATTGACTTAAAACTAAGGCAGCAGGAGATTCTATTTATGAAAGTTTGGAAGATGTCACTAATCATTATGTAAACAAAAAGTAACTTTGAAGCAAAACATTTTTAAAAATCCTAAAGTAAAAGAATGCTTTTTTGCTGTAACTGGAGTGTCAACCGAGTTCAATGATCTGTTCAACTAAGTCAGCTGAACTATTTGTCCCAATTATAAGCACCCCCTACCTGATTTATCTATAATTGCATCTATCTCTTCAATGACATCAAAGTAGGCTTCATTGTTCGTATACTTGACCCCTGCCCGGCGCCATGGGATATTGGATAGCTGTCCAGTGGGGAGAGTGTCCCCAACATTGCTACTACCTGCAAGTCAGAAAAGGAAAAAAGCAAGGTCATTGCATAAAATGGTCATCAGAAAATTTACTTTAAAAAAAAAAAAAGGCCTAGGGGCCGGAGAGATAGCACAGCGGTAGGACAGACAGTGGTTTGAATCTCGGCATATCATATGGTCCCCTGAGCCTGCCAGGAGTGATTTCTGAGCATAGAGTCAGGAGTAAACCCCTGAGCACAGCTAGGTGTGACCCAAAAACCAGAAACAAACAAAAAACAAAACAAAACAAAACAAAACAAAAACCAGTTATTTTCTGTTTGGCTTTTCTTCACTGAGGCTGTAAATGACTGTCTGGAATTGTCAGAGACATATCCACCTGTTCAAGCTGTGAGAAGAGACACAAGCCATATGATTCTTTATCTGCCAAACCAGGTTACTTTGACTTATTTACTGCCTTTTGCTTCTGGTACACTAACAGTAATCTAGCCTAGTTCCTAGTTGCTTACCAACAGAATCCCAACTCTGTTACTTAGGGAAAGAGGCTGGTTGTTTCAAAATAATGGTAACCTGTCTCCTCTGAGAAGACAGAGTTGTAACTAGGTCCTCTAGTTGATGATTTCAGATTTACAGCAGATGCTGCCAGATGGCCTCAGTGGAGTAACTGCATGAAGAGCAGAACAAGTCTAAGGTTCTACCCATTGGATTATCTCTCTGACCCCCAGACAAAGACTTAATGCTCAACAACAAAAGCAAAATATGGAGAATTCATCAATGATTAAAAATGATCTTCCTATTACTAAAATACAATCGCCATCACTATTAGTAGGTCTTTTCCTTTTTTTTCCTTTGCAGTGCTAGGAGCTGAACCCAGGTAGCGCAGACCAGACAAGTAAGTGCTCCATTTGATCCCAGGCTGTTATATATTTAATTGTATTATATATTATATATATAATATATATAATAATATCAGAAATCGCTCCTGGCAGATACAGGGGACCACATGGGATGCCTTACCTCCATGCTATCTCTTCAGCCACTATTTTTCTATTTTTAATGATTTTTATTTTTTTTTTATTTTAACTGTACTCTGGAATACAGTTGTGACCACACCATCATATACAGCTTTGGTGTCTAATTATAGTTGGTGTCCTGTCTCAAACCTACTGCTTTCCAGAATATTTGAAAAGCACTGCGCGGGGGGGGGGGGGGGGGGGCATCTAGCAGTGCTCAGGGTATACTCCTGGCTCTGTGCTGGCAGGTTTTGGGGACCGTATGGGATGTTAAGGATCAAACTTGGGTCAGCTAAGTGCAAGGCAAAAGCCAGACTTGTACATTTGCTCTGGCACCTAAAAGCACATTATTTAACTTAGTGTTCCAAGGTGCCCTCGACTTAACTTTATCTTTTTCTATTAAAAAAATAATGAAAATTAGAGGCTGGAGAAATAGCATGGAGGTAAGGCATTTGCCTTGCATGCAGAAGGTCTGTGGTTTGAATCTTGGCGTCCCATATGGTCCCCTGAGCCTGCCAGGAGTGATTTCTTAGCATAGAGCCAGGAGTAACCCCTGAACACTGCTGAGTGTGACCCCCCCCTCAAAAAAAAATCCCTAATAAGATAATAAAAATTAGTAAAAAAAAAAAAAAAAAAGTAAAAAATAGTAAAAATAGGGGCTGAAGTGGTGGTGCAGGTGGTAGGGCATTTGCCTTGCACTCACTAACCTAGGATGAACCACGGTTTGATCCCCAGCATCCCATATGGTCCAAGCCAGGGGTGATTTCTGAGCACATAGCCAGGAGTAACCCCTGAGCATCACTGGGTGTGGTCTCCAAACAAAAACAAACAAGCAAAAATAGTAAAAATAGACCTGCTTTTGCTAAACCGATCATCTGAATTAATAGTTTAGTTTGAAGGCAATAGTTGGCAGTGCTCAGGGTATTAGGAATCACTCCTGATATTTTTGCAGGATCCTTATAAAGTGCTAGGGCTCAAACCTGAGTTGGTTACATGCGAGGCATGCACCTTACAAGCTGTACTATCGCTCTGGTCCCCAAACTGATTTTTGATAGAGAGGCACAACTCAAGGTTTTTCTTATTTTTCTGCTTTGATACATATTCTATGTCTTTTTTTAATTTTTTTTTTTTTTTTTTTTTTTTTTTTTGGTTTTTAGGCTCAGGGTGACTCCTGGGTATTTGCTCAGAAATCATTCCTGGTTTGGGGACGCCAGGGGGATCGAACCTCGGTCTGTCCTAGGTCAGTGCGCTCTACCGCTTGCACCACTGCTCTGGCCCCATTTTGTGTCTTTTTATTTTGTGTGTGTGGTTTTTGGGTCTCACCCAGCAGTGCTCAGGGGACCACATGGGATGCTGGGATTTGAACTGATGACCTTCTGCATGAAAGGCAAACAACTTACCTCCATGCTATCTCTCCGGCCCCATTTTGTGTCTTAATGTGCTAAATTTAAGTAAATTGTGCAACATGCTGATTTGACATAATTATATACTGCAAAATGATCACCACTATAACTTAATTAAACCTGCTCCACACCACATAAGATGCTATTTTGAATGTTAAAATGACTGTCTAGAAATAGGGTAATTGCTCTTACAAGTAGTTTAATACATAGATTTATATATTGGATTCTTTTTATTTTTTTTTCATTTTACTGAGTTAAAATTGACAAAACATTGTATAATATATGATATAAACAAGTATTCACAGAATACTGTATTCACAGTATTCAGTTAACATTCATCACTACAACAGCTTTATTAGGATTAATTGGTATAATTACTCATAATTATTAGTGCTAAAGAATAATAAAAATTTCCCAAAAAGGGGGGGCAGAGAGATAGCGTGGAGGTAAGGCATTTGCCTTTCATGCAGAAGGACGGTGGTTTGAATCCCAGCATCCCATATGGTCCCCAGGCCTGCCAGGAGCGATTTCTGAGCATGGAGCCAGGAGTGACCCCTGAGCGCTGCCGGGTGTGACCCCCCCCCCAAAAAAAAAAAAAAAAACTTTTGTCGTGGTCTTCAGAGACCTACATTAAAAGGATAATAATCAAAACTTGTTTATCATTTAAAACCTGACACATTATAAAAAAAATAGGCAACTAAATAGTGCCTTTAACTTTAATTTTCAAACTTGATTACTTTAACAATCTGCAAAATCAAAAGCAACAAGGAGTTGTTTAAATTTTAACTGCTCAGTTCCTAAGGATACATTTTCACCTTACCTGTAATTGAGTTCACAACAGAACGTAGAATTGTTGGTGGTTTAATCAATTCTTTCAAAATGTTAGATTCAGTAGCCAGTGGGAATCCATTGTCTAACATTTCTTCCAGAAGCTCATAGACTATGACCACATTATCCTTAATCGCAGCCTCTGAGCACTCACCAAAGTAGTCCTAACAAAACAAAGATAATATTGCACAAAGAAAGGCATGAAGAAAGGCTTGCTAAAAAAGTTCTGTTCCAAAAGGAGAAACTTAGAGCAGCATAATTCACTGTTGAATGCTGTAAAATAAATGGTGGTGGTGGTAGGGGAACCCCTCTACACTTTTATACACTATTTCTCTATATTTATTTCCCATCACATAATATGCCAGAAAGTACATTGAAAATTAAACCAGGATGTGAACTATGTATTTTATTTGCTCTGAATAGGTACCCCAAAGCTCATAAATAAGTTTTAAATTATTTGATACACTTAGCAAGGCAAGAGAAAAATAACAAAATGCAAAACTGGGGGGAGGGGGTTGTCATGAGCCATAAATGACAGAGTGCAGGGCTTACTCCTGGTTTTATGATCAGTAAAGTATCTTAGGACCACCCATGTGGAAGACACTATTGTTTCCTGTTGGTAAAATTTGTAACACATCTAAACAATGAGTTCCACGGCCATGAGATTAATATCCTGAAATAGTGCAAGGACTAATAACACATGCTATCATTACAAATAAAAAATATTTATTAAATATTTATTTATTACAAATAAATAAGAGGTTTGGAAGGCAGGGCCAGGAATGTGACTTAGTGGTAGAACATTTTCCTTGCACATATGAGGTCCTAGATTCTACCCCTAGCAACACAAAAGAGTTAAAAACAAAAGGGGAGAGGGCCGGAGCAGTGGTGCAAGCGGTAGGGTGTTCGATTCCCTGGCGTCCCATATGGTCCCCCAAGCCAGGAATGATTTCTGAGCACACAGCCAGGAGTAACCTGAGTGTCACCAGGTGTGGCCCCAAACCCAAAATAAATAAATGAAAATAAAAAGGGGGGAGTCATGTGTTGGTTTTGTTTAGGAACTTAGGTTTAGCTGCAAAGAAGAGACAGGCTACATATCCAAAAACTGCTTAGCTAAAGAAACTATAATCAGGGATCAGAGTGACAGCACATCAGCAAGGTATTTTGCCTTGCACACAGCCAACTCGGGACGAACCTGGGTTTGATTCCCGGCACCCCCTATATGGTCCCCTGAACCTGCCAGGAGCGATTTCTGAGCACAGAGTCAGAAGTAACCTCTAAGCGTTTTTGGGTGTAGTCCAAAACCAAAAACAAACAAAAATTTTTAAAAAATGTATATCCAAAGAAAAGGGGGGCGGAGAGATCACATGGAGGTAGGGTGTTTGCCTTGCATGCAGAAAGACGGTGGTTCAAATCCCGACATCCCATATGGTCCCCCGAGCCTGCCAGGAGCAATTTCTGAGCATAGAGCCAGAAGTAACCCCTGAGCACTGCTGGGTGTGACCCAAAACCCAACCCCCCCCCCCAAAAAAAAGAAATCATATCCCATCTCCAACTAAATGGGTTGTTTAAAGCTTCTAGAATAACCAACCTGAAAAGTGTCGGCCACCCGATGCAAGAATTCAATTACAAAGAGGGGCGGGACTTCAGACTGGATGACAGACACGAAGAAGAGCTTCTCACGGTAGATGCTGATGAGGTAGTGATGTGGGGTCGAGATGACAGGGGGCACATTCTCCACATCAGCAGCTTTCTCCTGTGCCTCGAAGAAATAATCACAGACAGACTGGCTCACCACGCTTTTCCAGTGCTTCTCTAAGAAGATGTCACCGGAACAATTGATGAGAAATAGGCTGTGGATCATTTTCTGAGGGGTGGGGGGAAGAAAAAGCAAGTTTAAATTTATTACATATCAGAGCCAGGGTTCTAGGGAAAGCAGTAAAGTCATGCCTTGCAGGAATAAAGCTCAAAGCATGGACCTGAGCATGGAATCCTTTTCCAACCACCAAACAAATCTCAACAAATACTTCTCATTTGTCAAAAACTAGCCTTGTAGGATCCTGATAAAAGCAATATATACAGTGATATTGGTTGTATCAACACAAGAACAGAAGAAAAACAAAAAATAAAATAACACCACGGGGGCTGGAGAAATATCACAGAGGTAGGGCATTTGCCTTGCACGTGGCCGACCCTGGATAACCTGGGTTTGATCCCCAGCATCCCATATGAACCCCAAGCCTGCCAGGAGTGATTTCTGAGTGCAGAGCCAGGAGTAACCCCTGAGCGTGGCCAGGTGTGGCCTCCCCAAACAGGGAGGGACACACACGGACGGACGGACGGACACACACACACACACACACACACACACACACACACACACACACCCTAACCTCCACCACCTCATGGTGTGCCACCCACCCCACCACACTCAGCATCTCTGGCTCGTACAGCAGCACTACAAGGACAGGTTCAAGCACTGAGTCATCATCACAGATGAAGGGGCTAGAGTGATAGCATAGCAGAGAGCATCTTTGCCGTGCACATTGCCAATCTAGGTTCAATCCCCAGCATCTAATGGTCCCCCAAGCCTGCCAGGATTAGTTTCTGAGTGCAGAGCCAGGAGTAACTCCAGAGCACCGCCAGGTGTGGCCCCCTTATAAAACAAAAAACACAAATATAAAAGTTCTCAATGAAATAGTTTCTGAGTGCAGAGCCAGGAGTAACCCCAGAGCACCGCCAGGTGTGGCCCCCTTATAAAACAAAAACCACAAATATAAAAGTTCTCAATGAAATATAAACTGGTCCAGTGATATGTAAAAAAAGGTGTGCCCCCCTTATAAAACAAAAAACACAAATATAAAAGTTCTCAATGAAATATAAACTGGTCCAGTGATATGTAAAAAAAGTAGCACCTGGCCAAATGTGATTTATTCCAAGACTACATGTTTGGTTAAAGATATATGAAAGTTGGGTAAGAGCAATAGTACAGCAGGGAAGGGTGTTTGCCTTGCATGTGGATAACATGAATTCAACTCCTGTGTGGTCCACCTAGTACCAACAGGAGTAATTTTTGAGTGTAGAGCCAGAAGTAACCTCTGAGCATCACCAGCTATGGCCCCAAAACCAAACAAACTGGAAACATCTGGAGTGGGAAAGCTATTACAAGTGGTACCAGAGGTAGGTCACTTACTGTCTTGCATTAGGCTGATCCTGGTAGAATGTTCCCTGGTGTGGCCCAAAAACAAAACCCAAAGAAGGACACACATCTTGTTTGGTAAAAAGCCAAACACAAAGGCTATGGGAGACAAAAACCTGGAGTGAGTGTTTCACATGTTTGACATTCTCAACCAAATCCTTGGCACCAGCACTGTGTCTGCCCTCTCCCACTTCCCATTGCAGTGGTCCTGGTGGATTTTGGCGGCCCTGGGCCCACGCAGCCGAGCCCTAACTGGCCTTGAGCACTGACCATCAGGCCCAAGGATGGGAAGGAATCTCTTCTTGGAACTCCATACAAAGACCCACATCTGCTCTGCTAAATCGTTCCAAGCAGAAATTGGATTGAACATAGCTGAGCGGGTCCCTTCTCATCCTTGCTAAGCTGCGGAAACATTCTTTCCACGAAAAATCCCCACCAAGGCTGTTTTTGCTGGCAGGAGTTCAAGTCTCAGAACTTAAGTCAATCCAATCAATGAGATGGGCACTTGCCTTGCCAGTGGCCTACCTGAGTTTGATCCCAGGCCATACGAAAGAGAACCTCCCGCACTGCCAAGAGTGATTCCTGAGCACAGAGAAAATTGCCAGGTGTGGCCCAAATGCCTATTTACCCCCCAACCCCCACCAAAGTAGTTTCTAGTGGTAGCTCAATGGATTCCTAGGAACTGGTGGTACAGGGGGAGAAATAAATAGCAAGACATGAAAATGTATCCAATAGAGGGTAGTATAGACACCAAGGGAAAAACAAATACAAGCAAACTGGAATAGTTTATAAAGTTAGGGAAGAAAGAATATTTAAGGTTCTATTTCAATTTTTTGTTAGGCTACGCCCAGTAGTGTTCAGGGCTTACTCCTAGCTCTGCATTCAGGGATCACTCCTAGCTGTGCTCAGGGGACCATATAGATAAGGTTCAGGGAATTGAATCTGGGTTAGCCTCATGCAAGGCAAAACAACCAGTCTCCTGTAATCTCTATCTAATCCCCAAGGAAGACTTTTTTTGGGGGGGTTTTGGGGGGAATGAAGCTACACCCAACAGTGCTCAGGGCTTACTTCTGGTTCTACACTCAGGGATCATTGCTGGTGCGCTTAGAGGACCATGTGAGATGCTGTTGATTAAAGCTGGGTCAGAACATGCAAGGAAAGCACCTTTTCTGCTGTATCATCACTTTGGCCCTGGGAGAATATTTTTAAATGCTGAAGGAAAGGTGTGAGTACAATGGAATAGGCTGATGAGGTCAGGTAGGAAAACCAGAGGAAAAAAACAACCTTCCCCAAATAAGAAAACTTGAATTACATGGTTGCAAAAGATGCCTTCTGGACCAGAGAGATATATGGTGGATAAGGACTTCCATTGACAAAGCTGAACTAAACCCCAAACAAACAAAAGATAATGACTTCTATATTCTGTGTCAAGATGAGGTCATTTGAGGAAGCAGTAGAAACTTCTCTTCTCTACCCCTAAATAGAGGTATTAAACTGCTTAGAGTGCAAAGCATTTCTGTGACTAAGTGAAATGTCTAGAAATAGTGCAAAATCCCTTAGGTGTCAGTTAGAAAAGAGAGCTGAGAGTATAGACACCTTTCCTGTGTGTTGTGCATCAGTTAATTCTTTATCCATCTCAATTTCTCTTCCTGAGGTTGAGACTTTCCAACGCCAAATCCACTTCTTGATGTATTTATTTTTGGGTCTGAAGCCACACTTAGTGATGCTCAGAGGTTATTCCTGGTTCTCTGATCAAGAATCACTCCTGAGGGGCCGGAGAGATAGCATGGAGGTAAGGCGTTTTCCTTGCATGCAGA
Source organism: Suncus etruscus (assembly GCF_024139225.1). Lineage (NCBI taxonomy): Eukaryota > Metazoa > Chordata > Mammalia > Eulipotyphla > Soricidae > Suncus > Suncus etruscus. The sequence goes on along the minus strand of NC_064862.1, from coordinate 51,015,263 downwards.
AGGATGGTGGTTTGAATCCCGGCATCCCATATGGTCCCCTGTGCCTGCCAGGAGCCATTTCTGAGCAGAGAACCAGGAATAACCCCTGAGCGCTGCTGGGTGTGACCCAAAAACCAACCCCTCCCAAAAAAAGAACCACTCCTGGGGGGCCAGAGCGGTGACACAAGCGGTAGGGCGTTTGCCTTGCATGCTCTAACCTAGGTCGGACCGTGGTTCGATCCCCTGGCGTCCCATATGGTCCCCCAAGCCAAGAGAGAGTTCTGAGCGCATACCCAGGAGTAACTCCTGAGCATCACCGAATGTGTCCCAAAAAGCAAAAAAAAAGAAAAAGAAAAAAATTACTTCTGAAGACTAAGGGGGGGGGGGGAGGAACATATGGGATGTTGGAGAAGGAACTTGGGTCGGTCTGGCTGTGAACAAAGAAAATCCCCTCTCTGCTGTGTTATGGCTCTGGTCCTTACTCCTTGAAATCTTGATTCTTTCCCTTCCCTTGAATTTCAGATTATTTTGGGGGAAGTCACATCTTGCCACGGTAGGGGTAGGAAGGCTGGGTATGCAGTACAAGAGTGTAGTGATCCCTGGACCTCATATATCCAAGGCAGGTGATTTATTAATTATGTTATATTCTCCACTCTCCTTCTAATCTTCTACAATAACTTGCTTTCTCCCTCAAACTGGACTGGCATTTCTGTTCTCTAAAACAAATAAGCCCCTGCTTGCTGAAGAGACCTTAAACACGCTCAATAATCTTTTGGTTTTTTTTTTTTTTTCTCTCTCCAAATAATTAGCAGCCTAGGGTTTTCCTTTGTTTGGGGACCACACCCAGCGATGTTTATGGGTCATTCCTTGTGTTGGCAGAGGCAGCCTGGGTGGCAGATCCAATGCTAGCTTCCTGCCTGCAAGCATGAGCTCCAGTCCCCTAGAAATCGGAATCTGGAAGCAGCGTTCAAATGGCCCCAAGACTTCTTCTTAACCCTCAAATCCCGGCCTAGTCTCAAACACCCACTTCCTTCGTGCTTTGCACTTCACTGAACTCCCCTTGCTTTCAGAAGACAAATACAACAATACCTGGACTCTTATGAGACAGCAACTGTCAACACGATTTGAGTAGTCACCCCACAAAGAGGCTGATTTCCAACTTCAACCCCAGGCTCCCCCCAATCCTTTAAATACATCCACCATCTTTACCTAATGCACCGCGGGGGATCTGAACAACTCCAGTTGCCCCCCACCAGGCTGCACCCGGGTCTTAGGGCTGCCCCACACTCAAAGCTAGTGGTCCAGGAGCTCCAGGTGCAACCCAAACCCCGTTTCTACATCGGCCCCGCACCCCGCAACCTGCTCCCTTAGCAGGCCCGTCCCGGCGCCGCCCCAGGAAGTCCATGAGGTCAGTCTGGGGTTTGGCCCTTCCTGGAAGGCGGAAATCTGGGACTGGGGTGCCAGGAGGTTAACTCCAGCGGCACCCCAAGAAGTCTGAGCTTCGGGAACGTGCAGCCGGGAACCCCCGAGCTTTGCAAGTGCGCCTAAGTGTCCCTAAGGCCCTGCTGCAAGGGAGGAAGCCGGGAAGGCCGGGAGGGAGTCGCACCGGACGCCCTCGGAGCCCAGATCGGAGCCCCTATTAGCCCCAGCTCTGCAGCGTCCGCGCCACGTCTTCGATTTCCCAGCCGCCTCGCGCCAGCGGACTCCCGGGCCCTGACACTCACTCACCCCGACCCGACTCCAGGGGCCGCCGGTGGGAACGTTCCGTGCCTGGGGTCCTCCTGGCAGGACCGAAGCCGAAGCAGCGAGAAGGCCGCGAAGACCCCCTGCAGCCGAGGCGGCTAGTACAGTGCCTGATTTCTAGCTGCAATGAAATGAACTCAATCTCCACAAATGAGCGAAAAGATGCTTCCCTGAAAGATTAATGTCTCTTAAGAGTACTATCTAAATTTTCTAACTGACTCAGAATCGAGAATAATTAATGTTTCTAAAGGGTTTTTCACTCAGTGCGCTCCTTCGCGGCCTAAATCACGCTTCATGATGAACTTGTGGGCGGTCCATAAAAGCGACGTGGGTGGGGCTTTGGGTCGTAAGAGCCAATGACTGTTGAGGGAACGGCACTCGGAGTGGGCGGAGCCCTGAAGGCGGTCTCTAAAGGAAATGCGGCGGAGTAGAATGAGGCCGGAGCCGGGGCGGGGGCATGGAAAAGAGAGTGGGTGGGGCTTTGAGCGTCAGAGCCAATACTGCTGAGTGGGACGACACGCGGAGTGGGCGGAGCCCTGAAGGGCGGGACTCCCAAGGAAAAGCCGCCGGAGTGAAGTGGGCTGGGTCCGGGGGGGCGGGCCAGGGAAAAATGCAAGTGGGTGGGACTTCGAGCGTAAGAGCCAATGACTGTTGAGTGAACGGCACTCGGAGTGGGCGGGGCCCTGAAAGGCGGGACTCCCAAGGAAACGCCGCGGGAGTGGAGTGGGCCGGGCCCGGGGGCGGGGCGCGAGCGGGTGGGTCCTGAGTGGGCTGCGAGCTGCGAAGATGGCAGCGTCTGAGGAGGGGCCGAAACCCAAAAAGCTCAAGGTGGAGGCGCCACCAGCGCTGAGGTGAGCGCTTGCCCAACGACGGCGGGGTGGAGGGTTCGGGGTCTGCAGCTCACTGCCCCGGGGCCCACGTGGGGCGGCGCGGGGCGGCGTGGCTCAGGGTTTGGATGAGACGCGCTCAGCCGGGCACGGTGCGCGCAGGGCACGGCTCGTCGTCGCGACTCCTCGTGCGCTGCGCTGCGTCCTCGGCCAATCAGCGCGCGGGCTAAACGAGGGCTGGGCCGGAGCCGGGCCCGCTGCCCGCGCCACGTGGGGAAGCCCCGTGCTAGGCCCGCGACCCTGGAACATCCGAGCAGACAGTCCCAGCTCTTCCCCCTAGCTTTCCCCCAGCTGGAGTGGCCCAGCGACGGGCGGCCGGCCTGCCTGCTCGAGCCTTCCAAAGGCCAACTGCATGCAGAGGTTTTGCATCTGGGACTCGGAAGGGCACTTTGACCTTCCCTTGCCAGGGCGCACGCTGTGAGCTGGCACTGCCAAGCGCGGCCTCCTTGGCACGCTGAATCACCTCTGACGCTTGGCCAGGGCCACCACCGCGTTCCTCTCAACTCCTGGCAAGGTGGATTTTTCTTTTTCCCCACTCTGCACGCCTTGAGAATGCAAACCAAGGTGGCTCCCTCCACGTGTGACAAACAGCAGCTTGGAATGAGGCAAGGTTATTTGTGCAGATGGGTGCTTCCTAATGAAGTATAAGGTGCAGCCTCTTGCATATAGCTCGGTGATTTTGAAATGCTGGGTGCCAGGCAGGATTTGTTTTTCTTTCTCCCCATCTAAAAATAGATAATGTCGGACTGAGTTGAGACTATCAGGACACTTGGTTAGACCAGACGAATCTCATCTCTTCTGACATAGTCCTTTTGTATTGCTGAAAGAACGAGTCATTTACAATAAAAAAATTTTTTTTAAAAGGATCACTTGGTGTCCTGGAAGCCTGTTGATATTTTGAATACAGGCCAGCAAATATTTTCTCTTCTTTTTCTGTGTTCCTACTATCCCCCAAAGATAGTATATATTTCTGATAGCAAAATAATATTTTAAAAGATGGGTGCCAGAGCGATATTGTACAGCTTGTTGGGCGTTTGTCTTGCACCGTAGCTCACCCAGCTTCGATCTCTACTACTGGCCCCCCCCATATGTTTCCCCTTTACCCCCAGCACTGTCAGGACTAATTCCTGAGTGCAAAGCCACGAATAATCAAAACACACAACACAGGATATCCTACTTTATTTTTGGGGGGGGGGTCATAAGGGTCACGCTCAGAAATAGCTCCTGGCAGGCTCAGGGGACCATATGGGATGTCAGGATTCGAACCACAGTCCTTCTGCATGTAGGGCAAATGCCGTATCTCCATGCTATCTCTCCGGCCCCAGGATATCCAACTTTTAAGTGTCACAATTCTAGCTGACAAAGTAGGTTTTATGGGCTAGCTAGACCAACCCGGATTCACATCTGTGTTGTCCTTGCTGAATCCTTTATTAATTCCCTAAAATGGAATTATAGAGCTATTCCCAAGTTGATGACAAAATACAACTTCTCTTTTCTGTTTAATAAACACACAACCCTTGGGCCCAGAAAGAGAGCACAGCGGCATTTGCCTTGCAAGCAGCTGATCCAGGACCAAAGGTGGTTGGTTCGAATCCCGGTGTCCCATATGGTTTCACCCCCTCCCCGTGCCTGCCAGGAGTAACCCCTGAGCACCGCCGGGTGTGGCCCAAAAAACCAAAAAAAATAAAAAATAAAAAAATAAACACACAACCCTAATGATCCTGGTTTCTAAGTGCTTTTAGTTTTGCAGATAAGGAAACTGAAGCCCAGACAAGCAAGGAATTGAAATGTGAACCCAGAGAGCATTTTGGATGTAAATGTAATTGCTCTCTGACTGAGTTGCGCTTGGTTTGAAACAGCTACCCAGGCTATGAATCTTTCTGCTTGTGCAGCCTTAAAAATGATAAATAACAATGCTTAATACTTTAGGATGTGTGGGCAAGACACTGTTTCAGCACTTTACCTTTTTCTCCCTCATTCATTCTCATAACTGCCCTATGAGACAGATACCAAAATTTTGCACAGTGGAAACAGGCAAGGAGAAGTAACTTGCTCAGGTTCACCTGTCTAGTACCTGGTGTTGGAATTTTCATCCAGCTAGTCTTATTATCTAAGTTTGTGCTCTCATTACCATGCCCTCATTAGTCATTGCAGCAAGTTTTCTCAAAACCACAGTGAATTGTAAGCGTCATTTTTGTTTCTCTTTTCTTTCTTTAATTTATTTGTTGTACCAGTAACTTTAAATGAAGCTTCAACAAAAATGAAACATAATACATAGTAATTCTGACCTTTATTTTATAGACCAGTTCCTTTTAATTAACGTTTATTTGCATATGGGATGCCGGGATTCGAACCAACCACCTTAGGTCCTGGATCAGCTGCTTGCAAGGCAAACGCCCCTGTGCTATCTCTCCGGGCCCTATTTAAAATTTGTAAAAGTACTTACTTCAGCAAGAAAACCTCATTTGAAGTATTCCCTAGCGCCCCCTGTGGACACTGAACTTTATAAAAGATGAGACACTGGTGTCCTCGGACAGATTGCCTGATTTGATTTGGGATTGCTATTTTGGTTTTCATCGTTTTTGTTTGGCTTCTGTAGTCTCAGTGTGATTAGGTACTGACCAGTAGTCTGTGTGCATTATGAGTATGACATGTCATTTTAGGCTTCGCTTCCAATTCTGATTAATTTTGAAGGAGAGTGGCTTACATAACCTGAGCATAGCTTTATACATAGAATTAGTCAGTGGGTACAGATGAATTTGTGAGATGTATTTGTCATTGTCGGGAAAAGGGAGAGGATTTTGTGAAGTTCAACTAAGTGTGGGATAGAGGAAATTCTGTTTTCTCTTTGACACTTGGCAATTTCTTTTTTTCTTTATTTCTGGAGCTCTTTTCAGCAGGAAATGGTACTCATCTAGAGATTTAATTCAAGGGTGCAGCTAAATAGCATCCTTCCGAAGGCCCTTGTAATAATGACTGCTGTGGCCCAAATTCACAGTAATGTTGTAATAGAGAAAAGGAAACAAACAATGAGAGACAAAGTTTCCTTTCTCAAATACCATTAATTTTCTTCACTTGTTGCTTTTCTGAGTGTCCCTGAAGTTATGAAGAAATAAGCTGGCTTTTCACATGTCTTCATATTGGGTTGGGGAACAGAAAGAAACATCAACTGCATGCCAGCTATTATTTTGGTATTCTGGATATGCTAGTTCCTTTTATATACTTAATTTTATTGTTATTTTATGGGGGATGCCCACACTAATAATGCTCAAGGCTTACTCCTGGCTCTGTGCTCAGGAATGACTCCTGGCAGTGCTCAGGCGACCATTTGGGATGCCAGGGATGGAACTCATATGCAAGGCTGTTGGTTTTCATCCTGTTCAGGATAAGCTTGTCACTCATTGGCTGGAAGCATCTTTAGATTGACGCTCTTTTGGATTGGTACCTTAAACTACCTGTCCTCCTCCCTTCTTTGGGTTCCCTATAAAGCCTCCTGGTCTCAGAAAAAACTGCTTGAGGTTTCAGTTTTCCAGGACTGAACTTTCTGCTTGCTGGACTTAGTACTTTGAGCAGAAAGTTACAGTGGAAGCTCCTGAACCTAAAAGCTGTAAGTTTTATCTCCTTAACTGTGTGTGATTTATTTCCTATGTTTGTGTTTGCTTCCAGAACTGCATCTCCCTAATCCCTTAAGTTCGGGGCATGAGGCTTCTGCAACACAAGACCATGTGTAAGGCCAGTGCCTTGCCCTCATTTCACTCCAACCCTCTGCTATCATTTTAATAGCAGGAGCAACGATATATTCCTTTTTTTTTTTTTTTGGTTTTTGGGCCACACCCTGTGACGCTCAGGGGTTACTCCTGGCTATGCGCTCAGAAGTTGCTCCTGGCTTCTTGGGGGACCATATGGGACGCCGGGGGATCGAACCGCGGTCCGTCCTAGGCTAGCGCAGGCAAGGCAGGCACCTTACCTCCAGCGCCACCGCCCGGCCCCAGCAACGATATATTCCTAATCCTTGCATTACAACTGAGGTCTCTAGGCTGTTAGATGCCTTTTTTGGGAGACTGTTCCCTAAATGATGTTTCCATGACACTTATGCAGGTCTACTTTATTTTCTCATCCACGTCTTTTTTGTTTTGTTTTGTTTTGTTTTTTAGGGTCACACCCGGCAGCGCTCAGGGGTTACTCCTGGCTCTAAGCTCAGAAATCGCTCCTGGCAGGCCCGGGAGACCATATGGGATGCCAGGATTTGAACCACCATCCTTCTGCATGCAAGGGAAACGTGCTACCTCTGTGCTATCTCTCCGGCCCCATCCACATGTCTTTTCTTCAAAGGTCACCTCTAAGGGGGATACATGTCTGTCAAAGCCTATTGAACTCATGCCTCAAGTTTTATAGTAACTCTTTAAGTGTCTGCTCTGTTGGGCTTGGTGCAAAGAAGTAAGACCCAGCTGTTTGCTTCCTGGTGGGAATTTTTTTTTGGTTTTGGTTTTTGGGTCACACCCGGCAGTGCTCAGGGGTCACTCCTGGCTCCAGGCTCAGAAATCGCTCCTGGCAGGCTTAGGGGACCATATGGGATGCTAGGATTCAAACCATCGTCCTGCATGCAAGGCAAATGCCCTACCTCCATGCTATCTCTCCAGCCCCTCCTGGTCGGAATTGAGTGGGGTTTGGGGAAATAATCACTAAAGCTTTTTTTTTTTTTTTTTTTTTTTTTTGGTTTTTGGGCCACACCCGGCGGTGCTCAGGGGTTCCTCCTGGCTGTCTGCTCAGAAATAGCTCCTGGCAGGCACGGGGGACCATATGGGACACCGGGATTCGAACCAACCACCTTTGGTCCTGGATCGGCTGCTTGCAAGGCAAACGCCACTGTGCTATCTCTCCGGGCCCTAAAGCTTTTTTTTTTTTTTTTTTTAACTTTTGGGCCACACCTGGTGACGCTCAGGGGTTATCCTGGCTATGTGCTCAGAAATCACTCCTGACTTAGGGGACCACATGGGATATGCTGGTGGATCGAACCGTTGTCCATCCTAGGTCAGTGCGTGCAAGGCAAATGCCCTACCACTTATGCCACCGTTCTGGCCCTTCTAAAGCACTCTGAATGTGGCATAGAGTTAACTTGGTGTGGGGTTGGCTGTCTGGTTTTATGGGGTTCATTAAGACACAGAGATGGTCTCTGTTGGAGAACTGCTGAGGCTTTTTTGTTTGTTTGTTTGTTTTTGTTTTTGGGCCACAACCGGTGGTGCTCAGGGGTTACTCCTGGCTCTGTGCTCAGAAGTTGTTTCTTGGCAGTCTTAGGGGATCATATGGTATGCTGGGTATGGAACCTGGGTCAGCCAGGTGCAAGGCAAATGCCCTCTGTGCTATCACCCTGGCTCCTGCAGAGGCTTTTGTCTGATGGAAACGGAAGATAAAGAAGGCAGGCACAGGCTTTATTTTTTTGTTTTTGGTCCACACCCAGTGTCACTTAGGGCTTACTCCTGGCTCTGCGCTTAGAAATCACTCCTGGCAGACTCGGGGGACCACATGGGATGCTGGGGATTGAACCCGGGTCCATCCCCAGGAGCACTGTTTCTCTAGTCTCAAGGGTTGACTCTCAAATCCACAACAGAACTCTGAAATGAATGCCTTGATAAGGGCTTTTTCTGGGGATGTTAAACTAAGTGCAGAGTGTAGGAGAAAGTGAGCCAGAGGAAAACTCTCATGAATGGGGTAACCAGGGTGTCTTGGAACAAGTATGAAGTACCCAGGGAAAGTAGAACAAATTTTTGGGTGGAAAGATGCTCATTGAAAACTATGATTGGGGCCTGCAAGCACAACAGGGAAGGCATTTGATTTGCACATGGCTGACCAGGGCTAAATTCCCGGCATCCCAGATGGTCCCCTGAACCATCCTGGAGTAATTTCTTTCCTTCCTTCCTTCCTTCCTTCCTTCCTTCCTTCCTTCCTTCCTTCCTTCCTTCCTTCCTTCCTTCCTTCCTTCCTTCCTTCCTTCCTTTCCTTCCTTTCCTTCCCCTTCATCCTCCTTCCTTCCTTCCTTCCTTCCTTCCTTCCTTCCTTCTTCCCTCCCTCCTCCCTCCTTCCCTCCCTCCCTCCTTCCTTCCTCCTTCCCTCCTTCCCTTCCTTCCCTCCTTCCCTCCTTCCCTCCTTCCCTCCTTCCCTCCCTCCCTCCTTCCTTCCCTCCTTCCCTCCTTCCCTCCTTCCCTCCTTCCCTCCTTCCTTCCCTCCTTCCCTCCTTCCCTCCTTCCCTCCTTCCCTCCCTCCTTCCTTCCTTCCTTCCTTCCTTCCTTCCTTCCTTCCTTCCTTCCTTCCTTCCTTCCTTCCTTCCTTCCTTCCCTCCTTCCTTCCTTCCTTCCCTCCTTCCCTCCTTCCTCCCTCCTCCTCCCTCTCCTTCCTTCCTTCCTTCCTTCCTTCCTTCCTTCCTTCCTTCCTTCCTTCCTTCCTTCCTTCCTTCCTTCCTTCCCTCCTTCCCTCCTTCCCTCCTTCCCTCCTTCCCTCCTTCCTTCCTTCCTTCCTTCCTTCCTTCCCTTCCTTCCTTCCTTCTTCCTTCCTTCCCTCCTTCCCTCCTTCCCTCCTTCCCTCCTTCCTCCTCCCTCCCTCCCTCCCTCCCTCCCTCCCTCCCTCCCTCCCTCCTTCCCTCCTTCCTTCCTTCCTTCCTTCCTTCCTTCCTTCCTTCCTTCCTTCCTTCCTTCCTTCCTTCCTTCCTTCCTTCCTTCTTTCCTTCCTTCCTTCTTTCCTTCTGGATTTTTGGGCCACACCCAGCGGTGCTCAGGGGTTACTCCTGGCTGTCTGCTCAGAAATAGCTCCTGGCAGGCACGGGGGACCATATGGGACACCGGGATTCGAACCAACCAACTTTGGTTCTGGATCGGCTGCTTGCAAGGTAAACACCGTTGTGCTATCTCTCTGGGCCCCAGGAGTAATTTCTGAGTGAGGACCCAGGAGAAAGCCTTGAATACCATTTTTGGGGTGTGGCCCAAAAACCAAAACCAAAACCAAAAATCCCTAAGTGTTTGAGGTCTCCACATAGACTAATTAGCAAGTAATAAAACATGAAGCTGAAGCTGTTGTGCCTCTTTTTTCTACCTGGAATATAGCTTCATCTCCCTTCCCTGCTCATTGGAAAAATAATTTATATGGGGCCGGGCGGTGGCGCTGGAGGTAAGGTGCCTGCCTTGCCTGCGCTAGCCTAGGACGGACCGCGGTTCGATCCCCCGGCGTCCCATATGGTCCCCCAAGCCAGGAGCGACTTCTGAGCGCATAGCCAGGAGTAACCCCTGAGCATCACCGGGTGTGGCCCAAAAACCAAAAAAAAAAAAAAATTTATGAAAGAGCGTTCTGGTCAGGGTAGAATCCAGAGGTTACATGCATGAACTCAGAAATCAAATATCTGGTTCTAAATGAGAGGAGTGTAGGAGGTAAGCACTTGCCTTTGCATGCACCTGATCCAAGTTCAGTCCCCAGCACTGACTGCATTTGAATACTGTCAGGCGTGATCCCTGAGCACAGAGCAAAGCTGGATATGACTGCCCCCAAACCAAAAACAACCAAACATCAGTTTTGGCTCTTGGTCCTTATGAGTTGGTGATCTTGGAGAAATTACTTACTAGTCCTGGGTTTCTATGATTTTATCTATAAAATGGGCATAAAATTAGCGCCTACCTCAAAGGAGGGTTTAAGAGAAAATGAAGCTAAGATTCGTACATAGCAGACCTTCAAGAAATGTTAGTTTCGGCAAATGTTATCCATATGGATATGGAGGGTATTGTGCTGAGTAAAATGAGTCAGAGGGAGGAGGACAGACAGAGTAATCGCCCTCATTCCTGAGCTATAAAAAAGAAAGATCGTATAGTAATAATAACGACAGAGACTAAGGCCAGGAGGATCAGCCATGGAGGAAGCATGCATGGTGGAGGGGAGGAGTGCAGTTAGGGCAGAGAAGGGAGACTATGACAGTGAGAGTTAGGAATGATCACTCTGGACAAGAATGAGGTGTGGATAGGAGGGAAAGTACTCTTTGAGTAACAATATTAGGGGGGGAGAGTGAGGGGGGTACAGAGAGAGAGAAAGAGAGAGAAGAGAAGAGAAGAGAAGAGAAGAGAAGAGAAGAGGGAAGAGAGAATGCCCTGGAGGCAGGAGGGGGTGGGGAGAGAAGAAAACTGGGGACATTGGTGGCAGGAAATGTGCCCTAGTGTTAGACATTGTATGACTCAAACTCAATCATGAACTTTCTTTTTGTTTTTGTTTTTTGGGCCACACCTGGCTGCACTCAGGGGTCACTCCTGGCTTTGCTCAGAAATCGCTCCTGGCAGGCACAGGGACTAGATGGGATGCTAGCATTCAAACCACCTTTGGGCCTAGGTCACTGCTTGCAAGGCAAACACCTTACCACTGTGCTATCTCTCCGGCCCCTCAATCATGAACATTTTTTTAAAATCATGAACATTTTTATAACTGTTTATCTCAGAATGACTCAATTCAGGAATTTATTTATAAAAAAAATGTTATCCATAAAATAGGTAAAATAATAGTGCTGACTTCAGAAGAGCCCTGTGTGGGTTTAGAGAGAAAATGAACATTGCAAGTACATAGCAGTTATCTTCCACTTCAAGAAATTTTTCTAATTCCCATTTCTCTTCTGCTTTTGGCTTCCTCCTCTGCTTTGGACACAGCAAATCAAAGGAAAAGATTGTGGCAAAGTAAAGAAGAGAACCACACTCAGAGCCTAAAAGAGAAAGGAAGGGTGTGCAGTTAGACTGTGGGTTTGGGCATGGGGGGGATGGAAAGGAAACTGTGCCCTGAGTCAGTGGCCCTGAGGCAGCTGGGGGTGGGCTTGGGCTGGGTGAGGGAAGGCTGCAGGCCTGTGATTGCTCTCCACTGTTGCTCTAAAAAGCTGTGGGCTGACCTGATGACACAGTGAAAGAGCTGCCAGATGTCTGGAGCTGGGAACTGTCATTTTCCCCATGCTCACTTAGGACTGGGAATAGCAGGCCCTGAGGTCAGGGCCCTGGGGTGGGGAGGGAGGGTTGTCTGGAAAAGGCAGGGAAAGTGTGAGTCTGCAGTCTGCTAGGATGACTTGTCCTCAGATTCACAGCTACCAGGAGACTTTGATCCCACATTCAATTCTAGCAGCTGCAAAGTGAAGCTAAGTCCTGCAGGCATCCTTAGGCTGAGAGGTGGATCTAGGATCTGGAGCTCCTAAGTGTTCAAGCACCAGTCTGGTTTCCTAGCAAGGCCAAGGTAGTCAGTCCTCAAGTACCACAACATTGCCCCCCCTCCCATACAAGTCTTTACAATTAAAGAAGTAATTGCTAGTAAAAATCATGTTATAAATTAAAATAGGTAGTTAGGAAGTAAATAGCTATATAAAAGCAGGAAAAACAACCTTTGGGGCCAGAGAGATAATACAGCACTTAGAGCACTTGCCTTGCATCTGAAGTGTCATTTGAGTCCTATCACTAGTTTGATTCTTGAGAGCCAGGAATAACCCCTGAGCATCTCCAGGTGTGGCTCAAAACCAAAACAAACACTCCCCAGCAATCTATAATTATCATGTTCATGTATGGAGAGAGAATTTGAAATTTTAGATCCTCACAATTATTGGTTATCTCTTCTGTAAGATGGTGGTTATTTCTGTTTAGAATAATTGTGGGTTATTCTTTTTATTTGTTTCTTTTATTTATTATTTTTATTTTACCCCCCCCCCACTTTTTTTTCTTTTATTTGTTTCCTATAGTTTAGAAAAGGCTTTTCAACTTTTCTACACATGTGGTGTTGAAGCTGGAGAAACTTATGCATTGATAACTTCATTTTGCTAAGTGCTAAGTGGCCAAATGCTATCATCATAAAAATGGATCTCTGGGGAATCGGACAAATCTTTTAACTTTGTAAAACAAAGACCGATTTTTTTTTTTAAATCCCAAGTGCTCTGCAAACCGGAATTTCAAGAACTTTGGGAGGAAGTAACTGAGAAGCAAAATGGGAATTGATTAGGTTCCGGTAGTATTTATCCGCCTGTGGCAAGTGTCTGCATCTACAGTTTTGCTGCAGAAAGAACTGTTAAGTCTGTTCATGTTCCTCAAAGGGGTTCACGGACTCCATAATTCAAGGACTCCATAATTTAGATAATGTGGCACTGGGCTTATTTCTCACACAGTCCAGGTTGTTACAAGATAGCATTTTATTAACCACGAGGAAAAAAGCAACAGTTTCGGCCTGGTAAAAGAGGATTTCCAGTTCGTTCTCTATTAGTTTTGAAAACACTCTTAGTCCTAACTACATTATGAACCGTCAAGCCACTTACTGTCCCAGAGATGGGATTTGGACCAGCATGAGCTCCATTCTCCTCATTCTTTGTGCTCTTGAGTATGTGTGTAAGTGAGCCAGCACTTAGGATATGTGGTAGAGCTAATGGATAATGAGGAAATGGAACCAACCCCACCCAGACCTCAAAGAGAGGGAAGTGGGTTCTGCCTCCCAGTAGGAAAGAAATCTCTTCTAGTTCAGTTAGAAAATAAATAATATAGGAAACAGTTAGTCCTGCCACTTGCTCATCAAGGGCTGGGAAGAGTCTGTTTTCTGTCAAAGCTGCCCTAATAAGCAGCTAATAAGGGTGTGACTCATTCTCCACTCACACTTCACTGTCTCTGCTGCACACTTGGCCTTGTTGCCATCTACAAATGCCCCCCTGTTTGAGCTTGTCCACTGCTGCTTGCTGTGAGGAAACTTCCCAAATAAATAAATCCTTGTGCCTCTTCACTAATTGCATGAAGACATAGTGGCTCTCATGTTTGATTGAAGGAAAGAATTCTTAGTTGTTTTTTGTTTTTTTTTGGGTTTTTGTTGTTGTTGTTTTTGTCTTTGGGCCATACCTGGTGATGCTCAGGGGTTACTCCTGGCTCTGGGCTCAGAAATCGCTCCTGGCTTGGGGAGCCATATGGGGCACCAGGGAATCGAACAGTAGTCCGTCCTGGGTTAACGCAAGCAAGGCAGATGCCCAACCCCTTGCGCCACCGCTCCAGCCCCAGAATTCTTAGCTTTTAAAAGAGGTTAACAGGATCAACCAAAGAGATCATTAAGTGAGTGATGGGCTTGCCTTGTATGAGTCTCTTACCCAGGTAACCCAGGTTCAATCCCCAGCATCTCAGATGCTCCCTGAGTACAGAGTCAGGAGGAAGCCCTGAGCACTACCGTCTGAGACCCAAAACAACAATAACAACAAGGTGCTGACAGTTATTCACTTATTAGTGAAAATGAGTCCTGTAATAATTGTATTTATTTTTTTAATCCCTGGAGTTAATAGACCCCTTAACTGCATATACTTCCTGGTTCCTCTCATTTTTCTTGTTCCAGACAGTGAGCTTCTATGCAAAATAAACCTATTGATGAGAATGCATTCCTACCTTCCATAAGTCAGCCCTGAATACTGCCAGGTATGGCCCCCAACAAAAACAACGAAAAGAAACAATATCTATAAAGAAGTATCCCTTTAGTGGGAGGTCGGAGAAATAGCGCACGTAGTAGGGTGTTTGCTTTACACTCAGCCAAGCAAGCCAATCCCGACAAACGATGGATGGTGGTTTGAATCCTGGGCATCCATATGGTCCTCCCAGCCTGCCAGGAGCAATTTCTGAGCAAAGAACCCCGGGAGTACACTCCCTGAGGTGCCGGCTCAGGTGTGAACTCAAAAACAAGCAAACATAAAAAAGGATCTGTTGTCAGTGATTTACTTTTACTTTTTTTTTTTTTCTGGTAATTGCTTATTTTGTGGAAGAATTAGGAAGAAGAGTGATTTTACTCAAATCTCAGAAATTTATTTTAGAAACAAAAGAGATTTCAGAATGCAAGAGTCTGTTTTACCTCTAGGTTAATAAGTTCTTATTGAGTCTATTTGCAAGAAAAATAAAGCCCATTTTAATTTAGCTTCCTGCAGTAACCACTGAATAATACCACAAACTGGTCATAGTCACAAATGTGTCCTATTGACTCATCCTTGAGTGAAATAAAGTAGCAGGAGAATCCAATTCACTTATCTTCAGTTTTCTCAAATTCCTTCCTGCTCGATACAACAGAATGAACTCTAAGCCCCAAAAGCTAAATCTGGGGAGAGGGGAAAATGTAAGCGTTACAAATTGAATACCAGAAAGAAATTCCTGCAGATGAAGAAGCTTGAAATGCATTTTTAGTCTTTGAAGTGAACCACAGTAAAAATGTGAACTCATTGGTTGGTTGTTTTGTTGACAGAACCGAGGAAGCCATAATCCCCTTTTAAGAAAATAGAGTGTTTCAAAAATTCTTCCTAAATAGAGCTGAGGTCTAAATTAACCTTTTTAGGCCTCAGACTTGCTGATGATTCAAACCGTGAAGCTGTCAGAGCTATGCAGTCTTGCACCCTTGGTTCTGCCTGTCCTCACACACCCAAGTGTGCTAATTGCATTACAACGAGGAATCTCGGGCTGATGCACATTGGATTCATGACAAGATTCTGCTGTGATTTTCCTCAATGCTTCATTGAAATCTAATGATGTAGAGTTTGAAAATTATTGCTATAAGACTGTTACATTGTTAAATTTATAAGTGGTCCATAATGCTTTATATTAATAGTAATATTTTAGGGTGCTGGAGAAATAGCATAGCAGTCAAGGTGTTGGTTTTGCTTGCACTGCAGTTCCCGGCATATCATATGGGCCCCCAAGAGCACTAGCAGCTCTGAGTGCAGCTAGGAGCACAACTCCCTGCCCCTGTAGTATTTTAGTTAAAATGATTTCTTTCTTTTTTATGTGGAGGGGAGTTTAAGTTCTTTACTTGGTACGTTCATGTAAAAATAAAATAGATGTTCCAACCAGGTCAACTGCATGCATTGCAAGAGCCCGGCATCCCATGTGGTCCCTGAGCACTGCCAGGGGTGATCCCTGAGCATCATTCGGCACGGTCAAAAATCAAACAACTCTCCTACCAGAACCTATGGTATTTTTGTTTGTTTGGGGGCATACATACACATTCCAACATACACACACACACACACACACACACACACACAGAGCAACATAAACACATGTACACACTGACACACATCCAGAATATGACATTTGTGGGGGATGCATACCCGGCAGCACTCGAATTACTCCTGGCTCTGTGCTCAGAAATCACTCCTGGCAGGCTCGAGGGACCATATGGGATGCTAGGAATTGAACCCAGGTTGATTGCATACAAGGCGAACACCCTCCCTGCTATGCTTTTTGCTCCAGCCCGCTAATACTATTCGGGAATAAGAAATGCATCAATTTGGGGGGGGGGTTGGGCATACCCAGTGATACTCAGGGGTTACTCCTGGCTATGCACTCAGAAATCGCTCCTAGCTTGGGGGACCATATGGGACGCGGGGGGGGGGGGGGTGGAAACGCGATTCGTCCTAGGCTAGCGTGTGTGCAAGCCTTATGCCCTGTGCCACGGCTCCAGCCCCAAGCATCAATTTTCTTTGAAAAAAAAAAGTTTTGTTTTGCTGCTGCCAGTGATCAAACCCAGGGCCTCACACAAGCAAGGCCAAGTATAAACTACTACTGCGCTACATTTTCTCAGCCTCTTTGAAGTCTTGTTGTTGTTGTTTTGTTTTTGTTTTTGTTTTTGAGCCACCCTTGGCCGAACTCTGGAGTCACTCCTGGCTCTGCACTCAATAGTTGCTCCTGGCAGGCTTGGGGGAACCATATGGGATGCCGGGGATCAAACCCGGGGCCATCCCATGTTGGCTGTGTGCAAGGCAAGCACCCTACTGCTATGCTATCACTCTGGCCCCTGTTTTTAAAGATAAATAATTACATTTACTAGATTATATTAGATCACATACATTTACATTTATGTTACTAGAATATATTGAACATTCTAACTTGATCCTCACAAGGAGGCTGTCAGGTAATTGCCAAAGCTGGAAGGACAGGGCCAGAGGATGAAAGGACCCCTGTTTAGTGAGGTTCTCATTTCACAGTGCTGTTATATCAGAAAGAAACACATTGAGGAGTTGTCTATGTGAGTTTTGTATGTGCTAGAGAATCACACTGTTTACTAGAATTATGTTGTGGTACTGTGTTTAGAAACTCGGTTTAGATACTTTTATTAACATTCAAATATTTGTAATCTTTTCCCTGCTGCCTCAGGAATAAATTAGAATATGGGGCTAGAACAGTAAGTAGTACAGCGGGTAGGTTTTTTGTCTTCAAAAGGCCTACCCAGTTTTCAAACCTGACTCTGTTTGAGGCTTTCTCCTGGATCTGTGCTTAAAGATCACTTGTGGTGAAGCTTGGGGGGGACCATCTGGGGTGTTGGGGATCTAAGCCACGTGGTCTGCATGCAAGGCATATACCCTACCTGCTGCACTGTTTCTCTGAATCTGGGGGTAAATGACATTTAAAAAAATTTTTTTTTGTTTTTGTTTTTGGTTTTTGGGCCACACCCGGTGGTACTCAGGGGTGACTCCTGGCTGTCTGCTCAGAAATAGCTCCTGGCAGGCACGGGGGACCATATGGGACACCGGGATTCGAACCAACCACTTTTGGTCCTGGATCGGCTGCTTGCAAGGCAAACGCCTCTGTGCTCTCTCTCCGGGCCCCATTTTTTTTTTCCGGGCCCCATTTTTAAAAACTTAATAAATAAAAAAGAATATCCATGCTGGGACTAGCCAAGAGTGAGTGTTACTCTGAGACACATTGTTTCACTACAGATATGCATAGAGTACTAGGTTGCAAGGTACATAGAGAACAAGGTTGCAATGAATTTTTCTACTGTGAGTTTGTTGTTCTAGGGCCGGCAACCTTTAAGACATAAAGAGCCATTTGGACTCCTTTCCGGAAAAACAAACAAACAAGAAAACCTGGGAGCACAAAACCATCGTGACATTTAAAACAAAGCTAAAAAACAAATAGCACTGCATACCTTGTTTCTTATCTTAATGCTATATACAGGATTGTGCAGTTAGCTGTCGATCTGAAGATAAAAAAGAACTTTTTCACTTAACAATGTAAAACATATTTATGCAAATTAATAGCCAATTAAAATATTTAAGTGATACTGCTCCCCACTCCCTGCTATCGGCCCTCCTGTCAGAACCGCGGCAAAGCTTCAAAAGAGCTGCATGGAGCTGCTGGGTGCTGGCCCCTGTTCTAGACAGAGTTTAGTTTTTTTTGTTGTTGTTGTTGTTGTTGTTGTTGTTTTTGGGTCACACCCGGTGGTGCTCAGGGGTGACTCCTGGCTATCTGCTCAGAAATAGCTCCTGGCAGACACGGGGGACCATATGGGACACCGGGATTCGAACCAACCACCTTTGGTCCTGGATCGGCTGCTTGCAAGGCAAACGCCACTGTGCTATCTCTCCGGGCCCAGTTTGTTTTGTTTTTGTTTGTTTTTGGGTCACACCTGGCAGCGCTCAGGGATTTCTCCTGCGCTCAGAAATCACTCCTGGCGGGCTCAGGGGACCATATGGGATGCCGGGATTTGAACCACTGTCCTTCTGCATGCAAGGCAAACTCCATGCTATCTCTCCGGCCCCCAGAGTGTAGTATTTTATAATAACAACATGGGCTTGAGCAATTGTACAGCTGGGAGGCCGCTTGCTCTGCACTCAGGCAAACAGAGTTTGATCCTTGGCATCCCAAGGATCCCCTGAGCATAGTCATGCCCCTTCCCCAAGCACCACCAGGAGTGATTGCTAAGCAATTCCTGAACATGGAGCCAGGAGTAACCCCTGAGTAATCCCATTGCCGCATGTGACCTCAAAACTAGGGGGGAGGGTGCTAACCAAATAGTATGCTGCCAGGGAGACAGCACATGATAGGGTGTGCACTTTGTACATGTGGGACCCCATTTCATTACCTGGCACCCTATACCTCCACCCTCCCTGGCACCATGGGTATAGCCTAGAGGGGCTCTTGAGCACTATTCAGTGTGGCCCTGGTGGTCCCCAGCATCGAAAATCGCTTGGAGAGAGGGGCCAGGGAGATAGCACATTGGTAGAACGTTTGCCTTGCAGGCAGCCAATCCAGGATGGACAGTGGTCCTCCATGTGGTCCTCCATGCCTTCCAGGAGTGATTTCTGAGCGTAGAGCCCAGAGTAATCCCTGAGTGCTACCGGGTGTGGCCCAAAAAACAAAAAAAATCCAAAATCTCTTGGAGAGGGCTGAAGTGGTAGCACAGTGGGCAGGCGTCCCCAGCTGGGAAGGGCTTAAGGATTCAATGCTCAGTCCTAGAAAGTCATGCAAGTACCCCACTGCCCCCCTCCAGTCCTGAGGGGCCTTGGGGCTGTACCTGGGTGACAACTAGGAGATTGGGCAAAATTATAGACAGTTAAGGGGCCTGAATGATAACACTGTAGGGTGGGTTAAACAACCTTAGGCAATCAACCTGACTTTGATCTCCAATTATCCCATATGGTCATGTGGTCCTCTGAGCCGGCCAGGAACAATTCATGAGCATAGAGTCAGGAATAACTCCTGAGCATTGGCTGTGGCCCAAAAACTAAATGGGGGGAAAAAAAAGACAGGACAGATCCTTTAGTTCTTCCGGTTTTCCCTGTAAGTGAGCAAAAATGGGTTGGAAAGACACTTCTTTTGTACGTCTTGTGCTAGGCCAGCTAATGATACAGACAGCTGCTAAATTCCTGCATTTATGGAAAAACCCTAGTGCTCTGTCCTGAAATGTGGGTATTTATAGGAGCTCAGGCTTCATTCAGGCTGTGAAAGGGGTTGTACATACAAACGAGAAAAGGTACTGAGAGAGAACAGAGAGGCAGAGAGACAGAGAAATTGGTGTCAGGCCCAGAGTGAGCACTAGAGAATTTCACCTTTTGTTCTGCCCCATTCCTGGCTGCCAGCTGCTTGGAGAACAGTCATTTCTTAGGTGTTGTTCATTGAGACTGCAGAGAGGTCAGGACATTTATTCAGGAAGAAGCAGAAGGCACTATGAACTAAGAAAAACTCAAAAACAAAATGTGTTCCCTGTGTCCTTGGCTCCCTGATGACCTCCCAGAACCATCTCCTGGACTCTGGTCATTTGACTCAGTAGCAGCAGCTACATTTACTCAATGCTGCCCCAAGTCTGTTTACTTATCTTTGCCTTCTTTATTTATTGGTTTGTTTGGGGACTACACTTGGAGGTTTTCAGGACAGACTCCTAGCTCTGTGCTCAGATATCACAACTGGCAGGGCTCAGAGGATGGTTTGGAATGTGGGGGATTGAACCCAGATCCACTGCAAAGCCAATGCTCTTCTTGCTGTGCTATTTCTCTGGCTCTGATACAAGCTCTTTAACACAATAGTTTCTTAAAGAAAAAAGATTGGGTGTGGGTGCCCCTGCCTGCAGGGACACCAATTAAGATGTGGTTATTCTTTCTTGGAGGGAGATCGCGCATACACAAAGACACAAAGACAGACACGGAGACAGACAAGAGTGGGAAAAGGATTCCAGATCCAAATCCAATTCCGTTTATTGAAACTCAAGGCCCAGCTTATATACTTTTGCGGGCATAGTTCCACTCGTAAATATATCAATAGGGGATAGATACATTGAACAGGCCAGATTGTCCAGGTAACAGGACTCATAGGCGAGTGGGACGGAATGTACAGATAATGAGATCCATCTCCATCAGGCCGGGGTGCACTGATAATGGAACCCATCTCAGGCAGGTCAGAATGTACAGATAATGGGGACCTCATAATGGGACTCATTTTCCCATGACCAAAATTCTGTGCCTTCTTTGTTTCTGTACAAGACTTAAATCTTAGATGTTTACATTTATTTCTCTCTGCTTTTAACAAAGTTCTGTGCTTGTCACAAGGCTCTGCTTTTTAGCTAAGTTTTCTGCCTGTTATAAGGGTTCCTGGCAATTGGGGGCTGAAACAATAGTACAGCGGTAGGTCCAGGACAGATGGTGGTTTGAGTCCCAGCATCCCAAATGGTCCCCCAAGCCAGGAGTGATTTCTGAGAGCATAGCCAGGAGTAACCCCTGTGTGTCACCGGGTGTGGCCCAAAAAATGGAAGAAAAAAAAGGATTAAGATTTAGACTTTGATGTGGAGAGTTAAAACCCAAAGATCAAAAGGTTTTAAAACGTTTTTTTTTTTTTTTTTTTTTTGGAGGGTGCACACCTCGCTGTTTTCAGGGCTTAGGGCTCTGTGCTCAAGGATAAGACCTGGTAGGGTTCTGGGACCATCCCTATGGAATGCCAGGGATCAATTCCGGATCAGCTGCGCACAAGGCAGGTGCCCTTCTCACTGTGCTATTGATCCTTCTCTCATTTTAAAACTTTATTAAATAATATTGCAGGACGCAGTGAAGTAGATGCCCAATTATCTTTTTATTCAGGACTCCAGGCCGACAGAAACTCATATAGTTTGTTTTGGGGCCACAGCAGAGGTGCTCAGGACATAGTCCTGGCTCTGTGCTCAGGGATCATTCCAGGCAGGGCTCAGGGATCTAACTGTATGTGGTACCAGGAATGGAATTGGGATGAGTGAAGTAAAAAGACAGGTAGGTACATTAACCACTGTACTATGACTCAGACCCAGATGATATGGTTTGAATTGTGTAGAAAATAAAATATATATATGTGTGACCAGGGAGAAGCTTGGATCCTTAGCACCACAAGGCTCTAGAACACGAACCAACTGTGAGACCCCCCCCCCCATTGACCTCACTGACCTCCCTGCACATCAGGCCTTGACAGTTCTTCTATGCTGAGAGGTGTCCAGATTGGCCCATGAGCATTTTTGGGGAGGCGCCTATAAAAGAGAGGTAGCTCCATCTTCCCAAGGGTAGGAGGGAGCTTTTGATAAGACCCAGTCAATGTTCTTTGGCAGGCTGTCCTGAAGGGAAAGAAGAGCCTTTCACAACCTGTTATCAGCAAGTGGACCAAAGTCCAAGAAAACTTTAGCAGATGAAAGGTCTCATTTTATATAAGTGCCCTATTTTAATATTAAAGTTTAATTTAAAGAGCACTTAAAATTTATTCAGTCTTGGATTTCTTTTTTTTTTTGGTGGGGTTACTGGTGTTTTTTGGGCCCAGCAGTATCCAGGGGCTATTCCTTCCTGGCTTTGGGGCTTTTATGATACTTGGCAAGTCCCTTAATCCCTGGCCCAAATGTATTTAATATTTTTAAAAATAAAAAAAAATTGGGGAGTGGTCGGAGAGATAGCATGGAGGTAAGGCATTTGCCTTGCATGCAGAAGGTTGGTGGTTTGAATCCCAGTATCCCATATGGTCCCCCGAGCCTGCCAGCGATTTCTGAGCATAGAACCAGGAGTAACCCCTGAGTGCTTGTGGGTATGACCCAAACCTCCCCCAAAAATAGGGGGTCAAACCTAGTGATTCTCAGGAGTCACTCTGGGGACCATATGGAATGCCGAGTATCAAACCTGGGTCAGCTGTGTGCAAAACAAATTCCCTACCTGCTGTGCTATGCTCCGTCCCCCCTTTTTGGGGGTTAGGGCTCCAGCCCCCATTTGACTTTAATGATCATGTTTGGATCATCCACAAAGACTGAGATATTGGGGGAGCACTTGATTTGCATACAGCTGACCTGTATTCAGTCCCGGGCATACCATATGGTTCCCTGAGCATAGGAGCGACTCCTGTGTGCAGAGCCAGGAGTAAGCCATGAGCACCACTGGGTGTGACCAAAAACAAAATCAAAACAAAAATTTGTCTTCGACAGAGTCATCCTCCTGAGTTCTTTTCCTTTCTTTATATGTTATTTTCCTTTATATATATTTTATTTTCTATGTTCTTTGTTTTGGAGCTACCCATGGCATTACTTGGGAGGCCCTGCAATGTGGGGGTCAAACGCAGGATCCCACATGCAAGGCAGTAACTCTAGCCATTGGCTTTTGGGCCACATGCAGCAATGCTCAGAGCTTACTCCTTGCTCTGTGCTCAAGAATTACTCCTGGCAGTACTCAGGAGACCCAATCAAACCCAAGTCAGCCTCATGCAAAGCAAATGCCCTTCCCACTGTATTATCACTGTTTCTATATTTCTTTTTTTTTTTTTTTTTTTTTTTTTTTGTGGTTTTTGGGTCACACCCGGCAGTGCTCAGGGGTTATTCCTGGCTCCAGGCTCAGAAATTGCTCCTGGCAGGCACGGGGGACCATATGGGACGCTGGGATTTGAACCGATGACCTCCTGCATGAAAGGCAAACATCTTACCTCCATGCTATCTCTCCAGCCCCTGTTTCTATATTTCTAAGACATTTAAGTACCCTTAATTTATACCAAATGCTCAAATGCAGTTCAATTTAACAAGTTCTTTGCAAAGTAATTTTGTAGTCCCATCTGGCTGTAGGCAATAATTCCCATATATGCATAGGCATACAACAAGCAGGCAGACAGTCAAGAGACCTCACAACTTCATTTTAGGTACAAAATTTTTTTGAGGTAATAGTGGAGTACAAATGGTTTCTTTTAGGTGCTTCATATATCTTTAGTTTTCACTAGTGTTTGATGTGAACTTTCAGGAAAGCATCTTTTTAAAAAAAAAAAAAGTTGGGGGGGGTTGGGTCACACCTGGAGGCACTCAGGTTACTCCTGGCTCTGTGCTCAGAAATCATTCTTGGCAGGCTCAGGGAACCATATAGGATGCCAGGAATCAAACCGGGTCTGTGTACAAGGTAAGTGGCCTTTGTCTGTTTATGCCAAACCTCACACTGGACCACCAGTTCTGGCTGACAGTTTCTGCTCTGAAACTTACCACTGGGAGACTGGAAGCAGATAGATCCAGCTGATGTCACATAGGCTCAGAGGATAGGCCTTCTGCACAATTCTCTTCACTCAGAGGTTGGGAAAGAATCAAGGATGTCTTTCCATCAGTTATGTGCTAAAGTGAAGATTCGGGCTGGTCTCTGTAGGGCTCTGTGGAACTCTGTGGAAATGTCTACTCGTCTATGTGGACTTGCCTTATTGGAAAGTGACTTAGGTTAGTTTGTGGATGGAGTTTAGAACCAGAGGAATATACTTAGGGATTTTAGAAATGGGGGAAAAAAACCAAAAAACTCCAGGGGGATTTTGGGTACTATTTTGGGTATTTTTACTACATTTTTCTTTGTCGCTGAAGTCTCCAGAGTTTTCCTTTGGATCCCTGGATAGCTGCTCCCAACCCTCAGAGTTAAAAACAATGTCCAGGGGCCCGAATAGCACAGTGAATGACCTGGGGGTTCGATCCCTGGCATCCCATATGGTGCCCTGAGTCTGTCAGGAGTGATTACTGAGTGCAGAGCCAGGAGTATCCCCTGAGCATCACCATGTAGGGTCCCCAAACCAACAACAACAATAACAACAACAACAACAACAAAAAAAAAAAACCTTTCACCTAGTAAATGGAAATCTAGTAAATGAAGCGATTGCTGATGGCATGATTCCTAGTGAAACAGCATTTCTGAATCAGAGTGATGAAGAACTGTACCAAATGGATGGGTTCGAGATGTAGAATGGAGTAGGGGAAGAGAAGCCAGTTTCAGGTTATGGCCCTGCCTGTTTCTTTAGGGTACAGAGGGGTCTACTCAGCATATTACCTCATTACTGGCTATTAGGAAATTTCAGCTTACTGAGTTAAAAGCTCCATTAAAGAGAGATGTTGAAACTGCAATTAAGTAACTTATTAACTCTTGATTTGCTGATGTGAAACTTAATACAAGTGACTTCATTTTTGGGTCTGTTGTCTTTTTCTAATGGTATGTTCTTGGCAGTAATTGGGAAGCACTGGAAAAAAGGTTTTTGAATATTATTACTTATTTGGGGGGGGGGCTACTTCTCTGTTGTGCTCAGGAATCATACCTGGAGATGCTCAGGGTATCATATGGGATGCCGGACATTAAACCTAAGTCGGCTGCTTACAAGGGCGACTTTCTCAGAATATATTGTTTCTAGCTTCGTTTTTGAGTTTTTGAGGTGTAGTTCGTTGAAAATAAAGAACATAGTGTAGGTGTGCCTGGAAAAGTTTTGCTAAAAATTCTGACTAAATGACGTTCAATCAATCAGATGTTATAATCTTCAAATTCCCTTGGGAGATAAATTGTCAGGTTCCATTTAAAGAGTGCATTCTGTTTGAATATGTAATTTTACAGTTGAAATGTGACAAACCTTTACGGATAACACAAATGAAATAAAAATAGTAGTTCTCTTGTAAAATCATCTGAGGAAAAGTGCTGGTACATTTAGCAATATATATTTTTGAATAATGAAAATGGAATCCACTTTGTTTTTATTTATTTATTTTGGGTTTTGGGCCATACCCAGTAGGGCTCAGGGGTTATTTCTGGCTCTGCACTCAGGAATTACCCCTGGAAGTGCTGGGTGGGGGGACTATATGGGATGTCAGGGACGCAAGGCAAATGCTCTCCCCACTGTACTGGCTCCTACTTTGTGTTTTTAAATGAATTAACCTCAAATTTATTTTTAATTTTTCTTTCTTTGCCAGCAGATCAACTCTTTGAATCCTCCCTCAATTTGTACCAAGTGCAAGTTGACTGTTTTTCAGGAATACCAAAAAAAAAAAAAAAAAAAAAAAAAAAAAGAAGAGCTGGGAAGAGGGCACTTACCTGACATTTTTGAGGCCCCCTGACTCTGATCCCCATCACTCAGGTTTTCTACCCCACCATAATGGGCTGTAGTCCAATTAAATCACTGCAAATTCTAAGTTCTCCAGCATTGAGTGTAGGGCGTCCATATGTCCCTTCTCCAAAGTCCCCAGTTTCCCTACTGCCTCTCAGCCCGCCTCCTTGACAGGCATTTTTTCTATTTTTGTTTGTTTGTTTGTTTTGTTTTTTGGTTTTGTTTTTTGGGCCACACCTGGCGGTGCTTAAGGGTTATTCCTGGCTATCTGCTCAGAAATAGCTCCTGGCAGGCACTGGGGACCATATGGGACGTGGGGATTCGAACCAACCACCTTAGGTCCTGGATCGGCTGCTTGCAAGGCAAACTATTTTTCTTTTTTCCTCTTCAACACTGTGCTTTACTATTACTGGTAGGGAATTATGCCTGTCACTTTACTTCCTTTTAACTCCCACCCTCCTGAAGTTCCCCTACCTTTGGTCCTTGTAGGGGCCCCTTCTCTGACTTTCTCTTTCCCCTACTGGTAAAATTCCCACTAATCCCTGTTTTTATTGCCTTTGGGCATAAATTTCTCTCCTGTTTCCTTAGATAAGGAAGCCTGTGCCCTTTTTGTTAAGGAGTATAATTCCAATCTCAGTATCCCCAGATTCCTAACCTCCCTCCCCCCTAGTGTTCTTCCATATTTTTATACCTACATTTCAGCCCCTGCCTGTGTACTGGTCCTAGATGTAATCAAGGTTGTAGCCCTAAGTTTCGACCTTTCAACACTTGAGGAGCATTGTGGGCTAGTGGCTGAAATATTGCTTTATGTTAAGGCTTGCTGCTTGTTTTAGGAAGGCACATCTTCCTAAATTTCTCTTTGGGAGGTTTTTTGTTTTGTTTTGTTTTGTTTTGTTTCTGCGTTCAGGGGTTACTCATGGCTCTGTCCTCTGAAATCACTCCCGGCAGGCTAAGCTGGGGACCCATTCTAGGTCGACCACATGCAAGGCAAACATTCTTTCTGCTGTGCTATTGCTCTGGCCCCCTCTTTGGGGAATATCTTATATCCTGCCCTTTTTTTATTCCCTCCAGTTTTAATGTACATTGAGATGAAGGGAATGCATTTTATTTTGCTTGGGACTATGAGGCATGCTTTGCTCAGCTGAGGGTTGGCCACATGTGAGTCAAGTGCTTACCCTTATGTTATGTTTCCAGCCTTGGGAAGGTATTTTTAAAGGATGTGCAGGGAAGGGCACAGTCCCCATGGTGTTGAGACAGCTGGTCCCCCAAAGGCTATGCAAAACTTCTTGAAGTGGTATTTATGCAGTACACTTCTGTTAGGGTTTAAAATTAACTGAGAAAAATCATAAAGACATCTTATTTCTGTTATTTTTGTCCCAAGGAATCTTTATCCATGAGATGAAGAGAGATTTATAAAATAAAGCCAGATTCAATAAAAGAAAGTAGTTGAAAAATATTTTTTTGTAGGATAAAAATTTTACACAATTAAAACTTCATGCATGCAAGGTGTGTTCTAGCACTTACATACATCCCCAGCTTAGAATCAGTGATTGCACAGTGGAGAGGTTATTGTCCCTAGCATTCTGAATGGTCCTCTGAGCACTACCAGGAGTGATTCTCTTTTTTTCTTCTTTCTTTTGTTAGTTTTTGGGCCACACCCGGCAGTGCTTAGGGGTTACTCTGACTCTGTGCACAGAAATTGACCCTGGCAGAGTTGGGGTCCTTATGAAATGCCGGGAATCGAACCACCATTTGTTTTGGGTTGGCTGCATGCAAGGCAGATATCCTACTACTGTGCTATATCTCTGGCTCCTACGAGTAATTCCTGAGTGCAGAGCTAGTAGTAAGCCCTTTAGCATCGCCAGGTGTGGCCCCCAAACAAAAGAAAGAAATTTGGTGGCTGAGCACAGCAGGTAGCACTGTGGGACTCAGGGAACCAACCATATAAGTTGCTGGGAATTGAATTTGTTTGGCTCCACTCTATTTTCTTTATTACTTCTCAGGCTTCCTACACTTGTTAGATTTGGAGAGGACTTTGGCTGTTATTCTGGCCTTGGAGATGGGTACGTCCGCATCATTAGTTATGTTGTTTGGAGGTAGTTACCTTCTTGTCCTTTATAGCTGCAGGCTGACCGCATGAATCAGGTAGATGAAATACTTTACTGTTTTCCAGATTCAAATTACTCTGACCTGGGTACCTTGATTCAGCTCTTGAAATTGTAGGTTAAAATTTTTCTATTGACTTTTCTTATGTGAAAAGAACTATTTTCAAAGAAATATCTTTCTGTTTTGTTTTGGAGGCACTATGCTCAGGGATCTTGCCTGGAGGGGCAGGCTCAGATGTGGGGATTGAATTTATGTTGGCTGCATGCAGGGCAAGCTCATTCCCCGCTGTCCAATCTCTCCAGCCCCTGGAATCAGTATCTTTAAAAGGTGATCAGAAGAGTCACGAAGAGCTAACCGCATGCAGGTGTGCGTAGCGGCAGCCTGAATGGAAGAGACAGTAGGGAAAGGTTAGAAAGAGTATGAAGGGGCCGGAGAGATAGCATGGAGATAAGGTGTTTGCCTTGCAATCAGAAGGTTGGTAGTTCAACCCCATATGGTCCCCTGAGTCTGCCAAGAGTGATTTCTGAGCATAGAGCCAGGAGAAACCCCTGAGCATTGCTAGGTGTGACCCTAAAAAAGAAAAGAAAAGGAAGGAAGGAAGGAAGGAAGGAAGGAAGGAAGGAAGGAAGGAAGGAAGGAAGGAAGGAAGGAAGGAAGGAAGGAAGGAAAAGAAGGAAGGAAGGAAGGAAAAGAAGGAAGGAAGGAAGGAAGGAAGGAAGGAAGGAAGGAAGGAAGGAAAAGAAGGAAGGAAGGAAGGAGCTGTAAATAAAAAATCATGATTTAACCGGGAAAGCCCATGTTTTGCTTCGGGGAGAAACCCCTGAGCATTGCTGGGTGTGACCCTAAAAAAGAAAAGGAAGTAAGAAAGGAAGGAGCTGTAAATAAAAAAATCAATGATTTAACTGGGAAAGCCCATGTTTTGCTTTGGGGAGAAACCCCTGAGCATTGCTGGGTGTGACCCTGAAAAAGAAAAGGAAGGAAGGAAGGAGCTGTAAGGAAGGAAAGAAGGAAGGAAGGAATGAAGGAAGGAAGGGAGGAAGGAAGGAAGGAATAAAGGAAGGAGCTGTAAATAAAAAATCATGATTTAACCGGGAAAGCCCATGTTTTGCTTCGGGGCCATACCAGCAATGTTCAGGGATCACTCCTGGTGGGGCTCAGGGGACATATACTGTGCTGGGCATCCAAATGGGGTCATTACATGCCAGGCCAGTTCCTTTTCTCCTGAACTCTCCACCCTGGGAAACCACACCTTTACCTCTTGAAACCGAGAGAGCCATCACCCTAAATTCTTTATGCCAAAATAGTATTTTCTGTCTTTACCTGCTGAGATGAACTGTTACCTAAGAAAATTAAAAAGATGATGCCAAAGTGATGATAATACAGCGGTAGAGCATTTGCCTTGCACACAGCTGACCCAAGATGGACCTGAATTTGATCCCTGGCATCCCATATGGTCCCTTGAGCCTGCCAGCAGTGACTTCTGAATGCAAAATTAGGAGTAAACCCTGAGTGCTGCTGGGTATGGCTCAAAAAAAAAAAAAAATGAAAAAGAGAAAACTTTGGGGGAAGTGTAGAGAGGTAAGTGAAGGAGCTGGACCACAGGCTTTGCATGCAGGAGGCCTGGGTTCAATCCTTAGTACCATGTGGTCCTTTGAGCACTGCCAGGAACAAATCCCAAGCATAGCAGAGAACACCCCTGATCACACTGGGTGTATACTCATCTCCAAAACACTTGCAAGTTGAACTTACCAGTTTTGAGTAATAACATTCAACATTCTCATTCCATTGGTCACTTCCCAGAAATCCTCTTTGAATGTTGTATGGCTTTAATTTTGCTCAGGCCTGGGGTCTGAGAAATAGCTCAGCTGTAAGGCATTTGTTTCTAGGACAAAAGGGGCTTCAAATCCCAATATCCCCCATGTCTGCCAGAAGCAATTTCTGAGTGCAGAGCCAGGAGTAGCCCTGAGTACCGCTGGGTATGACCCAAACCCCCCCCCCCAATTTTTTTTTTTTTTTTTTTTGCTCAGGCCTTACTCCTTTCTTTGCTCAGGGATCACGCCTGGTTGGAGCTCAGTGTACCATATGAGGTGCTGCAGAATGAACTCATGTTGACAATGTGCAAGGCCAGCACCTTACTATCTACCTAATGAATATTTGAATATTGCAGACTTATTTGTATTACCTAATGATAAGGAATTCACTATGTTTGTTAAGAACATAAAATTAAAAAATTTATTTTTAAAAACGTGACTGCTTGCTTGCTTGCTTGATTCTGGCTTTTGCACTCAGAAATCTGCCCCAGCAGGCTGGGGGACCATATGGAATGCTGGGAATTGAACCCAGTCCCTCCCGGGTCGGTCACATGCATGGCAAACACCCTATTACTTTGCTATCTCTCTGGCCCTAAAATTAGAATTTTTTAAATTTTTATTATTTAGTTTTGTTTTTTGACTACACACATCGGCATTCAGGGATTACTCCTGGCTCTGCACTCAGAAATTGCTCCTGGCAGGATCGGGGTGAGGGAGCATATGGAATATTGGGGATTGATCCCAGGTCCAGGACCTGGGTCAGCCTCATGCAAGGCAAATGCCCTACTGCTGTGCTATTGCTCCATAGAATTTTTTTTAAAGATTCATTATGAAAAATTTATTATGAAAAGTAGGAGTTACTAGAATATATTAAGCATGAGAAGAATACTTTTTCTTTTTTTTTTTTTTATAGGATCAAGTTTATTAGAGCTTTTAGGCTATACTTAACAGAGATGGCATATTTTTTTGAGGGGTGGCTGAGGGCTTTAGACAATGCTTAGAAACTATTTCTGGCTCTGTGTTTGCAGACCATGCAGGGCTGGGGATTGAACTCTGGGCTCCAGACTCTCTTCTCTGACTCTGTGGTCCTTGGAGATACAATTTAAGATTAATATTAGAGTGTGATAATAGCAGAGTAATGTTTATGCTATGACAGTAGATATACAGATTATTTTATTAGAATTAAGTAATCTTTATGCTATGTGACAATTCTACTTTATTAGAATTAAGTTTAATGTTCACAATGTCCTGAAAAACATGTAATTGGGTAATGAAAGAGAAGAGAGGCTGAGAAGCACCCAAGGTCAGGCAGTTGGTAGGGGTCAGACAGGGATCCAGGCTCCTCTTGTTTGGCTACTCAGTGTGACCCCCAGACCTGGAACAGATGGTGAAATCTGAGCACGTGGGGAGATGCGGGGACAGAAGAGATAGGCTGGGTTTGGCTTAGGTACTTGCCTCGCATGCAGCAGCTCATGGTTCTGGTTACAGAATTAGTGGATGGTCCAATCGCCATCCTTTTTCCTCAGTATCTGTAGGAGTGACCTCTGAGCACAGAGCCAGGAGTAAGCCATGTGGGGTGTGCCCCAACCCCTATACCCTACCCCCATGCATGGAAAACTTGAATCCTATCTCCACCCACCTCTTCAGAAGACTATCTTGCCTTTTCTTGAATTAACATCCTGCTTAATTCAGAGGGATAGTGAGGACCATACAGTGCAGGGGGTGGAACCGTGAGCTCCCTCCTGTACTCCCTGAACTGTATCTCCCATCCCAAGTGGCCCTTCCTGAGGCTGGAGCAGCAGTACAGTGGGGAGGGTAATTGCCTTGCATGCAGCCATTCTGGATCCCCTGATCTCACTAGAAGTGACTCCTGAGTGCAGAGCCAGAAGAAACCCCCGAACATTGGCCAGTGTGACCCAAAAACAAAAATCAACCAAAGAAACCATTTAGAGCCTCCTTTTACAGCCTGTACTCAAGAACAGGATCATGACGTGATTATAGTCATGGCTCTCTTTATTCTTTATAGGCATTTCCTTTCCTTCCTTCAGTCATTCCTTCTTATTCTCTTCCTTCCTTCTTTTCCTCCCTTCCTTCCTTCTGGGCTTCCACAGGCAAAGAAACAATAGTTCATCCACTCTCTCTTGCTTGGTATTTTCAGTTCTGTAATTTAGGACCAAGGGTTGGTTATCATTTGATACTATATATTCCCTTGTGGTCTTTTAGGTTATTGGAGGGGGGGCACTTACTCCTGGTTCTGTGCTTAGAGATCACACTTGGCCATGTTTGGGGGACCCTAAGTGGTGCTCAGGATGCAATGTTGGTCTGCAGCGTGCAAGCAAGCACCCTATCTGCTGTCTTCTCTCTCTCTGGTAGCCTCTTACCCTTGTTTCAAATATACTACTAGAGTAAAATGATCCACTATTTATTTTCATTCTAACTGAATTTTGCTGAAGATAAAAGGGTTTATATAGGGCTGGTTGGGTACTTGGGAAAGTTAAATATTTTTTAAAAAGTGGGTTCTGCAAAAATAAAAAAAATAAAAATAAAAAAGAGGGCCAGAGCCATAACACAACTGTAAGGCATTTGCCTTGCACGTGGCCAACATAGGATGGACCCTGGTTCAAATCCTGGCATCCCATATGGTCCCTAGAGCCTGCCAGGAGTGACTTCTGAGAGTAGAGCCAGGAGTAACCCTGAGCGCTGCCTGTTGTGACCCAAAAACAAACAAAACAAACAAACAAACAAACAAAAGAAGTGGGTTCTGGGGAGAAAGGGCCCCTGAAATCATGGTTTGCTGAATCCCCAGGGAAGGTTGTCTGGTCCTGGGAAAGCTCAGAGATAAAACTTGTCAAATAGTAGCTGGGGGCAGGGATGGCCTGTCCTCCTCCAGGAATTTGGGGGGGGGGGAAGATCCTGATCTTTGCCCTTTTTTTTTTTTTATCACTAACTGGGCCTTGAATGTTAAACACACTGATAACCTAAGGGTCTGGGACTCTAACAAAAGGGCATACCTGTGGAGGTCAAGCCTGCTTGCTCAACCCAGAGCCTGCCTGCTACCCAGCTCATGGCTTAATATTTCACTTAACACAGCTTTCCCGAAGTAAAAAAAAAACAACAACAAACAAACTATAAGAGACATTGCATTGTTTTTATATTAACCGTTTTTCATTGTGGCTACTAAAATGTCAGGCAGAAAGACGAAATTCAGTCTAGTGAAAACGTGGACATTTATGTAAAAATACCTGCCTTGGCTTCCCATTTTAGCCAAGTGAAATGAACTGAAATGAAAGATTACTAGTCTCAGCCCAGGCGCTCAGGATCACAATCATGATTCCATATTGTCAGGAAATGTTAAATAATAAATAAATAATAACAGGCCATAAAAGGGAAGCTGGTGAAAGCTATTGAGGTCATCAATCTAGTAACCCAGGGAATTTGCCTTGTGTTTAGTGGTTCCAAGTTAGCTTCTTACCTTTACCTACCCCCTCCCCAGATGATTTTGTTTGTTTGTTTTTTGGGTCACACCCTGCAGTACTCAGGGGTTCCTCCTGGCTCCACGCTCAGAAATCACTCCTGGCAGGCTTGGGGGACCATAAGGGATGGCAGGATTTGAACCACCGTCCTTCTGCATGCAAGGCAAAACGCCTTACCTTCATTCTATCTCTCCGGCTCTCCCCCAGATGATTTTTGTGGGGGTCATTAATACTTCCAAAAGTTCCCCTGTGGCAGGAGTAGCATCACCTCCCTGCAAACTCCAGAAAAGCAAGAATCATCAGGCAGTGGGAGTGGACTGGGCTGGCCTCTATGTTTCCTCCAACTTGGTTGTTGAACCCAGAATACCCTCCCACCCCGGTTTGGCTTGCATTTACCCGGACCACACCTGGGAACAGCATCAGCCCCCCAGTGCCCGGGGCCTCCCCGCACCAGATCCTGTTGCACAAAGTTATGCACCGAGCCCCAGGCCGGACGGCACCCCTCAGCCCCGAGTCAGGAACAAGTTTTAGGAGGAGTGGGGGCCCGTCCACAGGCCCAGGGAACAGCGACCTGCGGCCGCCCAGGTAGACAGGCGGCCACGTGACTCGCGAGCCGCGGCCGGCTGGGGGGCGGCCATGTTTGAGACGGGCACCTCACCTCCTGCCCCCGCGGGCGCCCGGGTGAAGGTAAAGTGCCGCTACCCGCACTCAAGATGGCCCCTGGGCCCGCCGCTCCCGGGGCCGCTGGCTCGGGGCGGAGCGCCCGCCCCCTCGGGGGCGCGGCCAATCAGCGCGCGGGACCGCTGGGCGGGGCCCGCCCGCGCGGGGTGTGTGAGGACGCGCTCGGGGCCGGGGCAGACAGGCGGCGCGGCCGTGACTGGTCCTGCCTGCTGCTGCCGCCGCTGGCCGTGCGGACGCCGAGCATCGTGCACGGGCCGGGCAGGTGAAGCCATGACGTCGGTCAGGTAATGGGGGATCCGGAGCCGGCTGTCTCGTCCGTCCTCGCCCCTGGTCTTGCAGCTTCTGTCGTGCACCCCCGCGCCCCTCTGGTGCACCTTTCCTTTGCACTTTGCATTTGCTTGTTCTTGCTACCCTCTGAAGTTTTGGGGTTTTTTTTGGGGGGGTGGGGGGGAGTCCGTTCTGACCCTCATCCAGACCTAGTTAGTGGTGCATGCAGTGCTTCTCTTGAGGGTGGGGGCTGGGGTTGCCGGAGCTCTCTTTTTTTCCTCCTAGGGTGACCCAGGGCCCCGGGGAGCGTGGTGTGCCCAGTACGTGTGTGTGTGTGTGTGTGTGTGTGTGTGTGTGTGTGTGTCCGTCCGTCCCTACCAGCGTGTCATGCCTTTCACAGAACTTACCTGGTGGTGGCCGTGAGCAGACCCGTTTGCAAAGCGTACCCCTTCTCTGGTCTAGGTAGATTGGTCCTGAGTTGTGAAATAGCGCCAGCAGCTGTGGGCTAAGGGCATGAGCGAGCCCTTTGCTGCCCAGACGTACCATCTGTTTACTTGCTGTTTGTGGGAGCCTGAGTCCAGGGAGACTCGAGGAGGAGGAGATATACATAGTTAAGCAAAGAGCTAGGGGCTTCCCTCAGCGTCCAGGGGCGGCCGAAAAACGGGCCCGTCCACTCGGCCAGTTTTCCCTTGATCGAATGTTTGACTTCGGGTTCTGACTTGCCTCTTAAAGTGGCTTGGCCTGAATGAGCTGTCCCTGAGAATCGTTTCTATGCAAATGAAAGGAATAAGTTCTGTTTGGGGTCCTTAGTTTCTCAAAGCACAATGATTGAACAGGTTCTTGTTTGGCTCTGCACCCAGGAATTACCCTTTGGTGGTGCGGGGGAGTTGGGGGGCACCATATGGGATGCTGGGGATCAACAAACCAGAGTTGGCCATGTGCACAGTAAATTCCCTACCGCTGTGTTATTGCTTTGGCCCCTATAAAGGTAATTTTGGCTGCATAGTGAGAAAACCAAGCCCTCAGGTAAGATAAAGTAAATTGCAATTGTGCTCATTTGGATGCAGTTTGTCTTCAGTTGCATAACTCTAGACTGACACCAACTAAGAGTAATTAGCTCATCATGCAGCAGGAGAAATTCAGGTGTTGAACCTTGAGGCAAACCTAGGAAGGGCTCATAAGATTCAGACATTTTAATTTTAATTTTTAATTAAATTTAATTTTTAGGGCGCCTTGAGATATTTTCTTTGCATGCATCAAATCCCGGGTCCATTTCCAGCCAACTCCATTTGGTCCCCTGGGCACCACCAGGAGAGATCCCTGATCTCTGTCCAATGTGGCCCAAAACAAAATAAATTCTTTGGTTTGGTTTTTGGGTCAATCCCATGGGACTCTGTGATGATTGGGGTGAAGCTGAGGTGTGTCCCATGCCAACACATCTTTGGTATGATCTGTTCTTTCTCTCCTGCCCCAGGTCTGTTTTTCCAAGCTAACAATTTACCATGAATTAGGGTTTTACTATTACACTAGTTAATCCCCCTCCTACTTCCACTTTCATCAGCACAGCCTGCTGTTAATTAGGTGTGTGGGCCAAATTCTTTCTATGTTATGTTAAGAAACAGTTCTTGAAAAAAAAAAAAAAAACAGTTCTTGGGGGCTGGTAGTAGTACAACAGGGAGGTCTTTTGTCTTGCACAAGCCAACCCAAGTTCAATCCCGGGAATCTCACAGGGTCCTCTGAGCCCTCCAGGAGTAATTTGGTTTGTTTCAAAAGCAAAAACAAACAAACAAACAAAAATCATTTCCTGGTGCAGATTCAGGGATATGCCTTGTATCCTGCACCTCCCTGAGCATTCCTTGGGGTCACTCCTGAGCACAGAACCAGAAATAGCTCTTTGTGACACTGTGTATGACACCCCCTTTCTGCCCAAGAAAAGAAAGCAGCATTTCTCTGTCTGTTTTTGGGCCACACCAGCCATGCTCTGCATTCAGGAATGCTCCTGGTGGTGCTGGGAGGCCCTCTGGGGTGCTGGGATTGAACCCAATTCAGATACATGCAAGGCAAGCACCCATCCCTACTATATTATTACTCCTGCCACAGGAATCAGCTTTTTATTTATTAGACCTTTTTTTGGGGGGGAGTGGGCACACCTGGCGATGCTCAGGGGTTACTCCTGGCTATTCAGAAATAGGTCCTGGCAGGCACGGGGGACCATATGGAACGCCGGGATTCGAACCAACCACCTTAGGTCCTGGATCAGCTGCTTGCCGGCCTCCAGACATTTTTTTTTTTTTAAATAAGTCTTATAGGGGCTCACTTTTTTAAATTACAAATTGGTTTTGTTGGGGCCGAAAAGATGCATGGAGGTGGTGCGTTTGCCTTGCATGCAAAAGCATGGTGGTTCGAATCTCGGCATCCCATATGGCCCCCCGTGCCTGCCAGGAGCGATTTCTGAGCATAGAGCCAGGAGTAACCCCTGAGTACTGCCGGGTGTGTCCCAAAAACCACACACACAAAAAAGTTGGTTTTGTTGTTTTTGGATCACACTTGTTGGGACACACAAGGCAAACCATCAAACTTGCTCCTGCTCTCTGTGGGCTCACTTTTAATCAACTATGGTTTTCCTACTGACCTAAGGCTTTTCCAGCTTAGTAAATGACAGCAGAATTTACATCTTTTAATGTAGATTTTCAGGACTGGTTGTCTTCAAAGTACTAATTTTAAAGGATGATACCAGATTAACTTGATTGTTTGGAAAGGATAAATAGCTGCTAGGAAAAGTTACGTTTACTCTATTCCTCCACTTTTGCGTGTCGAAGTTACTAGAACCATACAGATGGGACACTTGTTTTGCATGTGACAAAGCCTGGTTTGATTCCTGAGCCCTGGCAGGAGTGATTCCTGACTGAGCACAGAACCAGGGGTATTTGCTCCTTTCACTGTCACCAGGTATTTTATAGTCTCTCTCTTTCCTATCAGGTAATTTAGTCTCTTTCTCATATTAATGTTCATGAGGATTAATGCAAAGCAAAGATATTATAGATATTTGCCATAAGACTTGACAACTTTTGTCCACATTTTCCAGGAAACTGAAATTGCATCTTGTGTCTATGAGAACTCTGTGCCCCTTGGGATGACTATTATTTAATGTAATCAGAACATTCCTTTAGTTCTCACTCCATTCTGTGCCTGGTCATCTTTGGCCAGGAGAGTGAGCCAGGTCACAAGTTATCAACATCTGATTTCATGTCCAGTGTTTTTAACATGACACTTAAATTGTTGCTAAATATAGTAACCCATGGCTCTTTATGCAGTGACTCCCAAAGGATGTTAGATTGGAACCCAATTAGGACCTTTGATCAGCTTACCTGAGTTTTGAGGGTCTGTTTCTAACTCATTGATCTTTATTTTTTCCTCTCTTTTTCTTCCAGATATTTTTTTTAGTGACATATTGTCTGATGAAGTTGTTAAAATGTATTTCACAGACTTGTTGGGTAGGCTAACATTGTAGCCCCATTATATTGAAGCTTTGAAACATTAGAGATTCCTAAATAATTGAATGAGAAAGAGGAATAAGGAGAATGAGTGAGTAAGTTAAAGTTTCCTAGCCACAGACATCTTGTGCTCAGGGCTGACTCCTGGCTCTGCACACAGAGATTACTCCTGACAGTTGCTTAGAGGCGACAATATAGGATGTAAGGGATCAAACCCAGGCCAGCTACATGCAAGGTAAGCATGCCTTTCTCTTCAGCCCCCCTCCCCCAATAATATTTAAAGATCTTTGAATGAAATTGGCTGGGGATAACTGTCTTGGTAACTTTTATTGTTGCTCTTTATTTGTGAATCTATATCTATAGCCGCTAAAACCAGTTACCTTGGAAGAATAATATTTCCTTTTGTTCTGGTTAACAGATTCCAGCTTATCTTCCTTTGGGAAAGAATTTAGAATGTTGTAGTTGAGGTAACATGGTTGCACTAGCCATTCTGCTTATGATAAACAAAGTTACTTTCCTTCCAGCACCTGCAGAGTGACCAAACCTCCCCTTCCTCAATCCCTTCTCAGTCCCATTTGTCCTGAGGTCACTGGAATTCACTCCTTCCTATCCCCCAACCCACCCCAAACTTGGTGACCTCAGTTCTGTATTCAAAGACCAAGGATGTATTGTCATTAGTTACCATCTAAGGGAGACTGTTTTTTTTTTTTTTTGGTTTGTTTTTTTTGGCCACACCCATTTGATGCTCAGGGGTTACTCCTGGCTAAGGGCTCAGAAATCGCCCCTGGCTTGGGGGGACCGCGGTCCTTCCTTGGCTAGCGCTTGCAAGGCAGACACCTTACCTCTAACGTCACCTCGCCGGCCCCAAGACTTTTTTTTTTTAATTTTATTTTTTTGTGGGGAATAGGAAGGGGGTACCTGGTAGTACTCAGGGCTTATTCTTGGCTCAGAGCTCAGAGATCTCTCCTGGCCAGCTCAGGGGATGATGTGGTTCTAGGCTGCCTGCTCTTGGGGAAACACCCTCCCTGAAGTGCTGTTGCTCCAGCCCCATCTCTAACACAGGAACTTCACTCAGCATGTCTTGGCTAGTGAGTGCTTCACACTGGTGTCAGGAACCACTAAGGCACTGGCTCGAAGGTTACTAGGGCCACACCCAGACTGCTGAAAGGGAAGTACCAGGCTGCACCCTGTGTGGTACTCTTGGACAGGTGCTCCAGTTGCCTCCTGCATTGTCTTTTTTTTTTTTTTTTTTAAGCAGGCCTAGTAGGAAAAGTTGAGAGTTCAGTTAAAATTTAGATGGGAGAGGGAAGGGCTGGAGCCATAGCATAGTGGGGAGCATGTCTGCTTTGCACGTGGCAACCCGGGTTCGATGTATGGCATCCTGTATGTTCCCAGAGCCTGCCTGGAGTAACCTCTGAGTGCTGCTGGGAGTGGCCCAACAAAATAAAAACTCATGCGGGAGAGAAAATTGTAGACTTCGGACTCACTGGGAAAATGTGTTTGTTTGTTTCTTTTTTAATTTATTTTTCTTCCTTTATTCTGAATCTTGAGGACTAAAGTGAAATTAGGTGACACTAGAGCTTAAACTAGAATTTCAGTTTTGTGATTTCTGCTTTATGCACTATGTACCAAACAACCTCTGTTTCCAAATACCCCCTGTGACTTTTGCCTTGTTTTCTCAGCATCACTGTCTAGTCTGGTTTGGGGCATTGCCTTCTACTGGGATTGTTGCCAGGCCAGACCTCGGGAATGTGGTGGGCAGACTGGGCGAGTGTTGGCTGTTGAACTGAGGAGCCCTATTTTTCAGGGCAGATTTGGTCTCAAGACTATTCTGGGACCCGCCATCACAGTGGCCTCCATCATGATTCTAGAACCATTTCTGTGGGTGGGGTGACTCTGGAAAATTTGTGGGATTTCGGGATATTTTTCTCTCTTAACACTCAGGACTTTTTGAGGTACATCCAGCAGGACCTGCCAAGCCACTCAGAGGGAGAACATTCAGAGGGAGACAGAAAGCTGGCCAAGGTTGAAACTGCCTTTTCTTTGTGGAGTTATCATAAATGAAGCAAAATTTCAAGCCCCATTTCAGGACCTTGTGCCTTGCCCAAAAAAATGATCAATTCCAGCTCACTGCATTTGCTCGGGACTCTGGGATTCCTTAGCAAGGCCTATGAGCATCTCTTTAGAAGAAGAAGGAAATTTGTTTGATGAGACGTTTCAAGCTGTTAATGCTTATATTTATAAATAGGTCATCTTTGTTTGAAAAAAATGTTTGGGAACTCCATATCTTCCCAGTCACAGTATTGCTACATTAAGCAGAACTGTCAAAAGATAAAGGGGGGAGTCAAGTGATGAGTCTGGTGTTAACTCTTTTCTGTCATGTTAGCTAGAAATCTTGGCTCTTTACCTCGTCATATCAACTTGGGTTCAAATGACTCGTTTAATAAATGGTTGTAACAAAGCATTAAGTATTTTCAAATAGCAAAGCTGACATAACTAGAACACCACTCGTTGGTTTGCGCAAGGCATTGCTGGATCACTCCTGTAGTTCTGGTATAATTTCTACAATTCTGCTGTCATTCTAAAAAGTTCCCCATGTAGACAGTAAATTGTCTGGTCACCTACTTGTATGCTATAATAATTTGGGGGAGGGGATATTTTATTACTGAGATGGAATTCATGCATTGTGAGGATTTAAAGGCATAACAGCACATATTATAATGTTTGATAAACTCTAAGTTACTGTCTTAGTCCTTGTTATATCACATGTGCTCTTGAAAGTGGAATTTAAAAATGATTTTTATCTAATTTCAGGGGAACTTACCATTTAATGGCAGAGGGAGTTATCTCAGAAGTGTTTTACAAGAGAGGGGACTAGAGACCTAGTAAGTAGTTGGGGAGATGTTAGCTGTACAGGAGAGAAGGTGAAATGCCAATGTATTTGTGGGTTTTTTTTTTTGTTTTGTTTTGTTTTTGGTGGGGGTTTTGGGCCACACCCAGCAGCACTTAAGGGTTATTGCTGGCTCTGGGCTCAGAAATAGCCAGCTCCTGCCCCCTGCCCCAAGAATCTATTATAAAGAGGCCAGGGTTGGCCTAGCCTAGACTAAAGGACATAAATGTTTCCATTTTCAGTTCACAGAAATATGCCAATACTATTTTATTTTGTTTGTTTGTTTCTGGGCCACACCCAGGGGTGCTCGGGTTACTACTGGCTCTGCACTCAGAAATCACTCTTGGCAGGCTCAGGGGACCATATGAGATGCCAGGATTTGAACTCTGGTTAGCTACAGTCAAGACAAACATCCTACCACTGCTATAGCTCCAGCCCCAGCAAACACTATTTTATATATAGAAAAACCAAAAGTCTTCCGATTACTTACGACAACAGATGTATTTGTGTCAGCATCACCTACATGTCAAAATACAAAAGCTGCTGCCCCAGAAAGTTCTTTCTCATCTCTTGTCCTCCCTCCCTGCATCCATCCGTAGAATCATTCTAAAGCTTCATGTAAATGGAATGATAGCGAAAATACTGTTTCTGCCTGGTTACCTCTATTCAGCAGTCACTTTTTCCATACCTATTAGAGAATTGCTCGGTCATCCTCCATTACTTGGAAATTGTTCTGTTGATGGACTTGGGGTTGTTGCTTAAGTGTTGTTGTTGGGTTGTTTGTGTTTGTGTTGTGGGATTAAAAGCACAAATGTTCTTGTCTAAGGCTTTGTGTAGCCTGGGATAAATACATCAGGAACTGCTGTGCCCAATTTTATGTTTATTTAACTTTAGAAATCCCCCAGACTTTTATATTTAGTTTG
Organism: Suncus etruscus; assembly: GCF_024139225.1. NCBI lineage: Eukaryota > Metazoa > Chordata > Mammalia > Eulipotyphla > Soricidae > Suncus > Suncus etruscus. The sequence continues at coordinate 50,974,426 of NC_064862.1, read as the reverse complement.
TCTATTTGGCTTTAGAAATTTCCAACTATTTATAAAATGAGAAAATGAACACACTTTATATCCCTATCTTCCTATCAATAGGATTATTTTGTTTGGGGAGCCTTTAGAGGTGACCTTCTTAGGGCCCATGGATGTGCTTAGGACCACATCTGGCAATCCTGGGAAATTGTGCAGTGGTGTCAGTGTTGGGATGGAATTGAGGGCCTCATGCCTGCAACATATGTGCCAGCCCTGGAGAACTCTCCTCACTTTCACCCAGCAGTGTTTGGAGACTTCTAGTTATTTCACATTCTTTTTGTTTGCTTCTTATTTATTTGGGGGTGCCACAAAACCCTGTTTTGTGCTCAGGGTTACTCCTGGCTCTGCACTCAGGAATCACTCCTGACTGGGGGGTAGGGGGACGACTACATGCGATGCCGGGAATCAAACCTGTACATATAAGCCAAGCTCCCTCCCTGCTGTACTGTCTCTTGGCTCCTAATTCTCAACAATGATGAAGACATATTTTCATTTTGCCCTTTTGGTGGGTGTGCAGTTAGATTTCATTGTGGTTTAGTTGTTCATCTCCTTAATGGTAAATGATGTGATAATAGTCCATTTACTTATTTTGGTTTTTTTTTTCGGAAGGAATTGTTCTCTTGCAACTTTTTAAATCTTCCCTGTGTTTTGACTGCATTGTCTTTTCTGATTTGTAGGAATTCTTTTTATATATTGTAATTTGATTTATTTGTTCAGTTTTAAGACACATCACATACATATACTCATACAGTTATATAAAAGTATCTGCTCTGGATTGGAGACTTTTATTTTCTTTGCAGTGTTTTTTGGAGCATATGTTGGATTGGGGGGGTGTGAGGGTCAGAAATTTTTTTTTATTTTTTTACTCCTTTATGCAGTGTTGTACTCCTAGAAATCTTTTCTTTCCCTTTATCTTTTTTAGAAGATTAATCATTTCATAACTTTTGTTTGTTTTATTTTGGGGCAACATGCAGTAATGCTCAGACCTTATTACTTCTGATTGAGCTCAGAAATCACTCCTGGTGATGCTTCGGGAACCATATGGGATGCTAGAGGTTAAACTCAGGTTAGCTGCATGCATGGCAAATGTCCTACCCTTATTTATTTTCTATTTTGGGGGGGGGGTGTTGCCATACATGACTGTGCTCATTAGGGGCTTACTCCTGGCTCTGTGCTCACAGATCAGTCCTGGCAGGACTTGGGGGGGATTGGATTGTCTGGGGTGCTGGGATTGAGTCTGTGTTGGCCTTGTGTACAGCAAGTGCCTTCTCCTCTATCTTGTGCAACTACCATCTAATTCTCAGTATTTTATCACCTCATTCAAGACTTCAGGTTAGAAAAAAAAATAAAAAAAGACTTCAGGCTTTACACCTGGGAATTCAGGATTCTTTCTTTCTCTGGCACCTATGGGAGTGACTAAAAACAAAAACAAAACAAACAAAAAAGAAATCAATAACTGTAAAGGAGAAAAGTACTCTGTGTCCCCCTCTTCATTCTTACTAATCTACTTTCAATTTCTGTGAATTTGCTGTATTCTGCACATTGTACAAAGGAAATCATGCCATTTGGGTCATACCTGATGATGCTTAGCTGTCATTCCTGGCTCTGCTCTCAGGGATCACCCCTGGCAGGGCACAGCAACCATATTATATATCAGGGATCGAACCCTGGTATGTAAGGCAAGTGCCCTTCCTTTTCACCTTACCATTTGCTCTGGTTCTGAAGATCTTTTTTACCCACTGAGCTGTAGTATTTTCAAGTGCCATCAATCATACTTCATTCGTATGGCTTGATTATTGTTACATTGTAATCACACATAGGCCACATTTTGTACTACCTTCATCCATTGAAATTTCCTTTTATTTCTACTGTTATTTTCTTTTTTATTATTATGAATTAAACATTAAATGTTCACATGCAAGGTTTTGTGAAGTTAGGATGTTTTCATTTTTCCGGGGAACACTCAATAGAGTCTTGTAATTTTGTGTGCTTTCTTCTAAGCTGTTTTCTTAGATGCAGCATCATTGCCATTCCCAGGAGCAAAAGAAGAGATTGTTATTTCTCTACATACTTGAAATACTTGTTATTGTCTAGGAAGCTCTCGGACTTCCTGAACCATAATATAGCCTTTACACTCATCCTGGCACCTCTGCCCAGTCTTGGCTTCTCTTTGCGGAGCTCAGTCTTACATAGATGGTTGCTTGGGACTTTTCAGGGATTTATTTATTTATTTGGAGTTGGGGGCCACACCTAGTGATGCTTAGGGGTTTATTCTTGACTCCACACTCAGGAATTACTCCTGGTGGTGCTCAGATGGTGCTCAGGGGACCCTATGGGATGCTGCTGGGCCCGGGACCAAACCTGAGTTCTTTGCTTTCAAGGCAAATACCCTCCCTACTGTACTATCACTTTCACTCCCTTTTCAGATATTTCTTAGGCATGTACCAAGCAAGCCCTCGGCACATGTATATGACTTCCTAGAGCTGCTTTTCTCAGCCAGGGCCCACATGGCCCTGTGTGGGCCCCAGTATAGTCCAAGGGGAGCAGCAGTGAAATTAGTGTGAATGGGTCTGTGCAGGAGGATTGAGTCCAAAGGTATGAGTAAAGGTACTAGAAAGAAAGAAACCAGGTCAGAGCAGACCAAAGTTAAAATAAAGGTGGAGAAACAGTGTTTCACTCTGAATGAGAGTACTCATAGACCCCTGCACAACTGCCTTTTTTTAAGTGGAGAAAGAGACAGACAGATGTGTATCCCAGTGCAACTGGGAAGGGTCTGGTAGGCCTTGTGCCACTCTCTTTGGTAAACACTGTTTTAGATGGCCAGGATGGGGCCAGAGAGGAAGCTCGGATTAGAGTGGACCCAGGTTTGATCCCTGGCACTGTTGGATGTGGCCTGTCTTCCTCCCCACCAAAAATATTTTGAGGATCTGCAGAATGTTCTAGAATTCTTTATGAAATAAAGAATTCCCACTTCCACCATTGATTTTTCTGTTGGCTTTTTGGTCTCCATGGCTTTAGACCACAGAGGGATGAAACAGTGCAAGTGATATATTTTTTTGTTTGTTTGGGGTTTATTCAGGGATCACTCTTTGGGGGGTCTTGGGGGGTGTTGGGGATTGAACCCTTGTCAGTCATGTATGAAGTAGGTGGCTTCCCTACTGTCCAAGTCCTCAGGCATGCATCTCAATGATTTTTTTTTGTTGTTGTTGTTATTTATTTGTTTTGTTTGGGGGTCATACCTAGTGATGATAAAGGGCTTATTTCTGCTCTGTGCTCAGAAATCACTCTGGCAGTACTCAGGGAACCATATGGAATGCTAGGGATTGATCTCCAGTCAGTCATTTGCAAGGCAAATGCTTTACCTGTTGTTCTCTCTCTCCAACCTCCCTAACTGCTTTTTATTTTTAAGATTATTTTTTATTTGTACTTTTCTTTTATTATTTTTTAAAAATAATATATTCAAACACTGTGATTACAAATATGATTGTAGTTGGGTTTCAGTCATCAAAAGAACACCCCCCTTCACCAATGCAACATTCCCATCACCAATGCCCCATCTCCCCCTCGCCCCCCATTTGAGACAGGCTTAACTGCTTTGTAAACAGCCACCATACACCTTTAATTTTTTCTTTCTTTTTGAAATACTTAAAGACTGGGGATTAGCTCAGTGGCAAACCACAGACCAAGGTACGTTGTTAGGTCCTGGGCATGATGCCTGGCTCTGCACACTAAAGAACTGACTTAACTTTTAGGGCCAGGGATGTGTCTGGGACATATCAGTTCTTGTTATTTTGCTTTGTGGGTCACCTCTGGTGGTGATCAAGGCTTACTCCTGGCTCTGTTTAGGGGTGCAGGAGACCAAACCTGGGTCGGCTGTGTACACACCAAATACTATACAATCTCTCCAGTTCTAAGTTTAAGTTTCTCTTGTGATCTTATTTTCTTATGGTTTTTCAGCTACACCCTGTGACGCTTAGGGGCCACTCCTGGCTATGCACTCAGAAATCGCTCCCTGGGGCCGGGGAGATAGCATGGAGGTAAGGCATTTGCCTTGCATGCAGAAGGACGGTTGGTTCGAATTCTGGCATCCCGTATGGTTCCCCAAGCCTGCAGGAGCAATTTCTGAGCGTAGAGCCAGGAGGAACCCCTGAGCGCTGCCAGGTGTGACCCAAAAACCAAAAACCAAAAAAAAAAAAAAGAAAAAAAAGAAAAAAAAAAAAGAAATCACTCCTGGCTTGGGGGACCATATGGGATGCTGGGGGATCGAACCGCAGTCTGTCCTAGGCTAGCACATGCAAGGCAGACACCTTACAGCCTGTGCCATCACTCCGGCCCCAAATTCACATATCTTATATTTATTAGTATCCTTTGCTCGAATTCCGACCTCCTTTTATTCTAGGAAGTAGTAATTTTCATTTTTTATTGGCCACAACCTATCTTAATATTCTGTCTTTTCACTTTGGGGGTAAAAACTTTGAAGCCAAGACTTTCCTCTAAATCTCTGCCAGCATAACAGAAGCAGAAACTTTTGATCCTAAGAACCTGGAATTGCAGAGACATGCTTAACACATGGTTATGAATACAAATAAATTGTTTTGTTTTGTTTTTTTTGGGCCACACCTGGTGACGCTCAGGGGTTACTCCTTGCTATGCACTTAGCAATTGCCTCTGGCTTAGTGGACCATATGGGACGCCAGGGGATCAAACCACCATCTGTCCTAGGTTAGCACATGCAAGCACATGCTCCGGCACCTGAAATTTTTTTTACCCCCCCCCCCCCAGTTGATTGCAATCAGTTGGTTGATAGGAAACAACTCCTAAAATTTATTTTAAAAGCCTTTGAAAGAAGTGTTTGTCACCCTGAGTTTGTAGTGGGCCACCAATGGAAGTTGTGTGAATAAGGAGCCACTGGTTTATCTGGGGGGAAAGAAAAGAGATCAGAAAGGAGCCAGGTTGGAAAAAAGGTTGAGATTAGTTCCTTTAAAGAATAAAACCTAGGGGCCCAGAGTAATAGTACAGTGGTGATGGCATTTGCCTTTCATGTGGCTGACCTGGGTTTGATCCCCAGCACCTCATATGATCTCCTGAGCACTACCAGGAATGACCCCTAAGTGCAGAGCAGGGAGACCTCTGAACATCATTGGATGTGGCCCAAAATATAAAAAAAGAAAAAAATTAAACCTAGGAACTTGGGGTAAGGCACTACATATAATTTCCTGAGCCCAGTCCATGTGATATCCAGGTATGGACCAAAAAGCCATAAATAAATGAACAACTAGAAAAAAGATTTGGGGAGGCAGGAACATGTAGCAGAACACCTGTGTGAACTGAGCTTCCTCCAAACAAATGTTGGAGCTGGGCGAGGGTCAGTTGCTGCAGTAGAAGGCAGGCAGACAGAGTCCCTAAAGAAGGTGACATTGGAGCAATTTTTAAAAGATAAGGTCTCCCGCAGTCATTTTCAGGAACTAGCAAGGATTTGGGATTTGAACATTTTATGCTTGCATTTAAGTGGTAAAAGAGTCAGACACACATTCTCTCTCTCTCTCTCTCTCTCTCTCTCTCTCTCTCTCTCTCTCTCTCTCTCTCTCTCTCTCTCTCTCTCTCTCCCCCTCCCTCCCTCCCTCTCTCTCTCTCCCTCCTTCCCTCTCTCTCTCTCTCTCCCACCCTCCCTCCCTCCTTCCCCCCCATTCTAACTGTTCTGAAGTGAAGGTACATTTCTCCATGGGCTGTATCTTGCAGACACTGCGAGAGATCAAAGCAGACCTTACATAATTGATGGCATTTTAGATGTGATCAAAGACAGCAGGTGTGCATTCACACTCAGACTTTTCTCTCTGTTTCAAAGGTAAAGTTTTTATTCTATTTATCTTGGAAACTCAGCTGAATTCAAAAATCATCACCAATGTAAGGAAAAGGATGTGACAATGGTGATACTGTAGGGGATGATTGTGGTGCAATTAATGAGCTGTGGTGTTTGTGCAGTCTCTTGACAGGCAGGCTGTGCACTGGAGATGCTTGTTGAGTTTGTGGACACTGAACCTTGAAATGCTTGTCTTTAAGGATGTGGAAGGTGTGGTAGGACACTGAGGAAGGGGTGGACTAATGGGTACCAGAATGAATTGTAAAATTTTCTCAGGCCTGATTGCTATGGCAACTACTTCCAGTATTTGTTGAATAGAAGTGGCAAGAGGGGACAACTGTAAATAATGTTGGTGAAGTCAGATCCCAAGATGTAGAACTGGGAAGTCTGAGTCACTAGTGAGAGTCACTCCCGGGTTTGTGGAGTACTCACCAGTTACTTTTGGAGAGTAATTCACATTATTGTAGGTGAGAAATGAATATTTATATTAAGGAAGTATAGGATGTGGAATGTCAGTCAATCAGGGGGTTGTGAGAGGGGATTAAAACAGGGTATGTGCTTCTGTTTTTAGAGAAGAAGGTAAGGAAAAGCAGGGTGTGTGCTCTGAGTGTTAAATAAGGGTGTACCGTATTTTCCTGCGTATAAGACGACTTTTGAAATGAAAAAAAGTCAACTGAAAATCAGGGGTCGTCTTATACGCCGAGTATATCCCGAAAAACGTTTCAATATGCCGCTAAACGAAAATCGTTTGGATATTGCCACGAAAAGAATTTCCCAACTCGGGCCCGGAGAGATAGCACAGCGGCGTTTGCCTTGCAAGCAGCCGATCCAGGACCAAAGGTGGTTGGTTCGAATCCCGGTGTCCCACATAGTCCCCCGTGCCTGCCTGACCTATTTCTGAGCAGACAGCCAGGAGTAACCCCTGAGCACCGCCGGGTGTGACCCAAAAACCAAAAAAAAAAAAAAAAAAAAAAAAGAATTTCCCAACTCGATCCTGCACCAATCACTGCAAGGCTGCTCGGACCGCCTCTCTAACTCAGCCAATCCAAGCAGGCTTTTTATGCATGCAAATTAGACAATGTTCTGGACCTGAATCTACACTGTAAAAAGCCTGCTCAGAGTCAGAGAGGAAGTCTAAAATTAGGAGTTCGTCTTATGTTTGTTAAACAAGAATTGAGATGGTTAGTTAAGCACAAAAAAATAGAGAAGGGCTAGATAAATCATGCTAGACTGTCTTCTGCTAGAGAACACCAGATCATACAGCAAAGTGTTAAAAGTGACTGTTATTTTGATAAATGCAGTAAAGCTGGGATGAACATTTTAATCTAGATTATATTAGATGTAGAGCAGGGTGGCCTTTCCCAGGATACATCTGGTTATAGATTTCAACTGCAGTCTTCAGGCTAATCTTTAAACAACCCAGAGGTCCTGGAGAAAGTAAAAAGTTCTTTTTCCTTTATCTTCTCTTTGGTGGCTGTCCTCTACAGGCATTGCCCTAGAGTCCTTTGGGCTTTCACAAGCTTTTCACAAGTCATTACTAGGGCAGATTACAAGTCCTTGTTAAGGTGTCAGGAAGCATGCCCTAGTATCAAGTCATTGCCAGGATGGTGCAAAGCTTGCCCCTGGTTCCCTTGTCACCACCAGTGAAACCTACCTTGGTTTTGTTGACATTTAGGGGTGGGCTATATGGTCAACTCAGAGCAACTGAAGCTAAATTCAAGGCAGTATGACAAATGTTAAAAGCCCATCTGCAACATAAAAATTTAGGAGTTCCTATCTCTAATAGATAGGAACTCATCTTTTTCATAAGATTTCCCCCGTTTTACTAGGTCTATGCCAAAAGGATATTGCCACAAGGTAATATTAGTGTGCTAGGAGACTATGGCTAAGTCTGATTCATAGGTATAGAAACAACAGTGTTCCCCAGTAAATATATAAAGAAACATATGTATCCCCCTTATGTCTGTTGAATTAAGTCCAAGGCAATAACATTATACCCCAATAAATACATATAGAGAAATGTATATCCCCCCGTTTGTCTGCTGAGTCAAGTCCAAAGTAATAACACTTCCCTAAGAAATATATGTAGAGAAATATATATATATCCCCTTTTATCAAGTTCAAAGTAATAACATTGTTCCTGAAGAAATACATATATCGGACCCGGAGAGATAGCACAGCGGCGTTTGCCTTGCAAGCTGCCAATCCAGGACCAAAGGTGGTTGGTTCGAATCCCGGTGTCCCATATGGTCCCCCGTGCCTGCCAGGAGCTATTTCTGAACAGCCAGGAGTAACCCCTGAGCATCACCGGGTGTGGCCCAAAAACCAAAAAAAAAAAAAAAAAAAAAAAGAAATACACATATCCCCCTAAGTTGAGAGCAAGTTCAAAGTAAGATGATTCGAGAGGACTACTTCAGCTAACGAGGTAATCTGTTGGCTGAGAGTAGTTTATGGAGCCAATGGAAGTGTCAATGATTTCCTGCAGCTGCTGTGAAATCACAGGCTAAAATCAGTCCTGAGACAGGACCCATTTGAAAAGCTGGTTCTGGTCATGAGCAGCAATCCACAGTGATGAGAGGTGAAAAGGCTTGGTGTAGGAGTGTGATAGTGTTACAAGGCACAGGGGTGTTGAGCTATGGGGGTAAAGGGGTTTAGTAGGGAGAGCAAAAATTATGGGATAAGTGAGCATAGGAAAACAATAGAAAGGTTTTTGCTAATTGCAGGGGATGGGGAAAGGTAGAAGAGTTATGTTCCCCAGGCGACTCAGCAACAGTCTGCATGCAGGGCAGATCGCTCCACATTTAATGATATGCTGAAACTAGAGGATGCTCCACATCAGCCTGACATCGATGAAAGAAATGCACAGAATCCAGAGTCTTTAAATATAAGAGTCTGATACCAACAATAGCTAAAGTGTGAAAAAGTTTCACCGGGACCTTGAAAATGACTGGAGTTGGATAGACTGATATGCCTGGAACCCAGAGTCTGTCTTATGCTAATAAACTTCTGGGGTGAGGCCTTTTTGTAATCAGGTCAAGGGTTTTTTTTTTTTTCCATTTTCTCCATTTTTCTGGACCTATGCAAACATTGGCGATTGCCACTATCACACCTTTACTATATTTTTTTTACTCTTATCCTTTAAGGAAAAAAATACAACTTACTGAACTTAAAAACAAATTACTGTAGTAGAATGCCTGTCTCGAATACAGGCAGGGGATGGTAAGGGGGGAGGGGGTAATGTTGCACTGGTGAAGGGGGGTGTTCTGGTTATGACTAACTCAAATATGATCATGTTACTTAAATAAAAAATATATTTAAAAAAAAGAGTTATGTTCAACACAGACAGACATTAGCCTAACATAAAGTGGCCAAAACTCTCTCTCTCTCTCTCTCTCTCACACATACACACACACACACACACACACACACACACACACACACACACACAATTGATCAATTGGTTAACAACTATAAAACTGACCCATCTTGGGTGGTAAATAGATCAAAGCTCTTTATAAATATAATGCCGGCAAGTAAAGTGGTAAGGATATTTTAGATTTGGCTGTAAAGCATCAAAGGTTAGATTATGGACATATATGTAAACCAATTGGCTTTCCCATATCCTGTCTTAAGCAAATCACAAAATTTTTTTTCATAAGTTGCAAAGCGTCCTATAATGACCACTGTAATAAGAGTTAAGAGTAAAAAGCACTGTAGTGCGAATTTGTAACATCCAACTTGTTTTCAGTAGACTTCTGCTTTAATTTATGCAGCTATAAGCTGCTGAAGATTTCACAGAAGATTTGGGAATATACAAAACTTCGTGATCATTGAACTTAAATCAGAATTGTCTCATTGCATTCTTACAGTAGGCAATGTAGTGACATTGGTCTATTTCACCATAATGACTTGAAAAAGAAAATAAGTTGTATTTTTCAGAATTGTTCTTGGAATCAGTAACATACTGTGACAAGCTGAGGTTTTCTTCTTTTTTTTTTTTTTTTTTTGGTTTTTGGGCCACACCCAGCGATGCTCAGGGGTTACTCCTGGCTGTCTGCTCAGAAATAGCTCCTGGCAGGCACGGGGGACCATATGGGACACCGGGATTCAAACCAACCACCTTTGGTCCTGAATCGGCTGCTTGCACGGCAAACACCGCTGTGCTATCTCTCCGGGCCCAAGCTGAGGTTTTCTAAGGGAAAGTCCACATAGGTCTGTAATCTTTGCTTCTGCAAAGACAAGTGATTCAGATATATCAAAAACACAAATAGTAATTTTGAAATTTCTGTCTTTTTTAGAGAATCCATTGCATTCTGCAGTAAGATCTGTTATTGTTTGTCAGTTTTTCTTTTTTGGAAAATAACTTGAGGCAATCCTGGAGTGTACATTTACTTGTGAATACTAATGGCAAAGATAGGTGCATCAAATGTCCAAGACTTTAAGAACTGTGGATTTGAACTTGGCTTGAAAAAGTGTAACAATAATAGACTCATTGAACTGCTTGTGTCTCTGCCCAGCATGCTCCACAGCTTATAAGTTATCTAGATGATTACTATTTTTCTCTTTATATCCTTTCTGCCTATCAGCTTTATTCATATCTTCATGTAAACCATTCATCAGAAATAGAAGTAGTTCATGTGAATCTTATTGGCTGTACCCTGCAAATTATTCATTGATGTTCCCAATGGTTATCTTGGTCTTTTGGGCCGATAGCCTGTGCTGTCCTACCCACAGAGCTTTCATAATTTTGCCAAGTTCTTCAGCCACTTTTCCTTTATATCCCAAAGGATTTGACTTGTCAATATCATTCTGGTAATGGTTTCAGTTACAGGGGTCTCAAACTCAATTTACCTGGGGGCTGCAGGAGGCAAAGTCGGGGTGATCCTTGAGTGCAAAGTCAGTAGTAAGCCTTGAACATTGGAGGTGTGACCCAAACAACTAAAACAAAACAAAACAAAAAAAATATTCCTTTAGGGCAGGGCCACAAAATGTTGTATGGAGGGCCGCGAGTTTGAGACCCCTGAGTTAAAATAATCAGCCAAACATGGAGTGTTACACAGACACTGTAATATTGAGTTCATGTAACAAATGTTTCCTAAATTATGAAGTCCAGTGAGAACTGGATCAGTTTCCTCAAAAACAGAAATCAGACTTTTGAATCTGGTCATTCCTAATTCCTATAATCTCTGTCTTTTTTTTTTTTTTTTTTTTGTGGTTTTTGGGTCACACCCGGCGTGCTCAGGGGTTATTCCTGGCTCCAGGCTCAGAAACCGCTCCTGGCAGGCACGGGGGACCATATGGGAAGCTGGGATTTGAACCAATGACCTCCTGCATGAAAGGCAAACCTCCATGGAGGCCTTACCTCCATGCTATCTCTCCAGCCCCTTTATAATCTCTGTCTTAATGTGATATGTTGGCTTGTTGTCCCTGTTATCTGTTTTGTTTGTAATTGGTTTCCTTTTCTCTTTCTTTTGGATAGTCCATGTTGGATTTAGGGAGGAACAGAAACGCTTCCTTTTGGAGGGTTCCTTATCCCGTTCAGCAGCAATCTGTATTTTGGTTTCAGTGAGAATTCTGTTTCTGACAAGGCATAGTGGGATCTATAGTTTCTTGGTGGGGCTGCCATTTGTAAAAATATAAGCATATCCTTTTTCTTGAGTGAGGAGCTTATCAGCTATCCATTCTTTATCAATTTTTACTCAAAATAGGCAAGTTCACTGTTTTTTTTGAGCTTGTTTATCTTCTTGAAAGTGTCTTTCTGCAGCTGTGTGTGGTTCTCCTTGGTGTAAATTCAAGAAAGTTAGTGAAAATAGTGTTAAGGATAAAAGGTCAGTTGGTGGCATGCCCTTTCCCTGTTTTTTGTTTTTTTTTTTTCTTTTTTTTTTTTTGGTTATTGGGACACACCTGGAGGTGCTCAGGAGTTACTCCTGGCAGGCACAGGGGACCATATGAATTACCGAGATTCGAACCAGGGTTTGTCCTGTGTTGGCCACGTGCAAGGCAAACGCCTCACTGCTGTGCTATCACTCTGACTCCCTTTTCCCTGTATTTTAATCATTGGCTTTTGAGGGTTCTATGACTATGTTTAACTATGCATTGTCCCTGAGGCTTGTAAAGGATACCAGTGATGTGTTTGATTTGCCATTCTTTACAAAATGATAGAAAAATTTTACTAAAGTAGCCTGGGCCATTATCAGTTTTGATAGTTTGGAAATGCCCATGACAGAGTGAAAAGGAACAGACAGCCTTAGCTCTTTCAGAATTCATAGGGACAGCACATATAAAACAAGAATTAAGTGTCAACTACTACATGAAGATATGGCTTGTTTGGAAAAAGGATTACCAACTGCCACAAATCATTGATCTGCAGACCTTAGGAGTTGGCTCCAGGGCCCGGAGAGATAGCACAGCGCGTTTGCCTTGCAAGCAGCCAATCCAGGACCAAAGGTGGTTGGTTCGAATCCCGTTGTCCCATATGGTCCCCCGTGCCTGCCAGGAGCTATTTCTGAGCAGACAGCCAGGAGTAACCCCTGAGCACTGCCGGGTGTGGCCCAAAAACCAAAAAAAAAAAAAAAAAAAGGAGTTGGCTCTAGCTATAAGTGGGGTACAGTTTAAAGGTGAACAAATATTATATGCCCTGATAATTTGTCTAGCTTGTCTACATAGAATGCTATAATGTACATGAAGACAGCGAGTGCTATAAGTACTGTAAAAACAGGTGCTACCAAGTGATTAGCAATTTCGTTTCCTTGAGCCATCAGTCCGGAGAGACAAGAATGAGATCTTTTATGTGGATTCAAAACACTGTCTTAAAAGAGTTTGGAGTTGCTGAAGTAGTTCCTGAACCACATGGTTATGAGCATTTAAGGAAGTAGTGACATCTCATGGAAAAGGCAGACCACATATGCTGAGTCACTCACCACTCACCATGCATGGGCTGACCATGAGAAAGTAAGTAAATCATACAAACTCAAATACCTTGGAGCCAACTTAACTAAAGAGGCAAAGGATCTATACAAAGAAAACTGCAAAACCCTGCTTTAGATGTGGGCTGGAGAGATAGCATAGCAGTACTGCATATGCCTTGCACACCAAGGACACATGATGGACAGTGGTTTGAATTCTGGCATCCCATATGGTCCCCCGAGCCAGCCAGGAGCCATTTCTGAGCGCAGAGCCAGGAGTTATTACCTGAGCACCACTGCCAGATTGTGACCCAACCCTCCCCCTCAAACAAAAAAAAAAAAAACAAAAAAGAAATAAAAGATGGCACAAGGAAATGGAGACACATACCCTACTTATGGATTGGGAGGATTAACATCATTAAAATAGGAATACTTCCAAAGCATTGTACAGATTTAATGCAATAGAAGTGGATCAAACACTCCTGAAATTCATTTGAAACAATAAGTACCCATGAATAACTAGAGCAACCCTTAGGAAAGAAATATGGGAGGCATCGCTTCCCCCAACTTTAAATTGTGTTACAAAGCAATAGTCATTAAAACAGCAAGGTATTGGAATAAAGGCAGATCCTCAGGTCAATAAAATAGACTTGAATATTCGGAGAATGTTCCCCAGACATATAATCAATTAATCTTTCATAAAGAGGCAAGAAATGCAAAATGGAGCAAGGAAAGCCTCTTCAACAAATGGTGTTGGAGCAACTGGTCAGCCATCTGCAAAATAGCAAACTCAGACCTCCATCTTAACACCATCCACAAAGGTCAAATCCAAATGGGCTAAAGACTTTGATATCAGACCTGAAACCATAAGGTTCATAGAACAGCCCATAGGTAAAACACTTCATGACATTGAGGCTAAAAGCATCTTCAAGGAGGAAATATCACTCTCCAAACAAGTGGGAGCAGAGATAAACAGATGGGACTATATTAAGTTGAGAAGCTTCTGCACCTTAAAGGAAATAGTTACTAAGATACAAAGGCCATCCACAGAATGGGAGAAACTATACATCCAATACCCATCAGATAAGAGGCTAATATCTAAGATATACAAGGTACTGATAGAAATTAACAAGGAGGGGCTGGGCGGTGGCGGTAAAGGTAAGGTGCCTGCCTTGCCTGCGCTAACCTTGGACGGACCGCGGTTCGATCCCCCGTGTCCCATATGGTCCCCCAAGCCAGGAGCAACTTCTGAGCACATAGCCAGGAGTAACCTCTGAGCGTTACCAGGTGTGGCCCAAAAACCAAAAAAACAAAACAAAAAAAAAAAAAAAAGAAATTAACAAGGAAATAACATTTAACCCCATCAAAAAATGGGGAGAAGAAATGAACAGACACTTTGTCAAAGAAGAACTACAAGGCTAAAAGGCACATGAAAAATGCTCCACATCACTAATCATCAGGGAGATACAAGTCAAAACAACAATGAGGTAACATCTCATGCCACAGAGACTGGCACACCACAAAGAACAAGAACAATCAGTGATAGCAGGGATGTGGAGAGAAAGGAATCTCATTCACTGCTGATGGGAATGCCGTCTAGTCCAGCCTTTATGGAAAACATTATGGAACTTCCTCAAAAGTGGAAATTGAACTCCCCTATGATCCATCTATACCTCCTAGGGATATACTCTAGGAACACAAAAACACAATATGAAAAGACCTTCTGCACACTCATATTTATTGCAGCGCTATTTTTAATAGCCAGAATCTGGAAACAGCCCTAATGTCCAACAGCAGATGAGTCCCAAAGAATCTGGTACATACACACAATGAAATACTATGCAGCTGCCAGGAGACATGAAGTCATGAAATTTTTCAATACATGGATGACATGGAAACTATTATGCTGAGTGAAGTAAGTTAGAGGGAGAGAAATAGACACAGAATAGTCTCACTTATCTATGGTATTTAAGAAAATAAAAGACATTATTGTAATAATACCCAGAGACAATACAGATGAGGGCTGGAAGGCTTGGCATATGATATGAAGCTTACCACAAAGATTGGTAAGTGCAGTTAGAGAAATAACTACACTAATAACTATCGTGACAATGAATAAGAGAAGTAGAATGCCTGTCTCAAATATATGGAGCGGGTGAGGGAGGATGGAGATGAAAGGCATTGGTGGTGAGAATGTTGCACAGGTGAAGGGGGGTTGTTCTTTTTATGACTGAAATCCAACTTCAAACATGATTGTAATCATGATGCTTAAATAAAGATACTATTGTAAAGAAAAAAGTAAGTAAATGTGTGTGTTGAATTCCACTTGGGCAGATTTATAATTTGTAGGCACTATTGTGGTCAATTAGGGGCCAGTGATACCACCTTTCCCTGATGAAGAACCATCTATATAATATACCCGAGCATCACGGATGGGAGAAGAATAGATTATAGAAGGAATTACAAAAGGCATCTTTCTTAGAAAATCCCAGATTTTTTTTAGCCACATAGAAGAAAATTTCTCCTGAGAAATCAGTTAAGGCTCTTTGAAAAGCCTCACTAAGAGGCAGAATGGATTTAATTTCCTTTTTTGGAATAGATAAGACAATGACATGGGAGTCATATCCCAGTAGGGCAAGTGCTCACAGTCTCCCTTCAATTACCATAACATCTATCAATTCTAAAGTGTATGAAGCTGTTTAAATAGAGCCATTCTAAAAGTGGCAGGTCCCTAACTGCAGCAGCCCCAATTAAAAGGGCGAGGCCTGTGAACTAGTGGCCAGAGAGAGGGCTGGGCGAGGTATGTGATATTCAGCACCCCACTGATTATGTAGATCTCAGCCTCATAGATTCAGGGATATGGGAGTTACATATGGCAGGAAAATGACTATGTCCTTCAGGGCCAGTGCATTTTAGTTGCCTTGTACTTCGATGGACAGAAGAAAGTAAAATGCCACCTATTCCCTCCAGGCCATAAGATAGATCTTACAAGGCCCAATTATGGAGCCATTATTGAAAGGAGATGAGAAAAACCTGCACCTGTGTCAAAGATACCTTTAAATTTCTTGTCATGGGGCTGGGCGGTGGCGCTGGTGGTAAGGTGCCTGCCTTGCCTGCGCTAGCCTAGGACGGACTGCAGTTCGATCCCCCGGCGTCCCATATGGTCCCCCAAGAAGCCAGGAGCAACTTCTGAGCGCATAGCCAGGAGTAACCCCTGAGCGTCACAGGGTGTGGCCCAAAAACCAAAAAAAAAAAAAAATTTCTTGTCATTAATCTCAAGGGTTAACTGTGGATGCTGAGTTTGTGTAAATTTAACAGTAAAGGCTATTAGAGGATTAGGGGAGGCATCCACTGGTTACTTTGGGAGAGTAATTCAGTTTATTGTAGGTGGGAAATGGATATATATATATAAAGGGAGAGTAGGATGTTGAGTAAGGTGTCAGACAGTCAGGTGGGATGTGAGAGGTGATTAAGGAAGAATGGGAAAGGGGATTAGGGAAATCGGGTTGTGTGTTCTAGTGTTAAAACAAGATGTGTGCTTAAGGCAGTGCCTCTCAATTATTTTCTGTCATGCCCCCCTAGGAAGAAGAAAACATTTTTCACGCCCCCCATGCAACTGTAAATAGTATTTTTATTAAAAAAAAAAAACTTAAACCTGCAAAACAAAAATATATCAAATAATTTGAGCTGGGGCCCGGAGAGATAGCACAGCAGTGTTTGCCTTGCAAGCAGCCGATCCAGGTCCTAAGGTGGTTGTTTCGAATCCTGGCGTCCATATGGTCCCCCGTGCCTGCCAGGAGCTATTTCTGAGCAGATAGCCACGAGTAACCCCTGAGCACCTCCGGGCTTGGCCCAAAAAACAAAAAAAAATAATTTGAGCTGATTTTTTAATCAGAGGTGATGTCTGGGTTAATGGCTACAATGAGCATGTTTTGCAATGCATAGCTTTTCAAAGCAAGGTTTGAAGCAGGACACAGCAACTCTCAGCTCCAGAGGCATAAACACGGGGTTTAGCTTGTTTGGACTGTGTTTGCTGAGATCAAACGCGCCCCCTTTATGGAGGGCACGTGTCCACTATTTGAGAAACACTGGCTTAAGGTGATTAGCTACAGACAACCTTTTCTTGTGCCAGATCTTACAGAAAAGGCTTTAAATTTTTCCTCATTTAGTATAATATTTGCCATGGGCTTGTGGTAAATGGCCTTGACTCTATTGAGAAAAGTTCCTTCCATTTCCATCTTGTTGAGAGTTTTCATCATTAATGAGCGTTGGACCTTATCAAATGCTTTTTCTGTATCTATTCCTTTTGTTGCTATGATGTATTACATTGATTGACTTGTGTATGTTAAAGCATCCTTGTATCTCTGGAATGAATCCTACTTGGTCATGGTATATGACCTTCTTGATGAAAATGTTGTACCCTGGGCTGGAGAGATAGCATGGAGGTAAGGCGTTTGCCTTTCATGCAAGAGGTCATCGGTTCGAATCCCAGCGTCCCATATGGTCCCCTGTGCCTGCCAGGAGCAATTTCTGAGCATGGAGCCAGGAGTAACCCCTGAGCACTGCCGGGTGTGACCCAAAAACCACAAAAAAAAAAAAAAAAAAAAGAAAATGTTGTACCCTATTTGTTAGGATTTTGTAGAGGATCTTTGCATCTGTGTTTATCAAGGATATTGATCTTGTGATTTTCTTTTTTTTTTTTTTTCTTTTTTGTGGTATCTCTGTCTGCCATTGGTATCAGGGTGAGTTTAGCATCATAAAAACTATTGGGGGAGTGTTTCTGTTTATTAAATTTCTTGGAAAAGCCTGAAAAGGATTGGCAATAGGTCCTCTTGAAAGGTTTGAAAGAATTTACTAATAAATCCATCCAGGGCCTTGCCTTTTATTTTTGGGAAGCCTTTTGATTACCATTTTAATATCCCCAACAGTGATAGGTCTGTTCAGATATTTCAGATTATCTTGGTTCGACATTGGGAGGTTATAAGAGTCAATAAGGGCCCAAGAATTTATCCATTTCTTCCAGGTTCTCTGTTTTGTGGCATAATTTTTCTCGAAGTAATCTCTAATTACCCTTTGAATTTCTGCAGTGTCTGTAGTAACCTCTCCCTTTTCATTTTCTAATTTGGTTTATTATGCCCTCTGCACTCCTATGTTTGTCACAGCAGTATTTATAATAGCCAGAATCTGGAAGCAACCCAGGTGCCCGACAACAGATGAATGGCTAAAGAAACACATCTATACAATGAAATACTATGCAACCATTAGGAAAAATGAAGTCATGAAATTTGCATATACATGAACAGAGCTTATTATCCTGAATGAAATGAGTCAGAGGGAGAGGGATAAATAATCTCACTCATATGTCATAAATAAGGGGAAGAAAAGGCAGTGTGGGGATGATATCCAGAGACAATAGAGATGAGGATTAGGAGGACCAGTCCATGATAGGAAGCTTGTCACAAAAAGTGGAGAGTGCAGTTAGAGAAGGGTCTACTATATATGAAAGTGATAGTTGGAATGGATCACTTTGGACAGCATACATGGCACCCCTGCATTAACAGTCGTGCAAATCAAAGTGGAGTGGAGTAGAGAGGAAGAAAGGAGAGAGAGGGAAAGAGGAGAGGAGAGGGAGAGGGAGAGAGAGGAGAGAGAGAGGAGAGAATGCCTAAGTAACTCCCAGTTACCTTTAGAGAGGAGAGAATGCCTAAGTAACTCCCAGTTACCTTTAGATACTCTAACAGCCTCTCATTAACATAACACTATCCATTTCTATATCAGTTTTAGGGGCTGGGACTGGCATGGGTCTCATGGGACTTGACCATATCAATCTTTTTGTTTACAGCATGAATTTGGAGGAAGGTTGGGACTACCAAGAACCTCCCTCATCTGACTCTGCCCCTACCCTGCCAGTGTCTGTGTGTTAGGCTTCAGTACCATTTTTTTTTTTTAACTACACCCGGTGATACTCAGGGGCTACTCCTAGCTTTG
This sequence comes from Suncus etruscus, assembly GCF_024139225.1. Taxonomy (NCBI): domain Eukaryota; kingdom Metazoa; phylum Chordata; class Mammalia; order Eulipotyphla; family Soricidae; genus Suncus; species Suncus etruscus. The sequence continues at coordinate 50,955,655 of NC_064862.1, read as the reverse complement.
CTCAGGACTCCTTCCTGGCATGCTCAGGGGGCCATGTGGGATGCCAGTGACCGAACTCAGGTCGAGCGTGTGCAAGGCAAGTGCCCTACCCACTGTTCTATAGCTCCGGCGCCTTCAGTACCATTTTAGTTTATTGTTATCACGACTCTGTCTGGGGCCACACCTAGCACCATTTCGAGAGGGTGTGTTTGGGAAATACTATTACTGTTGTGGACTTATTTGAGGACAGTGTTTGGGGTTCTCCCGACTTAATGCTGGAGTAGCACTACATGGGAAGCATATTTACTGGTAACCTCCTCCTGGCTGTGCTTCAGGAACCCTGTCCATTGTACTATCTCGGTGTGTGTACGTGTCTCTGTGTGTCTTTGTGTGTCAGTCACACTGGAGCCAGGATGCTTGATTAATCACAGGACTCCCCAGTACTTGTGGGTATTTCTGAGTAAGGGCAGCAAGGCTGGTTAGGTGGTAATAGGTGAAGGCAGTTGCTTTAAGTGGCCCAGTCTTGTCTTGAATCTGGCGCTGCGGAATACCCCTGAGCACCTTCCCCTAAAATATTAAAAGATTTCAACACAATTAAAATATATATTAATACAATTAGTCATTAGCTACTAAATTTTAATTTTTTTAGTTTTATTGGGGGGGGCACACCCAGCGGCGGTGTAGGGATTATTACTCCTGCCTCTGCTCAGAAATTGCTTTTGTCTTGGGGTACCATATGGGATACCGGAGATTGAACCTGGGTCCATCCTGGGTCAGCCACATGCAAGGCAAACATCCTATTGCTGTGCTACCACTCCAGTCTCCCTGCATTTTTATATTTAAAAGAAACATAGGATCAGATTTCTTTCTTTTTTTTCTTTGGGGGGACTACTCTGGCATTGCTTGGATTTGCACCCTCCCTGCCCCCTATCCCATCTACCTCACACACACCCGCCCATCCTGCTATATTTAAATCAATTCAGTTTACAAGTCTTCCTTCTTCAATGGCTTTGCGCAAATTCTGCAGCATCTTGTATGGGCTGGACAAAGAAAAGTTTCGAGAAAACAATTGTTGGGTTCAGTTTTTATATGCAGATATTGATACCAGTTTGAATTTTACATGTCAATTTATTTCCTATAGTATTTTTAACCTGCATCTATATTTTCTTTGTTGTTTCTTTTTTTAGTGAAAATATTCTCTTTGGCATGGGAAACCCTCTTCTTGACATTACTGCTATAGTAGACAAGGATTTCCTCGACAAGTAAGTACAAATTTGTTGTATATGCTATTTTAGTTGGAAACAAACTTATTTGTAATTTTTTTGTTTGTTTTTGGTTTGGGGCTATACCCTGGCAGCTCTCAGGGATAACTCCTGGTTCTGAGCTCAGAAATAGCTCCTGGCAGGCTTGGGGGACCATATGGGATGCCGGGGATGGAACCCGAGTCCATCTTGGGTCAGCAGTGTGCAAAGCAAATGTCCTACCACTGTGCTATTACTCCGGCCCCTATTTGTAATTTATTGTGTAATTGAACAAGTATTTCCCTGGGGAAGCGTTGGCATATTCGCTTTTTTTTTTTTTTTTTTTTTGGTTTTGGGTTTTGGGTCACACCTGGCAGCACTCAGGGGTTACTCCTGGTACTCCTGAGTCTATGCTTAGAAATCACCCCTGGCAGGCTTGAGGGACCATATGGGATGCTGTCCTTCTGCATGCAAGGCAAACACCCTACCTCCATGCTATCTCTCCGCCCATATTTGCTTATTTTCATTGAAATTTTTATTTTCATTCTCTGCAAGGCAGAGATGAAATGATTTACCTAGTGATTTAGTTTTTAAGTTATTGTTTGCTGTTGTTGAACTCCAATCATCTGTTATATTAATTTCTTTGATATATCTCCAGCCCCCATGTTTTGAATTTTTGAGTATGACTGATCTTAAATTTTTCCCCATCACTTTATTGAGTAAAATGAAATTTTCTTTGAGAATTTTGGTGTTTTTCTTTTTTGAGGGGTGGGGGCCACACCTGGCAGTGGATAGTGGCTATTCCTGGCTCTGTGCTTAGGGTTCACTCCTGGCTGGTGTGTAGGATATGTCATGCCAGAGATGGAACTGAAGTTGGCTGCATGCAAAGCAAGTGCCTTAATTCCTATATTAGTTCTCCAGCCTTCCTTTTTGGTATTCTTTTAATTTTGGGCTACATTTACAGTGGCTCTGGCTGGTTCTGCATTCAAGGATCACTCCTGGTGGGCTCAGGGGACCAGATGGGGTGCCAGGGTTCAAACTGCAGGATTTGTACTGTCTTTATACTGACTCTTTGGCTCTAATTGAAAAGATATCTATTCTGGGCCCCTGTGGTCTTTCCTCTCCTTCTCTCTCACCTTTCCCTCTCCTCTAGTCTCTCTCCTTGGTTCTCTTTCTGTCTTGCCTCTCCTTCCTGGGGAAGATAATTGTTGTTTAGACATTCAGGCCCCCTCTGGAGAGGTCCAAGTGGCAGGGCCCTGCCAGCAATCTTCTGAGTGAGCAAAAGGAAGGGAAGTCCGATCTGTGCTGAGCCTGATACAACAGCATCTCTCTCTCTCTCTCACTTCCTTCTGGAAACTCAGCTAAGCCACTTCTAGATTTCCAATCCCAAGGAGATAATGGCATATTTTAACCTGCAAGTATATCTTTTAAGGTACATATACTGTGCACCAATGAGCACTAGGACAAAGCAAAAATATCTCTTCCCAACCCTCTGTGGCCCATTTCCTAAAACCTCATTGGTATGTGGCTGTTATATCTTGTTGACTGGTGGAATTTTATTTTGGTTTGATCCTGCTAAAAATATGTGCTGTTGTTGTTTGCTTTAATTGGGAGATAACCCCTAATAAGAGTGTGTAGAAATCCATCATCTTAGTCAGTTTTGTTTCTTTACAGAAAACGTTTGATTTCTTGAAGAACTAAGCCTGGCTTTATTCTTAGATCTGTCCAAAGGCAAGATGGTTTAGAAACACCATAATTAAGCAGGCAGTTTAATTCTTCCTTTTCCCCTCATTTGCTTGTTTTTCTTTTTCTTTTTTTTTTTCCTCATTAAATCAGATGTATTTCTGCTTGGTTTCTCCAAGAAGAAATAGTCTCATTTATTTTAGAGCTTTAAGTTGTGATTGTGGAGATTCTAGTTCTCTTATTTTTAGCTCCTCTCTTTTTCTCTTTCCTCTTATCTTCCAGTAGGTCGATTTAATGCAACACTCACAGCCACTTTCCTCTGAAATTCAGCCTTTAGTTTCCTGAGCTCTGCTAAATTCCGAATCTTCTCTTTTTATCTCTGAACATTTGTGAGAGCTTCTTGGTCATAATATGATGCTAAGGGCTGGCTCCAACTGGTGCTTGCGTGCGGGGGCAGCAGGCCATGCAGTGCTGGGGGTCTAACCCAAGGCTCCATCAGGCAGTGCCTGTACCCCCTCACTCTGAGTCATTTTCCCTGCTCCCTAGAGTCTTTTTAGAGCATGTAGAATAGACAGCATTACTATGACTCAGACATGCCAATGAGAAAGTGATTTGATAGCCAAAGTGTGAATTTCTTCTGGAATAGCCAATTGATCATTTGAAGATGAAATATAAAAGTGCTTTTCTTCCTGGAATAAAATCATTGAGAGGACCCAGGGAGATAGAGCACTCTCCAGACCCCCCGCCTCTCCTGCTTGTTCCCCAGCACTGAATGAATAAACTCTCTTTCTCTTTCTCTCTTTCTCTCTCTTTCTCCCCACCTCCCTCTCTCTCCCTCCAACCCCCTACCCCCCCCCCCCCCCCAGCATCAGTGAGCTCTGGTGGTTGCTCCACCCTCAGATCTTCCACTCTAGCATTGCACCATCTGGTGACTGAGCATTTCAGAGCCCCATTAGCACTGCTTGGGAAACTTCCCCAGTAAAGAAAAACTTAGCTTCCCTCTCTAGTTAAAAAGCAAAATCGTTAGTCCATTTGATAGTGCTCCAGGATATAATTGAAATTCAGTAGCAGCCCCCTGCATCAGAAGTTAGAATATTAAGAAGCTACTGGAATTAGGACCTAGTGATAGTATAGCAGTTTGGTGTTTGCCTTGCACACAAATTTAGATTCAATCCCCGGCATCCCGTATGGTCCCTGCCAGGAGCGATTTTTGATCTTTTTTTTGGTTTTTGGGCCACACCCGGCGGTGCTCAGGGGTTACTCGTGGCTGTCTGCTCAGAAATAGCTCCTGGCAGGCACGGGGGACGGGGACCATATGGGACGCCAGGATTCGAACCAACCACCTTAGGTCCTGTGTTGGTTGCTTGCAAGGGAAAGGCCACTGTGCTATCTCTCTGGCCCCAAGGAGCAATTTTTGAGCTCAGAGCTAGGAGGAACCCCCCCCCCTGAACACTGCTGGGTGGGGCTCCCCACAAAAAAAAAATCCACTGGGGTGTGGAGAGATAATAGAGCAGGGAGGACACAGGTCTTGCATAAGCTAACTCAGGTTTCATCCAAGGTACCCCAGATGGTTCCCTGAGTATTGCCAGGGGTGATCCCTGAACTCAGCAGAGCCTGGAGTATGCCCTGAGCACAGTTGAGTATGGCCTCAAAACAAACAAATGCACATGGGCCAGAGATATCTTTCAAGTGGTAAAGTTTATGCATTGGATGCATGAGAACAGGGCTTGATACACAATTCTGTGTGTACCCCTGTCCCCCCAGCACTGCCAGATAATGGCCTGGTGGCCCTGACCTCTATTAAGATGTCCGCCACCCGGGGGTAGGAGTGATTGCACAGTGGGTAGGCTCTTGCTCACGGCTGACCCATGTTTGATCTCTGGCATCCCACCAAGCCTACCAGTAGTAATTTCTGAGTGCAGAGCCAGGAGTAATGCCCGAGCACCACACCACTGGGTATGTCCAAAAACCAACCCAAAAAGAAAGGGAAGGAAGGAAGGAAAGGAAGGAAGGAAGGAAGGAAGGAAGGAAGGAAGGAAGGAAGGAAGGAAGGAAGGAAGGAAGGAAGGAGGGAGGGAGGGAGGGAGGGAGGGAGGGAGGGAGGGAGGGAGGGAGGGAGGGAGGGCACATTTTATTACTTTTGTCTTCCAACTTTCATGTGTTTTAACTCCCTCGCATTATTTCCCTTTGTCACTGAGATTTATACTTTCATGTTTCCTTACTAGCACTTTCTTTTCATCTGAACAAAATTTCTTTCTCATTTCTCAAAGGGTGGTAGTATTGTTAAACTCCTTTAGATTTTTCTTGTCTTCAAAATTCATCTTTCCTCTAATTTTGAGTAATATGTTTGCCTGGAAGAGTTCTTATTTGGAACCAAGAATAGATTGGAGCTTTCACATTTATAATTATGATTTCTACCCAGCCTGCTTTCAAATAGTACTTGAAGCATTCTTTTTAGATTATAACATAAGTGTTTGCTATTCTAGGATTGCACTTTTTTAAAAAAGTTTATACTTTTATGGTATGTTTATTTTATTTATTTATTTTGTGGGTATTTTTGGGGGGCAACACTTGAGGGTACTCAAGGGTTACTCCTGCCTCTACACTTGGGAATCACTCCTGGTGGGCTCAGGATACCATATGGCATGCCAGGGAGCAAACCCAGGTCAGCCATGTGCAAAGCAAGTGCACTACCTGTTGTGCTATTGCTCCAATTCCTGTAGTGTTCTGCAGAGGAACACACTTTCTTTCATCAGTGCTCCTTTTTTTCCTAATTTGCAAATAAGATCAGGTTTCCTTTTAAAATTGAGATTATTTTAGGTAGCTAGAAAGGTACTTAACAACTGGAGTTATGTTAGTTACTCTTCATAAAGTTATATTTCTATTGAAAATTGGGAAAGTAGTTATTTACAGTACAGAGTTTGCAAATGAGGAAATATGTATATATGCCTAGCGTGATAATTGATGCTTGATCTCTATCCTTTTCCTGTAATCCACAGCCACAAGACCAGTTGCTTCCATTGATCTGTGCTAGTTCTTGCCGTGACTTATTAATGTGAGATTTTGGGAACCAACTGAACATGTAGTTGGGATCAGAAACGCAGATGAGCACTGTGTCCTTACAGTTTGGTTCAGCCTTGAGTAGAAGTTTACTTTCTTTTCCTAAGCAGTATTTAAGACTCAAGGGAGATCTGTTTGATGAAAACAAGAACAAATTAAAAAAAAAAAAAAAAGAGAGAGAGAGTGAGAGGAAATAGAGTATATTGAGATCTGATTGAAAATTACTTGGTTTGGTGCTCTGGGAAATCAGCTGAGAGAAAGAAATACTTGGAAAGAGTGCTGCTTTGACATGCATTTGGGAGTTGGTAACTAATTTATCTGTTAAAGGGGTTCAAGATCAAGTCTACACATTTAGGATTGTAGGTCTCATAGACAGACTCTCAGTGGCGTCAGTACAATTGCCCTTTTGGTGAGTTGATCAAAATCACTCAATTCTTCCCTGATTTGTTTCTCTCTTGTGCCACACTCAGCCATGCCCAAGGCTTACTTCTCGCTCTGTGCTCAGAGGTTTCTCCTGACAGTGCTCTGAGGAAAACGCTGATGCTTATGATTAAACTTGAGCCCACCTCATGAGTAAGGGGCTTACTCTCTGTACCATCTATTTCCTGGCCTGCTTCTTGTCTGTGTGGAATCTCCCCCATCTTTTGCTACTCTCAATGTAATATTCTTAGCATTAGACATAAAGACTGTTCATGGGGAAGGAACAAAGAGAAAAAATAAGAAAGAAAAATTAAAAAAAGAAAAGAAAACCTATTTGGGAACAGATAAAAGTTTTTCCTTTTATTGGGGATTCTATTAGAAAGAAGACTTTCATTAATTCCCTCTTTGGTGTGACCAACATAATTATCCTTAAATTTATTGCAACACATAATCCATTATGAGCAGTTATTTTTATTCTGATTTATTCTGCTTACTCAGTGACCTTAGGAAGGTAAAAAAATGTTTTTCTATCAGCAACTTGGTAGACAAGAAAGTAAAGTTGGGGCCAGAGCAGTGGTGTGGAGTGGTAAGGCAACTGCCTTGCCGGCACTAGCCTAGGACTGACTGTGGTTCGATCCTCCAGTGTCCCATATGGTCCCCCAAGCCAGGAGCGATTTCTGAATGCTTAGCCAGGAGTAACCCCTGAGTGTCACCAGGTGTGGCCCAAAAAAAAACCCAAAACAAAACAAAGCAAAGTTATGTTGACCGAGTTTCTTTTCGAAGGACATAGTTTTCATAAAATCTGTTTTGTACATTTTTATTTATTTTTATTTATTTTTTATTTTTATTTATTTTTTTTTTTTGGTTTTTGGTTTTTGGGCCACACCCGGTAACGCTCAGGGGTTACTCCTGGCTTGGGGGACCATATGGGACGCGGGGGGGGGGGGGGGATCGAACCGCCGTCTGTCCAAGGCTAGCGCAGGCAAGGCAGGCAGGCAGGCAGGCAGGCAGGCACCTTACCTCTAGTGCCACCGCCCGGCCCCGTACATTTTTATTTTTTTATTTATTTTTTTTTTTTTTGTGGTTTTTGGGTCACACCCGGCAGTGCTCAGGGGTTACTCCTGGCTCCATGCTCAGAAATTGCTCCTGGCAGGCACAGGGGACCATATGGGATGCTGGGATTCGAACCGATGACCTCTTGCATGAAAGGCAAACGCTTTACCTCCATGCTATCTCTCCAGCCCCGTACATTTTTATTTTAATAAATGCTTTGTTATATACCTCCCCAGCTAAACAAATTGACATTTAGCACTAAAAGTGCTAAGTCACTTTTTTTTGAACCTAGTGTTTTGATTTCTACAACCATCATTCATAAAAATATGTGAAAAAGCTAATGATAATGTTAAAGCTTTTTAAATCCTTATTTTCTGATTTCAAATTTTTATTAAAATATCATGATTTACCAAATTGTTAATACAGGCATTAAATGTTCCAACATCTGTGTCCCCAGTTTCCCACTCATTACCCTAACCTACCATTTTTGCAGGTACAAATAAATTTATTTCCTATTGTTTGTTACAACACAAAGGCAAATGGAATGATCAAAACTTAGGTCATGGGGCCGGCGAGGTGGCACTAGAGGTAAGGTGTTTGTCTTGCAAGCGCTAGCCAAGGAAGGACCGAGGTTCGATCCCTTGGTGTCCCATATGGTCCCCCCAAGCCAGAGGCGATTTCTGAGTGCTTAGCCAGGAGTAACCCCTGAGCATCAAACGGGTGTGCCCCCCCCCCAAAAAAAAACTTAGGTCATTAAGGGTCAGTTTGAAATACTAGTTATATTTCTTCATGGTGTTACTGAGGTCTGTGTGTAAGGATTTGCTGGGAGATTCCTATGGAACTTTCCTATCAGATTTTCTGGAATCCTACTGAGCTGACACTGCTATGAAAATTTAAGGTGTTGAGTGAGAGAATATCTATAGATCTGGAACAAATTTGGTGGCTTGGCATATGATAAGATTGAGTTGTGGAGCTGGGCTGTTTCCTGTCAGAGCATGTTGGGTATGGCACTGGGCTGCTGTGGTTCATGCAGAAAGAGGAATCTGCCCCCACCCCATCTCAGAACGCACCAGAGTTTTCGGCACAGACCAGGGAAGAGTTGGTAACTGTAATTTCCTCCTCCTCTCCCTTCTGCTCTCCATTTCTCCCCCCCTCCCTCCCCCTCCCTCCCTCCCTCCCTCCCTCCCTCCCTCCCTCCCTCCCTCCCTCCCTCCCTCCCTCCCTCCTTCCTTCCTTCCTTCCTTCCTTCCTTCCTTCCTTCCTTCCTTCCTTCCTTCCTTCCTTCCTTCCTTCCTTCCTTCCTTCCTTCCTTCCTTCCTGTATTGGTTTGATTCCCGGTATCCCATATGGTCCCCTGAGTTTGCCAGGGGCAATTTCTCTCTCTCTCTCTCTCTCTCTCTCTCTCTCTCTCTCTCTCTCTCTCTCTCTCTCTCTCTCTCTCTCTCTCTCTCTCTCCCTCTCTCTCCTTCTCTCTCCCCCTCTCTCCCCCTCTCTCCCCCTCTCTCCCCCTCTCTCCCTCTCTTCTTTCTTTCTCTCTTTTCGTCCCTTTTCCTCCCTCCCTCCCTTCCTTCTTCCCTCCCTCCCTCCCTTCCTTCCTCCCTCCCTCCCTTCCTCCCTCTCTTTCCTTTCCTTTCCTTTCCTTTCCTTTCCTTTCCTTTCCTTTCCTTTCCTTTCCTTTCCTTTCCTTTCCTTTCCTTTCCCTTCCCTTCCCTTCCCTTTCCCTTTCCCTTTCCCTTCCCTTCCCCCTTCCCTTCCCTTCCTCTTTCCCTTCCCTTCCCTTCCCTTCCCTTTCCCTTTCCCTTCCCTTCCCTTCCCTTCCCTTCCCTTCCCTTCCCTTCCCTTCCCTTCCCTTTCCCTTTCCCTTCCCCCTTCCCTTCCCCCTTCCCTTCCCTTCCCTTCCCTTCCCTTCCCTTCCCTTCCCTTCCCTTCCCTTCCCTTCCCTTCCCTTCCCTTCCCTTCCCTTCCCTTCCCTTCCCTTCCCTTCCCTTCCCCTTTCCCTTCCCTTTCCTTTCCTTTTTACTTCCCCTTTTCCTTCCCTTCCCTTCCCTTCCCTTTCCCTTTCCCTTTCCCTTTCCCTTCCCTTTCCTTTCCTTTCCACTTCCCTCCCTCAGTGATGCTGAGGGCTTAACTCATGGTTCTGGACTCAGATATCCAGAGCCCTTCCCTGTTGTTTTTTTTTTTTTTTTTTTTTTTTTTTTGTGGTTTTTGGGTCACACCCGGCAGTGCTCAGGGGTTATTCCTGGCTTCATGCTCAGAAATTGCTCCTGGCAGGCATGGGGGACCATATGGGACGCCGGGATTCGAACCGATGACCTCCTACATGAAAGGCAAACGCCTTACCACCATGCTATCTCTCCGGCCCCAGAGCCCTTCCCTGTTATACTATCTTCAGACCCTCATTTTCATTTTTAATGTTAAAGATTTTTATATTTCTTTCTTGATTTAAATTTGCATATTTTGTTTGTTTTGGAGTACCCAGTGGTACCCAGGGGTTACTCCTGGCTCTGCACTCAGAAATTATTCCTCGCAGGCTTGAGGGACCTTATGTGATATTGGGGATCTAACCCAGGTTAGCTGCGTACAAGGCAAACACCCTACTCTCTGTGCTATTGCTCTAGCCCCTAAATTTACATTTCTAGTACACCTTTTTCCCTACTAGATTTTTTTTATGTGTTGCATTTTTATTCATGGCTTATATTTTTCATGTAATATATTATGCATACATTATGAAGGTAATGTATTTTATGCATTAAAGCATTTCATGCATTTTGATCACCGAAGCATATGTCTTCGCAATAAAATATCTATGTAAATTGATCTAAAATTTACTTCTAGTCATTAAGTTATAATTAGCATAATATATTTAGCAAAGAGCATAAGTATATTAAATTGTGGTTAAATAATTACTAAACAAGAAAATTTAAGTTATCAGAAGTACGTTTTTTAATGACATGGTATAGGTAAATGTTTTCCTTTTTCCTTTTTTTTTTTTTGGGTCACACCCAGCAGCGCTCAGGGGTTACTCCTGGCTCTGTGCTCAGAAATCGCTCCAGGCAGGCTCAGGAGTCCAGATGGGATGCCTTGAATTGAACCCAGGTCCATCCTAAGTCGGTTGTCTGTAAGACAAATGCCCTACACTGTACTATCACTCCAGCCCCTTTAGTGCAACTTTTGTAGATAGCTAATACAGTTGTAATAAGACAAGTTCATCATCAGTTTTGTTGCTTAAGTGTTGAGAAATATGATCAGACAGTTAGATAGAAACTGTTCTTTCTACCTATGTTGCTCAATTCTTTGAGATTAATGCCTGGGAGATGACTCAGAGGGCTAGAGCTCAGATCTGGCTTGCATTGGCTCCAAGGTTTCATCCCCAGCCCCTTACGGCCTCCTGAGTATAAGGGGGGATAACCCTGGTGACCCCCCAAGTCAAACTGTCATCAGATTATTTTTGTCAAATGTGATTAGGTTCTTTAATTTTATTGTTTTGCGGCCACACCTGGTGGTTTCAGGGCTTACTCCTGGCTTAGTAGTCAGGAACCACACTTCTGGGGACCCTATGGGATGTCAGGGATCAAACCTGGTTCAGATTCCTATAAAGCCAACTTACCTTCTCCTCCCCTCTGTTCTCTGTTTATCTCTCTCTCTCTCTCTCTCCCTCTCCCTCCCCCCTCCCTCCATCCTTCCTTCCCTTCCACTCTCCTCCCTTTTTCTACCTCCTCTACCAGCTTCATTCTTTATTGAAAATAATGTAGAAAGAGGAGGCTGGAAGTTTCATTTGGTGCTTTCATTGAAGAAGTTCCATGGACAGATCATTATGAGTCATTTTTCATTTTGCACTTCAAAGTTTTCGATCAGGCTGTGCCATACAGAAAATGTTTACTCCCTTCAGCTGTGCAAAGAGACGTTAATTGGGAACGTTTCCTGTTCTAATAATATCTAGCAATCTCCAGTCTTAGATAGGAAAGCAGATGTAAAGAGATGAAATTATTGTCTGTGGTCATTAAACTAGATAATGATTCAATTAAGAGCAACAAAACTTAGATTTTTTTCCTCCTGTGTCACAGTTCCTACTACAGACAACCTGTTTATTTCTAGTGGGGTTTAACTTGCTCCTGCATAGTCTCCCAGTCTACTCAGAAGGAGCCAGAATTGTACTTGAGTATGTCTGTAATCGGCCCTTTTCTGTTTCTTTGTTTACAGGTATTCCCTTAAACCAAATGACCAGATATTGGCTGAAGATAAACACAAAGAACTGTAAGTGCATGAAATCTTAGGTTGTGTCAAGGTTACTCTGGAATTAGTACCTGTATGTCAGCAAGCCAGTTTTTAAAAATGATAAAAATTATAAAAAAATTTTTGGGCCCGGAGAGATAGCACAGTGGCGTTTGCGTTGCAAGCAGCGATCCAGAACACCTAAGATGGTTGGTTCGAATCCCAGTGTCCCATATGGTCCCCCGTGCCTGCCAGAGGCTATTTCTGAGCAGACAGCCAGGAGTAACCCCTGAGCACCACCGGGTGTGACCCAAAAACCATATATATATATATGGGGCCGGAGAGATAGCATGGAGGTAGGGCGTTTGCTTTTCATGCAGGAGGTCATCAGTTCAAATCCTGGCATCCCATGTGGTCCCTCGTGCCTGCCAGGAGCAATTTCTGAGCCTGGAGCCAGGAATAACCCCTGAGTACTGCCGGGTGTGACCCAAAAACCACACACACACACACACACACACACACACACATACACACAAAAGATATATATAAATTTTTATATGCAGGCCATCAGCTTGAATTATATTTTGTTTTGTTTTGTTTTTTGGACCATACCCAGCTGCTCTCAGGGGTTACTCCTGGCTATGCATTAAAAATGCTCCTGGCAGTCTTGGGGGAACCATATGGGATGCCGGGGATTGAACCTGGTTCTGTCCTGGGTCAGCAGCATGGAAGGTAAACACCTTACTACTGTGCTATCACTCTGGCCCTAGAATTTGTATTCTAGAACTATTCTCTTTTATAGCTTTCACACAGTGAAACATCCAAATCTTAAGGGTAACTTTTCTAAGTTCTAACAAGGCATAATGATTTCCAACTCAAACCTATAGCACACGAAGAATATTACTCTTCCTTCCTCCCCAAAAAAGTTCCTATAAACCTCTTTGCATCCATGTCTCAGCTCTAATTTTCTCAGCAGTAATTGATGTTGATTTCTTTTTATCATAAATGAATTTTTCTCTTTTTCTAGACTTTTTAGTAAATGGAATCATGTCTGTTGATTTACATAATGTTACTTTTTACTCAGTATGACTGTCATAATAACACTATGTGTTAGACATTTTAGAGAAAACACAATTTTATTGACCATCTTAAAATAAGAAGTGTCAGGGTCAATGCAAGAGCTCACTGTGCTGAAACATGCGCTTTTCATGCAGAAGGTCTGGGTCCATTTCCTGCACCCCATATGGTCCCCTGAATGCTGGCAGAGTGACCCCAAACCAAACCATCCTAAAGATAGTTGCTTTACTATTAAACAGCATTTAAAAGACCTGCTCTTTTAGATGTGCTTTTCTATTGAGATACATCCTTGTCATATAATTGCCTTTTTTTTGGGGGGGTTGGTGTTTTGGCAGTGCTCAGGGGTTACTCCTGGCTATCTGGTCAGAAATAGTGCCTGGCAGGCACAGGCAGTGGGGGAGTGGGGAGCATATGGGATGCCAGGATTCGAACCAACCACCTTAGGTCCTGGATCGGCTGCTTGCAAGGCAAACGCTGCTGTGCTATCTCTCCGGCCCCATAATTGCCCTTTTATATATATATATATATATATATATATATATATATATATATATATATATATATATATATATATATATATATATATATATATATATATATATATATATATATAATTTTTATTTTGACCAAAGTGGATTACAGATCATTCACAGTAGTATTTTAGGTATATAGTGACATTGAATCAGGGGCATTCCCACCACCAATGTTGTCCTCCCTCCACGCCTGTTCCCAGCATGCATCACATATGAGCCCCTTCTTTGCCACCCCGGACTGCTAGTACAAGTGGACCCTTCTGTGTCTAGCTTGTTGTAGATTGGGTATCAATTCTGTTGGAGTTGGCTTTGGATTTGGTGTTTCAGTCTGCCTAATTTGGCAGTGCAGGACACCATATATGGTCCAGGGCTCAAACTGGGGTCAACCATGTGCCGGACAAGGACCATACCCCTTATGATCCCTTTTCCCCAAAATAATTGTCTATAACCATTAGTGGTTTTTTTTTTTTGTTTGTTTGTTTGTTTGTTTGTTTTGGGCCACACCCAGCGATGCTCAGGGGTTACTCCTGGCTGTCTGCTCAGAAATAGCTCTTGGCAGGCAGGGGGGACCATATGGGACACCGGGATTCGAACCAACCACCTTTGGTCCTGGATCGGCTGCTTGCAAGGCAAACTCCACTGTGCTATCTCTCCGGGCCCTAGTGGGTATTTTTTTTGTCTTGTTGGTGGTTTTGGTTTGTGGGCCATACTTAGTAGCACTTGGGTTACTTCTGGTTCTGCACTCAGAAATCACTCCTGGAGGTGCTTGGGAGACGATATGGGATGCCAGGGATCGAACACAGGTCAGCTGCATGCAAGGCCCTCCCCACTGCTATCTCTCTGGCCCCCAATTAGTGCATTTTAATTGGTACTTTCTGGAGAGTGGACTTGTCAGATTTTGCCATTTCAAGCCATTCATAGCCCTCCTGATTTCTGAAAGATATTTTCACTTAGTAAAGAAATCTAGGGATGCATTATGTGTTGGTTTTTTTCATTCCTTCTCGGGTTCATTGAAATATGTGTGAATGTTGTGAATTGCACGAATGCCATGAATATTGGTGAATGCGGTACTAAGCATGAGCTCAGCCACTCAGCTATGCTTCTAAAATCATAGTACCTTCCTTAATTGTTTAAATTTTTTTTTAGAGTTTGTTTGTGGGGGTGGTACATACCCAGTGGTGCTCAGGAATCACTCCTGGTGGTGCTTGGGACCAATGGGAATCTGGAGATTGAATCTGGGTCAGCTTCTTGCAAGGCGATGCCTTACTGGCTATGCTGTCTATGCCTTCAGCCCCCAAATCCTACCATGAACCCTAAAACTCCTGTGTACATGATGTGATGACTTGGGTGTGCATCAGAGTATTGGACCATTTAATGACAATGCTGGCTTGTAATTCAAGTCTCCTGATAGTCACAGTTTAACAAAACGTAAGTCCCTGTGGTACTGGTTCCCTCTGTAGGACTTTATTAATATTGCAATTAACTATTTTAATTCTTTAGTCAAGGAATTAAAACATGATCTAGAAGGGATTTTTAAATGTTCTTACGCAATTTTATTTTATATTTGATTCACAAGGTTGGTTTTGTGTGATGTGCGAATATTAACTTTTTTTGGGGGGCACACCTGGTGAGGCTCAGGTGTTACTCCCTGCTACGCACTCAGAAATAGAAATCACTCCTGGCTTAGGGAGGACCATATGGGACACTGGGGATCGAACCCAGGTTTGTCCTGTGTCAGCCACATGCAAGGCAAACACCCTACCACTGTGCTATCACACCTGCCCGCAAATACTAACTTTTTATAATAATGAGTCATGGTGTCAATATGAAATTGTAATAGCATATGCAAAATGGAGCTTCCTTCTTCCTCAAACATTTCTACTTCTTTATAGTGATTATTTGAAGGACAGAGAAACTTGTGATTTTCAGCAAAAGGGTTGGCTTGTGTATTTTAAAAATCTTACCATTGCGAATGAGAGATTGAGAGCTTTTTGCAGACTGAATTACTGAGTAATTCAGGAGGAGTCAATGTCATCTGTGATGTTGGATTTGTTGTTGGGAAGGAGGGCAGGATCCTAAAATGTGTGAGAAGACAGTGACTTGCACTGAAGAGAGGCTTAGCTTGCTGAAGTATATACTTGTCTTGCAAGGGGCTCACATTCAGTCTCTCGCACTATGTGGTTCCCTAGAACATTGCCAGAAGTGACCCCCCAAAATCATAAGTTTAGGAATAGCACCCCTGGATGTGTTCCCCAAACCCTCTTCCCTCCAAAATAGCAGTTTGTGGGGATAATGGGTGTTGATATCTGTAATCTACCTATGTTTTATCAATTACTATGAGTAAAAGATAGAAAGATTTGTAGTAAGTATGATTCAGGTTGTGTTATAATGTTAATATGGAGGTGAATATTCACTAGTTATATAAGCATCAACTTCTTTGTAATTTTCCTTTTATGTGTTTTGAAATTGTTTAAGAGTAAGAAGAAACTCATTCCAAATCTCCTGGTGTTGCACATACTATGCTTCAGAAATCAGCTGCCCTGTGGGGAATATATACCTCTTTGGGTAAATATATAGTCTTAGGGGCTCCCAAAGTCTTAGGTGCTCAGAAGATCCAGGGGCCAAACTGCAGTGCAGAGGGCCACTAGCATCAACCCAACTGTGCCTCATCTCCATCTCTTTCTGTGGAGCAGGGTATTGAACCGGGACCTCACAGTGCACACCAGCACCTGTGCTACCCCAGCCCTAAGTACATGTGTAAAATTACATTACATATGTATTGAAGGTGAAACAGTTTTATCTTTGTTAAATAACTCCACATTTAAGGCATTTAAGGCTTAAAGCAGATCGATGTTTTCTCATAGCCTTTCTCTGTTGCACTCTTGCTAAGCTCTGGAATTACTCTGGTATAAATAAATCAAGGAACATACCAGAATTTGTGTCCTGGGACCAGAGCAATAGCACAGTTGGGGAGGGCGCTTGCATTGCATGTGACAGATCCAGGCTTGATCTCCTGGATCCCATATGATTTCCTGAGTAACATAGGAGTGTGACCCCTCAGCTCAGAGCCAGGAGTAACCCCTGATTACTGCCAGGTATGTCTTCCCGAGAAAAACAAAATAAAAACAAACCAAGAATTTATATCATGGAGTTGACACTTTCATGTTTTGTGACTTAATTCCCCTAAATGTTTATTAATATAAATTATGAGAATGTCACAGGCTCATAGAGTTATTGTGAGGATTAAATAATGCCATATATAGGAAATTTTATGATGCCCAGCATGCAAATAATTAATTCTGTAACTATTTACATTTATCGATCATCTTTCTTCTAGTCTCAGTAGTTTGATTACAGAGTTCATATTCATTCATTGATTTGTCTTTAGTGCTTGGCATCTGATAGGTGTGTAGTAAATATCTGTGATTAACTCAGGTCTATTTTATTCTGTTTACTATTTTGGACCACACCTGCTGGTGCTCAGGAGGTAATACTGGCTCAGAATTTGAGGATCACTCCTGGCAGTGCTTGGGGGACCTGATGGGATGCTGGGGATTGAATCTGGATCAACTTTTGTCTGCCCTACTTTAGTGGTGATGTTTGCACACTGCTGGGTCATGGCACTTGTATAGAGTTCTTGTTCCAGTTGCAGGTGTTAGCAGGAGCAGCACCTCTGTGTCACACAGGATTGTGGGTTACCTGGGAATGAGGGTGTCTGGGATGGCAGGTGGTAAAAGAATTACCGAGTTGGTGGTGTTCAGCACATGTGGGACACGGGATTTGAATTCACATACCATATTTATTCCAGTATAACACGCACAATTTTCTACCAAAAAAATAAATCAAAGTTTGGGTGCACGTTATAAACGAGGGCTGGGGTGGGGTGGCAGTGGCGGCTGGTCCAATGAGGGCGCAGGTGAATTGTGAGTTCGCACTGCACCTTTTCCAGGCTGCAGCCGCGCACTGTATGCGAGGGCGAGGAAAAGAAAAACCTCAAGAAACCTGGCCTTTCTCTCCTGACATCCTGGGTTAAAACATCATGGGAAGACATACCAAAAGAAATGATCATCAAGAGTTTTTTGAAGACAGGCATCAGCAATCAAATGGACAGCACAGAAGACGACCTGCTATGGAATTTAAACTCAGAAGAAAGCGAAGAAACTGGAGAAACAGATGTTCCTGCCAACTGGGACATTGATGAAAAATTAACTCGAGAATAATGGGAACAACTCTTTAGTGTATCTGATGATGAATCTGACTTTGTAGCATTTTAAATAGTGTTACTGGTAATTTTATTTTGGTATTGTGTTTATAGCAGTTTATATTGTCAATAAATGATTTTATCATGGCTGCACGTGTTCAACAACGTTGTTTTTTTTTTTGCCAGTTACAATGCTTGGTGTGAAATAAAATTTTATACCGATTTTTAATCGAAAATTAGGGATGCACTTTATATGTGGGTGCGCATTATACTCAAATAAATACGGTAAGCTTGCAAGGCACTGAGCAATTCCTGAGTCCTTCAGAAAAGGCCCAGGAGGTACACAGTGGTTAGGGCACTTGCCTGCCCCTAACCCTGGTCAGATTCCTAGTACCTTATGGTCCCCTGAGCATTCCGAGATACAGCCCAGGAGGCTTTCAGCATTGCTGGGGTGACGTGGGTATTTCTTTAGTGGGACCCCTCTCCTTACTAAAAACACTAGTCACAGCAGGTGATGTGAGTTTCTTCAGAATAATTTTGGTCATTCTTGTCTTTCGTGCTAGTTTGAAGAGATTTTTCTGTTTAAATTATATCTTTATGAATGTAATCAAATGTCACAGCTTGCTCCTTTAAGATGAGAGTGATTCCACATTGTAGATATATTTTGAAGATACAATTACTTTTTCTGTCATCTCTTAATTATGACCCACTTAAATTTTCTTAGTAAAAAGTTAAAGAAACTTTTGTGGCTTTTCCAACATTGACTTTGTAATTAAAACACTAAAAACTAACTGGCCAGCCAAGTGTTAGTATTTCTTCAATCTGCCCAAATTGTCTCTTTTTCCACTGTAGGGCAGGACAATGCATTTTGAAGTTAGCCCCTTCTTAAATTAAGGGCTTTGTTTTTATTATTTTCAACATGTGAGTTTCCATTTGAATGTCATTTCCATTTGAATGCCTGGGAACAGAATTGCCTAGTAATTGAGAGTTTGCTCCTTTACTGTCCTCACTCCTTTGAAGTAGTGGTATGTATTCCTCTCATCTGAAGAACAGAGGAATAAAAAAAGTGTCTGAGGTCTGAGTAGGTTTTGAATGTGAATATATTCTTCAGTCACAGCTTGTTGGCTTTGGTCTCTGGTGGTGTTAGCATTGTCAATTAGGATCATTTTTGTGAATTACCTAGTTGAAAAGAGGCTGTTTGTATATACACATTTTTCCAAACTGATGATATTTTTTTTTGGTTTTGTTTAGGCTCAGAACCTCTTTTTTGTTGATTTGTTTTTGGTTTTTGGGCCACATTTGGTGATGCTCAGGGGTTACTCCTGGCTCAGCATAGGAATCACTC
Source organism: Suncus etruscus (assembly GCF_024139225.1). Taxonomy (NCBI): domain Eukaryota; kingdom Metazoa; phylum Chordata; class Mammalia; order Eulipotyphla; family Soricidae; genus Suncus; species Suncus etruscus. Next base: position 50,936,851 of record NC_064862.1, on the reverse strand, counting down.
CTGGCAGGTCATTATGAGATGCTGGAATAGAACCCTAGATGGCCACTTGCAAGGCAAGACACCCTGCCTGCTGGACTTTTGTTCTGGCCCCAGGCTCAGAACACATCGTCTTTTCAACTGTGGTTGTACACTAATGCCTAACTTCTCATAATGAAAAATTAAACAATCTGTAGCCATGTTTTTGTTTTTCAAGTATATTTGCTTCTAAACCAAGGCACTTTTTAATTTAGTACATTCTTTTTTTTTTTTTTTTTTGGTTTTTGGGCCACACCCGGTGATGCTCAGGGGTTACTCCTGGCTGTCTGCTCAGAAATAGCTCCTGGCAGGCACGGGGGACCATATGGGACACCGAGATTCAAACCAACCACGTTTGGTCCTGGATCGGCTGCTTGCAAGGCAAACACCACTGTGCTATCTCTCCGGGCCAAAATAAAAAATACCTTATGATGTAGTTTTTTCTATTTTGGTCGGGCTACACCTGGCATTGCTCAGTGGTTACCCCAGCTCTACACTGAGGGATCACTATTTCCAACAGGGCTTGGGGTACCATATGGAGTGCCAGGACTCAAACTGAGGTTGGTTGTGTGAAAGGCAAGTGCCCCTATGTACTGTTCTGTCTCTCTGGCTCTAATGACTTTATTTCTTTTTTGTTTTGTTTTGTTTTATTTTGGGCCACACCCATTTGATGCTCAGGGGTTACTCCTGGCTACCTGGCTAAGCGCTCAGAAATTGCCCCTGGCTTGGGGTGACCATATGGGACTCAGGGGGATCAAACCTCAGTCCTTCCTTGGCTAGCGCTTGCAAGGCAGACACCTTACCCCTAGCGCCACCTCTCCGGCCCCTAATGACTTTATTTTTATAATGCAATTTTCCCCCAGAGATAGAAAATGAAAATTATTTTAACATTAAGTCAATGCCCACCAGGTGGTGCTGTTTTGCTTTTTTTGTTTGAAATTAAGGAGAATGAATACTCTGTTCAAAGTCTGAAAGAGATAGTACTCAAATGTTATAAATTTGTATTAGTTTATATATCTGTATATAAACATGTATACATTTGGTTTATGGGCCTCACTTAGCTATGCTCAGAGATTACTTCTGGCTCTACACTCAGGTAGAGTGTATGACAATCCACTTACTAGGTACTATATTCCACTGACAAGGTACTATATTATTTTGTTTGTTTGTTTGTTTTTGTTTTCTTGAGCCACACCTGGTGTGGCTACTCCTGGCTACGCGCTCAGAAATCACTCCTGGCTTGGGGAACCATATGGGATGTCGGGGGATCAAACGTGATTGATTTGGACAGTAAAGGACAGAACAATTTACTCTGTCAATAAGTGCCAGAGTACAAATTTCATTTTGGAGCTTGGAAGTTTCTAGTTCCAATTCACATGGTATAATTCACAGTTCAGTCCTAGTTTATGGTCTTTTATGTGTTTCAATGTTTGATTTTGTGAAGATGTGAATCACTAAGCCACTCCTGTTGGGTAGAATTGAATTTGGTATTGTAAACAATTTCAAAATTAGAATAACATCAGCAAAATAGTGCTTTATAATTCCTTCATGGTTAAAAAAAAACCTTTAGTTAAATAATTTTGATTGATATAAAAAGTTTGCAATTGTCAGGGAGCCTAAAGTATTTTAGTACTTAAATATTTTAAACTTTTATGGAATTTTTTTTTTTTTTTTGCTTTGGGGGCTTCATCTGGTAGTTTCGAGTTGTGGCTTCTAGCCAGTGTTTGGCCACTGTCGGCAGTGTGAAGCGGGTGCCTTCTCTCTCAGATGCTCTGTCCAGCTCATCAGCCAACCTGTTTCCTTGTACAAGCTTCCATTTTCGGGGTAACTCTGGGGTTACTCTTACTTCAGACAGGTCTTTCTGTTTGTAATATTTTACATTTATTACACATTTTTCTGTTTTTTTTTTTTATTTTAGTTTTTGTTTGTTCGTTTGTTTTTGGGCCACACCCTGTGGTACTCGGGTTATTCCTGACTCTGTGTTCAGAAGCTGTTCCTGGCAGGCTCAGAGGATCATATGGATGCTGAACCTGGGTCCATCCTGGGTCGGCAGAATGCAAGGCAAACCCCTTTGTGTTATCCCTGTGCTATCACTCCAGCCCCATACATTATTTTCTTTTTTTGTTGTTTGTTTTTGATTTTTGGCCCACACCCGGTGATGCTCAGATTACTCCTGACTATGCGCTCAGAAATCGCTCCTGACTTTAGTAATCCCCTAAAATATTTACATACACAACAGGGGACCATATGGAACTCCAGGGGATCAAACCGTGGTTCATCCTGGGTCAGCTGCGTGTAAGGCAAAGCCCTACTACTGCACCACTGCTCCAACCTCCCATACATTATTTTCTTAACACGTTTCTTTTTTTTTTTTTTTGGTTTTTGGGCCACACCCGGCAGTGCTCAGGGGTTACTCCTGGCTGTCTGCTCGGAAATAGCTCCTGGCAGGCACGGGGGACCATATGGGACACCGGGACTCGAACCAACCACCTTTGGTCCTGGATCGGCTGCTTGCAAGGCAAACACCTCTGTGCTATCTCTCCAGGCCCAACACATTTCTTTGTAACTGAGATACACAGTTACAAAATTATTCATGATTGAGTTTCTGTCATAGAATGTTCAGTACCCTTCACCAGGGCATATTTCCCACCACCAGTGTCCCCTCCTGTTCTCCCCCTTTCCTACCTCTGGTGCAGACATTCTCTCTCTTCTTCCTCTTCCTCTTTCTCCCTCTTCATTCTCCCACTATTTTTCCCTTTTAGGCACTGCTGTTTGCAGTCTTGTTACTGAAGAGTTATTGTGCATATCCCTTTGCCTAAGACAGGCTATTTCTTTTATTGGAATTTTGGGGGGTTTTGTTTGTTTGTTTGTTTTTGCATTGGAATTTTGTTTTAGGAAAACTTAGAGCATCCCAAACCCTGAACATGTAACATAGTCTGTGGTTGGAGGGGCTGGTGATGGTTATGGTCCCTGCTTCTCAGATCTCCTCGAGTCTCCTTTTCGGCCACTCCTTAGTTTGTTGTCTTTGTTTTGTGGTTCGGGCCCATAGCACATCAGTGCTGGGGGCTACTCCTGACTCTGGTCAGGGGTCCTTACTCTCATTGCTACCTGACAGTCCAGGTAGCGCTGAGGCTTGAACTGGGGGCCCCTGCATGCTTGCAGCTCTTTGAGATCTCACATTAGTTGGGCCTTGAGTGCACTTCTTGCTTCTAGAGTTTTCTCCTGCAAGCTTTTCCCGTGGGTCATTGGTTTACCTGTAAAAATACCCTGAAAGAGTCCTGAGTGCCCCTTACCTTGTGTCATGTAAGTCTCCCGTCAGTACCTTGTACATTGTGAATCAGATAGAGATGTGTTTGGTTTTGCTGCTTACAATAAATTGCATATACTTTGTAGATAGAAGCTATTTTGAATTATTTTATCTCTACTAAAATAATAAAAGAAAAAGATTTGCAGAGAAGAAATTGAAAATGAATATTCTCACTGCATACTTGTACTTGCTATGTGTCTAAATATATACACAGCACTAGAATCTTTAAATATTCAAAAGTATAACTTTCCTTGAGACTAAGGACTTTTGAAACACTTTTATCATATGATTATAATTTTAAAAATTCTACTTGAAATGCTTTGGTACTGAACATGTACATTAAATATTGGGTGTCTGGGGCCGAAGCAATAGCATAGCATGGCTAACCCAGGTTTGAGCCCCAGCATCCCATATAGTCCCCCGAGCATGCTAGGAGTAACCCCTGAGTGCCAATAGGTGTGTCCTCAAAAAAACCCTAAAAATTGGGTGTCTATTGAAAAATTTAGTATAATTAAATTTAAGTTTTCTCTCTGGAGAATGTGGCTAGAAAAACTAATTTTTGACTCTTATTTTAAATTACAGATTATTGCAAAATTGTGTAATCTTTTGGGGTTTCATAGAGAAGCTATTTTCCTCGTGAACATCAATAAAAATGATTCATTTATATATGTAGGTTCTTATAATTTGTTTGGGGAGCATACCTTGCTGTGCTCAGGGCTTACACCTGGCTCTGCCCTCAGGGATCACTCTTGGCAGGGCTCTGGGAATCATATGTGATGCTAGAAATGGAATTTGAATCAGTCATGTGCAAAGCAAACACCCTCCCCACTGTACTATCTATCTGGCTCTATATGCAGATTCTGGATTTATGGGTGCATAAAACACATGTTTCTTACCTTAGTACCCATGAAATAGCCAACAGCATTCATTCGACATATACATTTCCAATATCATCCTTTAAGTAGTATTTGAGGGTTGGAGAGATGGAAAGGAAGGTGTTGGCTTTGCAATGTGGCCAACTGAGATCTGATTTCTTGTACCTTTTTTGGTCCCCCTGCGTAGCATCTGTAGTACTATAAGAATACAGATCTGTAGCTCTTCCAGATATCTTTCTTTTTGGAGATTTTAGTCCCTTACCCTGTATAACATTGATTGGGGTGCTCTTGTTCCACCTGCCATCGTTACTGGTTGGTGAGAGTTGATGACTGGCCCATCATCTTGGTTCTGAAGAGAAAGAACATTGAGCTGAACCTTTCGCTGATCCATTCACGTCTGTCTAATGTAAGCAAGAAAAGTCCTTTTAAGTCCTTTAAGCCACTCAGATCTTGTGCTTGTTATGAACTTGATCAATTGGACCAGAAACTGCCCTACCCTGTCCTTACCTGCATAGAAAAGGCTTAGCTAGAAAGAAAATTGTTTTCGACAGATTTATTGTGAAGAGTAAAAATTCACAGAGTTCTAATCTGATTTCAAGATGGAGATCGCCATCATTCAGCTACAATTGGAACATTGAAGTTTTAATGAGATTTAGAAAATGAGATGTTACTGTTTCTGTGACTCATGTTGAGAGATTAAAATAACCTTCTGTTTAATTTGTCAACCTAGACTCAGCCATTGTGACACAAATATGTTATAAAATTGGAAAAGTTGGACAGCTGCCACTTTTAGGTCACTTCGTAGGTTTTAAGTGTTACACAGTGTTACTGATTTTAAGCATTTAGCAAATAAGAAAATTGAGTGGTTCATTTTGATAATTAAAATTCCAAAAATTTTTCACATTTTCAAATAATTTGTGATGATGCTAATATTCCTTTGAAAATATAAGAGCTACTGAAGCAGGCACAGTGGATAGGGCATCTGTCTTGCACACAGCCAACCAGGGTTCAATACCCAAGCCTACTAGGAGTGATTCATCAGTAAATCCTGAGCATCGCCAGGTGTGGCTCCAAAAAGGTAAGTAACAAAAACAAACCAAAAAATAAAACTCAAGGGGCCGAAGAGATAGCATGGAGGTAAGGTGTTTGCCTTGCATGCAGAAGGTCATTGGTTCGAATGCCGGCATCCCATATGGTCCCTTGAGCCTGCCAGGAGTGATTTCTGAGCGTAGAGCCAGAAGGAACCCCTGAGCGCTGCCGGGTGTGACCCAAAAACCAAAAAAATTAAATAAATAAAATAAAACCCTTAATTTCTATAGATCTAAGCATCCCAGTCAAGCTATAGAGAAACAGCAGTGCAACTTGTACTGTAAATAAACTATTAGCACTAAGCATCACAGTGAGAGCTGATAGTATATGAATTATTCACTGTAAACTTATTATCTCTGTGTAAGATAATGTAAGATAATGAAGCTAATTGCCATGACTTTAAACTCAGGGGAGGGATCAGTTTGCCTGTAGAACTTCCGGGCTGTGCCTACCACCCACGAGGGCAGCCCTACAACTACAGGGAGAGAAGCCCTAGACCTACAGGCGCTTGCTGTGTTGGCTTTGTGGAAATGCTCTTTTCCCCTTTGCTTCTTTGTTGCTAAACTTATATTGTGTTTATTTGGAGGGGGGAGTCAGATGGGAGAGGTTTTTTTTCTCTTGTTTTTTATTTAATTTTTTTGCCCAAGGATCTTCAAAAGGTGTTCTATGAAAAATGCTTGAGTTTTCTTACTTGTTCTTTTTTGTGCGGTAGACCAAACATTGTCTCACTCTTTCATGCACCCACTTTTCTAATCAAATTCGTTTGCCCCATAAATAGTACTTGCTCGAAAACTCTAGTTGAAATGTCAGTCTTTTTTCTTCACTTGAGAAAGTTTAGTTAGAAGTGATTGACTTCTAAAGTTTAGGGCAGTCTCATAGAGCCCCTTCAAATCTAGAATATTGTGGAGTAGTTTTTTTCTTTATTTTTTATTCTAAATTTAAGATTTTGATAAACTTCTTTTTCTCTCATGTAAATTATCTGTAATAAGTTATCCTAATTAAAGTTGGTAAATCTACAACTGTTTCAATTACACAGTAATCAATTATACACTAATTTAATTCTCCTTAGCAGGGTACGTACATCATTAATCAGTTTCAGACTTAATACAACATATTTAGAAGTAATCAAAATTTGAACCACTTTTCTTTAGCTACAGCAAGTGAAGGATCAGATTGTCAACTCAAATGCTTATTTCTATCTAGTATTTAAATATTACTTATACTAGTTTTATATAGTTTAATATTCTGTCCTTTCCCTTAAATTTTGTTTTGTTTTGGTTTGGTTTTTGGCAGTGCTCAGGGGTTATTCCTGACTCTGCACACAGGAATCTTTCCTGGCGGCTTGCAGGACCATATGGTTGCCGGAGATCCAACCAGGTTGGCTCTGTGCAAGTAAACTCGCTCTCCTTAAGGCCCTTTTCTCTTAATTTTTATTGTGTATGAGGACTGTATGTGATGCTGGGGATCAGACCCTGGGCCTTTACACATGCAAAATAAGTGCTATACCCCTAAATTATAGCCCTGGCACTTTTCCTTTAAATTTTTCCCATTAAAAATATTTTAAAATTAGGGGCCGGAGAGATAGGAGGTAGAGTGTTTGCTTTGCATGCAGAAGGACGGTGGTTCAAATCCCGGCATCCCATATGGTCCCCTTGAGCCTGTCAGAAGCGAGTTCTGAGTGTAGAACCAGGAGGAACCAATCCCTGAGCACCGTTGTGTGTGACCCAAAAACCAAAAGAAAAAAATTTTTACATTAGGTCCTGTAGCATGGTTTTTAGGGCCAAGAGATAGTATAGGAGTAAAGCGCTTTCTTGGCATGTGACCAACACCATTTGGATCTGTGGTGTTCCATGTGGTCCCCCAATACTGCAGGAGTGATCCATGAGCACAGCCAGAAGCAAATCCTTGGCCACCCCCCAATAAAATATATAGCCATCTTTGTCTTCCCCTTGAGCTCTCTAGAAGCAACTGCTTTCAATATTAATAGCCTATTCCTGATAACATTTGTGGAAATAATCTATTCTTTCATCTTCTCTTCATTAGCCAGTTTGAGATGTTATCTGTTGACGTTTTTATTACATTCCTAGTTAGATCAGATTATATCTACTGCAGTTTATAAAAATGAAATAATTCTCACTAAATGTATAAGTAGTCTATAATATCTTTCTGAATATAATAAACCCAATTTCATTTATTTTATGTGATGTCTCATTATTTATTGACTTGACTTTTAATTTGCTTGATTTCCTTTTGAACAAGTGTAATGGCCCCAAAGACTGGTCTGGAGCAAAGGTCTCAAGGATCACTACAGAAAAATAATCCAAAGAAAGCTGAAAGTGAAATAGCAATCTGTCTGGGGGAGGGGGTGGAGAGTAGGGATGAGAGAGGGAGAGCTGTTTTTCAGAACTGCAGGTTTTATTGAGTACAGAGACCACCTCATGAAGGGGAAAGTAAGGACAGAAGGCCTATCCTGAGCCATTCCTGCCCAGGTTTGCTTGAGACATGTATAATATGGTAAATAGTAAAAAAGCTCTGTTTTTGGTAAAACCAAGTTGTAAACAAACAGATACAAAGAAATCGGGTATGGTCTTTGTGGGGTTTTTTTGTTGTTGTTATTTTGGTTTTTGCTCACACCCGGCAGTGCTCAGGGTTTACTCCTGGCTTTACGCTTAGAAATCACTCCTGGCAGGCTCGGAGGGATCATATGGGATACCGGGATTTGAACCACCGTCCTTCTGCATGCAAGGTGAATGCCCTACCTCCATGCTATCTTTCTGGCCTCTATGATCTTTGTTTTGAGTGAAACCAAATTGTAACTGTAAACCAACCAACTGACAAGTTTTATTTGATTTAATTTTTTGGTGTATGGGCTATACCCAGCAGTGGGCTTGGGGGAACATATTGGATAACAGGAATTGAACCAGCGTTGACTGCAATCAAAGCAAATAAATGCCTTACCTCTATTTTTGCCCTGGGCACCTCCTCCTTTCTTTTTATTTTAATATTTTTTAAATTTTGTCCTTCAGCCAGCAAGTATTAGATCCTCCAGGTTAGACTTATGAATTTTTTTCCCCAAGCATATAAAAATAGCTCCAGAGCAGAGCTAATTTCCCCCCTGAAGACTCTTCTCTCATAATTTTCTGTTTTACTTCAAGTATGTTTATTTTCTTTACTTCACACACTTTGATCCTGTGACTTCCCTTTGCTGCTCCTTTGTGGGATAAATTACATTTTTGCTTCTTTTCTTGCTTATTAGTTTATTCCCTTGTTTCCTTGACGTGTATTCTCCAGAGATTCTTGAAAAAGAAAGTGTGAAATAAAACATTTTGAGAATTTGCAGTTCTAAAATGCCTTGATTCTACCTGGCATTAGATTTGCATTTCAAATAGGTATGAAATTGGAGGTTGAAATCTTTCTCAAAAATTTGAAGACCTTCCTCTTATACTGACTTTCTTGTACTGAGCTTTTATCTGTGACCTGTTTTTCTCTCCTTGGAGACTCTTACAGGATACTCTCCCTCTTGTTATTTTAAAATACCTTTATGCATTTTTCTTATTTTGGCTTTACTCCCTCTCTCCCTTGTGCTTAATCATGTGATGGACTCCTAAAATTTCCAGCATTTTAATATCCTTCCTTCCATTTTTTTTTTAATGACACAGTTTTGGTAATTTTCTCTAGTTTTCTTTGTTCTTTCGTTCTGGGTCTATGAGTTATTTTATTGACCAATTTTCTGTCCTTGTACTTTCAAGCCTTTTCACTCTCAAAAAGAACTTACATGTATCTTTTTACCTGTACTTGAAAATACTGTGCTTTCTTTTTTCTTTGAATAAGACAGCTAAAAGGTATAGACATTTTAATTTTGGAGACACTCCAAATTGTATTACCTAAGAATTTTAGCAGTTACCATGAGAGAATACAACAATGTTTATTTGTGCTGCCAACATAATAGGTACAACATGGCATAGAACAGTTCTGTGGAGTCTATAAAAATAGGATTTATAAATAGATCTATAAGAATAAGACTTATTCCTAATTGCTGTTGAGGTTCCAAGGATCTTAATTTTATTCACAATTTTCATAGTGTAGAAAAAAAAAGAATTCATGGTCCCCGGTAATAGCGCTGCAGGTAGAATGTTTGCCTTTCATATGGCCGACCTGGGTTCAATCCCCAGCATCCCATAGAGTCCCCAGAGCCTGCCAAGAGTGCTTCTTGAGCACAGAACTGGAGTGCTTCCTAGTGTGGCCAAAAAAAAAAAAAAAAACAAAAAAAAAAAAAAACACAAAAAGAAATAAAGGAGAGAGAAAGAGATTCTTTTATAATCATTCTGTAGGCAATTCTTTCTGATCAGTATAAGCAGTATCATAGTGGGTTTAAATTAATAGCATACAAACTCTTTAAGGGCTGTTGGCTGAAGATAACAGTCTTCTTCCTTGATGGCTGACATGGCTGACCTACACCAGCCCCTCCTCCTTTCTTCTGTCTGTTTGCCAATTCTCAGGATTAAACATACCAGTTGAGGATGACACTGGGAAGAACCTTTTGCCACAAGGAAAATTAAACTGTAAAGTCTGGGTTGCAACTTTCTCTGGTTTCTCACTGCTTCTTCTGTGAGTTGGAGGGCATGGGGTGGCTATGAGGATATGGGGATGGGAGAGACACTGTGACTCTTCTTTTTACTTGAGCTTCAAACTCTTATTATGAAAGCTTTACATGTAGTGAGTATCGCTTTGCAAGCCTGTTTACTACCAGTTTCTCATAGTATCCTGTCTCTCAACATAGTAAACCAACATGGAAGCCTTTTCAGTTCTTAGAATAAAAGGGGCTTCCTTTTTGAGGTTCCTTTTCTTCAGAAAATAGTTGAAGAACATTGGCCAGGTCACTGAGCTAAAGTTCCAGGTGTCTCATGGTCAACCCAAAGGATTGATGTCTCTAGTGTGACAGGCCCAGCACAAGGAACCTTATCCTGGGCCTTGTTTTGAGGAGCAGATAGACCAGGGGTCTCAAACTCAATTTACCTGGGGGCCGCAGGAGGCAAAGTTGATGTGAGACAGGGCCGCATAAGGGATTTCACACACACACAAAAAAAGGCCTCAAACGTCATTATTAATAGTTTTAATTATTTCTTCTGAACATGAATAGAACATTGAGTGAAGATCATGAACAGTTCTTCTGAACATGGCATCTTTTGCCTATTCCTTGCTGCCAGAGACTTGACAGCGCTTCTTCTCACAAATCTGAACCACATTTGGCTTTAGAGAGGAAGCAGTTGAGACCCTCAGTATAGCTTGAAGATGATCATCATTAAGTCTAGACCTGTACTTTGACTTATTGAAGTTCAATGTGGAGAATAACTTTTCACACAAATATGTGCTCCCACATGGTGCGCTTGAACATTCGGGAAAGCTCGGGGATGTTGGGGGGCAATTCTCTCAAAAATTGCCCATGCGTGTCTGCTTTTCCACTAATCTCCCTGAACTTGGCTTTGAGATCAGAGTTGCATTGCAGGTCAATGAGCTCCATTTGAAGCACATCAAAGGGAAAGGGGTCCACAAAAATTTGGAAAGTGACTCTGTGCTTTTTGAAGTCTGCAAATCTGTGATCAAATTCCTTCTCTAGCTTAAAAATAGCATCAACATATTTCTCACCACTGAATGGTATGCCTGCATCCACAAGTTCCTTGCATGCTGGGAAATGGCAAAGGTTTGTCTGAGAGAGCTGGGATTTCCATAATACAAGTTTTGTGGAGAATGCTCTCACATTGTCATAGGCAGCACTGATACGCTGCCCGGGGCCTTGTAACATCTTGTTTAGTACATTCAGCTTATGTGTGATGTCAACAAGAAAAGCTAAATCCATGAGCCATTTGTGATCACTCAACTCAGAAACAGCATTCCCATCCTTCTCCATGAAGACTTTCACTTCTTCTCTCAACTCAAAAAATCTTTTCAGGACATTTCCCCTGCTGAGCCAACGTACCTTGGTGAAATAGAGCACATCTCCATATTCTGACTTCCATTTCCTCTAAACAAGCATGGAACCTCCTGTGCTTTAAGCTCCTGGATCAGATTTGGTTGATGCATTTCACAACAACAGACATCACATTGTCACACGGCAGGCATTTACTGCAAAGGGCCTGCTAATGGATAATGCAGTTAAGAGCAATGGCCTTCTCTACACCCTCCTCTTCAAGTTTTTTTTGAACAAGTGCCACCAGTCCATTTTTCTTCCCTGTCATCAATGGCACTCCATCGGTTCTTATTCCAACAAACCTGAATTCCATGGCAAACCTGCATTCTCAATGGCATCACACAGATGCTGAAATATCTCATTAGCGGTGGTCTGGCCATGCATTGGAATTATTGTGAGCAGCTCTTCTGTCAATTCAAAATTGCAATCAACACCATGGACATAAATTGTGAGCTGCGCAGTGTCTGTTATATCTGTACCCTCGTCAAGAGCAACTGAGTATGCATCAAAACATTTGGCTTTCTCACACAATTGATGATAAATGTCACTTGACATGTCAGAAATGTGCTCTGCCACAGTGTTGGCAGAAAGGCTGATTTTGCTAAACTGACCTTTCTTTTCCAGACAGGTAATATTTGCAGCCTGTAACATGCATTTTTTAACAAACTCTCCTTCTGTGAATGGTTTCCCTGCCTTAGCAATCATCTCACTAACCATGTAACTAGCTTCGACTGATGCAACATTCTCTTCGGTTGCTTTCTTGAAGAAATCTTGTTGCCTCATTAGACAGACTTTAAGACTGGCAACCCGCTTGGCTCTCTCATTTCCTTGATATTTTGCACATTCCTCAGCATGTTTAGTTGAATAATGGCGTTTCAAGTTGTATTCCTTGTGCACTGCAACTTTCTCTGAGCAAATAAGATATGTGGGGATCTGTGCTCAAGAAAGAAATACTATGTCTCCCACTTTTCCTGAAATTATCTGTGCTCATCATCAATCTTTCTCTTCACTGCAGGCTTTGATGAAGTCATGATGAAGGTATGACAAAATCTAATTCTGTAATAAACTTCTCTCCCTTCTCTCCCTTAGGCCTCTGATAATGCAAGGGACAGTGGGCAGGAGCAGCGGAAATGACATCTGCGCTAGGTGCAAAGTATTTGTGATTATTCGCTTACCAAATATTCGCAATAAAAAATCGCAAAAAATCGCATTAAACATTTGCATACCCCGAACGGAACTGCTGGAGGTATGTGAATGTTTAATGCAATTTTTTCTTACTAATGCAATTTTTATTGCGATTATTCGGTAAGCGAATAATTGTGAATACTGCGATATTTGAAGGCCGGCCGAGGGCCACAAAATGTCGTACAGAGGGCCGCAAATGGCCCGTGGGCCTCGAGTTTGAGACCTCTGAGCTAGAGAGTGTATCTATCGATCGATCGTTTTGGCCCACACCTGGAGGCACTCGGTTTCTTCTGAGTCTGTGCCCCGAAATCACTCCTGGCAGATTTGGGGGACCATATAGGATGCTGAGGATCAAACCTGGGTAGGTCGCATGCAAGGTAAATACCCTAAACACTGTGCTATCACTCCAGTCCCAAATACAGCATTTTTTAAAATTTGTCTTATGTTCTAGAGGGCACTCTCAGTGATGCTCAGAGGTTACTCCTGGTTATGCACTCAGGAATTACTCCTGGTTGGCTAGAACCCAGGTTGGCCCTATGCAAGACAAACATTCTCCCTGCTGTTCTGTTTTCCGGCCCCTTCTTTAAATATGTTCATGAACACATTTATTAACTTTTTATATTTTAAACTCGAAAAGGAAAAAGTATCTTGGCAGAAAGATGTATTATGTGTTTCTTATGAGCTCTTCAATTGCTCAAAAATGAAAACATTTATTAAGGGACTCAACAAAATTGATTAAACGGTATTTAAAACATATGTTAGAATTGACCTCATCTTGAAATGGCTTGGATCCATGAGTGATTCCCCAAGGTAACTCATACAGAGCAAAGTTTTGTCTCCCCCACCCTCATGCTGAAATATTTGATACTGCACAGGGGAATTAAAGAAGTCACAAAGTAATAGGAAAAAGAGAAACCTTACCTTTTCCTTTCACTGCTTTTACGAGAATCATTTTTAGTGTGAGAGTAAATCATATATAGTTGGAGATTATTGGTCTTCATAACCTTGGTTTCAGTGTGTATATGTTGTTAGTAAATTGAATATTTTGGGGAGAAATGAAAGAATGGCCAAGAGATTGCAGAGGCAATTGAGGAGTTGTATCTGTGTATTGTATCTGGTTTTTTTTTTTTTAGCACCCCTTAAGCCCCTCAAAACTATCCATACAGATAATTCAGGCTAGAGGGATAGAACATTGGGGAGGGCATTCGTCTTATATGCATATGACCTGGGTTTTGACTCCCAGCATCCCCAGTTCCCCTAAACACTATTGGGTTTTTGTTTTGAAACAAAAAAAGAATATATAGACCTCTCAGACTATTTTTGCTGTGAATATTTGGGGGGCCACACCCAGCAACACTTGGGTTCTTCCTAGCCCCTCACTCGGAAATCACTCCTGGCAGGGTCGGGGAACCATATGGGATGCTGGGAACTGAACCTGGGTCTGTCCCAGGTCGGCCACATACAAGGCAAATGCCCTGCCACTGTGCTATTGTTCTGACCCTCTTTTTATTTTTATTTTTTTAACTTTTCTATAGGAACTATTTTCTGACCACTATGTAGAAAATTTCATTCTTTATATTTGTTAAAAATGTGAGTGTCGGGGCCGGTGCGGTGGCGTTAGAGGTAAGGAGCCTGCCTTGCGTGCACTAGCCTAGGACGGACCGCGGTTCGATCCCCTGGCGTCCCATATGGTCCCCCAAGCCAGGAGCAACTTCTGAGTACACAGCCAGGAGTAACCCCTGAGCGTCACCGGGTGTGGCCACCCCAAAAAACAAAACAAAACAAAATAAAAATGTGAGTGTCTCAGAAAGCAGCTATAAAGCATTAGAAATACGATTGTATTATACCTCGCTCTAATTACATTCTGCTTCTTAAGCCAAGGTTTAGAGTATATTTGTTTTTAGTGGTTTTTTTGGATGTGTAGTTTTTGGTAGAATATCTTTGATAATAAGCTATCATGCTTAGAATACAAAATAGTAGAAAAGTCATCATTACAGACAGCCATAGTTTTAGAGGAAAATGTGATAACCTTTTAAAAATGAGAACTGCATGCTTTCAAGGGATGTATTAGTCTAATTTTTAAATTAAAATTTATTTTTTGGGGTCACTCCCAGCAGCGCTCAGGGGCTACTCCTGGCTCTGTGCTCAGACATCGCCCCCGGCAGGTTCAGGGGACCACATGGGATGCTGGGATTCGATCCACCGTCCTTCTGCATGCACGGAAAATGCCTTACCTCCATGCTATCTCTCCGGTCCCTTAAATTAATTTTTTTATTTTTTTTCAGAGATTGCTGAATTTGAGTTTTATGTATTTGGGTTGATCTTCTTAGGAAAAGAAAATTGACTAAGAAAAAGTTGGGCTTTATGGATAGTTTAGGAAGCAAATGGCTTTGGAGCCACTTTGCCTTTCTGAGATCTGGAGCATGCAAATGAGTTCTCAGAGTAGTACTTAAAAATGCTTATGGTAACAACTTGCTTCATCAATAGTCTGTGTAAAATACTAGAGTGAAAGGAAGGAAGAGAGGGAGGGAAGGAAGGGAGGGAGGAATGATGGGAGGAAAGAAAGGAAGGAATTCACTGTGAATGTCCATATGAATGAAATAGAATCTATTTGATTATTTGATGATATTTTTCTCCCTTTTTTTTGGATCATACCTGGTGATGCCCAAGACCAACTTACCTCCACCTCTGCATTAAGGAATCGCTCCTGGCAGTGGTCTGGGAACCATATGGGATTCTGGAGATTGAACTTGCAAGCCAAGTACACCCTACCTGCTGTACTATCACACCAGACCTTGAAAGACCGCCCCCCGCCTTTGGTTTTTGGACCACACCTGGTGGTGCTGAGGGGTTACTCCTGGCTCTGCACTCAGAAATAGCTCCTGGCAGGCTCGAGGGACCTTAATTGGATGCCAGGAATCGAACCTGGATTTGTCTTGGGTCAGCCATATGCAAGACACATAAACGCCCTACCGATGTGCCATCGTTCTGGCCCTGGAAGACTTTTTTTTTTTTTTTTTGAGGATGGAAGATTCTGGAAGGAATTGTGAAGGTGGAACAACAGAGAATTTAGCCCTTATGTTACCAGTATTACGTTGATACTTCATCATCAGTACAATACAGTGAGTCAGGAGGCCACAAGGTGGTGCCATTCACCTAAACTGCTTCTTTGTCTTCTCTGGAGGCTGACTGGCCCGCAGGGCAGAAAACTGAAAAAGTCACAAATTAAAGCTTTTTAGCCTCAATTTAGAGAATCGCTTG
The DNA here is from genome assembly GCF_024139225.1 of Suncus etruscus. Classification (NCBI taxonomy): domain Eukaryota; kingdom Metazoa; phylum Chordata; class Mammalia; order Eulipotyphla; family Soricidae; genus Suncus; species Suncus etruscus. The sequence continues at coordinate 50,921,151 of NC_064862.1, read as the reverse complement.
CATGTTAAAAGTGTGGATTGTTTCATTAAGACATTTTCAAAGTACTTTGATAGTTCCTGCTCCTCAGTGATCTTTTGGAAAATTACCCTTTATCATTTATTCATCAAATAAACTGTATTTAAAGGCAAACATTTCTCTTTTAAAGATAATATTATAAAAGTGTGCTTCTATGTGGAGTTAATTTCCAAACCCAACCAAAATGTTTATGGTGAAACGATGCAATACTAAGGCATTCCAGGGTCTTTAGTTGATATTTGTGGTCATAGTTCAGGTCATGTTCAGTTCCGTTCACCTTGAGTAAAGAGTTTATAGATTCCTGGGAATATTTCTAGATTTCAGATTGAGACTACTGTAATAATTCAATCAAATCTGGAGGTGAGTTCCTCCACCAAACTCCCTCTGTATGTTGATGACACAGGGTCGAATACAAGATTGAACGCATACAAGGTCACACAAGGGATTGTACATGGGGTTAAACACAGGTTCGTGTGCACTTAGGATTGAACACAGGACCACACACACACCTTAGCTGTAGTTCTCAATATGTGGGTTATGTTTGCCTGGGGTGGTACGTCCTGCAGCAGGGTTCATCCACTCTTTCAGATGTGGTACCGCCGGGCTCACACTTCTTTTTTTTCTTTTTTTGGTTTTTGGTTTTTGGGTCACACCCGGCATTGCTCAGGGGTTACTCCTGGCTGTCTGCTCAGAAATAGCTCCTGGCAGGCACAGGGGACCATATGGGACACCCGGATTCGAACCAACCACCTTTGGTCCTGGATTGGCCGTTTGTAAGGCAAACGCCGCTGTGCTATCTCTCCAGGCCCGGGCTCACACTTCTTAAAGTTCATGTAAATTTAATTAATACAATATATTTTATTACATTCAATTAATAATTTAATTAGACTTTAATATATTTAATATATCATTAATTTGATTATTATATTTAATGTATATTGCGTGGCACAGTTAATTGATATTGGAAGTTTAAAAAATACTTTAGTAATAGAAAATATGTGAAATTTGTGATCACTAGCTGTGGAGTCATTAACTCATTGGCTGAAGGTTTACCAAGCTGTTGCCACTTGTGCCTTCTATGTTGTTGTCTTTGTTATTGTACAGAAGGATGGGGTGCCCTATTGTGGGTCGCTTGTCCAGCCTCGGCCTTCATGCTTCTTTCAGATCCAGTGCTCAAAGAAGGCTGTAATCTTTACTTGAGATGCTCAAACACTCCTGCCATGTTTGGGATTTGAGACAATAAAGCCACTGGGATGACCTTTGACACATGCTCACATTCTCATCTTTCCTCAAGCCAATTTTCAACCCTCTTAGACCATTGAAATTGTTATTGATGGGTGCATTGGATGAGTGAGAGGTGTTTTAGTGGGTCCCCTAACTTAAAAAGTCATTGCATGGCTGACCCACTATGAAACTGTGGCCAAAGAATGTTATTTAGAGTGCTTCCTGCCCTGACCCTGATGTTCTTGCTATGGACCCTTTTGCACACACTCTCCTCTCCTGGACATGTTGTAGTTGCCCGCAGTTTTAAACTTACAACCTTCCCATATTTTTGCCATCTGTTCTGCTGGTTTCAGGAGAAGTTGTGCTATTCCATCATACTCATTTTGTTTGGCTTGGCCTGCCTTTGTACTTAACTCGTGCCATTGGAGAAAGAATTAGTATGGTTGGAAATTTATGAGATTCCAAGTGTTGGGGGAATGGCTCCCCAATGCAAATGAGAAAGTTTTAGGGGACTAAAAACTGGTTGTAAAATGATAATAATTTTCATAAGAAAGTATCTCAAAGTTATTCTTTCCTTGATTTTTTTTTTATTGTTTTTGGTTTTTGGGTCACACCCAGTGATGCTCAGGAATTACTCCTGGCTGTGCACTCAGAAATCACTCCTGGCTTGGGGGTCCATATGGGATGCCGGAGGATTGAATCGCGGTCCTTAGGCTAGTGAGGTCAAGGTAGACAAATTATGGCCTGCACCACCACTCCAGCCACTTTTGACTGTATTTTTATAGGGTTCATTTTTAATTACCTCTCTGCTGACTTATTAGTTATGTGAGTTCTTAGGATCTAATTCCTCAGGCAGAAGTGGGTATGTGAAGCCTGGCTGGTAAACCAGTGATGCTCCTGTTTTACTCCTGATCCCGTGCTCAGGGATCACTCCTGGAAGTGATCAGGTAATCATATGCTGTGCCAGGGATTGACCCAGGATCAGGATTTAAGCAACTATTATGATAATGAAAATAGATCAATATGGCAAGTACCTACCACTTGCTTTACATATTCTTGATATTATAAAGATGTCATTTTACTACGAAGCCCGGTTAGTAAGTTTGGGATTTTATCAACACTATCTGTATGCCTTGTTAGTTAGTCTAAAACAGTGATGGCTAACCTTTTTGAGCCTACGTGCCCAAACTGCCGCACAAAACCAAAGAATTTCCTCAAAAGTGCCAGCACATCAATTAAACCTTAATAACAAGATTTTAGTATCTAAAATCTATGCAGCACATGCCTCTTATCTTAATTGCGGACCTTCCCATGTTCCAGCTTCAAGACCTTCGCGTGCCACAGGTTCGCCATCACGGGTCTAAAATATGTGAATATTACAGTTGTAACTTTCTAATGATACGTTATAAAACGATTAATTTCACTGATTACCTTTTCTATTTCATGTGTGTGTTGAATGTCAGGTTGTATTCTTGCAAGACTGAAAATGAATTTTTGTGTTTCAGAAATGTAAATGATCTTTAAAGAAAGCAATAAACAGTGAAATGTTGTTATATGATTTTATTGTTTGGGGAAATAATACAAATGTTTCTGTGTTGGAAGAAAGAGAAATGTGGTTGAAATGTGTTTTTAGTTAAAATGCTTACAGCATTCAGAAATATTTTAAGTATTGCATTAATTTTTCAATTATCTCTTTATCTATTCACAAAGATTGCTTGCATTTATCATCATTTTCTGTACCAACTTTGAGCTGTTTAAGTAGGATTTGTTTAGGTTTAACTGAAAGGTATAGTCTCAGAAGAGCCTTTATCATGGTTTTTAAGCAATATTTGAACTGTAGGTGTTTGATAATCAATGTTTCCAAAACTAAAAATAATGAAACTCTTGGTTGTGATGATGAAAAAGAATTATTTTTCTTTTAAGATGTTGGATGACTCATCATTCTTTGACTTAGCACATACTTAAAAATGGTTAGCTACAAACTATTACACCTGTATCCTTTATTCATCATGGATGAATATCAATGTAAAAAGTACTTTTTACCTGATTTCACCATAGAAAATTTTGTGAGCAAAAATGTAGCCACCATATTCCCAACAAATGATAAAAAGTGATATGGTCCATTATTTTATTTTTATTGTATTCTTTATATTACCATATTAATTGCAAATTATTTTATTTTATTTTACTTTCTTAAACTTTATTGATTCGTTGTTGGGCCACACCAGCAGTGCTCAGGTGTTACTCCTGACTCTGCATTCAGAAATCGCCCCTGGCAGGCTGGGGGACCATATGGGAATCAGGTCCCTCCCATGCAGCCTCATGCAAAGCAGTCTCTCCAGCCTCTGCAAATTATTTTAAAGAAAAATTTATTATGGGTAGAAAAGTAGTAAGAATATACTATTTGACTATTGAGAGGTGCTTGCTGATAGTTAGAAGTATCTTTTTGAGGGAATAATTGAAAATGGTGGAAATTCAACTTGTACAGCAGTAAAAATTATTTTGAAGCCAAAATGATCTTTAAACATATTGAAAATATTGTGCATATACAACAAGGCATCATAGCTTTGTGGGTTAACAGCTAATGACTCTTAACCATATTAGAAATAAGAATAGAGATGGGCCAGGAGTAACCCATGAGTGCCGCTGGATGTGACACCCCCCCCCAAAAAAAAAAAAAAACCAAACAACAACGAGAAAAATAAAGAATAAAAATTTTGAGAAGGTCTATGAACATACTTTAAAGCTATCACAACTATAATAGCCCCACTATAGAATAACATAAAGAGCACAACTTGGTGAAAAAGAACTTTCGTTTTCAAAACACAGGGTTTTGCTTAGCATTTTTGTGAATCTCTATTACATGCAACTTACCTGTTTCCTGTCTCTGAGCGCTTCTGCATTCTGAGAAGTGGCAATCAATATATTACTTTAAAGCAGTTTATTGATTGATTGATTGATTGGTTTGGGGGCCACATCTGGTAATGCTCTGGTTACTCCTGGATCTGCGCTCAGGAATTGAACCACGTCCGTCCAGGTCAGCCACATGCAAGGCAAATGACCTATCGTTGTGCTATCGCTCTGGCCCCTCAATGTATTATTTTGATTGAGTTCATAAAGGAGACATGGTCTCACACAGATAAAAAGATTTTATATACAGGTAGTAAACACGCAGTAGAAATACTGAAAACTAATGTAATTTCTGCAGTTGCTTCAATGAACATTGATGCCATATTCAGGGCTTTATATAGACCTTGTAGTTTCTAAACTAAATACAGGTATGTCAGTAGCCGTTTCTCTAGTCATCAGAGTAATGTCATGGCATACATTGTTAGCTTCTGGAAATTTTTGCTATGTAATTGTGCAAGATTTTATATAAATAACATATATAAGAGGCAAATAATTTTAACCTGTAGAGTTCTTGGAGGGAAATTAGGTTGGGCCAGTGAGATACTACAGGTGATGAGGCAATTGCCTTGTATGTGGCTGACCTGGGTTGGTTTTTGATACCTTTAGATTGGCAGTTGCTCATTGGGGACATGAAAAAGGATAGAATTTGCTTAGTAGCTTGCAGAAATAGTCATTTCCAGCTGGAAATTTGAGTTGCAGCATTAATGATTAAGTGTTTCAGCCATTTGTATATTTATGGTAAAACCACAATTATTTCTGTTTTACATTTTTATTGCAAGTATATATATGTGTATATATATGTATACATATATATACACTTGGTTTTTGGGCCACAGCCAGTGACGCTCAGGGTCACTTCTGGCTATGCACTCAGAAATCGCTCCTTGCTTGGAGGGCCATACGGGACGCTGGAGGATCAAACCACGTTGCATCCTAGGCTAACGCGGGGAAGGCAGCACATTACTGTTTGTGCCACCGTTCTGGCCCCTGGAATTATATTTTAAGTCAGTTTTGCTTTAAGCGTATAGTTTGTTTTGCTTCTTAGTAGGTGGTGGTTATCAATATTTGAATATTTGGTGGATAGAACTACTTGGTATTATTATATTAGATTAAACTTTCCTTTGAGAAGTCTAGCAAATGCTTGTTTTTCTTGAGTAGAAACTAGCCACAATACAAATCTGTGGAAACTAAGTTATTTGCATAAATTTGTCATGTAGGAAACCTTAGTTATTATAATAGGCTTTAATGTGTGGCTGATTTGTTTACTGTCTTAAATGTAAGTCAGTCAAAATATATGTGAAATTTACATACAGGAGAAGTATTGCTTATACCTTTGTATTACTGAATTAATTGTCCTTGTCAGGGACTTGAAAAGTTTTCATTCCTCATTTTTGTTTCTTCTTCCATTTCTGTAATCTGAAGGGAGTTGAGAATGCTAGAGGATGTAAAGAATTGATTCTTCTCTTAACAATTGAGTAGGAGGACTGTTCTGACATCAGTAGATTAAGTAGACTTTTTTTTGGGCCACACTCATCAGGGCTCTTGTGGTCCTGGCTCTTTGCTCAGAAATCACTCCTGGCAGGCTCAGGGGACCATGTGGGATGCTGGGAATCAATTTGGAGCTCATCTGGGGTTGGCTGCGTGCAAGGCAAACACCCTACCACTGTGCTATTGCTCCAGTCCCCTAAGTATACTTTAAAAAAATTTTTATTTCCTCCTTTCTTTTCCTTCCTCCTCGAGTAGATTTTTTTTTTGTTGTTGTTGTTAAGTTCACTCTTGGCTATACTGCTCCAGGGACACTAATATGTTTTTTTCTTTCTTTTATAAAATTTTTTTTGGGGGGGTCACGCCCAGAAGCACTTAAGGGTTACTCCTGGCTCTGCACTCAGAAATCACTCCTGACTCAATGGACCATATGGGATGCTAGGGATTGAACCAAGGTATTTTCATTAAGTAGTTGTTTGATCTAACTTTGTTGTTGTTGTTTTTGTTTATTTGGTTAGTTGGTTTTGCGGTGGGGCACACTCAGTGATGCTCAGGGGTTACTCCTGGCTATGCACTTGAAATCGCTCCCAACTTGGGGGAACCATATGGGTCTCCGGGATTGAACCAAGGTCTGTCCTGGGTCAGCCAGGGTAGGCAAATGGCCTACCGCTATGCTATCTCTCCAGCCCCAACTTTTCTCTTTCCAGTCTTCTTTGATGTTCTTCATTTTTCAATGTCATAACAATACTCATATTTCTCTTAGCATTTTTAGCAATGTAATGTGTGGCTGTGTGCATTTTTATGTCAGTCTCTCTTAAGTAGACTGTAAGCTTCTTGAAGGCAAGGTGACCTAGATTCAGCACCTTGGCAGTGATGGGGAGACACATTGTAAGAACTTGAATATTGGTGTATGGAGAAACATTTTTCACCAGTATGTCAAAAACATCCTGGTTATACTTAGGATAATAAGAATTAAAATTTAATTTATGGGGGCCGGAATGATAGCACTGCAGGAAGGGAGTGTATTTGCCTTGCACAGGGCCAACCCAGGTTCTATTCAATATGGTCCCCTGAACACGTCAGGAGTGATTTCTGAGTGCTGGGGGAAAAGTGCAGGTCCTTTTATAAATGGAATTCTTGAATGATGAGGAATAGGAAGAGCTGGGAGAAAACTGGACTCTTAAGCCAGGAACTTCTATTCGTTTTTATTGTTGCTGCTGCTGCCGCCACCATAGAAATTGCCACCCACAAACCCATCAGGACTAGGACTATAACTCTTGGACAGATTCTTTTTTTTTTGGTTTTTGGGCCACACCCGGCTGTGCTCAGGGGTTACTTCTGGCTGTCTGCTCAGAAATAGCTCCTGGCAGGCACGGGGGACCATATGGGGCACCGGGATTCGAACCAACCACTTTTGGTCCTGGTTCGGCTGCTTGCAAGGCAAACGTCGCTGTGCTATCTCTTTGGGCCCCTTTTATTTATTTATTTATTTATTTATTTATTTATTTATTTATTTATTTTGGTTTCTGGGTCACACCCAGAATCTCCGGGCCCCGGACAGATTCTTAATTACTTCTTCAGTTTCCTTGTTTGGGATTGGCCTATTCAGGCTTTCTCCTTCCTCCTTATTCCATTTTTGGAGATTTAATGTTTCTAAGAATCTTGTTCATTCTTCTAGTTTCTCTACCTTATCAGAATAGAGTTCTTCCAAGTAGATCTCATGATGTTTTTGATTTTTAGAAGTTCTATTGTAATTTCTTCCCATTTTCTGATCCGGTGCTTTTTTCTTCTTAGATGTTTCTCTGAACATTTAAAGTTTGATGTTACCTTTCTTTTCTTCTGAAGGCCTTAATGGCTATGAGTTTGACCCTACATATTCTTCCCCAGAGATTTTGGTAACTTGCTTTTTCATTATCATTTGTCTTATCTTTCAGAATCAGATGAACTGATACTTGAAGCTATTTTTCTCTGCAACTAATTTTATGTCGTTAACAGCAAATGTTATCACATACAGGGTGACATAGTAAAAACATGGAAAGAATCTGTACTCATGCTGTTGTAATAATTCCTGTAATTGTCTTAAAAAAAAAACAACAACAACACTGGAGGCTGGAGAGAAGGTCCTAGTGCTGCCAGGGAGAACTCTTAAGCATCAATGGGTGCTGAATATCCCTTAAAAGAAAACCAAGGGGTTAGAGCAATGGCACAGTGGTAAGGTGTTTGCCTTGTACACAGCTGATCTAGGACTGACCTTGGTTCGATCCCTGGCATCCCATATGGTCCCCTGAGCCAGGAACAATTTCTGAGCACACAGCCAGGAGTAACTTCTGAGCGTCACTGGGTGTGCCCCCCCCAAAAGAAAAGAAAATCAAAATAGGTATTTCTTGTAACTAATGTTTAAAAAATCTTAAGTACATAAACATCCTAACATTTAGATTACTTCCATTTTAAAGCTTGAATCTGTAGTTTTACAAGAAGTTCTTGATGTCTATTTCTCATGAAATTAAACTGAATACGGAATTTTGATCATATTCTTCCTTTATTGTTTTTTTTGTTTTTGTTTTTGTTTTTCCCAAAACTTGGGTGACTCTGACATGTAGTTGTTGGGCAATACTGGTCACTTTAATCTTGTGTTTTGTATGATTCATGTTGACCCAACATTTTAATAAATCTGTCTCCAAGGACTGATTAAAGAAGTATCTGGTTTATTGAAATGTATACATTTTCCTTGTGAAATACTTTTTATCTGTGACTCGTCAAAAGCTTTTGAGGCACAGGTTTTTGATCCTGCTGCTACATTTTTAATTAATACTTTAGATGTGAAAGGTGACAGTTTAAAAGATGGTTGTTAGTAGCCTGTCCTTAAAGCAAGTGGCATTTGGTTTTATTTTACAATAGAATTTAATCTTACATGTTTTTTGTTAAAGTAATGTCACCAAAAAATCTCTTATTGAACTATTTGTGGTGAGCTTTTTAAGGATGTTTAAGATTTCACATGGAGTTTAACTGATCACAGATGAAGTTGTAAATTAATACCTCATGAGCGTATTTGACTACAGGGCACTGTTTGTGAGTCAAAACTGCTTTGTTCCTGTAAACTGTAAAGGAGATTTAAGCATATGGATTAAAATTGCATGGTGATACCAACATATTTAGGAAAAGACATTGTAGCTGTATCGTTCAGAATGAACAAAAATATAATGAATAGTTTATAAGTTTCATTTCCCTAAAGCTTCCAGAGTTATAAGAATTTGTTTCATTTTTGTTTCTGTTGAATTAATCACCTTAATGTGATTGTTTTGCTGCTTTTAAAACAGTACATAGTAATAATAATAATAATAATAATAATAAAAGAAATTCTCTAGTGTGGTGAGGACAACAGAAGTTTCCCAGGAAACATGTATTTTTACAGTAATGTTCAGGCTTGTATCAATCATATACATAAAGTTGTACTTGTTTTCATTTCCTGTAGAATTAATAGTTGTTCATTAATATCTAGTGAGTATTAAATGAGCATTTTACTGTACAATATGTATATTTTTGTTCTTTAGTACTTTATGAACATTTAAAATATATGATGTCTGTAGAGTATATTCTTTGAGCTATGACAGATGGTCAAGTATCTGTTTTTAAAAATGTCCAAAATATATTAGGGACTTGTTCTAAAAGGTAAGTTACAAGAACTGAATCCAGTTTTATTTACTTCTCTATTCAATATGAATAACACTGAATCGTGTTATCTGTTTTGCAGATACTTTTCCTCCTTTGTTCTTTGTTTTTTTTTTCTTGTGGATGACAGTTGTAGCATTAAATGTTCTCAAACCCCCCTAAACGCCTTAATATTAGTTCTATTTTCAGTGAACCTTTGGAAACTTGTGTGTGTGTGTGTCTGTGCGTGTGTGTGCGTGTGTGTGTGTGTGTGTGTGTTCCACATTCTGAATCTGACTCCTGCCATGGACTGTTTTAAACATACGGAAGGAAGGAAGGAGGGAGGGAGGGGGGGGAGAGAGAGAGAGAGAGAGAGAGAGAGAGAGAGAGAGAAAGAGAGAAAGAAAGAAAGAGAGAGAAAGAGAGAAAGCGAGAAAGAAAAAGAAAGAGAGAAAGAGAAAAAGAAAGAGAAAGAAGAGAGAGAAACCTCTTAACCAACTTCTTGTTTAACTCCTTCCTATTTTACTCTTCATTCAGCTCAAGTGGCATGGTTATTCTAGCAGTTCTTACCATCACATCTTTTCTTTGATAATGCCAGCTTCTAAATTCGAGTTGGTACCATGTATACCCTGCAGTCTGACTGAGTGCCCTGCTTTGTTGTCCGAATGTACTTATTCTATCGTACTAGGTGTTTTTAACCGTCTTCAATCCTACTCTTGAAACCTTCTCCATCAGCTCCTTCACCAGCTCCTATTTCTAGCTGAAATTACTTCTGAATTCTCTCTCATTCTCTCTGTGTGCTTTCATATGTCCAGTGGTTTTGCTTGTTCAGCCTTTTCTATCCCAGCTATACTCATTCAGCTTCAAAATAATAGAGACCTTAGTAATTCATTTGGGGAGAGGGGAGTTTGACAGGCATGGCCTCATGCAGCTACAATCAGGGCTTTCTGTGTGCTCAGGGATCACTCCAGGCTGTGCTCCTGAGACCAAAGGTGCTGTTGGGTTGAATCTGGGTGGGCTACATGCAAGGCAGCCTGGCAGCTATACCATATCTCCACATCTTCCTTGAGAGTGGGGAAGAAAAAGAAGGCATTTGATTACACTCAGAGATGCTCTGGGGTTCTTCCTAGCTCTGCACTCAGGAATTACTCCTGGTGATACTCTGGGGATTGAACTCTGGTTGGCCATGTGCAAGGCAAGTGCCCTTATCTGCTGTACTATTGCTTCAGACCCTGAAGCTATTTTACTTATTCTTAATTTATTATCTTTTTAAAAATTTAGTCACCATGAAATGACCAAGTGATTTATGATTGGGTTTTAGGCAGACAGTCTTTCAACACCAAACACCCATACGCCCCCATTCCCCACCACACACACCCCATTTGCCTTTAATCAGTATAATTCTACAAGAGGCTTTTATATTATTGTATATATATATATATATATTTATTAAAAGTATTTTCTATCGGCTTGAGAAATAGCACAGTGGGGAGGGTGTTTGCCTTGCACACAACCAACCCAGGTTTGATCCCCGGCATCTTATAAGGTCCCTCAAGCCTGTCAGGAGTAACCCCAGAACCCCACCAAGTGTAGTCCCTGAACCAAAAAAAAAAAAAGTTTTTTCTATGTTAGGTCCACTCCTAGCATTGCTGAGAGAGAGAGAGAGAGAGAAGAGAGAAGAGAATGAGAATTTAGAGAGAGAGAGAGAAGAGAATGAGAATTTGTACTTCATTACTAAATTGAGCCATTATAAGCAAAAAAATAAATAAAAATAAAAAATGAGGGACAAGAGCGATTACAGTGTGTAGGGTGCTTGCCTTACTTGTGACCAATTTGGGTTTAATTTCTGGCACCCCATGTCACCTCTGAGCATCTCTGTGAATGATTCTTAAGTGCAGAGTCAGGAACAAACCCTGAGCAGATATCTCCTTGCATGCCCCCAAACCCAAAATACAGAAATAAATGAAATATTAAACAGCCATAAATAATTTTTTTGTTTTGTTTTGTTTTTGGGTCACACCCGGCAGCGCTCAGGGGTTATTCCTGGCTCTATGCTCAGAAATCCCTCCTAGCAGGCTCCGGGGACCATATGGGATGCCGGGATTCGAACCACCATCCTTCTGCATGTAAGGCAAATGCCCCACCTCCATGCTATCTCTCCGGCCCCTATAAATAATTTTTTAAACCTCTTAATTCTTCTTAGTTTTGTAATGGCATGTTTTTCAGTCGATATCTGATAAATATTTGTTAGATATTTTCCCTCAAATCTCTTGAGTAAAGGCCACAATATCTTTTGAACCTGGAGATTATAGCCGTTTAAAATATATCCTAAATTACATAGTGACTTGTTTCTTTTTGATTGGTGAGGACTTGTACTCTACCCCAAATAGGATGGAAAATACTACCGATTAGTAATTTTACCATGAGTTGCATAGATTTTTTAATGTTTTGTATTCCCCTAGTACTTAAATGATGTCATGGTTGACCTGAAAAATTGCTACATCTCTGTAATTCTCTAGATAACCAGAATCTAGATAATATTTTTTTACTCTCTGTTAGAACTGTTCTTGCTTAGCTGTGTGTGTGTGACAGGAAACCTAACTAGCTTCAGCTTAGGCTAAAAAAGGAATTTAATAGCTGAAGACACCAGACTACGTGCTCACAAAAATGTACGCAGATACACTTGGGCCTTAGGGATGACTAAGTCTAACTAAAAATTGATGTTTCTTTTTCAGACTGACTTTATTCCCCCCCTTATGTCTTATTTTCTGTGCCTGTATTTTGTAGGTTTTTTTTTTTTTTTTTGCTTCTTTATTTGAAAAACTATTAGCCCTGTGGGTTACTAGGCTTTATATTTTATATATATATTTCATAAAGTAACCCAAAAATAATAGTTTGGATGAATAGTTGAGAAAGATTTGCAATGTATGTTTCATTATTTCTTCCTCTAAATAAAGGAATCAGGACTGTATTCTTGTTTGTTTGACTGAAGTACCTTTCAATTTAGCTAGGGGAGAGTTTCACACCCAGCAGTCAGTGTTCAGGTTTTATTTTAGAGGTACTTGGGGTGAACCCTGGGGCTCCAGGGTCACACCTGGTCTCATGCATATAAAGTTCATTTCTGACAATAGAACCATCTCTGGCTCAAGCACTTTTCAGTTTTCACTAGAGACACTGAAGTTTTTTGTATTTGTGTCTAGAATTCATATCTAAGAGGTTCCATGGTTTTATGAAGATATATATTTGTTGAAAGAAAAGGCAATTTCTTATGTGATTTTTGTAAAGTTTCCCACTTGATGAAAGGTTATAAATTTTTAGTATGCATTTCTTTTCTTTCTTTTCTTTTAATTACCCAATGTGCTTAAATGCATTTTATTAAGTTGACCCTTCAAGATTGCTCTTATTAGCTAAAGAGAGGTGCTGGATTTTCCAATGTTTTAGAAGAGGCTATATTTAGCTGCTGGTATTTCAAGTTGGAACAGTTCATTCTACTGTGCCTTACTTAATGAGTCATCTGAAGAAAATGGGCAGCCTCTTGCTTTTAGAAAGAGTCTGTAGCAAAGAATAATAATAAGTTAGACTTGCTGGAGGATTTCTTTGTGTCAAATAACAAGTTCAAAATGGAAAATGTTTTGTACTTCATTCTGTTGCCTATATAAAATAAAGATTAATTAATTCTAATATATAGAAGCATTTTGTTCATTAAGATCTTCAGCTGATAAAAATGAGGAAAAAAATAAACAATAATCCTGATGTCACATAACAGAAAGAAACGTGTGCTGTTTGGAGTTGGAGAAAAATGAAAGCCTGCATAAACATAAATTCTGCTATATCCTCTATATGGCAGTTATCAGATCTTTTTATTTTGTCTTGAGGCCACCCACAGAGCAGTGCTCAGGCTTACTCCTGGCTCTTTGATCAGGGGTCACTTCTGGCCATGCTCAGGGAACCATATGGGGTGCTTAGAATTGAATCCAAGTCAGCTACAAACAAGGCAAGTGCCTTACTCACTGTCCTCTCTCTCCAGCCCCAACAGCAGTCAACTCTTTTTTTCTTTTTTTTTTTTTTTTTTGGTTTTTGGGCCACACCCGGCGATGCTCAGGGGTTACTCCTGGCTGTCTGCTCAGAAATAGTTCCTGGCAGGCACGGGGGACCATATGGGACACCGGGATTCAAACCAAACCAACCACCTTTGGTCCTGGATCGGCTGCTTGCAAGGCAAACACCGCTGTGCTATCTCTCCGGGCCCAGCAGTCAACTCTTAATGATAATCATCAGTATCTAAGAAGTGCACCATGATGCTTGATGCTTTGCTTTGTTTTTGTTTTTGCTTTTGTTTATTTTGGTCAGACCCAGCAATGCTCAGGGGTTACTCCTGGCCCTACACTTAGAAATCTCGCCTTGCAGGCTCGGGGGGGGGGGGGGGGGGCATATGGGATACCTGGATTAGAACCACTTTCCTTCTGCATGCAAGTCAAACACCCTACCTCCATGCTGTCTCTCAGGCCTCTGGTACTTGATGCTTTTTAAAATGGTTTATTCAGTCCCTTTGTTGTGGTGATGGTTCTGTTGGTGATGGTGTGTCTGAAGTTACATACTAGCTTCAAGTGTGCTGGAGGGGTTTCACTCTTGTGGTGCTCACACTCTTTAAGGAGGGGCTCTATGATTTGCACACTCAGACTGGCAGAGTTGGGGAGCTGATTTGTCATTGTGGGAATGCTGTCAAGGCCATAACACGCTTTCAGCAGAGCTTTATTTAGCCCTGCTGTTCTTGAAGTCTTGATTGTTTTATAAAAAGGATTTTTGTATTATATCTAACTTAATGACCCCCAATAAGTGTATTATAGAAATCCACCCTCCTAAGTGTACATACAGTTCAGTAGTAAATAAGTAAAAAAAGTTTATATTATTGTGTGATCATGCTCACCCTCCATCTCATAATTCTTTTGCTCTTGTATAACTGAATTTGCTTGTGTACTTCCAGCTGTTCTTTACCGGAAGTTGCTTTAGGCACGAGAGATCCCAGATCCAGGTTGAAACAGCAGTTTCCAGACTCATCTGTGCATATGAGTCATGTCCCAGGGGATTGGATTGCAACCTAATGCTTGAAGGGCAAGAGCTGAGTATTGCAGATCAAGTCCCCGAGTTCCTGTGAATGTCTTTATGTGCACAAAGGTTTCTATTTTCTCCGAGTCCAGTTTGTCAATTTTTGTGTTTGTTGTCAATACTTCTGTTCTCATTCCTAAGAAACCATTGCCCAGGCCAGTGCTGTGAAGCTTTTGTTTGTGTTTTCTTGTGTTTCATATTTTAAATATGTCTTTCATCACTTGGAATTAATTTTTATATATGGTGTTAGAGAAGGAATCAAATTCATCTTTCTTAGCACCCTCTGTTATAAAGCCATTTCTTCCCCCATTGAATTAATTCAGTTCTTGGACAATTTCCCGAATAATTTGGTGATAATTGAATGGTTCTGCTTCTGAGAACTCTGTTCTGTTCTACTAGTCTCTATGCCTTTCTATGCAAACATATAATATTTAGAAGACTGTGGCTTAATGGTTAATTTTGGAATCGGAAGTGCGAATAAACCCTTTAGCTTTGCTGTCCTTTAATGTTTTTTTCACTGATTGAGATTCGATGTCAATTTTAAAATAATGCTTTTCTATTTCTGCACAAAAGAAGTCATTGAGATTTTGAGAATGTGCTTAAGTTTTATCTAATTTTTTAACTTGAGATTTAATTTGATATAGCAGTTTTAATTTGATATAGTAGTAAATGTTATTAGATAATGTTTAGTTTTAAAAAAGATATGGAAGATACCTATTCTAATTTGGCTAATTTTGTATTGTATACATCCGATTTCTTAACTTTTATAATTATGATTAATTATATTCTTTATTATTTTATATCTCTTGCAGGAATGTTATATGATAGTGTGGAATATAGAAAAGTATTATAGAAAAATTTAAGATCTCTGAGCTACATTTTTTAGCGCAAAATATCTCATTTGACATAGACTTGCTATGGCTCCTATGCAGAGAATGATTGGTTAGGGTTAGGGTTTACAGTTAGGGTTAATGGTTAGGATTAGGAGTTATGGTTTAGTGTTAGGATTAGAATTCAGGGTTAGGGTTAGGGGTTAGAGTTAGGGTTTAGTATTAGGGTTAGGGTTTAGGGGTTAATATCAGCCCTTTGCTTTAAGTAATGTCACAGAGATGAAATCAGGTGAGGAGCCAAAGTTAAAGGAAGTCAGGGTGAAAGGTCACAGAAACAATGAGTCAGGTGAGGCCCAAGTTTACTTTATTCATTTACAAAGATCATATGAAAAGTCCTGGGAGGTACCCTGGGCCTTTACTTAGCATTTTGGTTTTTTCAGTACATGGAAATTTGGGAATCCTAAAGATTTGTCAATATTGGAGAGATTTGTTAGTCAGTTCCTTCAATAAGTTTTAGTAAATGTGCTTGTATTTTCTGATATCTTAAACTAAACATAACTACAACTGAATTCCTAATCTTTTACACAGAATCGGATCTAACTCGCCTCTTCTCCAGTTCACTTCCATTTTGCTTATTCAAGCTCAAAGGGCTCAACGTCGCCTTTCTTCCCCCTGTATACCCACTAATTTTCTTCTGGCACTTTTCCAATCTTTCACAAATTATACTGGATTATCTTGGAGGGGTTTCAGAGGGGGTTCCACCTGGCAATACTGATGAGTTACTTCTGGCTTTTCACTTGGGACCAGATGGGATGCCAGGGATTGAACCTGGGGCAGCTGGTCATGTGCAAAACAAGCGCCCTCCCCACTGTATTACTCCAGCCCTTTGGGTCACTTTTTAATTATCTCCTTAATCTGATCACTTCTTGCCATCCACACAGATCCGGTCAGTCCGTTGTGGGTTCAATACAGTAAGTGAGGGCAGGTCCAGCACCTCCTGCCATGGGGGTGGGGGGGTGGGGGGCGGCGGCTAAGGGTGCCCCTCCTGGGTCCTAGAAATTCAGTAAGTCCCTGGAATCTGTTTCTTTGGACAGAGAATTCAAAACAACACCCCTCACAGTACCAATTTGGCCTTCACCAGGCTAGCCTAGAAATGAATGGTGTTGTAAAAAGTTGTATTACTTGCAGGTGAACTGCTAGCACTAAAAGTCAGTTGAAAATAATAATAATAATAATTGAAAGAAGACATATACATGGTGGCTAGTTGCTAAAATACTACACAAAATATATTCCCAAGTGATGGTTCACTGCAGTATAACTGGAATAACGCCAGCACGTAAGGATACCAGTACCAAGCTGCTTATTCCAAAATGAAAGGATGAATCAGAATTAGAAACTCTTCAAATGACTTACTGGAGCTCCTTTCGGCTGTTTTTCCAGAGGATTTCCAGGGCTTATCCCAGCTCCCAGCCATGAACCTCTGCCATCTGTGTGTGAACTGCACCTTCTCATATGATGTCTGATCTTTTACAAGGTTTCCCTTCCTGGGTATCCCCTCAGCCAGCCCATATGGGTATGGAGCTCCCTTACATCTTTTACTTACTCTTTTATCACAGTTCATAATTCTTGACTTCACACTCGCCTGTTTCCCAGGCTGTGTGGTTTTCATCTTTTGATTGGACTTCAACCAGCATGCAATATTAATATGTTTCAGGAGAAGTTTTTATAGATGGTAAAAAAAAAAAAAAGACACACTTGCAAAAATTCAACATTCATTCTTCTTCTCTTGTTAACTTTTTATGAATGGAAGTATAGCACAGGTCAAAAAATAGACAGCTTCTAAGTGTGCAGCTGAAAGAGTCACCTCAGAGTAAACATGGCTCACTTCACCACCAGCCAGCTCTAGAAACAGCATTTGGCCAGGAGCCCAGAAAAGACCTTGTGCCCCTCCTTTGCCCCAAAGGTATCCACTCTCTGGCTTACAGCTTTCCTCCTGTAGTAATCATGATTACATGTGTAATCATACTGTAGGCATTTTTCCCCCCCTCTGGCTTCTCAGATTACTTTTACTGTTATTTATTCTCATGTTTTTAGACTTTTGTTTGGTTTTGGTTTGGGGACCATACCCATTGGTGTTCAGGGCTTACTCTTAGTTCTGCTCTCAAGAATCATTACTGGCAGTGCTCAGGGAATCATAGGGGATTCCAGAGATTGAACTGAAGTTGGGTGCATGCAAGCCAAGCACCCTACCTGCTCCTACTATCTCTTTGACCCCTGTTTGTTTATTTGTATGTTCTATTCTGTATAAATCCACATTAATTTTATAATATACAATTGATAAATATTTGTTTTGTCATTTGATTCTGTTGCAGTGGATGTCAATAGTGAACATTCTTTGTATGTGTCTTGGAGTCTATATATACATATATTTTTGTTTTTGTTTTTTTGGGTCAGCGCTCAGGGGGTACTCCTGGCTCTATGCTTAGAAATCGCTCCTGGCAGGCAGGGGACCAATGGGATGCCAGGATTTGAACCACCATTTTACTGCATGGAAGGCAAATGCCTTACCTCCATGCTATCTCTCCAGCCCCTGTATATACATATTTCTATTGGATTATTTGTAGGAAGTTAAATATTTGGTACCTTAGAATGTTAGTCTTCAGTTTACTATATATTGCCCAAAGAGTTGCCAAGGTTTTTATTCCCATCAGAGTTCCAGTTGTTCTACTAGTGTTGCCAATCTTCAAAGCACACTTTTTAAAAAACACTGGTATGAGTAGTTGTATCTTAATATAATTTTATTTACAGTTCCTTCACTATGACCACTAATCAAGTTCATTGCCGCCTTTTGTTTTTGTTTTTGTTTTTGTTTTGTTTTTTTTTGTATTGTTTTGTTTTATTTTGGGGTCACACCCAGCAGAGCTCAGGGGTTACTCCTGGCTCTGCCCTCAGAAATCGCTTCTGGCAGGCACAAGGGACCAACCATATGGAATGCTGGGATTTGAATCACCGTCTGTCTGTCCTGGGTCAGCTGCTTGCAAGGTAAACGCTTTACCGCTGTGCTATGTCTCAGGCTGTGATTTGCCTGTTATAACTTCTCTTCAATTGCCTTCATGGTGTTTAATGTTTTTTGTTTGTTTGATTGTTTTGGGGCCACATCTGGTGATGCTCAGGTGCTATGTGCTCAGAAATCGCTCCTGGCTTGGGGCCATATGGGACACCAGGGGATCAAACCTTGATCCGTCTTAGGCCAGCGCAGGCAAGGTAGACATCTTACCACTTGCGCCACCGCTCCTGCCCTGTTTAATGGTATTTTTTTTATTGATTTATAGAAATTTTTTCTATGTATAGGTCATGAGCCATTTTGATTGGAAGATAGATGATGTCTCTGACTCAACCTTTCATTTCCCTCTCCCATCCCATCTCTTTTTACTTGGATCTTATATGCAGGGTTTATTTTCCCTTTCCATTCTTGAAATGTATGCTTGACTATTTGAATTTTTATCTACAACACAAATTTGCATAGCAACATATGACAGGAAAGGAAAGATCACCCACTGGGGAGGGCATTTACCTGCACATGGTGCACCCAGGTTCAGTCCCAGCATCCAGTATGTTTTCTCCAAGTACCACCAGGAGTGATTTCTGATTGCAGAGCCAGGAGTAAGCCCTGAGCATCGCTAGGTGTAGCCCCAAAGCAACAACAACAACAATTTAGAAAATTCAGGAGCCAGAGTGATAAAACAGCAGGTAGGGAGTTTGCTTTGCATGTGACTGACCTGGATTTGATGCCCAGCATCCCATAGGGTCCCCTGAGTACTGCCAGGAGTGATTGCTGAGTGTAGAGCCAGAAGTAGTAACTCCTGAGTACCACTGGGTATGAGCCAAAAATCAAATAATTATGATGATGATATGATAATGATAATAATAATAATAAATTAGCAAATTAAAAATATCACAGTAGAGTTTTTTCTTTTGCATGTTCCTGTACATTCTTGCACATACTCATAGTGAGTCTGGGGAGGTGGCCCAAGAACCAATCAATCTGGGCCCGAGAGATAGCACAGCGGCATTTGCCTTGCAAGCAGCCAATCCAGGACCAAAGGTGGTTGGTTCGAATCCCGGTGTCCCATATGGTCCCCCGTGCCTGCCAGGAGCTATTTCTGAGCAGACAGCCAGGAGTAAACCCTGAGCAATGCCACGTGTGACCCAAAAACCAAAAAAAAAAAGAACCAATCAATCAATAAAGAAATAAAGTTTAAAAAAAAAAGAATTGGGGGTATCGGAAGCATTATCATAGCCAATTACAGAGGATAAATAATTTTGGGTGGTGTTTCTGGGCTCTCAATGACTCAACAGATGTTTCTGTACATCCTCACATCTTTCTTCCAAGAGATAATGCAGAATATAAGTGACAGAAGTTTTTTTGTTTTGGTTTTGTTTTGGTTTTTGGGTCACATCCGGCGGCGTTCAGGGGTTACTCCTGGCTTTGTGCCCAGGAATCAAACCCTTTTGCTCTGGGTCAGCCACATGCAAGGCAAACTCCCTACTACTGTGCTATCTCTCCGGACTATGACAGAAGAATTTGCAACAAACAAGACTATTTTGGTGGTATCTCATGTGGAATTTGTTATGTTGTGTTAGAACTGATGGTTTTAAAAATGTTGAGCTAAGGAGAAATGACTCTCTGTGCTGGATGCTAGGAATAGCTCCAGGCTCAATCTCTTATACCAGGCACCCAACTGTATTATCACTAGGATACCACCAAAAGTTGCACTGAATTTTTAAGCTCACAAGTGAAGTTTTCTAGTCATAGAGTCCTTTTTTTTTTTTTGGTGGTTTTTGGGTCACACTCGGCAGTGCTCAGGGGTTATTCCTGGCTCCATGCTCAGAAATTGCTCTTGGCAGGCACGGGGGACCATATGGGATGCCGGGATTCGAACTGATGACCTTCTGCATGAAAGGCAAACACCTTACCTCCATGCTATCTCTCCAGCCCCCATAGAGTCCTTTTTAACTACTTGGATGAAGCATGGAGGAATTCTGAAGATTGCCTTTTTTTTCAGTCTTATATTGTTTCTGAGTTAGGTTGCGTTTACTTTTCCATCAAGACCATTGCAGCATTGGCATGGAGGAAAGGTACAGGCAGTCATCCAAGGGCAGGTGGGAAAGGCACAAGGAAGGTCAAGCCTCTCTTTAGATGCCTTATGTCAAAAGTTAAAAGAAGTGATGGGGGCCAGAGCTATAGTACAGTGGGTAGGGTGTTTGCCTTGCATATGGCTGACCCAGGTTCAATCCCTCGAATCACATGTGGTACCCCTGAGTGCTACCGAGTTTGTCCCCAAAACAACAACAACAAAAATAGAAGCAATGTCTTCATTCCTGCACCTATTTGTAGCAGTTTATTTTCCATACTACAATTACAGTTTAAACAGTGTTTTTCAGACTTTGACTTGGGAGCAAAGGCAACTTCCTTATGTCCTGATCCTCTTTCCCTGACCATCTGAGTCATTGTCATTTAGTAGGGAGTTGGAAGTGATTCATCTGCAGTGAAGTCACACATAGGAGTCCAGTGTCAGGAGACACTCATATGATGTCTCTCAGTGATGAACATGCATGGAAATCCATACAGATGGATTTCTCTGTATCTGGATTGGTCCGTGTACATATATGAGCATGCACAAAGGACATTTTCAGATTTGAAATATGTATGTAAAGTCTCACTGTTGTATGTCAGTGTTCACCGATAAACATTTGTGACTTTTAATGATAGGGGATGCCAGCATTAAACCAATGATATGAAATGGTATTCCTAGCAAAAGAATTACGTTCTCATGTTCCCCACTCCCCTTTCTTTCTCTCTTCCTCTCTCCCCTCCCCACAGAAATTTTGTTCCAGTGAAACTTAAGACTTTCAGATTCTTTTCTATCATGATGATGCATCCTGTAATATAAGTTTAAGTACAGAAAGACTCTTTGGAGGAAAAGACTTTGGTATTAGTATTTTCTCTTATTTGTGTGTGTGTTGGGGGGTACACCTGGTGGCGCTCAGGGTTACTCAGGGTTACTCCTGGTTCTGTGCTCATAAATTACTCCTGGCATTCTTGGGAGATCTTATGGGTTGCCAGGGATTGAACTTTTTTTGGCCATATGCAAGGCAAATGACCTTCCTGCTGTGCTATTGCTCTGGCCCCTAGTATTAATATTAGTATTTTCTTAACCTGATGCCAGATAAATACACATCTTTGGGGCCAGAGTAGTAGTTCAGGGGTATGGTTTTACTTGCCTTTCCTGCTGAGGCTCCAGTTCTACCCCTGGCACCACATATGGTCCCTTATGTACCATCAGATACAGGAAAAACCTCTGAGCACCACCAGGTGTGGCCCCAAATCCAAATAAAAGAAGAAGAAATACACATCTTCAAATTTACATCTTCAACTATACAGAATAAATCATTTATCTCTATGTATTCTTTTTTTTTTGTGTGTGTGTGTGTGGTTTTTGGGTCACACCCGGCAGTGCTCAGGGGTTATTCCTGGCTCCAGGATCAGAAATTGCTCCTGGCAGGCACGGGGGACCATATGGGACGCCGGGATTCGAACTGATGACCTTCTGCATGAGAGGCAAATGCCTTACCTCCATGCTATCTCTCCGGCCCCTATGCATTCTTTCTAATATTAGTATTCAGTGAAAATTTTCAGATCGAGCAATAGTTTCTAAGGAAAATAATATTTGTATTCTGAAACTATTATCCATTAGTAGTGACAGAGAATGATTAATCATTACTCTGGGTGCTAAGATCTTCATAAAATCATTATATTCTCACAATTACTTTGGAATTAAATTCTATATATTTTATATCCAAGCCCTTAGTGTTTATTTTTAAATTTTCTTTTTATGGAGCAATTTTGTCTCGGCATGTTGCTTCTGAATTGTAGTTTCTTTTTCCTTTTTTTTTTTTTTTAAATCTGTTTATATTCAATGGGATTAAAAACACACTTCCACTCTTCAAGCAAATTTATCTTCTACCCTTTAGGCTGTTCTTGGAGCTCTTAAGAATGAATATCTTAAAAATCCTCCCCAGATGTTTTAAACTTCAGGAACTTGTGGTTTTCTTTATTGGAATGGCTGTAGTTTTTGCAAGATTAAAGCAAACATCTCTTTAGTATCCAAACACTTTTCATATTAGTCTTAATGTCTTTTGTTTCAAAGACATAGAAAAGGTAGGCTTGACTATAAATGGTAGAGTCTTTCAAAGTCCTTGGATTTAAGAGGCATTATCAAAATGAAAATTGGATTTATAGTAGGGTAAGATAAAATATTGTATGAATGTTTGCATCAGCATTATTCTGTGGTTAGCATTTGTTTAATATGTACCTCTGGTTAATTGCTTAGGGTCACGAAGTAGGCTTTATTCTTCATGACTTGGTCAGGTAGGAACTGAGAAATTTGAAAAAGTCAGTCATCTAGTTTCTTTTAGGGGAGAGCCTAAAAAGTTGGAGGGCTGGAGAGATAGTACAGCGGTAGAGCATTTGCCTTGTACTCAGCTGGTCCCGGCCAGATGGTGGTTCGAATCCTGGCATCCCATATGGTTCCCCAAGCCTGCCAGGAGCGATTTCTGAGTGCATAGCCAGGATTAACCCCCCAGATCTGCTGGGCATCAACCAAAAAAAAAATAATAATAATTTAAAAAGAAAAAAAAGAAAAAAATAGTTGGTAATATTTGTTGAGTGTTGTGAGCAAGGCAAAAATCCTCACAAGAGATTGGTAATATTTATGCAAGTTGGAAATAAGAAATTATATGAAAAAGAATGAATTAGTGTTGTACACATTTACGCACATTTCCCCTCTCGTCTTGAGCCCGTTATAGGGAAAAGGAACATACAAAACGTGTTCTTACTTATTTAGAAATGATTTTCTGGGGCCAGAAAGATAGCACAGCCTTGCAAGCAGCCGATCCAGGACCTAAGGTGGTTGGTTCGAATCCCAGTGTCCCATATGTTCCCCCGTGCCTGCCAGGAGCTATTTCTGAGCAGACAGCCAGGAGTAACCCCTGAGCACTGCCAGGTATGGCCCAAAAAACAAAACAAAACAAAAAAGAATGATTTTATGTTTTTCTCATTATATTATGTTGGTTTTGGGGGACAGTTGGGCTACAACTGGTGTGACACTCAGGGGTTACTCCTGGCTATGTGCTCAGAAATCAGTCTTGACTTGGGGGACCATATAGGACACCAGGGGATCTAAATGCAGTCTGTCCTAGGTTAGCACATGCAAGGCAAACCTTACCACTGCGCCATCACTTTGGCCCCTCATTATATTATATTGTATTGCAGTGATAATCTCGTTTGACTGCCAGTGGAATTTCTCTTTGATAACAATGTTCTTTGGCTTTGTTTTTATGAAGTTATTTTTCTTTACCTTTCTATATACTATCCAGTTATCTTGGGACATTGGCAGCATCTAATTTAATGAATTTTCTAAATATATACAGATTATTATACTTTAAGAATCAATAGCAGTAGTTTATCATTTGTCCTTATTATGCTCAGTAAATCTAGCACTATGCTTCAATATGAAAGAATGTAAATATGTAGTCTTAAATATAGTGCTATGCATTTGCATAGCCAGATTTAAAATTGGAGCCAGACACAGTGGGGAGGAAGTTTGCCTTGCACACAGCCAGCCCAGATTCAATTCATGGCATCTCATATAGCCCCCTGAACACCACCAGGAGTAATTCCCAAGTACAGAGCCAGGAATAACTCCTTAGAACCACCATGTGTGACCCAGTATTTCTACCCCCCAAAATATAAAAATCTCAGATTATTTAAATTACTAGTACTGTATCAAACAATTAGATAAGGATGAAATTAAAGTCAGGCTTGTATTATACCATATGCTTTGAATGACTAAGGAAGTGCTATCTATTTTGATGGCTTAAAATGTGAAATCTTGTTTGTTGGTTTCATGGGGAAGGGGCATACCCAGTAGTGCTTAGGACTAACTCCTGGTTCTGTCCTCGGATCATTTCTGGCTTGGCTTGGTGGACCATGTGGAGTTCCAGGGACTTAGCTTGGGAACTGCTGCATACAAGACACGTGCCTCAGTCCCTATAATGCCCCTCTATCCCTAAAATCATATTTTATATCATGTTAGTCTTATTTGTCCTTGAAAGAAATGGACCATGTTGAATATTCCTTCCTTTTTTTTTTTTTTTTTTTATTCTGGTTTTTGGTTTTTGGGTCACACTTGGCAGTGCTCTGGGGTCACTCCTGGCTCTACACTCAGAAATCGCTCCTGGCAGGCTCACAGGACCATATGGGATGCTGGGATTCGAACCACCGTCCTTCTGCATGAAAGGCAAACACTTTAGGATTTTTCCTATGTGAGATGTCTGACCATTTTTTTTAATAAAATATTTAAGCACCATGATTACAAGTGTGATTGTAGTTGAGTTTCAGTCATAAATAGAACAACCCCCTTCTCCAGTGCAACATTCCCACTACCTCTGTCCCCTTCCTCTTTCCCCACCGCTGCCTGTATTTTTATTTTATTTTAATTTAATTTAATTTTATTTTGGATTTTGGGTCACACCCAGCAACAGGGGTTACTCATGGCTCTATGCTCAGAAATCACTCCTGATGAGCTCGGGGGATCATATGGGATGCCAGGATTCGAACCACCATCTTTCTGTATGCAAGGCAAACACCCTGCCTCCCTGCTATCTCTCTGGCCCCATTAATTTTGTTACAGTTGCTTTATTAGATGTGAGCATGCACAAGTATATCAAATATTTTGATATACCTGAATTCATAAAGTTGTGAGAATAATAGAGCCTGAACATGAGATCATTTGCAATCAAATCCAGGCATTGAGATATATAGGTCATCTCCTCTACAAATTGAACCACATCCATAGACTCCTCCTCATCCTCTTTTCTTGTCTTTTTTTCTTCCTCCTCCTCTTCTTCCTCCTCTTTTTCTTTCTCTTCTTCCCCTTCTTACTCATCTTTGCCTTCTTCCTCCTCTTCTTCCTTTTCATCTTCCACTTCTTCTTACTCTTCTATTCTTTTTTTTTTAACATATTTTATTTAAACACCTTGATTTCATACATGATTGTGTTTGGGTTTCAGTCATGTAAAGAACACCATCCATCACCAGTGCAACATTCCCATCACCAATGTCCCAAATCTCCCTCCTCCCCACCCGACCCCCACCTGTACTTGAGACAGGCTTTCTATTTCCCTCATACATTCTAATTATTAGAATAGTTCAAAATGTAGTTATTTCTCTAACTAAGCTCACCCTGTTTGCAGTGAGCTTCATGAGGTGAGCTGTAACTTCCAGCTCTTTCTCTTTTGTGTCTGAAAATTATTATTGCAAGAATGTCTTTCATTATTTTTTTAAAACCCATAGATGAGTGGATGAGTGAGACCATTCTGTCTCTCTCTCTCTCTCTCTCTCTCTCTCTCTCTCTCTGACTTATTTCACTCAGCATAATAGATTCCATGTACATGGAAAATTTCATGACTTCATCTCTCCTGACAGCTGCATAATATTCCATTGTGTATATGTACCACAGTTTCTTTTTTTTTTTTTTTTTTTGTGGTTTTTGGGTCACACCCGGCAGTGCTCAGGGGTTATTCCTGGCTCCAGGCTCAGAAATTGCTCCTGGCAGGCACGGGGGACCATATGGGGCGCCGGGATTCGAACCGATGACCTCCTGCATGAAAGGCAAACGCCTTACCTCCATGCTATCTCTCCGGCCCCTTACCACAGTTTCTTTAGCCATTCATCTGTTGAAGGGCATCTTGGTTATTTCCAGAGTCTTGCTATGGTAAATAGTGCTGCAATGAATATAGGTGTAAGGAAGGGATTTTTATATTGTATTTTTGTGTTCCTAGGGTATATTACTCCTCTTTCCCTTACTCTTCTTATTCTTCTTCCTCCTTTTCCTCTTCTCACTCTTCCTCAAACCCTTATTATTATTCTTTTCCTGGGACTTCAGTGATTCCTATATGGTTTCTGTTGAATTTATCAAAGACTTCTATTTTCATCTGTTCACATTCTTTGAGTAGTTTAGACATTGTCTGATCATTTTCTTTAAGGTTCTCTTCCAGTCTGTTCTGCTATATGGAGTTATTCTGCATCTCATCCTCTGGCTCACTGACCCTGTTTGCAGCCGCCATTACTCCAGAGGAGAAACTTTCCATTGAGATTTTCAGTTCATAAACCGACTTTTTCAGACCTGTTATTTCAGTATGACATTTTCTAATTTCAATCTTCATATCCTCTTGATTTTTATTTGTGTTTCATTCTAGTCTGTCTATGCTTTCTTTGAGCTCCATGAACATCCTCCATAATTCTTCTCTAAACACCTTATCTGAGAGGATACCTCTCAGATACTGACTGGTACTTTTTGGGTCATCAAAGCAGCCATCTTCATTCTCTATACATCCTGCATTGTTTCCCAATTGTGACACTTGTGGTGTGGTTTTTACTATGCGCTGAGGTGGGGTTCAGGGCTTAAAAGATGCTAGTGGCTGCAGAGAGAAGCAGAGCAGCCGTGCTCCTCACGCTCCACCCAAAAAGCAGGAAGAGAGCAAGGCAGCAGTCCTTTATAAATGGTTCTGGGTGCCCAATCACACTGCAGGAATCAGCCCCCACTTTGGTTGAGTGGGGACATCTTACTAGGTTTGGGTCCTGGAAAAATTGTGTTCCTTGGTGTCTTCTGGGCTGCCCTCCCGCAGAAAGAAGGCAGGGAGCAGGGCAGCAGTCCTTTATAATGGCTCTCTGGTGCCAATCACACGGCAGGACTCAGTCCCCACGTTGGTTGGGTGGGGACATCTTACCGCGTTTGGGTCCTTTAGAGATTATGTTCGTTGGCTGATTATTTTTAAATGCACGTATCTATATGTCTTTCATCTAGTTAGGTCAGTTCCGAGCCATATTTTCTTTTTTTTTTTTTTTTTTGACAATGAAGTCTCCCCACCCCCATTTTTTTTTCTGGAACTCTTAGGACATAGATGATAAATCTTGTTTCATAGGAATCTGAATCTTCTTTTGAAAAGTAACATTTTCTCTGGTTCAAAGTAGAACTTTTGTTTTGTTTTTTGTTTTTGGGTCACACCCGGCAGCACTCAGGGGTCACCCCTGGCTGGCTCTGTGCTCCTGGTAGGCTCTGGGGGACCATATGGGATGCCGGGATTTGAACCATAGACCTTCTGCATGCAAGGCAAATGCCTTGCCTCCATGCTATCTCTCCGGCCCCAAAGCAGAACATTTTTTTTTTTTTGATTTTTTTTTTTTTATTTAAACACCTTGATTACATACATGATTGTGTTTGGGTTTCAGTCATAAAAGGAACACCACCCATCACCAGTGCAACATTCCCATCACCCAAGTCCCAAATCACCCTCCTCCCCACCCAACCCCCGCCTATACCCTAAACAGGCTCTACATTTCCCTCATACATTCTCAATATTAGGACAGTTCAAAATGTAGTTATTTCTCTAACTAAACTCATCACTCTTTGTGGTGAGCTTCCTGAGGTGAGCTGGAACTTCCAGCTCTTTTCTCTTTTGTGTCTGAAAATTATTATTACAAGGGTGTCTTTCATTTTTCTTAAAACCCATAGATGAGTGAGACCATTCTGCGTTTTTCTCTCTCTCTCTGACTTATTTCACTCAGCATAATAGATTCCATGTACATCCATGTATAGGAAAATTTCATGACTTCATCTCTCCTGACAGCTGCATAATATTCCATTGTGTATATGTACCACAGTTTCTTTAGCCATTCATCTGTTGAAGGGCATCTTGGTTGTTTCCAGAGTCTTGCTATGGTAAATAGAGCTGCAATGAATATAGGTGTAAGGAAGGGGTTTTTGTATTGTATTTTTGTGTTCCTAGGGTATATTCCTAGGAGTGGTATAGCTGGATCGTATGGGAGCTCGATTTCCAGTTTTTGGAGGAATCTCCATATCGCTTTCCATAAAGGTTGAACTAGACAGCATTCCCACCAGCAGTGGATAAGAGTTCCTTTCTCTCCACATCCCCGCCAACACTGTTTATTCTCATTCTTTGTGATGTGTGCCATTCTCTGGGGTGTGAGGTGGTATCTCATCGTTGTTTTGATTTGCATCTCCCTGATGATTAGTGATGTGGAACATTTTTTCATGTGTCTTTTGGCCATGCGTATTTCTTCTTTGTCAAAGTGTCTGTTCATTTCTTCTCCCCATTTTTTGATGGGGTTAGATGTTTTTTTCTTGTAAAGTTCTGTCAGTGCCTTGTATATTTTGGAGATTAGCCCCTTATCTGATGGGTATTGGGTGAATAGTTTCTCCCACTCAGTGGGTGGCTCTTGTATCCTGGGCACTATTTCCTTTGAGGTGCAGAAGCTTCTCAGCTTAATATATTCCCATCTGTTAATCTCTGCTTTCACTTGCTTGGAGAGTGCAGTTTCCTCCTTGAAGATGCCTGTAATGTCCTGTAGTGTTTTGCCTATGTGCTGTTCTATATATCTTATGGTTTTGGGGCTGATATCGAGGTCTTTAATCCATTTGGATTTTACCTTTGTACATGATGTTAGCTGGGGGTCTAAGTTTAATTTTTTGCAAGTGGCTATCCAATTGTGCCAACACCACTTGTTGAAGAGGCTTTCCCTGCTCCATTTAGGATTTCCTGCTCCTTTATCAAAAATTAGATGGTTGTATCTCTGGGGAACATTTTCTGAGTATTCAAGCCTATTCCACTGATCTGAGGACTTATCCTTATTCCAATACCATGCTGTTTTGATAACTGTTGCTTTGTAGTACAGTTTAAAGTTGGGAAAAGTAATTCCTCCCATATTCTTTTTCCCAATGATTGCTTTAGCTATTCGAGGGTGTTTATTGTTCCAAATGAATTTCAAAAGTGTCTGATCCACTTCTTTGAAGAATGTCATGGGTATCTTTAGAGGGATGGCATTAAATCTGTATAATGCCTTGGGGAGTATTGACATTTTGATGATGTTAATCCTGCCAATCCATGAGCAGGGTATGTGTTTCCATTTCCGTGTGTCCTCTCTTATTTCTTGGAGCAGAGTTTTATAGTTTTCTTTGTATAGGTCCTTCACATATTTAGTCAAGTTGATTCCAAGATATTTGAGTTTGTGTGGTACTATTGTGAATGGGGTTGTTTTCTTAATGTCCATTTCTTCTTTATTACTGTTGGTGTATAGAAAGGCCATTGATTTTTGTGTGTTAATTTTGTAGCCTGCCACCTTGCTATATGAGTCTATTGTTTCTAGAAGCTTTTTGATAGAGTCTTTAGGGTTTTCTAAGTAGAGTATCATGTCATCTGCAAACAGTGAGAGCTTGACTTCTTCCTTTCCTATCTGGATTCCCTTGATATCCTTTTCTTGCCTAATCGCTATAGCAAGTACTTCCAGTGCTATGTTGAATAGGAGTGGTGAGAGAGGACAGCCTTGTCTTGTGCCAGAATTTAGAGGGAAGGCTTTCAGTTTTTCTCCATTGAGGATAATATTTGCCACTGGCTTGTGGTAGATGGCCTTCACTATATTGAGAAAGGTTCCCTCCATTCCCATCTTGCTGAGAGTTTTGATCAAGAATGGGTGTTGGACCTTATCAAATGCTTTCTCTGCATCTATTGATATGATCATGTGGTTTTTATTTTTCTTGTTATTGATGTTGTGTATTATGTTGATAGATTTACGGATGTTAAACCAGCCTTGCATTCCTGGGATGAAACCTACTTGATCGTAGTGGATGATCTTCTTAATGAGGCATTGAATCCTATTTGCCAGGATTTTGTTGAGGATCTTTGCATCTGCATTCATCAGTGATATTGGTCTGTAATTTTCTTTTTTGGTAGCGTCTCTGTCTGGTTTAGGTATCAAGGTGATGTTGGCTTCATAAAAGCTATTTGGAAGTGTTTCTGTTTGTTCAATTTCATGAAAGAGTCTTGCCAAGATTGGCAGTAGTTCCTCTTGGAAAGTTTGATAGAATTCATTAGTGAATCCATCTGGACCTGGGCTTTTGTTTTTCGGCAGACATTTGATTACTGTTTTAATTTCATCAATGGTGATGGGGGTGTTTAGATATGCTACATCCTCTTCCTTCAACCGTGGAAGATTATAAGAGTCCAAGAATTTATCCATTTCTTCCAGGTTCTCATTTTTAGTGGCGTAGAGTTTTTCAAAGTAGTTTCTGATTACCCTTTGAATCTCTGTCATATCAGTAGTGATCTCTCCTTTTTCATTCCTGATACGAGTTATCAAGTTTCTCTCTCTCTCTTTCTTTGTTAGGTTTGCCAGTGGTCTATCAATCTTGTTTAGTTTTTCAAAGAACCAACTTCTGCTTTCGTTGATCTTTCGGATTGTTTTTTGAGTTTCCACTTCGTTGATTTCTGCTCTCAGCTTTGTTATTTCCTTCTGTCTTCCTGTTCTTGGGTCCTTTTGTTGAGCATTTTCTAGTTCTATTAGCTGTGTCATTAAGCTACTCAGGTAAGCTCCTTCTTCCTTCCTGATGTGTGCTTGCAAAGCTATAAATTTTCCTCTCAGTACTGCTTTTGCTGTGTCCCATAAGTTCTGAGAGTTTGTGTCTTTATTGTCATTTGTTTCCAGGAACCTTTTTATTTCCTCCTTGATTTCATCTCGGACCCACTGGTTATTGAGCATGAGGCTGTTTAACTTCCAGGTGTTAAAGTGTTTCTTCTGAGTCCCTTTGGAGTTCACAAATAATTTCAGAGCCTTGTGGTCAGCGAAGGTAGTCTGCAAAATTTCTATCCTCTTGATCTTATGGAGGTATGTTTTATGTGCCAGCATGTAGTCTATCCTGGAGAATGTCCCATGTACATTGGAGAAGAATGTGTATCCAGGTTTCTGGGGATGGAGTGTCCTATATATATCCACTAGGCCTCTTTCTTCCATTTCTCTCCTCAGGTCTAGTATATTCTTGTTGGGTTTCAGTCTGGTTGACCTGTCCAGTGTTGACAAAGCCGTGTTTAGGTCCCCCACAATTATTGTGTTGTTGTTGATATTATTTTTCAGATTTGTCAGCAGTTGTATTAAATATTTTGCTGGCCCCTCATTCGGTGCATATATGTTTAGGAGAGTGAATTCTTCCTGCTCTACGTACCCCTTGATTAATATAAAATGTCCGTCTTTGTCCCTTACAACCTTCCTGAGTATAAAGTTTGCATTATCTGATATTAGTATGGCCACTCCAGCTTTTTTATGGGTGTTGTTTGCTTGGATAACTTTTCTCCAGCCTTTTATTTTGAGTCTATGTTTGTTCTGACTATTCAGGTGCGTTTCTTGTAGGCAGCAGAAGGTTGGATTGAGTTTTTTGATCCATTTAGCCACTCTGTGTCTCTTAACTGGTGCATTTAGTCCATTGACGTTGAGAGAAAGAATTGTCCTGGGAATTAACGCCATCTTTATTTCAAAATTTGGTGTGTCTTTTGGGTAGTCTTGTCTTAGATTAGGTCTTTCAGTTTTTCTCTTAAGACTGGTTTTGTGTCTGTGAAGTTTCTGAGCTGTTTTTTGTCTGTGAAACCATGTATTCTTCCATCAAACCGGAAAGTGAGTTTTGCTGGGTATAGTATTCTGGGTGAAGCATTCATTTCATTCAGTCTTGTCACAATATCCCACCACTGCTTTCTGGCATTGAGCGTTTCTGGTGACAGGTCTGCTGTAAATCTCAGGGAAGCTTGCTTGAACATGATTTCCCCTTTTGATCTTGCTGTTTTCAGAATTCTGTCTCTATCTGTGGGATTTGTCATTGTGACTAGGATGTGTCTTGGGGTGGTTTTTCTGGGGTCTCTTTTGGTTGGTACTCTTCGGGCATGCAGGATTTGATCACATATATTCTTTAGCTCTGGAAGTTTCTCTTTAATGATGTTCTTGACCATTGATTCTTCCTGGAAATTTTCTTCCTGGGTCTCTGGGACTCCAATGATTCTTAAGTTGTTTCTGTTGATCTTATCATAGACTTCTATTTTCGTCTGTTCCCATTCTTTGACTAATTTTTCCATTGTCTGCTCATTTGCTTTAAGTTTTTTGTCCAATCTCTCCTGCTGTATGGAATTGTTATGTATCTCATCTTCCACAGCACCAAGTCTATTCTCAGCTTCTGATACCCTGTCCCAGAGCTTATCCATTTTGTCATTCACTTCGTTTACTGAGTTTTTCAGGCCTGTTAGTTGACATGTTATTTCAGTTTGGAGTTTTGTCATTTCTGCCTTCATATTTTCTTGGTTCTTATTAGTGTTCTGTTCAACTCGATCCATGGTTTCTTGGAGTCTGTTGAGCACCTTCCATATTGCTAGTCTAAAGTCCTTATCTGAGAGGTTGATTAGTTGTTCAGTCATTATCTGGTCCTCAGAATTGTCATCTTCATTCTCTATGTCTGATGCTGGCCTGCGCTGTTTCCCCATTGTCACATTTGTATTGTGGGTTTTTCTACGTGTTGTAGTGGTATTCATTGTCTATATGATGTAGGCAGCACACTCCTCTGGCTCCTCCCTTTCTGGATGGGCTGACTTGCCTCTAAGGGAGGGGAGTCCTCCGTGGATGAAGCCTCACACTGGGTCAAATCTTAGGCCCGAGCATGTAACAGAGAAGACAGTCCAGAGAGAAATGTTTGCTTCTGTGATATAGCGCCGTTCTTAGTGTGATTTTTCCTTCTTGTTGCAATGGAGTTCTTTCCTTAGAAAGAGTGCACGGCCGCGTAGCGAAGCGGAGCGGCCGTGCTCCTCTGAGCCTCTTTTTGCCCCACTCGCAAG
Organism: Suncus etruscus; assembly: GCF_024139225.1. Taxonomy (NCBI): domain Eukaryota; kingdom Metazoa; phylum Chordata; class Mammalia; order Eulipotyphla; family Soricidae; genus Suncus; species Suncus etruscus. The sequence goes on along the minus strand of NC_064862.1, from coordinate 50,888,146 downwards.
AGTTTCACGCAAGAGGACAGTAGACAGACATAGACAGGTCACACTCACAGTCTTTCACAGCTGAGCCCCACTGGGCCGGTGTACTTTCGCGGATTTTCCCCGCCTGGTGTCACACACAGGGAGCCAGCTTTTGCAAAGGATAGCCGGTTTTTATGCTCTGAAGTCCCTCCCTGAAAATGGCGTCTGGGCGAGCGAGGTTTCTGGAGGCTCTTTTTGCCCCACTCGCAAGAGTTTCACGCAAGAGGACAGTAGACAGACATAGACAGGTCACACTCACAGTCTTTCACAGCTGAGCCCCACTGGGCCGGTGTACTTTCGCGGATTTTCCCCGCCTGGTGTCACACACAGGGAGCCAGCTTTTGCAAAGGATAGCCGGTTTTTATGCTCTGAAGTCCCTCCCTGAAAATGGCGTCTGGGCGAGCGAGGTTTCTGGAGGCTCTTTTTGCCCCACTCGCAAGAGTTTCACGCAAGAGGACAGTAGACAGACATAGACAGGTCACACTCACAGTCTTTCACAGCTGAGCCCCACTGGGCCGGTGTACTTTCGCGGATTTTCCCCGCCTGGTGTCACACACAGGGAGCCCAAAGCAGAACATTTTTATTGAGCTCTTTTTAGTCGCCTCCTGAGTTTCTCTTTTCTTCATTTTGCTGTTTGAGTTCATCTAGCCAATCAAAAGTTTTTAGTCATTGAATTTTTATTTGATTTTCTCTTTATACTCTGGTTTTGGAGATGGGAGGGCAAGGGGGCAAGGGACACAAATGGTGATGCTCGAGACTTATTCCTGGCTCTCTACTCAGGGACCTCTCCTGGCAGCACTGGGATTTGAACCTAGTTTGGCTATGTGCAAGGCAAGTGCCCTCTGCCCACTACTATCACTCCAGCCATATATATTGTAATTTGTAATAAGTATTTTGTCCCATGTGTGTTCAGAGATCTGGTAGACCTGGTATTTGGTGGGTTTTGATCCTCTCTGGTCCTTTTGCCAGCAAACATGGTGTAGTAAATCCTTTATTCTTGGAATGGACTCATCAGTAGACATAGAGAGAATAGGCTAAATTGAAATTGAAGTCTGCAAATCCTTAAATTTATACATGAAATTATTCATTTCTAGATGTTTGATTGATTTTTTTTGTTTTGATTTGTTTTGTTTTTGGGCCACACCCAGCAGTGCTGGGGTTACTCCTGGCTATCTGCCTAGAAATAGCTCCTGGCAGGCACAGGGGACCATATGGGACACCGGGATTCGAACCAACCACCTTAGGTCCTGGATCGGCTGCTTGCAAGGCAAGTGCCGCTGTGCTATCTCTCCGGCCCCATTTAAGAATAATTTTAATTCTTATTTCAGATTTTTTCATGCTTGACCTAATTTTCACATTCTGCTTTCTTAAAACTAGTTCCTTTATTTTCGGGGCTAATTTCTTAAAATATTTTAAAAATATCTTTATTCTTTCTTTTTGTTTTTGTCTATCTGGCCTTTTTGCGTAGATAATCTGTGGTTGTTTGCTAGATTCTTACTCTAAGAATGAGCTCATCAGGTCTATCTATCTTCTCACCTTCATAAAACCACAGAGAAATAATACAGGAATAAGGTGCTTGCTGTGCATGCAGATTCCCTGGCAGTGCATTTGGCCCTCATGGGTATAGCCAGAAGTGATGCCCGAGCACCATCACATGTGGCCCAAACCACTCCACACTCCCACCACCCTGCTAAAGACAAGATGATCGACTTTGATGAGTTCAGTCTCTCTTGCCTCTTCTTTAAATTGAAGTGTTTTGTTTTAATTTTTGGGAGGTGACACACTCAGTTTCAACTTTTTTTTTATACTGTGTACTTACTAAAGTGCCCCACTTTTTTTTTATTTAAAGAAAATTCATCTCATAGTTGAACATAAAACATTTGTTTCTAGATAAATGAGAGCAAAGTTATTATTACAAAGAAATTTAAAAAATGAATAGAAAAAAGAAAAAGAAAGAGAAAAAGAATATTCAATAAAAAAGAAAGAAAAAATACAGTAAACTTAATAAAAAAATTTTTAAAAAAGTACAGGGCCAGAGATTTAGCACAGTGGTAGGGCGTTTGCCTTGCACATGGCCAACATAGGATGGACCTGGGTTCAATTTCTGACATATGGCTCCCCTGAGTGAGGCCGGGTGTGGCCCAAAAACCAAAAAAAATTAAAAAAGTACAGTAGCAAGCATATTTGTGAGAATCATTGTATCTTCAATTAGGTCATGAATATAATGGCAGAAGATTTAGTAAGTTCTTGTTGTTAGCTGTCCTTTCTGTGAACTTGTGTTCCTATAGGTATGACAGTATCAAATAAATGAAGTTGTCCATAAATTCAAAGAACTACTACTGATATTAAGACTTTTAGGGCCTCTTGGAAAAAGGAAGATATGGAGGAGATTGCCAGCACTTGCTCCAAAAGCTGTGGTAATATCAGCCCCCAAACCTGCATGCCTAAGTGTGATCAGATCAGTGTCCCTGAATCCTAGAGAGTCACTGATGAGACAGGGCCATAGGGGAAAGGGTGATTCTAGATGATGGAGGCATGGCATGGCAGGGGCTTGGCCCACCCTCCTCACAATGTGGATAGCTTTGTCCGGAGTAGACTGGCATTCAGAAATCACTCCTGGTAGACTCTGGGGATGTGTTGTGTGTGTGTGTGTGTGTGTGTGTGTGTGTGTGTGTGTGTGTGTGTGTGTGTGTGTGTGTTTGGTTGGTTAGTTGGTTAGTTGGTTTTTGGGTCACACCCAGCAATGCTCAGGGATTACTCCTGGCTCTAAGCTCATATGGGATGCTGGGATTCGAATCATCAGCCTTCTGCATGCAAGGCAAATGCCTTACCTCCATGCTATCTCTCCGGCCCTCTGTTATCTGTTTTTATGTTGAGTTGGAACCTGATGCACATAGTGTATCTGAATTTAAGAGTAATTTTCTTGTATTTTTATGCCACACCCAAAGGTGCTCAGGGCTTACTCCTGGATCAGTGTTCAGGGATCACTCCTAGCCGTGCTTAGGAGTTGTTGGTGTTTGAAGCAAGGTCAACCAAGTGCTCTACACATTATACTGTCTTTGATCCCTAATTTCGTCTATTTTAATCACTGGCATACAAAGTAATTTTTGACTATATTTGATTATCTCATGCGGCAAAAAGAAGTCATCCTCAAAGTTATAAATGGGAATAATTACATCTAAAGCACTTTAGAATTAAGTAAGGAGTTATCTAGGCAATACATGCTTAAAACTACTTTCTTATCAAAAAAAATAAAATTAGAGGTTGGAGCAATACCTTTAAATTACAGTCCTTATGAACTAATCGCTTAACCTTAATTTTCAATGACTGTTACTTTTTCCATCTTTGAAAATATGCTTAAATATAAACACATGTGGAAATGTTTCTTTGGCTTTTATCAAACTGACATTTAAGTGATTCTCTTATTTTAAACTTCACTAAACATTTGTGGTAAAAGATTTCAAAGCTTTGAATCTAAAATTTGCCTATGGATTTTTCCCCCTGTGTTATTCTATTAACATTTGGTCTTAATAAGTATAACCTGTTTAAAATTACTGATTTTTTTTCATTTATTATTTGTTTAGATGAGAAGTTTAGGAAAGACTTAGTCAAAAACCCAACTTGGCAGTGAAAAATGCTTTCTTAAGGAAGTGCAATTTCCCCCCCTTGGTTTTACTCTGAAAATTTGTCTTGTGCATCAAACTATCACATTGTCTTCTCAGAGGAAATGTGGACGGTTACTGATGTGCCTGTCTACTCTGTGGTCATGTTACTGCAATGAGAGATCTTCTTTATCTTCTGATGTTGGCTGCGCTCTCACTCAGCTCCCCCCCTCAACTCCCAGACTAGGATGAAAGAGTGGATTTAGTTACTGCAAAGTGGGAAGCAATTACACTAAACTAGAACTAGAAATTGTAAATAGTGGTTTGTGGGCATTTTTCTGTTTGTAATTTTTCTTAGGTATTTTTTTCATAGAAGAATGATTGGCTCTAAATTATGGGGTATCATCATGGAATTAAAGCTTTCTTATTTCAAGTAGTGTTTTCCTCATATCAGATAACTAGGGGAAAAATACTCATTGAACTGTAAATGTTTTCATTTCCTTTCTTCCTTTTCTCTTATTTTTTATTTTCTTTATATTTCTGGCATTTTGAACCAGAAGTGTCTTCTGGGTGTATTATTTAGGCAGATTTTGCCAGAGAGGCTTGTGGCCAGTGCCTAAAACACAGCCAACCCTGGTTTGATTCCTGACCCTACTTGGTCCCCCAAACAATCAATGAGTACAACCCCGAAGGCCCCCAGAACTACCAGGTGATCTACATACTCCTAGCACATTAGACCCAAGTAACACCCATACTCAAACCCCTTGTTTCAGTTTGCATGGTTTCATTCATTTTCAGAGCTCTGTAGTTGGCCATTTGTGTATTTAGTGCCGCACTGAACATAGGTGTGTGTGGATCCTTTTGAATTAATGTTTTTTTCTTTGGGGTATAGATGCCAAGAAATTATACTGTTTGATTCTATGTATGAGAGGACTCTTTTTTTTTTTTTTTGAGAAATCTCCATACTGCTTTCCAGTGAAGCAGACAACAGTCGTACCAAGGTGGAAGAGGACTGTCCACACCACTGAGTTGTTGGGGTGAAGAGGCAAGGGTGGTTGGTAGCCCTTGTGTGGGAGAGAGATGGGTACTCCAGAGATAGAAGGAGTGGTGGAATTCTGTCTATGAGAAGCCATTATTATAGGATAAAAATAATAATGTATATAATCTACATTAATAGTGATTGTATATGTTATAGTATAATATTAATAAAAAGGGACACGTGTATCGCCTTTGTATATCTCAGATGTATTTCCTTAACATCTATAACTCTTTTCGAACATCCTCATATAGTGACAATTTTGCCCACTGGTTTTGTTATTTGATTGTTTGATTTCCCCCCTTTGAGATCTGTTTTATAAGCAATATTGGCAGAGGAGTATCTCTGTATAGAATGCATGTTTGAACCAAGTTACGGGGAATGTTGGACTTTATTCGTCAGCCCCCAGATGCACCAACAATATCTTGTGGCATTGCTTTTCTTTTGCATAGGCACATTAAAATGGGAAAATAATACATATGAAACAAATTCTTATCTAATAGAGATGGGAACGCAAATTTGGTAATGCAATTAGGCCTTATACCCTGAACATTAGCATAATGATTTGGCTCAGGCCTCAGAAGAATGGGCATCTCCCACACACACCTGAACAATGGATACCATCTATGGAAACAACCACAATTATCTATAACATTACCAGGATCCAAGCCTCTACCAGGGAAGACCTACCACTGCTTTGGCATTGACTTACTCCAAAGAGTGCTCCCAACACCCAGAAGACTCAGCAACAGTCTGAATGCAGGGCAGATTGCTCTGCATTTAATGGTATGCTGAAACTAGAGGATGCTCCACATCAGCCTGACATCGATGAGAGAAATGCACAGAATCCAGAATCTTTAAATATAAAAATCTGATACCAACAATAGTGAAAGTGTGAAAAAGTTTCACCGGGACCACGAAGAATGACTCGGGTTGGACAGACTGGTATGCCTGGAACCCAGAGTCAGTCTTATGCCAATAAACTTCTGGGGTGAGGCCTTTTTGTAATCAGGTCAAGGATTTTTTTCCATTTTCCCCATTTTTCTGTACCTATGCAAACAATGGCGATTGCCACTATCACACCTTCACTATATTTTTTTACTCTTATCCTTTAAGGAAAAAATACAATTTACTGAACTTAAAAACAAATAACTGTAATAGAATGCCTGTCTTGAATACAGGCAAGGGATGGGAAGGGGGGAAGGGGGTATGTTACACTGGTGAAAGGGGGTATTCTTGTTATGACTGTAACCCAACTATGATCATGTTACTTAAGTAAAAAATATATTTAAAAAAAGGGGGGGCGTTCCTTGTAGTGAACTTCCTGGAGAGAAGTTGTTTTAGTCACAATCCACAGTACTGGTATATCAGAACTTTCAGCTTCTCTCTCTCTCTCTCTCTCTCTCTCTCTCTCTCTCTCTCTCTCTCTCTCAGAACTTTCAGCTTTTCTCTCTGTCTCCCTCCCTCCTTCTCTCTTCCCCTCTCACTCCCCCTTCCTCTCCTACTCCCCCCCCCCCCCGTTTGTCAGGTTAGAAAAATTTTCTCCCTGAGTAACTTACTGAAAATCAAGCTAACCAATATAATTTCCTGATAGGCTAAATTGCAAGCTATTCAGCTTAAGTTTAGCTAAAATTTGTAGCACTTAGTGGAAGGTACAAGTGTTAAGAGAATATACATATATACATTGCTTTAAAATAATTATTCCTCTATTCTTATTTTTAATATGCTCGTTTATTTGTTTGTTTATTGGGTTTTTTTGTTTGTTTGGTTGGTTGGTTTTTGGGCCACACCCAGCGGTGCTCAGGGGTTACTCCTGGCTGTCTGCTCAGAAATAGCTCCTGGCAGGCACAAGGGGGGGGGGGAGGGGGACGACGGACCATATGGGACACCGGGATTCGAACAAACCACCTTAGGTCCTGGATCGGCTGCTTGCACGGCAAACACCGCTGTGCTATCTCTCCGGGCCTGTTTATTGTTTTTTTAGGTCATGCCTGGTGGTGCTCCGGGCTTACTCCTGGCTCTGTGGTCCAGGGATCACCCCTACTGGGTTCATATGGGGTGCTGGGTATTGAACCTGACTGGCCTCATGCAAGACATGTGTCCACCCACTATTTCTTCAGCCCCTCCACTCAATTATTTTTTGGGGTTTTTTGGTGGGGGCCACACCTGGTGATGCTCAGGGTTTACTCCTGACTATGAGCTCAGAAATTGCTCCTGGCTTGGGGGACCATATCGGACGGTAGGGGATCAAACCATGGTCCATTCTAGGCTAGACACCTCACCACTTGCGCCACCACTCAGGCCCCATCCACTCAAATTTTTAAATTTGGAATAATGATGTTCCTGTTAGGGTTTCATGCATACAAAGTTTAAGTTTTATACCCCCTCATTATCTCAGGATGCTCTCCCCACACTCACTAATAAACATAGTTTAGTAAGCTAATTCTCAGGTCAATTTTTAGTCTTACAATGAACAATGTAATTTTAATTTTTATAGTATTTTCATGGGAAAATTTAAGTATGTTATTTAATAAAGTTTTTATTTGTAGCATCATATATAAAATTCCACTCATTTTTATTTAATACATTTTGAAGCTGGAAAATATGCATTATGACAGTAGTCAAATACTAATGCTTTCCCCCTTTGCTTTGATTTTCTCATAGGTTTGATGAAATTGTAAAAAAATTCAAAGTCGAATATCATGCTGGTGGCTCTACCCAGAATTCAATTAAAGTGGCCCAGGTTGGTTAATTATTTTAAAGTCATAAAGAAATGAATTTGTCAGTGTATCGTGACATTTTATCATTGTACATAATTGTTCCTATTTCTGTTCGGTGCTGTAGAACCATCTTGTTAATTTTTAATTTGGTTTTAATCATCATTATTTTAAGCAACAAGTATTTATTCCTAGCAACAAAAATGTATTGTAGTTGATATCCCTTGTGTAATATTTTGAAAATATTTATTGATCATTATTTTTATTCTTGAGGATGAATCTTTCTTTTTTATATAACTTTTATATTATTTGTAGCACTATCTTGTTTTATGCTCACATTCTTTTGTCTGTTTGCTTGTTGACTTTATTTGATGGTGCTCAGGGCTTACTACCCTCTCTGTGCTCAGAGATAAGTCCAGATGATGTTCTGAGGACCATATGTGGTGCCAGGGATTGAACCAAGGTCAGCCTTATGCAGGGTGATGGATACCTTCTAGCACCGCTTATGTTTATTGGGGTGTATTTTTGGGTTTTTTTTTTTTTTTTTTTTTTGGCTGGGTGGCAGGGACTGCACCTAGCTGTGCATAGTAGTTCAGGACTCCATATTTGGTGTCTGAGACTAAGCCTGGGTCATTTTATGCAAGGCCAATGCTTGAATTAATTTTTACCTTTTTGTTGTTGTTGTTGTTGTTTTATTTTGGGTCACGCCCAGCAGTGCTCAGGGGTTACTTCTAGCTCCACACTCAGAAATCGCTCCTGGCAGGCTCAGGGGACCATATGGGATGTCGGGATTCGAACCAATGACATTCTGCGTGAAAGGCAAATGCCCTACCTCCATGTTATCTCTCTGGCCCCAATTTTTACTTTTTTTTTTTAACCTTAACCCTGCTCTTAAGACTTTTATTGTTCCCGTTCTTTATCTTCTGGTTTTTTTGTTTGTTTGTTTGTTTGTTTGTTTTGTTGGGGGTACTCCTCACTTCTGTGAGACATGTGCTCTGCTTCTGAATCACATCCTAAGCCCCCTATTATTTTGAATATAATTCAGCCTCATGGTGTTTGTTTGCCTTTTTAGGGCCACTCACACACAGTGATGCTCAGGGGTTACTCCTGGCTATTCGCTCAGAATTGCTCCTGGCTTGGGGGACCATATGGGACGCTGGGTTAGCCACTTGTAAGGCAAACACCCTACTGCTTGTGCCACCACTCTGGCCCCTCTTTTCTTTTTTTTTTTTTTTTTTTTTTTTTTTTTGGTTTTTGGGCCACACCCGGCGGTGCTCAGGGGTTACTCCTGGCTGTCTGCTCAGAAATAGCTCCTGGCAGGCACGGGGGACCATATGGGACACGGGGATTCGAACCAACCACCTTTGGTCCTGGATCGGCTGCTTGCAAGGCAAACGCTGCTGTGCTATCTCTCCGGGCCCGCCCCTCTTTTCTTTTATCTTTTTCTTTCTTTTTTTGGGTGGGCAGCCACACCTGGTGGTGCTCAGGGGTTACTCCTGGCTCTGCATTCAGAAATAGCAAGGTTGGATATGGTATGCTGGGAATCCTGGTTCATCCCAGGTCAGCCGTGTGTAGTGCCCTACCGCTGTGCTATTGTTCAGGCCCCTGTTTATTTCTTATCAGAGGATATGTCTATAGCAATGTATTTTATATTGCTTTGTGCTGTAAATTTTGTGTGTGTATATATAGGTAGATACAGATGTTTGTATTTAGAATCTATACTTTTATATACATATACTTATCTAACTTATCTATAGTCTTCCACGGGGAGGTTGGATAAATCATTTGACATTTCTTCCTCCTCTCACCATTCTAATTGCCTAATCAAACGAAAGTATTGGTTCTCTGGTTAAAATCAGGATGGTCATGAAAAAAAGCTTTAGGTATCTCTGGTAATTCCTACAAATTGAATCCTAGGTCAAAATTCTTCATTGTTACTTGTAGGTCAATTCTGATGTTCTCAGGTTATTTTGATTTTTCATTGATTTCTTTTTTTTTTTTTTTTTAATTTTAAGTTCAAGAATAGGAGAGTGGAAAATTGACAATAAATTCAAGGCCACTTTCTGATTTTTTTGAAGTATTTGATTTTTTTAAATGTTTGAGGTATTTTATTGATTTCCAATGTGGTCCTGTTGTCATCACACAACTCCCATTTCATCACAGTCCTAAAGCATTTTAGATTGTTCAAAGTTACCTTTAGTGCTCATTTATGGGCAGTGTTCTGAGAAAGGTAAAAATCACGTTCCCCTTGATTTGTATCATTTGTCTCTGATGACTAGTTCGTTCAGGTTAATAAATGGACAGTTTTTGCCCTTAGATATTATCTTCTCTGCTTGCCTGCTATATAACAAAGCACCTCCACCTTGGTGACTTAACCAACAGAATTTATTTCTCATACTTGGGGAGGCTGGAAAGTTAAAGATTGAGGGGCCCTCCCCTGGGTTTCTGATGAGAACTCTTCTGGCTTGTGGAAATCTGTTTTCACTGTGTCCCTACAAGCCTCCTCTTCTGTGTCGTTGTGGAGAAGGAATGAGGGGAATTGTCCGTTGTCTAAAAGGACCCTCACTCCCATGAGTTAGTGCCCTTTCTTTGGACCTTATTTGACTGTAATGATTGCCGAACAGGTCCTATCTCTCTCCCAACGTAATTACAATGTGGGATAGTGTTTTTGGCACATGGATGTTTAGGGGTGGGGGCCAAGAACAACCACTGTATTGTCCTGAACAGGCATCTTTGTAAGAAATTCTCTCTCTCACCCTCCCTCTTCTCTTCCCCCCTTTCTCTTTCTCTCTCTCTCTTCCTTTCTCTTCACCCCCCTCTCCTTTCTCCTCTCTCCTCTCTCCTCTCTCTCTCCTCTGTCTCTCCTCTTTTTCCTCTCTCTCCTCTCTCATCAAGAATTGACTTGACCAGAATTTTTGACTGATCAAGAATTAGTGTTGAAAGGAAATAATATGATAGACATGATAACCTTCAGGAATAGTATTGCAAACCAGAGGGAGCTGTAACACAGCAGGGTGGGCGTTTGCCTTGCATGCTGCTGACTCAGGTTACACCCTCCCCACATCCCAGAAGGCCCCCCAAGCACCTCCGGAAGTAATTCCTGAGCACTGCCTGGCCTCAAAACCAAAATACCAAGCAAAAACAAACAAACAAACAAAACAACAATATTGCAAACCACTGTGTCTAGAGGACAAAAAAATACATTTTTTTTAAGCTGAAGGGAGATAGTACCAAGGCTCCAGTGCTTAAGTAATTGCTTGCTTTGCATGAAGCTGATCTCTGGCCTCTCCAGGTTTGTTTACTCTGTCTGCTGATCACTGCCAGGAACTACTACTGACCACAGAGCCAGGAATCACCCCTGAGCTGCTGGGTGTTACCCAACCTTTCTTCCTACTTTGCAAGTAACAGTTTTCTGTGGGGTAGGTTAGTGTTGGTCAATCCATTCTCTTTGGTCTGTGTGCAGTCTATTTCTTCTCATAGTTCTCCCCATAACTCCTTTCAGCTATTTCTTCTTCCCATAACTGAAGGACGGATCCTTGCAGGATAAACAAGGTTCTGATCTAGCCTGTTCCATGGTTTTCTCTGTGCCTTTTGTTTCTTTTATTGAATTCTATGGGTAGTGAACCTGATATTTTCTTACTGGGAGCTTCAAGATCTGTCTTTGTTTTTTGGGGGGGGTGGATTTTTTTATGTTTTTTGTTTGTTTCTATTTTTATCTCCTTGATATTTATTTACTGACTTTTGTCTTTTTTACTTTCTTGCATTATCTTGTTGCACATTGAACTGACCTTCTCGCGTTCTTTGAGCATATTTTGAGTTTCTTTTAATTGAGATTTTGGACTCGTCTCTGAATTGGGACACAGCCCTGTCTTGGGGTTGGATTCTGTATAAGTTGTTCTGTCTGTATGATGTCCTGTTGCCCTGAGGTTCTGGACTTACGTACTTAATGTTTTTTCTCTCTCCATTTGCAGCTTTAAATATCCCTATTTTCATTTCCAGAAAGAAAGAAATTTATTTTATTGTTTTTCCAACTACACACCCTGTAGGGTGGCTTGGACAGTGCCTGGAGGTGGCATGAATTGAACGCAGAGCAGATCTTTTGAGCTGTCTGCCCCACGTTTTGAACTTCTTTTTTTTTTTTTTTTTTTTTTGATTTTTGGGCCACACTGGCGATGCTCAGGGGTTACTCCTGGCTGTCTGCTCAGAAATAGCTCCTGGCAGGCACGGGGGACCATATGGGACACCGGGATTCAAACCAACCACCTTTGGTCCTGGATCGGCTGCTTGCAAGGCAAACGCCACTGTGCTATCTCTCCGGGCCCTGAACTTCTTATTTATTGTTTTGAACTTTGATTCTGTTATCAGGGTCTCTAGAGAGAGCTGCCCTGATTTTACTTTTTAAGCAGAGCACATTAGTTGTTTCGGACCCTTGATATTTTGGAAGGTCGTTAGGATTCTATTGGCAATTGCTGTGTCTGCTGGATGTGAGAAGGCCTGGAAGGGCTGAAGTGCTGGATGCTACTTCCCTGCTTTTTACACCTCTAGCCCCTCCCTCACCACCACCAGCACTGGAACCCAGATCTGTGACTTGCCAGTGTGTCTGTTAGCCAGGCACTTCACAGTGTCAGAACATGTCCAGAGAACCTACCCAGGATTTTGTCCAAGCACTTTCTCTGTTCTTATTGTTCCTTTCCAGACTGTTCCCAATGTCAGCTTTTTCTGTCAGCTAAATATCGACCCCAGGTATGAACCTTGTACAGCTCAGACGTGGGTTCAGTCTCAGCTCCATATATGGTTGCCCTTGAGTCAGGAGTCACCACTGAGCATAGCTGTATGTGTCCCAACAAACCTCCTCCAAATACCCCCCTCCCAAAGTCAACTGTTTTTATACTTTCTCCTAATTTACTTGCTGATTTTCTGTGTTTCCTTAAAAAAATGATTATTTTGTGCACATTTTTGGCATCTGATACCATTTGTCACATATAAAGAAGTTCTTGTTTTTTTTTTTTTTTTGATTTTTGGGTCACACCCGGCGGTGCTCAGGGGTTACTCCTGGCTGTCTGCTCAGAAATAGCTCCTGGCAGGCACAGGAACCACATGGGACACCGGGATTCGAACCAACCACCTTTGGTCCTGGATCGGCTGCTTGCAAGGCAAACGCCGCTGTGCTATCTCTCCGGGCCCAGAAGTTCTCGTTTTAACCTTTGTTAACTGGGCTATAATCAGATTATTGGAATCAATGAGAAGAAAAAAAGAATCAGGTGTTTTGTTTTGTTTTTTCTTTTGTCCTCTCCTAAGGTTGAGGCTAACTGGATTTATATGACTATGCAGTAATAACCCCTGGCACCACCAGGATTAACCCCTCATGGTTGAGTGAGGAGTAGCCCCAAAGCGCTGCCAAGTGTGGTCCAAAAACAAGAAAGGGAAAGAAAAGGGGAAGTATTTATTAGAACAGATAATTTTCTTATTATTTAATTTCTAAATGACTTTTTTTTAAAGGGGAAGTTTTTGAGATTATGGAAATCACTTATTTTTGTATATGTCTTCCAACCAGTAGTCATTATTTCTCTTTTGGAAGCCAAGATATCACTCAGCTCCTAATGACAGGTTTTCATCCCTAAAGTTAACACTAAGGGTAGACAGAGTTGGTAGGGACTTGCCTTACACACAGCTGACCCAGGTTCAATTTTCAGCACATCACATAATCTTCTAGGTTCCAACAGGAGTGATCCTTCAGTGCAGAGACAGGACTGAGCCCTGAGTACCACCAGACAGTATGTGGATGTTACATCTTTTGTTGAGTTCCAAATATATAATAAAAATAAAATCTAAGATGACAGATTAATAATAGTCAGTGAGCAAGCTGGAATATAGGGTTAATTGTCAATCCAAGGATGTTCGATATTAGTAAATCTGTGATTGTAACTTTTGGATAATAGCTATTATGTTTGATTTTTGTTTATTGAGGTAATATTGATTTCAAACAGTGTCACTGTTTATATATTCTAGGGATGTAGTATTACACATCTACACCAAATTGCCATATCCCTCTAATACAATTTATTGGCTTCTTTTAATCCTCTTTGTAAAGATACTGTTATTATTATCAATTTTGATACTTTTGGGGACACACTCCTGTGGTATTCAGGGATTACTGGCTTTATGTTGAGGGATCACTCTTGGTGGGTTTGGGAGACTATATGGGATACAGGAAATGCTCTCTCTTCTCTCTCTCTTCTCTCTCTCTCTTCTCTCTCCCCTCCTCTCTCTCCTTCTCCCCCTCTCCTCTCCCCCTTCTCTCTCCCTCCCTCCCTTCCATTCTCACCCAAACCCTGCTGTGCTCAGGAATTACTCCTGCCTCTGTGCTTAGATATCAATCCTGGTAGGTTTGAAAGACTGTATAGGGTATCAGAGATAGAATCCAGATTGGCTGTGTGCCGGGCAAGTGCCCTACCCAATGTAGTATTACTCTGCCCTCTATATTTTTATCTAGCTCTAAATCATTTACTGCCATCAGCTGGTTCATATTTCTTGTTTCCCTTTAATAGTAATTTTTATATAAGTCAGTATAACTGATTAATATATTACTTTTTAAGCTGATACTCTCTTCAAAATTGTTGATGAAATATAAGATGATAGTTTGTGTAGTTACAAGGAAATGAGAGTTACTTTATCTTTTCAAGTGCAAAGTCTACTCATTGTTTTTATTCGCTTGTGTGCAAGGCATAAAGAAGCATATTATGGAAAAAAAAAAAGAAGCATATTATGGTGAAACTATGAAAAGGTAAATTTATGGTTAGCTTCCAGATCTGTTCCAGAGTTTATAACCATATGGTCTCTTTGGAGACAGCTATAATTATTCATGGGAATATTTTCAACTCCAAAAGGCATGGTTTGTGTATTGGCAGAAAGTAAAAAAAAATACCAGTGGTTTAAACCATATGTAGTTTTCTTAGAGTTAAGCAAGGGAAATGAACTAAAGAACTAATTGTCAATCATCAGTTGCAATGTAGTTTGTCTCAGTGTTGTCAGAAGTCATTCATAGTGAAAAAAATATTGCACAATAAAACATTTGATGGTAATGGAAATAAAATAGCAACTCTTGGACACATGAATTTATCTGCATTTGAATCATTAAGTATAAGAAATTCTCAGTTTGGGCCCGGAGAGATAGCACAGCGGCGTTTGCCTTGCATGCAGCCCATCCAGGACCAAAGGTGATTGGTTCAAATCCCGGTGTCCCATATGGTCCCCCGTGCCTGCCAGGAACTGTTTCTGAGCAGACAGCCAGGAGTCACCCCTGAGCACTGCTGGGTGTGGCCCCACCCAAAAATAAAAAAGAAATTCTCAGTTTAATCACAGGATAAATTACAAAGAAACAAAGGATTATTCATTTTGAGGACATATAAAAATAAAAGCCAAAACATATTAATGTTACAATAATTCTGAAATTTAGTACTGAAAGAAAATGCCGCTAGAAATATTTTTCTTGAAGGTAAAGCATTTAAAGTAATTTCACTTGTCATGCACTTATTTATATCACTTACACTTAAGAAACATTGTAAACCACTTCAACAATTTTTAATATGATTTAGTAATAGGATTAAATTTATGTTACTTCACTTTTCTATTCTAAGAGTTAGCAAGAGATATAAAAAATGAGATGACAAATTTAAAAAATGGAAACCATCTATTTTTATTCAGCTGTTTTAAAAGAAAAATGCCTGGTGGGCTGGGAATATACAGGAAATTTAAATTTGTGATTGAGAATAAGAAATGCCTTTGTGGTTTAAAAAAGGAATACCGGTGTGTCACATTAAAGTTATGGTATCTACAATATTGTATAGTTAGTGGGAAAATGTATTACATCGGGGAGGGGAGTATGTATGTTGTACTTTAGAGAACTCGTGTGAGGATGTGAAGGAAGAGAAGAAGAACTGCATAAAACCCTGAACATTAATAAAATCCAGTCAGAGAGGAAGAATTTTTCTGTCTCCCATGTAACATAAAACAGATGTTGCATTTCTGTGAAAAACAGTCTCGACTATAATGCATGTTTCGATGTAGCTGGTCAATGGGAGAAACATGAACAAGATAACTGAACATGTCTTTCGCTTGTGAATTTTTCTAGTGGGGTTAAGGAGGGTGACAGAGAACTTGCTAAAATAGTGTACTCTGGATATCTTAATTTAGAGAGCTGAAGGGTTAATAGTTGGCTGTATTAATTTTTCATTTATGAACTTTTGCAAATGGAAGCTGTTTTCCTCCCCCACCTCCCCAGAAAAAAGGCCGAGAGCCAAGATTTTGAGCACAGATCTGATTTCCTGTTTGAATAGGTGATGCCCATAAATCTAAATTGTAATTCATTAACTCTCAGTGGAACCCTCTGAGCCTTGCCGAGTGGTTGGCAGCTGAGTGAGAAAAGGCATGTGTGGGAAGACCCATTGGGGATGTTAGCATGTCCCAAGTCTTTTGTGTTGCTTTATTAAAAAGTTTACCTTCTCCCTTGTCAGCTTGTGATTTTTGGTTATACTTAGAATACTGTAGGTCTTTTCAATATGTAGTGAATGCCATAGGTACTGTTATGTAACCATAAGACCCAAACAGAGAGTAGTTGGTTGCCCCAGACCCTGCCTGTGCCCTTTCCTCACCAGCCTTTTCTCTTCCTTCAGCCTTTGGCAATCACAGCTCTTGTTTTTGTTGGCAGACTTGGCCCTTCTTGATGGGGATGCCAAAACCCGTAAAGGCTCTGGCCTGGGCCATTTCTCAGCATTATTTATACAGCTGGAGGGCTTAAGACATGAGGTAACTGTCTCTCCCCAGACAAGGCAGACTCCATTACTGTGGGCCATAAAACCGGTAGATTCTCCAAACTTTATTTTCCTCACCTGCCAACTTGAACCTACCGCATCCATGGCATCTCCCTGAACCATGTCCTGGTGACCCCAGTAGACTTGGGGAGAAGGAACTGGTGTATATATGCTTATAATATAAGCAAGAATAATTGTATCTTCTATAAGTCAGTAGTGGCCTTCTTATTTTGGGAGGTGGGGTGGGATTGGGGGGTTAAGGATTCAAATTAAGCAGAAGAGAACCTCACATCACTTCCTTCCCAAAAAGTCATTCCATGAGTTCAGAAGCCCAAGTGAGACTGTTCAGGACAAATCATAGCCGTTTATTCTGAACTGTTGTTCTTGCTGAGCTTTCCCCTGAGAGCTGCCTTGCCACAGCAGTGGAATTCAGTCTGTGGAGTATGTTGTAGTCGAAGACAAATACCTTCAGCCTCCCACCCCATTGACCATATCCCCGTACATTTCTCGAAAATATACCCACTCCCTTTCCAAGGATCCCAGTGCCCCTCCCATTCAGCTCTGCTCACTAGTCTTACTTGGTGGATCATTTCTTTCCTCCTATTGCCTTTGGCTCTGTGTCACTCCCTTGCTGTAGATCTTTGTAAGTCCCATAGAAGAGGGATCACCCTGAGTCTCTCCCCTTCCTTTTGGCTCACTTCCCTCAGCAGGATAGAATATCCACTAGTTTTTTTGTTTTTTGGGGGGGCCACACCCGGCAGTGCTCAGGAGTTACTCCTGGCTGTCTGCTCAGAAATAGTTCCTGGCAGGCACGGGGGACCATATGGGACACCGGGATTCGAACCAGGACACCGGGATTCGAACCAACCACCTTTGGT
Source organism: Suncus etruscus (assembly GCF_024139225.1). Taxonomy (NCBI): domain Eukaryota; kingdom Metazoa; phylum Chordata; class Mammalia; order Eulipotyphla; family Soricidae; genus Suncus; species Suncus etruscus. Next base: position 50,871,085 of record NC_064862.1, on the reverse strand, counting down.
CCTGGATCGGCTGCTTGCAAGGCAAATGCCGTTGTGCTATCTCTCCGGGCCCTATCCACTAGTTTTATCCATGTCATTACAAAGTACTAGAATCCTAGAATGTTTCTGTAGCTTTTCCTGTGTTACAGCCAATAGTTTTGATCAGATAGCCCTAACTGTTTTTTGATTCTACTAGCTGCATTTATGTTTGCCTTTTATTTATTTTGTTTCCTGGGGCATTTTGTAGATCTATCCCTAACATACTATTTAATTACTTTTAAATGGTCCGCTAGCTATGTACTTGGAGGTAATATTTCATAGTTTCTCTTCCTGTCATCTAAGTTTCAAATGTGAAAAGTAAAGGAGAATATCTAAGGTGGCAGATAGAAATAGAGAACCTTCTCAGTATATTTAGACATCTAAGAAGTGCAAATTGAAACCACTGCCTAATTTCTCAGATCTGGCTACATTTTTATTTATTTATTTTATATTTATTTTGGATTTGGGGTCACACCTAGTGGTGCTCTGGGGTTACTCCTGGCTCTGCGCTCAGAAGTCACTCCTGGCAGGCTTAGGGGACCATATGGGATGCCAGAATTCAAACCGGGGTCCGTCCTATATTGGCTGCATGCAAGGCAAATGCCTTACCACTAGCTACATTTTTTAATAACTCCATTTGGTTTCAGACTCGAACATAATAAGTGAAGGTGAGCAGGCAAATTGACTGCATCTGTCATTCATGGCTGGTGGGGACGTATGACTGAATAAACAAATGTTCAGACAATTCTAGTGTCCAGGAATAATATTCAGCATCAAAAAGGAAGAACAGCAGCCAGAGAGGTGGCTGACAGATAGCGCCAATTGCTTTTGACATGAATCTGAGCACTGTCAGATGTATCGTTTGTAGTGACTCCTCATGTGGTAGGTTTGATCACTGAACTCCCCCTGCATTCCCAAAGCATTTCTTTTTACTTTTGGTTTTGTTTTTGGGCCACACCCAGCGACACTCAGAGGTTACTCCTTGCTCTGCACTCAGAAATCACTCTTACAGGCTCGGGGGACCATATGGGATGCTGGAGATTAAATTCAGGTCCATCCCAGGTCGGCTATGTGCAAGGCAAATAGCTTACCTACTGCTGTGCTATAGCTCTGGCCCTCCCAAAACATTTCTAAAATGGGTAAAGTATCAAGAGAGCCATCAGAGTCCAGGAATCTTAAAGGCTTTGAAGTTTTGTATAATTGCAAATATCTCATGTTCTTAAAGTTAAGTTCTTTTTGGGCATCAGAACCATGAATACTAGCAGAGTCAAGGTTGGTAGATAGACTAGGACTTCTTTTTTTTTTTTTTTTTTTTTTATGTGTGTGTATGTGTGTGTGGTTTTTGGGTCACACCTGGTAGTGCTCAGGGGTTATTCCTTGCTCCAGGCTCAGAAATTGCTCCTGGCAGGCACGGGTGACCATATGGGATGCCGGGATTTGAACTGATGACCTCCTACATGAAAGGCAAACACCTTACCTCCTTGCTGTCTCTCCGGGCCCCAGACTAGGACTTCTTGGAGTGATGTTTTTATCTGGATTTTCATAGGGATCATGCAAATTCATATAGCTGCTAAGATTTGACAGGGTTCCATGCACTTAGGTATCTTTTTTTTTTGTGTGTGTGTGTGGTTTTTGGGTCACACCCGGCGGTGCTCAGGGGTTATTCCTGGCTCCAGGCTCAGAAATTGCTCCTGGCAGGCACAGGGGACCATATGGGACGCCGGGATTCGAACCGATGACCTCCTGCATGAAAGGCAAATGCCTTACCTCCATGCTATCTCTCCGGCCCGCACTTAGGTATCTTTAGAAATGAGTGAAAAATGGAGAGTCAGTACAGGGTTGAAGGCTCTTGCTTGTTTGTGCAGTCAGTCAATCCCAGTTCTGTCCATGCACCACATAGGGTCACTCCCAAAGCACTCCCAGAATTGACTCCTATGCTCTGCTGGGTGTCGCCCTAAAACAACAGCCCCAAGACTAAGTAGTGAAATCTGAAGAGGGTCTGTAGTTTGCATTGTCTGAATGTCCAATTTTAGGGTTGATAATGGACTTCAGTCATATGGTACCTGGGGGCATTTAGGATAATGCACCACATGAGAGTTCTGTGAATTCCTGTTCTGGGGCATCTAAAGTGAGTGAGCATTTGATTGTTAGCTTTTAACAGTCTATAGATACCTAGTCTAATCCCTACCACTGTCCTACAACTGCCCCTTTTACTCGATTTACATATTTCTGTCCACATTCCCTCTGGCTGCCACCAAATTCTTCTCATCTTGAGACTTAGCTTTTTGGTTTTGTTCTAATGTTTTGCGTTATATATACATTTTTATGTTTTGACATCCATATGTACTATATTATGACCACCCTGAAAGTTGAGTTGCCACCCAACTCTATAAACCTCCCCCCAATTAAGTTATGCCCCCTTTTCCTTGTAGATACCCACCACTGATCCTATAATAAGACTATGTAGGTTTGCCTTTTTTTCCCACCATACTTCAAGTCTTGATTTTTATGCCTAGTAGGAGAATCATACAATGTTTGTCTTTTTTTCCATCCGTCATATTTCACTTAACATAATTCCCTCAAGGCCTATCCACATCATCACATAGAGCAATCAATATTTCACATTTTTGATTTTGGTGAGAGTTGAGGAGAATTACATTATGTATATAGTTACATACTGCTTAACAAAGGAGATAATGTTGTGGAAAAAATGCCTCGTTTGAGTGATCTTTGTCACTGCAAAAATGCCACAGATAGGAATTGAAGAAGCCTAGATGTATGGATTATGATGGCAGAACAGTTTACTGAACTAATAACATTCTCTTCCCTTTTTGGGGGGGGGGGGGTTTGGGTTTTTGGTTTTTGGGTCACACCTGGCAGTGCTCAGGGGTTATTCCTGGCTCCAGGCTCAGAAATCACTCGTGGCAGGTACGGGGACCATATAGGACACCAGGATTCGAACTGATGACTTCCTGCGTGAAAGGCAAATGCCTTACCTCCATGCTATCTCTGGTCCCTACATTCTCTTCCTTTATTTGACAAATTTCTGCCACCTTTTTTCTATCTTGGCTAAAATAGTTCTTTTGAAGTTTTATCTCTCACACTTTTGACCCTCAGAGAAATTTTTGTTACACTCACTTACTAGAAATGGTGGCTTTTGGTAGCAGACTTGAAAATACATCCTAAATCTTGACTGTACAAATAAATTATTCAAAACATGAGACCACCTCTTTTAGTGATCTTTAGTACAGGTATATTTGTAAGTGGTAGCAGAATCACTCCCTAGATAGAAGTTCGATTACTTTTCATTTTATTCACCTGAAAATAAATCACTTTCAAGATTTGGCAGACGTCTCTTTTTTCCTGGAAAGGGGGGGAAAGATTTATTAAAGTAGCGGTTTCTTTCCTATATCAATGCTGGCTTTTTCTTCCCTTTATCCTTCTTTATTGAAAGAAGCCAGAGGCCAAGCATGGACTTGTCTGTTTTCCTCTTTATTTCAATGTTATTTTTAACCGAGTTGATGAAATTCCTGTTTTTGAAAGATCATTTTTTTCTACCATAATGAAGAAATTTATTGGAGTTGATGTTAATATTAGGTTACTATAAACTGTATTTCTTTAAATACATATTGATTTATATGCATTTAACATGTACTTAGGGTTCAGCTTTATTGACCAAAAATCAGTATTTAGTTTTCTTCCAGGGGAATATTACGGAAAAGAAAAATAGAGAGATTAAATGGCTAACAGGCTAAGGATGCATTTTCAGTGCTTCATAGTGTGTATGTGTGTGTGCGCACACACACGCATGCATGCATATACATGCATATACCCTCATTTGTAATATAAGAACTAGAAGATTGTTTACCTGTATTCTCATATACTGTTTTTCTTTGGGGCCATATTCAGTAATGCTCAGAGGTGGTTTCTTTTTTATTTTTTAATTATCTTTATTTAAACACCATGATTACAAACGTGATTGCAGTTGTATGATTACAGTCATGTAAAGAACACCCCCCTTCACCAGTGCAACATTCCCACCACCAATTTCCCAGCTCTCCCTCCTCCCCACCCCACCCACACCTGTACTCGAGACAGGTTTTCTACTTCCCTCATTCATTCATATTGTTATGATAGTTCTCAGTGTAGTTATTTCTCTAACTGCACTCATCACTCTATGTGGTGAGCTTCATGTCATGAACTGTACCTACCAGCCTCAGAGGTGGTTTCTGATGTGGCGTAGGAGGGATTATATGGAGTACTGAGGATTGACTCCAGGTCAGGTGCATGTAAGGTAAGTGCCGTAACTGTTGTATCTCCAGCTCAAGAATAAATTTTTTTTTAGTTGACTTTGTAGAACATGTAAAGGAAATCTCTTAATTTTATATTAATATCTTCTTTTGTTTGTTTGTTTTTTTTTTGGAGGGCCATACCTGGCAGCGTTCTTTGTGGTGAAATTCATATCATTAGCCAGTCCTTAAAGTCCTCATCTCTATTGTCTCTGGGTATTGCAATAATGTCTTTTATTTTTCTTAAATTCCATAGATGAGTGAGACTGTTCTGTGCCTATCTCTCTCCCTCTGACTTATTTCACTTAGCATAATACTTTCCGTGTCCATCCATGTATAGGAAAATCTCATGACTTCATCTCTCCTGACAACTGCATAATATTCCATTGCATAGATGTACCACGGTTTCTTTACCCATCTATCTGTTGAAGAGCATCTTGGTTGTTTCCAGATTCTAGCTATTGTAAATAGTGCTGCAATGTATATAGGTGTGCAGAAGGCCTTTTTTTGCTGTGTTTTTGTGTTCCTAGGGTATATCCCCATGAGTGGTATAGCTAGATTATATGGGAGCTCAATTTCTAGTTTTTTGAGGAATCTCCATATTGTTTTCTATAAAAGCTAAACAAGATGCCATTTCCACCAGCAGTGAATGGGAGTTCCTTTCTCCCCACATCCTCACCAGTACTGATTGTTCTTATTCTTTGTGATATGTGCCAGTCTCTGTGGTATGAATTGGTACCTCATAGTTTTTTTGATTTGCCTCTCCCTGATGACTAATGATACGGAGTATTTTTTTTTTTCATGTGTCCTTTGGCTATTTGTATTTCTTCTTTGAGAAATTGTCTGTTCATTTCTTATCCATTTTTTGATGGGATTACATGTTATTTTCTTGTTAAGTTCTGCCAGTAGCTTGTAAATCTTAGATATTCGCTCCTTATCTGATGGGTATTGGGTGAATAGTTTCTCCCATTCTGTGCGTGGCCTTTGTATCCTCATCACTATTTCCTTTGAGGTGCAGAAGCTTCTCAGTTGTCCCATTCATTTGTTTATCTCTGCTTCCACTTGTTTGGACAGTGCTGTTTCCTCCTTGAAGATGCTTTTAGTCTCAATGTCATGGAGAGTGTTTTGCTTATGTGTTCTTCTATATAGATTCTGGTTCTGAGTTTGATATTAAGGTCTTTAATCCATTTGGATTTGACCATTGTGCATGGTGTAAGATGGAGGTCTGAGTTAGCTTTTTCGAAAGTGGCTGACCAGTTGTACCAACACCACTTGTTGAAGAGGCTTTCCTAGCTCCACTTTGCATTTCAAAGATTAATTGGTTGTATGTCTGGGGAACATTCTCTGAATATTCAAGTCAATTTTATTGATCTGAGGGTCTGTCTTTATTCCAATACTATGCAGTTTTAATGACTACTTCTTTGTACTTTAACATTTTTTTTTAAGTTTAAATTTTTAAAGTCTAAATTTGGGGAAAGTGATGCCCCCCTTAGTCTTTATCTTAAGGGTTGCTCTAGCTATTCACGGGTGTTTATTGTGCCAAGTGAATTTCAGGAGTGTTTTATCACTTCTTTGAAGAATGTTATGGGTATCCTTAGAAGATTTGAATTCAATCTATAGTGTTGGGGCCAGAGAGATAGCACAGTGGTAGTGCATTTGTCTTGCACACAGCCAATCCAGGACGGATGGTGGTTCAAATCCCAGCATCCCATATGGTCCCCCATGCCTCCAGGAGTGATTTCTGAGCACAGCCAGGAGTAACCCCTGAGCACTGCCAGGTGTGAAGCCTCCCCCCCAAAAAAATATCTGTACAGTGCTTTGGGGAGTATGTTAATCTTCCCAATCCATGAGCAGGGTATGTCTACATTTTCTTGTGTCCTCTTGCTTTTTTGTTTTGTTTTGTTTTTATTTTTAGGCCACACCCATTTGATGCTCAGGGGTTACTCCTGGCTAAGCGCTCAGAAATTGCCCTGGCTTGGAGGGACCATATGGGATGCCGGGGGATCAGACCTTCCTTGGCTAGCGCTTGCAAGGCAGACACCTTACCTCTAGCGCCACCTCACCGGCCACATCCAGCAGTGCTCAGGGGTTACTTTTGGCTATCTGCTCAGAAATAGCTCCTGGCAGGCACGGGGGACCATATGGGACACTGGGATTCGAACCAACCACCTTTGGTCCAGGATTGGCTGCTTGCAAGGCAAACGCCGCTGTGCTATCTCTCCAGGCCCTGTTTTTTTTAAATGTCCATTTCTTCTCTATCATTATTTGTGTATAAGAAGGCCATTGATTTTTACGTGTTAATTTTATAGCTTGTCACTTTGCTAGATGAATCTATTGTTTCTAGAAGCTTTTTGGTAGAGTTTTTAGGGTTCTCTAAATATAGTATGTCATCTACAAACAGTGAGAGCTTGACTTCTTTTTTTATATGGATGCCTTTAATATCTTTTTCTTGCCTAATCGCTATGGCAAGAACTTCCTGCACTGTGTTGAATAGTAGTGATGATAGGGGCAGCCTTGTCTTATACCATATTTTAGAGGAATAGCTTTTAGTTTATCTCTATTGAGAATAATAATTGCCCTTGGCTTGTGGTAGATTCCCTTGACTATAATGAGACTGTATTTCCTCTATTCCCATCTTGTTGAGAGTTTTGTTTTGTTTTGGGTCACACTGGCAGCGCTCAGGGGTTACTCCTGGCTCAATGCTCAGAAATCGCCCCTGGCAGGCTCGAGGGACCATATGGGATACTGGGATTCGAACCACCATCCTTCTGCATGCAAGGCAAACACCCTGCCTTCATGCTATCTCTCCAGCCCTTGTTGAGAGTTTTTATCATGAATGGGTGTTGGACTTTATCAAATGCTTTCTCCAAATCTATTGATATGATCATATGGGTTTTATTTTTCCTTTTGTTGATATGGTTTATTATGTTGATTGATTTGCATTTGTTAAGCCATCCTTGCATTCCTGGAATGAAACCTACATGGTCCTGGTGTATGACCTTCTTGATGAGGCATTGGGTCCTATTTGCCAGGATTTTGTTGAGGATCTTTGCATCTGTGTTCATCAGCGATATTGGTCTTAGTTTTCTTTTTTTCAGCATCTCTCTCTGGTTTTGGTATCAAAGTGATTTTAGCTTTATAAAAACTATTTGGGAGTAAGGAACTTATATTTTTAAAAAGTCCCTGTGGTGGGGCTGGAGAATTAGCATGGAGGTAGGGCATTTGCCTTGCATGCTGAAGGATGGTGGTTTGAATACTGGCATCCCATATGATTCCTCAAGCCTGCCAGAAGCAATTTCTAAGCATAGAGCTAGGAGTAACCTCTGAGCACTGCCAGGTGTGACCCAAAAACAAAAACAAAAAGTTCCTGTGCTAGAGGTAGGTTGATAGGTAAGAGAAACTGTGGACAGTGGTGGAGAAAAGTAGATAGTTGGTGAAGGGATGGGCGTTGGAACATCGAATACCTGGAACCCAGTAATGAATAACTTTAAGTTCAGGTGACTAAAAATTTAAAAAATAATAATAATAATAATAATACGCACTCAACTTTCTATTAGGAGACAACTTTTCAACTTCTAAGCAGTTATTTCATTCATAAAGAAGTTTTCTCATTGTCATCTACATGCTGACTCTTCATTGTCCCAGTGCCTAGACTTCTTGTTTTCTTCGGTCTTTGAAAAATGGGTATTTTCCTTCTGCCCTTTTTTATATCTGAAAGTTTTTATTTATATTTTACTTCCTATTCTTGAGTTTACATATCCCACCCTCCCCACCTTCACTGCCTTTGTTAAAACCATGGTTAAATTCTCTCTCAACTCAGTATTAGTTTTTTCCTCACTGTGCAACTTATTACCTGGTTTCTTTTCCTGAGTTTATATGACAGGTTTATAGAAATCGTTTTCCACACTCATGACATATGTGGGGTTTTGTTTTGTTTTTCTCTTTCCTTTCACTCTGACTGGTGGCAAAATTTAAGCTGTGGCCTTTGATTTGCAAAATTCCCTGAGTCCTTTTTGATTCTTCTTTCATTTATCTGTTGCCTTTATCAAAGTTGACCTCAGGACCTCCTTTGAAGGATTGACTAAAGTCTCCTGTGATTACCTTCAGCTATTCCAATATTTTTTTTGGGGGGGGCACACCCTTTTGACGCTCTGGGGTTACTCCTGCTATGCACTCAGAAATCGTTCCATGGTTGGGGGGACCAGATAGGACTGTGGGGGATGGAACCTTGGTTTGTCCTAGGCTAGCGCTTGCAAGGCAGATGCCTTACCTCTATAGCCAACACTCCGGTCCCAGTTATTCCAACTTTTCCTCTTTCTCTTAACTCATCTCTTTTCTTTTCCACAGTTAGAAATCTGGGAGGGAAATACTAGAATCTTCCTCTTCTGACAACACCACCATATTTTTTTCTCTGCTTAAAATTGGAGCCCAGAGATCACATTTTTCTCTTGGGTACTTACAGGTTTGAAGGAAACAAGTTCCAGTTCTTTCCAATGTATCCTTTCTTTCCCTAAGCTGCAATCCCAGGCAACGTTTGCAGTTTCCACTTCTTTTTCTGTTGGGCAGTCTTACAGAATCGACCCTCAATATATTCATGGTTTCCCACCATATTTTCCCAGTGACACTCAGGGGTTACTCCTGGCTCTGTGCTCAGAAATCACTCCTTGCTTGGGAGACCATATGGGATGCCAGGGATCAAACCTAAGTCTGCCCTGCATCAGCTGCATGCAAGGCAAACGCCCTACTGCTGGGCTATCACTCCAGCCCGACACTTTCCTCTCTTTTTTTCTAGTTTGTTCACTTTTCTTCTAGAGTACAGAGCAATTTTTCTCTATTTACCCCACAGCCTCTCTGACTCTCCCAGGGCTGCTGAAAAATCCCAATGTAGGAAAAGACAAATTCTGTCACATTGCTCTCTTGGGATGCATCAGCAGTTGGTGTTATCATTTTGGATAAATATAGCCTGTCTTGCCTTTTCTTTAAGCTCCTTTTTTATTGAGGTAAAATTCATATAATGAAATTAATAATTTTTAAGTATGCTCTTCTGTGGAATTGACTGCCTTGGTGGTGGTTGGCAGTCCTGTGCTATCTCCACTTCCACACCTTTTCTGGACACATTAGACCTTCCCTCCAATTCCCTTCTGCCACCCCTTGGAGAGTTGGCGATTTGTTTCTCTGGATTTACCAATTTGGGATTTTTGTATAAGTGAAATCATTACATTATGTGATCTTTTCTGTCTGGCATCCTGCTCTTAGAAAGGCTTTTTTGTTTGTTTCATCTACTTTGTCTGATATGTTAGTTATTCAATGTTGGGCTGTATTCCAATCCCTTATATTGTACTGTTAGCTGTTGTATATGGTGTGTTGTTAGCTGTCCATCAGTTGATGGGAATTTGGATGGTTTCCATCTTGTTTGTTATTTTGTCCATACCCAGCAGTGCTCAGGGGTTACTCCTGGCTCTGAGCTCAAAAGTCAAAACTGGCATGCTTGGGGACCATATGGGATGCCGGGGATTGAAAATAGGTCAGCTATGTACAAGGCAAATGCTCTATTGCTGTGGCCCTGGTTTCTTTTTTTTTTTCTTTTTTTTTTTTGTGGTTTTTGGGTCACACCCGGCAGTGCTCAGGGGTTATTCCTGGCTCCAGGCTCAGAAATTGCTCCCAGCAGGCACAGGGGACCATATGGGGCGCCGGGATTCAAACCGATGACCTCCTGCATGAAAGGCAAACACCCTACCTCCATGCTATCTCTCCGGCCCCCTGGCCCTGGTTTCTATCTTTCTGTTGATTGAACCTTAGCCTACCAGTTTCTACTGTCTTTAACAAACTTTATACATTGGCTGTGCGTTTTACATTTTCAGCAGCAGAATACAAAAGTATCAGTTTGTGAGCATGCTCACCAACATTTGATCTTTTCTATTTTTGATGTTTTTGGATTTTGTGGGAGGCCAACCAACAATTTTTAGGGCTTCTTACTCTGCACTGGGGAGTCACTCTTGTTCAATTTGGGGACTCATATGAGATGATAAGGATTGATCCTGAATTGGCCATGTATAAGGTCAACTTCCCTACCCGCCTCACTCTCTCCAACCCATGTTTGTTTTCATTTTGACCAACCTATTAGGTATAAAATACTATTTCACTGTGATTCTGATTTGAATTTCTACTGCTAGGATGTTTGGATTGTTTCTATATCCTGTCTGTTGGCCTAACCACTGCAGTTAATATATGTGGCCTATGGCTTAATTAATGGTTTTGTGTTTGGGGTGAAGTAGATGCCAAGAAGTGAATTCACTGGTTCATAAGGAAGCTCTAGTCTTACTTTTTTGAATAATCATCATAGTGTTATACAGAGAGCTAAATCAGACAGACAGTATTCCCATCAGCAGTAAAAAAAGATTTCCTTTTTTTTTTTTTTTAACCACATCCCCCAACACTGATTGTGTCCAGGATATATAAAGATTTGTTTCGACATTAAATCTTTTCTCTGAGACTGGAGGAATACCGCCTTACAATAAACATTTTATGATACTTCATAAGTAGAGAACCAAATCAAATCATAATGCTCATATAAATGCTATAAAGCTTCATCAAAATGGGAGTCGTTGAAGAAAATTTAGCAAGTGCTCTAAATGAGCTTGTAAAAGTTTTGCTTTCCTGCTTATGTTCTAAAGGTTTTTAACTGGAAAATTTGGGAAGAAAGTATGAAAATTTACAAATGAATATTTATCCCTATGAAAGTGTGCTTCTGTTCTGTCTCTTTGGAAAATCCCAATTATTGTTGCTCTACACATTCAGAATTTGTGCATAGGGGGGGTGGAACCATACTGCATGCATGCAGCTGACCCGAATTCAATCCCTGGTGTTCCATAGGGTCCCCCAACCCTTCCAGGAGAGATTTTTGAATGCAGAGCCAGGAATAACCCCTGAGTACCACCAGGTGTGGCACAAGAAACAAAAACAGAATTTGTTCATAGATGGCAGTACAGTGACTTTTTGATAAATACGAAGAGTCATTGAGATCTAAAATGATTCTCAAGGTAATGCTTTAAAAATTATTTACTTAAAAACCCAACCTGGCAAAAAAAAAAAAAAATAGAAAGAAAAACCGACTTGGCATGATGCCATTATCACACGGTGACATCCCTAGAATGTGGCTCAGTCACTGCACTTTGAACATGCTTATGCCTACAATTTCCACAGGTGGGGAATTCAGCTGCGTAACTTGTGGTATTGGAGGCCTGTGTTTGTTCTCTTCCCTGATTTTAAAATAGAAATAGAAAAATGTCATGATTTTGTGTAAATCTTCTGTAAGTTGTATTTTAGAACTATAGGTTTTGGGATCTCTTCCATGTTTCCTTCTTGAAGCAGCTATCATAGTAAGTTTTTGTCCCATGTAAGTGTAGTGTCTTATGTTTTACTTTTCTGTTTCTTTTGAGGCCACTCATGGCAGTGCTCAGGGCTTACTCCTGGCTCTGTGCTTAGGGGACACTTTTCACTCCGACGTACTGTTGGTTATTGAATCCAGGTCATTGAGGTATATAGGTCAGATGCCTTCCCCACTGTATCACAATGACCCTTTTATATTTTTGTTCTTTTTGTTGTTAGTCTTATTTAAAATCATCTTTATGTCTGTCTGAGGTACTGGGTTGGATATCCAGCACTGCAAAAATAAATACATTAAAATTTGGGGGGATGGACATGGGGCTTGGGGCCACTCTAATAGTGCTCAGAGCATACTCTTGGCTCTGCACACAGGAATTACTCATGGTGATGTTCAAGGTCCATTTGGGACCATATGGGATGCCAGAGATTGAATCTGGGTTAGTCACATGCAGCATAAGTGTTCTACTTGACCCTAAAATTTTTAAAAATATAATGGGCCTGGAGAGATAGCACAGCGGCATTTGCCTTGCAAGCAGCCGATCCAGGACCTAAGGTGGTTGGTTCGAATCCCGGTGTCCCATATGGTCCCCCGTGCCTGCCAGGAGCTATTTCTGAGCAGACAGCCAGGAATAACTCCTGAGCACCGCCGGGTGTGGCCCAAAAACCAATATATATATAAATAAAATATTTCTCTAGCAGTATGCTGGGTGTTAGGATACTGCAGTGTGCTTCAGAGAGAAAGGGGTATAGATACACTTTTACGAAATAAGTTATATGTTTTGTCAACCATGGATTTTATTTATTTAAACAAATATGAATATAGTAAATACATAATTTAAATATTTTTCTGCTAATACATGAAGTTGTAGTTATGAAAATAAAGCTTATATATCCATATGCATATTCATGTATCACATGTGTATTTGGATAGATGTGTTTATATATTTTAAAATATTTATAATTATATGTGTGTATACAAATGGCATATCTTGGCTGGAGGGATAGTACTGCTTTGTATTTAGTCTTAATTATTTGTATGTTGTCTTAATCCCTAGCATCACATATGGTCTCTCATTAACCATAAGCACAACTGGATATAACCCCACTCTATCCCCCCCCCCCAAAATAATAGAATTGTCATGTCTCTAAAAAATTGATAAATTGACCAAAGTGTTGGGACCAAAGGATTGAGAGCCATAATCCTTTGTTTCCCTTAGGGGAACTATGGCTGATAAATTCAGTGTTGATGTCATCTTTGAACAGCCTAAGTAGCTTAGAGAAATGAGAATCAGCTTTATGATTGGTTGACAGAAAAGCTAATCTAGTTGACCTTTCAAGTTTTTTTTAATTTAATATTTCTTAATTTCTTCTTCTGTGAGTATTTACTGACATTAGAATTAGACTTTGCATCATTCATCTCTTAATATTACACATCAGATGCTTTTAACAGAAACTTGATAAATGATGTTGACTTAAGTGGGGTTTATGTTTACACTTGCTAGCTCTGCCAGAACTCACTAGCCTCTTAAAATTTCTGTCTGAAATATTATTACTGCAAATTATATACATATATTAGACTAGAATGTCGTGTTTTGTTAAGAGAGCCATTTAGACTGATTTGTAAACATGAGACAGAATTTAGTCATTTCATCTGAGTGCTTGCTGAAAATCATTATTAAAAGAAGAGTCAAAAACAGATCTTTATCTAAAAAGATGAGCTATAGTTTATTTTATTTTTCATGACTCAAATCTAAAGACTGACCTTCCTCACTCCCTCCCTACTTTCTTCTTTCCTTCATCCCTCCCACATCTGGTTATACTGTGGGCTTACTTCTGGCTCTTGAATTACTCTTAGTAGTGCTCAGGGGCCCATATAGGATGCCAGGGATGGAACCTGGGTCACTTGCTGTACAATCACCCCAGCCCTTGGTTTGTGTTGATGCCACACCCAGCAGAGCTCAGGGATTACTCCTGGCTCTGTGCTCAGAAATCACTCCTTTACGACTGAAACCCAACTACAATCATGCTTGTAATCATGGTGCTTAAAGATTAAAAAAGAAAGAAAGAAAGAAATCACACCTGACAGCTCTCAGGGCAACATTAGTGGTTCTCTCCAGAGAACCTTGACTGAGGGCAAGGCAAGCTCCTCATTTGTTGTAACATCTCTTTGGCCCCAAGGGTGCTTCATTCTCTTTCTCAATTGTGTGACTTTCCCAGTGATCAAGAATTTTTTAAAATTAGTTATTTCTTTGGGGAACAGAGGAATGCATTTCTTTCATGGACTTCTTGGGTCAGAGCTCTGTTGTTCTTTGTGGGGGAAGAGGGACTCAGGGATCGTCTTGGGGGACTGTAGGATTCTGGGAATTGGACCCAGGTATCCTCATACAAAGCAAGTTCCTTACCCACTGTACTATCTCTCTGGCCCCTGTTATTCTTATTTAAATCTTTATGTAGTATACTAGACATCTGTAATGTGTTTTTCTTAATTTTAATAAAATCTCCAGTTATATTTTATATCAGCTATTCTCTATCATTTTTCATTGTACTTATTTTTTCTTATTTCCCTCAGAGAAGTAACAATGATCAGAATAAAGAACAATGACTTTATATTAAATCCCAGCATGATTTTGTACATTTGCCACAGATCCTTCTATATTGAGTCAGCAGGTATTATTGAATGCTTCAAATTTTCTCATAGCATGGGCTCAGAATTTGTGTCTTGAATTTTAAAGTATTTCCAAATTGTTTTCCTTCCCTTTTTGAAGAAACATATTTTTAAAATGAATAACTCAGTGTTTTAAATTTAAGGTAATTTTATAGATATTAGAAAAAATCATGTTATGTAATGACAACCCTGTTCCCATAAACACTTTTTTTGTTTTGTTTTGGGGCCACATCCGGTGACGCTCAGGTTACTCCTGGCCATACGCTCAGAAATCACCCCTGGCTTGGGGGGACCATATGGGACTCCTGGGGATCAAACCAAGGTCTGTCTTAGGCTAGCACAGGCAAGGCAGACACCTTACCACTTGCACCACGGCTCCGGCCCCAAAATATACACTTTTTTTTTAATTAATATTTATAGAGGTGTTATAGTTTACAGTCCTATTGAAGTTGTTGTGTGAGTTTTTGTTTGGGGCCCACCACCCACCAGTGTTCAAGGGTACTAGATTTGATAAAAACTATATTTTTACATACTGATGAATAAAGTTGTACCCTTCTGCACATAAACCCTTTACAGAAGTTTTACTGAGAACATTGGGAAATTATGTTGAGTTTACAGCAGAATTATTTGTAATGACCAAAAATATTGGAAACAACCCAATGTTTATCAGCCAACCTGGGGATAGACGAGATGTTGTGGTCTTAAAGTAGGTTATTGGTGATGATACTGGGATGAGTGCTCCAATCTAGGGCTACTGTGGGGGAAACATGTCACAGCATCATACATGCTCTGTGATTTCATTCCTGTGCACTCTTTCGTAGTAGGCACGTCCAGGTTGCCAGAAAACGGCATTGTTGCTTAAAGTGTGCAGCGATGGAAGTTGAGTTGTCATAGTGGTTTTGTTAAGAGGAGTCCTTTTGGGGGCCAGAGAGATAGCATGGGGGTAAAGCATTTGCCTTGCATGCAGAAGGATGGCGTTTCGAATACAAGTATCTCATATGGTCCCCTAAGCCTGCCAGGAGCGATTTCTGAGCTTAGAGTCTGGAGTAACACAGAATGACGGCGTTTCGAATACAAGAATCCCATATGGTCCCCTAAGCCTGCCAGGAGCGATTTCTGAGCTTAGAGTCTGGAGTAACCCCTGAGTGGTGCCAGGTGTGACCAAAAACAAAAAAAAAATGTGACCCGGAGAGATAACACAGACTCTGCAATATTATCAAATAATTCAGTTTATAATACTGGCCTTCTCTGTAGAATCAATTTTGAAAATTTTGAAAACGTGGTACCTTTCTTCCTTTGCACGCAGCCAACCAAGGATGGATGGTGGTAGTTTGAATCCCGGCATCCCAAATGGTCCCCCGAGACTGCCTGAAGCGTTTTCTGAGCACAGAGCCAGGAGTAACCCATGAGTGATGCCAGATGTGACCCCCCCAAAAACAAAACAAAACAAAACAAAATGTTACTACCAGTGTCAAGAAAATACTTTTACTATTTAATGTGGACTGTGTTGTGGATGTGAATTTTACAAGGTATAATTTTTCATCACAAGCTGAAATTTTATTATTAGCAATAAATTCTAACAGCTATTTTAAGTAGCTATTTTAAAATACAGGCTTACTTTTTTTTCCCATTTCCCAGAAATGTAGGCCATAATCCTAAATTGTAATAATTATCATTTGTCTGTCAATCCTGATAACAAATAAAAATAGTCTCCATTTAAAAAAGCAAATAAGTCATTTAGCAACTGCAAAAGTGCTTATCTATAGCAAAGCATTATATTTCACTCATATTTCTCATTTCCTTACAGAAAAGTATTTTTTAAAAAGATGTGTATTTAAGGATTAGTGTTTAAGAGATTTTAGTTAATTAATTAATTAATTTTGCTGTTGCAGAAGACATAATTGGCTTTTATTCCACACCCTTTCTAATCCTTGGAGCATGCCTAGGATTGAAGCCTAAATCCAAATAGGTATGGCCCCAAATTGAAAACAGGTAAAATTAAGATGCTGTATTTTTAAAAGAGCAGGGTTTTGAAGGACACAATGATTGCCTAACACAGTTGCCTTTCTGATTTATATAAAAGCATTTTCACTCACCAGTGAATTATCACAATGAAAGCAATAAATATATCAAGACCTTGAAAAATACAAGTAGCATCATAAAATTATGTTGAAATTTTTTGGTTTTGTTTTTGGGCCACACCTAGCAGTGCTCAGTGCTTACTTCTGGCTCTATACCAAGGAATCACTGCCAGAGGTGGTAGGGAACAATGTGGGATGCTGGGATTTAAATTCAGGTTTGCTGAATACAAGACAAGATCTCTGTCCACTGGACTATCACTCCAGCCCCTACAATGAAACTTCAAATTAACTTTTAATCCTTTTTTTCAAAGATCTTTGTTCATCCCTTGTATATTAAAACTATTACTCAGTTCTTCCTTTATCTTTTCTTCTTTCTAAAGGGATAATTTCCTGCAGGAACTACCTTAAATTTCCATATCTTCAAAATCAGTTGACCATATCCTAACATTTTATCTTTGTCTTTTTATTTGACCTTTCTTTTTTGGGGGAAGGGGTCCCACTCAGCAGCACTCGGGGGACCATATAGGATGCCGGGATTAGAACCACCGTTCTTCTGCATGCATGGCAAATAAATGACTTACCACATGTTATCTTAGGTCCCTTTATTTTATCTTTCTTCTTTTCGCCAGGATTGTGGCTTAGACTCTGGTCTAATGTGCTGTCTATACTCAGGAATGGTCCAAATCTCCCTCCATCCCATCCCACCCCCACCTGTACTCCAGACAGTCTTTCCAGTTCCCTCATTCATTCACATGATTATGGTAGTTCTCTGTGTAGTTATTTCTATAGCTGTACTCACCACACTTTGTGGTGAGCTTCATGGAGTGAGCTGGGGTTCCAGCCCTCCTCTCATTGTCTCTGAGGATTGTTACAAAAATGACTTTTATTTTTCTTAAAACCCATAGATGAGTGAGACTATTCTCTCTCTCTCTCTCTCCCTCTGACTTATTTCACTCAGCATGATAGATTCCATGTACATCCATGTATAGGAAAATTTCATGACTTCATCTCTCCTGACGGCTGCATAATATTCCATTGTGTATATGTACCACAGTTTCTTTAGCCATTCATCTGTTGAATGGCATCTTGGTTATTTCCAAGCCTGGCTATTGTGAATAGTGCTGCAATAAATATAGTGTGAGGAAGGGGTTTTTGTATTGTATTCTTGTGTTCTTAGGGTATATCCCTAGGAGTGGAATAGCTGGGTCGAATGGGAGCTCAATTTCCAGATTTTGGAGGAATCTCCATATTGCTTTCCATAGAAGCTGTACTAGATGGCATTCCCACCAGCAGTGAAAAAGAGTTCCTTTCTCTCCACATCCCCGCCAGCACTGATTGTTCTCATTCTTTGTGATGTGTGCCAATCTCTGGGGTGTGAGGTGGTATCTCATCATTGTTTTGATTTGCATCTCCCTGATGATTAGTGACGAGGAGCATTTTTTCATGTGCCTTTTGGCCATTTGTATTTCTTTTTTTTTTTTTATCAAAGTGTCTGTTCATTTCTTCTCCCCATTTTTTGATGGGATTAGATGTTTTTTTCTTGTAAAGTTCTGTCAGTGCCCTGTATATTTTGGATATTAGCCCCTTATCTGAAGGGTGTTGTGTGAATAGTTTCTCCCACTCAGTGGGTGACTCTTGTATCCTGGGCACTATTTCTTTTGAGGTGCAGAAGCTTCTCAGTTTAATGTATTCCCATCTGTTGATCTCTGCTTCCACTTGTTTGGAAAGTGCAATTTCCTCCTTGAAGATGCCTTTAGTCTCAATGTCATGGAGTGGTTTTTTTTGTTTTTTTTGTTTTTTTTTTTTGGTTTTTGGGTCACACCCGGCGGTGCTCAGGGGTTACTCCTGGCTGTCTGCTCAGAAAATAGCTCCTGGCAGGCACGGGGGACCATATGGGACACCAGGATTCGAACCAACCACCTTTGGTCCTGGATCGGCTGCTTGCAAGGCAAAAACCGCTGTGCTATCTCTCCGGGCCCCATCATGGAGTGTTTTACCGACGTGTTGTTCTATATACCTTATGGTATCTGGTCTGATATCAAGGTCTTTAATCCATTTGGATTTTACCTTTGTACATGATGTTAACAGGGGGTCTATGTTCGCTTTTTTGCAAGTGGCTAACCAGTTCTGCCAGCACCACTTGTTGAAGAGATTTTCCCTGCTCCACTTAGGATTTCTTGCTCCTTTGTCAAAAATTAGGTAATTGTATGTTTGGGGAGCGTTCTCTGAGAACTCAAGCCTATTCCACTGATCTGAGGGTCTGTCTTTATTCCAATACCATGCAGTTTTGATAACTATTGCTTTGTAGTACAGTTTAAAGTTGGGGAAAGTAATGCCTCCCATTTTCCTTTTCCCTAGGAGTGCTTTAGCTATTCGCGGGTGTTTATTGTTCCAGATAAACTTCATAAGTGTTTGATCCACTTCTTTGAAGAATGTCATAGGTATTTTTAAGGGGATCACATTAAATCTGTATAATGCTTTGGGGAGTATTGCCATTTTAATGATGTTAATCGTGCCAATCCATAAGCAGGGTATGTGTTTCCATTTCCGTGTGTCCTCTCTTATTTCTTGGAGCAGGGCTTTATAGTTTTCTTTGTATAGGTCCTTCATGTCTTTGGTCAAGTTGACTCCAAGATATTTGAGTTTGTGTGGCACTATTGTGAATGGGATTGCCTTCCTGACTTCCATCTCTTCCCTATCATTATTGGTGTATAAAAAGGCCATTGATTTCTGTAGGTTGATTTTGTAGCCTGCCACCTTGCTATATGAGTCTATTGTTTCTAGAAGCTTTTTGGTAGAGTCTTTAGGGTTTTCTAAGTAGAGTATCATGTCGTCTGCAAACAATGAGAGCTTGACTTCTTCCTTTCCTATCTGGATTCCCTTGATATCTTTTTCTTGCCTGATCGCTATAGCAAGAACTTCCAGTACTATGTTGAAGAGGAGTGGTGAGAGAGGACAGCCTTGTCTTGTACCAGAATTTAGAGGAAAGGCTTTTAGTTTTTCTCTATTGAGGATAATATTTGCCATGGGTTTGTGGTAGATGGCTTCAACTATATTGAGATAGGTTCCTTCCATTCCCATCTTGCTGAGAGTTTTGATCAAGAATGGGTGTTGGACCTTATCAAATGCTTTCTCTGCATCTATTGATATGATTATGTGATTTTTATTTTTCTTATTGTTGATGTTGTGTATGATGTTGATAGATTTACAGATGTTAAACCATCCTTGCATTCCTGGGATGAAACCTACTTGGTCGTAGTGTATGATCTTCTTGATGATGCATTGGATCCTATTTGCCAGGATTTTGTTGAAGATCTTTGCATCAGCATTCATCAGGGATATTGGTCTGTAATTTTCTTTTTTGGCAGCGTCTCTGTCTGGTTTTGGTATCAAGGTGATGTTGGCTTCATAAAAGCTGTTTGGGAGTGTTCCCGTTTTTTCAATTTCATGGAAGAGCTCGGCTAGGATTGGTAGTAGCTCCTCTTGAAAGATTTGAAAAAATTCATTAGGAAAACCATCTGGGCCTGGGCTTTTCTTTTTGGGCAGATGTTTGATTACAGTTTCAATTTCCTCAGTAGTGATAGGGGTGTTTAGATATGCTACATCCTCCTTACTTAAATGTGGAAGGTTATAAGTGTTCAAGAATTTTTCCATTTCTTCTATGTTCTCATGTTTAGCATAAAGTTTCTCAAAGTAGTCTCTGACTGGGGCCGGGCGGTGGCGCTAGAGGTATGGTGCCTGCCTTGCCTGCGCTAGCCTTGGACGGACCGCGGTTCAATCCCCCAGCGTCCCATATGGTCCCCCAAGCCAGGAGCAACTTCTGAGCACATAGCCAGGAGTAACCCCTGAGCGTCACCGGGTGTGGCCCAAAAACAAAACAAACAAGCAAAAAAAAAAACAAAGTAGTCTCTGATTACCCTTTGGATCTCTGCAATTTCTGTCGTGATCTCCCCCTTTTCATTTCTAATACAGGTTATCAGATTTCTCTCTCTCTCTCTTTCTTTGTGAGTTTTGCCAATGGTCTATCTATCTTGTTTATTTTTTCAAAGAACCAGCTTCTGCTTTCATTGATCTTTCGGATTGTTTTTTGGTTTTCCACTTCATTGAGTTCTGCTTTCAGCTTTGTTATTTCCTTCTGTCTCCCTATTTTTGGTTTCTTTTGTTGATCATTTTCTAATTTTTTGAGCTGCGTCATTAAGCTATTCAGGTATGCTCCTTCTTCCTTCCTGATGTGTGCTTGTAGAGCTATAAATTTTCCTCTCAGGACCGCTTTTGCTGTGTCCCATAGATTCTGGCAGTTTGTGTCTTCATTATCATTTGTTTCCAGGAAAGTTTTGATTTTCTTTTTGATTTCATCTCGGACCCACTGGTTGTTCAGTAGCAGGGTGTTTAATTTCCAATTGTTAAAGTTTTTCTTCTGTGTTGCTTTGTAGTTCACATCTAATTTCAGAGCCTTGTGGTCAGCAAAGGTAGCCTGCAAGATTTCTATCCTCTTGATTTTATGGAGGTATGTTTTATGTGCCAGCATGTAGTCTATTCTGGAGAATGACCCATGTACATTGGAAAAGAACGTGTATCCAGGTTTTTTGGGATGGAGTGTCCTGTATATATCTACTAGTCCTCTTTCTTTCATAACTCTTTTCAGGGCAAGTATGTTTTTGTTGGGTTTCAATCTGGTTGACCTATCAAGTGTTGATAGGGCCGTGTTGAGTTCTCCCACAATTATTGTGTTATTATTGATTTCTTCTTTCAGATTTGTCAGTAATTGTATTATAATTATAATTTATTTATTAATTATAATTATTTAATTATAATTATATATAATTAATTATAAAATTAATTATAATTTGCTGGTCTCTCATTGGGTGCATATATGTTTAATAGTCTGATTTTTTCCTGTTGCACATATCCCTTGATTAGTACATAGTGTCCATCTTTGTCCCTTACCACTTTTCTGAGTATAAAGTTGGTGTCATCAGATATTAATATGGCCACCCCAGCTTTTTTGAGGGTGTTGTTTGCTTGGATGATTTTCCTCCAGCCTTTGATTTTTGTTCTGGCTATTCAGATGTGTTTCTTGTAGGCAGCAGAAGGTTGGATTCATCTTTTTGACCCATTTTGGCACTCTGTGTCTTTTAATTGGTGGATTTAGTCCTTGACATTGAGGGAGATGATTGTCATAGGATTTAATGTCATCTTTGTAGATAAGTTTGCTGTGTTTGTTGGTCTCTCTTGTCTTAGAGTAGACCTGTAAGTTTTTCCTTTAAGGCTGGTTTATCATCTGTGAAGTTTTCTGAGCTGTTGTTTATCCATGAAGCTGTGTATTCTTCCTTCAAACCTGAACGTGAGTCGGGCTGGGTGCAGTATTCTCGGTGAGACATTCATTTCATTCAGTCTTGTCACAATATCCCACCACTGTCTTCTGGTCTTGAGAGTTTCTTGTGACATGTCTGTTGTAAGTCTTAGGGATCCTCCTTTGAATGTAATTTCCCTTTTTGATCTTGCTTTCAGTATTCTATCTCTATCTATGGGATTTGTCATTGTAATGAGGATATGTCTTGGGGTGTTTTTCTTTGGGTCTCTTTTAGCTGGTACTCTTCGAGCATGCAGGATTTGATTGCATGTAGTCTTTAACTCTGGGAGTATCTCTTTGATGATGTCTTTGACAGTTGATTCTTCCTGGGTTTCTGGGACTCCAATGATTCTTATGTTGTTTCTGTTGAGTTTATCAAAGACTTCTATTTTCATCTGTTCGCATGCCTTGAGTACTTTTTCCATTGCCTGTTCGTTTGTCTTAAGGTTCTTTTCCAATTTCTTCTGTTGTGTTGAGTTTTTCTGCATCTCATCTTTCTGTACTCCGATTCTCTCCTCAGCTGCTGATACCCTGTTGGCGAGGCTATCCATTGAGGTTTTCAGTTGAGCAACCGTGTTTTTCAGATCTGTTATTTCAGTTTGGAGTTTTCTGATTTCTGTCTTTGTGTTCTCTTCAGATTGATCTATGCTTTTTTTTGAGTTCTACAAACATATTCCATATTGCTATTTTAAGTTTCTTATCTGAGAGGTTAATCAGGTGGTTGGAATTTATTAGGTCTTCCGAGCTTTCATCTTCATTTTTCTGGCGAACAAATTCGACACAAAGAGCCAAAATTTTAAACTGTGAGAGTCAGAGAGCCACACCACACAGTGACCTGCCAAAACAAACACTCACACAAAAGCATATATTTTTTTTTATATTCAATCTCTTTTTAGTAGTATATTTATTTAAGCACAGTGATTGCAAACATGTTTATAGTTGGGTTTTCAGTTATATTAAAAAAAGAGAACACCTTTTCACCAGTGCAACCTTCCCACCGCCTGCCTGTATTTGAGATAGGCATTCTATTTCTCTCACTCACTACCATTGTCATGATAGTTGTTAATGTAGTTTATTCTCTAACTGAACTCACCACTCTTTGTGGTGAGCTTCATATCATTGGGCCAGTCATTCCAGCCCTCATCTCTATTGTCTCTGGGTATTTTTATAATAATGTCTTTTATTTTTCTTAAATCCCACAGATGAGTGAAACTATTCTGTGTCTATCTCTCTCCCTCTGACTTATTTCACTCAGCTAATAGATTCCATGTCCGTCCATGTAAAGGAAAATTTCATGACTTCATTTTTTCTGATGGCTGAATAGTATTCCATTGTGTATAGGTACCACAGTTTCTTTAGCCACTCATTTGTTGTCAGGGAAAGCATATAATTCTAACAATAATCTATTAGACACATATTGCATTTTGCCATTTTGAGTGAGGGTAAAAATTCTGCAGTGATGGTGAGGGTGTGCTGCGTCCTCCACACTAAGAACTAATGGCAAGATGTGACTCAGCATGTGACACACAGGTTCCCCCCCCCCCCCCCCCCCCCCCCCGCTGGCCTGTGCAGTTGTTTCCAAGGGATAAGAGAGAGGAGGACACAGCTTGGAGGCAGGACTACATGCTCGGAGATCTCTCCTCAGAGGTCCCTCCTCAGAAGCAGCAGAACAAAATCCAAACTTGGCAAAGAGCCACGTGTTCGCCACCCTGGAACTAGAGCGTCTTTAATACACCTAAGAATAGCCTCTGGGACTCTTGTTACCTGGGTCCACGCAAATGGCCCCATATGAACACATGATCTGAGTCTCCCCTCCTGAGTTGAGTGTGGCTTTCCTACTTTCATGCTGGGCTGTGTACCAGTGCTCTCTCTGCCTTTGAAGAAGCCCACACTCTCTCTTAAACATGCTACTCTCTCATTCTTTTCTCTCTTTCCCCACTTCCTCAGTGCCTTTGAATAAAACCTGTTTTATTCAAAATAGGCTTTTACTCAAAACCTAGCTTTGAGCAGTCTTCTAGGTGTGTATTTGTACGCTTGGATTCTTTACCTACATTCAGAGTTTGTGTGTTGTAGCCAATGTGTGTGGAGATCACTCAGTCAAGTACTAACATTCTGTGAGAGTCTTAAGGTCTTCTTTACTTTGATATTTGATGGATTTTTGTGTATTGAAAACATCCACAGCAATAGTACGTTTGCATCACGCACAGCCAATCCTGCTCAATCCCCAGTATCCCATATGTTAGTACTAGGAATGATTTCTGAGTGCAGATCCACGAGCGCCTCCCTGAGCGCCTGAGCGCCTCCTGGTGTGACCCAACAACCAAAAAGGAAAAAAAAAGACCATTCTGCACACTCCTCGGTTACTCACAATAGTTCTCTCTCTCTCTCTCTCTCTCTCTCTCTCTCTCTCTCTCTCTCTCTCTCTCTCTCTCTCTCTCTCTCTCTCTCTCTCTCTCTCTCTCTTTCCCCCTCCCTCTCTCCCTCTCTCTCTTTCTCCCACCCCCATACTCCTCTCCCTCTCTCCTTGCCTCCATCCTTTCTCTATTTACTACCAGTATGGCTGGTGGGGGGAAGGTACATGCTGTGCAAAGTAGCTAGCCCAGACTTCCTAGATGTAAAGCATGTGCTCAACTAACTGGCCCATCTCCTTAGCTCTTTTTCTCTTACAGTAAACTGAAGCTTATAACTAATCAAAATATTCAATATTTTCATTTATACTGTTTGGTGTTCTTGCCATAATTTAAAATTTTGTCCTTGTCTTCTAGTTAGTAAAATAGCCCAATCTTTTTCTGGTTTAATTTTTTTTATATCATTGTTTAAAAGTATGGGAGGAAAGCACAAATGTCAAACCAAAATGGGTAAATGACCTTAATATTGAGCCAGAGCTGGAGAGCCATAGATGATGCTGAGGAAAACATAAGTTGATCATGTCTTGGCATTGACTCCAGAGGTATATTTGGTGATTCAGCACCATTAACCAAGCAAGTAGAAGCAAAGATGAACAAACGGGACCATATCAAACCCAGAAGCTTCTGCACTGCAAAGGAAGTGATGACCAGAATAAAAAGATGCCCCCCCAGAATGGGAGAGAATATTTACCCACCACTCACCTGGTAAAGAATTGATACCCCAATTATAAAGAGTACTGGTAGAGAAAGAAAAGACAATTAGAAGAATTAGAGAGAGAAAAGAAAATTACAAGAATAAAAACAGGGGCTGGAGAGATAGCACAGCGGCGTTTGCCTTGCAAGCAGCCAATCCAGGTCCTAAGGTGGTTGGTTCGATACTCCGGTGTCCCATATGGTCCCCCATGCCTGCTAGGAGCTATTTCTGAGCAGAAAGTCAGGAGTAATCTCTGAGCACCACCGGGTGTGGCCCAAAAACCAAAAAAAAAAAAAAAAAAAAAAAAAGAATAAAAACAACTAACTCCACTCTAAAACAGGAGAAGAGACAAGAGAAAGTTTCTCCGAAAAGACACACAGAAGTCTAGCAGTAGATGAAGAATGTTTGGCTTCACTCCTCAGGGCAATGCACACCCAAAAGATGAGATCTCCATGTGGCCTCTCAATTTATATATAGAATCAGCTTTTTCATCAACAGTAGCAGAAAGGGACTCTGAATTAGTCAATTTTGCTGGTTTAAACCCCTTCCATGGCATCATTTTGTCATGTCTAGTATAAAACTTATTTTTTCTAGTTGTAGAGATCTGTATGCCTTATTTCTTTAATGAAATCTTTATTTAAGCACCATGATTACAAGCAAGATTGTAGTTGGGTTTCAGTCATCAACAGAACACCCCCCCCCTCACCACTGCAACATTCCCACCACCAATGCTTCGCCCTCCCAATTTTTAGTGCTGTTATGTCCTTGTTCCCAAGCAGGGTGGTGCCCCTTGAAAGCATAGGCCAAACCATCCCTCCAGAGGTCAGATCCTTCAAATGTATGCCTTATTTCTGAAAGATGTTCTGGTTTTTGTTGTTGTTGTTTTTCTTTTTTAAGAAAGATTACAAATTGTAATATATTCATTTGCATATCATGTGTCTCATTTGTGCTTACATGGTTTGTTCTGGGGCTTGGTATCCAGCCCAAAGAAACATGTATATAAAACACCTGGTTGCTTTCATGCCCCCACACAAGCTTCCTTATTTATATATTTTGGAGTCTTTACTGGCCCCTCTTTCCCACCCATCAGCATTCTCAGTCATTCGCTTTTTTTATTTATATCATTTCTTTGACTCTCTTTGGTTACTGTTTTGTTTCATTTGATTTCCTTTTTGTTTTGAATCATCAGAGAACATGACTGATTCATTCAACTTTATGTTCTGGTGCAAACAGGGTCCCCCTGATTTATAGAAACTTTCCATCAAATCATTTTAGATTGGATAGACTGTCAAAATTAGTCAACACTGAACACACAAAATGTTTTCTTATTCGTTAGAGCCATAGCCCTGAACTTTATGCCTAACTTAGATTGAAATACAGTCTTGTAGTTTCTATTTTCACCTTCCTTACTCACCTGCTATTTATTTTTCCTTTTATGCAATTCTTAATGGCCAGAAGGATGTTTCCTCATTTAATTTGGTTAGTTATTAAGATCTAGACAGATCTTTAGTTTTGAAAGATAGCTACACTAATACAATTATAATGTCAGGGAGATATGTGAAAAATAGCAGCCTGTTCAGTGCTCCCTACCTCCACCCTATTTTCCCTTGAAGTTATTATCCTAGAGGAAGAAAGGGAAAAAGAAATGTATGGTGTGAGTTTAGGTTTACTACAGAAAGTCTTTAAGAACCCCGTTACTATGGCAACAAATGCATGAATTTCAAGTGGAATATTTTCAGCATATAGAACTGAATAAAACTACACATCTCTATTCTTTGTGAACTCAAAATTCTGAAACCCCTCTGTTCAAATTAAGTTTTTCAGTGTTCCTACATTTTCTAATATTTGATGGAATATTATGTTGAAGCCTGTTTTTTATGCATCTGCCATGCATTATATGAAACATTTTATTTGAAATTTTTTATCATTTCCCTAATCTTTACAGATTTTATTTTATTAAATAATAAAGAAACCAATAAATTGTTTCATACATTGGGAACGTGAAACAATTATAAAAACCTACCATTTTGGAGATTCTTTGGCTTTTACCACTGTCTGTAATTCCAGTGCAGGAAAGCTGGTAAGCTTTTTTAGTCTGGTGGCCACACTCAACACTCAGGTTCCTCTTAGCTCTGCACTCAAAAATTTCACCTGGCAGGCTCAGGGGACCACATGGGATGCCAGGGATAGAACCCTGGTTGGCTACATGCAAGGCAAACATTCCCCCCCTCTCCTTCCTGAAATTTAACTGAAGCCTCAACTTTAGATTTGGGCCAGCACTTAAGTAACTCCTGGCTTTGTGCTCATAAATTACTCATGGCACCTGGCAGGCTTGAAGGAACATATGAGATACGAGGGATTGAACTCAGGTCAACCGCATACAAGGCAAATGCCCTCCTCTGTTTTATCTATCACTCAACCCCATGGCTTGTAGGCTTTTCACTGCTACATCACATATGCAGGCTTTTGAGCAATGAGGATGAAAACCACACAGGTAGATTGCAAGGACCATTAGATCCAGATGGTGTGTGCAGTTCCTTGAATGGAATCGCCTTTAAATGAAAGGATCAGCCGTCTGGGCTGCCCTGATGGGTGCTGGAAGGAGAGGAGGAGAAATGTTCCTTGATGGTAACTGTGCATGAAATTGCCACATTCAGAGATACTGACCAGATGTTTCAATCTCAATAACTCACTCATGGGGTGACGGCATGAACTGATCTTGGCCGCCACGGTCACACACACCTTGAAGAAGGGCTAATTTCATCCGGGCTTTTTGTCATGGTGCTGTCCAGAAGCCATGACTTGACCTTGGCTGTGGCTTTTGGTGGTTGCTGCTGTTAGGTGTTGATGGACAGATGTGTCAGGTTCCTGGATGCTGCTTTCTGTAATGTTGTCCTCTAGAAATCACAAAGGACTTCCTGCAATTTTGGTTTTGTCCTCTGGTTCAGGTTGATATGTGTGGCCTATTTTGTAAATATTTCCCAGTAAGTGCATCTGAGTGACATTCTCACCTCCAAAAGTCATGCTCGTAAGTTTTCTTAACTGGAGTTACCTCCTGTTGCCATTTTAATTTGTCACTTTCTTGTTTTTTTGTTTTGGTTTTGGGGTCATGCCTGGGTGATGCTCAAGGATTACTCCTGGCTTTGCACTCAAGTATCACTCTGGCAGTCTCAGGGAACCTTATGAGATGGCAGGGATCAAACCCAGGCTGGCCACGTTCAAGACAAATGCCCTCCCCACTGTGCAATAGCTCCAGCCCCTAACTTCCTTCTTTTATATGAAGTGTATTCTTCTGGATTTTTTTTCTATCCTTGGAAGTTATGATACTCATAGAAAGGACTGTAACTTCCTGGCCAAAGAGTGTCTAAAATATCCCTTCAGAAGTGTACCGTTTTGAGGGTTTATTGTTTGTTTTTAGTTTTGGCTGCACTCAGGGTTTAATCCTGATTTTGCGCTCAGGAAATTGCTCCTGGCAGATTCCGGGAACATATTTAATGCCGGGGATCAAACCCAGGTCATTCCTGGGTTGGTTGAGGGTAAATCAAATGCCCTACCTGCTGTGCTACCCTTCTGGCCATACAGTTTTGAGTTTTACCACCAATCTACCTATTATGTCTTTATAAGTGGAATTGGGTATTTGGTGATTTCGATTCAGAGGTAACACAGTAGGTAAAGGACTAGAATAATGCTCAACATACATATATTGGAAATCGTTGTTAATTGGGTACTTAATTATTCCCTACTTTTATTGATCCTAACTCATCTTTATCTAATTGAAATGGTTATTAATGGAATCTTTGGTTTATATTTGATACCCATGGATGCTCAGGGGCTATCCTGGCTCACAGCTTAGAGGATCAAGTCTATTAGCATACAGACCTGCCAGTCCATTGACCTCTCTCTCTCTCTCTCTCTGGCCCCAAGATTTTGTTTTAAATGTGTAGCTTTTCTTTAACTGCCAGTGTTTAGAATGTTAGGGGAAATGGTGAGATAAACTTAGAAATTACTTTGAAACTGTAATAAGTAAAAATTAAACTTGGGGGGGCACACCCACTTGCACTCATGGGTTACTACTGACTACGCTCAGGTATCACCCCTAGCAGGCTCTGGAGACCACATAGGGTGCCCGGGATCAAGCCCAGGTCAGCTGCACATGTAAGACAATTGCCTTCCCCACTATGGTATTGCTCTGGCCCCACCATTTAATTAAAAAAAAAAAAAAAAAAGTCTTCTGCATTCCAGTGCTGCTCTTGTTACTATCTTTGATTTGAAGTTGTTTGACGTTAAGAAAATCTTCATCCACTCTCCTAGAGTCCCTGGCCTTATCTAAATATTAAAGTAAAGATTTGGGGGGGCCCAGCAGTGCTTGGGTCCCCTTTGATTCCATTTAGCCCTGTCTTGCAGGTCCGAGCAGCACTGCTCAGATCTGTGTTGCTGATTCTCTACAGGGAGCCATGTGGGGGACCCCAGGTACAAGGGGTCACCCTTGGGACGTCCTGTGTGCCAGGCATGTGCTCCTGCCCTTTGACCTTTTTCTCCGGCCAAGGAATGACTTGAATATAATTAATTATGTGTCTGGTGCCATGAGGGCCTCTGTAAGGCCTCTGCAAATGTCAGAAGAGACAGTTTTCCTTGTGCTTTTATGCTTAATGACCAGTGCTCAATAGTGTGGAAATATGATCAGGGGGTAGGAGGCAGGTACAATAAGCTGGGAACACTTGGGGAGTCTTCTTGTGAGGATGCCTTTAGGTGGGCCTTCATCTTTGAGACACAGGTGTTCTTTCCTTGTTACAGGAGGGTTTCATGGCACGTGCCAGGGGAGTTAAACCAGGGAACATCAAAGGTACTCCTCTTCTGTTGTTTTCTCTAATGTCTTTAGCCAGTAGGCTTCAGGTTAGAGGTGCGTACCCTGAACCCCATCTGTGGAGAACAATGTATCCTTAATGTCACTAGCAGGAGTTTCACTGCCCTGTGAATGTTAGGGGAAGTTACATTGAATTCTTTGTTCAGATGATGTTTTCTAGAAGTTTTGGTGTTTTTTTTTTAAAACTATAATTTCTCCCTGAGTCTTTTTTCCCTCCCCACTGAAAAGAAAGACTTCATTGTGAGCATGCAAGAATTAAAGCAAAAGGGGTCTCATTTGAAAATCCAAACAGAATGAAGTAGAATATAGATACTATTTATCTGATAAAAAAAAAATTTTGACTTAAAGGTTTCTGGCTGGTGAAAGTCCAATTGAGGGGAGCTCAGAGATAGTATAGGGTTTAAGGCACTTGCTTTGCATGCACCCAAACCCCCAGCATCACACATAGACCTAGTGTATCTTTGGGTGGACCATCCCCCTTACCAGTTTGCCTTGGATTATAAGAAATAAAGAGCACAGGGGCCGGAGTGATAGCACAGCGGTAGGGCATTTGCCTTGCAGGCAGCTGACCCAGGACAGACTTGGGTTCGATCCCCAGCATACCATATAGTCCCCCAGGCCAGGGGCAATTTCTGAGCGCATAGCCAGGAGCAAAGTATTGATCTAGTCATTATAATAGCAGTTTTAATAGTTTAGATTTATGATGTGTCCACTTTCTGTGCTATGGCTATTACCCAGATTTATGGCTATATTATTGATATCTGAAAGTGAAATGAATTCAGTATGCATTTATCATGTGTGTTAGAAAATCCTTTATCTTTAGAGTACAGATACAAGGAAGAGGTGATAAGCATTTTATTCTAAGACTGTTTCTCATTCATCTTTCTTCATTGCATTTATAAAGTACCAGAACCGTTGGAATACTCAATTTACTGTTTATTTTCTGATTCTAACCCTTGATTGCTTCCTGCTTCTGAACTTCCTTATCAAATTCTTCTTTGAAACTTAACTCATACCACAAAACCTATGTTCTCCTTGCTTCTTTCTGGATGCAAGTTTCCCCAGCCAAATTTCTCCCAGTGTCCTAAAATACAATACGAATTTGGGTGTGGTTTGATAGATTACATTGTGGGCCTTGGCCTTGCTATTTCCATTCATCCATAGAGAATATTTCTTTGATTTCCTAGATCCAAAAAGTAAACTACCAAATTATACCACATAGGAAAATACACTCATCAGGAGACAATTGATTGATCTTTGATCCTCATGGTTCAGTTAGTGGTATTCCCATGTTCTAAAATAGTAACTCTGGAGGCTGGAGAAAGACCACAGCAGTAGGGTATTTGCGTTACATGCAAGGCATCCAGGATGGATGGTAGTTTGAATCCCAGCATCCCATATGGTCCTCCAAGCCTGCCAGGAGCAATTTCTGAGCTCAGAGCCAGGAGTAACCCCTAAGTGTGTACAAATGACAACAACCATACTTTTAAGAGGTACTGTGACGAAAGCAAGCAGGATGGGGCTGGTAGAAGAGAAAGGGGTGGGCAGGAAATTGGGGGTGCTGTTTGGATTGGTGCTGAACCAGAACAGGCCTGGAACTTATTCCTGAAACTCACCCTTGGAAATCGGAGCACCTAAATAAACTGTTTCTCAAAGCTACTTTATTCACAATAAGGCACAACACATGGTAGGGGGTCAAAGATATATTTATGAAATGAACTGAATGAAGAAAAACTTTTTTATTGACTCTTAAGTGTCCAGTTATTATTAACTTTATCATTCTTAACAAGCACAATCCCTTTTTTTTTTTTTTTTTTTTTTGGTTTTTGGGCCACACCCAGCGGTGCTCAGGAGTGACTCCTGGCTGTCTGCTCAGAAATAGCTCCTGTCAGGCACGGGGGACCATATGGGACACCGGGATTCGAACC
Source organism: Suncus etruscus (assembly GCF_024139225.1). Lineage (NCBI taxonomy): Eukaryota > Metazoa > Chordata > Mammalia > Eulipotyphla > Soricidae > Suncus > Suncus etruscus. The sequence goes on along the minus strand of NC_064862.1, from coordinate 50,839,399 downwards.
AACCACCTTTGGTCCTGGATCGGCTGCTTGCAAGGCAAACGCCGCTGTGCTAGCTCTCCGGGCCCCAACAAGCACAATCTTAGGGATTTGCGTGACCATCTTTATTCTCATCATAATCCTGCAAGGAATGTAACTAGAATAGGAAATTTGTATGGAGTTGTTATTTATCTCATCTTCCACAGCACCAATTCTATTCTCAGCTTCTGTTACCCTGGCATAGAGCTTATGCATTTTGTCATTCAATTCGCTTACTGATTTTTTTCAGGCCTGTTATTTGACCTATTATTTCAGTTTGGAGTTTTGTGATTTCTGTCTTCATATTTTCTTTGTTCTTATTAGTGTTCTGTTCAACTTGATCCATGGTTTCTTTGAGCATCTTCCATATTGTTTGTCTAAACCCCTTATCTGAGAGATTGATTAGTTGGTTGGTCGTTTTCTGGTCATCAGAACTGTCATCTTAATTTTCTATGTCTGATGCTGGCCTGCGTTGTTTCCCCATTGTCACACTTGTATTGTGGGTTTCTCTACGTGTTGTGGTGGTATTCATTGGCTAAATGATATACGAGGACATGCTCCTCTGGCTCCGCCCTTTATGGGTGGGTTGACTTGCCTCCAAGGAAAGGGTGTCCTCCGTGGATGAAGCCTCACACAGGATCAAATCTTAGGCCCGAGCATACAGCAGAGAAGACAGTCTGGGGGAAAATGCTGGGCTTCAGTAATCCAGCACAGTTCTTAGTGTGATTTTTTTTCTTCTTGTTTCAATGGCGTTCTTTCCTTAGAAAGAGCGCACGGCCGGGGCCGGGTAGCGAAGCAGAGCGGCCGTGCTCTGCTGAAGCCTCTTTTCGGCCCACTCCCAAGAGGTTCAGGTGACAGGACAGGAGACAGACACACACAGGCAGCACTCTGTGATTTTTATTTAAGGACATTCATTTTCAATTGTTTATTGTTTGGGCATTGGGATGGACGGAAGCATTTGTAATCCACACGGGGTTGATTACACATGATGTTTGATACAGAGTTAGACCTGGGCTAAAATTTTAGCATTCTTCTTAGCATACTCGCTTTTATAAGTCTTTCAAAAACTAAACTTTTAAAGTCAACTTTAGCTTTTCTAATTACACTGTCTCTTTGTAGTTTGTGTGCTTTGAAGCAATAATTTTGACTTCTATTTCTTTTGGTATATATATTTTCTGTCTGCCAGCCTGCCTTTATTCCTTTACTCTATAACCAAGATCTCTTTAGAAATAAAAATAAGTTATAGAACTATGCATGGAGTGAGAAGTGTTTCAAACTTAAGGAAAACTCAGAATAGCAGAATGGTGGGGCCGGAGAGATAGCACAGCAATAGGGTGTTTGCCTTGCACTCAGCCGACCCAGGATGAATGGTGATTCAAATTCCAGCATTCCCTAGAGTCCCCCGTGCCTGCCAGGAGCAATTTCTGAGCGAAGAGCAAGGAGTGGCCCCTGAGCGCCATGGGTTGTGACCCAAAAACAAAAACAAAAATAAACAAAAACAGAATAGCGGGGCCGGCGAGGTGGTGCTAGAGGTAAGGTGTCTGCCTTGCAAGCGCTAGCCAGGGAAGGACCGTGGTTCGATCCCCCAGCGTCCCATATGGTCCCCCCAAGCCAGGGGCAATTTCTGAGCTCTTAGCCAGGAGTAACCCTTGAGCATCAAACCGGTGTGGCCCCAAAAACAAAAACAAAAAACACAGAATATCAAAATGTATCTTTATACCCTCTGCAGATATCTATTAGTGGTTAAAATTTTTATTCATTTTATTTATGTTTTATTTATGGAAATAAATGTTTTGCTGTACCAAGTATTGTTCCCCTTTATAAGAAACAGCTGATTTAATACTATTTATTTATTTATTTATTTTGGTTTTTGGGCCACACCTGGCGGTGCTCAGGGGTTACTCCTGGCTGTCTGCTCAGAAATAGCTCCTGGCAGGCACAGGGGACCATATGGGACACCGGGATTTGAACCAACCACCTTGGGTCCTGGATTGGCTGATTCAATACTATTTATTAATAGATTGCTTTCAAGTTTCAGAGACGGTTTGATTTTATTTTGACAGATCAGATTGAACCTGGGTCAATCTCATGCACTGCTGGGGCCTGCCTGCTATACCTTGCTCTGTTTTATTCTTTTTTTTTTTTTTTTTTTTTTTTTTTTTTTTTTTTTTTGGGCCACACCCGGCGGTGCTCAGGGGTTACTCCTGTCTGTCTGCTCAGAAATAACTCCTGGCAGGCACGGGGGACCATATGGGACATCGGGATTCAAACCAACCACCTTTGGTCCTGGATCGGCTGCTTGCAAGGCAAACGCCGCTGTGCTATTTCTCCAGGCCCGCTCTGTTTTATTCTTACGTGTTTCTTTTTTTTTCTTATATTTTTCATTCTCAGTTTGTTTACCTCAATTCAGGACACTCCCAGCCTTTCATTTATTTTGCTGTTTTCTCTCTCCAACTCCTATAAACAAATGAATGTGCTATGTGCTAGAGGAATATCTGTAATCATAACTTTTTTTTTCAGAAAGTACGTTTTATATTTGCTCTCCTTCATTTCCTCTATTTTTTGTATTTTACAAAATACCATGACCTGTGTTCCCCTAGCTTTTCATTGTTCTACTTTGTATTTTAAAAATTGCTGCGTCGGGGGCCGGGCGGTGGCGCTGGAGGTAAGGTGCCTGCCTTGCCTGCGCTAGCCTAGGACGGACCGCGGTTCGATCCCCCGGCGTCCCATATGGTCCCCCAAGAAGCCAGGAGCAACTTCTGAGCACATAGCCAGGAGTAACCCCTGAGCGTCACAGGGTGTGGCCCAAAAACCAAAAAAAAAAAAAAAAAAAAAAAAAAATTGCTGCGTCGTCTTCCATTAAATGCGTTTATCATAATAAGTATTAAAGCTACTTTTCTCCAACTGCTTTCTGCTGATGGTCATAAAAATTGCTTGCAGTATTTGCCATTGAATTAATATTTAAAGAATACTCAGGCATATCTTCATCTAAATTTATTACATAGATCTTAAGGATAATAGCAACAGGTGGTATTGCTAGATCATTCATTAGTTTTTGTAACTTAATGTTATAGTTATGGCTTTATTTTTTTCTGTTTTTATTCTCAGTAGAATGAATAAACTTCAATATTGTGCATTTCTTGTACATCCCAATATTTAAGAATGTTTGATCTATTTTCACTTTCTGTTTTGCTAACTCTAAATGCTAGAATCAAAACAGATGGGTGACTTTGAAAAAGCGAATAGTGTTAAAAATCTCAATGATTTGAGCTAACAATTAAAGAAACATATCCGTGCAAAGCACGCATTTTCAAACTAGATATCACTTGCTCATTTATAGCAGATATATTAATGTTTATAATGCCAAGAGAAACATAAAACAAGAACAAGCAATTATCAGTTCCTTATGAAAGTAGTTCCGCTCTATTGTATATGCATTTCTTTAAGTATGACCATAATGTTGGCAATCACTGTGAATATGTCCTTTGTTAGGTCCCACATACTGTCCTTCGCAGTGCATAGCAATTCGTTTATTTGATTTAATCATCAGCTACCTCAAGAATCTGTTTATCATGATTATCCCTGGTTTTCAGACAAGAAGTTGCAGCCTAGGAATGTTCAGTGACATATAACCTTTAGTTGTCTGTGAGTTAAGCAATTTTTGTACCCAGACTCTCCTCCCTTGGGATTCTGAGCTTTTCTTGGCGGGGTACCACTTGGCTTGGTTCTCTGCTATTTTCAGCTATAACAGCAGGTTTGACCTGTGGTCAGTGAAACTTTCTATTCCGAGTTCACAGCCACAAGGTGTTCTAGGGGTCTCCTGGAGGAATAACCAGGTGGCACTTAGTTGTTGTACTGGTTTGTTGTAAAGTTGTGGTGCAGAGTCCCAGTTCTGGTCCTAACCACCTTGGCATCCATCCTGCGCTTCTTGGATTTGCCAGCCTGTACGGCAGGAGGCAGAATTGTGCCAATGATCTCCTGTTGCTCCTTTGCAGTGGATGATTCAGAAGCCACACAAAGCTGCCACCTTTTTTGGCTGCATCGGGATGGATAAATTCGGGGAAATCCTGAAGAAGAAGGCAGCTGAGGCACATGTGGACGCACATTACTACGAGCAGAATGAGCAGCCCACAGGGACATGCGCTGCCTGCATCACCGGCGGAAACAGGTCAGCAGGGTGCAAGTACCTGGAACCTGGGCGGGTGCCGAATCCTGCTCTAGGGCTGGGCCCTCAGCCACATGGTCATGACCCCTTGCAGCATTTCACCCAGTCCTCTTTCTATCACTTTAATGTCTTAAAATTTTCCTTTGGAACTGGAGTGATAGCATGAAGGGCATGGGCCTTGCAAACCATACTGGGTTCGATCCCTGGCATCTAATAGGATGCCTTGAGCCTGCCAATAACGATTCCTGATCATAGAGCCAGGAATAATTTCTGAGCACCTTCAGGTATGGCCAAATAAAATAAATAATAAAAAATAAATTTACTCTACTTTGGGGCCGTTAGGGTATTCCCAGGAGTGCTATTACTGAGTCCTATGGAAGCTCAATTTCTAGGTGTTTTTTTTTTTTTTTTTTTGAGAAATGTGCATATTGTTTTCTAAAAGGCTGGACCAGTCAACAACAGCCCCCCCCCCCCCCAGCAGTGAGTGAGAGTCCCTTTCTCCCCTGATTTATGCCAACACGGATTTTTCTTGTGCTTTATTGATATGTGCCAGTCTCTGTGGTGTAAGATGGTATCATGAACCACTTTGTAACTGTGTATCTCATGGTGATTTAATTTAAAAAACGTATATTTAAAAAAAAATTAAAAGTTTCTGGGGCTGGAGAGATAGCACAGCGGTAGGGCATTAGTCTTGCAAGCAGCTGATACAGGAGGAATGGTGGTTCGAATCCCACCATCCCATATGGTCCCCTGTGCCTGCCAGGAGCGAATTCTGAGCACAGAGCCAGGAGTAACCCCTGAACGCCACCAGCTGTGACTCAAAAAAAAAAAAAAAAAAGAAAGAAAGAAAATTAAAAGTTTCTTTGGGCCAGAGCAATAATGCAGTGGTAATGGGTGTTTTGCCTTGCACACAGCCTACCCAGGTTCAATCCCCTGCTTCCCATATGGTCCCTGGAGCCTGCCAGAGTAATTTATTTATTTATTTATTTATTTTTTGTTTTTTGTGTTACACCCAGTAGCGATCAGGGGTTACTCCTGGCAGGCACAGGGTACCATATGGGATGCCGGGATTCGAACCACTGTCCTTCTACATGAAAGGCAAACACCTTACCTCCATGCTATCTTTCCGGCCCCACCAGAAGTAATTTCTTAGTACAGAGCCAGGATTAACCCCTGAGCACTGCTGCAGGTTGTGCCCCCCTAAAACAAAACAAAACAAAGTCTTAAAAAAGTTTCTTTGGACCAGAGTGATAGAACTACAGGTAGGGCATTTGATTAGATTAGAACAAAAACTTTTAAATCATACCCTGAAACTGAACTATTCAGATCATTACTTATAATCACAGATGCATTTTTAACAGATATAAAATGCCATTTTATCTCTCTCTCTATATATATATATATACATACATACATACATACATACATACATACATACATACATATACATATATATATATATACACATACCTTAGGAGAAATTTTTTTTAGGAGAAATTATTTTACTACATGAATTTGAGGTCTATTTTTCAGTGCTTTCCTTGCAGTAGCTAGTGTCCTTTGCAGCTCATCTAAGAATGTGAACATTGTCCTTACTAAATTGCTCATGGGCATAAGATAAGCTTTTGCTCCTTTGCAGGAAGAAAACAAAACAACTTTCCAATCTGTTAGGCTCAGCAAGCTTACTCTCCTTTTAAATACTTGATCACCAGTACTTTTACCTCTTTGTATTAAGGAACAATTCCTGAGTCTTATCTGCTTCTTGTCTTCTTCCCCACCTTTCCCTTCCCATGTCAGTTTTCCAAATGCCAACTTGAATTTACAGTAGTTTTCCCAGGAGTAAAAAATAGCCAAGTTTTGGCTGTGGAGAAAGTTAAAGTAGAATGTTGTATCTAACTGGTAGCAGAAGTGTTGGCTTTTATTTAGTCATAATTTTTCTTTTGGTCAACATTATGTTACCACTAGGATTTAATTAATATATCTTTATAGATGACGGCAAACCATTCTTGTTTTTGATAGTTGTTTTCATATGGTGTGCTGGTGCACCATTCCCCTTGTTTTCATTCATTTAATTGAACATCAGCAGATGCCCCTTCTGTTGTCGATTGGCATATGGACCAGTAGAATGTTTCAGAAGACACGCAGTCAACATGTGAACCCACACGTTTCACTTGCTTCCCTTCCCTTTGTTGTTGTCATAGTTACTAGCCGTCTCACACACACACACACACACACACACACACACACACACACACACACACACACACACACACACACACACACACACACGGTCTTAATGTTCAATCATTTGTCTATGCTGTTTGCTTGGACTTAGAATCTGGTTGGAGTGCCCTCCCTGACCCTGGGGCTTGCTACTTACTGGCACTCAGATCCTGGATATGATACCTGCCCAGGGCACTACGATACTTACCCTTGTCTTGTTGGGGTTGCTCCCCACACCCCACCTATGGTACTTACACATCTGTAGTTGCAGGGTCTCCTGGGGACACCATGTACTTGAGCACTGAGCCTTGCTCATAGCAATTGTGGTGCTCTGGAACTGTACTCTGACTTGAGAACAGTCGCAACTGCAATACTCAGAGACTCTTCTTGGAAAAGAAGTCCCAAGACTTCTTCTTGGGAATGAACTCACAGCTCTCATGTTTACAAGATCTCTACAGTTTGTGAATGAGCTTTTTCTCAGAGATCCACATATAAATTGATATATTTTCTTTTTAAATAGTAACCAATCTAGGGGGCTGGAACAATAGCTCAGTGAGAGGTTGTTTGCCTTGCATGTGTCCAACCAGATTTGATCTCCAGCATCCCATAGGGTCCCTTGAATAATTCCTGGGTGCAGAGCTAGTACACCCACCCATATGAATATTCCTGAGGGCTATTATTGTTTGTGGCCAAAAAACAAACAAAAGTAGTACCTAGTCATATTTTTTGTTTTGTTTTGTTTTGTTTTCGGACCACATCCATTTGATGCTCAGGAGTTACTCCTGGCTAAGCGCTCAGAAATTGCCCCCGGCTTTGGGGGACCATATGGGATGCCGGGGGATCGAACCGCTGTCCTTCCTTGGCTCGCGCTTGCAAGGCAGACACCTTACCTCTAGCGCCACCTCGCCAGCAATATTTTTAAGTCTCAAGTGATATTTATACATATATGTCTACAAATCACAACTTCCCATTTAATTAAAACGTAGTTGATTGGTAATTTTTTCTAATTTTGTTTTATGATTTTAAGTAAAATATTTTAAGAGAAGGTTAATTTTTAATATTCAGGCTATTTTTATTATTTTATTTTTTATTATAATATCATGATTTACCAAGTTCTTCATAATACAGTCATTTCAAACATTAAATGTTCCAACATCAATCCTACCACTAGTATGACCTTCCCTTCACCAGTGTCCCCAGTTTCCCTGTAGTATGTGTGGGAACAAATAAAATTTACTTCAAACAAATTCATTGTTGTTGGTTACCATACAGAGGCAATTTGAATTATCTAAACTTAGATCAACAAGGGTTAGTTCAAAAAGTTCTCCATGGTATTACTAAAGTTGATGTCTGAGGATTGATTGGGTTGTGGTTGGTGCTAGTTGAGATTCTGTGTTACTGTTCAGGGTCCCTGAGCCTTGAAGATTCCTAAAGAATCTTCTCATCAAATTTTCTGGGATACTACTAGGCTGACACCTCTATAAAATATCAAAATTTTCTTTTGGAGCATGGTGAAGGAGCCATTTTTCCTTGCCAGGCTCTTTTCTGATTTTTCATGGCGATGTTGGTACATAACATTGCTTGTTGCTTAATGAACACAAATTGCCATGACAGCGCCAGTGTGTTATGATTAGAAAAGAGGGAAAAATGGTTTTATTAACTTGTATGCACTGTATGTAATTGTTTTATTAAATCTTGTTGTTGGGCAATAATAAACAGCTCTGTGTGGTGCCAGTATCACAAATCTTAATGGAATATCCTGCTTAGATTTTCCAGGGGCCAGTGTGAGGAGTCTTTAATTATAGAAAGTTTAATTTATCACAGTCCTTAAAAAGTAATGGCTTGCAAATTAATTACTCAGTGTAGGGGTGGCCTGTATTTATATGTGTAATTTGGAAAAATTATGTACATGGTACTTAAAATAGGATTTTGATGTTTCTTTTTTTCTCCCAGTTTTTATTAGAATACTGTGATTTACCAAGTTGTTCATAATACAGTCATTTCAGGCATTAAATGTTCTAATACCAATCCCACTACCAGTGTGATCTTCCCATACAGACACAGATTGTTACTTCAGATTGTTTATTATAACAGAAAGGGCAAATGGAATTGTCTAAACTTAGATCAACCCAGGTCAATTTAATATGATTGTTATATCTCTTCATGGTGTTACTACAGTCAGCATATAAGGATTTACTGGGCTTAGTTGAGCCTTCTGTGTTACTATTTAGGCTTACTGAGCTTGATATTTTACTATGTGATTTTTCATCAGGTTCCCTAGGAGGGGCCGGAGCAATAGCACAGTGGTAGGGTATTTGCCTTGCACGAAGCCAATCCCTGACAGACTCTGGTTCTATTCCCTGCATCCCATATGGTCCCATGAGCCTGCCAGGAGTAGCCTCTGAATGCTACTGGGTGTGACCCCCCCAAAAAAAAATGATTTCCTGGGAGACTATTGGGCTGACATTACTCTAGATGTTGAGGTTTCATGCAGTCCACAATTTATAGACCTAAAACAAATTTTATGGCTTGGAAGTTTGATAAGGTTAAGTCATAGAGCTGGGCTGTTTCTGTCAAAGGGTGAATGGGGTGACATTGGACTGCTATAGATCATGTACAAAGAGGAATCTGGGGCCCGGAGAGATAGCATAGCAGCGTTTGCCTTGCAAGCAGCCGATCCAGGACCAAAGGTGGTTGGTTCGAATCCCGGCGTCCCATATGGTCCCCCGTGCCTGCCAGGAGCTATTTCTGTGCAGACAGCCAGGAGTAACTCCTGAGCAACACCGGGAGTGGCCCAAAAAAACAACAACAAACCCCCCCCTCAAAAAAAAAGAGGAATCTGCCCCGTCCCCTTTCTGAGTGGGCCACAGAGGAATCAGCCCAAATTGGGTCACCTGGAAAGTGATGCTAAATAACTACCATCTAGCCTATTCAAATGAATTTTCATTTAACATGGCAAATATTAACATTTTAGTAGAAAGGAAATCTAAATTTCTCAAAAGTACCAGTGATATTTAGAAAAAATTCATTTTTCTGTTCATCTTTTGGGAAGCACAGAAGTCTCAAAAAGTTCTCAAAACCACTATTTAGCACCAGAGAAATAGTACAGGAATTAAGTTGAACATGGCTGACTTTGGTTCTTTCTTCAGTTCTACATGTGGTCCCCCAAACACAGCTAGAAATAAACACTGATCATGGCGAGGTAAAACCCAAAACAGACAAAAAGAATACAAATATTATGTTAAACAAAATTTTTTTAAAACTGTTTGATTTTTCTAAGAGAAATAGTTGACATAGATAAATGGTTGTAATATAAGTAAAACTTGCTTTCTCTTGATGTCTTAGGTCCCTTGTGGCTAATCTTGCGGCTGCAAATTGTTATAAAAAGGAAAAACATCTCGATGTGGAGAAAAACTGGATGCTGGTAGAAAAAGCAAGAGTTTATTATATTGCGGTAAGAGTTTCCCTAGTTCAAATGCCTTTTACTGTGTTTACACTGTAATCATTATGCCTGATGTCATTTTTTGCTATGTTTTTGGGCCATACATGCCTGGTCTATTCGGAGACTTCTTCCAACCCACTTCTCACATATCCCTCTCAGCAGTGCTTGTGATTGTGCAGTGCTGGGAACCCTACCTAGTTCTTTTGAATTTGAAGCAAGAGTCCCAGCCTGTAATAGATCTCTGGGCTCCAGTTTTTAAAGAATTCTATTTGACTTCTCCTGCTCACTATTTGTCTATTCCAAACCACTTGTTGATTTTGCTCTTATAAATACAGAACTTTGTGTTTATACAAATATATAAACTATACAAATATAGAACCTTCCCAGGGGCCAGAGAGACAGTACAGCTGTTTATATAGCTCACTCCACATGCAGCTGACCAGGGTTCCATCCCTGGCATCCTATATGGTTCCCCAAACCTAACCAGGATGATGCCTGAGCACAGAGATGGGAGTCAGCACTGAACACCAGGCGTGGCCCAAAAACAACCCCCTAAAAAGGAACAACTTTTGTAGTGATGTAATCACACATCTGCCACCTCTTGCAGATACATTGTACATAAGTACTTTAGCTATTAAATTCTATGTTATCCTAATTTCTGAAAATCTTAGTTTTTGTTTTTGTATCACATCTGGCTGTGCTCAGTAGTCACTCTTGGCAGTGCGAGGTAGGAAGCCATAGGCTTTGCCAGAGATTGGACCAGGATCGGCCTTGTGCAAAAGCAAGTGCCTTAATCCCTTTTCTATATCTCTCTGGACCTTGTTTTATTTGGTTTTGGTTTTTGGCCCACACCCGGTAGCACTCAGAGGTTACTCCTGGCTTTGAGTTTAGAAATTGTTCTTGGCAGGCTCAGGGGACCATATGGGATGCCAGGGACCGAACCCGGGTCTATCCTAGGTCGGCCACGTGCAAGACAAACGCTCTACCTCTGTGCTATCGCTCCGGCCCTGTCTTTTTATTTTTTAATTATGGTTTTTGTATTATGGTAATAATAGCATGAATTGTTATGGTATTGATGTCCAAAATTACTCTAACCCACCACTACCATAATTGCCCATGGCCTCCTCTCACTCCATCTTCTCTGGTTCTGAAGATCTTTAAAAGTAATTCCGGGTCCCATATGGTCCCCTGTGCCTGCCAGGAGCTATTTCTGAGCAGACAGCCAGGAGTAACCCCTGAGCAACGCTGGGTGTGGCCCAAAAACCAAAAACAAAAACAAAAACAAAAAGTAATTCCGGGGCTAGAGAGATAGCACAGCAGTAGGGTGTTTGCCTTGCTTGCTGAAGGATGGTGGTTCGAATCCCTGCATCTCATATGGTCCCCCAGGCCTGCCAGGAGCGATTTCTGAGCGTAGAGCCAGGAGTAATCCCTGAGCACTGCTTGGGTGTGACCCAAAAACCAAATCAAAAAAATAGTTCCAAGCTTACATCTTATATTATTAGGCTACTTGTGAATGATGTATGCATTGTGTGGGAAAATACTGGTAGCATAAATATGCACTGCAAACACTTTGAGCTTATTTGCCTTAAAAAAAAAACCTTAATTGCTATTTATTCCGTAGTAATTACCATGACACCTTTTAATTTAATATTTCAGAAACATTGATCGTGACAAATCTCTTAAATCTGGGAATAAGGGCAGCATGTAATTGAATTATTAAGTCTTCTGACATAAAAAATAATTGGTTAAGAATTTATTTCTGAAATAAGACTGTGCCAGAATCCCTCCTGAATTAATCACCCTCTAAGTACCTTGTTTCTGATGTTGTACTAGTTAAATGTGTCTGAGCACAAATAAAGCAGATTCCCTTGCAAAATTAATAACCCCCTCGTATGTCTCAAATATCAATGATTCCGTAAAGCGCTGCTGCCATACACTGCCTGAGCAGTGACCCAGTGAAGACAAGAAACAATATTATGGATTATTCATTAGGAAACATTGAACATTAACAGTTTCGTCCACCATTCCTGTTTCCTTCCTCATGTTGACTTGGATTACAGTTGTTTTTCCAAGCTATTTGTTGTTGATGTCTCTGTATCAGAAGTCCTACCTCTGCCTTTTTGTTGAGGGGCTGTTCCCTGTGATTGGGGGTGGGGAGGAATCAGTGCTGCCCCTGTTAAATTCTCACGCCCTTGTTTGCCTTGACATGAGTTCATGGAAGAAAGTCATGTGACCTGTGACCTCTTCTGCTAGTACACGAGGAAACCATTTTAAATACTGGGGCTGGGGGTGGAGGGGAAGAATGTTTTTGGGTCAAATGGCTCAGTACCCTGGGCTTGGTCTGTGACTCCACATGGAATCCTGAGCACCAAAAGAGCAACCTCTGAGCTCTGGTGGGTGTGACAGAGGAAAAAAGAAACCAGGGGATTGAAGTGATAGTACAGCAGTTAAGGCACTTGCCTTGCATGAGGCTGACCCAGGTTTGATCCCTGGCATCCCATATGTTCCTTGATTATCATCAGATGTGATCCCAAAAAAAATTTTTTTTAAAGAAAAATAAATAAAAGAAACCAAAGGGGCTGGAGATATAGTATGGAGGTAAGGCATTTGCCTTGCATGAAGAAGGATGGTGGTTTGGATCCTGGCATCTCATATAGTCCCCGAGCCTGCCAGAAACGATTCCTGATCGTAGAGCCAGGAGTAACCCGCACTGCCGGTTGTGACCAAAAAAGAAAAAGAAACCAAAAACCTACCATAAATAAAAAACACAGCCTGGGGCTGGAGAGATAGCATGAAGGTAAGGCATTTGCCTTTCATGCAGGAGGTCATCAGTTCAAATCCCGTGCCCCATATGGTCCCCTGTGCCTGCCAGGAGCAATTTCTGAGCCTGGAGCCAGGAATAACCCCTGAGCACTGCCGAGTGTGACCCACAAAAACAAAAACAAACAAACAAACAAAAAAAACAGCCTGTTTTCTGTTAATAAGATTTTACTGATTTACCATTTGTTTACATATGAACTCCATAGTCTCATGGTGCTGGACTGTAAGACTAGAGAACAGTTTGTGACATTGAAGCTAAAGACATTTTAAGGATGAAACATCACTGAAAAAGCAAGTAGAAGCAAAGATAAACTAATGGAACTTCATTAAACTACATTAAGAAGCTTCTACACCTCATAGGAAATAGTGATTAGGAGACACTTCACCCAACTGGTAAAGGGTTAATATGTAAGATATACAAGGCTCTGGTCGCGTGTAAGAAGAACCATCCAAAACCCATCCAAAAATGGGAAGAATTGAACAGACATTTCCTCATGAAGTACAGGTGGCCAAAAAGCAAATGAAAAAATGTTCCACATCACTAATCATGAGGGCAACGCAAATAAAATACTGTTTTTAAAGTGCTTTCATTGCTATCAGAAATAATACTAAGATGATCAGTATTTCTGGGAATAGTATAGAAAGCTTTATAATTTTTTTCTCCACTAAACAGAATAGAATTAAGATTATATTCGTTAGGGGCTGGAGTGATAGTGCAGCAGTATGGCGTTTGCCTTGCACGTGGCTGCCCAAGGACGGGCCTCCGTTCAATCCCTGGCATTCTATATGGTCCCCCGAGCCAGGAAAGATTTCTGAGCGCATAGCCAGGAGTAACCCCTGAGCGTCACCAAGTGTGGCCAAAAAAACAAAAAAAAAAAAAGATAGATTGGTTAAAGAATTTTCTAGCTCTAGATAAAGATGAAAGTTTTCTGTTTTGGACTCACGGCATTATAATGAAAGCTTAGAATTTTTAGGATATTGGAAACCACACTATATACTAATTTTAATGGTATGAAAATAAACATGTATGTTGTTTAGCATTTAAGACAGTAGATCCTTATACGGAGCCCCAGATGAATTAACAAGCCATCTACTGAAATGTTTCCACTTCCATTTACTTTGTTTATATGTTTTGGACCAGTCAGCAATTTCTTCTTAACAAAATGAACTGTTCACTAAGTTTCTATAATAAACATGTTTAAGAGATGAATACTGTATACCTAAGATGAGAGTCTACATTCTTACATGCTAGTTTTCATTTTTAAATTGTATGCAAACAGGACTCAAACAGTTTGCAGTGTGTTTTCCAACCTATTTTATCTTGTATATACAGTGCCTCTATAGTCTAATAAGTTTTAATTACTATAGTCTATTTTCTTTATCCTGAATAAATAAAATGGATTGTTTTTTTCAAAAGAGGTTTATTGTGATATATATGCACCATAAAGTTCACCTTTGTAGAGTGTCCCATTCAAGTATTGTTAACATAATTACAGAGGAGTGCTTTAACCCATCATCATAATCTAATTTTAGAACAATTTAACATCACTGCAGAAAAACTTTGTGCCTATTAGCAGTGATTTTCTGGCCTTTGGGTTCAATCATATTTCCACATTCTCTCTTAACTCTTTGGTGGTATCAAAGTATTATGGCATAAGCTATAAATTGTTCCCAATTAGATAACTAATGAATGTGCCTCTTTGGATTATTTTTATTTAATAAATGGAAATTATAGTAAATCTATTTTGATTTGCTTTTGTTAGCCAGTTCTATTTTATACAATATTCGAAAGATGGTCTGTATAGCCTTTATTTAATCTGGAGTTAATGTTGCTGTGTTTTAGGGTCATGTCTTTGATAGATCCATTTATGTTCCAATTTGGTTAGGTTGAATATAGGAGATGAAGCTTTTAGAAATTTATATTTGCCTACGTGGGATTAAAAAAATGAGAAAAGTTGAAGTTAATTTGTTCCCATATAAATCTATATTTCTTGTGCCCCGATTTCAAGCCAATTCAGCAGTAAGGTAGAACTCATTTGATTCCAACCTCCTGTGTCTAAAATGTTTTATCTCTACTCTTTGAAAATACCTTCTGAAAGCTAGAAAGAACTCTCCAGACTTTTAATACTATTTCTGTGTCCCAAGAATAGAAATATTTTTCACTGCCATTGTCTAAATGTAATTAGGAATACTAACAAATCCTAAATAGTGGGGAATGTTCTGGAAGATAGATTGCTGCTTTGCCAAATTGCATTGCTCTCTATATGGATTTCTGGCATAGGTTTCTCTTAAAAGTGTAGGAAACCCTTGAATACTTTCTCTCAATAGCATTCTTTCCCTATTATATCTTCACTTTAGACATGTCAGTTTTTTCTATCCTCACACTCCTGTTCAGTTTCATTTTCTTGTCTAGTAATTTTGTACATTTATTTTTCAAAATATATCTTTATTATAAAGAATATAAATCTATTTAGTATGGTTAATTACAAATTTTGAAGATCATGACAGAAAGTCAAAGTCAAATAAAACGTAACATGCACAATAATCCACCAAAGCATTGTATTTCTGCTTTGCCAGAAAAATACACATAATAAAGTAAAAGTTATCTATATTTTATTATTCATCTCTCAAACTAAATATTAGTTTCCTCTTTAAGGTAAGCATTTATTGAACTTAACACATAATAAACCAGTTGAGCTTTTGAAATAAAAAAGAATGTTTGTGTGTGTTTGTGTGCACATATTACATATGTAGTTTTGGGGCCATACCTGGGTATGGCCAGGGGTCACTCCTGGCTCAACTACATGCAAAGCAAATGCCATACATGCTGTGCTATCACCCTGAAATACTATATTTGACTAAAAAGTGTCAAATAGCATTTTTCAGGTTATTTGAAGTGCTTTACTAGACTGGTTGATAATTTCTGAGTTTTGAACATGCCCCTAATATTTATTTGCTTGTATAATTTCCATGTAATTTTTGGATCTTCATAAAAATCATTTAAAAGAGCCTAAAAAGAAGTTAGGTGTTTCGCTAATACGTGGAGTTTAAGTCAAGAACTATAGTAAATTGTGAGTGAAATTGATTTATATTTCAATTATGGTTTCTTTTTTTAGAAAATGTCTGTGAAGGTTTTTTGTTTTGGTTTGGTTTTGGTTTTCGGGCCACACCCAATGACACTCGGGTTGTTACTCCTGGCTCTGTGCTCAGAAATTGCTCCTGCCTTGGGGGGACCATATGGGACACTGGGGATGAACCACAGTCTGTCCTAGGCTACACAAGCTATGCAGACGCCTTACCCCTTGTGCCACCACTTCGGCCCCTTATTTGATTTATAAATACTGGCCAGAGCGATATTAAAGTGGTTAAGTCGCTTGCCTTACATACTGCCAACCTGGGTGCCATCTTTAGCACCAGATATGGTCAGTCGTCTGAGCACCACCAGTGTGATCAAGCCAACAAGTAAAAAATTGACTTAAAGTCTAACCTGATGGTATTTGGGGCCTATGCCCTGTGGTATCTCTTAGACAGGAATATTTCTCCAGCTCCGTCTATGCTGGATTTTCAGTACTTTTCTGTACATAAAAGGTTCACAGGACTGATATTTGCCTATGGGAGCCCCAGTTCTCATCCCAAACACTATGATCCCAAGTACTGTGTATCCAAAACATGGTCCAAAAATCAAATCTGATTTTGAAAAAAGTATATGGGTTTTATTTTGGCATCAACTAAACATTGTTTATTATAAAAGTACATTGAAATGGGCTAGACTCTCTGAATTAAATTTCAGTACCCTGTGATCCATGCTGTGGTTAAAATATGCTTCAAAAAGTAAGTTTTTGGTCTAACAGTAGGATGAAACTGGGCACACACACAAAAAAATTGAATGGGCTAGAGCAGTAGCACAGCTGGTAGGGTGTTTGCCTTGCACACAGCCGACCTGGGTTTGATCCCCCTCCTGTTGAATTTTGTTTTTCATTCAGCAGTACAGCATCCTATATGATCCCTGAGCTTGCAAGGAGTAATGCCTGAGCACCCGCAAATATTATCAAAAAACAAACAAACAAAAAAACATTAAAATAGGTAATCAGACCCAGTTGTAAAATGGTTTTTTTAGTGTTAGTAATATAAGCAAAATTTGTTAAAATCTTTCAACTATCTTGAATTTATTCTCCTTAGTGTATGTATATATACATATGTATATGGTATACTACTTGAATATAACCAAAGGTTACTTAATGCTAGTATTCCTTTATAAAGAGTCCCCAGTATCAATTTGATTTCCAATGTTTTAGTGTTCTCATCATGGTGTTTGCACATAACTGGTAGTTTTTTTTTTTTTTTTTTGACGTTCTTTTATTTGGGGGGGGGGTTGGTTTTAGGGCCACACCCGGCGGTGCTCAGGGGTTACTCCTGGCTGTCTGCTCAGAAATAGCTCCTGGCAGGCACAGGGGACCATATGGGACACCGGGATTAGAACCAACCACCTTTGGTCCTGGATCAGCTGCTTGCAAGGCAAACGCCACTGTGCTATCTCTCTGGGCCCGACATTCTTTTTTTTTTTTCTGGGCCACACCCATTTGATGCTCAGGGGTTACTCCTGGCTAAGCGCTCAGAAATTGCCCCTGGCTTGAGGGGGGACCATATGGGACACCGGGGGATCGAACCGCGGTCCTTCCTTAGCTAGCGCTTGCAAGGCAGACACCTTACCTCTAGCGCCACCTCGCCGGTCCCTTTTTTGACATTCTTCCGATGATGAACTAAGTTGCACCTGTACTTTGTATTGGAAAAAAAATTTTTTTAAATAGTATGTAGACATTGGCAAGAATCGGGCTAGAGCAATAGCACAATAGGCAGGCCATTTGTGTGTGTGTGTGTGTGTGTGTGTGTGTGTGTGTGTGTGTATAAAGAGAGAGAGAGAGAGAGAGAGAGAGAGAGAGAGAGAGAGAGAGAGAGAGAGAGAGAGAGAAGAAGAAGAAGAAGAAGAAGAAAAAAGAATGGCCACTGAATTATTTGTTTCACAGCTGCTTCTGTAACACTTAGTGTGCTCTTGGGTAGTATTAGATTATCCTGGACCTACGACAGCCAATCTATCCTGAAGTATGCCAGTTTCCTGAGAGCTGAGCCTGGCCCCAGCCCTCTCTCTGATGTGCCACATTCATTTCCATTAACTACCATTCCTGGGAAGCAGTAGTATTGCTCAGGTTCTGCGGCATCTCAATCCCAATCCAAAAATGGCAAAATATCTCTAGGCTCTTTATCATAAGATCTCCTGTCCTTCATCCCATTGAAATCACTAAATATATAAATAACCAAAAGTCTCATAGAAATGCATGGAACTTACTTCCGGGGACAATACAGCCTGCCCTGCACTTGGAATCAGTTTCATCCTATGTGAATTTCATGGCATGAATATAAAACCTCAGCCTGCAATCTTGGAGCAGATTTGCAAATCCTTAATTTTTGTGCCTGAAGTTGACAAGGAAACAGCTTCCAAACATAGGTTAATTTGCTTTTGAAGGGTTCCCACAGTATTGCTTCATGATGCTTTTGTGTTTTGATTGGGGGGTGGGGTGGGCATAGAGACAGTTTATCCAGCCACATTTCAGGTGCCAAGACCTTCTGTATCCTTTTTCCTAAATCAGTTTAAACAAAACCCTATCGACAGTCCTCTCCACCACTCCCCAGAGAAAGTATTGCTTAGTCAGTTCTCACCTGCAAATTCTTGATAATGGAGCTAGCACCTTGGTCCTCCTGTCCCTTTCTCAACCCCCCACCCCTAACAGGGCTTTAGATGATAGATAAACTTCCCAGCTCAGTAATTAACCGAGCTCAGTCATTGCACTCCATATCGTGTGATTTTTTTTTTTCCAGTGGAATACATTATTGGAGCACTTACACTGCCAGTCTTGCGTCTGCAGCCCAGGCGGCAAGAGCAGTGAGTGCCATTTTTCACAAAGAAAATGTTGAACCGCAGCCAAGTGTTTGGTGGCAGTGTGTTGCTAGGAAATCAGGGTCCTGAGGCGATTAATGACAAAGCAAGCAATAACAAGAAGGCAGAATTACAGATTTAAAAAGAGGGAGAGGGGAAAAAAAGTGGTTGGTGTTATAATTACCCCAAGAAATCCGCACTCATTAAATTGGCTGTTTTTATGATTGACTTTAATTGGAGGTTAGCTCAGATATTTAGCCCCTTTCCCACCCCTTTAAACACACACAGGCACATAATCTGCAAAACTGCAGCCTTGTTTTTCTAAGCATCGAGAGGCGCTTGCCCTGTAATTTGATCCCCACTGACAGATGCATTTTCTATGCTGCCATTTTGAATTAACCTATTGTAGAACAATTTTCTTCAGTCCTGTTGAATAAAACATCCAGGCTGATTACCTCCGATGGGTTTGCTAGAGTAAAAGAATGTACTTCTCATTGAAGTCGATTATTTGCATGGACTCAGGCTGATTTTGAACTCTGCCAATGAGCATAATCATTTGTAATAAATTTCCAAAGAAATCGGTAGAGAAGAGGTAATGAGACTCAACCTTTTATAGTGTGTTTGGCACCTGCATTAAAATAGTATTAGTCTTACTACATGGTGAGTTTGGTGTTTTTTTTCTTAATTTTTCCTCCATTAAGATGTTTTATTCATTTTGAACAGGTTTTTTAAAAATCTTTTTTTAATGTTGATATTTTTAAGAATAGAATCTTATATGTATATGCTACAAAATGAACATTCTTTTATCCCCCCACACACAGCCCCCTTATTGCAAGATTATTTTTAATCTCTCAAATATTTAACTAAATTGTATTGAAAAATATGCATGTTTGTGATCAATCCCTGGTGTATAATGTGAACTTAATTCTTTCATTTAGATGGTCTAGGTTTCGAAAAAGCATATTACCAGTGAAGTATGTGTGTGTTTGTGGTTGATTGGTTGGTTTGTTTTGGTCTATAGTACTAAAGGAAGCACCCATTTATGCACCTCTCAGACCTGGAGAATCAAGTTCCTCAATGCCTCTACACTCCATATTTTTAATCAAACCCTGTAACAAAAGAGCTAAGCACATTCTATCTGACAATACACTCTCTGCTAATCAGATGCCAATGACAAGCTGTCTGCTTTGTTAAATACTTCACTTCCTAGAGGCATGAAGACAGCTGCTCTAAGTTTGATGAAATTTAGTAGTTCAATCTATTTTTCTACCCTTGGGCAACTAAGATATTGTTAATGTAGTCCACCCCAATTGGTACACTTTAGGGAGTTTTTTGTTGTTGTTGTTGTTGTTGTTGTTTTAAAGAGTTTGTAATTCAAATGCTAAAACATTTATTACATTGAGGATCTGCTGTAAGTTTTACAGGGGGCTGGTACTTATTGAGATAACCCCCACATATAATTCACAGTGATCTGAAGGCTGTAATTGTATTTGGGGGAGAGAGGAACTATATGTGTTTTCTTCACAAGGGTTTTTAATTCTATTTCTATTTCATGACAGTCTACTTCCGTCCCGAAATTGCCTGTCTGTAATTGACTGTAGCAATTGTAAGCATGAAAATACTCTTCCAAGTATTTTTTTCTTTAAATATTATTAACCGACATACTACCACAAGGGGGAGAAATCTAAACTTGAAAGTCTTTAACTGGTGTTACTTCCCACAAATAGTCTGTGCTAGCTTAGATCGAGACACTTAGCTGCCTACCAAAAAGCCATTGCCTTTGGAGACATGATTCTAAAATTATTTTTGGAATCTGTGTAGATAGTATTTGACTTTAAATAAAACAGGAACTTTTACTTCAACAATAGATGGTTGTTTTTAAGGTAAAGAGAGACACAGTGACAAATAAGGATCCTGAATATTTGAAATCTGAACAGTATTCTGCTAGGGGAGGGGCCAGAGAGATAGCACATCAGTAAGTCATTTGCCTTGCAGGCAGCTAATCCAGGACAGACAGTGGTTTGAATCCCGGCATACCATATAGTCCCCTGAGCCTGCCAGGAGCAATTTCTGAGTGCAGAGGCAAGAGTAACCCCTGAGCGCTGCCGGGTGTAACCCAAAAATAAAATAAAATAATCTTCTAGAGGAATTATCCTTCTGAATTTGAAAGCTGGAGATCTATGATTGTAGCCAGCTATCATAATGTATCTACTAAGTAATTGATTTAGCAAAGTGAATAACCTTCTAGTTTATTATTAATGGAGTCTAACTTATTTTTGAGTATTTATCAATAAACCACTGATCATTTAATCCTCAGCATTTGTGGGAGCAAAGCCTACATGATTCATTCACTGAAGAATATAGATGTAGAAAATAGGTACTTGGAAATATATCCAACTCTTAAGTCCTGACCAATGTCAAAGTTAATTCAAGCCTTAGATGTTTGAGAGTAGCCCTGGGGAAAACCTAATTAAATAATATAGGTATTTATTTTTCCCCTCTAATCTAGTTTATAAATTCTCCATGGTCATATCTTTTAAGCAATGACTATCTTACTACTATAGTTTTTGTTGCTGGAGAGGTGGCGCTAGAGGTAAGGTGTCTGCCTTGCAAGCGCTAGCTAAGAAAGGACCGTGGTTCGATCCCCCGGAGTCCCATATGGTCCCCCCAAGCCAGGGGCAATTGCTGAGCGTTTAGCCAGGAGTAACCCCTGAGCATCAAATGAGTGTGGCCCAAAAAACAAACAAACAAACAAACAAAAAATATATATACTTTTTGTTCTGTGAGGAATCATGATTTTTAAGTTTTACTTCTTGATTTTTTTAAAAATTATTTTATATATTAAAATTACACATGGTGGGGCCGGAGAGATAGCATGAAGGTAAGGCATTTGCCTTGCATGCAGAAGGTCGGTGGTTTGAATCCCGACATCCCATATGGTCCCCTGAGTCTGCCAGGAGTGATTTCTGAGTGTAGAGCCCGAAGTGACCCTGGAGCACTGCTGAGTGTGACCCAAAAACAAACAAACAAACAAATTACACATTGTGAAGGAAAATGACCAGGGAGAACATGGGACTATTTGGATGGTATTAGCGTTACTGTATGGCACGATAGTGGTAGGCATATGATTCTTTGCATATGTTAAAAGGAGTTAATATTAATGTTCTGTACTTTTTTTTATATAAACAATCCTGGGAGAGGAGTTTGGGGGCACTGAGTGAGTCTTGCAGTCAATGTGCATTCACTCTACCCTCAGCCCTGAAGTAGAGTAAGCAGGATAGGAAAACAATGAATGGAGAATACAAATGGTTGTTTAATGTATTTTGGGGTCCCTATTTAGAAATTTGGTGATGCTTTCGTGGCCAGAAAAAAAAGTGCATATACTTTTATTTATATCAGTTGTGTATGGTAGAACTAGTTTTGTTTAAGTTTCATTTCAAGTCACAAATTCTAAGAATTTCTTTTATTTTGGAGTATTGGGGGGCCACATCCAGAGATGCTAAGGACTTACTCCTGGCTCTGTGCTTAGTATCACTCCTAAGCACAAGAGTGGTTGTGGTTCTGTAACTGCCAGTGAAACTGACAATCTTTTTTTGTTTGTTTGTTTTTGTGCCATACCCAGCAGTGCTTAGGGTTTATTCCTGGCTCTGCAATCAGGAATTACTCCTAGTAGTGCTTGGGGTGAGGGGACCATATGAGATACAAGCACCTTGCCTTGCACTATCACTCTGGCCCAAAACTAAGAATCTTACATGATTATTGGTCTTTCGTATTTCTCTTTTCTTTTATATTTTTCCCTTTGATTTTTGGTTTTGGGGTCACACCCGCGACACTCAGGAGTTACTCCTGGCTCTGTGCTCAGATGTCACTCTTGGCAGGCTCGGGGGACCATATGGGATCCCGGGATTCAAACTGTAGGCTGTCCTATGTTGGCTGCATGCAAAGCAAATGCCTAACCACTGTGCTATAGCTCCGGCCCCCATATTTCTTTTTCTTGTAAATCATCTCTTCATACTCTGCTCATTTTTCTTTTATGTAGTTTCTCATCCTTTTATATTAATTTGTTGATTGCTTATTATATATTTTGGACAAATTGTTATCAAGCTGAAAATTGTTCTCTTATTTTTTAATTTTTATTTTTTTATATACTGCTTTTATTGACAATTAATCCCTCTGTACATCCATGTTCTCATTCTATAATTAGTTTCCATAATAATTCCATAATTACATTTTCAGGGAAATAGCACATTCTATGGGCGTATGATTTATGTATATGTTCTTTTTACAGTTGCTTTATTAGAGTGAGCATGCATAAGTATATCACATTTTATACATGCAGATATACACGAATTCATACAAGTTGTGAGAATATTAGAGCATGAACACGAGATCATCAGGGATCAAATCTAGGCATGACACCTATAAGTCATCCGCTCTACAAATTAAACCACATCCCTAGCCGCCTCTTCCTCCTCTTTTTCTACATTTGGGGGGGGGGGGTGGTTGAGCCACACTCAGTGACTCTCAGAGGTTATTCCTGGCTATGCGTTCAAAAATCCCTCCTGGCTTGGGAGACAATATGGAACATTGAGGGATCAAACCACAGTCCATCCTAGGCTAGCACTTGCAAGGCAGATGCCTTACCTCTAGCGCTACCGATTTGGCCCCTTTCTGTACTTTTTATAATGTTGGGAATCCTGTGGTGGTGTGCAGACCTTGTAAATAAATCTGCCTTCATTATGAGTATGTGTCATTACCTCTGTGAAAGGGTAAAAAGAGAAGGAGACCTTAACAACTTCTGGAGAAAGGTGTTTGGAAGGTGTAAAGCGTAATTAAGTCATAGGAGCACCTCAAAGAAACACTTGATAAAAATGCTAGCTGGTAGAAATGTTCACTGCAGGACTGTGGATTAACCATCCTGAAACTGATAGGATAAGATTAAACAAAAATCAAAAAAAAGAAAATAAAAAAGGGGCCAGAGAGATAGCATGGAGGTAAGGTGTTTGCATGGCATGCAGAAGGACGGTGGTTCGAATCCCGGCATCCATATGGTCCCCCAAGCCTGCCAGGAGTGATTTCTGAGCATAGAGCCAGGAGTAACCCCTGAGCACTCTCAGGTATGTCCCAAAAACCAAAAAAAAAAAAAAAAAAGATTACTAAACAAAAATCTAAATAGGTGTTCTATGGTAGCATTTAGAGAGAAGAGACAGATAAAAAAGATAAGCAGAGAGAGGAAGAATGGGTGGGAGAGAGGAAGGATGGAAATGAACTGGAAAGGGAAATAAAACATGAATGTAGGTTTATTTTAAGATGGGGGCGCAGGTCCCGGAGAGAGATAGCACAGCAGTGTTTGCCTTGCAAGCAGCCCATCCAGGACCAAAGGTGGTTGGTTCGAATCCCAGTGTCCCATATGGTCCCCCGTGCCTGCCAGGAGCTATTTCTGAGCAGACAGCCAGGAGTAACCCCTGAGCACCGCCGGGTGTGCCCCCCCCCAAAAAAAAAGATGGGGGCATGGAGAGATAGCATGGAGGTAAGGTGTTTGCCTTGCATGCAGAAGGTTGGTGGTTTGAATCCTGTCATCCCATATGGTCCCCCGAGCCTGCCAGGAGTGATTTCTGAGCATAGAGCCAGGAGTAATCCCTGAGTGCTGCTGGGTGTGACCTAATAAAACAAACAAACAAAAATAATAAAAAAGATGTATAAATGAGGGGCCAGAGCGTGGCGCTGAGTGGTAAGGAATCTACTTTGCTGGCGCTAGCCTAGGACAGACTGCAGTTCGATTCTCTGGCATCCTATATGGTCCCCCAAGCCAAGAGCAATTTCTGAGCACATAGCCAGGAGTAACCCCTGAGCTCATTGGGTGTGGCCAAAACACAACAACAAAAAGATTATAAATGGATAGATGCAGAAGTAATTGCATGCATGTATATTTACACATATATTTTATAGCTTTGCTATAAAGTTGTGGAATGAATGGAAAACCATGTAGCAACTATCAATACCCAAACACATGGGTGTAAGTTCCTTTCTCCAATAAAAGACTACCGGGTTCTTGGGAAAAAATGGCTAAGTGTTAGGCCTGGGCATTGTAAACACATGAGAAAACACCAGGAAATCCAAAACTGATGGGCATTCTCCTCAGAACAGTCAAGGTAAGGAAAAACTTAAGACTTGTCAATGATGAGGGGAAACTAAGGAGACTTGATAACCAAATACAGAGTGGTTTGCTGGATCGAATCCAGAACAAACAAAAAAGAAAAGACTTTAGTGTAAATACTGGTGAAATCTGAATTAAATTTGGACTTCAGTTAATAGGAATGTACCGAACTTGATTTTCTTAGTTTGAAAAAATGTTCAGGAATGTCAGATGTTAACATTAGGGCAATTGGGTGAGGGTTGTATACCAACTTTGTTATGATTAAAAATAATCTAAAATGATTCCTGAGATGAAGAGGTAATAGAGCAGGTTGTGATTGCACGCAGTTCATCCAAGTTCTATCCCCAGCACCACATATATTGCCCTAAATCATTTCACAAGTGAACCCTGATCACAGAGCCAGGAGTAAGCCCTGGGCACTGCTGGGTGTAACCAAAACTAAAATAAATAAGTAATTTTTAAAATAAAATCATTTCTAAATACTTGAGAAATGCAAATATAGTACTCATAAGAAAGAACATCACCACTGTCTTGTGTACCTCATGCTCCAACCTCCCTTTACACCCCAAAGGTCATATCTTGATTTATCTGATGTTTTTCTTTATGACCAAGCCACATGTTTCCCTAATCATCTCTCTTCTCTTTTGTTATCTGAATAAAGAAAAGCCATGGATATTTTTTGTTTTGTTTTGTTTTTGGGTCACACCTGGCAGTGCTCAGGGGTTATTCCTGGCTCCATGCTCAGAAATTGCTTCTGGCAGGCCCCGGGGACCATATGGGACGCTGGGATTTGAACTGATGACCTTCTGCATGAAAGGCAAACACCTTACCTCCATGCTATCTCTCCAGCCCCCATGGATATTTTTTTTATTAAGTTTGTAACCTGCCACTTTACTATAAAAGTTTGTTGTGTCTAGATGCTTTTTTATAGTCTTTAGGATTTTCTAAATATAGTATCATGTCATCCTTAACAGCGAGAGTTTTACTTCTTCCTTTCCTATATGGATACCCTTGGTATCTTTTTTTCTTGTCGAATTGCTATGGCAAGTACTTCCAGTACTATTTTTAATAGAAGTGGTGAGAATGGGCAGTTGACTTGTGCTTTATTTTAGAGGGAAGGCTTTTAGGTTTTTCTCATTGAATATAATGCAGAAGAAGTGCTATATTATGAAACTTAAGTCAACCTTATTACCAGAAACAGAACACCTCCTTTAGTTTGTTGTTGTTCATTGTTTGCTTTCATTGTAAACATAATATATTTGTTAGAATAAACTTGAAAAGTAGGAAAAAATTTAAGAATAGTAAAATTCTGGGGCCGGAGTAATGGTGCAGCAGTAAGGCTTTTGCCTTGCAGGTGTCTAACGTAGGACAGACCATGGTCATATCCCCCGAAATCCCATATGTTCCCCAAGCTGGGAGTGATTTCTGAGTGCATAGCCAGGAGTAATCCCTGAGCGTCACCAGGTATGGCCCAAAATAAAAAAAAAAAAATCTGGGCTGGAGCAATAGCACAGCGGTAGGGCATTTGCCTTGCACGCAGCCAAACTCTGACAGACTCACTTCGAGTTCCAGCATCCCATATGGTCCCCTAAACTGCCAGGAGCAATTTCTGAGCATAGAGCCAGGAGTAGTAAATCCTGAGAACTGCCGGATGTGGTCCAAAAAACAAAAAATTAAAAATAAAAAAGCAAATTTTTTTTTGTTTTTTGGGGGTCACACCTGGCAGCGCTCAGGGGTTATTCCTGGCTCTACGCTCAGAAATCACTCCTGGCAAGCTCAGGGGACCATATGGTATGCTGGGATTTGAACCACCGTCATTCTGCATGCAAGGCAAATGCCCTAACTCCATGCTACCTCTCCGGCCCGCAAAATTGTTTTTAATTCCCTCAAACATGCATTTTTAATATTGAATGTGTCTTATATAACTTGTATTGTATCTGTTTCATAATGTGATTTTTGTTTTTAATGTGTAACATATACTTGCATTTGCTATTAATTGCTCTTCATTAATAACTCATTTCTCAGTTATATGTGAGAATAAATTCAAGCAGATAAGAATTTATTTCAGGACTCAGTTCTTGTGACATATGAGAAAATTTTGCTAAGATAATTTATTGCTGAGGCTTGAGAGATAGCACAGCGGTAGGGCATTTGCCTTGCATGGGGCCAATCCAGGAGAAACTCGATTAGATTTTGTGGCATCCCATATGAGACCCCAGGGGCAATTTCTGAATGCAGGGGCAGGAGTAACCTCTGAATGCCACTCTGTGTGGCCCAAAAACCAATCAGTCAACAAAGTTATAGAAAAAGGTTATTCATTGCTTTAAGTTATTAAATAATTAAAAATACATGAATGACCAATTAGAGAACATTACTTAAATAAACACATAAACACAACTGACTACTACGGAGCTTTTTATTAACAGATATGGACTAATTTCTAGGAAATATCACCTGAAAAAGGTCAAAAAAGCATATATGACTAGAAAGATAATACTGTGAGTAAAGTACTTGACTTGCACTGTTGATCTGGGTTCAATCTCATAATATCCCAGTTGACCCCCCCAACTTACGTGATTCCTAAGTACAGATCTAGAAGTATGCCTTGAGCACCACTATGTGTGATCCAGAAACCATGTGTGTGTTAATGAGAAGTGTGAAGTTGGGGCCCAGAGAGATAACACAGTGGTGTTTGCCTTGCAAGGAGCCGATCCAGGACCAAAGGTGGTTGGTTCGAATCCCGGTGTCCCATATGGTCCCTCGTGCCTGCCAGGAGCTATTTCTGAGCAGACAGCCAGGAGTAACCCCTGAGCACTGCCGGGTGTGACCCAAAAACCAAAAAAAAAAAAAAAAAAAAAAAAAGTGTGAAGTTGTTAGGGTATATATGTGCAAGAAAGATAAAGCAGAAAACAGGAAATTAGTTATGTGATAGGAGAAAAATTTGGCAGAAGCAGTAAAAAGAGTATGGCCCCCTTGATCTCCATTGACTGAGGATAGTATAGCTTGAGTCTCTGCTTCTGTGATGTGTCATCGTGGGTTAAATGTATCCAGATCTGTTGGTCTCTCTCCTTATAAGAACACAGGGTCGGGGCTGGAGAGATAGCATGGAGGTAAGGCGTTTGCCTTTCATGCAGGAGGTCATCCGTTCGAATCCCAGCGTCCCATATGGTCCCCCGTGCCTGCCAGGAGCAATTTCTGAGCATGGAGCCAGGAATAACCCCTGAGCACTGCGGGGTGTGACCCAAAAACTACAAAAAAAAAAAAAAGAACACAGGGTCACATTTCCACAAACCTGGCTTCGAAATGAACCCTCCATCACAGATAACCAAGAGTAAGTTCTTTAGCATATCTTGTTGTGGGCTATGATTCAACCCACACCTCATGGTATTCTCATGGTTGAAGGAGTATGGATGACAAGGATTTCTTTCAGGTCACTTTCTGGCCTGAGAAATAGCACAAAGGTAGGGTATTGGCCTAGCATGCAGCTGCCCAGGACGGACCTTGGTTCAATCTCCGGTGTCCCATATGGTCCCCCAAGCCAGGAGCAATTTCTGAGCCATAGCCAGGAGTAACCCCTGAGAGTCACCAGGTGTGTCCCAATAAATAAATATATAAATAAATAAATAAAATAGGTCACTTCCTGGCAAGGCTCAGCCCTGATGGACATCTCCAAAAATTCCACAAAGAAATGGATATGGGGGATGGCCTGGAACGCTAGCACACAGGTAAGCTTTTGCCTTGCATGCGGCCAACTGGGTTCAATCCCTGGCATCCTATATGGCCCCCCAGGCCCATCAGAAGCAATTCTTGAGCTTTGAGACAGGAATAACCCCTGAGCACACTCAGGTGTGGCCCAACCCTGTCCCCAATGGATGTGGGAAATAAGATGGATATCATATGATACATATTATGTATCATAGGTACATGGGGATTGCTTGGCATAACACTCAGTCTCAAGTCTGGGACAATTTGTGAAAATAATGAAGATTGTAATGACACATAGAGTATGGAGGGGGCAAGTTCTGTGATGCTGTACTAATAGTAGATGGTACCAGTCAACTTGCAAATGTGCTGGGCATACTGCATCAGAATAAAATAAGAAAAACAAGAACACTTTGCAGCACAAGGTTAAAAAAATTATATCCCAGCCGGAGCCATAGCACAGCAGTAGAGCATTTGCCTTGCATACGGCCAGCACTAGATGGACCCTGGTTTGATTTCTGGCATCCCATATGGTCCCTTGAGTCTGCCAGGAGTGATTTTTGAGTGCAGAGCCAGTAGTAACCCCTAAGTGCTGCTGGGTATGACCCAAAAATAAAAAAAAAAAAAATAAAAAGATTACATCCAGGGGCCAGAGTGTGATAGCACAGCAGTAGGGTATTTGCCTTGCTCATGGCCAACCCAGGACAGATGGTGGTTCAAATCCCGGGATCCCATTTGGTTCCCTGTGCTTGCAGGGGTGATTTCTGAATGCAGAGCCAGGAGTATCCCCTGAGCGCGGCTGGGTATGGCCTAAACCCCCCTCAAAAAAAAGATTATATCTGGGAAAAATCATCAGTGGACACAACATCTAAGTGCAGGACTGCAAATATGTTCAGAGACACTTGACAAGTATTGTGCTTCCTCCATAACCATCCCAGGATGCTTATTGTACATTGTTGAGAAAAGAACAGTAATGGAGTGGAAAATTCAGTCCACATTCTGTCTGGTGTCAGAATGACTGTCATCGAGGGATGGAGAGATACTACCTGGGTTAAGGCGCTTCCCCTCAATGCAAGCAACCTGCACCCTAGTACTGCATATGTTCCCCCAGTCAGCACCAGAAATGAACTCTCACCCCCAGGAGAAAGTCCTGAGCTTTGTGAGGTGTAGCCCATTCCCATATAAAATGATCATCACTAGGGTCGGAGCAATAGCGCAGCAGTATGGCATTTGCCTTGCATGCAGCTGACCCAGGAGGGACCTGAGTTCGATCCCCTTCATCCCATATGCCCCCCCCAAGCCAGGAGCAATTTCTGAGTGCATAGCCAGGAGTAACCCCTGAGCATGAGCGTCACCGGGTTTGGCCCCCCCAAAAAAAAATTATCATCGCCAGTAAAAGTCAGGGGGCATTGGATATCTTCTCGTGAGATTCGTAGCCAAGTACCAGTATCACCCAACATTAGTTTAATCGTAATCTT
Source organism: Suncus etruscus (assembly GCF_024139225.1). Lineage (NCBI taxonomy): Eukaryota > Metazoa > Chordata > Mammalia > Eulipotyphla > Soricidae > Suncus > Suncus etruscus. The sequence goes on along the minus strand of NC_064862.1, from coordinate 50,809,465 downwards.
TTTTGGGGGCCACACCCGTTTGATGCTCAGGGGTTACTCCTGGATAAGCGCTCAGAAATTGCCCCTGTCTTGGGGGACCATATGGGACGCAGGAGGATCGAACCGCGGTCCTTCCTTGGCTAGCACTTGCAAGGTAGACACCTTACCTCTAGCACCACCTCACCGGCTCCAGTTTAATCATAATCTAATCACAGTAAAGTATTGGCCAAATGTTCTGATACAGAAATAGGCAGTGCTAGCAAAGACGAATGATTCAGCACATGGAATAAAAAAGGTGAGCAGAAAAACTCTGGGCGAAGGTGAGTAGCTGTAGTCATTCTTTCATTTTTATTTTTTGTAACTTTGCTCATAGGAAATTATTTCCAGTCCAAAACTTAAAGAAATTATATTTTAATTAGAAAGAAATTGAAAAGCAAAATATCTCAAAGTGGACTTCGTGTAGGGAGTCCCAAGTGACACTTGACGTTTCCTAAGTGAATATTTTTCAAACTACTTATTTAGGAAACTATTTTGTGTTAATTGTGACGCAGCCTATTTTGTTGACTTTGCTTCTTGCCACATTAAATCATTATCTCGAATCACCTTGAGATTTCACAGGATAGTAACCTAATACAGAATTAATGTACAGTTCTGTGGTTTCTATAGTTTGTATCATTTTGAGTTTATTACACTAGAAATAGGTATCATTTAGCGCATTCAGCACTGGGTACATTGATGAAGAGATGTTGACACTGATGGTGGGATTGGTCTTAAAACATTGTATCTCTGAAACCCATCTGTGAGGAATTTTGTAAATTGTAATATTTTCAATTAAAAGCAGAAATCATTTGTAAGCCAACTTCTCACCTTTCCGTTGGGATGCATTTTTATATGCTTGAAAAATTTGCAAATTATTTGTTCACAGCCTACAGATCTACAGTCAGGTTTTCTTAGCCCGGTGTTTTCTACCAGTAGTCAACTTAGGGATGGAAGAGAAGACAAATGTGTGTTTTCTGGGCCCCCAGAGAATGGATTTTAAGCCTAGCATGAGTATGCACTGGGAAGAAGGGCAGGGGTGCTTCTGCCATTGCAAGATGCTCTCCCAGCTTTCAGATGAGCCTTTGAGATGTTCCATCAGCATCTATCACCAGAATTCTGCTTTGTCTTCATTCTGTCTGGAGCAAAGACTTAAGCCACCCTGTCTCCTTCACTGTGTGGCTGAGATGATGGAAATTGGTTTATTCAGCCCAGAATGGAGGGATGATATCGTGGAAAGTTGTCCTGTGCATCCTATCCCAAGTTTGCAGCCTACCAAAGCATGTGATAGGACACCAAAGGTCATCTCACCTGTTATACTAAGGTACTCTGATTCATGAGGGCTCCAAATTTCCAAATTAGGCCCCTAATTTCCCTCAAATTTGGAGATGCAAATTCTCTGTCAGTGGCACTCATTGTTGGTCCTTATTGTGTGGCCCAGAAACAAAAAGACAAAATATTAAACCTCTTGGGAGGAAGTACAGCTAGCCTGCTCAGGGCTTACTCCTAGGAATTGAACCCAGGTCTGCCAAGATTAGGACAAGTAAGTGCCTTACTCCAGCCAGTAGTAAATTTTTTTTTTTTTTTTTTGGTTTTGGTTTTTGAGCCACACCCAGCGGTGCTCAGGGGTTACTCCTGGCTGTCTGCTCAGAAATAGCTCCTGGCAGGCACGGGGGACCATATGGGACACCGATATTCAAACCAACCACCTTTGGTCCTGTATTGGCTGCTTGCAAGGCAAACGCCGCTGTGCTATCTCTCCGGGCCCCCAGTAGTAAATTTTAAGCAACATTGGGTGCTAGGGATTTTTTTTTTATCATGCTTGACTTTTGGAGGTGGGGGTAGAGGAGATGGAAACACCTAGTGGTGCTCAGAGCTTACTCCCTGGCTCTGTACTCAGGGATCACTCCTCGAAGTGCTTGGGGACTATACAGAAAGCTGGGGATCGTCCCTGGGTCAGCCACATGGAGACACCATGTGTCTCACAGTTCTCATTTTCCACCAACCTCCCTCTTAGCTTTTGACCATTACTGTCATTTTGAGAAAGTCACTTATATAGTAGCATACTCTGTCACCTTTCACTCCCCATAATCCTCCACCACAATGTTGTATATATTGGGAAATTTTCTGTTAAGAGCTTAAAAAATAAAAACAAAATAACACTGCTATGGATATGTAACATTTAAATATTTACTCACTGGAGGACATCTAGATCTATAAGCATTTGCTCCTGTGTGGTTTTAGTTTTCAGAACCCACTTCTTTATCCACTGCATCCTACCACAATAAATGGAATGGGTTGACTTGCTTGGGAAGGTGACATTCTGAAGACACCTGAGAGAAGTCAGGGTGGAAGCTGGGTAGTTATTTGGGGGTGGCATGTTTCAAGCAGAGGGATCAAGTATAGAAGCCGGGAGATGGGAATTTGTGGCATAGCACAGAGGGCAGAGAGGCAGCTGACAGAAGGGGAAGGAATCCCAGGAAAATGTGGATCAGATCAATAGAAAAAAAGGATTTTTCAGTTTTCCCAAAGGGAGACATAGACAAACATGGAATAGTTTGATTGAAAGACATGTTCTGGGTTTTTGTGTAAAATCTCCAGAGCTTCTTATAGAAAGAGAGGCCAGAGAGGTGGCACCACAGGTAAAGCAATTAAGGCACTTGCCTGGCATGTCACCAGCCCAGGTTTCATTTTTGTCACTGAATGGTTCACTGAGCCCCACATGGAGGAACTACCTCTGAGCACCATCAGTACTGCCCCTCTTCCCCCTTCCTTCTTTTCTCCTTCCCTATCTTCCTTCTTCCATTCTTTCCTTCCTCTTTCCTTTCCTTCCTCCCCCCCTCACCTTCCTTCTTTACTCCCTCTCTCCCTCCTTTGCCTCTCCCTCATTTCTTCCTTTTTTCCTTCCTTTCCTCCCTCCCTCCACCCACTCCACACAGGGAACTCTTGTTGCCATTAGTTAATTTTTCTGTCCCTAAATCAAGTATTACAAGACTAAATGTCCATAATCTCAAGACTTTATTATCTTCCTAATTAAAGATGAAGCAAAAAATGGGCTCACTTGACCCTTTATGTTATTTAAGCCAGTTTTAAATGTGCTTGTAGCTTAGGTGATGTGGATTCAATTGTGGCAGCATTCTGGGTTTTGCCATAACAAGTCATTGCACCTTCACCCACCCCAACGCCCATTGCCTGTTCCCCTGTGCCCCACCCCCCTTGCCAGCACACCCACATCCCCTGTCCCCGGGTTCCTCCTAGGTCCACCCCTTCAGCTCATGGTACCTACTTCTCATGCTGTTTCCCTGGCGTTTGTGTAGCTCTTTGCTTCATTTCTTTAGACAATAAATCTATGTGAAATCATCTGGTATTTGTCTTTTCCTTTCAACTCACTTCTTTCCGTCAATGCTGCTTTTTAATATCCGGCATACTCGATGCTACAGTTCATTCAGCTCCATGCATTCCAGCCACAGTATAATCTGCAGTTTGGACTTTCTTCTGTAATTCTCTTTGTTGTCACAATCCTTTCTCCTCTCTCCCCTAGTTGTCGCTATCTGTCCTATGTTCTATGTAACACTTTGAGACAGTTGGCCACTCTTTCCTTTTGGAAACATTTTGATTTGAGAGTGGAATGTGCAGGAAAGGAAAGACCCTTCTTCTCATTAATAATAATATTGTTAATTCCTACATTGAGGTACTTTTACCTTGCTTCCTTGTGCTGACAGTAGTAGTAATAAATGAAATAATAAAATGGAACTTTTGTTTTTGGGCATATCATTTGCTTGGCATTGTCAAGAATAATAGTAAATCTGGGGCCAAAGCTATAGCACAGCGGATAGGGTGTTGTTAGCCTTGCATGTGGCCGAGCTGCGTTTACTCCTCAGCATCCCATATTGTCTTCTGAACTTGCCAGGAGTAATTTATGGGCACAGAGCCAGGAATAATGCCTGAGCGCCGCCAGGTGTGGTCCAGAAACAAACAAAATAAAAAATATTAAACCTCTTGGGAGGAAGTACAGCTAGCCTGCTCAGGGCTTACTCCCAGGAATTGAACCCAGGTCTGCCAAGTGTAGGGCAAGTAAGTGCCTTACTTCAGCCCAGTAGTAAATTTTAAGCAACATTGAATGCTGGGGATTTTTTTTTTATCATGCTTGACTTTTTTTTTTGGGGGGGGGGGTAGAGGAGGAGACGGAAACACCTGGTTGTGCTCAGAGCTTACTCCTTAGCTCTGTACTCAGGGATCACCCCTGGCAGTGCTTAGGGACTATATAGAAAGCTGAGGATCGTCCCTGGGTCAGCCACATGGAGTCATGTGGCCTACCTACTATACTCTCCCTTGTATCACCGACTTTTATTTAGTTGTTGACTATCTAATGAGGTAGGTTGCTTCTCTTCATAAAAAGACAAAAGTTGAGCATTAAACACTAGGCACTATTGGGCCTTTTCTGTTTCCTGATTTTCTTGTCCTCTTCATACCTAGATTTTCTTTCACCTAGTGTCACATTTTATTCTACAAGTTGACTTAGCAATAGCTCCTTGATTGTATTTTTTTTTTATCAGAAAAGTTCTCTGGTTCTATAGCAGCCAACACTGCCCATTAATTAGTGGTGCAATACAGAATCATTCTTTGGATGATTAAATTAGCAAAGTGGATCATCTCTAAGTGTTTATACAGTGAACAGTACATCAGAAATGTCATCATTTCATTTCATTAAAGAATTTACATACACATCAGATTGTTGAGTGCTCATTTATGCTGAAAGTCTACTTCCTCGCTGTTTGTGTTGGGAAACATTCAATAGCCAGTCTTGAATTTAAAAAAAAATTTTTTTAATTGAATGCTTAAAGAATTACAAGTGTTCCTTGCCTTAGCCCGAACGCTAACCAGAAGTGCTTTTCTCAACTGCTAAGAATGGACCAAAGATTCTGCTGAGGGCTGGAGATACTTATCTGCCTAATTGAGCTGTCATTTGTTGACATGAAGGAAACCATGTGACCTGCTCTAATGCATTTCTCAGTAACAGCAGGAGGCTGGAATGAAGTTCATCCAAGAGAGGAACTAGCAGCAATATTATTAGACTTGTAAAAATAGCATTGTGAAGAGGGAAGGGCTGGAGTAAAAAAAGAAGAAGAAAGCTAGTGAGATAAAGCCTATAATGCTAAAAAGATCATCACAGTGTTTTTTTTTTTAAATCATAGTGAAGCTTAAGTATTTTCATCCTGTTATTTATTCAGTAATTGTCTAATGACAGTCACTGGGTATGACAAAGGGGATATTGATTTGTGGAACATGATTCATGTCAGTTAATAATAAAGGTGGAAATCAGTGGCATATCATTGACTGCTCAATAAATGATGTATCATTAAAAGTTTATGAATATAGGGGGCCAGAGAGATAGCATGGAGGTAGGCGTTTGCCTTGCATGCAGGACGGTGGTTCGAATACCGGCATCCCATATGGTCCCCTGAGCCTGCCAGGTGCGATTTCTGAGCGTAGAGCCAGGAGGAATTCCTGAGCATGCCAGGTGTGACCCAACCCCCCCAAAAAAAAAGTTTATGAGTATAGACAGTAAAGTGATCAAAGCTCAACTAGCTCCATTATTCTTGCCTGGGGCACATCAGAAATTAGCAATGAGAGATTATTTTGTTAAGTGTTAACTTTAGTCTACATCAAAGCCAAAGAGTAGAAGAGTTTTTCTGTTTGTTTTGTTTTGTTTTACATTTTGGTCCACATCCACTGATGCTCAGTGCTTACTCCTGACTAAGGAATTACTCCTGGTGGTGCTCAGGTGCTCACTTGGTGCCCAGAATCTTGATTCTTTACTAGTAGGAAAATAAAAATGCAGAAGTCTATGGAAAGGAGTGTAAGTAACAAACCAAAACAAATTAAAGGTTAACTACTTGGATGAATTTAGAAAATCAACTAGTTAGTAAATCCAGAAAAAAAGTAATCATTTCTTAGGCATGTCTGGAGGTTTTTTTTTTTTTTTTTTTTTTTTTTTTTTTGGTTTTTGGGCCACACCCGGTAACGCTCAGGGGTTACTCCTGGCTATGTGCTCAGAAGTTGCTCCTGGCTTGGGGGACCATATGGGACACCGGGGGATCGAACCTCGGTCCGTCCAAGGCTAGCGCAGGCAAGGCAGGCACCTTACCTTTAGCGCCACCGCCCAGCCCATGTCTGGAGTTTTATTGAAGACTTTTTTGAAGTAGAAATGTCAATTAGGTACCCACAGGTAATCAGAAATGGAACTCTACTTTTTGGAAGTGAATCAAAGTTAAAGGCTCAATTGTAGGAGTCATTTATAATGACAGTATGGTTAAACTTGAATATTGACATTACCAGCAAAGAAATATAGGGAAAAAATACCAAATTCAACATTTTCTGGAATGTCTGCTAAATGGTGAAGTAAGACTTTACAGCCATCAGAGGAAATAGTTCAAAACTGTCACTAAGTGAACCAGTGTAAACTTTGATCATGTCACTGCTGATAGTTAAAAAAAGAAAAACAGGAGCCACAGTGGTGGGGCGTTTGCCTTGCATGTGGCACTGGGTTCAGTCCCTTCTCCCTGGCTTCCAGCTCTGCTCATCATGGAGCAAGGGAAAGTGTCTGCAGGAAAATTTCAGTCCTGGGAGTACTCTCCAGCCACAAAGCACCAAATAAGACCACAAGGGCTTCAGACTCGGTAAATAATTCAGAAGGACTAAGGTTAACATGCATGTATGGGGCCAGTGAGCAGGGCTATGAACCTCATGCCTGGCTACCACTGCCTCTGGGCCAACCAAAGCTGTATCCAGGAATTGGACCTTCTGACCTCATCTTCTTGAGCATCCCTGGATATGATTCCCCAAGTCTCTTGAGTACTCCTTGCAAGGTTCTCCTGCCAAACCAAACCAAAACACTCGCTTGAAAAAGAGTCATTGGGAGGGAAAAGGGCATCAGGGAAGGTGACAGGAAAACTGTTGACATTACTGGTAGGAAATATGCACTGGTAAATGTTCTATAGTGTATGACTGTAACTCAATCATGAACAACTTTATCTTTTAAAGAAAAAAAGTAGTAGTGTCATGACAATGTTAATGAGTGAGAGAAGTAGAATGCCTGTCTCAAATACAGGCAGGAGGTGGGGACAGAAGGAGATGGAGGCCATTTGTGATGGGAATGTTGCACTGGTGAAGGGGGGGTGTTCTTTTTATGAGTGAAAACCAACTACAATCATGTATGTAATCATGGTGCTTACATAAAGATTATTAAACAAAAGTAGTATGAACAACCATGTAACCACGATGTTTACACTTTTTTAATTAAAAAATTTTAATTTGCCTTGCATACGGCTAACATACAACAGACAGCAGTTCTATCCCCCCGCGTGCCATATGGTCCCCCAAGCCAGGAGCAATTCGATTTCTGAGCACATAGCCAGGAGTAAACCCTGAGCATCACCGAGTGTGGTTCAAAAACAACAAAATTAAAATTAAAAAAAAAAAAAGAATCATAAGTAAGACCTAAAATTATAGCTCCTTACCAGGAAATGAACATAATTGCTGTGGATGCCAGACTTCCCATGTGTCTTTGGATGTTCGGCCCTAAGCTCTCAGAGAAACGAAGGAGAAATAAATTCTTAGGACTGCCTCATACAAAAATTACTTTTCTGTACTCTGGAAGAAACTGGCATCCAGATGAAAAGACTTCTTACGATGTTCTTTCATGGGGTAGAAAATAATGTTATGCAAAGACTTAATATCCAGAATGAACAAAGAACTCATAAAACAGCAATAAAAAATAAAAATAAATAAAAACTATGGTTCAAAATGTACAGAGGATCTTGACCAAAATTTCTCTGAGCAGGACACAGGTGGCCAGCAGGCATGGAAAAGATGTTCCTGTCTCTTTCTTAGGGCAAATCATATCCATATGGGTGTAACTGCCCCCTAGTGTTCTACTGGTGAGCGAGCTATTTACCACCCAGAGCGGGTAAGAGTGAATCTTGGTAGGATGTTGGCAAATGTAACCCCTTCCTTACCTGCCCCTGGGCAGAGATGACTTGTGGACCATGATCTGGAAAACCTTAATTCTTTTTTTATTTGTTTTGTTTTGTTTTGTTTTTGTGGGGGGGCATACCTGTTGACACTAGGGTTACTCCTGGCTATATGCTTAGAAATCACTCCTGGCTTGGGGGATCATATGGGATGCTGGGGGATCAAACGGTGGTCCATCCTAGGTTAGCGCATGCAAGGCAAGTGCCCTACTGCTTGCGCCACCTCTCGGCCCCTGGAAAATCTTAATTCTAATTCAATTCTACTGTCATTCTCATTTTGGGTGTTGACTTGTAAAGTCATGAAACATGAGGTTGAAAGGGGTTATATTCACCTCCCTTGTCATTGTAGCCTTATTTACTCTAGCCAAGATCTAGAACATATTTTAAGTACCAATTTCTGATAAGGAAAATTGATGTGTTTTCTGTACCCAATAAATGTCACTTAGTTGTAAAAAGATCAAATATTGTCACCTGCAAAATCAATCTAGGCTCCTGAGGTTATTGTGCTCGGTGAAATCTTCCATAGGAGACAGGCGAACATCTTAAGATTTCACTCAGGCTCTACAAAGGGGGTCATTGAATGGAGCAGGGCCAGGAATGTAGCTCTAAAGACTAGTCAGTTTTTTGCATGTGGGAGCCCCGAATGATCAACATGGTTCCCCTGGGGCATCAACTAGCTGTAACCCCAAAACTATAATAGCCCCCCTGAGCCTGCCAGGAGTAATTTCTGAGTGCAGAGCCTAGCTGGGAAGATGCTCAGTGGCAGAGTGTCTGGCCCTTTGAGAAAACTGTTCTCCCTTTTCATTGTTCTCTTACCCATGACAGAAATAGGGTGGAGACATTGTATGCATTTCTCAGTGACTTGTTGTGTGGGGCCACACTTGATAGTGCTCAGGGGCTACTTCTGGGGCATTACTTAGGGTCACTTTGAAGGGCATTGGAAGGATCATGTGCCCAGGATTGAATCTCAATGCCCTGTACACAGAACATGTACCTGAGTCCTCTGTGCGGTCTGTCTAGTTCATCTTAAGAGATGGTGTTTTGAAAGCTTGATAGATTGTGAGATATTCTCATTGATTGGGGCCAGAATGATAGCACGGTGGGGAGGGCATTTGCCGTGCATGTGACCAACCTGGGTTTCATCCCCAGCATCCCCCTATGATCTCCCAAGCTTGCCATGTGTAATTTATGAGTGCAAAGCCAGGAGAAGTAACTCCTGAACACCACCAGTTGTGGCCCCAAAACAAAAAAGTTCTGATTTTAATTGTTATTAAAGAGATTATCATGGCCACACTTGACTCTAAATGTCATTCACTGGATGACATTGGATGAATCGGATGATTTCCAAGTGTATTTGTGTGTTTTATGTGAGTGTGTTGTGTGTATTGTGTGTGAATACTTTTTTTCTATTATGGCATTGTCTCACTATCCCTAGATTCCTTGGGAGCAGAATTTCTGGCCTGGCGCTTAGTCTGTCCTTTGCTCTTGTCCAGTGCAGCTCTATAAAAGCCCCCACCAGGGGCCGGGTAGGTGGCGCTGGAGGTAAGGTGTCTGCCTTGCAAGCGCTAGCCAAGGAAGGACCGAGGTTCAATCCCCCGGCGTCCCATATGGTCCCCCCAAGCCAGGGGCGATTTCTGAGCACATAGCCAGGAGTAACCCCTGAGTGTCAAACGGGTGTGGCCCAAAAAACCAAAAAAAAAAAAAAAAAAAAAAAGCCCCCACCTTAGGGCTCCATTTTCTGGGGCCCAATCCTGGCTCTTATCTTTGGTGGTTTATCCCCAAAGGATCTATTTCTTGATAAGTATAAGTATCTTGATACTTATACCTATAACCATTCTATACTAGTTTGGTTTTGTTCTGTTTTGTTTTAGTGACACACCTGGTGGTACTCAGGCCTTTCTCTTGACTCTGCACTCAGGTTACACCTGGCCATGTTCAGGGAGCCCCATAAAGCCAAGCCTGTGACAACTGGTACCCTATCTGCTGTACCATTTATTTGGCCCCCTTTGATTACGTTGTAGCAAATACTGTCTGGTTCAGAATTTCAGTTAATTAGGGTTTTTTTTTTGTTGTTGTTGTTTTTGGTCTTTTGGTCTATACCCCCATCTGTGCCCAGGGCTTAACTTCCGGCTCTACGCTCCCCTAGTGGGGAGGGGCGGGGTAGAGGAAGGACTAAAAGATGGTGCCAGGGAACCCAGGTCAGCTCCAAGTAAGGCAAGTACCGTACCTTTCCCACGTATTATCTCTCCTACCCTCATGGCTTTATCATTTTACTCCTGGCCTATAGCATAATAATAACTGGTTTCTCTACTTACTTTTAACCCTTCTAAATCATCCTTCACAGAAGAGGTGAAATCATCTTTCAGAAATGCAAGTCTGCCTCGATGGCTCTTTGATGTTCAGAGTCAAAGTTGGATGGTCGCCAGTTGCCCATAGAATAAAGACCAAAGCTTCATGCAGTTATATAGAAGACTGTCTCACGGTTTCCTCTCGCCAATTTCATGTCATCTTATTCCATTCCATGCCTCATTAATCATTTCTTGAATGTTCAAAAGAAAGAAAAAAAATTTTCTTTTCCGTTTCAAGTGCTCGACTTAGTAATTCTTCCTGGAATGTTCTTGACACAGGTTTTGAGAGCTGACTCACACCCTGTCAGCTTTCAGAGTCAGCAAGACTTTTTCTGGCCACCTCTCTAAAGTAGCTTCCTTATGAACTATAGTTATGTGTCACCTCCCAACCCCTTGACACTGAACCAGGCTTGTCACCTTGAATTATCTCTGATTAGTTAACTATTGACTTTAATCACTCCAAGGATCCTGTCAGATGAAGAAGGCAAAGAAGGCACTAGCTGGCCTTCCTTGAATCATCACATATTATTTCTCACGTTACTGGTTTTATTTGCAGTATTCCTGTGGACATCTTTGGAACCTTGTATTTCTTTTCTATATCCTGCCTTGATGCCACATTGCACATCATCAGATATGTATAAATCGGAGGGGTTATTTTTCTCCTGCTTTTTTTTGATGTTTTCATTGTGGGCATTTTTTCCTTTCTCAATCGTTATGCAATCCCAAAACAGAAGGGAGGAATGTGTTTCATTTCACTGTCTACAATTTCATGTGGCTTCATTCAGTCCATACTGCCAGCCAGCACTTTCTCCCTAATTATGCATCTGGTGTATACAAATTGTTCATATCATCTTTTAAAAAAATTATAAATCACATCTCACATAATGACTTCTGTTTCTTATGCAGAAGGTTAGACTTCTCAATTAAGCTTATCAGCTGGATTTTCTGCCTTTGGAACACATTATGAGGCAAAATTAAATTTTCAAAGTTTGGTGGCAGTTGGAGGCATTCATTCAGCATTTTTCAAATATGTTAATCTATAATCCCTTATATACTGCTCCATGTAAAATAGTGGGCAATTTTGTCTATACAAAAAGCTGTGAAAGTTATTACTTCTGCTTTCTCCAATGACTTAAAGTTTATCAGAAAGGATTATAGAAAGAACAGATTTATAACAACTGTCTGATATATGACCAGAATCCCATGTTCAACTAAAACACACTTGCCCTAGGCTTCCTAGAGTATAATGCCTTGAGCAAGTAGCTTTCAACAGCTTTTTTTCAGGAAGCAATATTTTTCTTCAGTAAAAGGGTCACTGTACTGTTTTTCTTTTTTCCCTCTCCTGTCTTATCTTTTGAATTCAGGAAGTACTTTAAATTTACAGGCAGCTTTGAAGGCATGAAGCAAGTTCAGCCCCAGAAGTATTTCCTGTTATGGCATTAATCTAATTCCATGAAAGTAGAGCTGATTTTTCATCTGTAAAGGCGATAAAGTGCCTAGAGCAGCTGGCCATTATTCTGGGTTATCATGATAAAGAGGCTTAGTTTTGACACCAAAGAGTTTATCAGCCTACCCAGTGGAAGATTTCATCCTTTTGTTGAGTGATATATTAGTGTATTATAATCTGTCTTGACTACCAGCAGGAAACTTGTGCCTTCATATTGAAAATATTTACTTGAAGCAGCAACTATGGTGTGTTCATAAAATATGCCATCTATAACAAATCAAGCAAGCTCCGAACATTAAGTCAAATTGAATATCTAATGTTGGAACGTTTTATATTCGGTTAGTTAGTATTCCCATTGATGTCCCAATTAGAAATCATGATGATGGTATAGTAATAATAGAATTATCCAGTTCGTATTTGCAACACCTGGTTTGCTCAAGTGTTTTCTGGATCAATTGAGTTTTTTCGTCTGTTAACCTTTTAGAGGTGGTAGAAACAGAAGCTCAAACATTAAGTAATTTTCTCCAGGTTATATAATCACAAGTGGTAATTTGCTGATTGGCTCTTGGGCTCTCTTTAGGAGGTCATAGGAAGAAGGCTATCACTCCCTAATTCTGCCTTTTATACTTAAGAGGAACCGAAAACTTCTTAGATGCACTGAAGAGTGAGTGAGAATATTCACAATGCCTCACCATGTCCTGAAGCAGTGATGTCTGTTTTAGGGGCCAGGGAACTAGTTCAGAATACTGGAATGTTGCATAAAGGAGCACAGAGTTTGTTCCTGGTACCCCAAGGGCCAACATCTCCCACTTGGAGGCATCCCCATGTACAGACCTGCCTGGTTTTTTGGTTAGAAGCTGAACCAATAAACAACTAAACATGAACTATTTTTTATATCCATCAAATCAACGTATTGCTTTTTATAGGCATAATAACTTGAAGACATATCTTTGAACATAAAAAATATACAGGCTTGGGATTGGAGCGATTTTATAGTTTTAGGGTGTTTGCCTTGCATGTGGTAGACAGGACAGACCTGGGTTCTATTCCTGGCATCTCATATGGTCCCCCAATTGCCAGGAGCAATTTTTTTTGTTGTTTGTTTTGTTTTGTTTTTTGGACCACACGTGGTGGTGCTCAGGGGTTACTCCTGGCTATGCACTCAGAAATCACTCCTGGTTTGGGGGACCATATGAGAAGCCCAGGATTGAATCCAGGCCCATCCTGGGTCAGCCACATGCAAGGCAAATGCCCTACTGCTGTGCTATCGTTCCAACCATTTTTTTTCCCTCTAATCTTGGATCACACCCAGCAGCACTCTGGTTATCCTGGCTCTGTGCTCAGAAATCGCTCCTGGCAGGCTCGGGAGACCAGATCGGATAGCAGTATTCATACCACTGTCTGTACTAAATCAACTGCATGCAAAGCAATGCCCAACTGCTGTGCTGCCCTTCTGGCCCCAGGAGTGATTTCTAAGTGCAGAGCCAGGAGTATCCCCTGACTGCCTGCCTCCTGGTGTGGCCCAAAAATAAACAAACAAAATACGGGCCAACCAAATGCATGACTGAACTACTAAATCTAAAATTAGGGAATTTTGTAATAATTTCACTAGTTCAGAGTAAACTTTGTGATCATCATTTTTCAAAGGAGCATGGGGAAAGAATAGACAAAGTAGAGCAGATTGTAACCAGTGATGCCATATTGTTCAACAATGAGAAGGAAGAACGGAAACGTACTGCAATGGAGATGATATAGGAAACATGATGCTGTGTGTGAGAACTTGTTCTTACACAGTTCCACATGTGATTTCATCCATGTGCAGGGCCAGAAGAGTCAGCTCGTGACACAAGCCAGGTTGGGTTTTGCTACAGTTGCTAATGGGCGAGAGGGACAATGGTGACAGTGAGTGGGTGCGGGATGTTCTTATGGGACCATGTCCTAATCTTGGTCCTGGTTACTCCTCCTTATGTATACTCTGAAAAACACTTGATTATGCTCTTTCAATACATGAACTTTCTGGTATGTGAATTGGCAATCCAGTAAGACTCTGAACTGAGAAGAGATGGTTCTAGAACTTTGGGGTTGATTACTTAGTGGGTACCAATGGCCTCTCTCTGGCCTGCTTTGATGTCACATAACTGCAGCCACTTAGTTGGTAGCAGTTTCTGTCAGGAAATTGGACACCACAGACCTGTCTCCTTGGTTACTGTTGCCAGTCTGTGGACTGGGAATGCCGAACAGGAGTTGGTCCACAAGTGGGAAAAGCTTAAAGAATATTCTAAACACCTCGTATGGAAGAATCCGAGCGATCATAAATTTGGAAAATACATTCATTGGCAGTTTTGAGGGTAAATACTTTGAGAGGGACTCCTTGAGGAAACGAGTGGTAAAAATGGATTGTAGTTTGAGTTACTACTTTTTTTTTTTTTTTTTTTGGATTTTGGGCCACACCCGGTAACGCTCAGGGGTTACTCCTGGCTATGCGCTCAGAAGTCGCTCCTGGCTTGGGGGACCATATGGGACGCCGGGGGATCGAACCGCGGTCCGTCTCCTAGGCTAGCGCAGGTAAGGCAGGCACCTTACCTCCAGCGCCACCGCCCGGCCCCTGAGTTACTACTTTTTATCAGATACCTTGATGCAGAATTAACGTACTTACCTACTCAAGGCCCATGGTGGGGCGAGGGGAGATCAAGGTCTCATGGTAGTAATTCAGGAAGAAAGAACAGGTATGAGACTTCCTATGTTGTCCACAACTTATGAATGGATTTGTTACTAAGACTCTGGCTCTCAAACTATCTCAGTCCTTACCACATCATCCTGGATGGACAGATGAGCCATACACCCAAAGTTTACTTGCCACTTAGCTATTTGGAGCTTAAAATGCATTTTTCTTTTTTTTTTTTTTTTTTTTTTTTGGTTTTTGGGCCACACCCATTTGACGCTCAGGGGTTACTCCTGGCTATGCGCTCAGAAGTCGCTCCTGGCTTGGGGGACCATATGGGACGCCGGGGGATCGAACCGCGGTCCGTCCTAGGCTAGCGCAGGCAAGGCAGGCACCTTACCTTTAGCGCCACCGCCCGGCCCCTAAAATGCATTTTTCTACACCATTTAACTTCCTATACAAACTCTAGTTACTGTCCCACAAGAGTCCATAAATTTATAGTTGTTAATGAAGCACAATTAAGTAGGAAGAGGAAAATCATTAGTGAAAAGGGAGCGAGAAGAATACCTTTCTATGGATAAATTTTGACCAAGTTTGATTTCAGTTTGTTGTTGTTATTGTTTGGTTGGCTGTGTGTGTGTGTGTGTGTGTGTGTGTGTGTGTGTGTGTGTGTGTGTGTGTGTGTGTGTGTGTGTGTGTGTGTGTGTTTTGTTTGGTGATATCTTTGGTTTGAGGGTTTTATTTGTTTGTTTTGTAGGCACTGTCTCCCAAGCAGTGCTTAGGAGACTCAGGGTCCTTCCAAGTGTGCTCTAAGAGATGGGCTTACTCCGTGCTGCCAAGAGTCCCCTCTCAGGCTATACCTAACAATGATCAGGGCACAAAGTGGTGCCAAGGACTGAACCACAGTTGGTCATTTAACAGGCATGCACCTAAACCCCTGTTGACTCTGCAGCCTGGTGTTCCTTTCGGGACTGGCTTGTCACTTTAGTTGCAAACACCTGCTTGCAAGTTAGTCACATATTGCCTATGATATGGAATATAGAGGCTCTAAGGAATCAGCCTGGGAAGATGTTCTATCGCCTGCTCTGATCAAAGTTAAATGACTAACTCAAGACTGTGAACCTGTTTATTAAAATCAGTTGACGATGATTTCCTGGCCAGCCCTTCTCAGACAGACTCCAGGAATGATGTTTCCACCGGAAGATTTGGTCTTACAGAGAAGCAGCTCCTTAAGATGTGTGGTGGTCATTAATATGTTGATCCATGACTTTTAATTTAAAAAATAAAACAAAACATTTCCTCCCTTGGAAAGGCTGTTTTATTTCTCTGCAGAAATCACCTCACGGTTCCCTGAGATAGTAGTTATTTCTGCTGCATCTGAATGTAGCAATACCCCTTCCAGAAGACAGAAAATACATAGCACAAAGCAATATGACATTGAGAATGTACCTCAAGTCAAATTTATTATTTTTAATGCCATAACTATTCACTTAGGAAAGCATAAGTAACCTATGGGTTGTAAACAGGTTGTTTCATATTTTTTTCTTTTCTTTTCTTTGGGGGGGGGCGCTCTCTGGGCCATACTCAGTGACACTCAGAGGCTACTCTTGGCTATGTGGTCAGGAATCGTTCCTGGCTTGGGAATGCTGGGAGATCGAATCGCAGTCCTTCCTAGGCTAGCATGGGTAAGGCAGATGCCACCGCTCCGGCCCCTTTGCTAAAGAATACATTGGTCACACTCATATTTAATATTATAAATTTGCCAAGTTTTTTTTTCTCTCAATGTAGTTATTTTCTCTAACAACACTCATCACTCTTTGTGGTGAGCTTCATGTAGTGAGCTGGACCTTCAAGTCCTCCTCTCTTTTGTCTCTGAGAATTACTGCAAAAATGTCTTTTATTTTTCTTGAAACCCATAGATGACTGAAACCCAAATACAATCATGTATGTAATAAAGTTGGTTAAGTAAAAAAAAACAAACCCATAGATGAGTGAGACTATTCTGCTTCTTTTTCTCTCCCTCTGACTTATTTCACTCAGCATAATAGATTCCATGTATATCTATGTATAGGAAAATTTCATGACTTCATCTCTCCTGGCGGCTGCATAGTATTCCATTGTGTATATGTACCACAGTTTCTTTAGCCACTCATCTGTTGAGGGGCATCTTAGTTGTTTACAGAGTCTGGCTATTGTAAATAACGCTGCAACGAATATAGGTGTGAGGAAGGGATTTTTGTATTGTATCTTTATGTTCCTAGGGTATATTCCTAGGACCAGTTTTTCTTTTTAAAAAAAGTCTTTCTTTACTTATTCTGCCAGGAAATTTAGCAACCAAAGATTTTGGGTTAAAATCAGCAGCCCCAATTTGACACCTCTTTGGATGTGATTAATATATTTGTAGATTTTTTTCCCCTAAGGGGAATTGTTGTACTGAATATCAAGCTTCTGGTTTTAAACACATGAATCACATCTTCATTATAAATACCTACTTTTTTATTATTATTTCTCAAGGGAACAGTTCTTCCTTGTATAATGTTATATTTCTTTTTATTTGCATAAAGAACAAACTGGGGCTGGAGAGATAATCCAGCAGGTAAGGCACTTGTTTTGCACAGTCATTTCAGGTTTCCCAGCACCCCATATGATTTCTCAAGTTCGCCAGGAGTGATTTCTGAGTGCAGAGTCAAGTATAAACTCTGAGCATCACCAGATGTGGACCAGAAATCAAACCCCTTTTATCCCCCCCCAAAAAAAAACCAAAAGAATAAATTGCTGCTATTAATGCAGATAAGAATTCTCTTTTTCTGACATGCTTTCAAACCTTTTCTCTAGTTCTTTACTATTTAAAATACCCTGATTGAAAGAAAGTGGCTGTGTGTAAAAGAAGCTTCTTGGAATGTCTCTGTCACGTGTCTTGGTATGTTTACACCTGCATGAAGAAAAGAGTAAACGATTTCTTGAGAACCCACAGTTGTATGGCTGCTTTCCCTTCTGATCTGCTCAGAGGCATTTAACCTCTCTTAACCTTGGTTTTCTTATTTCGAGGAAGTGACTGGTGGGCTTTACCTTAAATCATAAAGTGAGGGCAAGTAATTGTTTACTGAGCGTTCCAAGAAAGGGTAATGGAAAATGTCAAGGATAAATGAAAGAGTTATAACTGCTCTTTTTCTCTCAAATGAATAGCAATTCTCTCATTCAACTATCATTTAAAATATATATGCCTTTTTAAAAAGTCATTTAAATATAAATGCATAAATCAATAGGGAGTATTTTGATATATTACTTCACTAGTGCTTTTGAGCTAATTGAAATGTATAACTCAAAAAATACTTTTTGTCACGTTTGAATAGTAGGTTAGCCAAAACCTAGTAAATAATTTGAGAATTGATTCTGTCGATCTAAAATGGATGACAGGTACTTTTAAGTGGCTTTACTTTTTCATTCTGATCTAAGGTTGATCATTTATCTTCTTACTCTAATTTGAGAATTAGTACCCTGCCACTGTGTAATCAATGTGTAATTTACTCATTTCTCAGAATTACCTTCCTTCTCTTAATTTACTCATGTTCTTTGTCCATTTCAGAGTGGGACATAAGAAATGTAGCTTATAAAAATGGATTTGTGGGCCGGAGAGATAGCATGGAGGCAGGGCGTTTGCCTTGCGTGCAGAAGGATGGTGGTTCAAATCCCGGCATCCCAAATGGTCCCCTGAGCCTGCCAGAAGTGATTTCTGAGCGTAGAGCCAGGAGTAATCCCTGAGTGCTGCTGGGTGTGACCCCCCCCCAAATGGATTTGTGCTCGAGGAATTATTCTTTATATTACTAGGATGTCATTTCCTTTTAGACTTCTAGAAAGTATAGGAGCTTCAGAGTTAGATAAGTCTGTGTTCAAATTTTGGTTCAGTTACTTGTCAAATATTTGACCAAAGCCCCAACTTTCCCAGTTGGGATATAAATAATGATATTTACATCTTTAGATTATGAGATTTAGAAAACTTTGAGGGAGCCACACCTGGCTCTGCATTCAAAAATCACTCATGATGGTGTGTGGGGTTCTCAGGGATGCTCGGAATCAAATCCAGGTCAGCGATATGCAAGGCAAGTGCCCTCCCCACTGTGTTATCACTCTGGCCCCCTAGATTATGAAGTTTAAAGTTGTCAACATATACAGAACGTGGCCTGTGCTAAGTATTGACTTTGTGCCAGACCTTTCAGTACTGGTCTTCTTTTTTGTTTGTTTGTTTTTTGTTTTTGTTTTTTGAGCCACACCCGGTGATGCTTAGGGGTTACTGCTGGCTATGGGCTACGAAATCACTCCTAGCTTGGGGAACCATATGGGACCCCAAGGGATCTGACCGAGGTCCATCCTGGGTAATCCCCATGCAAGGCAAACACCCTATCACTGCACTATTGCTCTGGCCCTGTACTGGTTTTCTCGACCTTTCCCTTTCCCTTTTGGTGCTTTGCACCTTTCATACAAACCACGCTCTCCTTTCTCTGTGACACTCACTCATTCAGTGCTCGTTGATCTTTTATGCAAAGACAGCAAAAAGCTTTACCCATAGATAGTTCCTGTGTAGGCAAAAAATTGTCAGAAATTCCCATTTAGACTTATGCAAGTTTTTGCTTCTACCTCGATGCAAATTTATAGATAACCTGACTTGCTGTATAGTTCTTATTTAATAAAATTCCTACTTCTTTAGTTTAAAAACAGACATATTACACACAGATATACACACACAATTGCAGACAGTAATTCCACACTTGCAGACTGAAGCTGCCTTTTATAAGTAACGTTTAAATATTCTGTTCTCTCAGAGAGCCCTTGGTATATGCTTTTAAGGCCACACAACTGACTCAACCTGGTCCTTCCAGATTAACCAGGGTAGTTCCACATTGCAATGTTAAGTGATTGGGACTTTTTTGTTTTGTTTTTGTTTGTTTGTTTGTTTTGGTTTGGGGCCTCACCTGGTGGCGCTCAGGAGTAACTCCATTCAAAAATCACTCCTGGTGGTACGCGGGGACCCTCGGGGATGCCTGGAATCAAATCCAGGTCAGCTGCATGCAAGGCAAATGCCCTACCACTGTGCTATCATCCGGCCCCTGATTTGGGAGTTTTAACTACATCTGAAAAATCACCTTTTCAGCAAAACCTTGATTCGTTTTTTATTTAATAACAGAGAAATCGGAACTGGAGAGATAGCACAGTGGTAAGGCATTTGCCTTACATACAGCCGATCCAAGACTGATGGTGGTTTGAATACTGGCATCCCATATGGTACCCCGTGCCTGCCAGGAGCCATTTCTGAGCATAGAGCAAGGAGTAACCCCTGAGCACCTTCTGGTATGACCCCCAAACAAAACAAAAACAATCTGAGGAAGGTTGGGTGTAGCTTGACCAACTTTTCTTTTCTATCTTTTTTTTTATCTTTTTGAGTTTTGAGAAACCTTTTAAGTAGGGCCTATGTATAAACAACCCAGACATGGGACCTTGAGGCTCAGAGCTTAGACCTGACAAGGTAATGTTCTTCACTGGGAAGTTCGAGGCCCACTTCACACACATTCTCCATCAAATTCAAGACATCCTGCAGGCTCCAGCCCTTTGAAGGTTGTCTACAATCATTCATTTAGGATGTATAGAAGTGGTAGAAACTACCTCATAAATGTTGTGTTGATTTACAGAAACAAAACAATCTGTTCCCGTGTGATTTAAGCACAGATTGAGTTATACCCATATATATGATAACCAAGAATATAAGATAAGGATCATATCAAGAGTATAATAACTGGAGGGAACTGCTTTCAGCCATTGCCTGTTTAAACTGATTAAACAAAGACCAAAATCCTAACTTAAAACCTGCCTTGTAGGGGTGGGAGCAATAGCACAGCGGGAAGAGCATTTGCCTTGCACACAGCCAACCTGGGTTTGATACCCAGCATCCGATAAGGTCCTCTGAGACTACCAGGAGTAATTTCTGAGTGCAGAGCCAGGAGTAATCCCTGTGCACCTCCAGGTCTGCCTCCCTTGAAAAAACACCTTTCTGTGGACTAGAGACATCGTATTGTAGTACGTGTTTTCACCAATCCTATTCAAATTCAGGGTACCACTTTTGGTTCCCTGAACAGGACCAGGGATCAATCCTGGGCACACAGCCAGGAATAGCCCCTGAGAAAGAGTGGCTGTGGCCCAGCACCCCACCAACCCTTTCCCACAAAACAACCCCCAAAATCCTATATTAATGGGCCAGGAAGATGACTTAAAGTGTTAGAACATATCTTCTGTGTGCCAGAGCCCCAGGTTTGGTGACCACTACCTGAGCACTATGCTGGGAGTGTTCCTTTACCCCCTGCGTAACCACCCTCTGCTGTTATATCCAGTTATAGTAGGAGTCAATGCTTTGTTACCTACCTTAGCTTTAAGAATCTATAGTGCTTGGAATCAGAGTGATAGATAGCACATCAGGTAGAGTGTTTGTCTTGCACATGGCCAATCCAAATTTGATCCCCAGTGTCCCATATGTTCTGCTGAGCACCGCCCAGTGTACCCTGAGCATCATCAAGTGTGGGCCAAAAAAAACGATAATTCTAAATTGAAGAAAGACATTTTTAGTTATTTCCCCCAAAACAATGTAAAATTCTTTGTGGGCAAAAAGTATTACGCAATTTTAGATCACTCTGTCTTAAGCACAGAACCAGGATTCAACCCTGAGCACCTTTAAATGTGACCAAAAAAAAAAAAAAAGGAAGAAAAGAAAAAGTACAGTTTGGGATCACTTCTCAGTGTTCTCTCTCTAAGTATTATTGGCTGAATTAAAGTAGTGAAAATAATTTTAAAAGTTTGTAATGCGACTTTTGTAATGCTGACAAGGAAAACAATTATTTGAGATATAACATATATAGTTTATAATTCCTACAGTGTAAAATTGATCTGGTTCGTATATTTCAGTTAACAAGAGGTCACTAAACTTCTTTTAGTACATGGCAAAACATTGAATATAAAGGAAAGCTGATGGAATTTCATCCTACTAAGTACAAATATTTGTTTGGAGTTTCAAGGTTTGTTAGAGAAAATTATTTAATTAATGATGTAACTATGCTATCTTTTAACCTTCCTATTTTATTTGCAGTTGAGTGATAGTGTATGTATAAATTGCTTTTTATTTCTCATTCTTTCCACTTTGAAGTATAAAACAATATCCAAGGAAAATCACCCAGGCACTTTCTGTATGTGTGTTTTTAAACTTTATAAAAATTAGGGCTCTCCTGTTTTGTTTTGCTTTTTCATAATTAAATTTGGTTTCCCAAAGAATTTGTGAAAAAAGGTAAAACAATAGTTTGTGGCATATAGTGATTCCTTTTTTCAATTTGTACTGATTTTGTATTATTTACTCAGCCATTAAAATACAGGGATTTCTTGTGTGGAGCAGGCAGGAGTTAAAAATCTCTTGTTCTGATGGCTTTTCAGTGATTTTTCACTAGAAAGATAAACATGGCTTTATTGTTTACTTTAGCCAGTAAAGTTTTCTGCAAATTTGATACCCAAAGGCAAAGCAGTGTGTTTACTTTTCCACTTTGCCCCAAAGAGAGACAGTAAAACAGTGTTTTTGAGTGGAATAACTCACTTAACTGCTTGATTTCTTGGGAAGCACAGGGAGCTTTTATCACATGATTATAGGTGTTGTGTCGTGAATTGTACTACACTTGAAAGATGAGTCTAATTTCTGGCCCTTGAAATGTGACTAAACATTTAAAAGGGAGGCCTGATTTTCCAAAGTGACACCCAGATCTGTAGTTAATTTTCATCAGAGGGCCTGATTTTTTTTTTTTTCCTGGTAATTCAGAAAAAAGGAAAAGGAGCGGGGATGGGGGTGGTAGTGTAATATATAACAAAAAGCCACTAGCGTGAGTATTTGAGTGTTTTATTCCATCTGACAAAGTTCCACTGGGAATAGAACTGATCAGTTCTCCTTTCACAGAGAAGCAAATATCAGAATATGCCAATTTTAAAATGAAGGAGTGAAATTTCAGAAAGGAGCTTTAAAAGAAAATTAAAAATTGGGATTCCTTCAAAGAATAGTCATGTAATCTTTCATATAAAAATGATGATTGTATTATTTGCTTCTATTTATTTACATTTCCCTTATTTGGTAGGTCAGGCAAATTATTTTATCCGAGCCTAGGTGTAGATTCAGTATCTCAGTGGTCTTTTTGCTTATTTGTGCTGAGCCAGACATGATGAATTGTTCACCATGTAGTGTGTTATGTTCTAAGAAAATTAGACTTTGTAAAAATCACGCATGATTAAAAAGGAAATATAGCCCAAATAATCTCTTCAATAAATTTGAGAGTAAGACAATAGATAGGGTTGTCCAGAGTACATAAAAGTTGTCTTAACTTAATAATGGACTTTTGAAGTGGAGACATTATTCACTTGACTGGGAAGTCGCCCCCACTTATTGACAGTGCCCCTGAATCTAAATCCTGAAACCTCCTGAATCCTGGTTTAAAGCACTGTGGTCATATTGCCTTCTTCAAAGCTGCTAATGATTTGCTGTTTGCCTAGCGAATTTTTTTTTGTCTGTCTCTAATTAATCAGCAAACATGAATGTGGTACTAATGACTCAGGGTAAGCCTACCAGCTTTATTTTCATTTCTCTGTTACAAAACCACAAATTTATAGATACAAAAACACGATCCTTGGGTTATTTATCAAGAAATTTAAAGAGGAGAATTTCATTTACTACCTAACAGTAGGAATAATTAAAATGTTATCCTGGTCCTTTCAACAGCAGCCCTTTTATGGCATGTTAATTCTAGGTGAACATTTTTATATTGAATCTAAAATATCTCATGATGGACCACAGAGTTCTAGAAATTTAATTTTAACTATCACAAGCACTTAATTATAATTGAATGTTTGATTACCCAGTTTTATCATTATAATAACAAAAATTACTTTAAGCAAGTATAATAGAAATTTCTGTATTGCTTCATGCCACAGAATTATTTTCTAATTCCTTTTAGGTTACTGTAACCTGTTTTCAACAATGATAGTAATAATATCTCCATAAAACATAACATTTTTAAGATAACTATAAAAACTCAGCTATACTCTTATAGGTGCTTATTAGAACTTAGTCAGCTGTACTTATCTTTCCTTTTATTTAGTTATTTTGTTTTTATTTTTGGTTTTGATTGTGGTTTCTGGGTCACACCTGGCGGTGCTCAGGGGTTACTCCTGACCCTGCACTCGGAAATCACTCTGGCAGGCTCGTGGGACCTTATAGGATACCGAGATTCGAACCATCATCTGTCCTGGGTTGGCTGCTTGCAAGGCAAGCCCTACCACTGTGCTACCTCTCTGGCCCCAGTACTTTTTTTTTTTTTTTTGAGCTTTTTGGGCCACACCTGGTGATGCTCAGGGGTTACTCCTGGCTATGTGCTCAGAAATCACTCCTGACTTGGGGGACCATATGGGACACTTGGGGATCAAACTGTAGTTCGTCCTAGGTTAGTGCGTGAAAGGCAAATGTCCTACCACTTGCGCCACCTCTTCGGTCCCTGTACTTATTTTTCAATTGTGTTGTTTTGCGATTACTTTTGTTTTATTGTTTGTTTTTATTTGTTTGTTTTGTTTTTGGATCACCCCTGGCAGACACAGGACAGGATTCGAACCACCTTCCTTCTGCCTGGAAGGCAGATGTCTTACCTCCAGGCTATCTCTCCAGCCCCTTGTTTTTTCTTTTTGATTACCAATGCAAACTATGGTTTTTTGTTTTGTTTTTGTTTTTGTTTTTTTTTGGGCCACACCCGGCATTGCTCAGGGGTTACTTCTGGCTGTCTGCTCAGAAATAGCTCCTGGCAAGCACGGGGGACCATGTGGGACACCGGGATTCGAACCAACCACCTTTGGTCCAGGATCGGCTGCTTGCAGGGCAAACACCGCTGTGCTATCTCTGCGGACCCTGCAAACTATGGTTTTAACATATGGCCTTGTGATAGTCTCATGGTTATAGTGGTATGTTTTGTTAAAATTCACACAAATCTTTGCCTTCCCTCCCTCTCCCCCCCCCCCAACCCCCCCCTCTCTCTCACTTTCTCTCTGGTTTTTGGTTTGGGGGAACACCCGGTGGTACTCAGGAGTTACTCCTAGCTCTGTGCTCAGAAATCACTCCTAGCAGCCTCGGGTGACTATATGGGATTCTGGGAATTGAACCAGGGTCCATCCGGGGTCCGCCGAGTGCAACACAAACACCCTACCGCTGTGATATCGTTGCAGCCCTCAATGAGAAGCCTTCTTAAAAGGTTTAAGAAGTTATTTATTTTTAAGTATAAATACCTTATATAATCCAGATGCTTTATTCAATTTTTTTTAATAATCCAACTAGCGAACAATGTGGGGTTTTTCCCCCCAACATTTAGGACAAAGATGGATTTCTGTAGAATTCAACATGAATCCCATCTCCTTGTCAATGTATGACTCTAATTGCCGACTGATCAATATTTGATCTTTTTCCCACCCTGAAAACATGTTTCTTTGACTCTGTCTCTCTCTCTTCCTTTTGGACCATTGCAGCCATGTGAGAATGGCTCGTTTGTTTGTTCTGTCTGGCTAGAGGCCAGGGGTCTCTTATTAGTATAATGCAGTTCATTGATGTGAATTTGTTGATCTCCTGGGTAGTTTTTCACAAATTTTAGGCAATTAAAACCTCTTATATGACATTTCACTTGCAGTTATTAGTGGTCTTTCAGTGGTTGTGCTTTTAAAAATGACTTCATTTTATGATTATTTCCTTTCCTCTCATTTATCTCCCTCCTCAAACTGTAAAATTCTAGAAAAGACCTGAAGCAGTCATCCCATTGATTTCATAAGAAGCAATAATTTATAGACATATAATTCAATGACTTAATATTTTATTATAAAACTTAATGAAAAATTTTTGTAATGTCTGCTTGTTTAAAACCTACAGGACCCCCCCCAGAATAGCCATAATAAGTTTGGCAATGACAAAATCATCTAAAAATGGTTTTAATAATGGCTAAAATCCTTAAACACACATGCACATTTTAACATTTTTAGTGAGACGGTTTTTAAAGTTGGAACTATCTTAATTTTTCATACTGTTCTCATAACTAGAAGGTGTGTCCTTTTTGTTCCATACCTTTTGCAGTGAATAAACTTTTTTCAGGACATTTGAAGTAAAATTACTGTACATAGGTCACTTAAGATTTTTAGGAATGCTATGGCAGTACTTAGAAATCTTTTTTTTTTAATAATTTTTATTGTGACCAACATTAATTACAAATCTTTCACAGTAATATTTGTGGTACATAGTGGCATTGAATCAGGGATATTCCCACCACCTGTATTGTCCTCCCTTCACCCCAGTTCCAGCATCCCCTTCCTTTGCCCCCGGACTGCTAGGATAACTGGTCCCTCTGTGTATAGCTTGTTGAAGATTGGATATCGATTTTGTTGTCGTTGACTTTGGGTTCGGTGTTTAAGTCTTTTCCTTTTTTATTTCTACACAATGTTCATACAACTGTTTGGAATAATTAGAAATCTTTTAACAGGGACCAGAGCAGTCGTACAGTGGGTAGGGTGCTTACCTTACCCACACCATCCTGGGTTCAATCCCTGCATCTCATATGTTCCCTCAAATACCGCCAGGGGGATTCCTGAGTGCTGAATCAGGAGCAAGCCCTGAGCTCCATCGAGTGTGACTCAAAACCAAAAAAAAAAAAATAAAAAAAAATTAGGGGCTGGAGCAATAGCACAGCAGTTAAGCATTTGGCGAATACAAGACGGACCCTGGTTGAAATCCCTGCCAGGAGTGACTTCTGAGTACAGAGCTAGGAGTAACTCCTAAGCGCCACCGCCAGGTGTTACCCTCCCCCCCAAAAAATACAACTAAACAAACAAACAAAAAAAAAAGAAATTTTAAATTAACATAAAAGATTGTATTCAGTTTTAGAAGCCTTTTTGGCATTTTCTTTTTCTTTTTTTTTTTTTTTTTGGCTTTTGGGCCACACCTGGCGGTGCTCAGGAGTTACTCCTGGCTGGCTGCTCAGAAATAACTCCTGGCAGGCACGGGGGACCATATGGGACACCAGGATTTGAACCAACCACCTTAGGTCCTGGATCGGCGCTTGCAAGGCAAATGCCGCTGTGCTATCTCTTCGGGCCCTAACTTTTATTTCAAAGTATGTAAAAAATAATAGCAAATATTTGTTCATCACATTATGCTACTAGTAAGGCAAGGACTGGATATTGATTTGGAGTGTCTGCCTTGAATCTGAAAAAGACATTAAGAAGAATCTAAAAAAGAAAATAAAAGTAAATAAGATCCTATATACTAGCACTTCATGGAAAATAATGAGTTCACACCATATGCAAAATATGTGGAAGTGTAGAGCAGAACAAAATCCCTTGCTTATGCCTGTATCATAGAAAAACCATCATACCCTGTTGGTGGGGATGTAATTAGGCTGGCCTCTACAGAAAACTCTCAAAATATTTTTTAAAAAATAGTCTAACATATGATTGAGCAGTTTTGCCTCTATTTTAAGGAATACAAAAACTCTCATTCACAAAGATAAATGCATTGCTTTACTCATTACAGTGTTCTTTTCAGAAGTCAAATTATAGAAACATTCTAAATGTCCAGCAGACAAATGGATAATGGAAA
Source organism: Suncus etruscus (assembly GCF_024139225.1). NCBI lineage: Eukaryota > Metazoa > Chordata > Mammalia > Eulipotyphla > Soricidae > Suncus > Suncus etruscus. The sequence goes on along the minus strand of NC_064862.1, from coordinate 50,782,269 downwards.
TATGGTATATATCCAAAAAAGTACTACTCAACCACAAGAGAATATCTTGCATTTTTCAACAATATCATTAAGCAGGAGGAGGTTGTGCTAAGTGTAGTAATTCAGAAAAGACAAATATTGAATGATAGTCTGTACATGTCAGATAAGGGGAAACAAAGACATGGAAATTGTTTAATCCAAAGGAAACAGACTGGTACTCTAAGACTGGAGTGGGAGAGGGGCCCAACAGACTAGTTGAAGATAGAAGCACTTTAATTGTGATGAAGGGTTAATTGAAAGCACCCATAGTCAAGTTATCTGTTAGCTTAATTTAAAAAAGGATCTTTACTTTGTGGAACCTGTTTTTCTAGATATCTGGGGGAAAGGACAAAATAATAAATCAGTATTATTTCACATTATCTTATATTTTTATATTGTCTTGTGTTATAGTTACCTGAAGGGTCACGTTCTCAAGAATATTGGTTGAGATATGATTCCCACCGAGATCCCAGATAGGAAAGGCAGTTTCCATTCTAACTGTCCTAACTGGACAGGGGGAACAGTTCCCGTTGTAGAGATCCACAGGAAAGGAGCAGGGAAATAGGGCATTTGCCTTGCATGCAGAAGGACAGTGGTTTGAATCCTGGCATCCCATATGGTCCCCCGAGCCTGCCCTGAGCAATTTTTGAGCATAGAGCCAGGAGTAACCCCCTGAGCGCTACCAGGTATGACCCCAAAAACAAAGAAATAAAATAAAATAGAAAGATCCGCAGCAAATCATTCCTGACAGGGCTTGGGAGGAGATGGAACCTGGTTCTGGAAATGAAACCAGGGCAGCAGCATGCAAGGCAAACAACTTCCCTGCTGTGCTGTCTCCTGAGCCCTCCATTTATTCTTTACGTTTTTTCTACTTCCCCCTACTTCACTGGAAGTTACTGCTCTTTTTTGGCTGTGTTCTCAAGGGTAAGTATTTTTGTTTTGACTTTAAAGAAAACTATTCAGTTTTGCTTCAGACATTTTATTGTTGTCCTCTGTTTCTCCTGAGGTGACAGAAATCCAGTTTGGTCTAGAATATTCATTCAGGGGCAGGAAAGGTGGCGCTAGAGGTAAGGTGTCTGCCTTGCAAGCGCTAGCCAAGGAAGGACCATGGTTCGATCCCCCGGTGTCCCATATGGTCCCCCCAAGCCAGGAGCGATTTCTGAGTGCATAGCCTGGAGTAACCCCTGAGCGTCAAATGGGTGTGGCCCAAACCCCCCCCCCCAAAAAAAGAATATTCATTCAATCCACCACCCTCTATGTCCATCTTTCTACTTGTCAGCAAAAGAAAGAGATTTTTCTGCATACCATTTATGACCAGCAAAACCAACTCAGTGTTCTTTCTCTGAGTTCTTCGAAGATTTAAAATGGGAAGGAGGGCCGGAGCAATAGCACAACACTAAGGCATTTGCCTTGCACGTGTCCAACATAGGACAAACCCTGGTTCAAATCCGGCATTCCATATGGTCCCTTGAGCCTGCCAGGAGCAACTTCTGAGCACAGAACCAGGAGTAACTCCTGAGTCCCTACGAATGTAACCCAAAACCCACCCCCCCCCCAAAAAAAAAAAAAAAAGAATCTAAAATGGGACGGAGGAGAAGTCATTAAACCAAACTTGATGAAAAGGCATTTTATCTCTCTAAATGGAAAATGCAATGAGAAAAGTTAAACAGATTACTGTGTCACCCCTCTCCCCCTCCCAAAAAAAAAAAAAAAACCGTATCTTTTATAGAACATCTTTTTACATCTTAAGGGATATTACAGACACAGTTTGGAAGATTATAATACAAAATAGTAGCTCTCTGTAGTCTAGTCAAAGGCAAAACATTTTCTCTATGAAAATAGGACAGGTTGTTTTGGTTTTTGGTTTTTAACTGCTCCTGTCATTGTTGGTTCTTTCTTGCTTCTCAATAACTTCTTTTAAGTTTGTTCCTGCCTTGCTCATTCGTGCCCCAATCCACTTATTTTTATCCCTGCCTCAATGAATATTTCTCTCCATAATAGTGGTCACATCAAAAGTTAACTGGGAAAAAAAAAAAGGAAGTTAACTGGGAGGCACTCTTGCTTTATTTTTAAATTTCAAAAAAGTTTTCAGTGGAGACACTTATTTCTGGCTCTAGCTTTCTAGTTCCCCCACTCCCAAAGGAAAAGTTCTGTGAAACTGAAACAGTACCTGCCATTGAGTGCTTTTTGACTCTCTTCTCCCAAGCTCATCCAGATAAAGCCATTTTTGATGGAAAACAAAAACATCCTTGTGGTCCCTTATTCCAGAGATCATTCTGGTCCCAACAAGGTGATTCTGATCAGTGCAGGCATACTGTCTGGATTTGATCATTGTGGGTTGGGCTTCATTTTTATTTGTTTATTGTGTTCATTAGGTATCTTATCACCAACTCTGTGATAGTGAAGCAACAAACATTGGTCTAGCTCATTGGTTGCTTTGACTTTGCTTATCTCACAAAAGGGAAATTCGATGGTATGTTGGCTTCAAAAACACATCTCGGTGTATAAAATTTTTCCTTTCAATGTGCAGCACCATAAGGCTTTTTTATAATGCAAGTATGATTCCTACTCCAGAATGCATATTTTTCCCTAAAATTTCAGTTATGCTTTTATGGTCCCTGTAATTGGTTCCATCTAACCAGAGTGCCAGATTGTTCGCTTTGCCTTGTCTCCACCCTGTATCTTTAGAATAAAAAACAAAAACAAAAACAAAAAAAAACCCTAAGAGTAAGAATTGTCCCTGACAAACAAAATGTACAAGGTGTTTGTCTCTGCCTTTTCATCTGTCAAGGTCTCTCTTCTTGGGAGTAGGGGGTGTATGGTGATATTTGAATGAACTGTTTCTTTTATTTCATGAATTACAGTTTAAGAAAATGTTTAAAGTAAATGGATAATCATTAGTTCTGGTAGTCTCCATTTTCCCGAGAATGCCTCTGTCAGAAATGATGTCATCGCCAGGAAGTTCTGTCTGGCAGATGAATGAGTTTAGAGCACTGAGTATGTCTAATAAAAGGCACTATTGTCATGCCGCACTCCCGCTGATGTGGCTTGCCAGCTTTCTGTCTTTAAATTTACAGAACATCTTCTGTGATTAAAGTAAGGAATCCTTAGAGCAAGTCCTTAGAGTCCACAGACTATAAACTTGGGGAAGCCAGAAATAGAAAAGGCTATTTCCTTTTAGTTCCTAATTCCTCAGACTTCAGCTTCTAGGCATATTTCCCTTTGTTTTTTTGTCAAAAACTGGTCACATAAAACAATAAATCTACTTCTTGCTATACTCTTGCTGACATCTGATTTTATCTATCTGCGGGTTGAAACCATTAAGAAAACATTTTTCTCACTTTCCTAGCCCGTGTGGCTTATGTAGCTCTAGAGTGTTATGACTGTTACAGCAAAGATCTTGTTTCTTTTATTTGATGAGGAAGAAAAGTGCTGTAGATACTATTTGTGTTTAATTTGATTGTTGACTTCTGACTAAAACCTACAATAACCTAGATATAGCACTGATTCTTCCCAATCAATAAACTACACAGCACTTTACATATAGTAAATATTTATTATAATGGAACTCATACATCTTGTAGGCTAAAATATCACTTCTGCTCTTTCATTTACTTTCTTCAGTAGATTTATTTTAGCAATTACTAGACTTATTGACTTTCTCCTATTAACAATAAATCCAGTTTGCATTATCTTCTGTAGTAAACGATAATGTAGAAAATGTAGAAAAATGTTTTTGCAGTACGCCTTCCCAAAATCTCAGCTTGTTTGACTAATAAAAATAAAGAATTTTGTACTGAGGTTTTATTGTACAATAATTACAGCATTTTCATGTGCTATATCATAGCCTGTTAACTAAAAAATAAATGGGTACTTAAAATGGAAAATGAAATTATCCTGTTACTTGAAATATCTTAACTCAGGTTTTATTACAGGTTGCATATGGTATCTGTTAGAACTTTAAACCTATCTTGGATGTTGAATTATTGTGTGGATTAACTGTTGCATTTGAAAGTTTTTGACTTTAAAAGCATATGTCTGTTTTAAATCTTATACAAATGTCTTACAGGTTTTGAGAGCAGCTTAATCTTTTTGTTGTATGGCTTTTGCTCCAAACAGTGTCCCAGCAAATGTCGAAAGTTGCTTTGGATATTTTTTGTGCTGTCATTTTTATGTATATTTTTAAATTAGATAAAATCTTCTAAATGTTTCACTTACTGTCAGAATTTCTCTGTTCAACAATTTGTAAATAAAAAATTAAGAGATATTACACATATTAAGAAAAAATACTTTACTGTAGTTCTCAGAAAAATAACAAATTGATTTAAGAGTTCATGGGATGAATAGATGGGAGAAAGCTCAATGTAGGAGGGTCTAGGTTTAATCTTCAGTCCCCCATTTTACTCCAAGCACCTAATCACCAGGTAAGAAATGAGCCCTAAGCACTTACAGAGCGTGGCTCTAAAATAATAGATTTTGGGCCCAGAGATATAGCACAGCGCCTTGCCTTGCAAGCAGCCTATCCAGGACCAAAGGTGGTTGGTTCGAATCCCGGTGTCCCATTTGGTCCCCGTGCCTGCCAGGAGCTATTTCTGAGCAGACAGCCAGGAGTAACCCCTGAGCACCGCCGGGTGTGGCCCAAAAACCAAACCAAAACAAAACAAATAAAATAATAGATTTTTTTTTGGACCCTCCTAAATTTTTTTAATTTTTGTTTTAAGTGTGCATGAGAACTTTTCTAAAATTCTATAGATCAATCTAAGGGAAAATAAGAGGGAAATTTTGTTTTATTTTGTTTTGTTTTGTTTTTGAGTCAAATCCAACAGTAGCACTTGGGTTATTCCTGGCTCTGCATTCAGAAATCACTTCTGGCAGGCTCAGAGGACCATATGGAGTGTGGAGATCTAACCCTGGTTGGCCACTTGCAATGCAAATGCTGTACCCACTCAACTATCACTCCGCCTCCCCTTCCCCGCCCCCCCCCAAAAAAGGTTGTTTTTGGTTTTGTGCCACACCTGGTTGTGCTTGGGTGCTTGGCTCTGTGCTCAGAAATTACTCCTGGCAGGCTCGGGGGACCATTTGGGATCCAGGAATCAAACCCAGGCCCATCCTGGGTCAGCTGCATGCTAGACAAGCACCCTATCACCGTGCTATCTCTTCGGGCCCCCAAAAAAGATTAACATAATGTTCTACTAGACGTAACAACAGGAATTCCTGAAAATAATGCAGTAAGTGACATATAAATCTTACTTCATTTTGTATTTATTTATTGCTGTTGGGACCACACCCCACTGCGCTCAAGTTACTTCTCGCTCTGCACTTAGAAATCACTGCTGGCGGGCTCAGGGGATCCAGGGATTGAACCGGGGTTGGCTGTGCGCAAGGCAAATGCCCTCCCCACTGTTCTATTGCTCCTGCACCTTATTTGGGGCTGAGAGATGGAATAGAAGATTGGGTGCTTGCCTTGCATACAGCAGATCAGAGTTCAATCTTAAAAATCTCATATGGTTCCCCAACCCAACCAGGAGTGATCCCTGAGCCCAGAGACAGAAGTCCCAAGCAACCTCAGTATGGTCACCAAAACCAAATCATATGATTTGAGTTCTGGCCATTCGTTTTGGTCCAGTTTCTTTCACAGCTGAGCCATCTTCCTTGGACTGTAACAGTCACTTTAGCTTTCAGAGTTCAAATCACATTTATCGTGATCTTAGGTCATGAATGAGCTTAGTAACCATCTGATGTTTTATGTAACATATTTTACTCCTCTCTCTGGCTTATCAAATTGGCTGCTGCCCTTCTGAACCATAGCTTGATTTCTTTGCGGAAATTTACTTCTGAATGAGAAAACTGTAGCGAAGCCAGAAAGCTGATCACTTTTAGAGCTACATGTAAAAGAAAGCTTGCCTGCACATAAAATTTAGTATTGACCCTAGTTTTGTTTGGTATGTCCATTATTTATGGGTTCAAGGACTTGTGGTAGCCTGAAACTGCCTTTAGTGGCAGGTGCAATGGAACAGTGGGTAATGCACTTGCCTTGTATATGCCCAACCCTGGTTTAATTCCTGGCATACCAGAAGATCCACCAAACACTGCCAGTATTGATCCTTGAGCATTGCTGGTGTAGCCCCAAAACAAAATAAAATCTTTGAAAAGGAAAGGAAAGGGGAGCCGGAGAGATAGCACAGTGGTAGGGCATTTGCTTTGAACACCAATCCAGGACAGACAGTGGTTTGAATCCTGGCATCCCATATGGTCCCCCCAAGCCAACCAGAGACAATTTCTGAGTGCAGAGCCAGGAGTAACCCCTGAGCGCCGCTGGGTGTAACCCAAAAAATAACAGCAACAAGTAAAGAAAAGAAAACTGCTGTCTAAGATTCCAAGATACACCATAAATTCATGAATAAGAATGGAATCCTGGGGCTAGAGAGATAGCATGGAGGTAGAGCATTTGCCTTGCATGCAGAAGGTTGGTGGTTCGAATCCCAGCATCCCATATGGTCCCCCAAGCCTGCCAGGAGCGAATTTTGAGCATAGAGCCAGGAGTAATTCCTGAGCACTGCTGGGTGTGAGTCCAAAACCAAAAACGAAAAAAAACAAAACAAAAAAAAAACAACCAAGAATGGAAACCTGCAACTCAAATGGTTGAGAACTTTCCAGCTAATAGGATTATTATATATATACATATATATATATATATATACACACATATATATATTTTGGGGTGCCTTCCAAATGGTATTGGACAGTAGGGACTCCAGCCTTGACCTGCTGGATCATTTCTTCTCTCAGGGAGACAATGGGTGCTGAGAATTCAACTTGGGAACTCATGCATTTAAGGCATGTACTCTGGCCTTTTAGGTATCTGTATTGGTAAAGAATGGGGGACATACCCAGGACTACTTTGGGGATTGTGCATTGCTGGGGATTGAACCTGGGCTCATCCTTGCATGCACATCATGAACCATCTCCCCAACTTTATATATATTTTTAATTAAACACCCATTATAATTAATTTACCCAGATTTTTTTATCTTTTGTATGCTGTTGGTTCCACTGTTCTATTTCCCCTTTTCTCCTTTGTTATTAAAAGTCTGAAAGCGATAAAAGCCTGAGAGATAGCTCAGCAATAGGACATTTGCCTTGCATGTGTCTGATCTAGGACAGATGGTGGTTCGAATCCCGGCATCCCATATGGTTCCCCGTGCTTGCCAGGAGTGATTTCTGAGTGCAGAGCCGGGAGTAATTCCTGAGCGCTGCCAGGTGTGACCCAAAAAACAACAACAAAAAATGTCTGAAAGAAAACGTGTGTAGCAAAATCCGAGTTCCGCCCCCTTGTACTCCCATTTTTTTTTATAAAGTATTGTTTTTATTTAAACTCCATAATTACAAACATGTTTGTAGTTAGGTTTCAGTCATAAAAGGAACACCCCACCACCACCAATCCAACATTCCTACCACCAATACCCCCCCCTTATTTTTCATCCCCCATGCCCTGCCTGTATTTGAGACAGAATTTTACTTCTTACTTATTAGCATTGTCATGATAGTTGTTAGTGTAGTTATTTCTCTTAACTGTACTCACCACTCTGGTGAGCTTCATCTCATAAGCTGGTCCTTCATTGTCTCTGGACTTTATTACAATAATGTCTTTTATCTTTCTTAAAACCCAAAGATGAGTGAGACTATTCTGTGTCTATCTCTCTCCCTCTGACTTATTTCACTCAGCATAATAGTTTCCATATCCATCCATGGATAAGAAAATCTTATGGGGCCCGGAGAGATAGCACAGCGGTGTTTGCCTTGCAAGCAGCCGATCCAGGATCCAGGACCAAAGGTGGTTGGTTCGAATCCCCGTGTCCCACATGGTACCCCGTGCCTGCCAGGAGCTATTTCTGAGTACACAGCCAGGAGTAACCCCTGAGCGCCGCCGGGTGTGACCCAAAAAAAACAAACAAAAAAAAGAAAATCTTATGACTTCATCTCTCCTGACAGCTGCATAATATTCCATTGTGTATATATACCAGTTTCTTTAGCCATTCATCTATTGAAGGGCTTCTTGGTTGTTTCCAGATTCTGGCTATATGGGTGTGCAGAAGGGATTTTTAAATTGTATTTTTGTATTCCTAAGGTATATCCCTAGGAATGGTATAGCTGGATCATATGGGATCTCAATTTTGTGTTTTGAGGAATCTTTATTTTGTTTTCCATAAAGGCTAGACTAGACAGCATTCCCACCACCAGTGAATGAGAGTTTCTTTCTCCCCACATCCCTGCCAGCACTGATTGTTCTTGTTCTTTGTGATGTGTGCCAGTCTCTATGGCTTGAGATGGTACCTCATAGTTGTTTTGATTTGCATCTCCTTGATGATTAGTAATGTGGAGCAATTTTTATGTGCCTTCAGGCCATTTGTGTTTCTTCTTTGAGGAATGTGCTCCCATTTTAAATAAATATGCCTAAACTAAAAACAAATATCTGTTGTATAGCTTATAACATGCCCTTACATTTATCCTATTTTTTTCCTTACCATTAACTTCTGGTTATGGTCCTGTTTTTTATATTTTTCTAAAACTCTTCATTCTCAAGGAAGTAAGCAAAGTATAAATATAATAATAATAATAATAATAACAATAAATGAAATGTTTTAAGAAAATGTGTAGAAAGATGATACAGTGGGAGAAAAAAACTGTTTTATTATGACTGAAACCCAACTACAAGCCTGTTGGTAACCATGGTGCTTAAATAAAGATTTAAAAAAAAACACTGTTTTAAAGATCTCCCAAAAAATAGTGCAGAATTTTAAAAATTATTATTTTGGGTGGGACTCAGGCTACTCCTGACTCTGCTCAGAAATCACTAATGGCACATGTGGGAGGCCATCTGGGATGCCAGGGATCAAACCCAGGACTGTTGAGTGCAAGGCAAAGGCCCTCCTCAGTGTGCTATTGCTCTGGCCCAAGTGTAGATTCTTAAAAGTATAAGAGCGATATACTAAGTAAGAATTGAATTGGAAAAGACCTTTGCTTTATGGTCATTCTAAATTAGCATGCTTATATGTTCCAAATGTTATATGTCTCAGAAATTAAGTACATAAAGCATTTGGACTAGTATATAATGACTACCAAGAAAATCATAAGCATGGCACTTAACTTTTTCTGTATCAATTATATTTCCATTTTGAGCAGTTATAGCAAAGAACAATATATAGTTATGCTTTCAGTATATTATAAGAATTTGTCAATAATTTATCAAGTAATTTTATTGTAGGATTTCACTGTAGATATATATGTTTCTGTTAGTACTTGAAGAACATTTTATAAACTCTTAATATGCTTTACTCAAGAGAGTATACCTGAGGCTGAAAAGATTTCTCAGCTTGCCCGGGTTCAATTTCTAGTACACCACATGGTTCCCAAAGCACAGATTTGGCATCAGCCCCCAAACTGCACAAGGTTCATACTCAAAAGCAAACAAATGAGAAGACACCTTATCTTAAAATCCTTTTCAGTTTAAATATGGTAATTGTTTAACTCATTCTGCTAAAGGCTCATTATGTTTTGAAAATATAGCAGTAGCCAAATTGAAAGTTACTGCTTTTAATAGCTTGCATTTAAGTAGACTTTAAAAACCACATAATAAATTAGGTGAGAATAAGGGTGATAAAAAAGATAATGTGTGCTTGGATCTGGAGAGGTAGATTGCAATTTGAAAGAAGACCATGGAGAAAGGTCTCACCTCCAGTAATATTTAAAGAAAAAACTTAAAGCTAAAGGAGCTAGTCTTGCCCATGTTAGGAAGGAAAAAACAATCTCGACTGGGAAGAAATGGGAAAAATATGTATGGTCCTATTAGCATGTTTTAGAAACGGCAAGGAAATGCTTAGAATGTAGTTCCTCAGGAGAGCATTTGTCTTGCACGTGTGAAGCCTTGAGGTCAGTTCCCTGCTCTGTAAAAGAGGAAATGGTGGGGGGGATAATAAAATTCAGATTAATATGGCCAAAATGAAACCAGCAATGCATTAATTTTATTGAGGGAGGACAATTGAGGATGACTGTAAAGAGTTTCTCTTGTTCTTCTCAAACAAAAACCCATCTTTTATGTGAAGAAGAAATGCAACCTGAATGACACTCTGGTTGCATTGTTCTGACTCCGTGTGTGTGTGTGTGTGTGTGTGTGTGTGTGTGTGTGTGTGTGTGTGTGTTCATTCGCTCATGCGTGTGCGTGTGCATGTGAAGAACTGAGTAGAGCAAAGATGGAACTAGTGCTCAGGCTTGGCAGTGGAATGATTGAGAATGCTTGGTTTCTTGCAGGTGCTTTGCAGGCAGTGGGAAGAATCTATCTCAGACTGAAAGATGTTAGAGACGGAAACAACTCTAAGATGGAATGTCAGTTACAGCGAAGGAAATGGGGAGAACATGGGCATGGTTTACATAAAGGAAGAAAAATTGGAGTTTAAAAAAAAAGAAAGAAAAGTAGGAGTTATATTTGATTAGTTGTTTTTTGTTTCTACTTTCTTGGTTGGGGTCCTTTTGATAATGAATGACTTCTTTCGTCTATTTCACTCTTTATAATTTATTATAAAGCACATTAATGGAAGCACAACTTTTTCTCTTTGTTTTCCCTCTTTAAGAAAATAGCTGTGTGTGTGTGTGTCTGTCTGTCTATGCATACACACATACATAATGCTTTTTGTCTCGCTAACATATTTGTTCTCCCTCCCCCGACTTGGCAGGCTTGTTTGAAGGTCTAACATTACACATTATGTCATGGGTACACTGGCGCACATGTGTTCAATCCCATCGTAAATGGAAGCAGCTGGTTTCCTGTGCAGTTCAGGGGGAGGGGGCTTGAGCACCGACTTCAGAATTCACTGGGTTCTCCATCCTGTAGTAAGTAACATGCTGTGATTTCAATTAGTACCAATGGGTAACAAGCTACCTAATGGTTTAAAAAAAAATGATTATGTTCCCATAGTTAACCCCAGTTAATGTTCTTGCCTTCTCTCCAGGACCTACTCACAACCCTTCCTACTAACCTTAGCCCAGAGAACATGGTACCCCATAGGCTTTGTTTTAGACTGACTTGATTCTGAAAAGTCCTTGACGGAGGGGTGGGGTATCCCCTCTAAGGGAAAAGCTGAATTCATACCCAGGAACTGCAGGATTACTTTGGTGTTTTAACTAGTCCCTTGTAACACTAGCAAGCCCCATAAATACCTAGTGGAAAAACAGCAGAAAATGAGCCTTGCAGCAGCCTTTTGAGATCAAATTTATGTTACCGAACTTTTTTTTTTTTTGAGGTTGAGTGTAAAGGTCAGAAGAAAGTGGGTAGATTAAAGTTGCTGATTTTTGCAAACTTAAGGCCACATTTAAAGGTTTCTCTTCCATAGCAAGAAAATTTCAAGATAAATGGCTTTGCTTCATTAGTTGAAATGTCATGTCTTCATTGAATAGCTGTTAGGCAAGACATTTAGTGATTTCGTCGTATTTACATGCAATAAATAAAAACCCACGCTCCAGTTTAACAAGCCTGAAGACAGGAATTCAAGAACGTGTAGGTGTTTATAAAAACGATATGTTAACTGACTAGTAATAGGGATTTATTAATATGTTTATGGGTTCTAAATAATTTTTTTAGACTCTTGGAGAATATAAGAGAAAAAGATAAAGCTTTCCCTTTTGTAAGTATAGGTTATTGATCTAGTAATGTAATTCTGTATGTCTTAGTTTTTCCTTTCCTTTTCTGTACATTAAACTATTTAGTAAAGGCAAATGGCCTCAAAGAAAGAACAATGGTGTCTTCACATTAAAGAAAATGTATAAATACTTGAACTGACTTCCTTACCTTGTGAATAATACTGTTGTTATTATTATCAGTCCAGACCAAAATTTTGCCAAGTGTACTTTCACTTCTTATTTTCCTCACTTTATACATGAAATTTCATGTTCATTTTCACTCTCTGTTCTTGTTTAAAAACACACTTTAAATATTAACTGATCTTATAGCGCCCTATTACCATATATGTGATTTTTGTATGATATTTGAGTTTTCATTTTCACTTTATTTCTGTTTTCTAAAAAAGGAAGTTCCTGAAGCCCGAGAGATAGCACAGTGGGTAGGGTGCTTGCGTTGCACACAGCCAACCCAGGTTCATCCTCAGCATCCCATATGGTCCCCCAAGCACCATCAGGTATGAATCAGAACAAAACAAAACCAATAGCAACAAAAGGTACCAACCCTTCTGAAATACTGGCTACCAACAAGCCCCGTATCTCCTAAGTCTCTGACACCTACCAGGTACCAGGTTTTTCCCTTTGTTCCACTTTTCCTCATTAGTTCTCTCTAGGTTCCGGGAGCAATTTCCTCCTCTTAACTTTCTATATTTTATTGCAGTGTAAAGCTCAGCTTTTCTTCTCTCTAGTGTCCATTAAGTACTGTTTCTGTTCCGGGGTCCCAATGATCCTGATGGGGAAGAGGGAGAGAGCAATGTTGGAGCGGGTGGTATAAAATGGCCCTGCTAGCTCCCTGGGCTGGGGACAGGAGAAACATAAAAATAAAAATAAAATGGCCCTAGAAGAACAAAGAGATACATAGTAAAGAACCTTAAAGAGAAGATGCCCCCTACTTTCTTTCAGTTCAGGCTGTACTTTCAGCCGCTTTAATTTCTTAGTTAAAAGTTTAAAGTTTATAGTACTCTGATATGCAATTTTATAATTCTGGCAATGATAGGCTTTCTTGAGTATGGTGTCAAGCCTTTATGAAAAACAGTATGGGTATTCCTCAAAAAACTGTAAATTGAGCTCCCAATGATCCAGCAATTCCACTCCTAGGGATATACCCTAGGAACACAAAAACACAACACAAAAATGCCTCTGCACATTGCACATTGCAGCACTATTTATAATAGCCAGAATTTGGAAATAACCCAGATGCCTGACAACAGAAAAAACTGGTACATATATACAATAGAATACTATGCAGCCATCAGGAAAAATGAAGCCAAGAAATTTTCCTATGCATGGATGGATATGAAATTTTTATTTATTTATTTACTTATTTATTTATTTATTTATTTTGGTTTTTGGGTCACACCTGGCAGCGCTCAGGTGTTGCTTCTGGTTCTGTGCTCAGAAATCCTTCCTGGAAGGCTGGGGGGACTATTTGGGGTGCCAGGAATCTAACCACTGTCTGTTCTCGATCTACTGCGTGCCCTACTCTGGCCTCGGATTTGGAAACTATTTTGCTGAGTGAAATAAGTCAGAGGGAGTGAGAGAGACACAGTTTCACTCATCTATGGGATTTAAGGAAAATAAAGACAGAAGTGTAATAACACCCAGAGACAATGGAGGTGAGGGCTGGAATGACCAACCCATGATATAAAGCTTACCACAAAGAGTGGTGAGTGCAGTTAAGTAAATAACTGCACTAACAATGATCATGACAATGATAGAGAAATAGAATGCCTGTCTTGAATACAGGCAAGGGGTAGTGAAGCATGGAGATGAAGGGTATTGATAGTGGGAAGGTTGCACTGGTGAAGGGGGATGTTCTTTCTTATAACTGAAACCCAGCTACAAACATGTTTGTAATCATGTTGCTTAAATATATTATTTAAAAAAAAAAAAAACTACTTGGGAAGACCCTAATGCTGCCCTAGCACCAACTTACCCCGGGATAGGTTCATATGAGACTTACAATGGGCCTGTTATACTGGCAGTCTGGAACCAAAGGGTGGTAGGTAGTAGGATGCACTTTCTGGGAACATTGGTGGAGGGAGGTCAACACTGGTGTTGGGATTAGCCCTGATCCATTGTATGTCTGAAATCCAACTATGAAGGACTTTGTAAATTACATTGGTTTCAATACAATAAAATTAAAAAAAATTATAGACACTATGATATGCAGTTTTATAATTCTGGCAAGAATAGGGTTTCTTGTATGGTGTTCTTCAAAACCACACCACACCATTTTCCCTCCCCCTTGTCTCAGCATGCCCTCTTCCTGTCTCAGCACCCCTTCCCTGGGCCTCTCCTCTACCAGTCACTGGACCTTATTCTTGAGGCTACCTATTGGAGACTTTATTTTTTTGTTTTTGTTTTTGGATCACACCCAGTGGTTCTCAGAGGTTACTTCCTCCTGGCTGTGCTCAGGGATTATATGAAATGCTAGAGATCGAACTGGGTCAGATGCAAGAAAAGCAAACTGTCTTACCTACTTACTGTGTTTTTTTGAGAGTGCTTTATTCTGGCCCTGTTTGAGAGTTCTTCAGGCTATTTTTTTATGTTGATGAGGATCTAATAGCTCCTTTTATATTTTAACAAACCTACATTTTAATATCTGGTGTTTTTATGGCTTATGTTTGTTTTTGTTTTGTTTTTGTTTTGGGGTCACACCCAGTGGTGCTCGGGTTACTCCTGGTTCTTCACTCAGAAAGCACTCCTGACAGGCTCGGGGGATCATATGGGATGCTGGAGATAGAATCTGGGTCCTTCCAGGGTCAGCCACGTGCAAGCTAATGCCTTACCACTGTGCTATCACGCCAGCCCCATATCTGGTGTTTTAAATGTGATATGTTATCCCCCCCCCCAATTTCTATTATGACACCCTGTCTTGAAGTTGTTCATCATATAGTTGTTTCAGGCATGAATATGCCAACACCAATCCTTTTGTTTTTAATTTATTTTGGGGGGCTCACACCTGGCTCTGCACTCAAAAATCGCTCCTGGCAGGCAAGGGGACCATATGGAATGCTGGGATTCGAACCACCATCTGTCCTGGATCGGCTGCATGCAAGGCAAACGCCCTACCGCTGTGCTCTCTCTCCAGACCCAACACCAATCCTTTTAGTGTGACCTTCCCTTCTCCAGTATCCCCAATCTCCCACCCATCACTTTAGCTTGCCTCCATTCAGACACGAACAAATTTACTTCATCTTTTTGTTACAACACACAAAAGTACAAGGAATGAGCAAAACTTCGATCAACAAGGTTTAGTTTGAAATGATTGTTCTCTCTCTCTCTCTCTCTCTCTCTCTCTCTCTCTCTCTCTCTCTCTCTCTCTCTGGTGTGACTAAAGTCGATATCTGAGGATTGACTGAGCTGGGACTGGTGGTAGTTGAGCCTTCTGGGGGGAAGATCATCAATGATTTCTCAGGATGTGCATAATAACAATCTCTCTTGTCACTTTGGTGGGGAGGGGTCACACTGTGAATCTCTCCTGGAATCCTGGAATCTCACAGGATCCTATAGGATATAGAAAATCGAACCTGTGTCTGCCACTGAAGTATCGCTCTGACCCCCTGACTCATCCCACTTGGGGATACCCTCAGTGCCCCAGTTCAGACAGCATGTGCCTGAAGATTACTTTTTTCCTTTCCTTGTACTAGTCCTGAGAATGAGTCCAGCCTCTCAGGGCAAGCTCAGCGCCACCTTCTGGAGAAATGCAGTATCAGAGAACCTGTTAAAAGGAACCGCATTGAGAATTAAACATTTGTGAGGAAATCTGTGAAACTGCAGATTGTTTTTTTTTTTTAAGTTTTGTACTTTAAATGTTACCATATACTAGTAGATTTGGGCCTACATCACTTATGTGATGCTACTAATACTTGGAATCTTATTAAGGAAGATTTGGCTCTTTGTCTTCATTATTGATCGCTTCACTTATTTAATAAGCAATACTTTCCCCTTTTTTTGGGGGGTGGGGGACCCTGCACATGGAGGCGTTCAAGGGTTATTCCTGGCTCTGCACTCAGGGAACACTACTGGTAAGTTCAAGGGACCATATAAGATGCTGAGGATGAAACCCAGTTCAGCCATGTGCAAGATAAGAGCCCTTTCCACTGTACTGTCGTTCCAACGCCAGAAATTTTGTTTTTTTAAAAACTGCCATGAGAATATGTTCTCATTGCTGTGAGGTAAATAGTAACTGAGAGGTGTTTGTAATGAACTTTATTTTGGTCGTTACTCCAGATTATATTCATGTATCAAATCATTACATGATAAATCTTGATATAGATGATGTTACCAACTTGTTTGTTTTGGGGGCCACACCTGGCTGTGCTCAGGGGTTATTCCTGGCTCTGTGCTGAGAAATCACTTCTGTCAGGCTTGGCAACTTTATGGTGGGATGCCAGGAATCGAACCCGGTTCCATCCTGGGTTGGCCACATTCGAGGCAAATGTCCTACAGCTGTGCTATTGCTCTGGCCCCATGTTACAAATAATGTAATTTCAGTAAACCTGGGAAATATATTCATTTTAATTAATGGATATTTATTTAATTGGGGGAATTATAATGCAATACTAGACTAATTTCATTGTCCAGCATCTGGCCTTTTCTATTGAATACTGTTTTCTGGGTGAGGCCATACTCTGCAATGTTCAGGGTTATCCCTGACTTGGTGCTCAGGGGTGATGCTTGATAGGCATCAGAGGACCATCTGCAGTATTGGGGATTGAACTGAGGGTTGGCAGGAGGCAGAGCTGAACCCCTAGACCAGTGATGGCTAACCTTTTTGAGCCCAAGTGCCCAAACTGCCGCACAAAACCAAAGAATTTCCTCACAGTGCCAACATGGCCTCCCAATGGCCATTCTGGCCCTGTTGCCAGGTGAAATGCAAAGCAGACACCCACACACTTGCCTCCCGCCACGCCGCATATCTTAATTGAGGACCTTCCCAAGTGCCAGCTGCAAGGTCTTCGCCTGCCACAGCTGGTTCACCATCGCTGCTCTAGACCATCTCTTCAGCCTCCTATGAGAGCTCTTTCAGATTGACTTTTTAAATGCCTGTGATAGACCTAAGTGCTTTCTCAGTTTCACTTAAAACAAACATCAGGGGGCCAGAAGCAAGAGCACTACAGGCAGGGCATTTGCCTTGCACACATATGACCAGGTTTGATCGCTGCTTTCCCATATGTTACTCTGAGTATTTCCAGGAGTGAGTCCTGAGTGAAGAGGCAGGAGTAACCCTGAGCACCACCAGCTGTGCCCCAACCCCCCCAAAAAAAACCCAGTTCCTCAAAAGTAGACTTTCTATTGTGTAAAATAATAAAATGTATATGTACCATGTTTTTAAAAACGGGAAAACAAGAAAGTAGGACTGGAGCAAACTTATAAGGAACTTGCCTTGAACTTGCTGGACTTGGGTTGAATCCCCAACACCCCATGTGGTCCCAAACACTGCCAGGTGTGGCCAGAAATGGATTGGGAATTAATTCCAGTTGGGATTATTAACATAGGGAAATTCTATGAATGTTCATTGTATTATTGTCTCAACTTTTTTTTTTCAAGCTTGTTTTTTTTGAAACTGAAAAAGTTAAGCGAAGGCATAACTTACAGTAAGAAAATGCATTTGATTTAATTTAATTTTTTGGTAGAGTGCCAGGAATTGAGCCCAAGCGTCATGTTTTCAAGGTAGGCACTCTGCCACTCTACCACATTCTTGGCCAAAAAACACATTTTTAAAGTGTGATTATATTAATAAAAAAAATCCAGAATACTCAGTATACTTTTTGCAACTTCTGTGAGGAACGCTTTTCAGAAATCTTTATTCTATAGCTGCTAGAGAGTTTCCCTTGTAGTACCTACAAAGCCAAATTTTCCTTAAATTTTAGATATTAAACATGAAGCAATCGAAGTAGAATTTCCATTTCACTTTTTTTTAATTTGGTTTTTGATTTTTGGGTCACACCCGGCAGCACTCAGGGGTTACTCCTGGCTCCAGGCTCAGAAATTGCTCCTGGCAGGCTTGGGGGACCAGATGGGATGTCGGGATTCGAACCAATGACCTTCTGCATGCAAAGTTAATGCCTTATCTCCATTCTATCTCTTCGGCCCCTTCATTTCACTTCTAAGTGTTCACAAAAGCAGGTATTCTTTTTTTTTTTTGGTTTTGGTTTTTGGGCCACTCCCGGCGGTGCTCAGGGGTTACTCCTGGCTGTCTGCTCAGAAATAGCTCCTGGCAGGCACGGGGGGACCATATGGGACACCGGGATTCGAACCAACCACCTTTGGTCCTGGATCAGCTGCTTGCAAGGCAAACGCCGCTGTGCTATCTCTCCAGGCCCAAAAGCAGGTATTTTTCAAAGAATAACTTTTACTTAAGATTGTGTTTAAAAAAATGCTATATGAATGAATCTAGGGGGCAGCTTACTGAGAGATGGATATAGAGTAATCTCTTGTACTGGGATATTAATAATAATAGTAAAGGGGCTGGCGATATAGTATGGAGGTAGGACGTTTGCCTTCCATGCAGAAGGACAGTGGTTCGAATCCCAGCATCCCATATGGTCCCCTGTGCCTGCCAGGGGCAATTTCTGAGCGTAGAGCCAGGAGTAACCCCTGAGCACTGCCGGTGTGACCCAAAAACCAAAAAAAAAAAAAAAAGAAAAAAGAAAAAAAAATAATAGTAGTAAGAAGGAAATAAGTAGGCAAAGGCAACAGAACTTCTCTAAGAGTTGGTCTACAGAGCTGAGCTTACCAATGGGATGGGCAGGGGTGGGGTGGGGAGCCTTGGGACTTTGATGGAAGTATTTGGACACTCTGAGTTGGTGCTACAACATTGTATGTATGAAACTGTCAGTAGTCCTACTGGGAATCACATTGCTTCGATAAATATTGGAGGAAAATATATATACTTAAATGATTAAATGATGAGTTTCAAAGTAATGCTGTTCTGAAATTCCACAAGTTGAAATGGATAAAGGAAGAACTTAAATTTGGGGTAGAGAAAAGGGAGATCTGTGAATATTTTGCATTTGAATTTAAATTCTGGATTAAAAGTAATTTTCCCTCTGTGTCTTCTTTTTGATACTCCTTAATGTATACTCCTTGGAAACAGTGATCTAACTAGTCCTGAAAAACTATTTCTGTGCCAAAGTCAAAGCAAGATGATGTCATTTGGTGATTATTCAATAATTGGGTGACAATATGATGACTCAGTCTACATTCTCTGCATGATTATTATGTGCTCGCTCAGAATAGAATGCAGATTAATTTTTTTTATACCTGATACAAAATATTTTAGCTGCAAGCACTAAATACTAAGGAGAAAAAATATACTTGTGTCAAATTGGAAAAGTATTATTGGGGCTTGAGTGTTCTTTTAAATGTTCTTTAAAACCCTATACAATTAGGGTTTTTATAAGTTGGTTGAACTGCAAATAATTTACATCAGTTTACTTAATGTAATAATCTTTAGGCCTGTATTTTGGAAATAGAACCAATAGTCATGAAAGTGAATTATTTGCTCATTCATCATGTACCAAAGCATCCTTTTATTCTTTCCAAATCTATGACATCTGAATTTAGAAAATATTACAATAAGCAAAAAATACTCATGTTTTATTTCTCCATTTTTTCATGCTTTTTTAAATTAGACCAAAATGCTTGTGGAAATAAAATCTTCTCTGTGCATTCATTGCATCATTGATTTTTATCAGTAGGTTTCTGTCAAGACACTTACATCCTAACTTTGAGTAGGCTGAACATATGGTATATGTTATATAAGTAATGATAGTGTAGAACCATGTTAACCCATAAAATATTGCCAGGGATTTACCAACAGCCACAAATTTAATTATACAGAAGAAAATTGTAGTTTAAAAAATGCATTCTTTGACATTCTCTCTGTCTAGATGGTTCCAGAGATAGTATATCCCCATGCAACATATGATCTCCATTCTACGATTAAAACAAAACTTCAGAGCTTAATTTAAGCTTTAATGGTTGTTACTTACATAGTGCTAGTAAATGAAAAGGGGGGATAAAAGTCTTTGACCCACTGCCTCAGTCTACTTCTATTTTCTAATTGAAGTGATCCAGGTATTTAGATTTCTGATAGTATTCATCTCTATTTTTCTTGCACAAGATATTTCTGAGAAGGTCAATAAGCTGATCTTTTGTCTGAATTTTCTCAGGCTAGGATTGAGCAAGATGGTTCCAAGAGCTTCTTCTAACCTGAGAATTTAGTGAGTCTTTCTTAGTGACCAAGATCCATTCTAGGTCAGTGGTGTTGAGGGGGCAAGGAAAGAGCTCCTAGAATACACACATGCCTACAGTGGGGTTGATTCCTGTTGTCCTCAGCACCCATAGAGAAATCCTGGGAGCTATCTTCTCTTCAAGACATAAAGACTACTAGGCCAGGTGGCTTTGGAGGAGATCCTTAAATACTGCTTGGGATAGCTCATCTCCAAAAAGATAATAATAAGTGAATGACCAGAGAGATAGTACAGGAGTTAAGGCACTTGCCTTGGTGCCAGCCTGCTTATCCTCGGCCCCCTTTATCTTGCCCCCTTAGCCCACACCTGGCTTGGCTAGCTCAGTTCTACAGTCCTGAATTTAGGAGTTTATATAGCTATTATCTGTTTGCACTTGGTTGATTTCTGTCTTCAAGTGAGTGGGATCTTCAAAGATTGCTTCTCTCGTTGATTCATTTGCTCACCTCTGCTTCCTGCGGATTGCAGGAGAGGATCCCTCTCCTCCATTCTGTTGGGCATTGAGGTAGTATGGAGATCTTGGCTATGGCACACAGTACTGCAAGCACCATGCGAATGTAGGGATCTTTGAGGTTCATGTTTCTGAGTTCTTGGGGGAGATTCAAGGAGTGGGGTAACTGGGTTCTAGGGAGGTTCCATTTGAAGTGTTCCTGGGATATTTCCAGCCTACTCTCCACTAAGGATGACTCAAAGAACAGTCCCAGCAGCAGTGAAGGGGGCTCTTTGCTCACTACATTCCCCAAGCACAGGCACTGTTTCCAGATGTCCTAACCCTACCCTTTCTCATTAATATTTTTCACCAATTGGATTGATGGTGTCCAATTGTCCCTTTACTTGGCATTTTCCTTATTGAGAAGCACTTCTTCACATGCTTGTTGACCATCTCTGTTATCTTCATTGGAAAATGACTGCATATTTGGTGGTGGCCTTGGTTTTTTCTTGATTTTGTTAGTACTTCGTGGATCTTAGAATTTAGTCTTTTGTCAGATGTATGTAGATATTTTCTTCCATTTAGCAAGTTGGCTATATTTTAGCAGCCTTTTCTTTCACAATTTAGAAACTTTTGTCATTTGATATAGTTCCATTTATTTTTATTTAATATTTTGTTTTCTTCATCAGTGCCTTTGATGTTGATAATATTTATAATATTTAACATTTATAGGGGCCAGCGAGGTGGCACTAGAGGTAAGGCGTCTGCCTTGCAAGTGCTAGCCAAGGAAGGACTGCGGTTCGATCCCCCAGTGTCCCATATGGTCTCCCCAAGCCAGGGACAATTTCTGAGCTCTTAGCCAGGAGTGTAACCCCTGAGCATCAAACGGGTGTGGCCTGAAAAACCAAAAAAATAAATAAATAAAATTTAACATTTATAATATATAAATATTGATAATATTTATGTTTCCCAGTGGATTTTGAGCTAATATTCCAATCTCCAATCCTTCTTGAATTCCTGTGTATAGACTAGGTTGTCCAAAATCTCTGCCATAATTTGTATATCTGAAATTATGGTTGATCCATAAGCAGAACATTCTTCTGCTTTGTTACCTTTTGCTATCATCACGCTCTGTTCTTTTCTTTTCATAAGATATAATTCACTTGGTTACTTTTATATAATATCTTTATTGTTCCACTTATAAGCAAAATAAAATCTGGGAATATGGGTTACAGTGGTATTTTGTCAAAGAAGAAAATGAAGAAGTTAACTTGTTTATTTTCTTTATTTGACAAGTTAACCTTGACAAATGATGAAGTTAACCTGTATTTTAGTTCTAGTCCACATATCCTTGTTTATTTATATAGTAGATTTTATTTCTACTTTGTTGCATGTGTTTTCTTTTTCCCGTTAGTTTAAGGGGTTAGATTTTGCTCACTCACTTGTCTTGTGACTAAAGTTTTATTGAAAAATAACAAGGCTTAGCTTTGAAATTGTAGTCCATTTTATTTTGTTTATTTTGGGGCCACACCCAGTAGTTCCCAAGGGTTACTCCTGCTCTGCACTTAGAAATCACTCCAGGCAGTCTCGGGACCATATAGGATGCCAGGGATCGAACCTGGGTTAGTCCTGGGTCGGCTGTGTACAAGTCAAATGCCCTATCACTGTGCTACCACTCCGTCCCCTGTAGTCTATTTTAATGCTACAATGGCAGACTTGGTTAGTTGCAAGAGAGATCAGATGGCCCATGAACCTCATTATTTACACAGAAATTATTTGCCCACTCTTTGCTTGGTAAATATTTTGGAATTATGTGGGAGGTGAAGAACAGGTTCAACAGGAAAAGAAAAAATGTGTAGGAAGTTTTAGGATTTGTTATTTGGGCTGCCAAATATGCCAAATATATGTGTTCAATGTAAAAGTTTCATGAAGGTGAATCTTCAAAGATAATAGTGAAAGCAAGATTTAGAGGATTTATCAAGAACTTGAGACGCATTGATTAGGAAATGAGCAATTTAAGGGTTTTGAGCAAAAGCACTTTGCCAAAATGGGAAGCTGCTGCCTTTGTATATACCAGGGGTAGCGAACAAGTTCGACACAAAGAGCCAAAATTTTAAACTGTGAGAGTCAGAGAGCCACACCACGCGGTGACCTGCCAAAACAGACAAACACTCACACATAGCATATAATTTTAACAATAATATATTAAACACATACTGTATTTTGCCATTTTGAGTGAAGGTAAAAATCCTGCAGTGATGGTGAGGTTGTGCTGCATCCTTCACACTAAGAACTCATGGCAAGATGTGACCCAACATGTGACACACGGGTCCCCCCACTCGCTGGCCTGTGCAGTTGTTTCCGAGGGATGGGAGACGGGACTACGTGCTCGGAGATCTCTCCTCAGAGGTCCCTCCTCAGAAGCAGCAGAACAAAATCCAAACTTGGCAAAGAGCCACAGTATACAAAATAATGATAAGAGGCAAAGAGCCTCATTCATTTTGGCCCAGAGCCGCATGTAGCTCGAGAGCCACATGTTCGGATTGCTCGCCACCGCGGGTATATACTAAGAATTAAGAGTGTTGGATGCTTGCCTTCAACCAGATGACCCAGTTTCCATCCTGGCACCCCCAGATGGTCCCCCAAGACCCACCAGAATTGGTCCCTGAGTGCAAACCCAGGAGTCACCTTGAGCACTGCCAATTGTGGCCCCAATTTATTTTAAAGGAGAGAGAGAAAAGTGAGTTGTATTTATGAAGAAACTGTAATGTATTAAGGAATAGAGCCAAAGTTGCAAGAATTATTCTACAATTTAAATTAATTGTACCTTATAGCAGGTAGGGTGTTTGTCTTGCATGCAGCTGACCCAGGTTCAATCCCTGAGCATCACCAGGAATAGCCTCCCCACCAACAAAAGTCAGTAAATAAATTGATGATACCTTAAACATTGACTTTGAAACTGTGAATGTCTGAATTTAGGGTTCAGTTCCCTGAGTCCATGGAGTAAACCAAAATAAATCCATGGAGCAGAAAAACTGAAAATTATTTACATGGGGCCGAAGAGATAGCATGGAGGTAAGGCGTTTGCTTTTCATGCAGAAGGATGGTGGTTCGAATCCTGGCATCCCATATGGTTCCCTGTGCATGCCAGGAGCGATTTCTGAGCATAGAGCCAGGGTACCCCTGAGCACTGCCGGGTGTGACCCAAAAACCAGAGGGGGGGGAGGGAGGGAGGGAGGGAGGGAGGGAGGGAGGGAGGGAGGGAGGGAGGGAAGGAGGGAAGGAAGGAAGGAAGGAAGGAAGGAAGGAAGGAAGGAAGGAAGGAAGGAAGGAAGGAAGGAAGGAAGGAAGGAAGGAAGGAAGGAAGGAAGGAAGGAAGGAAGGAAGGAAAATTATTTACATAAGGGGCAGAAGAGATAGTACATCAGATAATGACTTTTGCCTGGCACGTGAGCCAGCCTCATGTCAATCCCTGAAACCCATGCCATCCTTTGAGCCCCACCATTAGTGTTACCTAAGCTCAGAGCCAAGAATAACCCCTCAGCACCATTCGGTGTGTAGTCCAAAAATAAAATGGCATGTATGAAGTTTTGATGGAATATTTAAGCTAGCAGAGTTTTGGTTTGTTTTTTGGTTTGGGTTTTTTTTTGTTTTGTTTTGTTTTAGTTGTTTTTTTTGTTTTTTGTTTTTTTGTTTTAGTTTTTGGGTTACACCCAGCAGCGCTCAGAGATTACTCCTGGCTCTATGCTCAGAAGTCGCTCCTGGCAGGCTCGAGGGACCATATCATATGCCGGAATTCGAACCACAGTCTTTCTGCATGCAAGGCAAACGTTCTACCTCCATGCTATCTCTCCAGCCCGTTTTTGGTTTTTGGCCACACCCAGTGATGCTCAGGGTGTTACTCCTCGCTATGCGCTCAGAAATCAATCCTGCCTTGGGGGACCCTATGGGACACCGAGGAATCGAACTGCAGTCAGTCCTAGTTTAGCTGCATGCAAGGCAAACGTCCTACTACTGTGCCACCTCTCCGGCCCCATTTAGTTAGTGGAGTTTTTAACAGAGTTGGGTAAGAAACAAAGTCAAATAGATGGCCAGGATCAGCTTTCCTAGTTATAAGGTTTCCTGTAGATTCTAGTCTACCTCACAGCACCATATTGCCACCTATTAGCAGGTTCCTTTTCTTTTTTTCTTTTTTTTTTTAGGTTCCATTTTTATTTATTTATTTTTTTTTTTGGGCCACACCCGGTAATGCTCAGGAGTTTCTCCTGGCTATGTGCTTAGAAGTTGCTCCTGGCTTGGGGGACCATATGGGACACCGGGGAAACGAACCACGGTCCGTCCAAGGCTAGTGCAGGCAAGGCAGGCACCTTACCTTTAGCGCCACCGCCTGGCCCCGGGTTCCATTTTTAATAAAAGAAATATCACTCACTTCTATTGTCTAGAAATATCCTGATAATTAGACTAACTTTTTTTTGGGGGGGGGCTACACCTGTTGACACTCAAGTGTAACTTCTGGCTTGGGGAACCATATGGGATGCCAGAGGATCATACTACGGCCCATCCTAGGTTAGCACATGCAAAGCAAACACCCTACCGCTTGCACCACTGCTCCGGCCCCTAGATTGACTTTTTTTTTTTTTTTGAGATTTTTTTTGGGGGGTTCACACCCAGCAGCACTCAGGGGTTACTCCTGGCTCTGCGCTCAGAAATTGCTCTTGGCAGGCTTGAGGGACTATATGTGATGCCAGGATTCGAACCACTGTCCTTCTGCATGCAATGCTTTTCTCTGGCCCCTAGATTGACTATTTTTATGGGACGTGGGGAAAGTGGGTTGGACCCATCCCTTGGTGCTCAGTGACTTATCCTGACTTTTGTCTCAGGTATGATGATCTCTGGTGGTGCTCAGACCATTTGAAGTGCCAGGAATCAAACCAGGGATTCAAACTAGGGTTGGCCATATGCATGGCAAGCACCTTACTTCCTATCTTATCATTCTAGCCCCTAATTCTGCTCTCCTAATACTGAGTAAAATGTTTGCATTTCTAACAAGTCTCTCAAATGAAGCTACATCAAGATTTTTTTGTTTTTTGTTTTTTAATATTAGAATTACAGTTTCCAATCTATGCATTGAAATGCCTCTGGCATTCTAACAGTGCAAGTGCACTGTTAGATGTTTTCTGTTAGGGTACTTCATAATTTCATCATTAGATTGTGAGCTATTCCTTGGATGATGTTATATCTTTGGTAACAATGCCACTGATTGGGGTTGAGATAGACATTCATTTTGGAAATTGGTGCTGTTCAGGAAGTGAGAGCAATAGTGTTTATGGAGCCTTGATGAGTCGGGCAGTGCTCAGAAGCACTATATCCTGTTAATAAATATTGTGTTTGATGGATTTTTAGCCAGTAAAAAAAAATTATTTATTTACATTTATCAATTCTTCCCAGGGTACTGAGTTGTTAAGATAGCAGTATTAGGGGTCAGAGAGATAGCATGGAGGTAAGGCATGGAGGTAATCGGTTTGAATCCCGGCATCCCACATGGTCCCCCGTGCCTGCCAGGAGCAATTTCTGAACATGGAGCCAGGAGTAACCCCTGAACACTGCCGGGTGTGACCCAAAACACACACACACACACACACACACACACACACAGATAGCATTATTAAAGTGTTCAGACCTAAGTGTTTAAAAGTTAAAATACTGCTTCTAGACTTCCTAGAATACCAAGGAAAAATTATACGCTAAAGAGAGTGTTCTGAGAATGTGCTGGATCCTCTGAATTAGACTCTAGTATGTGTATGCTTGTGTGTTTATGTGTTTGATTTGTTTTGGGATCACATCTGTTGGTGCATAGTGGTTACTCTGGTTCTAGACTTAAGAATTATTCCTGGTGGTGTTCCAGGAACCATATTCGATGCAGGGTTTCAAACCCAGGTCAGCCTTGTGCAAGGCAAACACCCTATCAGCTGAAATATTGTTCCAGCCATACATATATATGTATATATTCTTTTTTGTTTGTTTGTTTTTTGTTTTTTGTTTTTGGGTTACATCCAGCAGCGCTCAGGGGTTACTCATGGCTCTATGCTCAGAAATCGCTCCTGGCAGACTCGGGGGACCATATGGGATGCCAGGATTCGAACCAATGACCTTCTGCATGAAAGGCAAATGCCTTACCTCCATGCTATCTCTCTGGCCCCATATATATCTTCTTTAATGTGTGTGAGTGAAGTTATCTTTTTCCTTTCTTTCAAAATGTCTTCATGTCAAGCATGTGGATTTTATGTAATGTCTCAAATTTTAATCAGCTCTTTAAAAATTATCTACATGCTATTTTGTGCTAACATGCAAATAAATTAAGACTTGTACAAACATACAAATCAAGAGTCCCCTTGGGTCTAGGGAAATAGCTACAAGACCTGGAACTCCTATTTTGCATGTGGAAGGCCAGAGTTCGTTCTCTAGAGCCACAAGGTCCTTTGATGCTCTGCCAAGTGACTCCAAAACAAACCAAGAAGGGACTGTTGCCTCTAGTGTTAGACTCAGTTTAAGAGGTACAACATACACAAGTAGCTGGTAATATTAAGTAAGCTTAAGGGTAAGGAGATGACACTCAAGGACAGCACCTGTGCTTTGCCTACTGGAGCTATGGGTTCAGTCCCTGGTGCTGTTGGGTCCCACAGGGAACTGGGAAAGTGCTCCCCAAGATCCACCAGTGTGGCCCAAAGGAGCAGGAGTAAATATGTTGCTTCCTTATTCCATGGAATTCCTTTGATAAGAACCAAGTAGATCTGTCAGTAGAAATTAAGTCTTGTGGAATGAAAGACTTGAAATGCACCTTGACGCAGGGCATGTGAGATTTTTTTTTTTTTTTTTTGGTTTTTGGGCCACACCCGGTGATGCTCAGCGGTTACTCCTGGCTATGCGCTCAGAGGTCACTCCTGGCTTGGGGGACCATATGGGACGCCGGGGATCGAACCGCGGTCCGTCCTAGGCTAGCGCAGGCAAGGCAGGCACCTTACCTCCAGCGCCACCGCCCGGCCCCGCATGTGAGATTTTTAATAAGTAAATGTAGCAGCTACTTCTGATAGAAGTAACACTGTGAAAACTGTTTTATTTTGGAGCAAGGATGTATGTTTCAGAGTAATAAGAGGTAACAGCTGTTTGACTATGTTGGTTGAAATACTGTTGTGGATTGCTCTGAATTCTGGGTGTGAGGCATTTGGGTTTAATTTACTGGGGAAACAAAAGTGATTAGGGTGATTAATCTGTCAACAGGATATAAGATGATTAAATCAAGGGGGGAGAGAGAGAATAGGCTGGGAGAGTTTTGGAAAAGGGAAGGATGAATTTTGTTTTATGTATTTGTATCTCAAAGGAAATGCAAAACTGAATTGAAATAGAAGAGCATACATTGAAACTAGCAGCTGTAACATTCATGGAAAAACAAAACTTTCCCCAAGTTCCTTGATATTTCTGCAGAAAGAAACTATAAATGTGTTTGGGCTACAAACTACATGACATATCTTGTATAAAGCTCTCATTAGGGGCCAGAGCGATAGCACATCGGTAGGGCTTTTGCCTTGCATGCGGCTGACCCAGGATGGGCCTCAGTTCAATCCCCGGCGTCCCAAATGGTGCCCCAAGCCAGGAGTGATTTCTGAGTGCATAGCGAGGAGTAACCCCTGAGCATCAACAGGTGTGGCCCAAAAACCAAAAACACAACTCAGTTCATTCTCAGATGGACTTTGAGAAGTGTGACTACTTCCTAGAAAAGTGAGGTCCAGGGAAGTAAATATCACAATGTAAACAAAATCACATCAGTAGTAATAAGTAGTCAGATTGGTAGTTTACTAGTCAGTAACTATCAAAACATGGATATATTTGTGGGACTGGAGAGACAGTACAGATTGTAGTACATCAGGCAAGGCATTTGCCTTGTATACGGCAGACCTGGGTTCAATCCCCTATATTCCATATGGTCCCCTGAGCCCATTATGAGTGATTCCTGAATGCAGAGCCAAGAGTAATCTCTGAGCATTTCTGGGATGGCCCAAAAATAAATTGGAAAAAAAAGTATCTGAGTTTGTTTAAAACCATCAGATGCAGGGAATTGAATTCATTTTTCCAGATTCTATCAAATTATGATTTCGCTTAGAATAGCTTCATTCTTCACGCTTTATTTTTCATATTATGCCTGATCACTGATTCTTTTCCTCTTCCTTTGGGACTTTATGCTTGATGCCTCCTTTATCCTTGTAAAAAGGATCTTGTTTTAAATGTTTCCCTGAATGTCTGGTTCATCTGCGGTGTATAAACGTACACTCTCGAACTTAAGTCTTATATTTCCGGTGCATTGCTTTTAAAGTCTCTCTAGAATAGTGTTCATTCACCACATTCCTTATCTTTTCCCTTAGAAATAGGTTTCTCTTATGTCTCACACTTCCTCATACTAGCAAAAGATAAATATTTCCCAGCTGTCCCTGCAAATCCATCTTTTCTCCACTTACCTAGTTATTTTTTTTTTTCTATCTCAGGCTTTGCAATAGGCTCTGACTTTTTCATTTATGCTATCCCTAAGATCCCAGGTATAAATCCCCTCAAGGATGAAGATATCTGGATTTCATTGATGCCTATGGAAGCAGCCACCCAGGCAGGAAGAGTGAAGTGAATTATTCTCTCATCAGTACATTTTATTCATGTCCTGTTGACATACGTCTCCCAGCATTTTGGAGTGTTATTTGTTCTTTAGTGATCTTTGTGAAGAGCCTGAAGTAATGCGTATTATAACTTTGTAGTCATAAATGATTTCTACCTTAGCTCAATTGTCAGCATTTTCCTCAGAAGTCAATAGGGACAGTGCTTCCTCCTACTTCCCTTGTGACCATCCCACTCCTGGGATGATTCTGTGAAATCAGTTCACACTCTTGGTTTTTGGGCCACACCCGGTGACGCTCAGGGGTTACTCCTGGCTATGTGCTCAGAAATCGGTACTGGCAAGGCAAACACCCTACTGCTTGCGCCACCACAAGTTCACACTCTTGAGAAATTCTGAAAACATGGGGAGAAGAAATTCTACATGGTCGTTTTACTTGTTTAACTTTGATGTATTTGTTTTCTCAATCTCCTTCTCCAAATATGTTATTACTTCTCCAACTAGTTTACTCCTTCTCCAGCTAGTGTAACTTATTCTTCAACTAGAGTTACTTCTTCTGTGACTAGTGTTACTTCCTTCCAGCATGTTCTGGAAGACTGAGAGCAGTGTTGGATCTGAGACTTAAAATCTGCTGCCCCCAACCCTGCCTTCTCAGCTCTAGTCTGGGTGGCTCTGTGGCAATGCAAGTATTTTTCTGTATTCATACATACTCTTACTTTATTTTCTTTATTA
Source organism: Suncus etruscus (assembly GCF_024139225.1). NCBI lineage: Eukaryota > Metazoa > Chordata > Mammalia > Eulipotyphla > Soricidae > Suncus > Suncus etruscus. The sequence goes on along the minus strand of NC_064862.1, from coordinate 50,752,442 downwards.
TTTTTTTTGTCACACCCAGCAAGCTCAGGGGTTACTCCTGGCTCTATTCTCAGAAATCGCTCCTGGCAGGCTCGGGGGACCTTATGGGATGTCAGGATTCAAACCACCATCCTTCTGCATGAAAGGCAAATGCCTTACCTCCATGCTATCTCTCCAGCCCCCAATTTTCTTCATTGATTTTGTGAAGTGACTTTTGTCTGTTTGGTTTGTTTTGGTTTTGGGAGTAGAGTTGGTCAAGGGCCATACCTAGCAGGACGCAGGCACCACGTCTGATGTGGGGCTGGGGGCAAATGCTATATACTCTGTGGTCTCTCCAGTCTTACGAGATGATTTATACTTACTAACATCACTCATCTCATATTTATTTTGCTTCTTTCTGCAATCTACTAAAAGAAATAAAAGAAATGGTTGCTCACCAGCTGTTTATTAGCTCTTTCTGTTGCTTGTTGAATTGAGTCCCAGTATTTAGAAACACTTCTTGTTTGTATCCAGATGTACTTGAGTTGAACAGAATATTTGTATATTTTCAGTGTTTCTTAGCATAAGAGAACAGAAGTCACATCACCCAAGCTTCAAAAACTTAAAAAATATCAACCCAGGACCACTGGGTTTGATCCCCAGTGTCCCATATGGTTCCCCATCCTGCTAGTAGTGATTTCTGAGTAGGAGTAATCTCTGAGCACTTCTTGATATGCCCCCCCCCCCCAAAAAAAGAAAACTTAAAAAAATATATTAAAATAATTTGTAATATTTTTCTCAGGTTTACCTATATTCTTTGTTTGTTTGTTTGTTTGTTTTAGTTTTTGGGTTACACCCGGCTACGTTCAGGGGTTACTCCTGGCTCTATGCTCAGAAATCGCTCTTGACAGGCTTGGGGGACCATATGAGATGCCAGGATTCGAACCACAGTCCTTCTCCATGCAAGGCAAATGCATTACCTCCATACTATCTTTCCGGCCCCAGGTTTACCTATATTCTTGCTGTATTCACTTTCTGATTAATTTTTTCTGATGGATTATATGATTTATTACCGGTTTTTATACATGCTATAGATATCTTCTAAATATTCTCCAGAGGGGGAGATTTTGGCCTTTTCACACCAACCAGGAATATGGAAAACCCCTGCCTCAAATCAGACCTTTCTCAGCTTTTTTTTTTTTTTTTTTTTGGTTTTTGGGCCACACCCGGCGGTGCTCAGGGGTTACTCCTGGCTGTCTGCTCAGAAATAGCTCCTGGCAGGCACGGGGGACCATATGGGACACCGGGATTTGAACCAACCACCTTTGGTCCTGGATCGACTACTTGCAAGGCAAACGCCACTGTGCTATCTCTCCAGGCCCTCTCAGCTTTTTCTTCTTACGACCCCTTTTCTCCCAAGAAATTATAATGTGATCTGAGTGTATAAAATAGGTGTATAGGGCTGGAGCGGTGGTGAGGAGCGGTAAGGCATCTGCCTTGCAAGTACTAGCCTAGGACGGATCGCAGTTCGATTCCCCAGTGTCCCATATGGTCCCCCAAGCCAGGACCAATTTCTAAGCACATAGCCAGGAGTAACCCCTGAGTGTCACCGGGTATGGCCAAAAAATAATAATAAATAAATAAATAAATAGTAAAGTAAATAATAAAATAAAATAGGTTTATAGGGCCAGAGCAACAGTAGGACAGTGGGTAAGGTCTTGCATATGGCTGACTCAAGTTCAGTCCCTGGTACCTCAGATGGCCCCAGTGCTGCCAAGAGTGATCCCTGAGCATAAAGCCAAGAACACTGGAGTGTAGCCCCAAAACAAAACAAAAAAATTAATAAAATAATATAGGTCAATAAATTAAATGCTTAACAACAATTAATGAGGTTTAGACCAAAAATTGTGGGAGAGTTTTGAGCCGTGTATGGCAATGCTCAAGAATTACTCATGGCTCAGAGCTCAGAGATCATTTCTGACAGATCTGGAGACTGTCTGGAATACCTGGAATTGAACAGGTCTGTCACATGCAAGGTTAGTGCCCTACATGCTGTACTCTCTGACCCATAAAACAAAATATTAAAGCTATTTGGTGACTCCCATTTTTCAGTTACACAACTCTATGTATAGGGTTGTAAACTACAGCTCTTAAGTTGGAAATTGACTTGAGTATAGGGATATCAAATGAGAAAGAAGCAAAGGTCACCTAAAAATGTAAAGTTATCTAGTAGTCACCGTGATTGAGGAGAACTTTCCCTGGGACCATGAGGAAAGTCTTTGGGGTTAAAAAACTTATTATATGAGCCGGATCAATAGCACAGTGGTAAGATGTTGGCCTTGCATGTGACCAATCTAAGGCTGTTCCTGGTTCAATCCCCAGCATCCCATATGGTCCCCTGAGTGTGCCAGGAGCAATTTCTGAGCACACAGCCAGGAGTAACCCCTGAGCACCACAGAGTGTGGCCCCAATTCTAGATCAATAGAAAATATACTTTTAAAAGAAAACAACTTAGTATGCCCAGTGCCTGGAGTTAGTCTTATGGCAAAGTGCTCCATTGATATGGGGACAATGCTTTTCCTTTCGATTTTCTCCAACTTTTGCCGCGCTTATACAAAAAACTACCACCCCTTTTTTAAAAATCTTTTAGATAGGAGTTCCCGCCTTTTTCATCGAGCCTTGGGATATGAATTACTTTGTTTTATGTATGTCTGCATTTTTCTATAAAATTAAGAAGAAAAAAAAAGATGGGAGCCAGAGGCCAAGTGGACTTAGGTGCATTGGTGGAGATAAAAAAAAAAATGGCAGAACTAAATATCCAAACCAAAGTCAACAACAATAGAATCAAGAGACCCAAACTCTAACAATCTAAACTTAAAATGGCCCTGTTACACTGGCAGGCTGGGAGGCAAAAGGTGGTGGCATGAGTTGCACTCTGGGGACATTGGTGGAGAAAGGTCAATACTGGTGGTGGGAATGGCCCTGTTTTACTGTATGTCTGAAATCCAACTAAGAAGGACTTTATGAATCACAATGGTTTCAATAAAAATTTTAAAAAATTCTGTGCCTTAGTAAAGGCAATTAAAATGATATTCAAGTTATGGATCTCCATACATTATGGTAGAAACTAGAAAGAAAATTCTTTTTCTTTTAGTATAATAAGTCATTTAGATTTTCTGTTCCTCCCAGAGAAATCTTTCCGGGAACTGAATGACAAATCTATGTATTTGAGACTTGTAGCTTAAACTTTAGGCCAGCTAAATCTTTCTCTAGATCTCTAGCTGCCCTTTTTGCCTAATTTTATTGTCCACCTTAAAGGACTGAACTGTGTCACTTGACTCAGTTCTTGTTCATATTATCTAGCCTCTTGTGTTTGGTCGCCTGAAGAAACAAAGGCTAACAGGGTTAATTACTGTGTAGATTTGGGTCCTAAGAAGAAAATCACAGGATTTTTATTGATTATTTTTCTAAATGAAAAACCTACCAACCTCTGATCTGTAGAGATGCAAAAATTGACCTTTTTATCACATACCTAGTCCCCAGGGGAGAGAGGAAGAAAAGCTATTTTTGTCAAGGCACTTCTTATTTGAGTGCTTGTACAGTTTGGAACACATAGCCTAGAAGAGAATCACACATCTAGCAAGAAAACCATTGTTGGCATCAATCTTAGGTCTTTTCCATCAAACAGCAGGCCTCCTACATTGTTTAAAAACTAAATATTTGCCTAAAGATAAAGCAAGAAACTACTCAGAATTAGAATTTAATTGTGAATTTGCCTCATAAGATTAGATATATTTTTCATGTATTCTTCAAGTAACAAAATATAAAGAGACATGTCCATACCGCAGTACTCTTGCTTCATATTTTAAAAATAAAACAACATACTCACACACAAATACACACATACATACACACACTTACTTGGAATAAAGCCAGACTTAAACTCCAGGGGCGTACTGTTCAGTACCTTAAATTACAATCAGATGTATTTTAGCACAGATCAAATTTTCAGTGTGTAGTTGGTGAGAAGCCTAATTATTTGACCAGGTTACTATTTATGTAGACCATTCTAGGACTGTCTGTGGTTAATCCACAGCCCCAGACTGCTTGCTCTGGGAGGTTTTTATTTCATGCTGGAGCAGTTTAAGGAGAAATGGGTGATGGGTAGGGGCTGGGGGGGGGCATTAAACTCTCCTCATTAAATGAGAGACTAAAAAGCAAGTACATACATATTACTATGGAGACAAGATGCTGTATAAACTGTTCAGTTTCACTCTCCAAGTGACAGAAATAGCAAAGGAAGCAGCTTGGATGCTCATAGTTTTCGAGTGACATGGTATTTGGTTTTTAAAAAAAAAGGATAAAAACATTTTTAAAACAATGTTACCTAGGAGTCAGATTTGTTACCTTTCTATAACAATTGAATATTGGTTATGAATTAAAAGAGTGAAGCTTTTTAATGAGAACATACTATATTACTCTGATAGGAAAACATTTTTATTAGAATTTCATTAGCAATACTTTAAAGTGATGAGATAATTATACTCTTAATATACTGTCAGAAAAAATCTCTTGGGAGTTCAACATTTGTTGGGTTTTTTTGGTTTTTTCGTTTTTGTTTTTGTTTTTGATTTTTTGGTTTTTGGTTTTTGGGCCACACCCGACGGTGCTCAGGGGTTACTCCTGGCTGTCTGCTCAGAAATAGCTCCTGGCAGGCACAGGGGACCATATGGGACACCGCGATTCGAACCAACCACCTTTGGTCCTGGATTGGCTGCTTGCAAGGCAAACGCCGCTGTGCTATCTCTCCAGGCCCGGAGCTCAACATTTGTAAGGCAATAAATCTGTCAGATAACTCCCTATATGTATCATTCCTACATTAAAAATAATTTTAATATTATTTTAATAGAAAATGTGAAAATAATAGAAAAATTTTGATTCTGAAATACAATTTGAAGAGAATATTTCGATAAACATTTTGGAAAGACTTAAGAAATGGCCTTAATTCGTGTTCAGGGTTATAAGCCTCCATGTCCTTCCAATCACTAATAAGCTAAATTTTTTTTCCCGTTTTGATTCTTCTGTACTCGTGTATCTGACCAGATTCATCCTTTATTCCTTCTTTTGTTTCTCTTCTAGATCCTTGTTATTGAAGAGTAAAAATTCTCAAAATTCCCCTGTTCTTAAAAACAACTCTTTATCTCCAACTGGCTGACCAAAAATACTTTCTGCCCTTTTCTTTTCTTTTTTTTTTTTCCCCCTGTGGAATACAGAAATACAGTTCCATCACATACATACAGGCTGTATGCTCAGGAAAACTTTTATTTTGTTTTGTTTTGTTTTGGGGCCACAACTGGTGACACTCAGGGGTTACTCCTGGCTTTGCACTCAGAAATTGCTCCTGGCTTGGGGGACCATATGGGACACCGGGTATTGAACCACAGTCCGTCCTAGGTTAGCGCATGCAAGGCAGATATCCTTCTGCTTGCGCCATAGCTCCAGCCCCCTTGAAAACATTTCTTTTTTTAGGCAATATTTTTTTTCGCACCACACCCATTTGATGCTCAGGGGTTACTCCTGGCTAAGCACTCAGAAATCGCCCCTTGCTGGGGGGGGGACCATGTGGGACGCCGGGGGATCGAACCACGGTCCTTCCTTGGCTAGCGCTTGCAAGGCAGACACCTTACCTCTAGTGCCACCTCGCCGGCCCCAACATTTCTAAACATTACTGTCTTGCCTTTCTAGTTCCTAAAATGAGAATAATATCAATATTCACCTTGTAAGTTTGATGAAAGGAAAAATGCTAAGAAATGCATTAATATACATAAAAATTGTTGCTCACAATGCCTGGAACACAAGTATTGGCCTAGGAAGAAAGAGAACTCATAGAATTGGAGCAGATGCTTGGCATTACCCAAGATTCTGGTTCGGTTTCCGGTAACATATAACCTGCACACAGTTGGATGGGATCCTAATGACCACCATCCCGAGCATTGATGGGATGAATCTCCCACCATAAAAAGAAAAGAAGAAACAAATTCACCATATTTTCCAGCATATAAGACAACTTTTTAACTCATGAAAAACTTCTTAAAAGTCAGGGGTCATCTTGTATGCCAGTATACGGCATGCTGAAACTTACTCCAGCTTCAGGGAGAAGTGGTCCTCCCCACTCTTACCACCAGCATCCCTCTGTTCAGGATACAGAGGAGGCACTCTGTCTCCCTCTAGCAGTCCTATTAATCACTGCACTCCAGCCAGCTGCTCTTGTGGAGCCCTCTCCCTGCTCTCAATGTAGATCACTGTTTTATGTTTACATGGTTTTTTGTTGTTGTTGTTGTTGTTGTTTTTTGTTTTTTTTGGGGGGGGCCACACCCGGCGTTGCTCAGGGGTTACTCCTGGCTGTCTGCTCAGAAATAGCTCCTGGCAGGCACGGGGGACCATATGGGACACCGGGATTCGAACCAACCACCTTTGGTCCGGGATCGGCTGCTTGCAAGGCAAACGCCGCTGTGCTATCTCTCTGGGCCCATGTTTACATGTTTGATGACAAGTAGCCTTATGTTTATAAGTGAGTTTTCCAGCTAAGTACATGCATGGCATAAGCATATGAATTAAAATCTCCTATTGAAATCAAATCTTACGTTTTTTAATTTCCATTTGGTGTGCGCTAGAAGAGAGGTAGTCTTATATGGCGAATATAGCCCAAAACCCATATTTTAACAGGAAAAGTAGGGGGTTGTCTTATACACCGGAAAATACGGTTGTTTCCAGGTGATTCTATTATAACCACTTGCAATACTTCAAAAAAGAACAGTACATGTACCATTATTTTTCTTTCTTTAACAGCTATTTATTTTGGAGCCAGAGAGGTGAGAGAGGATTTCAGATGTAGGGGTTAAGGTGCTTGCCTTGGTCAACCTCTGTTCCATCCGCTGTACCATATTTGGGTCCCTATCACTGTCACTTCTGAGTACAGAGATAGGAATAGCTCCTCAGCTATTTTTTTCTCTGTCTTTTTTCTCTCTCTCTTCCTCTCCTCTCTCTCTCTCTCTTCTCTCTCTCTTTCTCTCTCTCTCTCTCACACACACACACACACACACACACGTGTACACACATACACACACCTTGCAAATAATAGAATGACTCCTGACTATTTTCCTGCAAACTTTATTTCTTTGTTGTTGTTGTTGTTGTTGTTTTGTTTTTTTGTTGTTGTTGTTGTTTTTGGTTTTTGGGCCACACCCGGCGGTGCTCAGGGGTTACTCCTGGCTGTCTGCTCAGAAATAGCTCCTGGCAGGCACGGGGGACCATATGGGACACCAGGATTCGTTTGCAAGGCAAACGCCGCTGTGCTATATCTCCGGGCCCAAACTTTATTTCTTATCACCTGCCACCACCACACGTAATAGTCCCCTATCTTGCCGCTTGAGATCCTTTGCATTCCTCACTCGGCCAACATCTCCAATGTTGCCTTAGTGAACCAATTACTATGTGAACACTCATGTGTTGACTGCCAGACATGAGAGAGAAAAGTGGGGCCGGGGAGATTGCACAGTGGGGAGGGCATTTGCCTTGTACATGGTCAATCTGGGTTTGATCTCAGGCATCCCATATGGTTCCCCTGAGCCCTGCAAGGGTGATTTCTTTTTTTTTTTTTTTTTTTTTATTAATTATTTTTTTTATTATTTTAATTATGACAACAAAGATGCAAAGAAAGAGGACAGGGTAAAGTTACAGTGGAAGCCCAATCACCCATAAACAGGATTCTCAGTAGTTCCATCGATGATATCCCAGCCTTGAACTTTCAGCCAAAGAACATTAAGAAAAACAAAACTGAACCCATGTACAATACAATTACTTTGTCCCTCAAATCCCCAGTTGTAGTACATATTGTTTCTTAGCAGCACACCATATAATCTAAAGATATTAGACTTATGTAACTCTTTAAACATTGAGGGCAAAGTACATTTATCTAGTTCCATGCACATGCTTACTAGTTTAAGTTAACCTCAAAAGTTTTAATGGGTTGTTTTTCTTAAGGATTGGAGTCAAGAGAACATAGTAAAAAACGATATTAAAGTGGCATTTGTTTGCATAGGCCCACCAAAACATAAGGGACATGGAAAGACAAATTATGGTCTAAATACATGGAGACCCTACCCCTGAAGTTTCCTGGCACAGGACTGACTCTAGGCTCCAGGCAAACTAGTTTGTCCAATTCAAGTCATAGTCTGTAGTGGCAATACACCTCCATTCCTCACATAGTCTCTGTTGTTGGTATCATTCTTCTGTATTAAAGATCCTGGAGTCTGCATATCGCAAGGGTGATTTCTGAGTGCAGAGCCAGGTGTAACCCCAGAGCACCTCTGGATGGGAGAGGGAGAGAGGAAGGAAGGGAGGGAGGGAGGGAGGGAGGGGAGGAAAAAAAGCATGGGGGACAAGGGTTTACAGCCTCATGGAACCCTGACTGTACTTACTATTCTGGGTCATTAAACCAGGAAGAAGGGCAAATGCTAACTGGCATAAATACCTATCTAATGCTAATCAAACCTAAGTGGGCCTTTACATTATCACTAATGAAAAGTCTCTCTGGATTGTCTTCTGCCCAGAGAGGGGGCAAACCAAAGAGTGAATACAGAATCCTCACCTATAGGGCTTTCCTAAGAGTGCCTGCATTCTGGCAATTAGAAATTAAGATTCCTGGGCCGGAGAGATAACACAGCAATAGAACTTTTGCCTTGCAAGCGGCCAACCCAGGACCAGTGGTGGTTCGAATCCCAGCATCCCATATGGTCCCCTGAGCCTGCCAGGGGCGATTTCTGAGCTCAGAGCCAGGAGTCACCCCTGAGCGTTGCCAGGTGTGACCCAAAAACCAAATTAAAAAAAGAAATTAAAATTCCTTAGATCACCTTTTCTGCCCCTCTCCCCAGAATATCATTTTTCTTACTTATTTCTTGGATGTTATGGGGGAGGGCTTGGCCACACCTGGCTTTGTATTAGGGATTCACCATAAGTTCTGGGAACCAAACCCTTCTTGGCTACATGGTAGTAGCATACAATAAATGCAGTACTAGCTGGGCTTACATGCTGTTTCACTTCTGGCCCAGACGCAGAGATTTGAAGACTTCCAGAACCTTGGGATGTGGCTGAGAATTAGTACCTTGCATGCATAAGGCTCACTGTTTATCCCCTGCACCCCAACAATGACTACAGAAAGAGGGCTCTGTTCCAGTACTGGCCTTTCACACAGACAACCCAAACTCAATTCCTTGCATCACTTATGGTTATCCCTTTACTCCCAGGATGATTCCTGAGCATAGAGCCAGAAATAAGCACAGCCAGGTGTGATCCAAAGCTTCCACCCCCCAAAAAAGGCCTCAGAGCTTGCAGTGTCATTACGGCACTTGTGTGCTTCCTGGTTTCAACTTCCCCAGGTACTGCCACAGGAGTGATCACTGAGCAAGGCACCTGGAGTAAGCCCTGAACGTCACCAGGTCTGGCTCCAGAACCAAGAAAAGAAGTAGAAATGCCTAAAGATTGAATTAATATGCCTGTGTTAATATTTCCAGTTAAATGAGATATTTCCACTGGTTTTCCCTTTGCGGGTTCCCAGAATTTTTTTTCAGGATTAGATTTACATCTCTGCCATGCAATAATGCACTCTGAGGCAGTGGCCTATGTCAAATATTTACTGATCCTGATAAACTTTTCTCCTAGTCAAATGCTGTTTTATGCATTGCACTTTTAAATAGACTTTTGTGTTTCGTATATAGATGAATTTTTATTATTTCCCCATTAGGTGCCATTTCTAATATCTTCTCTTTTTCTCTCCTTTATCCAGGGTTTTTTTCTTACGGTTTCTCCAGAGTCTGTGTTGAAGGTAGCTCACCATGCATCTGAAAAGAACAGAATTTTCACTATGAATTTGTCAGCACCATTTATTAGCCAGTTCTACAAGGAACCCCTGATGAAAGTTTTGCCTTATGTTGACATCCTTTTTGGAAATGAGACTGTAAGTTACACTTGGGGAGAGGGGGATAGTGCTTGTTTTTCTTTTGTTTTGTGTTTGTGCATATACCCGACAACAGATGAATGGCTAAAGAAACTGTAGTACATCTATACAATGGAATACTATGCAACTGTTAGAAAATGAAGTCATGAAATTTGCTTATACATGGTTGGATGTATAGACTATTATGTTGAATGAAATAAGTCAGAGGAAGAGAGAATAGTCTCACTCATTTGTGGGATTTAAGAAAAATAAAAGACAGTATAATAATAGCACTGAGAGACAATAGAAATGAGAGCTAGAAGGACCAGCCTATAATAACAAGCTTATCACAAAAATGGTAAGTATAGTTAGAGAAATAACTACACTAATAGCTATCTTGACAACAATAAAGAGAGAATACAATACTTGTCTTGAAGATGGGGAGGGGGAGGTAGGGAATGGGGGGATAATGGGGAAGGGGGTGTGCATTCTATGGCTGAAACACAATTACAAACATGTTTGTAACCATAGTGCTTAAATAAAGATATTATTAAGAACGTAGAAAAATTTACAATCATCTTTGATGGTTCGAGACCAACGGGTGTCTTCCAGTTCTTTAGAAATAATAAAATTAAGGCCCGGAGAGATAGCACAGCAGCATTTGCCTCGCAAGCAGCCGATCCAGGACCAAAGGTGGTTGGTTCGAATCCCGGTGTCCCATATGGTCCCCCGTGCCTGCCAGGAGCTATTTCTGAGCAGACAGCCAGTAGTGACCCCTGAGCACCGCTGGGTGTGGCCCAAAAACCAAAATAATAATAATAATAATAATAATAATAAATTTTTTAAAAGAAGAAAAAGAATAGCATCTTTGGGAATTGCAAAGAAGAGTTTTTATAACTCTCAGGGTCTGTACCTACTGGTAGTCTCAGGAAACTGATCTAAATGTGTAGATTTTCCTCTCTACCTGTTTTCTTTTTTATTTTTTTTTTTTTTTTGTTTTTGAGTCACACTTGGCGGTGCTCAGGGGTTACTCCTGGCTGTCTGCTCAGAAATAGCTCCTGGCAGGCACGGGGGTCCATATGGGACACTGGGATTCAAACCAACCACCTTTGGTCCTGGATCAGCTGCTTGCAAGGCAAAGGCCGCTGTGCTATCTCTCCGGGCCCCTCTACCTGTTTTCTTAATGGATCCAGAAGACCCAGTAAAGAGATTGCTGTATCTCTTAGTGACCACTTGATTTTCCTTGGGCAAAACTGACCCTTGACCTCAGAGTTCTTAAAAGTTAGGGTGCCAGAGTGATAGCACCGTGGTAGGGCGTTTGCCTTGCACATAGCCGATCCAAGACAGTAGTTCGAATCCCAGCATCCCATATGGTCCCCCATGCCTGCCAGGAGTGATTTCTGAGCACAGAGCCAAGAGTAACAACCCCTAAGTACTGGTAGGTGTGACCCAACCTCCCCCAAACAAAGGCAGGTCAGGCAGGTCGAACGGATTGAAATAGAAAATTTTCTGTAGGTTTTCAAAGGATGCATATGATTTCAAAATGGACACTTTTGCAGGGCGCTGTAGCAATGGTACAGTGGAAAGGGCTCTTGACTTGCACGCAACCAACCTGGGCTCAATCTCTGGCATCTCAGAAGGTCTCCAGAGTGCCATCAGTAATGATTTTTGAGTGTAAAATGAAGAGTTACCTCTGAGTATTTCCAGTTGTGGCCCCCAATCAAACACAGACAAACAAGACACTTGGGAATAATAGCAACCTGAGAACTTGAAATAGTAAAAGAAATTCAGTTTTGACTGTATAATTCTCTGATATAATGGAGAATAGTCTTAAAATTGTTAAGAATGTCTGAATAACTTTTTAATAAGAGTTTACATATTTTTGAAACATGTAAAACAAGTTGGAAAGAATTTACCAGAAGCAAGGAACAATGCTTAGTGCTTTGGCTGAGATTTGGGAGAATGGAAAAGAAGGACTCCAAGAACACAGGCAACAACAGAAATAATAAATTGGCTTTCACTGTAATTAAAGCCACTTGATTCTAAGAAAACGCAAGAAAATGAAAAGAAGTCCACAAAATGGGAAATATATTTTCTACTATGTGATTAACAGACTAATAGGCTATATATTGCAACAGTAATCAAAATATATCTGAGTCAAGAAACCTAACTAAAAATGAACAAAAGGTAAACATTCAAAAAAGATACCTGAGGAGCTGAAGCAGTAGTATAGCAAGAAAGGTGTTTACCTTGCATGTAGATGACCCAGGTTCAATCCCTGGTCTAAGGTCCCAAACCCCTCACCACCACTAACTCCAAGCACCACCGGTAATAGTCCCTGAACATCAGCAGATGTGACCCCAAATCAAATAACAAACAGAAAACACTATGTGGACCGGGGTGGTGGTGTTAGCGGTAAGGCGTCTGCCTCGCAAGCGCTAACCTAGGACAGACCAAGGTTTGATCCCCCAGCATCCTGCCAGGAGTGATTTCTGAGCACATAGCCAGGAGTAACCCCTTAGCGTCACTGGGTGTGACCCAAAAACCAAAAGAAGAAAAGAAAACAATGTGAATGACAATAACAAGATGTTTATCATCACCTATTGATTCTGAAAACTAGTAAAGTTAATGTTCATTTAGAAATTTAGTCTAGTTTTTTTATTTTTTCTGTTGGGTGGGGATTGAGGGACTAGAGGTACTCAGATGCTATTCCTAGATTTGATCTCAGGAATGACCCCTGGTGCCGGTAGAGGACCATACATCATGCCAGGGTTTCGAATTGGGGTCAGCAGAATGACCCTTAATCCCTAACTATGTCTCTGATCTTAGAATTTATTTTTTGTTTGTTTGGGGGCTACATTCGGCTCTACTCAGGCTATACTCAGGGATCACTCCAGATTGGCTCTGGAAACCAAATGGGCTGCCAGGATTTAAAACCAGGTCGGCCATGTGCAAGTGCCTTACCCGCTCTTCTATTGCTTGGCCCTTCTGATCCTAGTTTTCTATTTTTTGTTTTATAGGGTTTTTTTGGTTTTTGGGTCACACCCAGCTGTGCTCAGGAGTTACTCCTGGCTCTATGCTCAGAAATTGCTCCTGGCAGGCTCAGGGGATCATATGGGATGCCAGGATTTAAACCATCAACTTTTTGCATGCAAGGCAAATGCCTTACCTCCATGCTATCTCTCTGGCCCCAGCTCTGTATTCTTGTCACTCTTGACAAGGTTAGGGAACCATTCAGTACTGGGGGCCAAACCGTGACCTCCAACATGTACTTAGGCCTTTGAGCCTGTCTCTTTGGCCCCCACTTTGAAAATTCTTTACTAAAATAAAATAAATAAATAAGAAAGAAAATTGTTGGGGCCGGGCGGTGGCGCTAAAGGCAAGGTGTCTGCCTTGCCAGCGCTAGCCTAGGACGGACCGCGGTTCGATCCCCCGGTGTCCCATATGGTCCCCCAAAGCCAGGAGCGACTTCTGAGCGCATAGCCAGGAGTAACCCCTGAGCGTCACTGGGTGTGGCCCAAAAAACAAAAACAAAAACAAAAAAAAAAAAAGAAAGAAAATTGTTAACTTAGTTGCAAATATCAATTGGCCAAATTGAGTCTGAATAAATAAAAACTACCACATTTTGTTACAAAAACTAATTATAGAGTTGTTCTTTTTTGGGGGGTGCCACACCTGATGGAGTTCAGGCTCTACATTCAGAAATCACTCCTGTCAGGCATGGGGAACTGAGGACCATATGGGATGCCAAATATCGAACCCAGGTTGGCCACATGCAAGACAAACATCTCCAGCTGTGCTATCACTTCAGCCCCCAAGTTGTTCATTTTGTTTCTCTAATCTCATTTGCCATTTTTCCCATTGAATATTCTTGTAATACTAAAATATCTTCTGTTGCCCAGAGATTGAAAAGGGGGCCATTTGATATTTTAAATGTGATGAAGTGTAAAATCTATTCCTCAGAAATTACCAGTAGAATTATTTTCTTTTTCTTTCTGCCCTGCCCCCGTCAGTCAAATTTGCTGTCTTACTCTAAATGTTCAGAATGCCAAGTTTTAGAGGCAATTAGTAATATTATTACAGAGTAACATTACTACACATATAGTAAGTAATAATGTTCTTTTTTCTTAGCACCTTCTGTTTAAACAATGAGTTCCAAAAACCCCAAGACTATATTCAGAGTCAGTGAGAAATAGTGATTCCTGTGAGACAAGAGATAAATTAAGTGAGCCTCTAAGTACCCCAGCCTATTGCTTAGAGAGAATTTCTAGGCCACATTGAACTTGGCATTAGCTTTGAATTGTGGAGATAAGGCAGGAAGTTCAGAAATGTAACACAGAGTTCACTAGTCAGAGGGTACAAGTGAAGAAATAGCTTCATAAAAAAGATACGCATTTCTGAACTACTGCAAACAAAGATGACTTTCAAGGAAAGGAAACTGAATCAAAACTCTTTATAAACTTAGACAGCAAAAAATCCTTTATAGCAAATCACCCAACCGTACATAAGAAGGATAATTCATCATGATCCAGAATACAGAATTGGCTTATAATGTAATTCATCTTAGTAAAGCTAAAGGAAATAAATAATCATCTTAATGGACCTAAAAAACCCTCTACAGATAAGAAAACTCTAACATTTACTGATGACATCCTCAAAATAACTGGGATTAGAGAGGAACTTCTCCAACCCAATATCTAACCCCAAATTATATAGGGACCATCATATTTAATATGAAAAATGAGCTGCAAATTTTCTTTAAATTGAGAACAAAACAAAATGTTTCCTTTGTTGACTTCTAATGAATATTATGCTGGAGGATTTAGTGAGTGCCACTAAGGTACAAAGAAACAGTTCAGGAAGGAAGAAATAAAATAGTCTCTATTATCATCTTTCACAGAATATCTTAAGTCTAAGTTTTTTAAGGCTATGGCTATAAATGACATATTTATTTTTACCATGTTAGCAGCTCTCAGTGAAATTTTAAAATGCTTTTCTTGCAGCCCCCCCACCAAACACACCCTCTTTTGGTGTATTCTTCCTAACAAATGGTTCATATAGTAAACATCTATTGAGAATTGAAATTATTGAGGAGTGGAGTGTTGAGAGCACATGCCTATGGAATTTAACGTGTCATTGTTTAAACTATCACTGAGACCAGAGAGATAGGAAAGTAGAGCACTTGCCTTGCAAATGGTCAACCCAGATTCAGTTCCTAGCCCCCTTTATTGTCCCCCTTTGTTGTGATCCCTGAGGGCAGAGCCAAGACATCCCAGAGCACCACCAGATGTGTGTCCGCAAAATCAAAATATTAAAAATTACCAGCATGTCTGTTATTAAATTGATCTGTGGACTCAACAGGACTTAATCCAGGGGTGATTTCTTTTTTTTCTTTTTTTTTGTTTTTGGGCCACACCCGGCATTGCTCAGGGGTTACTCCTGGCTGTCTGCTCAGAAATAGCTCCTGGCAGGCACGGGGGACCATATGGGACACCGGGATTCGAACCAACCACCTTTGGTTCTGGATCGGCTGCTTACAAGGCAAACGTCGCTGTGCTATCTCTCCGGGCCCCCAGGGGTGATTTCTAAGTTCAGAGCCAATAGTAGGCCCTGACACTGCCACGTGTGGCCCCAAAACCAATCAATCAATAAATAAATAAGTAAAGTTTAGAAAAAAATAAAAATAAAACTATATTGAAGGGACCAAAGTGATAGCACAGCAAGGAGGGCATTTGCCTTGCATAAGGCCAATCTGGATTCCATCACTAGCATCTCTTATGGTCCCTTGAACCTGCCAGGAGTGATTTCTGAGTGCACAGCCAGGAGTAACCCCTGAGTGTCACTGAGTGTGGTGCAAAAACAAACAAACAAACCAAAAACCATATTGAAGCAACAGCATAATATCACCCTTAAAAGTAAGTGAATAGGGGGCTGGAGAGATAGCATGGAGGTAAGGCGTTTGCCTTTCATGCAGGAGGTCATTGGTTCGAATCCCACCATCCCATATGGTCCCCCGTGCCTGCCAGGAGCAATTTCTGAGCCTGGAGCCAGGAATAACCCCTGTGCATGCCAGGTGTGACCCAAAAACCACAAAAAAAAAAAAAAAAAGGTAAGTGAATAGGAGCTGGAGCTATAGCACAGCAAGTAGGGCGTTTTTCTTGCATGGGGCAGACCAGAATTTGATCCCCACCATCCCATAGGGTAAACTGAGCTTGTCAGGAGTAATCCCTGAGCACCACCGTGTGTCCCCTCTCCCCCCAAAAAAAAAGATAAATAAATAGAACCAAGTATAGAAGTGATAGTCTAACAGGGGTCTCAAACTCAATTTACCTGGGGGCCACAGGAGGCAAAGTCGGGTGATACTTGAGTGCAAAGTCAGTAGTAAACCTTGAACATTGGGGGGTGTGACCCAAACAACTAAAACAAAACAAAACAAAAAAAGATTCCTGGGCGGTGTTTGCCTTGCAAGCAGCCGATCCAGGACCAAAGGTGGTTGGTTCCAATCCCGGTGTCCCATATGGTCCCCCGTGCCTGCCAGGAGCTATTTCTGAGCAGACAGCCAGGAGTAACCCCTGAGCACCGCCAGGTGTGGCCCAAAAACCAAAAAAAAAAAAAGATTCCTCTAGGGCAGAGCCACAAAATGTTGTACGGAGGGCCACAAATGGCCCGCGGGCCGCGAGTTTGAGAACCCTGGTCTAGAAAGTGACCCACATTTGATTTTTCAACAAAGTATGATCACACCAAATAATAATGACAGAATGTGAATTTATGATATGCTGTAGGCTTCTGCAGATCCCCCAGTCCTTTACGTAAATTATAATCTTCCAAAATAAAAGCATGTGTTCACAAATAACTCTAGAAATACATGGAAAAATTTTTCCTTATAACGTGTCATAATGAAGGATCATGTAAACAGGTACAACTACTTTGAGAAATGGTTTTCCACTTTCTTCAAAGTTACATATAGCTGCACCTTAGAACATTCCCTTTTAAAATTACCCAAGACAATAAAAACATGTATGTATGTGAACCTTTACAACTTCTCATGCAATTTTATTTATAAGTGTCTAGAGTCTCAGAAACAATCCAAATGTACATCTACCAGTGACTAAATACAGATTGCTCTAGGGGTCTGGAATGTGACCAGTGGTGTCAAGTTCTTGTCTTGTGAGCACATGTCAAAGCCCTGTGTGACTGTGCCTGGGGGAGCTGATCAGATGGCCCAAATGGGCTGGAGCGGTGGCATAGCAGGTAGGGTGTTTGCCTTGCACTCAGTGACCTTGCACAGACCCAGGTTCTATCACCTCCACATCCCATATGGCCCTCCAAGCCAGGAGCGATTTCTGAGCGTATAGCCAGGAGTAACCCCTGACCATCACAGGGTGTAGCCCAAAAATAAAAACAGACGAAAACAGATGGCCCAACTGTGAATCCCTGTGAGAAGTCTTAGGGTCTTTTTGGAAGAGCCCAGGACAAGCCTGAAACAGTGAACCCCATCCCCAGTGCACACAGACTACCCCAAGGCAATCCTGAATCTCTTCATGCTCTGGGGTCCTCGGAGAGGTAAAATCAAAACAAAAATCTGTATTGGAACTAAAGCAAATTGTGACATGTCTACACACTTCTAAAAGGTTTCTCAACTGTAACCGGAAGGAACTATTTATACTTCCCCCAACATGAATAAATTTCTGAATACTTAGGCTGAATTAAAGATGAGATGTCAGACAAAGCATATCTTGGATAATTCCATTTAAATTAAATTCTAAAAAAATTCAAAGTAATCTGTCAGGGTAGAGCCAACCCTTGGTTGCCTGAGAATGAAGATGTATGGTGAGATTGGTTTCAAATGGACATGAGGGAACTTTGAAGGAGTAATGGACGTTTTCCTTTCTTCATCAGCACTCAGTGCATATGTTAAAATGTATCTTTATCTAATGAGCTAGGGTGACCCTGCAAAGAGCTGTCACTCTGCCTGCCCTCTCTGGTCCATTCCATTGACTCAGGTGTCTCTTTTAATGCCAATACCACACTGTTTTGGTCAATATCACTAGGTAATTTGAAATCGGGGATCATAGTGTCTTTACTTTTGTTCCTTCTCCAGATTACTTTGTCTTAAAGGAGATTTTTAGGATCTTTTATTCTATTCTGTGAGGGGAAAATGCCATTCCAATTTTGTTAGGGGTTGTGTTGAATTTTAGATGGCTTTGGGTAATATTGATTTTTCAACTGTTTTTTCCAATCTATGGATATGAAATATATTTTTTTTATTTATGTATATAAATAATAGATGTTTGTATTTTGATCTTGTATGCCATAGCTATACTGAGTTGATTTATATCTATTCATATATATTTTCGGGGGAACCACATCTGACTGTGTTCAGGGCTTAATCCTGGCTGTGCACTCACAAATTACTCATGGTGGTGCTCAGGGAATGATATGGGATGCCAGTGCCCTACTCACTGAACATCTGGCCCCTTTCAGTATATATCATTTGAAATAAGTCACCATTTTACTTCTTTTTCAATTTTACTTCATTATTTTACCTAATTCTTCTGTCTAGGGCTTGTGGTGATATGTTGAATAAAAGTTATGAGGGTAGGTAGGTACCTTGTCTTATTTTGTTGTTTTTGTTTTTGTTTGGGGGCCACACCCAGCAGTCTTTTGGCCTTACTACTGGCTCTCTCTGTGATCACTCCTGGCAGGCTCAAGGGACTATTCAGGGTATTGGGGATCAAACTCAGGGCAACTGGGTTCAAAGCAAATGCCTTAACCAGCTCCTTGGCCCCACTATTTCTTATCTTAGACTGTTGAGTCAAGTATTAGCTACAGCCTTTTTCTTTGTAAATTAAATCTTTTTAAAATATCCATTTTCTTCTCACATTATGATATTTAGGAACAACGAAAAACTTTATTGTAAGTCAGCAGACTAATTCTGAAATCTAAAATAATATTGTGTCTAACAGTTGTTGTTGTTTTGTTTGTTTGTTTGTTTGTTTTTGTTTTTGGGCCACACCGGCGGTGCTCAGGGGTTACTCCTGGCTGTTGCTTAGAAATAGCTCCTGGCGCCCGGGAGAGATAGCACAGTGGTGTTTGCCTTGCAAGCAGCCGATCCAGAACCAAAGGTGGTTGGTTCAAATCCCAGTGTCCCATATGGTCCCCTGTGCCTGCCAGGAGCTATTTCTGAGCAGACAGCCAGGAGTAACCCCTGAGCACCGCTGGGTGTGACCCAAAAACCAAAAAAAAAAAAAAAAAAAAAATTTGAGAGAAAAAAAGAAATAGCTCCTGGCAGGCACGGGGGACCATATGGGACACCAGGATTCGAACCAACCACCTTAGGTCCTGGATTGGCTGATTGCAAGGCAAACACCACTGTGCTATCTCTCTGGGTCTGTGTCTAACAGTTTTAGGTAATTATTTACTTTTCCACTAATTGTGCAACAGACTAGTACATTGCCTCTTAAGTTAATATTTCACCATATCTCATTCAATTGTTTTCACAGTTTGACTTAGGAAAAAGGATACTTTTTTTAAAAGAAACTCTGAAAATACTTTGGCACATCCTGAGATAAGTACTGGTGTCCACCCAAACATCATTTCATCGTTAGTGTGATCAAAGTAAAGTATAGTTATCAAGTGTTATGATAATCATTAAAAGAAAAATACACATAAAATTTACCATTTTGATGGGGCTGGAGAGATAGCATAGAGGTAGGGCATTTGCTTTGCATGCAGAAGGACAGTGATTTGAATCCCGGCATCCCATATAGTCCCCCAAGCCTGCCAGGAGCAATTTCTTTTTCTTTTTTTTTTTTTTTTTTTTTTTTGGTTTTTGGGCCACACCCGGTAACGCTCAGGGGTTACTCCTGGCTATGCGCTCAGAAGTTGCTCCTGGCTTGGGGGACCATATGGGACTCCAGGGGATCGAACCGCGGTCCGTCCGAGGCTAGCGCAGGCAAGGCAGGCACCTTACCTTTAGCGCCACCGCCCGGCCCCGGGGAACAATTTCTTGATTGTAGAACCAGGAGTAATCCCTGAGCGCTGCCAGGTGTGACCCAAACCCCCCTCCCCAAATTACCGTTTTGTACTACTATAATGTAGTGTGAAGGACACTCCCAGCATTGTCCCATTGGCCCCTGATACCTCAACCCCATTCACCCCCCTCAAGCCACTTTTTTTTTTTTAATTTAGGGCCACACCTGGTGACACTAGGGGTTACTCCTGGCTATGAGCTCAGAAATCGCTCCTGGCTTGGGGGACCAAATGGTACATCTGGGATCGTCCTAGACTAGTGCACACAAGGCAGACGCCGCTTGCACCACTGCTCCGACCCCATCAAGCCACTATTCTGTTTTCTCCACAATATGGCTTACAGATACATCTCAATTGTATTTTAGGTACAATTCTGTTTTTGCTTTTGGGCCACACCCAGTAGCACTCAGGTTACTCCAGGCTCTGCTCTCAGAAGTCACTCCTGGCAGACTGGAGACTATAAATCCCTTTTGCCAGGGATCAAACCCGGGTCAGCTGCATGCAAGGCCAATGCCCTACCTGCTGTGCTATCACTGGGCCCCTGTAGGCACGATTCTAAATAGATTCAGTTTGGCTCTCACGTAACATAATTTGTTAAGTGAATAATAATCATTTTGTGAATAATGTAGCTATGAAGCTGAAGGCATGAAACCAACAGTGACATTGCTGGAGTGTGTGATACTGTGGCTCAGTTTTTGAGGATCTACCAGGTTGTTTTCTACAAATGCAGCTGCATCATTTTATACTCCCATCATCAATATGCAAAGGTCCAGCTTCTACACATCCTTGCTAACAATTGTCGTTTCCTTTTATATATGTAAGACCTCATCGATTTTTGTCCAGCTGGGCAGACAGTTCCTGTGCTGCCCCTGGTAATGTTAGGGACACCCTCCAGTATTGGGACTCAAATCCTAGTTACTCCTCCCAAACCCCCATATCTATCGCTCTATATATACATATATTCAATATATTATATCATTGTATGATATATAATACATTAATATATTCATATATTTATTAATTTAAATATAAATAAATTAGCATATAATATAGTTTTATCTATATTTAAACCAAAGCCCTCTTATTTGGGTGTGAAATAGCATCTTATTGTACTCCTGGCTCCTTTTAATGGGGCTTAGCAGCTCAAAGAGAAATGTGTATATCGACACAATTAGCAACTCTTGGTAGCCTGCTATCCTGCATCTTCCACTTTAATTCTTTTGAGAGGAACTCCTGGCGACTGTGTGGGGGCCCTGATGGAGCCAAGGGGATTGTACCCAGGCCCTTACATGCAAAACTTGTACTTCGGGCCACTGAGCTGGGCATTTCACTCAGGAAACTGTATGGATTTCCAGGTTGTTATTGGTTTTGTTTGTTCATTTGTTCTTAGATTTTTGGGCCACACCCAGTGATGCTCAGGGTTTACTTCTGGCTTTGCGCTCAGAAATCGCTCCTGGCTTGGGGGACCATATGGGACACCAGGGGATCAACCTCGGTCCGTCCTGGGTCAGCCACATGCAAGGCAAACACCATACCACTGTGCCATCGCTCTGGCCTCCCTGGTTGTTATTGTTAAGGTACTATTGAAATGACTTCAATGCATAAATTCTTTTAAGTGTTTCACTGTTTTTCTAAGTCATTTTTAACATCCTCAAAGTTTTCCATATTTCCCTTGAGCAACAGCCATTTGTTCCCACGATTCACATGTAATCACCTTAATAAAGGGCATTGGACAGGCAGGTAATTATACCCACTGATGCCTGCTAATGCAAGCTGTTTGGCAGTCATTATATGTAATACATGACTAAAGAAGTTGATTATTCTTCTTGTTTTTCATTTTTATTAAATTAAGTTTTGGTTTTTTTTTTTTTTTTAATAATGTCATCTTGCAAATGGTTCTTAGGAGTAATACTGTTCAGGGCTTCATAATCACTAGATAATTAACCTGCCAGGATTAAGTACACTCAACTTTGCCTGGGGATGCTTAACTCTCAGGAAGGTCAATTATCTCATGATAATAACTGCTTTGTCAAGAGTTTCACTTAATTCCATTGTGAAACAGCACTCACCCATAGCACGCAACTTAAGATTTGTTTAAATAAGGAAATTCAGCTTGGAAAGTGGGCATAAGAATTCAGCTTCATTGCTTCATATGGTTTAAAGATGTTTCGTTTCAGATAAAATTCCACCTCTGCATTTTGAGTCTGGCAGGTGAGGTCTCTTCTGGTGGCATTTGTTCCATGTATTTATTAGTTGCCTGTTTGGAAATTTGTTTTAAATGCCTGTTGAACCTTTAGTAGATTACAAGTCCATTGCAACTCAGGAACTGTGATGACACGCTTTCCTGTGTGGTGACTTAGTATGTTGTTGTTGTTGTTGATGATGATATGCTGATGATAATGATAATGATGTTGAGTAGAATCTGGGTTAGTTGTTGAGTCATGCAAAGCAGTGAAAATATTTTGCAGGCGATGGTGGTGGGTGGAGCCCAAAGCAGTAATTTATTTTGACACTTCTGGACATTAAAGCAACATGAAATTGATTTTTACTAATGGAATTCAAGGTTTTTTTTGTTTTGTTTTTTTGGTTTTTTGTTTTTGGGCCACACCCGGTGGTGCTCAGGGGTTACTCCTGGCTGTCTGCTCAGAAATAGCTCCTGGCAGGCACGGGGGACCTGGGACACCGGGATTCGAACCAACCACCTTTGGTCCTGGATCGGCTGCTTGCAAGGCAAACGCTGCTGTGCTATCTCTCCGGGCCCTGGAATTTGAGTTTTTTAACTCATCTCCTTTTGGGTTTGTTTTTTGTTTTGTTTTTGGCCACATCTGCAGATGCTCAGATATTACTCCTGGTTCTGCAATCAGCAATTATTCCTGGTGGTATTTAGGGGACCATCTGGAGTGCGAAGGATTGAACCTTGCAAGGCTCCCCATCTGGTCAGCTGCTCCCTACCTGCTGTACTCTCTCTCCAGCCCCTGGCTATGTAGCTCCGTCTTAGTAAACTGAATCATCTCTTTACCAAATCGAGGGAACTGGATTTGTTTGTGCCTTCCTTCATGTATTTAATTAGACAAGGGAGACATTGCTGATGTTTGCTGTGCACATTGTTAAATCTCCTAAGCTTTCTAACAGCCATTGATTCTTTTTTTGCGGGGGCCCACACCTGGTGGTGCTCAGAGGTTATACTCTCATCTCTACAAAGGAAGTTGTTATTTCAGGATGAAAATGTATGCACGGGGCCGGGCGGTGGCGCTAAAGGTAAGGTGCGCCTGCCTTGCGTGCGCTAGCCTTGGACAGACCGCGGTTCGATCCCCCGGTGTCCCATATGGTCCCCCAAGCCAGGAGCAACTTCTGAGCACATAGCCAGGAGTAACCCCTGAGCGTTACCGGGTGTGGCCCAAAAACCAAAAAAAAAAAAAAAAAAAAAAAAAAAGAAAATGTATGCACATCTTTAAATTATGCATAGGACATATAAATGATAAAATAGAATTTTCTATATCCTTACTCAGATAGTGTCTTTTTGGGTAGGAGATTTTCTGTTCTTTGTCAAGGTAGCATTTTTTAATGTTTGAAAACCCTGTCAAGTATGGACACAATGTTATCTTCAGGGAACTCATTTTTGAATTTTGACTCAAAATTTTGTTCCTTATGATAGATGATTTCCAAGCATTTTCAGACTTCGGGCCATCACCTTGATCCATGGTCTAACAAGAGAAGCTGTGTTCTTACCTATCCTTATTATCAAGGGATTTCCTGTATGATGTGGGGTCAGGGTCGTATCTAAAATACTAATTCTACACTCCAGAAATGCCTTATTTCTTCCCAAATAACGATATATGTCACCTTCCTACTGCTGCTGTTCATACCAATTTTTCCCTTTCTTTTTTTTTTTTTTTTTTGTTGTTGTTTTTTTTTGGGGGTTTTTTTTTGTTTTTTGTTTTTGTTTTGGTTTGGGTTTTTTTTTTTTTTGGTTTTTTTTTTTTTTGGTTTTTGGTTTTTGGCTTTTGGGCCACACCCAGCGGTGCTCAGGGGTTACTCCTGGCTGTGTGCTCAGAAATAGCTCCTGGTAGGCACGGGGGACCATATGGGACTCGGGGATTCGAACCAACTACCTTTGGTCCTGGATCGACTGCTTGCAAGGCAAACACCGGGCCCAATTTTTCCTTTTCTTTTTTTTTCTTTTGTTTTCTTTTTTTTTTTTTTTTTTTTCCACTTGCAACCAGATATGATATGGAACAGATAAAACCTAAGGGGTTGAGCCAGAGAGATAGCATGGAGGTAAGGCTTTTGCCTTTCCTGCAGAAGGACAGTGGTTCGATCCCGGCATCCCATCTGGTTCCCCGAGCCTGCCAGGAGCGATTTCTGAGCATAGAGCCAGGAGTAACCCCTTGAGTGCTGCCGGGTGTGACCCAAAAAACAAAGCAAAACAAAACAAAAAAAAAAACTTAGGTTGCTAAAAAATATATAACCTCTTCAAAATCATGAATATTTTTCTAAACTTAATGTTTACCTATTTCTATTTTCTACAGAAAGTAATCAGGCATCAGTCAAAATAAGGCTATCACACCTTCTGATTGTTGCTTAGTTTATGGATTTACCCTTCTCCTTAGAGTCTTTATAAGGTGTTTTACATATGCAAAAAGCTAAGCACCCTAGAACTCAGGGGAGACTATTATTAATGGAAAAAGCATATAGTTAAAAAGTTTTGCCAGCAGGTCCAGGGCAGTAGTACTGCGGGTAGTCTTTCCTTGCTCGCTGCCAACCCTTGTTCAATCCCTGACACCATGTGGTCCCTTAAGTGCTGCAAAAACTGAATGCAAAGCCAGAAGTAACCCCTGAGCACCATCCGGTGTGGCCCCCTCAAAAAAAAAAAAAAAAGAATAGTTACTTAGTATCTGTTTTGTGACTCTATTTATAATCCACCTTATCTTCCACCATTTTCTTCTTCCAGCTACTGTCTTTTCTAAGTCCTTCACCTGCATTGCATAAAGGCAAGAGGTTTCTAAATCTTTGCAAAATAACTATTCATCCTTTGTTTTTTTTTTTCAAAGCTCTAGTTTGAAGTTCTTTGAATTCCTATAATCATATTACAATGCTTTTCCATTTTATTAAATATTTCCTTCACCTTTTTTATTTGTTTCTGTTGCTGTACTGCAAATTTGTGGCATTTTAATATAGCTAAAGTAGGCAAATTTCTTTGATAAAAAACTAATGAGATTATAGCCAAAGCTTTCACATAATGCATTGGAACTTTGGTACTGGCTAATTTATACTGGCTTCATCTCAGAGAAAAACTAAAAACAAAACTGGTCTTGGACTCAACACAGTTGTTTTTCTGTCTCTTTTTGACACAGGAAGGTCATTAGTAAAGGTTAAATTATATTCTGAAGACAATTTTTCAATATTTTAATTTTAGGCACTGTGTTTACAACACTCTTGATGTTAGAATTTCATGCATAAAAGTTTCCAACACCATATCACCCCAGAATGCTCCCTCTGTTAACAGGATTTTATCAACAGTAATTTCCTAGCTTTGATTAGTTCATAGTGGTTACGAATGATGTTTATATTAGAAAAACTCTTTAATGTCTTTTTTTGGATCCAGATGGAATCTAGGATCCCAAATTAACTTGTGCGTGCCCTTTTCCCTTTTGTTTTTAATCAGGAGCATTTCTTTGGTTTTTCTGTCTTTTATGATTACGGCATACTTAGAAAGTTGTAACCAGTTTTTCTACAATATTCTTTGTAGGAGTGATAAGTTTTTGACAGCACAAAAATTCTGCAGTGTCTTTTTTCATACATTCTAACAGTATTTTTTTGTTTTTTTGAGGGAGCACTCAGGTTACTTCTGGCTCTCCATGTTACTCAGAAATAATTTTAGCACGCTCAAGGACTGTATGGGATGCTGGGGATCGAACCCAGGTCAGCTGCACAACCACAAATGCCCTTCTACTCTGTTATTGCTCTGGCCTCAAACTTCCTCTTAATTTTACAATTAATTTTATATCTTTAATCTTATATGTAAGATTCCCTATACTTGACTGTAGGGCTAGATCTAGAGATATTAATTGCAAGTAAGATATTTGTGAGTGTGTAGGAAAAATTGCTTCTGGCAGGCTTGGGGAACCGTAGGGATTTCCTGGGATCAAACCAGGGTCAGTTCTGGGTTGGCCACATGCAAGGGAAATGCCCTCCCACTGAGCTATCATCCAGCCCCCATGGTTGGGTCACCTTAATCCAATGGTTCTCAAATAGTGGGGCGCGCGTTTGACCTCGGCAGACACTGTCATAACAAACTAAGCCCCGTGTTTATGTCTCTGTATATCTCTGAAGCTGAGAGTTGCTGTCCTGCTTCAAACCAGCTTCGAAAAGCTATGCGTTGCAAAACGTGCTCATTGTAGCCATTAGTCCAGACATTGCAAAACGTGCTCATTGTAGCCATTAGTCCAGACAACACCTCTGATTAAAAAATCAGCTCAAATTACTTTATATATTTTTGTTTTGCAAGTTTAAGTTTTTTTTTAATAAAGATACTATTTACAGTCATGCAGGGGGCGCGAAAAATGTTTTCTTCTCCCTAGGGGGAGCATGACAGAAAATAATTGAGAAGCAGTGCCTTAATCCCTTCTCTCTCTCTCTCTCTCTCTCTCTCTCTCTCTCTCTCTCTCTCTCTCTCTCTCTCTCTCTCTCCCCTTTCTCTTTCTTTCTCTCTTTCTCTCTCTCCCCTCCCTAAATGATTCAATATTTTTTCATTTCCATTCAACCTCAACCTCCAGAAGTAACATTATTGATTCACATGGACACTTTGCATCTATTCCAAATGTATTATCCAGTATAAGCAATATTATTAAAATGCTAGTCTAGTAGTCATAGGAACTCTTGACATGTTAGCTCATTAATCTGTGGTAATGGCAAGTCCATTTTAAGGACAACTAGATATGGTATTCTCATTGCTGTTATTTGATTGTTGAGCTATTCTTTTTTAAACCATCATGAATAATTCATTTTAAAAGGCAATGGCTATTCTCAGCACTTGACCTTATTAAAACTAACTCTTAACCATGAAGACATTAGTGAATAGAATGTGAGCACTAATTTCATTAGCTCAAGGTGGAATTCTTAATTTGAGCAGATTATTGTATTACCTGTATCAAACCAACTTGGATTCATTATAGAACATTGCAAGGACCCCCATGGGGTTGAGTTGAAACGGACCTTCATCCTGGAATGTTGTTTTGGTTAGGAGGGGAATTCCTCATCAGACTGTTACGCTGGAGTCAAAGTTTATTTCTTGCTCTGTGGAACTCAGAGCTGTGCCCCCAAGGGAATTCTAAAAAATAAATTATAAAGCATTTGCTTTGTGCTGCGGACATTGAGGCAGCCTCAGGATGAGTGAAAAACATACAGACAAACCACGAAGCCTTGTCACAACTGGTTAGCACTTGGTTCTGGTCTTCAAGGAAAGAAGTGTATTGAGTGCTCAGGAGGTAAAGGTAGAGGAAGAACATCAAGATGTTTTTCATAAATGGCAGAGCCTCTGCCCCTGCAACCACAGCCCATAGTTTATGTGAAGTGTGTTCCAGGAAGCTGAAGACTGGATTCTTAATTCTTTCAGCCATGCCTGCATAGGGGAGGACACACATTGAGTATCCTTTGAATGAACAATGTGAATTTGCACTAGGAGTAAAATTAGGCCTTGCAGAACAGAGGTTATCTGCTATAACTAAGTTGATAAAGATCAAATGTCTGGAATCTTTGGCAGGAGGCCTTGGATTTCCGATCTGTCTTGATTGTTCTTTGATTATTTTATAATGATTTATTAAGCCAAGATTATGCATCAGATGCTAGGGATGTGATGTGGAATAGACCTGGCCTTACCCTCCCTGCATTTTATAGTAGAAATGGAATTATGGGTATTTCTCAGAGGACTTCAGTTTATCATTATGAATCAATTAATTACAATTTAACAGTACTTTGGTTTTTGTTTGTTTGTTTTTGGGGCCACATCTGTTGATGTTCAGGGGTTACTCCTGGTTATGCGCTCAGAAATTGCTCCTGGCTTGGGGGACCATACGGGACGTGAGGAGATTGAACCGAGGTCCATCCTAGGCTAGCACTTGCAAGGCAGACACCTTATCTCCAGGGCCACCATTCCGCCCCCAATATAACAGTACTTTGTTCTGAAATTTTATTTTATTTATTTTTTTTTTGTTTTTGTTTTTCAGGCCACACCCGTTTGATGCTCAGGGGTTACTCCTGGCTAAGCGCTCAGAAATTGCCCCTGGCTTGGGGGGACCATATGGGACACTGGGGGATCGAACCGTGGTCACGGTCCTTCCTTGGCTAGTGCTTGCAAGGCAGACACCTTACCTCTAGCGCCACCTCACCGGCCCCAAAAGAAGTTAGTTTGTTTGTTTGTTTTTTTGGTTTTGGTTTTGGTTTTTGGGCCACACCCGTTTGACACTCAGGGGTTACTCCTGGCTATGTGCTCAGAAATCGCCCCTGGCTTGGGGGGCCATATGGGACGCTGGGGGATCGAACCGCGGTCTGTCCTACGCTAGCGCTTGCAAGGCAGACACCTTACCTCTAGCGCCACCTTCCCGGCCCCCTGAAATTTTATTAAATTAATGTATTTATAAAATTTTTCTAAGTTTAGTAGGATTATGTAATGTCTCAAGTGAGAGCTCCAATTTCTGTGAAATCTTTATTCACTATTCTCCCTCCCGAATTTATAGAGCACTCTGTGTGATTACACATGTATTCGGCATTTGTTTCTTTTTCTTTTTTGGTTTTTGGGCCACACCTGGCGGTGCTTAGAAGTTACCCCTGGTTCTATGTTCAGAAATCACACCTAGCAGGCTCAGGGGACCATATGGGATACTGGGAATCAAACCCAGGTCCATCCTAGGTCGGCGCATGCAAGGCACACGTCCTACCATTGTGCTACCTCTCTGGCCCCAGCATTTGTTTTCTGATTTGTGCTATTTTGTTTATGTAGTAGATCATTTTTTCTTAGAGAAGAGAGGTATGTGGGTGTTTGCACTGTAGTTTATTACAATAATATAGGAATATTTCTACAAAATAAAATTTCCTACAAATAATAAGTATAAAATACACCTTTTATGTCATAAAAATTAAAGGGGATCTGGGGGACTGGAGCGATAGATAGCACAGCGGTAAGGCATTTGCCTTGCACACAGCCAACACAGGACGGACAGTGGTTCGAATCTTGGCATCACATATGGCCCCCCGAGCCTGCCAGGAGCGACTTCTGAGTACAGAGGCAGTAGTAACCCCTGAGTGCCACTGGGTGTGACCCAAAAACAGAACAAAAAAAATTAAAGGGACTTTTGATAACTATAGCTAGTATGGCTCAATTGATAGTACAGTATGTAAGGTATTTGCCTTGCATGAGGCCAACCCAATTTCAATCCTTGGCAGCCCATACGATCCCCCTAGCCTAGCACCACCAGAAATGATTCCTTTTCTTCTTTCTTTCTTTCTTTCTTTCTTTCTTTCTTTCTTTCTTTCTTTCTTTCTTTCTTTCTTTCTTTCTTTCTTTCATTTTGGTTTGGGTCATACCCAGCAGCACTCAGGAATTACTCCTGGCTCTGCATTCAGAAATCACTCCTGGCAGGCTCCAGGGACGATATGGGATGCCGGGAATCGAACTACCACCCATCCTGGTTGACAGCATGCAAGGCAAATGTCCTACTGCTGTGCTATTTCTCTGGCTCCAGGAATGATTTCTGAGTATAGAGCCAAGAATAAACCTTGAGTACCTCCGGATATGACCCCAAAACCAAAAAATTAATTTTTTTTTCTTTTTTGGTTTTTGGGCCACACCTGGTGTTGCTCAGGGGTTACTCCTGGCTGTCTGCTCAGAAATAGCTCCTGGCAGGCATAGGGGACCATATGGGACACCGGGATTCAAACCAACCACCTTTGGTCCTGGATTGGCTGCTTGCAAAGCAAACGCCGCTGTGCTATCTCTCCGGGCCCCAAAAAATTAAATTTTTTAATTTAAAAAGTAATCCAAGATAGTCAGGTTTAGAAGGATCTGGTTTCTTGATTGCTATATCCAGAAAGCTCCTAAGAGAATAGAAAAATATGCCAGGTCAAGTTGTGTCCACACACCACCCCCAAATCCAGTATCGGAATCCACCTTGGACCTCCCCATGATCTCAGCTCCCTAGAGAAGATAGATGGGCAGAACTTTCTTCATTGTGACCAGGCAGGGACGCCATTTCCTTCTTTGGGGACACAGGCACTGCACATATTTGCTCAGACACCTCCTATGATTTATCACCATCATTATCATCATCATCACCGTCATTGTGATAATTCTCCATGAAGCTCTTAAACCCTACACACAAGTCACTGCTCTCTCCATTTGTTTCTTGAATAGCAATGACATTATAGAGAGTGAAGGCCCTCATTTATTTAAATTAAAAAAAAATAGCCAGGGTAGAATTTCATTGTCTTAGTCATCTTCCAGGTAAATCAGAAGTTATTACAGCTCTGGGGCAGCATGACTTATCTATTGACAACCTCTAGGGTTGTGCACTGTTCACTGGTAAAATGTAGTTACCATAGCAATGAGCCCATCGCGTGGTTGCCGTGCTCATTCTAAAATAGTGGCCACATGAGCCAGTCTTCTTCCTATCTCTGTCCTGCTTCCTGTGTGTCCCGCTGGAGACCAGTTCATGTCCTTCTTCAGGTTCAGAGCTTAACACAATTCAAAAGCTTGCAGAGAAAGGAAACATTTGCAAGAGGTAAATTTGCACCCTCTCTCATGCTCTGCATTCTTTGCCACTGAGCTAAAAGAGCAGCTACCCTGGCCTAAATTTACCTACATGTGCTGCTACTTATTAAAGCCAAATATATTCTATTGGAATACCTGACCACATGAAGAGTTGGCAGGAGGAACATTTGTATATTGAATTTGCAGGAACATTTTTATTTTTCTCCATCTTGTCCATCAATTTCTAACCAATCTTAGCTCTTTCATACCTTTTTTTTTTTTTTTTTTTTTTTAGTTTTTGGTTTTTGGGTCACACCCGGCAGTGCTCAGGAGCTACTTCTGGCTCTAGGCAGGCACAGGGGACCATATGGGACGCCAGGATTTGAACCATCGTCCTTCTGCAGGAAAGGCAAATGCCTTACCTCCATGCAATCTCTCCGGCCCCTCTTTCATACCTTTTAAGCATCAAATTCACACACAAAATGGAACTCAAGGAGTTTGTTTTAATATGAGGCAAGAAGGAGGGAGGTCAGATTCAGATGGAATTATGCCTTTAGAAGAATGGTCAATTTTTGCAAGATTTCAGGGTGAGTTAAACTGCGCTGGATCATATGATAAGGTCCTTCCCAATTTTTGCTTTTGTCATGTCCCCACTTGTACCTCCCTGGGGCTCCCTTTGGAGGAAGAAGTAAAGCTGTCAGGCCTCAAGAGATCAACTAGGAGCCCTCCCTCTTATGTGGAAAGCAAGTGGACTAGATGTACTGTTTCTGCAGTCCCAAAAACTCACATGTTACTACACAGTTCTCATTTACCAGAATGTGGAGACAACTCCAGTACCCATTAGTGTAAAACTACACACACACACACACACACACACACACACACACACACACACACACACACACACACACACCACAGTTCTCATTTACCAGGATGTGGAGACAATTCCAGTACCCATCAGTGTAAAATTACATATGCACACACACACACACGTGCGCGCGTGTGTATGTGTGTGTATACTTATATAAGGATTCTTTAACTTTCCAAAAGTAGTGTTCTGCCTTTTGAATTGTGGATAGACTTTGAATCTATTTTACTAAAGAGATAAATTTGGGGGGCCAGAG
Source organism: Suncus etruscus (assembly GCF_024139225.1). Taxonomy (NCBI): domain Eukaryota; kingdom Metazoa; phylum Chordata; class Mammalia; order Eulipotyphla; family Soricidae; genus Suncus; species Suncus etruscus. The sequence continues at coordinate 50,720,590 of NC_064862.1, read as the reverse complement.
TGGTAGCACTGCAGGGAGGGCTTTTGTCTTGCATGTGGCCAACCCAAGTTCAATCCCTGGCATCCTATAGGGTACCCTGAGTCTTTCAGGAGTGATTTCTGAGCATAGAGACAGGACTAACCCCAGAGCCCCGCCAAATGTGGTCCAAAAATCAGGGTGGAAAAGGAGATATATTGGGCACAAAAAGTCAAATCTCACTTATGTGGAATCTATTTCATTAGAATTTATTGGGGGGGGGGTTCACACCCGCTGGCACAGAGTGGTTACTCCTGGTTCTACCCTCAGAAATCATTCCTGGCAGATTCAGAGGACCGACCATATGGGATGCCGGGATTCGAATCACCGTCCTTCTGCATGCAATTATGTGGAATCTAAAACCCTTCAACTCAAATAATAAAATGGTGATTCCCAGGAGACAGGGCTTAGGGGAATAAGGTCAGTGTTGTTTACAGGAACCAACTTGCTACTAAATAAGCCATAAAGAGATTTTCTTTTAGCTCAGTTTAATGACCACAGCCAACAAAAATATACATAATATATATATTGAGGGCATACATAAATCGTTAAAGTGGCAAACACTGCAATATATAAATATCAGATTGGCATGCACCTTAACTTTGCAATGTTACATGCTAAGTGCAGTCAGTAAAAGAGGTAGGGGCTGGAGTGGTGGTACAGCAGTTGGACGTTTGCCTTGCACATGGCTGACCTAGGACGGACATTGATTCAATCCCCAGGCGTCCCATATAGTCCCCCAAGCCAGGAGCGATTTCTGAGTGCATAGCCAGGAGTAACCCCTGAGCATCACCAGGTGTGGCCCACAAAGCAAAATAAATAAATAGAATGAAATAAAAGAGGTGCATGTTTTGAGCCTATTTAAGGTAGTATGGTATACTAAGCATAAGTACATCAAAAAGTCAATAATGAAGTAAAATTACCCAATGATACACTAAGACCTCCCTTTCAAAAATTCGAACAATCTAAGTGCATTCTCTTTCTAGCAGTATTTCTACTAGGGTAGTACCAGTGTTGGGGAAGCTTTAGCTACAGTCATTTCTAGAATGTAAATGAAGAACTCACTTGAAAAAGGAAACAAAGCAAATGAGTTTGTGAATTTATATCTGCCAGAATGTACTTATTGCCCGGCATACCCCTCCATTTCATATTTCTTCCTTTCACCGCCACACCCAGCAGTGCTCAGGGCTTACTCCTGGCTCTGCTCTCAGGAATAACTTTGAACAGTGCTATGGGATGCAGACTGGAAATATAAGCGCTTAATATGTGTTAGAGAGATGGCTTTATGAGATTGCAATGTGTCCTCTTTGGAAATTGAGACATTTCAAGTGATCTCCGATAAATTAGAGCCAAGACACAATCTCATTATTTCTCTGTTGCATTGTAATATTTTTTTCTAATGGTTCCCTAGAATTTAGTCTGTGAAACAGTTTTCTAGTGAATTCTTAGTATCTAATCTAGTCTAGAGTTTATATGAAAGTTAGTTTTGAGGATTATATGTGTGTTGGGGAGCAACACACATATATGGGGTGTGGGGGGAGTATGTGCGTATTTATTTTTATCTGGTGCATTTGAGCATTCCCCCACCTTATCATTAAAGGTCCCCAAAACAGTGTATAAATTCCAGAGAATACTTAAGTACCCACTTGTGCCTTCTCTTGATAAGCCAGTGAGAAGATTTTCAGGCAGGAAATGTATATGGTAAAACAGCAAAGTGGAAAGTATTGTCAGCAGGAAAATTTCAATGGACTAGCTGCTCTAGACATGAGATAAAGCTTTGGAAATTTGTTTGATATCCTAAGACATGAGGACTGGGATGCTTTGACTAGAAATATAGGGCCATGAAGTGTAAGGGGGTGTCCTTAAACATTGCAGTGCCTCTGTCCCAGTTTCTGTCATCTTCAGACTTGAGTTTATCCAGCTGTTACACAGGATCTGCTGTCTGTATACAAATTGCAGATTCCTGTGATCTGGAATGGTCCTGAGTGGTAGCTGGTCATTTCAGTGGACTTTTCCTTTGCCTGAAACTAAAGCATTAAAGCATACGATGGTAAAATGTGGGGATAACAGAGCCCTACACAGAATGAAAGATTTTCAGATATTAGGAACATGGAATATAGCGAACTAAACCCTTGGGAGCACCCTCAGGACCAGGGTAATCAATGGAAAGGCTTCTTGCTTTTAATTTGTAGTCTGTTGCCTGATGCATGATATATACATGTTTTATTGATGATGGGGTTTTTGAGGGGAGGATCGCACCTGGCAGTGGCACTCAGGGGTTACTCCTGGCTCTGTGCTCAGAAATTGCCTCTGGCATGGGGCCGGAGTGGTGGCGCAGCAGTAGGGTGTTTGCCTTGCATGCGGCTGACCTAGGACGGACCACAGTTCGATCCCCTGGCATCCCATATGGACCCCCAAGCCAGGAGTAATCCCTGAGCATCACATGATATGGCCCAAAAACAAAAAAGGAAGGAAGGAAGGAAGGAAGGAAGGAAGGAAGGAAGGAAGGAAGGAAGGAAGGAAGGAAGGAAGGAAGGAAGGAAGGAAGGAAGGAAGGAAGGAAGGAAAAGGGAGGGAGAGAGAAGGAAAAGAGAGGGAGAGAGAAGGAAGGAAGAAAGGAGAGAGAGAGAGAGAGAGAAGAGAGGAGAGAGGAGAGAGATTGCCCCTGGCAAACTCAGGGGACCATATAGGATGCCGGGAATCAAACCACTGTCTGTCCTAGGTTGGCCGCACGTGCAGGCAAATGCCCTACTGCTATGCTATCTCTCTGGCCCATATAGATGCATTTTTTTAAATAAATAAGATCTATATGACATAGGGGAGGTGGCAAGGATTGGGCCACACCTGGGAGTGCTTGGGGATCTCTCTTGACAGTGTCCTCAGGACCGAGAGTACAAGAAGAGAATTGGAGTCAGGTTTATATAAAGCAAGCATCCATAAACTCCCACTCACCCCTGTTCTATCTTTATAACACTTTGTTGCTTTGTTTTTGTTTGGGGATGACACCCAGTTCAGGGCTTACTCTAGGCTCTGTGCTCAGGGATCACTCTTACAATGCTCTAGGGGTCATATGTGGCGCCAGGGATCAAACTGGATCATCTCATGCAAGGCAAGAGCTTTATGTATTTGCTATACAATCTCTCCAGCCCTATATGGCATTTTAAAATGAAATAAGACTCGTGTGTGTGTGTGTGTGTGTGTGTGTGTGTGTGTGTGTGTGTGTGTGTGTGTGTTTTGCTTGGAATTGAATCCAGGACCTCACATGTGCAAGACATGTGTGTATGTGTGTGTGTGTGTGTGTGTGTGTGTGTGTGTGTGTGTGTGTGTGTGTCTAGAGGAATGTAGCAAATTGAACATCATGAAAAAAAACAAAAATTTCCCATAGAGGTGGGAGGGGTGTTAAGGGCTTAAGTGTGTTGGGACATGCTATGGGTATACTTTGACTTATTAGCAATTTGTTTCCTGAATAGTTTCATTCTTTTTGTTTTCCTATTCCTTAGACATAGTTTTATTCTTCTTGTTGCTGATCTTTCCACCTTCGTTGGAAATTAGTGCATCAGTTTATAACTGACTGGAATTGTCAGCGGCCCAGTGAATTTGACATAGCTAGAAAAGAACAGAAAATAAGGTTGTGGTTACATTGCCGTGTCACAGAGCTCAACTTCCCTCTGAGGGCCAGAGTATGAAGGAGTTCACTTATCGTATAAGGCATATGACATTTTAGGGAACTTTTGAGTGTGGTACATGTGCTTTTAATAAATGTCTGTATAAGCAAAAAATTCCATCTCTGTTCCTGGTGTCCAGTGTGCTTTTATTGTGTTTTATGCTTGATAATTTGGAAAGTGACCTTGAAAGTAAGGTCAAGGGCAAAATACAAATTTCTGGTTTCTGGATTTGGATTTACATTCAAAAAATTGTTTTTTTTGTTTGGTTTTACTTTGCTGTATTATGGGTACTTGTAGAATTTAGAACCCAAGACGAGGCCGGAGAGATAAAACAGTGGTAGGGCATTTGTCTTGCACATAGCCAATCCAGGATGGACGGTGGTTCAAATCTCGGCATCCCATATGGTCCCCCGATCCTGCCAGGAGCAACTTCTGAGCATAGAGCCAGGAGTAACCCCTGAGCGCTGCCAGGTGTTATCTAAAAAACAAACAAACAAATAAATAACAAAAGTTTCAAGAGAAGTGAAAGCAAGGCAGTCCAGCCACAGATCTAAGGTTCAGTCTAAATCTATTATATCTTTTAGACGTGCTTATTGAGTTGGTGGGACTGTCTTTGTAGACATTTTCTCCGAGAACTAAACGAAAGTAAAAGGATTTCAGTTTGATACTAGTCATTTTTAAAAATACCACCATCTCATAATGTAATGGTGATGCTGGTTCAACAATAAAACATGTCCATGAGACCTGGCTTCTATTCTAAAATAATAAATAAAATTGGGGTTGGAGCAATACATAGTGGGGAGGGTGTTTGCCTTGCATGTTGCTGATCTGGGTTCAATCCCTGGCATCCCACGTGGTCCTAAGTCAGCTGGAAAGGATTCCTGAATACAAAGACAGGATTAACCCTGACTACTACCAGGTGTGGCCCTAAAACCAATAAATAAAGTATAAATTTTGTTATAGATGTAACAAGACTCCACTTAGACTCCTCAGTTTTCCGACTAATGGGTATTATTCAAGCCAAGCTAGAGTCAAAAATGTTAAAAGACAGTTGAATAGAATACAAATTAAAAGTGGAATAAATGCACGTTCTCAGTTCCGTGGTGTGTATTTCCATCTGTTGTCAGAAGTCTTAGGAATGTGGCGCAAAATTGGGCTGAAAGAACTATTTGCCTCCTCAGAGGGACAGGTATCACTTCCTTTTCCATCAGTATCATCTCAGGACACTGATTGTCACATCTGGAAATAGAAGATGCAGAAGACTCAGGTCTAAGCATTGGCCTCCTGGTTCCAAGCTTCAGAATTCTCAGGCCTTGTTCTTACCTTCAACTGCATTCTGTAGCTTCTCCTCTCCTTCATCTCCTGGTCTCCGTGTGTCTTTCTTAATTCTTTTTCACTCTAACCACTGTTACTTCTTCCAAATGCTTCTTATTTCTACTTAGGAATATATCTCAGTGCCATTTATCAAATCATAAATTCTTTGTGAATTTCTATGTGAGCATAGTGGGATTCAACAGTAGTTTGAAACTGCAGCATTATAATTAAGCAGGCATTTATTATTATTATTATTATTATCATTATTATTATTTAATACAGTGATAAGTCACATTTTCCAGCCTCTTCTGCTTTTACATGCCTGTGAATCAGGCAAAAAGATTTCTTTTTTTTTTTTTTAATTTTGGCTTTTGGGCCACACCCGGCACTGCCCAGGGGTTACTCCTTGCTGTCTGTTCAGAAATAGCTCCTGGCAGGCACAGGGGACCATATAGGACACCAGGATTCGAACCAACCACCTTTGGTCCTGGATCGGCTGCTTGCAAGGCAAACGCCGCTGTGCTATCTCTCCGGGCCCATCAAAAAGATTTCTTGAAATTGGATTTTTCAAAAGAAATGAGTCTCTTTTTTTCTGTCTCCTTGAAAATTTGTTTTAGGGCCAGAGAGATAGTACAGCGGTAGGGCATTTGCCTTGCATGCAGCCAATCCAGAATGGACAGTGGTTCACATCCCGGCATCCCATATGGTCCCCCGAGCCTGCCAGGAGCGATTTCTGATTGCAGAACCAGGAGTAATCCCTTAGTGCCACCAGGTGTGGCCCCAAAACCAAAAATAAATAAATAAATACCCTCCTTGATTCATACCAGTCATTTCTTAGTAGATTCTCCAGATTTTTTATTTTTTATTTTAAGGGCCCTTCTTAGAAGTAGACTCTGTGGATATTAGAGACATTCCCAAAAATCACTATTACTTTCATCTCAATTTTAGAGATTGGATAATTTGCATAATGATGCAACTGAATTTATGTTTTGGCCATGTTCACAGTAAAGGTTTTATCAGGGAACATGGAATTCTTGATTGATTCAAGGTTCAAGACTCCCCATCCTGGACCAGAGAGATAGGACAGCGGGTAGGGCGTCTGCTTTGCACCTGGCACGGATGGTGGTTTGATTCCCGGCATCCCATATATGGTCCCCCGAGCCTGCCAGGAGCGATTTCTGAGCGCAGAGCCAGGATTAACCCCTGAGCTCCGCTGGGCATGACCCAAAGACCAAAAGAAAACAAACAACAAAGATTCCTCATCCCATCCCATTTTTGAAAGACCATGGAAAGCAAGCTCCATGACTGGACTTAAATATATTGTACTTAACATAGCATCACATCTCTTTGTCACCTGCTTTCTAATCTGCCAGCAAAACCTCTTTATCCAACCTGCATCTCACTGCTGGATGAATTGATCTGTCTAAAGTGAAATCCTAATTATGTCATTTGCCTGTTCAAAAACCCTTAATATCTCTCACTCCCTCCATCTGCCCACCATATAGTTAAATGAATTAAATCCAATCTCCTAACTCATTACAGACTAAATGTACATTTTAGTTCTTTGTACATTTTGCTACTCTTTTCATCCCTTCTGATCCAACAAAATTGGACCACTTGGCATTCTCATCACAGTCCTTGCTCCTCATTTTCTTGAACTCTATGTCCTTCTTATTTATTCCTTCATCAGGTATTTTACCTCTCTATGTTCACATCAAATTAACTTCCACCATAAAACATTTATTCTTTTCCTCCTGTTCTCACTTACAACATATAAGACATACCTTTTTTAGAAGATATGGTAATACCAGGTAGAGTATTTGCTTTACACGCTGCTGACTTGATTTCAAACTCCAGCATCCCATGTGGTACCCTGATCGCACTAGAAGTATCTATCACTGAGCATAGAGCCAGGAGTAAGCCCTGAGCCAAGTCTGGTATCTCAATACTTGGGGCTAGTGTGATAGTAGAGTCAAAAGGGCTTTTGCCTTGCATGCAGCCAACTCAGGTTCGATCCCCAGCATCCCATATGGTTCCCCGAGCCTGCCAGGAATAATCCCTGAGAACCACCAGGTGTGGCCCAAAAACCTTGCAGCAAAAATAAAACCCCAAACTTTGTATTTGTTTATTTTTGTTTTAAGGGTTACTCGTGGGCCCGGAGAGATAGCACAGCGGTGTTTGCCTTGCAAACAGCCGATCCAGGACCAAAGGTGGTTGGTTCGAATCCCGGTGTCCCATATGGTCCCCCGTGCCTGCCAGGAGCTATTTCTGAGCAGACAGCCAGGAGTAACCCCTGAGCACCACCGGGTGTGGCCCAAAAACAAAAAACAAACAAACAAAAAAAAAGGTTACTCGTGGCTCTGCACTCAGAATTTATGCCCAGCAGGCTCAGAGTACCATATGGGATGCCAGGGATTGAACCCTGGGCAAGGCAAACTCCATGCCCACTGTGCTATGGATCCAGCCCTAACACCTGAACTTTTTTGTGTTCATCATCGTAATTTCTTATTTTTTGATTAATCAGATGAGGGAAACGCAGATATATATATATAAGTTCAGAAATAAGTGTTAAGTAATGTGTTAATTCTCTAACATGTTAAACTTTTTGAAATAGATGAAGATTGTTACTGTTGTACCCTTTATTCCTACACAGATAATCAAAAATCTACCCTGACCGTTACAATACAGTCTCTGTCCACAGTATCTGAGTTCCTAAGTAACCATGTAAGAATTCCCAGGTAGCAATTATCAGTTGGTTTCATGAAGGCTGAACGTAGTCTCAAACTATTGCATAGGTGCTCCAAGTTTCCAAATCTCAAGAGTTTATCTTCTTTTTTTTTTTTTTTTTTTTTTTTTGGTTTTTGGGCCACACCCGTTTGACGCTCAGGGGTTACTCCTGGCTATGCGCTCAGAAATTGCCCCTGGCTTGGGGGGACCATATGGGACGCCAGGGGATCGAACCACGGTTCTTCCTTGGCTAGCGCTTGCAAGACAGACACCTTACCTCTAGCGCCACCTTCCCGGCCCCAAGAGTTTGTCTTAAGAATATACAATAAGGGACCAGAGTGATAGCACAAGTGATAGGGGCATTTGCCGTGCATGTGAATGACCTAAAATGGACTGTGGTTCAATCCCCAGTGTCCTATATGGTCGAGAATAGCCAGTAGTAACCCCTGAGTGCCACCGGATGTGGCCCAAAAAGCAAAAAAAAAAGAAAAAAGAAAAAAAAAGACTATACAATAAATGTAGTTTGTTTTGGAGATATTTTTTTTACCCAGATACCCAGAAAATTGCATTCTTCTATGCTACTTAAAGTAGCTTTCAGATTCCAGGCCTGTTTCCACACTCACTGGCTTTTAATTCTTCTGAAATCCCACCTAGAATGTGAGACGCTTTTTCCCTTTGCTCATATTATGGCTCATTTTTTTAGTTCCCAAGAATGGACTGTTGCTTACTGGAAAGTTGACCCTGTTTACTATCGTTTGAAAGTAATTTAAAAAAAAAGATAGCCTTCGCCTGTTGGTTACAGCAGAGAAATGTGAAGGTAGCACAGCAGAAAGATGTGTTCCCAATAACTAGGAAGTCGTATTAATTACAAGCCCATTGTTAATGTTGGTTATCCAAGTGAAGTCTAGTCATGGTCAAGTTATTCTGTGTGAAGTGGAGGTTGGTGTACCCTACCTTACCTGTAAGTGCCCCACTTCTTTTTTTTTTTTTTTTTTTTTTTTGTCTTTTTGTTTGTTGGTTTGGTTTGGTTTTGGCTTTCGGCCACACCTGGTAGAGCTCATGGATTTCTCCTGGCTTTGCACTCAGAAATTACTCCTGGCCAGCTCAAGGACCATATGGGATACCAGGGATCAGCTGCATGCAAGGCAAATACCCTCCCTACAGTGCTGTCGCTCTGCCCCATTATCCTAACTAGAGTCTCTCTACCTTTAATGTTTTTGGTTTTTTGTTTTTGTTTTTGTTTTTGTTTTTGTTTTTGGGCCACACCAGCATTGCTCAGGGGTTACTCCTGGCTGTCTGCTCAGAAATAGCTCCTGGCAGGCACGGGGGACCATATGGGACACCGGGATTCAAACCAACCACCTTTGGTCCTGGATTGGCTGCTTGCAAGGCAAACGCCGCTGTGCTATCTCTCCGGGCCCAATGTTTTTGTTTTTTGTTTGTTTGTTTGTTTTTAGTTTTTGGGCTACACCAGGTGACGCTTAGGGTTTACTTCTGGCTATGTGCTCAGAAATTGTTCCTGTCTTGGGGGACCGTATGGGACACTCGATGAATCGAACTGTGGTCTGTCCTAAGTTAGCCGCATGCAAGGCAAACACCCTACTGCTGCATCATCTCTCCGGCCCCTACTTTCAGTCCTTTTGACTGCTAACCTAATAGTGTCTGATTTCCAGGATCTATTAGGGAAGTAAATGCATGTCAAGTTCCCGTTATGTCTAAACCCATCTCAAATCTGCTCTGAATACACAAGTCAACTTTCCTGATTTGAAGTCGGTGCATGTTCATTGGAAATAGAACTTAGTTTCATTCCTTTCACAAGATGGTCTTTAGGATCATTATTGTTCATATGCCTTATATCTTTTTGTAAGAATTTGCTCTCTCAATCAGATATTGTCCTTGGAGCACCTTATATTATTGTATATAATCTCCTCTTGAAATGAACAATCTTTTAACTACATGTGAAGATGTAGTATAGTGATATGTGTTGGCAGTAAAAAATAAAGTTGCAGATTACATTGGGTATATATTAGCATTGATTTGCTAGACGGGAGAAAGGTGTGATTTTAAAGTCATGAAAGTATAGCATAGTAGATTATTGCGGGTTCTAAGTTTATTTCAACTAATGTGTGTTTCTATGCCACATACCATAAATTTTCTAATCTTACATTTCAGCAAAGGAAAATAGTAGCTTGTCATAAAGAATTGCTCTTAGTTGAAAACTTACCAAGTCTCCAACTGAGTTGGAACTTATATTTATTCCTATTATTTCTTCTGGGCATAAAACATCGATTTATAGTCTTAGTTATTTTTATAGGGTTGTTCTCTGCTATTTATCAAACTTCTCTGAGAAGCCTTTTGGCACCTGGCCTTGTTTTTGTACTAGACTGCTCTTTGGTCTCCAGAATCTGCTGGTACTGTCTGGGTTGTCCGTATCTTTAAAATAGAATTTTTTTTAATTAAGAGTAAAATTTTTCAGAATAAAAGGCTTTTTCCCCTATGGAATGTTCATGTTGGAACATTAGGCCAGAGTCAAAATCTTGTTTATATGTGGAACCGTAACCAAACCCAGGGCCTCCCACATGCAAGGTAAGCACTCTACCCCTTCAGAATCATACCACAACCATGCCAGAATTCAGTGACTAGTTCTGGACAACTAACTGCCCAAGTATAGGAAAATCCAATTGATAAGCATGATGACAGAGCACATCAGATTGGAAATACACTGTTTCTAGCCAAATTCCCAATCCCATTTCTGAAAATTACAATGTCCATAGGTAGATCTGTCACTTGTTTATTTGTCAAGGCAGGGGGATAGTGTTTCTCCCAACTAATATTTAGGAGGCCCAGGGGTCCCCCTCACAATGCTCAGGCATCCAGATGGTTCCAGGATTCCGGGAATTGAACTTATGTCTGTTGCATGTTGGTTAATGCACCCTAACCACTATATTGTACTATCTCCTAGCCTCTAACCTTTTTTTTTTTTTGTGGAAGGGAAGGGGTTTGGGTTTGGGGGAAACACTCAATGGAGCTCAAGGGTTACTCCTGACTCTGTACTCAGGAATCAATCCTGGAGGCTGGCCACGACCATATGGGATACTAGGGACCGAACCCATCAGCTACATGCAAATTAAACACCCTACCCACTATTCTGTCATTCTGAGTCCCAACCTCTAACCTCTTTGTTGATTTATTTGTTTTGTTCTGTTGGATTTTTGGGGCCACACCCAGCAGCGCTCAGGGGTTACTTCTGGCTCTGCACTCAGAAATTGCTCCTGGCAGGCTTGGGGAACCATATGGGATGCCGGGTACTGAACCTGGGTCAGCCACGTGCAAGGCAAACACTCTACCACTGTGCTATTACACCGGTCCTAGTGTTCGCTGTTTCTTGGTTTTTGTTTTATGGGTCATATCTAACTGTGCTCAGGTATGGCTCCTGGCTCTACACTCAGGGGTCACTCCTGGAGAAACTTGGGGTGCTATGCAGGATGCCAGAGATTGAACCCAAGTCAATTGCTACAGCGCAAGCATTTTACCTGCTATCCTATCTCTTTGGCCCGCTTCTGACCTCTTAAAATGCGATTATTTTCATTGATACATTTAACTCATTCCAGTACGGATTCAATTTATACCCTATATGAGCATTAGTTCTTAGGATCAGATACAAGCATTTGTTATCAAGAATTTCATAAACTGGGGCCGGAGAGATAGCATGGAGGTAAGGCGTTTGCCTTTCATGCAGGAGGTCATCGGTTCGAATCCCGGCGCCCCATATGGTCCCCTGTGCCTGCCAGGAGCAATTTCTGAGCCTGGAGCCAGGAATAACCCCTGAGCACTGCCAGGTGTGACCCAAAAAAAAAAAAAAAAAAGAATTTCATAAACTGAAGCCGGAGCAAAAGCACAGCATAGAGTGCATTTGCCTTGCACATAGTCAACCAGAATTCTCTTTGGCATCTAATATGGTCCCCTAAGTCTGCCAAGAGTGATTCCTGAACACAGAGCCAGTAGTAATTTCTGAGCACCACCAGTTGTGGCCCAGAACCCCCCCCCCCAAAGAAGAATATAAATAATCTCAAACTGAGGGAGAAAATAGGTGGTAAATTATAAAGCATGCAGGAAAGTGGCACAATAGAAGCAGATCTAGAGCACTAAAGTCAGTCAACTCATTCTCAGAATAAAGAACCTCAAAGAGACCAGTGCAGTGTTAATCGACTGCACAGGTATTTCTTTGGCTAGTATAGATGAGTGTATGATCCTTGTCATGTGGTCAGTTAAGAAGGACTTGCTTTGTTCAGTTAAGAGCAGTATTATCGGTGCTTGAAGGTATGAAGTGAATGGTGATCAACTGTCTGTTGACTAACTTTCCTTTTGTTTTTGTTTTTGTGTCACACCGGCAGCGCTCAGGGGTTCCTCCTGGCTCTATGCTCAGAAATCGCTCCCGGCAGGCTCGGGGGACTATATGGGATGCCGGGATTCAAACCACCAACCTTCTGCCTGCAAGGCAAATGCCTTACCTCCATGCCATCTCTTCAGCCCCTGACTAACTTTCCAATTTGCACAAAATTGCCTTAAGAGATACCTTTCCAAAAAGTGCAAAGAGGAAAAGTATCATTTATGCGGTGATAAGGAAAGAGAAATTAGGACCAGTTCAAGGTTCCCCATAAGCAGAATGTGGCCCAACTCACTCTGGGAAGTGAGTTGGATTTTGACACACCAGGTGGTCCTCAGGGGTTACTACTGGCTCTGCACTCAAAAGTTGCTCCTGGCAGGCTCGGGGGACCATATGAGATGCTGGGATTCGAACCACTGTCCTTCTGCATGCAAGGCAAGTGCCTTATATTCATGCTCTTTGGCCCCGAGACTTTTTATTTTTGTAGGAGGATTTGGTTTGGTTTTGGTTTGATTTGATTTGGTTTGGTTTGGTTTGGGGCCCACATCTAGCAGTGCTTTGGGTTTTTACTCCTACTCCTAACTCTGCACTCAGAAATTACTTCTAGGGGCTGGAGAGATAGTACGGTGGTAGGGCGTTTGCCTTGTATGCAGCCGACCTCTGATGGACCTTGGTTCAATTCCTGGCATCCCATATGGTCCCCCAAGCCTGCCAGGAGTGATTTTTGAGTGCAGAGCCAGGAGTAAACCCTGAGTGCCGCCAGGTGTGACCCAAAAAGTGAAAAAAAAAAAAGGAAGGAAGGGAGGAAGGGAGGGAGGGAGGGAGGGAGGGAGGGAGGGAGGGAGGGAGGGAGGGAGGAAGGAAGGAAGGAAGGAAGGAAGGAAGGAAGGAAGGAAGGAAGGAAGGAAGGAAGGAAGGAAGGAAGGAAGGAAGGAAGGAAGGAAGGAAGGAAAAAATCACTCTGGCTTACTTGGGAGAACCGTATGGGTTGCTGGGGGATCAACCCCCGGTTCGCTGCATACAAAGCAAAGGCCCTACCTGCTTAGGCCCCAAGGTGGGTTATTAGTTTGGTTCGGTTTGGGTTTGGGTTTGGGTTTTTTGTTTGTTTCCTATTTTTCAGATTTTTCTCAGCCAGTATTGATATTTAGGAAGATGGACCTAATGCTTTTGTGCAATGAGTGTAAATTATAAGAGGGACAGTTAAAAGACTAGACATAATCCAGTCCAGAGATAGTACAGGCCTGACCTGTGTTTGTGTTAGAAGGAAAGGAAACAAAGAGTACACAGGCCACACCTGCCTTATAAAAGGAACTTGGCAGAATTTGGTTGCATAGAAAATGTCATGCAATTCATGAGGTAGTGTCTGATAAAGGAATAATGGAAATCATTCCTCCTCACAAAAAATTGGAGGAGGGGCCAGAGCAGTGCTACAGCAGGGAGGGCTCATGCCTTGTATTGGGCCAACCAGGTTCCAGGCCTCTCATCTCTTAGGAATTTTTAGCACTGCCAGAAATAATCCCTGAGCACAGATCCAAAAGCAAATCTTCACTACTATTGGGTGTGACCCAGAAAGGAAAAAAAGGGGGAGAAAATATTGGAAAAATTGATAACTAAATCTCTAAAGAAAGGCTATATGTATGAGTAATGTATGAGAAATAAGATAAGCAAAGGAAATATAATAGTGTTTCTTGCAGAGGCTGAAAAGGATTTCAACTATGGAAACTTTTCAAAAGTTTTCAAAGCCAATTATAACCCTAATGGCCATGCCAAAAAGAAAAAAAAAACTTTACAGTATTCATTAAGCCTCATTTTTCACCTATTAAGTTAATCATTGGAATTAGAAAATTCAAACTAGATCTAGAATGTGCAGGAGTAAATCGAGGGAAATTGGCCATCATTGTAGAGGGAAAGTGTTTATTTGGAAATTAAAGGGTAGTTAGCAACACAAAGAAATTAGAAGGTTGGGAATTAAACCTCTGAAAGAATGGTAGGAAGTGGGTACTCATTTTTATTTCCTAAATATTCCTAAATTTTATGCTAGACAAAAATCCTTCCATGAGACGTTCTCAGAAAGTTCACGATTAAAAACCAGGATTGGTAACCAGTAAGAATATAGTTCTGGGAAGAAGATAGGTAGAAGCCAATTTGAAATATATTAGACAGTAAGTTCAACATGCAATTCATAAAAATTTCATCTTTTAGTGTTTTTTTGTTTTGTTTTGTTTTGTTTTGTTTTTCTGGTTGGGTCATACCCAGCAGCACTCAAGGGTTACTCCTGGCTTTATGCTCAGAAATCGCCTCTGGCAGGCTCGGGGGACCATATGGGCCGCCGGGATTTGAACCACCATTTGTCTTGCATTGGCTGCATGCTAGGCAAATGCCCTACCACTGGGCTGTCTCTCCATCTTTTAATGAGCCCGAGAATAAACATGACATTTCTCTTTGCCCCTTTATATTACTTTCAATTCCCTGTGGCTTTGTGGTTGATAAAATTCATAGGACTCAAACATTCATTGTTTGTCTTATAGCTTATACAACAATTATTTCTGGCGCAATAGGGTAGTAAAGTGGGCAGGACACTTGTTTTGCATACCCAAAAAACAACCCAGGTGGGCCATATGCAAGGCAACACCCTACTCCCTGTGCTATCACTCCAGCCCCATTTTCACTTCTATGAACAAAGCTAAATAGTATCTGTATCCTAGACACTGACCTATAACCCACGCAAATATCAAGATCGCTAGCTACAAGGGCTTGATTTTCTCACACACAACTGAAAGGAAACTTTCCTGGCATCACAAAAAAAAGCCTTTTGGGATGGGGTAATGAGTATATATGGAGCCAGGGGTTGATCCCATGATGGCATGCTTCAAGGATGGAGAAACCCTGAATCTCTTAGGCCACGGGAATTCCCTTTCTTCCCCAAATCTTACTGTGCCTATGCAAAAAAAAAAAAAAAGTGGGGGAAACGCCAAACCCTGCCACTCCAGCACCCATACTTTTTCTTGTTTTGTTTTGATTTGTTATTTTTTTACTTTATTTTCCTTCTCTTTTTTCTTCCACTTTTCTCTTTCTTTTTCACTCTTGTGGTTATTATTTAGAGATTTGTTTTTATTTTTATTTGTCGGGTCCATTTTTTTCTTTTTTCTTCCATTTTTCTATTCTTTCTTTTTTCTCTCTCTTCTTTCTTTTTTTGGTAGTTGTCACCAAATTTTTTTCTCCCTTTTTTCTTATCCTTTTTATCTCCAATGATGGTGGAATGGATGCTCAATCTACAACAAGCTGTAAAGTGGAGACCAGTTGCACTAGCATTCTGGGGGGTAGAGGAGGGAGATATGGGATGCATACTGGGAACAGGGGCGGAGGGAGGACAGCACTGGTGGTGGGAATGCCCCTCATTCATTGTCACTATGTACCATAAATGATGCAGTGAAAGTTTTGTAATGCACTTTGGTCACAATAAAAATTAAAAAAAAATAAAAAATAAAATAAATAATATCTCTAGCATTCAGCTTTGTGTTATTCTACAAGCCCATGTTCTCCCTTAAACACATACCTCCTTTGCTTGTCTATTTCTTTACTTACTTATTTCTTCTACTCTCCAGAATGGCCTGTGTTCTCTCTCAAGCACTCTTTTTCTCTTTCTCCACAATCTTACATTTAAAACAAATAAATTGATGGGGGCCGGAGAGATAGTACAGTGGTAGGGCATTTGCCTTGCACGCAGCTGACCCAGGACCAATAGTGGTTTGAATCCTGATATCTCATATGGTCCTCATAGCCTGCCAGGAGAGATTTCTGAGAGCAGAGCAATAACTAACCCCTGAGCATTACCAAGTATAACCCAAAAGCCAAAAAATAAAATAAAATAGAGGGCCAGAGTAATTAACACAGTGTTAGGGTGTTTGCCTTGCATATGGCCAACCCAGGACAGATCCGGATTCGATCCCCTATATCCCATAAGGTTCCCTGAACCTGCCATGAGCCATTTCTGAGTGCAGAGCTGGGAGTAAACCCTGAGCACCGCCAGGTGTGACCCAGAAACAAAAAATAAATAAATAAATAAAAATATTGGGGCCGGAGCAGTGGCTCAGAGCCAGAGGTGTCTGCCTTGCCAGCACTAGCCTAGGACGGGCCACGATTCCATCCCCTGGCATCCAATATGGTCCCCCAAGCCAGGAGCGAAAAAACAAAAAATAAATAAAAATAAAGGGGGTGGAGCAGTACCACTAAGCCATAAGGCATCTGCCTTATGTGCGCTGGCCTACGATGGACCACGACAGTTTGATCCCCTGGCATCCCATATGGTCCCCCAAGCCAGGAGCAATTTCTGAGCGCAAAGTCAGGAGTAACCCCTGAGCATCACTGAGTGTGTCCCCTCCTAAAAAATTAAAAAATGGGGGCCAGAGAGGTAGCACTAGAGGTAAGACGTTTGCTTTGCAAGTGCTAGCCTAGGACAGACCGCAATTCGATACCCCGGTGTCCCACATGGTCCCCCAAGTCAAGGGCGATTTCTGAGTGCATAGCTGGAGTAACTCCTGAGCGTCACTGGGTGTGGCCCAAAAGTTAAATACTAATTGGATAGAGAGAGGTTTATTCTGCTTTCTGAAACAGAAATATCGTTATTTGGTCCTATGTTGGACCTTCTCCCTTTCTAAATTTTATTTATTTTATTTTATTTTTTATTTTATTTTATTTTTAGTTTTTGGATCACACCCAGCAGTGCTCAGGTGTCACTCCTGGCTCTATGCTCAGAAATCGCTTCTAGCAGGCTTGGGGAACCATATGGGATGCCGGGATTCCAACCACTGTCCTTCTGCATGCAAGGCAAATGCCCTACCTCCATGCTATCTCTCCAGCCCCTTCCTCTCTAATTTTGACCCAGGAAGTTTTAGGCCACAACCCTCACATCTGGCATCAAAGGACAATTGGTTACATAAGCAAGCACATAATAGTTCTGAATCACAGCAGCAAGTGCTAGGACAAAGGTTATGAGCTGTGATTATCATGGCCCTTAGTATCCAGTTCTCTAGATAGCTTATGGCAATAAGAAATGAAAATTTTATTTTACTTTTTTATTTTTGGGTCACACCTGGCTGCACTCTGAAGTCACTCCTGGAAGTAGTCTCTGATTACCCTTTGAATCTCTGCAGTATCTGTGGTGATCTCCCCCTTTTCATTCCTAATCCGGTGTATTAGATTTCTCTCTCTGTTTCTTTTTGAGTTTTGTTAGTGGTTTATCAATCTTGTTTATTTTTTCAAAGAACCAACTTTAGTTTTCGTTGATCTAATTGTTTTTTTGTATTTCCATTTCATTGATTTCTGCTCTAAGCTTTGTTATTTCCTTCTGCCTTCCTATTTTCGGTTCCTTTTGTTGGTCATTTTCTACTTCTGAAAATTGTGTCATTAAGCTTTTTATATGCCCCTTCTTTCTTTCTGATGTGTGCTTGCAAGGCTATAAATTTTCCTCTAAGTACTGCTTTTTTGTGTCCCATAAATTCTGACAACTTGTATCTTCATTGTCATTTGTTTCCAGAAATGTTTTGATTTCCTTTTTAATTTTATTTCTGACCCACTGGTTGTTCAGTAGTGAACTGTTTAGTTTCCAGGTGTTAAAGTTTTCTTCTGTGTTTCTTTGTATTTCACATCTACTTTCAGTGCCCTGTGGTCTGTGAAGGTAGTTTGTATAATTTCTATCCTCTTGACTTTATGGAGTTGTTTTATGGGCCAGCATGTAGTCTATCCTGGAGAATGACCCATGTGCATTGGAGAAGAATGTATATCCAGCACTCTCTAAACAAGTCGAAGCAGAGATACACAATGGGACTATATTAAGCTGAGAAGCAATTTCTCAAAGAAGAAATACAAATGGCCAGAAGGCACATGAAGAAATGCTCCACATCACTAATCATTAGGGAGATGCAAATCAAAACAACAATGAGGTACCATCTCACATCACAGAGACTGGCACACAACACAAAGAACAAGAACATCACTGTTAGTGTGGATATGAGGAGAAAGAAACTCTTATTCACTGCTGATATTCCATATGGTCCCCACTGCCTGCCAGGAGCGATTTCTGAGCATAGAGCCAGGAGTAACTCCTGAGCACTGCTGGGTGTGATCCAAAAACAACACAAAAAAAGGCAAATAAGAAACTTCTTTTTATTGAGGGAGGTTTGGTTTGGGGCCACACCTGGCCCCCAGAAATTAGTTCTGGCAGGCTTGGGGTAACCGTATGGGATGCTGGGAATCAAACCTGGGTCCATCCTGGGTTTGGCTGCCTGCAAGGCAAGTGTCCTACCACTGTGCTATCACTCCAGCCCCAAACTTCTGTAAAAGTAAAAGTATCGGGGCCAGAGAGATAGCATGGAGGTAAGGCGTTTGCCTTTCTTGCAGAAGGATGGTGGTTCGAATCCCGGCATCCCATATGGTCAGGGGCGATTTCTGAGCATAGAGCCAGGAGTAACCCCTGAGCACTGTCAGATGTGACACACACAAAAAAAAAAAAAAAACACAAAACAAAAAAAAAGTAAAAGTTTCAAGGTGGAAACAGCACTCTCCAAACATGTGGAAGAAGAGATAAATAGATGGGAATATATTAAGCTAAGAAGTTTCTGCACCTCAAAGGAAATAGTGCCTAGGATACAAAAGCCACCCACAGAATGAGAGAAACTATTCACCCAATACCCATCAGATAAGGGGCTAATATCGAAAATATACAAGGTACTGACAGAACTTAACAAGAAAAATCATCTAACCCCATCAATAAATGGGAAGAAGAAATGAACAGACACTTTCTCAAAGAAGGAAAACAAATGGCCAAAAGACACATGAAAAAATGCTCTACATCACTAATCATCAGGGAGGTGGAAATCAAAACAACAATGAGGTACCATCTCACACCACAAAGACTGGCACACATCACAAAGAACAAGAACAATCAGTGCTGGCAGGGATGTGGAGAGAAAGGAACTCCCATTCACTGCTGGTGGGAATGCTGTCTAGTCCAGCCCTTATGGAAAACAATATGGAGATTCCTCAAAAAACTGGAAATTGAGCACCCATTTGATTTGGCAATACCACACCTAGGGATATACCCTAGGAACACAAAAATCCAGTACAAAAATCCCTTCCTCACACCTATATTCATCGCAGCACTTTTTACAATAGCTAGACTCTGGAAACAACCAAGATGCCTTTCAACAGATGAATGGCTAAAGAAACTGTGGTACATATATACAATGGAATCTTTTTTTTTCTTTCTTTTTTTTTTTTTTTTTTTTTTTTTTGATTTTTGGGCCACACCCGGTAATGCTCAGGGTTTACTCCTGGCTATGTGCTCAGAAGTTGCTCCTGGCTTGGGGGACCATATGGGACACCGGGGGATCGAACCGCGGTCCGTCCAAGGCTAGCGCAGGCAAGGCAGGCACCTTACCTTTAGCGCCACCGCCCGGCCCCTACAATGGAATCTTATGCAGCGTCAGGAGAGATGAAGTCATGAAATTTTTCTATACATGGATGTACATGGAATCTATTAGTTAGAGGGAGAGAGAGATGCACACACAGAATAGTCTCACTCATCTCTGGGTTTGAAGAAAAATTAAGACATTGAAATAATTCCCAGAGTTGAGGGCCGGAAGGACCCGCTCATGATATGAAGCTCTCCACAAAAGTGGTGAGTGCAGTTAGAGAAATAATTATGCTGAGAATTATCATAACAATGTCAGTGAGTGAGGGAAGTAGAAAGCCTGTCTTGAATACAGGCGGGGTCTGGGGGAGAGAAGAGATGGGGCCATTGGTGATGGGTAGGTTGCACAGGTGAAGGGGGCTGTTCTTGTTATGACTGAAACCCAACTACAGTTATGTTTGTAATCATAGTGTTTAAAGAATTTAGTTTAAAACAAAAACAAAACAAAAAAAATTGCTCCTGGCAGGCTCTGGGGACCATATGGAATGCTGAGATTCAAAATGGGGTCTGTTCTGAGTTGGGTGCATGCAAGGCAAACGCCTTACCACTGTGCTATCATTCCGGCCCCAAGAAATGAAAATTTTAAAGGCATTTTTCAACTTCACCAAAAAAATGTTACGTTGTGGTTTGTAGGACATAGAACTATCTTCACTTCCAGAAGAAAAAAAATTAGCTTCTACAGCTAGTGAATGTTTTTTGTTTGTTTGTTTGTTTGTTTTGGTTTTTGGGTCACACCCGGCAGTGCTCAGGGGTTACTCCTGGCTTTATGCTCAGAAATTGCCCCTGGCAGGCACAAGGGATTCGAACCACTGTCTTACTGCATGAAAGGCAAAAGCCTTATCTCCATGCTATCTCTCTGGCCCTACAGCTAGTGAATCTTTAAAGTTGCAGGAAAATAGGTCTAACTGGTAGTAATTGGAAGTGTAATAAGAATATGATAGATAAGTTATGAGTTTAGTTTAATAGTGGCTATAGGTTGCTCAACTTAATGTACATATCAGACTAAATGCAGGAAAAACAATTTTCTTCTCAATGTAAGGAAGTGGTCTTCTAGATTCTTACAAGCAAAGTTTTAAGTTTTCTTCTTCCTTCACTGTATAATCATGCTTTTTGTTTTGTTTTGTTTTGGGGCCACCCGGCAGCACTCAGGGGTTACTCCTGGCTCTGCACTCAGAAATCTCTCCTGGTAGGCTCAGGGACCACATGGGATGCCGGGGATTGAACCTGGGGTTCATCCAATGTGCAAGACAAACAACCTACCCACTGTGCTATCGCTCCAGCCCCAAGATTGTGGGTTTTTTTGTTTGGTTGGTTTTTTGGTTTTTGGGCCACACCCGATGACGCTCATGGGTTACTCCTGGTTATGCACTCAGAAATTGCTCCTGGCTTGGGGGACCAAATGGGATGTCGGGGGATGCAATGCAGTTCATCCTAGGCTAGTGTCAGCAAGTCATATGCCTTACCACTTGCGCCACTGCTCTGCCCAAGATTGTGGGTTTTAATAGTGACTCACTCTAATTTCTTTAACTAGCTCTTGATATACGTAGCCCAACCATTCCATTACCCACAAACTGTGCTTTAATAGCAAAATACCTCAACTCAAAATCCTGTTTGTGACCAGAGTGATAGCACAGTGGGTAAGGCATTTGTCTTGCATGCGGTCAACCAGGGTTTGATTCTTAGCATCCCATATGGTCCCCCAAGTCTGCCAGGAGTAACTTCTGAGCGTGGAACCAGGAGTAACCCCTGAGCACTGCCGAGTATGACCCCAAAACAAAACAACAAAAATTATTGCTTCCCAGCACCCTTCCAGCTTGGTAGGTGAAGCCACACAAGTCTACTACTTCAAAGACTACTGCAAATAGTGCAGTGTAGACAAGAGACTAAGATTTGAATTATGTCATTTTCAACACTCGGTCTCCAAAAGGGGAAATATGACTTTGCTGTTGTGAGAGATTATGAGTATTTATCTTGGGAGAAGTCATATGGCAGTGCATGATCATATATATGGTCAACAATGGTGGCTGATTCTACAGAAGAAACACAATAGTGGTAAAAGTTAGCACAATGGTAGGACTGGAGCAGTGGCACAAGTGGCAAGGCATTTTGCCTTGCATGCGCTAACCTAGGACAGACTGCGGTTCAATCCCTCAGCATCCTATATGGTCCCCCCAAGCCAGGAGCGATTTCTGTGTGCATAGCCAGGAGTAACCACTGAGTGCCACCGGGTGTGGCCTAAAATAACGAAAGAAAATAAAGTTAGCAAAATGTGTAGAATGTTGATGGCCTTCATGCCTTCTTAAGATTCACTCCCCTTCCAGACTTTCTTTGGCTTTTGTTGCTTGTCATGAATGAAGGAAAGTGCCACTCTTGCTGAAAAGTGTCCACAGCCTCTGTTGTTTATGTCCTAAATCTCTCCTACTTTTTTATTTTTTTTTTATGTCAGGTGAAAAATGGAAAAGCATGGAACTATTGTGATTATCCATGATAATCACCTTCAGGAAGAGCCAGCCTGCTCCTGTGCTCGAACCCTAGCTGTCCAACACATGTCACCTCCCCTCCACAGTTAGACTGAAACCCGCCTGCTTCATTAGATTTGTGAAACTAGGTCCCCAGAGCCCTGGGAGTAGCACAGATGGGGACTTGCTTGTTTTCTCTTCTCACTTTTACTGCAAAGACACACAGAAAAAGTCCCTTTTGATTAGCATGATCAGTGCACTTGGAATTGGCCCTGATATTTGGAAACCACTTGCTTGTGCTCTCTCTCTTTCTCTCTGTCTCTCACTCACTCCTCTTCATATCGCCCTTCCTTGCTTCCTCTCCCTTTCTCCTCCCTCCTGTCTCCTCCTTTCTCTTCTCATCTCCCTCCTCTCCTCCTCTTACTTTTCTCTTTCCTCTTCTCTCTGCCTCTCCATGTAAGACAAATCTGAGACCAAAATTTGGCTCACAATTCTTCCAAAGTCAAACTCTCTTCTCCTGTGTGGTTCTATTTGTTTCCTTGAGCAGGAGAAAGAAATATCATTCCATCATTGTATGGACAATCACCACCTGATGAGGGCTGAACTGTGGGGAAATCCAGGGTGATATAAAGCTGAGAACCAGTTGCCTTTCCCAGTGGAATGATTAGGATAGCACCAGAGATCAAAAGAAGGTGGGAGGAAATTAGGAGATAAGATCTTTTTGAGGGGCCAGAGTGATAGCAGAATGGGTAATGCATTTATCTTGTGCGAGGCCAACTTGGGTTCAATCCTGAGCCTGCCAAGAGTGATTTCTAAGCGCAGAGCTCTAAAGAAAGCAAAAGAAAAAGTATTTTTTGAGCCAGGGGACAAGGGTTTCACTCATCAATCAGGTTACCACCCTGCCAACTTGTATGCAGAGCCACTAAAAGAAAATCAGATTATCTTTTCTTCATCACAACCTTCCCCAGTCAAAAATGCATTTATATTTATTTATATTTATACTGTGGAATATTCGGCAGATGTGGAAGTAGCCTCTGGCCCAGCCTCCTTCAAGAATCTGACGTGCGGGGCCGGGCAGTGGCGCTGGAGGTAAGGTGCCTGCCTTGCCTGCGCTAGCCTAGGACGGACCGCGGTTCGATCCCCCGGCGTCCCATATGGTCCTCCAAGAAGCCAGGAGCAACTTCTGAGCGCATAGCCAGGAGTAACCCCTGAGCGTCACAGGGTGTGGCCCAAAAACCAAAAAAAAAAAAAAGAATCTGACGTGCATGGATGCATTTTCTTGCCACACCAGAACAGGCCTGTGGCTCCTTCCACTGGTGTGAGCAAAACTGAGTATTAATAAAAAGCTACTGGGCCACTGTGGATGAGTTCGAATTGAGAGTTTTTGTGTAGTTTTAGTCATTGCAATCCTTCATGATAACTTTATCATCTAGTCCTCTGGGTTCTCTTGAGAGCCCCAGGAAATCCGTTGTAATTCTGTGTGTCTTTTATTTCTCTGCTCCCTTTCTCAGAGGAGAATTCTCTGTGGTGGGTTACTGACCCCCTTCAAGTGGGTGTCTGAAGGTGCTTGGCAGAGATGCAAATGGTTGCTCACCACTTTGTAAAATAACAAAAAGCCTGAAAGGATTCCGTTGGTTATTTCTGAGATGCTGAGATGCATGGCTTGAAAAAAAAAGCTCTATTCTCATTCTCATCTTTTGAACCTTGTGCTTTCCCAGGACTTCCAAGCCAGCAAGTATTATTTTGCGGTGCATAAAAATTCTACTGGAAGTAGATTTCACGGAGGTTCACCTTGAAGGCACTAATTGTCCAGATCCTATTTCAGGTTTTTGGTTTATTGTTGTTTTTTTTTTAAATCTACATCCTGTAAGGTTAATTCTTAGCAGCTTTATGCCTCTCTAGTGAACAGTCTAAGGGAGACCTTTAGCTCCTTTTCTGTTAAATTCAGCATTCTGATGTTAACAGCCATTTAGACCTTCCCAAACTCTCAAAATAGGTTCTCAGATCTATATGGTATTAGTTCTCTTGCACCATAGATATATATAGATTTTTTTTCTTGCCCCAGTGATTCCATGATTTCTTAATGTGTAGTAAGTACCCATTTGTGCTAGAGACATTTAACTGTACTCACTGCCTTACATGGTTTGGTACAGACTCGTTTTAGTTGACTGGGATTGGCTCGCCCCTCAGGCTCAAAACCCATCCTTCTATTAATATCTCTTGGCAAAGATAATTTTGGAGGAATGTGAGTTATGATGTCGAGGCTCTTGACAGTTGTCTGCGGGATTTTTCGTCTTCAAGAGGAAGATGGAAGTAATATTGCTTCCATTTTCTGTATCAGTCCTAAAATTAAAATAAATGCACAAAGGAAGGCAAGGGAAGGGATTTACATACACAGAAATTTGTTTCATAGCCTAATCTTTTATAAGGACATTAATGTGTATATATGTGTGTATATGTATAGTAATGTTCATCAGTTTCCTGAATTGTATCTTTTTTTTTAAAAGCTGTTTTTTAACTTTTGTCAGAATGAGTTTAGAGGTAGCTTGTTTAAGTAAAAAAATTTTTTTAAAAAGTAAAAAAATTTTAATAGCCAAAAAGTTACAATACAAAAGATATATAGATGTAATGGCTGATACTTGCCATTTTTTGCTTTGCTAATTTTCATTTATCATTTCCTCTTCATTTCAAAATATTTCAGAATGCACTTTTGATAATTTACAACATCTTAGAACCTGCTCAGATTGATCATTCTTGATATTCCCTGATGTCCATTTCATTCTAAAGTTCCCAAGCTTATCCCAAATGTACCTGTTAGTACCGGAGTGATAGTACTAACAGTGGAGAGGGCATTTATTTACCTTGCACCTGGCCAACCTGGGTTCGATCCCCATGGTCCCCTCAGCATCCCATATAGTCCCCTGAGCACTATTAGATGTGATATCTGAGCACAGAGCCAGGTGTAATCACTGAGCACATTAAGGTGTGGCCCAAAAACAAAACAAAAATAAAAATGTACCTCTTCTAGCTAGGTTAGGGTGCCCAAATTCATCTCATTAATGTCTGTGTATCCTTCTTGGTCATTTCTCTAGAGGCCTTGCTCCTTGATCCTGACATTGATTTCTTAAAGAAATTACCTGTCTTTCTAGTGTCTGCTTTATGCATTTGTTCATTTGCTTTGTTTCTCCCCTGTCTGAGTGTAAGTTTCTGAATTAAATTTTGATTCCTTCATGTTGGAAAAATTGAGGATTAGGAAACTTCAGTCATATTATGTACTACCTACTATATCGCATATTCAAAGTCCTGGGTTGTTCCACAACCCCATTTATAGTTGTGATAAGTGAGAGATTTGGCCACAGACTTAGGGTGGTGACAGTTGTTATATCCTTCTGTTATAAAGTCATACTTTGCTCCTCATGCCCCGCATATAATCTGTGCTACTCCAAAGCCAATTTCCCATTATTTTGTCACCTAATGAATTTCACACCCTTGGATGGGTCCCTGCTCAGACTTCCTTGCTAGGGATGGAAATAATGGTGATTTTTTTTTCTTAATCTGCTTATTTATTAGCAGACAATTTCTTTCTACAGAGCAGCTTTCTGTAAGGTCTTGTTGTAATTAAAAACATCACCATCTGCATGTTCCTTAAGTGGGAAACGATCGTCTTTCTTTGCCGGGGTCAAAACACCTGAACTCGGTGTGACAGCCATAGTGAAAACAAGTGCTACATCTTCTTTATCCCAACTTCTGAAGTGTGTTGACATTTGGGTTGCCTTTTTGTATGTCAGGGAGAAAAGAATTTTTTTTTTTTGGTGTAAGAATGAAAACTGAACTATGTGGGTATGTTGAGATCATTGTGTAAAAAGAAAACTGAATGAGTTTCAACATGGATTATTTCTTCATTACCTAGCACTTGATAATTAACTATTCTTTTTTTTTTCTTTCTTTATTTTTTATTTCAGGAAGCTGCCACTTTTGCTCGAGAACAAGGCTTTGAGGTGAGTTAACCCACAATTGCACGCTAAACAGACCCTAAAGGTTTTTTCTCTCTGATAATGAAGTTCTTTGGGGCAGTGATTGATGTGCTATTATACTCTCGGAGCCTCTCCGCAGTTGCCATGGAAACTTGGCAGTCGTCATGGTTTCTTTGTTCTGCCAGCACAGTGTTATGACGCACCCGGCTAGGTCTGCACCCAACATCGCCTACAGATGTTATTTATTGAATTTTGAAAAGCCTCTTGGGAAGCCAAGAGGTTGGGCACGGTTTCAAGCTGCCTCTGCAGATATGGGGCCTGTCAGTTTTTTCAGTTAAAAAGCAGCCTCATTAGCTGTATTACATTTCAGAAAGCTTCACTGCCTAAGCTGTGGCGGAGTCAGGCTAAATAGTGAAATCTAATGTCGTTGGACTCATTTTCATGCCCTACCACATGGACATTATCACTCTGCAAATTAATTTCCAAAAGGTTGTGCTTAACTGTTGTCAGGAATGGATTCATTTAAAAGCCTGCTCAGAGACATTTCCTTTTGGAAATTTGTTTCTTCTTTTTTTTTTTCCTTTGAGGTCACAAAACAGATATAAATCCAAGTGAAATCAATATTTCGTTTCCATTTCCAGGTCCTGATTGTAGTTTTCCTGATAGAAATATTATCCTGTCAAAATTCAAAACTCCATGTGGTAGTTGTTGGCAGAATAAAGATGACAGACAAGACCATGTTTTATCTAGAATATTCAACCTTCCATTGATTGTTACAAAACATTGATTTTAATCTGATCCCAGGTTGATTGACACAGTTAACTAAGTGCATGAGTTCTGAGGCTGTCATATTTTTATTTGTATTTTTGATTGGTTGTAATGGTTGTTTGGGGACCTTGTTGGGTTTTGCTTGTTGATTTTGCTTTTTTTTTTTTTTTAATTTGTTTTTAGTTTGGGGCTCAGTGCTCAGGACTTGCTCCTGGCTGTGCTCAAGGATGATTCCTGGCATGCCTCATGGGACCATATGTGGTGCCAGAGATCAAATATGGGTTCACTGCATGCCAGGCCTACCCACTATACTCTTCATTCCAGTCCTCACAGTCATATTTTTCAAGCCATAACTCTATAAAATCTTGTGTTCTGTAAAGCAACTTGGGATGTTTTACATAATAGTAATGTTTAAAATTTTAATGACTAACGCATTTCTTTATTCCAGCAATGAATATAGACACTCTCATTGTTTGCATACTCAGAATTGTCTTCCATTAGGGAAACTGGGGTGTTGACGAGATATATTAGTAGATACTCTTTGAAGTCTTTAGAGAAAGATTGAATTTTTTATGGAGCTGTGACTTAAATGTTCTAAAGGCAGATTAATTATTTAAAAACATAGTAATATGCATGGATATTACCTAGGAGTATGCCAAGGAAAACCAGACATGAATTTTTTTTTGTTTTGGTTTTTGGGTCACACTCCTGGCTCTACACTCAGAAATCACTCCTGGCAGGCTCAGGGGACTATATGGAATGCTGGGATTTGAACCATTGTCCTTCTGCATGCAAGGCAAATAAATGCCCTACCTCCATGCTGTCTCTCAGGCCCCGACATGAACTTTTTTTTAATTATCTTTATTTAAACACCGAGATTACAAATATGATTGTAGTTGTATGATAACAGTCATGTAAAGAACACCCCCCTTCACCAGTGCAAGATTCCCACCACCAATTTGACGTGAATTTTTTTTTAATAAAGTTTTACTTAGAGCCAGAGAGATAGCACAGAGGTAGGGCATTTGCCTTGCACACAGCCGATCCAGGACAAACAGTAGTTCGAATTTTGACACCCTACATGGTTCCCTCGTGCCTGCCAGAAGCGATTTCCTAGCACAGAGCCAAGTGTAATCCCTGAGCGCCACCAGGTGTGACCCAAAAACCAAAATAAAGGGGCCAGAGCAATAACGCAGCGATAGCACGTTTGCCTTACAGGTAGATGGCTGACCCAGGACAGACCTTAGTTCAATCCCTAGAGTCCCATGTGGTCCCCCAAGCCAGGAGCGACTTCTGAGCACATAACCAGGAGTAACCCCTGAGTATTACTGAGTGTGGCCCAAAAGCAAAATAAAAAGTTTTACTTAAATTAGATTTTTTTGGGGGGTCACACCCAGCAGCGTTCAGGGGCTACTCCTCACTCCATGCTCAGAAATTATTCCTGGCAGGCTCTGGGAACTACATGGAATGCCAGGGCTCAAACCACCATCCTTCTGCATGCAAGACAAATGCCTTACCTCCATGCTATCTCTCCAGCCCCTTAAATTAGATTTTTTTTAAACTGTATGATTAGTAAAGTAGTAATCATAGAGGAGGCCACTTGGCCCAGAATGGGAAGTGAATGAGGAAGAGATAGCATATGAGAGCTCTGGTGACTGGCACATCTGAGGAAGACCATGGCTGTTACAGAAGAAAAGTAAGATAAGTGGTGCTTGAAGACACCACAGTTGGTATTCCACAAGAGTCAGGAGATTGACAGTGTTGTTTAACATTTATAGCTCCAGCCTGTTAAAAGAAAGAATAAAGGGCCAGAGAGATAGCACAGAGGTAGGTTGTTTGCCTTGCACACAGCTGACCCAGGACAGACGGTAGTTCGAATCCAAGCATCCTATATGGTTCCCTGCCAGGAGCAATTTCTGAGCGCAGAACCATGAATATCCCCTGAGTAACACCAACTGTTATCCAAAAATGGGGGGGGGGGGGGAAAAAGGGAATAAAGAGAGCAGGTAGTCTTTCATTTGGAGGACATTTAAAAGTTTAAGTGATCAAATCCTTAGAGGTGAGAAAGCATAATCCCACATTTATAAATGGCCTTATAGGGGACCCTCTGTACTAGTAGATAAGGTGCTCATTTTGCATGTAGCCTACCCAGGTTTGATCCAAGCCCCAGCAAGAGTGATCAACCCCAAGCACAGCCAAATGATGCTGTCTAGGGGCCCAAGGAGATACCCTAGGGGTCAAATGTATGCACTTTGCAGATAACTGGTTTCATCCCACACTGTGACGCTCCAAAATGTTGTAATTTCTCA
The DNA here is from genome assembly GCF_024139225.1 of Suncus etruscus. Taxonomy (NCBI): domain Eukaryota; kingdom Metazoa; phylum Chordata; class Mammalia; order Eulipotyphla; family Soricidae; genus Suncus; species Suncus etruscus. The sequence continues at coordinate 50,691,501 of NC_064862.1, read as the reverse complement.
AACAGCTATTTGTAACCATTGACCTGTTCATCAGTACTGACCTGTTTTTCTTTTCCAGATATACTAATTAACTTCCCTTATATTATTTGTAGCGTTTCTCCTCAGTTTTTCCATTACAGTTGGAAAGTTTGGGACCAGGCAACTAGTGACCAGCCTAAACTATGGGCATTTTAGCTCAACTTAATTTTCAAGTCAGAGCATCTATAATGGTTTGCCTGATACGAAAAAAAAATCATTCATATTTCTACAATTTCTACAATTTATCTACCATTTTTTTTATTTCCCACACCTGTGAGTACTTATTGTTGGGAAACTACTCCCAAGCAGTGCTCAGAGGACCATGCAGTGCTAGGGATCAAACCCAGGACTACTCCCGCACTACATGTGCTTCAGCCTTAGAATTAATTTATAATTATTGTCATTTTGTTTGTTTTGGTTTCTGGGCAACTCGGGGCTTACTCCTATCTCTGCTCTCCCGGATCATTTCTGGCAGTGTTCAGGGACCATAGGGATGCTGAGGATAAAAACATGGATTGGTCACATGCAAGGCAAGTGTCCTATTCTCTCCAGTCCCAATTTTGTCTTTGTTTGTTTTTGTTTTGTTTTTTGGGCCACACCCAGTGATACTCAGGGATTACTCCTGGCTATGCGCTCAGAAATTGTTTCTGGCTTGGGGGACCATATGGGACACTGGGGAGGGAGCAAGGGGGCGGGGCCGAACTGCTGTTCGTCCTAGGCTAGCACCGGCAAAGCAGACACCTTACCACTCTGTGCCACTGCTCCGGCCCCCCAATTTTGTCATTTTAAAAGAAATTTAAGGCTTTGTAAGAAGCAGCATCTCTTTATTACCAGTTCTTAGAAAGCTTTGGCATTATATCAACTTAGTGTTTTCAGGGTCAGTATAAGCAGGCTTTGGAAATCTTCTATCATGCAGTACCATGTAAGACTGGGAGTTCAGTGCTTAGTTACCTAGCGCTGTGCTGAGGGTCCTCAGTACACCACCACCCCCCCCCCCCAGTATTCCCTGGTATCTGTCAGGTGCCTGGGAGTAGATTTGGTTTTTCCCAGGCCCTCTTTCCATCTTTTTGTAAATCTCTTTCATTGAACTTCTGCACATAGACTGCCTACTTGGCTGATAATTGAAAATCATTGCTAAATTCTAAAAAACAAAAAAACTGTGATAATGCCATAAGGCTAATGTGAAAGATACCTTTAGAGGCATCTGTGGTTGAGTGTCTGAGATTTGATTCAGAATCATATCAAAAGCAAGTACATGAGAGTGCATGCTTTGCCTGCAGCAGCTGCTGGTTCAAATTCCCAGCACTGTGTATAGTTCTAATGAGCACCACCATGGGTTACTAGTGAGCACAAAGTCATGAGGAGACCCAGATTACTACCAGGTCTGGCATAAAAATAAGAAACCAGGTAGAAAGTACTATTCATCATAAGCCTTAAATGGTTATAGCTTGAGGATTGCAGGTTTTTAGAGTTCTTTAGAGGGTATCTTATTCTCGATTTACTTTTGTCTGTGTTAAAAACCATTTTTAGGGACTGGAGAGATAGCATGGAGGTAGGGTGTTTGCCTTGCATGCAGAAGGATAGTGGTTCAAATCCCGGCATTTCATATGGTCCCCCGAGCATGCCAGGAGCAATTTTTGGGTGTAGAGCCAGGAGTAACCCCTGAGCACTGCCGCTCGGGGAAAAAAAAAATTTTTTTTTTTTTTTTGCTTTTTTGGGCCACACCCGTTTGATGCTCAGGGGTTACTCCTGGCTAAGCACTCAGAAATCGCCCCTGGCATGGGGGGACCATGTGGAACACTGGGGGATCGCGGTCCTTCCTTGGCTAGCGCTTGCAAGGCAGACACCTTACCTCTGGCGCCATCTCTCCGGCCCCATGAAATTTTTAATTACTTTTTACTATGAAAAGGTATTGACTCTTACTTTTGATCACCAAAAGCTAAATCCTTAATCAAGTCATCAAATTTCGCCATGTCATACTGGACATCTTTTTTTTTTTTTTCTTTTCATAGACTGAAGACATAAAAGAGATCGCTAAAAAGGCACAAGCTCTGCCCAAACTGAACTCGAAGAGGCAACGGATTGTGGTTTTCACTCAAGGGAAAGATGAAACCATCATGGCCACAGGTAGATCTATTTTGAAACTCCATAAGGAACCCAGTACAATGTAGGCCAGTTGCTTTCTTAGAAAATTTCATATTCTTTCTATTATAATTTATCTAAACATCGTGTCTTTTCCTTTTTTAAATAAAAATCACCTTCACACACCTATGCATGCAAATCATGAGATCTGACCCTACCTGGATAGAATTCTAAGGTATCCATCCACTGAGTGAAAGCAGAGGGAGTCAGACAGATGGAGAATCTCTCTCAGGTATGAGATGTAAAGGCACGTAGTTAGGGAGCAATACATGGCCAAAGCCACAAAATCAAAAAGTTGGTCCCTAGAACTGAGCTTACTGTGAAGGGGACCTAAGGGAGAGTAAGAGGGAGGGATGGTAGCTTCCACAGGGACACTCATAGAAGGAAGCCCAGACTCTGGACATGGGTGTGATGTTGGAATGATGCATGCAGTCATAAAAAGAACATTCACTTTCACCAGTTCAACATTCCCACCACCAATGCCCCCCACCCCTGCCTATATTCGAGATAACATTCTACTTCTCTCACTCATTAATAAAATTATTTTGATATTTTGGAGTTGACATTTTTTGTATTTTGGTTGTAGGGCCACACCCAGCGACACTCGGGCTACTCATGCTATGCAGAAATCACTCAGAAATTACTCCTGGCTTGGGTGACTATGTGGGACGCCAGGGATCTAACTGAGGTTCATCCTAGATCAGCCATATACAAGGCAAATGTCCTACCTCTGCGCTATCACACACACGCCCTGGAGTTGACATTTTGCTATTGTTTCTCTTGTATTTTGGAGATGAACTCCTTATTAGATATATGATTTGCAAAATCTTTTTCCATTGATAGGTTTCTTCACTTTATTGATAATTTTCTTAGTTATGAAAGAGGGATATGGAGAAGAGAGAGGAAATTTACTTTTGCTTCTTTTGCCTTTGCTTTTAGTCAGTAAGTCCATGGAGTCTTTGTTTAAACTGATATCTAGATCAGGGGTCCTCAAACTTTTTAAACAGGGGACCAGTTCACTGTTCCTCAGACCATTGGAGGATCTGACTATAGTAAAAACAAAACTTATGAACAAATCCTTATGCACACTGCATATATCTTATTTTGCAATGAAGAAACAAAACAGATACAAATACAATATGTGGCCCGCAGGCCTTAGTTTGAGGAGCACTGATCCAGATAATTACTACCTGTTTTCTTCTATGCATTATTGTTTCTTGTCTTACATTTAAGTCTTTCTTCCATTTTTGTTTTGGTCTTTTGGTTGTTTGTGTTTGGGCCACTCTGATAAAAGGCTTAAAGCTTGCTCCTTGCTCAAGGGTAACTCCTGGCAGACTCAGCAGACCATATAGTATGTTAGGGTTCATACCCAAGTTGGACACACACTAGACAAATCTTTGTACCTGCTATACTATCTCTTCATCCCTCTTCCCATTCAAAGTTACTTCATTTGAAGTAAAGGTGCTCAGGTGTTTCTCCTAGCTCTGCACTCAGGAATCATTCCTGGTGCTACACAGGGAACCATGTGTTGGAAATAATGAAAACGGGTCACCCTGTTTACAGCAAGCACCCTTCCTGCTACACTATGTCTCCAGATCCTTGAATTACTTTTTGTGAACAGTATAAGATTGTCCTTTTGGGGGCCAGAGAGGTAGCATGGAGGTAAGGCATTTGCCTTTCATGCAGAAGGATGGTGGTTCGAATCCTGGCATCCCATATGGTCCCCCGAGCCTGCCAGGGGCGATTTCTGAGCATTGAGCCAGGAGTAACCCCTAAGCGCTGCCAGTGTGACCCAAAAACCAAAAACCAAAAAAAAAAAGAAAGAAAGAAAAAGAAAAAGATTGTCATTTAGTTTAATTCTTTTGCACGTGACCAATTTTCCCATGAGAAGACTGTCCTTTCCAATTATTTCTAGAATCACCTATCCTAAGTTACTTGACCATATGTGTACATGGGCTCTCTGTTCTTTTCTGTTGATCTGTGTATCTGTTTATATGCCACTTCTATAACGCTTTGATTCCTATAACTTTGTAATACAGTTTGAAATCAGTGAGTATACTGCCTTTAATCTTGTTCTTTATTTTCAGTATTATTTTGGAATAGTCAGGTTTTTTTATGTGTGCTTTCTTATAATTTTTGTGCTTTTTTTCTCTATGAAAATGTACCCTTTATTCTAACGGATATTACAAAATATTTCATTTTCAATAAATTATTATAATTAAGTTGAACAAATTCAATCTTATTTAGTTTAATTACTTTGATATTTTATGGATATTGTCTGGCAAAAACTCTTACCTGGAGATTGGGGTGGGGGGGCACATGGATACAAATATCTGCTGGAATAAAATTAATTTGTCTAATTATGGACAAATGAAATCCAGAAATAAGTTATTTCTTTAGTCTAACAACATAAAGGAATTTTTCCTTCTTTTTTTTTATTCATTTTTGGTTTTGCTTTTTAATTTTTGGCCCATGCATGTGGTGTTCTGGGCTTACTTCTGGCGGGGCTCAATCCTGGCTCAAAGCTCCAGGATTATTCCTGAAGGGCTCAAGGGATCATATGGAGTGCTGGGGATTGAAACCCAGGTCAGCCACATGCAAGGCAAGTGCTCTACCTGCTGTACTGTAACTCCAGCCCCTTCATCCATGTTTTTTTTTTTTTGTTTTTTTTTTGGGGTTTTTTTTTTGTTTGTTTGTTTTTGGGCCACACCCGGTAACGCTCAGGGGTTACTCCTGGCTATGTGCTCAGAAGTTGCTCCTGGCTTGGGGGACCATATGGGACACCGGGGGATCGAACCGCGGTCCGTCCAAGGCTAGCGCAGGCAAGGCAGGCACCTTACCTTTAGCGCCACCGCCCGGCCCCCATTCATCCATGTTTTTTTATAGCACCAATAGAGATAGAAATATCATCTGATAAACATTTATTGATTCAAGTGGTAATTTGTTACTGTACAACATGTAGTCAAAATACAAGCCTCTTAATTCCATATGAGCCATTAAGTTGGAAACCAATTAATTGATAGGTATTATAAACTATAAGAAATAATTACCTTGGTGTATATTCATTACTCTGCTAGAACACTGAACTTTTCGATATGAGTCAATTGATAAATTTAAATTAATTAACTCAAACTCTGATTCTAAAGAAGAGTTGTATTGATTTAGGGAGATAAAGAGAGCTTAGTAAATTTTTGCTGAGTTAAATATATAAGCCGGGGCCGGTGAGGTGGCGCTAGAGGTAAGGTATCTGCCTTGCAAGTACTAGCCAAGGAAGGACCTCAGTTTGATCCCCCGGCGTCCCATATGGTCTCCCCAAGCCAAGGGCAATTTCTGAGCCTTTAGCCAGGAGTAGCCCCTGAGCATCAAACGGGTGTGGCTGAAAACCAAAAAAAAAAAAAAAAAAAAAAAAAAAATATATATATATATATATATATAAGCCTAAAAAATAGCCTGAGAATTTATATTGTCAGATTTTGAGGAAAGGGATTGTAGAATTTATTCCAACATTTTCTTATCTTAGAAATGTGAAAGGCAAGGTTCACAGATTGATTTCATAAAAATATTTGTTCGAAAATAATTCAGTGAGAGGCCAATGGAAGAAGTAGTAAGAGATGAAGTGAGATTTTTCCTGAGTTTATTGCTGACATTGGGTTATGGATATGTAGTAATAGTGCTTATGTGGTTACCTCCCCTTTTGTATTTATGCTTATTTTTTTCTTTAATGGTACTAAAAAATAAAATTAAATAAATAAATAAATAAAATAAATAGTAAAAAAAAATGTATTTCATCAAAATAAAGACTATTTTTCAATCAAGTTCAGAGCTATTAAGTAGAGTTCCCCAGACACCTTGCTATCCTTTCTAAGCCCCGTATTCTAAGAAGGATTTAAAGAAAGGAGGGCAATCCGGTCAAAGAGGATCATGCAGAGAAAGCATCAGGTAATATAGAATGTTTTCTAGCGGGAAAAGTCATCTTCTTAATTTATATGAGAGGAAAGAAACCAATTCTGAAAAGGTGTCTCTGCATTGATAATAACCATCTGAATTGAATCCCTGCATTTGTCTTAGCTTTGAACACTGTTTGAAAAACTGAAAAACGTGGGATATTCTTAGCTTATAAGAACTACAGGACTGCTTGAAGGTTTTTTAAATGCCTGTGGTGGGACTAAAGCTGTAGCACAGAGGGGAGGGTTTTTGACATGCACATAGACGACCTAGGTTCGATCCTGGCATCCCATATGGTTCACCAAGCTTACCAGGAATGATTCCTGAGCACAGAGCCAGGAGCAACCCCTGAGCTCTGCCAGGTGTGGCCCAAAACCTTCTCCCCCTCCCAAAAAAGAAAGAATGAATGAATGAGGGGCCGGAGAGATAGCATGGAGGTAGGCGCTTGCCTTTCATGCGGGACTGTGGTTCGAATCCCATATGGTCTCCTGTGCCTGCCAGAGGCGATTTCTGTGCATAGAGCCAGGAGTAACCCCTGAGTGCTGTTGGGTGTGACCAAAAAAACAAACAAACAAAAAGAATGAATGAATGAAATACCTGTTGATTGATCTTTATGAAGACATTGATTTGTAGGCTTTATTTTCCAGAGAAACATGTTGTACCAGTGTCTTCCTCATTGTAAACCAATAGTTCTCTCCTCAAAATTCTATTTTTGGAAAATTATCCTCCCCATTTCTGTGATTGAAATTTTCTTGTCAGGTCATTTTGTTTCTTTAGTATAATCTGTCACACCCTTCTCCAGAATGCTGACCAGCCCACATTTCCTTTGAGGAATGATTTCGGCTCCACTTTGCTGTTCCTGCCATAGGAAAATGAACTTAGAGGAGAGGATGCACACGCTGGTTGCAATGCATGATAAATACAAGATGGATAGACAATCTGTCCCGGGGTGTCAGCTACCAAAGCAAACATGATAAATGTTAACGCAGCTTTGAGCCCCAGGATAAGGCCTTCCGCACACAGGCAGAGCAGAATCTCTTTGCCGTGTTGTTATTCATGGCAGCCAAATAAATGTCAATAATAAAAGAGAATTAAAGATTTTCATTTCCCAGAGGCAATCCCCTAATACGGCTTGATCTTTCATTTCATTTGTAATTCGTTCTCATGTCAGGGCGCAATCATTCGCCAGGCTCTGGGTGTCATGTTAAGTCATTTAATAATGATTAAGAACATAAAAATGCTTGGCCTGTGGGGCAATTCACAGAAGAGATGCCAATTTGTTATTGTTGTTTATTTCCCTCCTTTTCTCTTGAATATGAATCAGTTGTTGGGTTTTTTTTTTCTCCTCTTCCTAGCATTAAAATACTAATAGAGGCCAGGGAGGCAAAGTGTCCCTTAATTTACCATAAGTGGCATTCAAGAATGGCACAAGGCACTTATTAAAACACTAATTAGAAATCATTGTTCCTAAACCTCAGTGTGTTGAGTATTTTTAAATGATAAACTAAGTTCCATGGCATTGAGCAATAAAACCGAATTCCCTTCCTTGGTATTTTGTTCTTGAGATCTATAAGTCATTTTCTTGCATTTTTTAAATGTTACTCTTAGAATTTCTGTTCCCTGAATTGCCTACAGGTCTCGTGTCTGTGTGTGGTGCATGCATTTTTTCCTGTCACCTGTATTTCAGATGAACTAGCCTAGCCCTGTGTTCGTGTACCCATTGATTTGTCACATCTTAGTCGTTGTTGCTTCATTGCTTACAGGCTAAACTAGACCCAAGCTTTGGTGGGAGGAGAAAGTGTGGGGTAGACACTATAAGGCAGCAAGAATAAGAAACTAATGGGTGCAATAGTATTGTGGGGAGGGTGTTTGCCTTGCATGCAGCTGAACAAGATTCGATCCCCGGCATCCCAGATGGTCCCCTGAGCCTGCCAGGAGTAATCCCTGAGTGCTGCTAGGTGTGGCCCAATAACCAACCCTCTGCCAAAAAAAGAATAACAAGGATGGACAGAAAAGATGTGATTTGTTAAGAAATATCATGTTAACCTGTTCACTGGCATAAGCATTAAAGAAAGGAAATATTTTTTTCCATAAACTAGAAAATGTCAGACTGAAGTTTTTATTTTTGTAAGATAGCAATTACTTATAAGTTTGACATAGTTTCATCATTAAAATATATGTGTATGTATGGACAGTTTACTCATGGGGAAGCACCACATCCAGAGATGCTCAGGAATTACTCCTGGCCCTGCACTTAGGAATCACTCCTAGTGGTACTTTGGCAACCATATGAGATGCCGGGGATCAAACCTGAGTAGGCCACATGCAAGGCAAGTGTCCTATTCACTATGCTATTCCTCCAGCCCTTTGGGCCACAAATTTTAAAAAGTTGAAATTTTCGGGCTGGAAAGATAGCACAGTAGTAGGGTGTTTGCCTTGCATGCAGCTGATTCAAACAGAATGGTGGTTCAAATCCGAGCATCCCATATGGTCCCCCATGCCTGCCAGGAGTAACCCTTGAGTGTGACCGAGTGCAACCCAAAAACAAAAAAAAGTTGAAATATTTGTTTCTATCTTAAATGTGCTAAGGTGGAAAGAGCAAATCAAACTTGTGTTTTAAGTTGTAAATAATGCCTTTGTATGGGTCCTAAGGCAAAACTGAAAGAACAATAAACCCCCAGTTTAACTTTAAATTATTGTCCCAGAATCTTCTAGAACATCAGTCCTTAAAATAGGGCTTCAGGCTGGCATTGTCCCTGAGGAATGGGGAATGCCTGCCTTCAAAACCCTGGTGTTGGGGTTGGTGCAGTGGCGCAAGCGGTAGGACATTTGCCTTACACACACTAACCCGGTTCCCATATGGTTCCCCAAGCCAGGAGCGATTTCTGAGCACATAGCCAGGAGTAATCCCTGAGCATCAGCGGTGTGGCCCAAAAACCTAAAATAAATAAATAAATAAAAATAATAAAAATAACATATTTTGCCTTCTTCCTTTCCTTCTCTCCTTTCCACCCTTTCCTCCCTTCCTTCCTTTCTTTCTTCCTTTCTCCTTTCCTCATTTTCTTCCTTTTCCCTTTCCTTCAAAAAAAAAATGAAGAAGAAAAAAAATAACACATTTTTATGACCAGAATGATAGTACAGTGTGGAAGGCATCTGTCTTGAATGCAGCCAACCCAAATTCAATCCTCAGCAGCCCAAATGGTCTCCTGAGGAGTGATCCCTGAGCACCTTCAAGTATGGTCCAAAAACAAAATAGATTCCATCAAAAACTAGGGAGAATTCAGGCTGGAGAGATAGCATGGGGTAGGGCATTTGCCTTGCATGCCAGAAGGACGGTGGTTCAAATCCCGGCTTCCCATATGGTCCCCTGAGCCTGCCAAGAGCGATTTCTGAGCATAGAGATAGCACAGAGATTCTGAGCGCTGCTGGGTGTGACCCCAAAACAAACCCCCCCAAAAAAAAACTAGGGAGAGGATCTGAATACAAACTTCTCCAAGAAGACATAACTAATATGTTCATATAAAAAATGTTCATCAGGGGCCGGAGAGATAGCACAGCGGTGTTTGCCTTGCAAGCAGCCGACCCAGAACCTAAGGTGGTTGGTTCGAATCCCAGTGTTCCATATGGTCCCCTGTGCCTGCCAGGAGCTATTTCTGAGCAGATGGCCAGGAGTAACCCCCTGAGGACCTCTGGGTATGGCCCAAAAACAAAAACAAAAAATGTTCATCAAAACTTAATATCAGGGACATACATATAAACCCCACTGAGATGTCAACCAACACCACTGCAAAGGTTTATATCATAGCAGGAGGAGAGAAAATAATGAAAAAGAAAAGTGAATCATCAAATAGAAAAAATAAACTGTGTTGCCCTCTCAGCAAACCTTACTGAGTTATGATTCTATCATCTGCTTAGAAGTTTTTCAGTTGAGAACTATATGGGAGATACTCCTTTCCCCTCTGGGACTTGCCTTTTCACTCCAGCATAATTTACTTCTTTTTTTTATTTTTGGTTTTTGGGCCACACCCACTGATGCTCAGGGTTACTCCTGGCCATGTGCTCAGAAATCGCTCCTGGCTTGGGGGACCATATGGGATGCCGGGGGATCAAACCGTGGTCCGTCCTAGGTCAGCGCATTCAAGGCAAATGCCCTACCACTTGTGCTGCTGCTCCAGCCCCATAATTTATTTTTTATTAAATTTTTAGTCAGTAAAATCTCCTAATTTTAATAGAACCCAAATTCTAATGTTTGTCCCTCGTGGGTAGTGTTTTTATTATTATTATTATTATTATTATCATTATTATTATTATTATTATTATTTTAAGGAACATTCCCCAAACTTTGATCCTTTCATTCTTGCACTCTAGATCCTCCAGGCATTTAGAATAAGAGTTTGTTTTTATTTGTGCGGTGTCGATTATAAGGCGTAATTTGTGTCGCTGCACTGATTAGCTAGTTGATCCATCATTGATGAGTGGAATCCTCCTTTCCACTCTTTAACGTGTGCATTAAATTCACACTTTGGTTGCATTTCAGACAACCTTGGATCTGGAGGCTCTTTCTAAGTCTGTTCATTTCCATTATTCTTTATATGCTGTACCAGTTTACAGGTTCTTAATTACTTTGCTTGTAATCCATCTTTTCTTTTTTTTTTTTGGCATCTGGTAACTTTGTAACTGGAAAAAAATTAACTTGGCCACATAAATCCTAAGGTCCACTTATTTATGGCCATTTCTTAATTTTGTAATGCAGTTTCTATTTAGGCTCCATTATTTACAATATTGTCAGTAGTAAAGTTTTAGTTGTGCAGTGTTTTAACACCGTCCCCACGACCACCAGAATGATACACCTTCTGCATCAGCATTTCAGCCTCCCCACCCTACTCCCAATACACTCAGGTGTGTTCCTGCGTCCAAGCTCTGTTGCCACTGGCTATTTGTTCTAGCCTCCCTGTGTTCCTTTATATTATGAGAGAACATTCCAAATATGTCCAGGACCTTTTAACTGTCTTCACTCACCAGAATAATTCCCTTGAGTTCCATCCAAGTAGTGACAAATTTTATTTTCTCTTTTCTTCCAGGTGTACATGCGCTCACACACACACACACACACGCACACACACACACACAATCTGAACAATCTCAGGTTTTTTATTTGGGGGTTTTGTGAGGTTGGGTTTTTTTGTTTGTTTGTTTGTTTTTTGGTTTTTGGGCCACACCCGGCGGTGCTCAGGGGTTACTCCTGGCTGTCTGCTCAGAAATAGCTCCTGGCAGGCACGGGGAACCATATGGGACACCGGGATTCGAACCAACCACCTTTGGTCCTGGATCGGCTGCTTGCAAGGCAAACGCCGCTGTGCTATCTCTCCGGGCCCGGGTATTTTATTTTTAATTATTTAAGTACTTTGCTTTACAAGATTGTTCATAATGTAGTTGTGTATTTTTTCCACAGTTGCAAAATTGTTCATGCTGAGTTTTAGTCATATAGTGTCCCCAGTTTCCCTCTCACCTGTCTCTGGGTCAGACATTTTTTTCTCCCCCCCCCTTTCTCTCTCTCTCCCTCCCCCTTACTGGTGCTCTCCCTCACTCACTCCCTCTCGCTCTCTTCTTTTTCCTTTTTAGACACTGTGGTTTGCAATGTTGTTACTGGAAGGGTATCATGCCTATCACTTTCCTTCCTTTCAGCACTTGTCCATAGTGATCATTTCAGCTCTCATTGTCACAGTGCTCCCTTCTCTGCCCTAACTGTACTCCCTTTAGGTGATGTCGGGGATGAAATCCAGGTCAGCTGTGTGCAAAACAAGCACCCTCCCCACTATACTATCACTCTGTTGTTTTCTGGTCATTTTAAATGTCTGTTGTTTTTCTCCCCTTTATTTTTGGCCTTTCGTGTGTTATTTTTGCCCCAAGATTCTCTCCATTTATTGTTTTCGGCAGTGGGGACAGTTGGCTTTTGGGTCATACCCAGTGGTGTTCAGGGGTTACCCTGGCTCTGTGCTCAGGGATCACTTCTGGTGGGCTTAAAGGACAATATGGGGTGCTAGGGTTTAAACATGAGTTGACTGTATGCAAAGCAAACATCTGACCTGCTATACTTTCACTCCGACCTCTACTTTTTTTTAATTTTACTTTAAATGTCTATGCTGTAACTCAGTGGTTTCTATGAGTTTCTACCAGTCTTTTTTGTGCTGATACCAACTCGTCAGAATTTGACTAGATCAGTTCTGTTCTTCTCTTACTTAATTTTTAGTTTCTTGTTGATTTTGTTCCTGATATTACTTTTTATCTCTGTGCTCAAGATTTTATTGGTTTTTATTTCACTTTTTTTTTTCTTTCACAGATAAGAATTCCTTTCAGGTCTGGTGATAGTAAACTATTGCCTTTCGTCTGTCTGATAAAACCTTGATTTCTCCATCAAATTTTGCTGTGTTAAGTTTCCTTGGCTGGTGGATTCTGTATTTGTTCTGTGAATATGTCATTCCTCTGTCTCTCCTGTAGGGTTTCTGCTGAAAAGTCTCATCCAATCCTGGTAGATGTTAGGTTTTCATTTTTCTTATCCATTCCTGGCCTTCAGTATTTTTTCTTTATCATTGACTTGATTAGTTAACAATACTGTCTTGGTGTAAGGCTTATTAAATTCTGAAATCTGGGTATTTTCCTGCCGTCTAGTTATATAGTTTATTCTTTCCTTGAAAATTAGTCTCTCTCTCTCTCTCTCTCTCTCTCTCTACCTATCTCTCTCTCTATCTCTATCTCTATCTCCCTCTCTCCCTCCCTCCCCCTTCTAATGGAGTCTGATATTTCACCATTTTTTCCTAAGTCTTGTCTTTCCTCCCATTGCCCTCCCCCCTTGTCATTTAGTGAATGCTGTGATCTTTTCTATTTCTGATATTCTTTCCTCTGGGGAGATTGCTCCTACCTGGGAGACTGGATTTATTCCCATGTGTTTATTCATTCGCCACCCCACCACCACCCCTCCTTCTCTAGAACTGTCTTGGCAAAAAAAAAAAAAACACTCCTTTTGCTCTTGGCAATACCTGTGTAAGGGGGATTCTCTGAGTTTAGTAACTGTTAGAATATTTTCTCCTTGTTCTTTGCCCAATCCCTGCTCCAGCTTGTGTATTTGAGTGTACCCTCTATATAGACTTGGCATTTTCTTTGAGGAAGTTCGACAGTTTTAGCTTGAGTGTTTTCTGCTTTTTTACCTGAGTCAGCTTCTTTTGTTTTCCTGCAGGTGGTGCTGTGGCTTTGTTGTTGTTGTTGTTGTTGTTTGTAAAGTGGGGGGGCTAGGAGTTGTCACACCTGAGGGTACTCAGGAAACACTCCCAGTAGTGTAAGCCTTAAGGTGCCAGTGCCAGGGGCAAACTCAGGATTCCCACAGAAGCAAAGCACATGCTCCAGCCTGTTGAGCAATTCCGAACCCTGGAATTGCTTGGGTTTTTATTTTTTTTTAATTGAGATACTGTAATTTACAGTGTTACTAATGATTTCTCATATCCATAATTCCAATAGCAAAGGAAGTCTTTGTTTTTATGGCCAAGATAATGAGCAGGAAAATGGTAGTGATGAGATTGAAAACCCCAGTGTGGGACTGACCAGGGAGCATGGCCATTGCTGCCCCTTGGCCTCTCTGGCCTCTTTTTGTTTTCTGTTCTGGGCAACAGGCTCGTCAGTCTCTTCTACCTCTGGGCCCAGGCAGGATGCTGCACTTCCCTGTATAGAAGGGGAGACTTCTACTGCTCCAGCTAATGGAGGGGAGAACTCTACTGCTTCAGCTGATGCTTGCCCTCTTGCCCCAAAACTCTAGGCATAAGGTTTTATTTCCATTCAGAAATCAGATGTCGCCAGCAGCACAATGCATATTTCTGAGATTGGAACTGTTATTCCTGTATTCATGGCTCTCTTTCCCCATCTATACAACCCCACTGACTCTACACCCTGATCCAGTTGCATCAGATAGACAAATGCACCGTCTCTAGGCAAGGTAGACTCTGAACAGGTAGGGTTTTTCCTGTGCAAGAAAATCAGCTGTCAACTTGTATCTGTTCTAACACTTTGCCTGTCATCTGGATCTATTTGTACATCTTTGCAGTGTTGTTCATGAGAGGGTTTATCTTCTCATTGTCTCTTTTTTTGAAAGGGAGGGCCACACCAGTGGTGCTCAGGGGTTACTCCTAGCTCTGCACTCAGAAATCACCCCTAGCAGGTTCGGGGTACCATGTAGGATGCCGGGGGATTGAACCCAGGTCCATCCCAGTTCGGCCATGTCACCCTACCACTGTGCTATTGCTATGGCCCTCATTGTCACTTTTTGTTTTTGGGGGGGGCCACCCTCATTAATTGGGTAGGAACATTGTGATAACCTTAAGAAGTTCATTAGAAAGTACTTTTTTAATTCCAAGTTTTAGAGGAATCTTTTTGCATGGTTTTTCTTCTCTCTTCTCTTTTTTTTTTTTTTTTTTTGCAGGGGGGATCATCAGCACTCAGGGATTACTCCTGGCTTTGCACTCCTGGCAGGCACTGGGGACCACATAGGATGCTGGGGATTAAACCCGGGTTGGCCTTATGCAAGGCAAACACCCTTCCTGCCATGATATTGTTTCTGCCCCGTTTTACATGGGTTTTTTTTTTTCTGTTCCTATATGGCTTCGTTTATTTTTCTAGATATTTGTAAGCATCAAAGATATTTAAGTTTATTGGCACAAAGTTATAGTATTCTATCACTTCATTTTCCTGGTTACTATAGGATCTATAGTAATGTTTCCTTTTAAATTTCTAATCTTAAAATTTTGTGTTTTTTGCATTTTCATTAATTATATTCTTCTTCAAGGTCCAAACCAAATAAATAAAAATAGTAGAAACCATGATATATATATAGAAAGAGAGGAGGGGGGAGGGAGAGAGAGAGAGAGGTAGGTCAAGCTTCTTAAGTTTGCTATCTGAGTCATTTATATTCTTAATTTTGTATGCTTGGTTTTTTATTTGCTTATCTGAATTATTTTATAATTTTCTTGAAATGCCTTTTATTAGTGAATTCTTTTTGGTCTTCTTGATGTAAAAAAGAAAAATAATTATCTGTCTTACTCTTAATCCCTCACATATAGAGTTTCCATTTTTCTCTGGCTGCTTTTTCTATTGGTTAGTTTTAGGGTCACATACAACAGTTCTCAGGGCAAACTCCTGGATCAGGAATTTCTTCAGGGAGGATCATAGGCAGTACCTTCACCCCTGAACACTCTCTCTCTGACTGCTCTCTAGATGTTTTATTTGACTTTGGTTCTGTATACATGGTTCTGGTTTTTCTTGTTGGTCCTGCTAGGGTTCTTGGTGTTCTTTGAGTCTGTCACAGACATTCATCAATGTGAAATTCCATCATTATTTGTATGGTTTTTTTGTTTTGTTTATTTTTTTTGGCTTGGTTTTTGGGTCACACCCGGTGGCGCTCAGGGGCTACTCCTGGCTCTGTGCTCAGAAATTGCTCCTGGCAGGCACAGGGGACCATATGGGGTGTCGGGATTCGAACCACCATCTGTCCTGAATTGTCTGTTTGCAAGGCAAACGCCCTACCACTGTGCTATCTCTCCAGCCACCCCCCCATTATTTGTATCTTTTCTTTATCCTTCCTTTTCTAATTGGGATGCCAGTTGCACATATCTTAACTTTTTCATTCAAGCCATATGGTTTAAGCTCATGATTTTCCTCCTCAAGCTTTAACGTGTACATTTGTGGTGACCTGGTATTTCGCTCACTAATCCTCTTTTCTATTTTATCTCATCTACATTTTAGAACATCTATTGAGTTTTCTAATTCAGTAATCTCAGCTTTTTCTTTTTCTGTATAATTTAATTTTTTTTAAATCCCAGTGCTATTATATAATCCTTTACTTTGTCATTTATTGTTTGAACTTCTTATAAATTTTTGTTATACTAATGATAAATTGTAAATACCAAAAACTACATCTCTGTCAGCATTTGATCTGTTATGGTGTGTTGTTGTTGTTGTTGTTTTCTTTAAATCTTCCCTTTAGAACATGTTTCCAAGCTTACCTGATTGTTTTTCATTAAAACCACCTCAGGGCCAGAGAGATAGCATGGAGGTAAGATGGTTGCCTTGCATGCAGAAGGATATTACTTCAAATCCCGGCATCCCATATGGTCCCCCAAGCCTGCCGGGGACAATTTCTGAACATAGTGCCAGGAGTAGCCCCTGCAGCCGGGTATGACCCAAAAACAAAACAAAAAAACTAAACTAAACCTCCATAAAAAAGATAGTATTTTTGTTGGTGATAGGGCATATTTAGACTAAAGTATAGAAAAGCAAATGTCAGGACAACTAATAATTTGGTTGTATGAACTGGTTCCAAGACTCACCCTCGTGCTTTCTACCCACTCTTTAAAATCTCAGGGTATCTGCTAGAGTCTATACTCAGTTTCAAGTTCTCAGTACCAGTTTCAACTTCTTTTGTACTACAACTCTAACCATGCATCTATCCTGCCTTTTTGACTCTTGGTACCGTAGTCTCTTGTCCTGCTTCTTTTGAGATGCTTCAAAAGAGGGACCAGGATGATAATACAATAGATAGAACATTTGCCTTACATGTGGCCAATTTAGAATTGATCCCCATTATCCTATATTGTCCTAAGTCCTCCATATGTGACCCCTGAATGCACAGCCAAGATTAAACCCTAAACACTGCTGGGTGTGATAAACAGTGTAAAATAAAAAGATGAACAAAGACAAAGATAAACAAATGACCCCAAGGAAAAAAATCCCTGAGTCTCAAATTTGTTTTGTTTTGTTTGGGGTCATACCTGACAGTGTTCAGTGGTTCATAGGGATTCACAGGGAACCATCCTGGGTCAATTGTATGCAAGGCAAGCACCTTACCCTCTGTAGTATTACACTAGTCCCTCGTTTTAACTCTTTTCCCTTTTATTTTGGAAACACACTGGCAGTGTTCAGGGGTTACTCCAGACTCTGCACTCAGAAATCACTCCTGGTAGTGCTTGGGAACCATATGGGATGCCGAGGATCAAATCCAGGTCAGCTATGTTGCTCTCTCTGCTATACTCACTCTGTCCCCTTTCTTCTCTCTCTCTCTCTTTTTTTTTTTTTTTTTTTTTTTTTTGTAGTTTTTGGGTCACACCCGGCAGTGCTCAGGGGTTATTCCTGGCTCCAGGCTCAGAAATTGCTCCTGGCAGGCACGGGGGACCATATGGGGCACCAGGGTTTGAACCAATGACCTCCTGCATGAAAGGCAAACGCCTTACCTCCATGTTATCTCTCCGTCCCCTTTCTTCTCTTTTTTTTCCCACCCCCCCTCTTTTTTTAAAGTTCTCTTTCCTTAGGGGTTTGTTTCTTTTTTTGCTTGTTTGTTTTATTTTGTTTTTGGGTCACACCTGGCAGTGCTAGGGAGTTACTCCTAGCTTGGCACTCAGAAATCACCCCTGGCAGGCATGGGGGACCATATGGGATGCTAGGATTCGAACCATTATCTGTCCTGGATTGGCTGAATGCAAGACAGATGCCCCATTGTGCTATTTCTCGGCTCCCAAGGATTTGTCTCTTTTGGGGGAGGGGGGCCACGCCCGGCAGTGCTCAGGGGTTACTCCTGGCTGTCTGCTCAGAAATAGCTCCTGGCAGGCACGGGGGGGACCATATGGGACACCGGGATTCGAACCAACCACCTTAAGTCCTGGATGGCTGCTTGCAAGGCAAACACCGCTGTGCTATCTCTCCCATCCCAAGGGTTTGTCTCTTTAAGCCCTGGATACCTGAGCGATTCTTTTTGTTGGCATGATTTTGTTTTGATAAGGAGATTTTATTTTTTTCCAGCTATCTAAAGTGTAGGAGCTGGTTTGTTTGAAGCTGTGACATTAGGGCATGAATTAATGTACTGCGTGGCTATTTTTATCCTAAAATAGAAAAATACTTGAACAAAAACGTTCTGTGGAATTCTTTACTTGTTTCAGAAAGTTCTTAGCTGATTATTTTTGTTTTGGGGCCACAGTGGGTAACATTCACACATTATTACTCCTGGCAGACTTGGGGGACTATATGGGGTGCTGGGGATTGAACCCGGGTTAGCCATGTGCAAGACAAGTGCACTCCCCACTATGCTCTTGCCTCAGCGCCTTGTTCTTAGCTTATGTGAGTTTTGCCCTCCGTAACCCACTCCAGTTTCCAACTTGCAGTTGTTGGGAGTTGGGTACTTTCGAACAGTGCTCCCATTGTGCCAGGTAGGTCTGGCTGGAAACATTGCTCAGGCCCAGTGATACCGGGGCCACACTCTCTCTCTCTCTCTCTCTCTCTCTCTCTCTCTCTCTCTCTCTCTCTCTCTCTCTCTCTCCTCTCTCTCTCTCTCTCTCTCTCTCTCTCTCTCTCTCTCTCTCTCTCTCTCTCTCTCTCTCTCTCTCTCTCTCTCTCTCTCTCCCCCCCCCACTGCTCCTGGGACCAGTATTTCCATGTGGTACAAGGATTCAAATTCCAGCCCCCGTGCATTCAGGACATGCACCCCACACATTCCTTGATGGGTTAGTTGGTTTGGGGTCATTCCTAGTTCGTCTCTTCCTGGATGAGTGTGGTCTGGGGTTCCAGGGCTCTGACCCATGATTTCTGCCTGTGCCCACAGTGAGTGCCCTGAGCTTGGTTAAGTGTTTTAAACCCTAACCTTGAGGAAGAGACAGCTGGAGTCAAGTTCAGCCTCTTGGACTAGTCTCATCCATTTGGCTCCACTGTGTTTCATTTATTTTGCTCGAGTAGTTTTCAGCCAGAAGTGACTTCCCTTGGTTTGGGTTGTCACCGTTGAATGGGAAGGTGATTCTCTGGCCTCTGAGCAACACATGACACAAAGTGTGATGTGCAATATAGCTACCTAAGCAGTGGATTATTAGGCTCTTGGCATTGAGCAGCTGGAGGGGAGTGAGGCACTAGCCTTATATGTTGCTGGCCCTGTTTGAATCCCCAGCACTCCATAAGGGCTCCTGAGCACAGAGCCAGGAGTAGCCCCTGATCACCAATGGGCATGGAACACACACACACACACACACACACACACACACACACACACACACACAATTATCTGACCCAGATTATCAATTGTACAAAGGACTTGGTCAGAGAGTTTAGTCTAGAGGATAAGGCACTCACATTTTTATTTTTGGTTTTTGGGTCACACCCAGCAACACTCAGAGGATTCCTCCTGGCTCTGCACTCAAAAATCGCATCTGGCAGGCTTGGGGGACCATATGGGATGCCAGGAATTGAACCACCATCTGTCCTGGGTTGGCCGTGTGCAAGGCAAACACCCTACCACTGTGCTATCTCTTCGGCCCCAGCACTCACACTTTTTACTGACCCAGGTTTGAACTCTTGCTTTGCATCTGGTCTCCAAGACCATGGGTGATCCCTGAGTACAGAGCTAGGAATAAGCCCTGAGCACCACTGAGCATGGCCAAACACATCAAGCCTTCAAAGGCCTATGGGCAGGATAGCTTGCTAGTAATGTGCCTGTCTTGCCAGAGCAAGGTTGCAAGTTGGACCCTGGCACCCAGGATTGCTGCATGGGGTAGTCCACACCACAGCAAAGTGTCTGAGCTTAGAGGTCCTCACTGCTGCAACAGCAACAAAAAAGGGGAAAAGGGGGTCAGAGCAATAGAAGAGCGGGTAGGGCATTTGCCATACAGCCTACCCAGGTTCAATCCCTGGCATCCCATATGGTACCCCAAACCTGCCAGGAGCAATTTCTGAGTGTAAGCTCGAAGTAACCCTTGTGCACTTCTGGGTATAGCCCCCCCCCCCCAAAAAAAAATAAAAGAGGGGAAAAGGAGGAATTGAACAAACTTGTCCACCTGACTGGCCAAGCCCCTTCAGAAGGTGTTTAGAAGATCTGGCATGTTTCTCTCTCTACTTACTCACATCTAACTAGAGAATCAATTCTAAGATTGCTTCTCTCAGAACAATATGCAGATTGTTGACCTGGAGTGTTGAGGCCTTGTTTCCATGGCTAACTGTTAGTGCATCTGCCAGGTAGCCTCCAATCTTCAGTCTCCAATTTTGTCCAGGTCTGTCAGAACTGGAAAACCATTCTCTGGCGGAGGACTGTGCAGAGATTATACATGCTTTTCCATGTGAGAGCAGCATCAGGATTATGAATTCATTCACCTCAGTGTCTCCATCTTCACACTCCAGCTAACAGATTTCTAGGATCAAAAGCTCTTCGAAATATAGTCCACGTGGGGCTGGAGAGATAGCATGGAGGTAAGGCGTTTGCCTTTCATGCAGGAGTTCATCGGTTCAAATCCCAGCGTCCCATATGGTCCCCCGTGCCTGCCAGGAGCAATTTCTGAGCATGAAGCCAGGAGTAACCCCTGAGCACTGCCGGGTGTGACCCAAAAACTACCAAAAAAAAAAAATATAGTCCACGTAGCTTCTTAGAGGCAGGCTGTGTGTGATAGGATGATTGTTTGCGCCTGGTAATTCTCCTGCAATTAATTTTCAGAGCAGTACTACTTGGCAGCAAAACTTTATTTTGGCTGAGACCCTGCATGCTAGTGTTTTGCTCAGACAAACACATCTTTGAAGGTGGAGTAGGAAAGTCTGATTTAGATAACTGGAGAGATAGCATGGAGGTAGGGCGTTTGCCTTTCATGCAGAAGGATGGTGGTTAGAATCCCGGCATCCCATATGGTCCCCTGAGCCTGCCAGGAGTAACCCCTGAGCGCTGCTGGGTGTGACCCCCCCCCTCAAAAAAGTAAATGTATTTAAAAAAAAAACTACTTAAATAAAGACATTGGGCCGGAGAGATACCATAGCATACAGGTAGGGCATTTGCCTTGCATGCAGAAGGGCAGTGGTTCAAATCCTGGCATCCCATATGGTGCCCCAAGCCTGCCAGGAGCAATTTCTGAGCGTAGAGCCAGGAGTAACCCCTGAGTGTTGCCATTGTGACCTCAAAACAAAACAAAACAAAACAAAAGACATATTGCTTTATTCCCTTAAGCCTTAGCAAAGATGGTTTATCTTTAATTACACTAATATAGAAACACACCGTTTTTGATTCATTGACTTTTTTTTTTTTCTCTTTAAAATAAGCCCAATAGAAACCAACATCCCTGGGGTATCTAGCACTTTTTTTTTTTTTTACCCCAAAAAGTCTAGTTAGCCTTTCTCTGCTTCTGGTAAGCTATTTTAAGTTTAGAACATGGTTTTAAATCTCCAGTCTCAAGAAAGTGCCTAATCTGTTGGCAAACTAATAAATTGGCACTTCGCTTTCTACTTGATGGTCTGCAGATTAAACTTGCCTGTCCTCTAAGTAAGGTATTTACTTGTTTGATTTTTTCCGTTTCTTCTGGTGGTTCCTGTGGTATTGCATGACCAGGAGTCAAGACCCAGGGGTGATGCTCACTGGGCATCACAGTGTTGGCTGCAGTGCATGCTGGGACTCAGTCTGTCTCCTGGGGGACACCAGCACATGGGTGCAGCCCAGCCCAAAGCTTGTCATTTGTTGTATTCCAGGAATCCCACATAGTAGTGTCTCCTGGAACTGTGTGTGGGACACTGCCAGGTGTGGGGGGGGGAGAGAAGAGAGTGAGAGAATCCGGATTTAGGAGCCAGAGAGATATGTGGAGGTAGGACATTTGCCTTGCATGCAGAAGAACAGTAGTTCAAATCCCGGCATCCCATATGGTGCCTTGAGTGCTGCCAGGTGTGACCCAAAAACAAAAACAAAACAAAAAGATTTTTAAAAAAATGTGTGTGGGAGATCCACACCTGGCTCTGTGCTCAGAAATTACTCCTGGCAGGCTCAAGAGACCATATACGATGCCAGGGGTCAAACCCGGGTCAGCTATGTGCAAGGCAAATGCTCTACCTACTACACTATCACTTGGCCATCAATTTCTTGTTTTGTTTTGTTTTATTTTTTGGGGTCACACCCGGCAGCACTCAGGGGTTACTCCTGGGTTTACCCTCAGAAATCACTCCTGGCAAGCTCGAGAGGAACCATATGGGATGCCGGGATTCGAACCACCGACCTTCTGCATGCAAGGCAAACACCTTACCTCCATGCTATCTCTCCGGCCCCCCCTTTTTTTTTTTTTAATGCCAGGGACAAAATCAGGAACCTAACCAGATGATTTGAGAGTGAAAAGGAGCTTTCTTGATTTTACTAGAGCTATCCAGGGCAAACTGGGCCATATAGTCACACTGATCACTACATTTTTCAACAAAGGTAAAATTTGGTATGATACATGATTGCATTAGCTAGGTTTTTGTTTTTAGTTTTTGGGTCATACTAGGTGGCGTTCAGGAGTCACTCCTTGCTCTGCTCCCAGAAATTGCTCCTGGAGTCCATATGGGATGCCAGGATTCAAACCACCGTTTGTCCTGAATTGGCTGCAAACAGCCCTACCATTGTGCTATCTCTTCGGCCCATTAACTAGGTTTTGTATTGCATGGTTTCTGTTATTACCTTCAATGCATAGATTCTGTGTCATTTTCTAAGAGCATTCCAGAGTGATAGTACAGCAGGTAAGGTGTTTTCCTAGCACCTGGCTGACCCAAGTTCAATCCTGCTATCTCATGTGGTCCCCCTGAACTCACCAGGAGTGATTCCTGACTGCTGAGCCAGGAGTAACCATTGATCATTGCCAGATGTAATCCAACAACCAAAAAAAATAGTAATAATAATAATAAAAGGAGGACAAGTTGGAGGGACAGCATCAATATGTGAAATGGTAAAATAACAATACAACTGGATTCAGATTGGCACCACTTGATTTAGTGCCTAATTTGTATCAAGAATTTAGGTTATCGAGATAACTTTGACAAAATTTGTTCCTCTAACAGTGGTCCTCAAACTATGGCCCACAGGCCACATATTGTATTTGTATCTGTTTTGTTTCTTCATTGCAAAATAAGATATATGCAGTGTGCATAAGAATTAGTTCATAAGTTTTGTTTTTACTATAGTCAGACCCTCCAATGGTCTGAGGGAGAGTGAACTGGCCCCCTGTTTAAAAAGTTTGAGGACCCCTGCTCTAGAATTATAGAAGAGACTTAATCCAATAATACAGTATCAGAAATGGCATATTTCATAAGCTTCTTATTATAGTTTTAGAACTTATATCAAAAAGAAAGAACAAGAGAGTGGGCAAAATTTCACAAAGACTGGCTGGAGAGATAGCAGAGTGGTAGGGCATTTGCCTCGCAAGCTGCTGACCCAGGACCAATGGTGGTTCGAATTCTGGGATCCCGTATGGTTCTGAGCCTGCCAGGAGCGATTTCTAAGCCAAGAGCCAGGAATAACCCCTGAGCACCGCCGGGGGTGGCCCAAAAACTAAGAAAAAAAAGTAAAAGAAAAAAAAATTTTTTTTTTCACAAAGAATGTGATTTTTAAACTAGCACTTTGTTTTAGGAGCCATACCCAGTGGTGCTCAGACTTACTCAGGGGTCATTTCTGGCAGTGACCAGGGAGCTACATGGGATGCCAGAGATCAAACTGGGCCAGCTACATGCAAGGCAAGCACTCTCCCCATCTACCATCCCTATGGTTCAAGCCCTTTTAATTAATCTTTGAAATGCTATTCTGGAACTTTGAGATTGCAATATTATTTTGATTTACTAGGGATCAACAAATACTAAACATGAAGATTTACTTTTTAATTAAGTGTCAATGAATAAGAACTTCAATAATCACACTAAAAATGATGAACACTCCCATGGGGTTAGAGTGAGAAAATCTTGATCAGGTTAGAACAATTGTAGAGGATATATATATATATATATATATATATATATATATATATATATATATATATATATATATATGCACACACATATACACATGTCTCATAGAAAAATCACTAGGGAATTTGCTTTAGAAAATTAATAAATATTGGCTTGGCTTATAGGTGATAAACATAGACTGATGCAAAAGGGTAATGAATTCAGTCATGGAGAAAGTTTTAGAAGCAACAAAGTGCTTTGCAAAAGTACTGCTGTAGGGGTAACTCTTATTCATTATTTTTACCCTTAAGTTCTAGAAAAAGTAACACATTAATAAAATTCACAGTCAAAACTAAATTAGGAGTTACCTGTACCTCCTGATAAAACTGTAAAAAAAAAAGACACAGAAGTTAAAAATTCAAAGTAGGGGCCGTAGGCGGTAGTGCGTTTGCCTTGCAGGCAGCCTATCCAGGATGGACCGTGGTTCGAATTCAGGCATCTCATATGGTCCCCATGCCTGCCAGGAAGATTTCTGATCACAGAACCAGGAGTAACCCTTGAGCGAGGCTGGGTGTGACCAAGAATTTTTTTCAAAGTAAAATGAACTATATAAAAATAAATCCCACTTAAAGTTATACATAGGGGCTGGCAGGATAGTACAGTGGGTAGGTCACTTGTCTTGCACACAGTCAACCTAGGTTTGATCCCTTGAGCCCTGTATGGTCCTCTGAACACCACTAGGGGTAAGCAAGCCCTGAGTACCCCTAGGTGTGGCCCCCAAACAAACAAAAAAAAGCTACATAGAAGAGATTTATGATAAGATGAAATTGATACCTTGATTTCTTTCTCTTTTTTGGGGGGTTCACACCCGGCAGCGCTCGGGTTACTCCTGGCTCTATGCTCAGAAATCGCCCCTAGCAGGCACAGGGGACCATATGGGATGCCAGGATTCGAACCACCATCTTTCTGCATGAAAGGCAAATGCCCTACCTCCATGCTATCTCTCCGGCCCCAGATATCTTGATTTCTAAGAAATATTACTGGTCTGGGGGCCGGAGCAGTGGCGCAAGCAGTAGGGCATTTGCCTTGCACACAGTTGACCTAGGATAGACTGGCTGTTCAATCCCTGGTGTCCCATATGATCCCCCAGGCCAGGAGCGATTTTAAAGTGCATAGCCAGGAGTAATCCCTGAGTGACATCGAATGTGGCCCAAAAAGGAAGGGAGGGAGTAAGAAGATTGGAAGGAAAATTATTGGTCTGGAATTTTTGTTTTTATTTGACTAGGGGTCACATCCTGTGGTACTTAGAAATTGTTCTGCTCAGGGATCACTTCTAGAGGTTCTTCTTTTTGTTTGATGGTTTTGATTTTTGGGTCACACCCTGTGACGCTCAGAGGTCTCCTGGCTATGTGCTCAGAAATGGCTCCTGGCTTGGGGGACCATATAGGATGCCAGGGATCAAACCGAGGTCCTTTCTGGGTCAGCTACATGCAAGACAAACGCTGCACTACTATGCTATTGCTCCAGCCCTTCCTAGCGGTTCTTGGGGGAACCATATGTGGTGCCAGATATACAAACTAGGCTGCATGCGAGACCAGAGCCTTAACCTCTATTTTGTGTCTCTGGACCCTACTCTAACTGGATTGGGGTTCAAGAACTACAGAGTGGAGTCACCTAAAGTTTAAATCAGCAGGACTATATTTTCACTTAAAGAGTCTATTAAAAGATAAATATATATATGTATATATATATGTGTGTGTATATATATATACATATATATATATAATGTGATAATAATTCAAAGTGGATTTTTTTTTTTGGCAAAAAATTTTACTCCTGGGATCAAAGCAATTGCACAGTGGGCAGGGCATTTGCCTTACAAGCAGTCAACCGAGGTTCGATCTCTGAGATCCCATATGGCCCCCCAAGCACCACCAGGAATGATCCTCGAGTTCAAAGCAAGGAGTAACACCTGAGCACCACTAAGTATGACTCAAGAAAAAAAAAATTCTAATCTGTGCTTGAATTTTCTCTGGAACACATCCATTTGTGATGCACTCTGAATTATGGCAGTTTTCTGGTACTCGGGGTGGCTGCATGCACAGAACACTTGCTTAGTGAGAACAAGGCCCAGAATCCATCGCTAGCATCACCCTCTGGTCTCAACATGATGCCAGCAGAGGCTGTGAGCACCAGCACACAGCCAGGCATGTGCAAGCAACACAACTACAAAATGTTCTGACACCACCAAGACAGTGACCTGTCTTGTAAGTGTCTGAGCACTGTAACCCTAGGCCCTCATCACATGGTGAATGGGAAGGGGGTGAAATAAGCAAGAGTTTTAAAATTGTCTTAAATGAGAGTTTCTTGTTTTGTTTGTCGGCCACACCCGGGAGACGTTCAGGGGTTATTCCTGGCTATGCGCTCAGAAATCACTCCTGGCTTAGGGGACCATATGGGACACTGAGGGATCGAACTGCGGTCCATCCTAAGCTAGCATAAGCAGGGCAGGTGCCTTATGCCCTGTGCCACTGCTCTGGCCCCTTAAATGGGAGTTTTAAGGATGACACAGGACAAGAAGGTGAGGAGAGCAAGACTGAGAGTGCTAGCTCGCTAGCTCTATGGGATGAGCACATACTTTGCAATGGAAACAATGAGGTCCAGGGTCCAGTGCTGAGAATGGAACTCTCCAAACATTTTTATGTACTCAGAAAAAGGAGGGAGGGAGGGAGGGAGGGAGGGAGGGAGGGGAGGGAGGAAGGAAGGATAGGAAGGAAGGAAGGAAGGAAGGAAGGAAGGAAGGAAGGAAGGAAGGGAGGAAGGGAGGAAGGGAGGGAGGGAGGGAGGGATGAAGGAAGGAAGGGAGGAAGGAAGGAAGAGGAAGGAAGGAAGGAAGGAAGGAGGAAGGAAAGAAGGAAGGAAGGAAGGAAGGAAGGAAGGAAGGAAGGAAGGGAGGGAGGGAGGGAGGGAGGGAGGGAGGGAGGGGAGGGATGAAGGAAGGAGGAAGGAAGGAAGGAAGGAAGGAAGGAAGGAAGGGAGGGAGGGAGGGAGAAAGGAAGGAAGGAAAGGAAGGAAGGAAGGAAGGGAAGGAAGGAAAGAAGGAAGGAGGGAGGGAGGGAGGGGGAGGGAGGAGAGGGAAGGAGGGAGGGAGGGGAAGGAGGGAAGGAAGGAGGGGAGAGGGAGGGATGAAGGAGGGAAGGAAGGAAGAGGAGGAAGGAAGGAAGGAGGAAGGAAGGAAGGAAGGAAGGCAGGAAGGCCTAGGGCAGGAAGGAAGGGAAGGAAGGAAGGAAGGAAGGAAGGATCCTACAATTCTATGTCCTATAATGTTTTCCTTTAAGGATAAAAGTGGAATAAAGATAATTTTACATGAGTGTATATTCAATTCTATTTATATAAGCCTCAAAGAGATATAATTTAGGTAATCTTTCAAGGGAATTAATAATGAAAAGAAATAAAAAGTATGGTATAGATTATTAATCATTAAAAGCCAGACCCAAATTGCTTGAAACTGAACCATATCTGTCTTTTCATGATTCTACACTAGACTTGTCTCAGCTTGACACTTCTGTTCTTGTTGCAGTTGTCATTTGTGTAGCTACATCCAACTACTATGCTTGATTTCTGTAGATTTAATTTCTGCCAATAGAGGTTGGCTAGAACTTTCTCCCATCTCTCCATGTAGTCTCAGAATCAGTGCTTTCCAGTGTCACTTCCAAATCGAACACTTGTGCATCTTTATAGATAGTATAAACCATAGAGTACAGAAAATACAAGTAGACTTCTGAGAAAAGACCAGGGTTGGATGAGGAGAAATTTATACTTATACTCAGGGTTATACTTAGGACTATATTACAATGATATTTGAATTCATCATTAAAGATTTGGGGTCGGAGAGATAGCATGGAGGTAAGGCAAACATTTGCCTTTCATGTAGAAGGATGGTGATTCGAATCCCGGCATCCCATATTGTCCCCTGTGTCTTCCAGGGGCGATTCCTGAGCATAGAGCCAGGAGTAACCCCTGAGTGCTGCCTGGTGTGACTCAAAAACAAAAACAAAAACAAAAAAAAAAAAAGAGAAAGATTTAGGGTTTGTTTAAAAGAGAAAGAAGTTATCAGTAAGCGTAGTTATCAAATTTCTTTATTTCCGGGGCTGGTGAGGTGGCGCTAGAGGTAAGGTGTCTGCCTTGCAAGCGCTAGTCAAGGAAGGACTGCAGTTCTTTCCCCCAGCGTCCCATATGGTCCCCCCAAGCCAGGGGCGATTTCCAAAAAAAAAAAAAGAATTTATTTCCTAGGCAGATTGAGCTCTTAGATGATAATATAGGCAAAGAGTAGTTACTGTATATTATTTTTTCTTTTTTTTTTCTTTTTTGTTTTTTGGGCCACACCCATTTGATGCTCAGGGGTTACTCCTGGCTAAGTGCTCAGAAATTGCCCCTGGCTTGAGGGGACCATCTGGGATGCCGGGGGATCAAACCGTGGTCCTTCCTTGGCTAGCGCTTGCAAGGCAGACACCTTACCCCTAGCACCACCTCACCAGCCCCTGTATATTATTTTTCTATAGATAATGTTCCTACAGAGTTTATAGTGTAAAAAATATATTGGGTTGGTTTGGAGCGGTGGTGCAGGCGGTCAGGTGTCTGCCTTACATGCACTAACCTAGGGTGGACCGCGGTTCAATCTCCGGCGTCCCATATGGTCCCCCAAGCAAGGGACTATTTCTGAGTGCATAGCCAAGAGTAACCCCTAAGTGTCACCGGTTGTGGCCCAAAAAGAAAAAAAAAAAGATTTTAAACTATTGGGGGGCCTGAGGGATAGCACAGACAGCAGTAGGGCCTTGCTTGCAGCTGACCCAGGACGGACCTCTGTTCGATCCCTGGTGTCCCATATGGTCCCCCAAGCCAGGATCGATTTCTGAGTGCATAGCCTGAGCATCACCAGGGTGGCCCCCAAAAAACAAAGAAAAGATTTAAACTATTGGAAATTTTTTCTCTATGTGCACATGGAAATTGGTAGAACACACTATTCTGAATAGTTATTTTTATTAGCTCTGGATGGGCTGCAAGTTCAACAGACTTTTTGGCTTTTTATTAGGGAGGACCTATGGTGCAATTTAAACAATTTAAATAATCATAGATGTAATGGATATAAAGTTATCTGTTCCATTTTGATCAATACTAGTTGAACATGACCGTCAGACAATAGGGTCATGCCTATTATTTATTTGTTGTTACCACCAAAAATACTACAGCACTTTGAGACTGTCTTTAAGTTTGGAAACTTTTAAAGACTGGGATTATGGTACCATGGATAGAGCACTTGGCTTTACTGCAGCTGACCTGAATTCGATCCCTGGTACTCCCATATGGTGCCCTTAGCACCACCGAGTGTGAACCAAAGACAAACAAAAAATGGGGGTCGGGGCCGGCGAGGTGGCGCTAGAGGTAAGGTACCTGCCTTGCAAGCGCTAGCCAAGGAAAGATCGCGACCGCGGTTCGATCCCCCGGCGTCCCATATGGTTCCCCCCCAAGCCAGGGGCAATTTCTGAGCGCTTAGCCAGGAGTAACCCCTGAGCATCAAACGGGTGTGGCCCGAAAACCAAAAAAAAAAAAAAATGGGGGTCGTCTTTTCTATACATTGAACAAATGGAGCTAGGGTTGGGTCTGCACAGTTACTGGTTGCTCATCCTTCCCATCCAGTTGGCAAAGCACAATCCAGGGGTGACGCTCCGACACCATGAGGCATGATCTCTGGCACTTTGACTAAATGTGTGGGCATGGGGCCGGAGAGATAGCACAGCGGTGTTCGCTTAGCAAGCAGTCTATCCAGGACCTAAGGTGGTTGGTTTGAATCCCGGCGTCCCATATGGTGGTCTCCCATACCTGCCAGGAGCTATTTTTGAGCAGATAGTCAGGAGTAACCCCTGGGCACCGCTGGGTGTGACCCAAGAGGGGACCACCTACTCTAGCAGCCCAGGGGAGGGGAGGATGGTGGGGGATATGGTTGCAGGAAGGGAAGGGGGATGGGGGGAGGACAAATTTGGTGATGGGTATTCCCCTGATTCAATGTTAATATGTACCTAAAATACTACTGTGAAAGATATGTAACCCATTATGATCAAAATAAAAATTAAAAAAAGATGTGTGGGCATCACAACCCAGGGTGATCTTGGGCGTCCCAGCTGTAACAGAACATAAGGGAGAGGAGAAAGGGAAGCCTTGTATGCTAATCAGGACAGAAAAGTGCCCAGTGAGGCCGGAGCAATAGCACAGTGGGGAGGGGGTGTTTGTCTTGCTTGTGGCTGACCCGGGTTCGATCTCCAGCATCCCATCTGGTCACCCAGGAGTGACTTCTGAGCACAGAGCCAGGAGTGGCCCCTGAGCATCACCGGTTGTGGTGTCCTACGACTAAACACCAGGCATGCACAATATCCTATTTTCCTATGTTAATACACCCCCCTTTTTGCTTTTTTTTTCAAACAACAACTCCCTCCTTTTAATTAACTGTACAAATTGAGCTCTCCTGAACTAGCAGAGACAACTAGTAGCTGAAGCTCTGGGGCTTCATTAGCGCAGCGATGGCTTCATTAACGACCCTCCCTGAACAGAACCAGGGCCTGGCCTGCGGGAGGGGGGATCAATTTGCCCTGCGCCAGCCAGGTAGTGGCAGTGGCAGCGAGGCCTAATGAGCCAGTTCCACGGACGTGGCTCTGGCTGGGCTCCAACTCCTTAGGGGCCAGCTGGGATAAGGCTCAGCGCGCGACTGCACCTTTGGGACCCTCGCAGCCTGGTTACCCAGGTGTTGAAAAAACCATTTCTACACCAACACCATATGTAGCTTTTAAAAGACTCAGCAGGGCTCTTGCTCTGGGCTGAGCATTCCTGGTGTGGAAGGAGCCAGCTCAGAATAGGCCAAGAGGGAGGAGCGGCCTTGTGCAAGGAAGCTCCCCAGGTCTTCCATGAGATTGTACAGAGTTTGATTCTCCCCAACCCTCTACCCCCAATCTCTCTGTTTCCTCTTGATTTCATTGTCAGTTGAAATTCTGGCCAAGCTGCAAGTGTGGCTCTAAGCTCTTAGGTATTGTGTTGTGTATCTCTGCACAAGGATTATGCCTAGTGTCTTGTCACAGCGTCCCAGGTCTGCCTCTGCCAAACATTCCATCCCCATAGCAAAATATTGTGGTCCTGCTGTGATTCGACATGTGTCTGTGTGTGTGTGCAAAATGGTCCTGCTGTGATTTAACTTTCAGGTGTGTGTGTATGTGTGTGTGTGTGTGTGTGTGTGTGTGTGTCAACTTGCGGGTGGGTGTGGGTGTGTTTTGACCCTCAGAGCTTAGCTAGATGAATCCTCATTAAGGTAAAGGTAGTTTCTTTCTTTATATTTTATTTTTATTTTATTTTGGACCACAACCAGCAGTGCTTAGGGCTTACTCCTGGTTTAGCAGACTCCTGGCAGGGCCCTGTGACCATATGGGATGCCAGGATTAAGCCTAGGTCTGTTGCATGCAAGGCAAACACCCTCCCCATGGTACTATTTTATTGCTCCAGCCCCCTAAACTAAAGGCAATTTCATTTTAGGTTGGGTTTTGTTTGTTTGGTTGGTTGGTTGGTTGGTTGGTTGGTTGGTTGGTTGGTTGGTTGGTTGGTTTTAGGGTCAGGGGGCTACTCCTGGCTCTGCACTCAGAAATCGCTCCTGGCAGACCCGGAAGGCCATATGGGATGCCGGATTCCAACCACTGTCCATCCTGGATTGACTGTGTGCAAGGCAGACACCCTACTGCTGTGCTATCTTTTCAGCCCCTCATTGTAGGTTTTATTTGGGTTTTTTGTTTGATTTTTGGTTTTGGTTTTTTGAGCCACACCCAGTGATGCTCAGAGGTTATTCCTGGCTATGCGCTCGAAATCTCTCCTGGCTTGGGGGACCATATGGGTCACCGGGAGATGGAACCGTGGTCCATCCTAGGCTAGCACCAGCAAGGCAGATGCCATACCGCTCTACGTCAATGTTCCTGCCCCTTATTGTAGAATTTTTGAAGGTTTGGATATAGACCTTACTTGAAAGATACCATTGTACCTGAGTTTTTACCTATAAAAATTAGTCAAATATAAAATGGTATTTACTATGGGACCAGAGCAATAGCACAGCGAGTAAAGTGTTTGTCTTCCACGCAGCTGCCCCAGGTTCGATCCCCAGCATTCAATAGGGTTCTCCAAACATTCAGGGAATAATCCCTGAGCACTATTGGGTGTGGCCCATAAACCAATAAATAAATAAGGATAAAACGTTATTTACTATTGGGGCCAGAGAGATATCAATGAGGTAGATCATTTGCCATGCATGCAAAAGGATGGTGGTTCGAATCCTGGCAACCCATATGGTATCCCAAGCCTGCCAGGAGCGATTTCTGAGCATGGAACCAGGAGTAACCTCGAACTCTGCCAGGTGTGACCCAAAATCCCAAAAAAATAAATGTTATTATATCAATTTGTTTTGTTTTTTTTGTTTTTTGTTTGGCTTTTGGGCCACACCCGGCCATGCTCAGGGGTTACTCCTGGCTTTCTGCTCAGAAATAGCTCCTGGCAGGCACGGGGGACTATATGGGACACTGGGATTCAAACCAACCACCTTTGGTCCTGGATCGGCTGCTTTGCAAGGCAAACGCCGCTGTGCTATCTCTCCAGGCCCCAATTTGTTATTATTACTTTTTTTTGTTGTTCAGGGGTTACTCCTGGCTCTGCACTGACAAATCACTCCTGGTGGGCTCAAGGGGTACTATATATATGGGATGCCAGGGATCAAGCCCAAATGTCCAAGAAAAGCACTCTACTTGCTGTACTATCTCTCTGACCTTAATTATTTTATTGTTTACAAACATTTTATTAGAGAGTTTTTTCTTCTATGAACTAAAATTTCGGTTAATTTTGTGGGGACGGAATGGAGCACTTCTGATGGTTGAGACTCTTCTTGACTCTGTGCTCAGGAGACCTGACAATACACAAGTGACAATCTACAGTGCCAGGACTCAAACCCAGTTTGGCAAGAGGCTTAACTTCTGCACAGTCTCTCAGTATTTTAATTCTTACAACTTCTGTACATTGAATTTCCTCTACTTCCAATTTGGGGAACTATGTAGAATATACTTTACTCATCTTGACTGTGCTTTATCCTAGGTCTTCTAATCTGTCTTCCAGTTCGCTAATTCTTTTCTAAGCTGTGTCTGTTCTTTTAAACCTATATACACATCAAGCTCTTTGATGTGTATCCATTTAATCCTCTCAAGTTCTTGTTTTAATCTCCATTCCATGTACTTTACAGCCCAGTGAAATTTTCAATTCTATTTTAATTCTTGGTATAGTTATTTCAAAGTTTCTGTTTGATTAGTTTGGTATCCAGTACTACTATGACAAATTTCTGTTGCAGAATTTTTATTGATTATGATTTATTGTCTCTTTACTGCTTTTTGTAAATATGACATTATATTTGGAAGAAAACCTACAGAAGTAATTAGAGTCATAGGATATGCCATATTTGCTTTTTGAAATAAATGATAGGACTCTAGAATCCTCTTAATCTATAGTTCATTGTCTAGACCCTTCTTTTTTGAGGTGAGGCTTGGGTTTTGGGGCAACACCCTATGCCGCCCCAGGAATTACTCCTGGTTCTTCACACAGAAATCACTCCTCGCAGGCTCGGGACTATATGGGACATCAGGGATCAAATCTTGGTTTGCAAGGCAAACCCTCACTGCTGTGCTATTGCTCTCCCTACGGCCTCTCTACTTTTAAGGGGATCTTTGGATTCCAAACCTAAGTTTAGAGTTGTTGGTTATTTTTCCATAGGGCCTTGTCTCTCTACGAGTTCCAGATTCCAAAATTGGTCCTCCTGTTAGTACTCACCACCAAGTTTATCTCTAGCTTTGATCATCCCATATATTCTAGTCTGGTAATTCTCTATTCCTTTGTAGATATCTTCAAATAGTGAGTTTCAGGGAGGAAAGTAAGTATTACACCGGGTTCTCAAGGCTAACTCATGGCTCTGCATTCAGGGATCATTCCTGGAAGGCTCACAGGACCATTTGTGGTGCCAGATATTGAACCCAGATTGCCATATACGAGGCTGTACTCTCTCCATCCCTCCAAGTAGAATTTTTTTATTTTGGTTTTTGGGTCATGCCCAGCAGCGCTCAGGGGTTACTCCTGGCTCTATACTCAGAAATTGCTCCTGGCAGGCTCGGGGACCATATGGGATGCCAGGATTCAAACCACCATCCTTCTACATGCAAGGCAAATACATACCTCTATGCTATTTCTCCGGCCCCCCAAGTAAAAATTTTTTTTTTTGGTTTTTGGGCCACCCCTGGTAATGCTCAGGGGTCACTCCTGGTTATCTGCTCAGAAATAGCTCCTGGCTGGCACAGGGGACCTTATGGGATGCCAGGACTTGAACTCTTGAACTCGGTTGCTTGCAAGGCAAATGCCGCTGTGCTATCTCTTCGCCCCCCCAAGTAGAATTTTTAAATGTATATTTTATCTAGATATTTTGATCTTGTCAAAACAGTTGATCTAAAACTCCTTATTCTGCCATAATATACAAAATAATATACCTATATTTCCCTGTACTGAAGGTCTTAGGAAGCTGATGAAGGCCAAATAACCCTGACTCATTTTTATCACCTGTGCTCCATTAATCCAGATACTATATTTAGGACTTCCTTTTTTTTTTTTTTTTTTTTTTTTTTTTGGTTTTTGGATCACACCTGGCAGCGCTCAGAGGTTACTCCTGGCTCTACGCTCAGAAATCGCTCCTGGCAGGCTCGGGAGACCATATGGGATGACAGGATTCGAACCACCAACCTTCTGCATGCAAGGCGCCTTACCACCATGCCATCTCTCCAGCCCCCAAAGTTAAAACTTTTAATATGATGCAATCCTGGTTTTGTTTGTTGTTTTGGTATCTTTGTCAGTGGAATCAAAACACTGAGTATACAGTCAGGTGGATTTTGGATTGGTGGAGAGCATCACACACACACACACCCCAGCCTCAGCTTTTGTGTGTGTTCTATTTTGCATGGCAGTATCTTTCCTACTGTTTTCCTCACTGATTTTTTTTTCCAGTCGATTGATTTCAATAGGTTTGTTGTTTTAAACTTCGATTTGCATTCTCCCTATGTATTTGCAGTCTTTTCTCCTTTCAGTCACCCTAGATGCCTTTATCTTCTAAACTCTAGAGATTCACAGTTCTCCTTTACATTTATGGAACTGCTCTAGTTATTGTCATCTTTTCCAGGATATACCTGGATAAATTATCATTTTATTCTTGTGTTTTTTTTTTCTGAGCAAGTCCAGACATGTTTTATAGGAGGTCTCTTAGACAATGGCATGTAAATGTCTGAGTAAAGTGCAACATTAACATACTTATTTATCTTATTACTACTTGTTGATCTTCCTACTACTTTTTGATCTAAAACGGAAGCATTATTTATTAACAATGGAACTTGTTGTGAAAGATGGGAGTCTTGTGAAAGGGAGAGAAGGATTTCTTCAGACATAGCCTTGCTCTCTTTGTCCTAAACCTTCATTCTAATAACACCAAAGTAAATGGTCTGAGCACCCCACGATTAGCCTCCAAGATGTGTGTGTGAGAACTGTGTTTTCAGGGATGAAAGTGGCAGAAAGTGATGCCCCCTCCCGAGTACTTAGTTTCAAAATATTGTGTGTTCAGTGGCGTGATTGTCAGCGTCAACCAAACAAACACTTTCAGGGGAGCCTGTCAGCTGTCCGGTAACGGGAGATTTCAAGGCCATGCCAGTCGTGCCGGTCCGGCCCAGTTCTTTTTCTCTATTATCATATCAATTGAGTCAGTTCATCGTGGACAAAGCGAGGTTATGGGAACCACCTAGAACATCACGCATCATTGGCCCTCAATGCCGCACACACGGACATCTGCAACTTGAGTCCCATTCACAGTGGGTAGCATGGGGGGCGGTGAATAGCTTTCTTCCGCCTTTAATGGCAAAAGAGTATTTCTTAATGTTCGCATTGTTTATCAACAGGAACCCCAGTGATAATTATGAGATTCTGGCTGTGCCCTCCCTCAATTTGTCATTTTATTGCAGAGAGATCCAAATTTACTCTTGAGTTTGAGCTCATGTGATTCCAGACTAATCATTTAAGTCCCTTGAAAAGGGAATTGTGGATTGCACATGATTGGGGAGGGGGGGCATTTTCTGATTCTTGGGTCACTTTGGGGATTAAGTAAACAAGGGTGACAGGACACTGAAAGGCAATGGAAAAAGAGAAGAAGTCACTAGTTAGACTCATACAGGCAGACTCTCTGAACCTGAGAGGGCGTTAATGTTCTATAGAATTAATCACAAATAATTAGGCCAAAGTGGGGCTAAATTAAAACAAAACTATTAGGATGAGGTGTCCCCTTGATTCTGTATTGAAAGGACAGGGAATGACCAAAAAGGTACAAGGATAGTGAGCAAAAGATAGGAATGCCCAAGTAGGAAATTCCACCTGCAGAGGAAAAGCTTGGCATAGCCATGACCTCCTTTGCTGTGGGATCTTGGTGATGTTACTAATAACAAGCAGATGTTATCGAGATTCCTCCTTCTGCTCACTGGCAGCCAAGGGTGTTGTTGTTGTTGTTGTTGTTTTGTTCCAGGGTACAAAATATCTTCCCCCCAAATGAAGGGAAGTTGTCGAAATTAAGGAAAGGTCATCGATTGGTGTGATTGGTAGGTGTTTTATGATGAAGCAAGATGTGAGGAAACAGTGAACACATTTCCAAGCAAGTTAAGGGAGACAGGGCCCGGAGAGATAGCACAGCGGTGTTTGCCTTGCAAGCAGCCGATCCAGGACCAAAGGTGGTTGGTTCGAATCCTGGTGTCCCACATGGTCCACCATGCCTGCCAGGAGCTATTTCTGAGCAGATAGCCAGGAGTAACCCCTGAGCACCGCCGGGTGTGTCCCCAAAAAAAAAGTTAAGGGAGACAGTCTGTAAAGTTTGTCTCTTGTTAAATAAAGATCTCAGGATTTCACTTCACTGTTTTCACAGTATTCCAATATTCAGAAAAAATCTGAAACTAGCCCATGAGTGAGTGAGTCAGTCTATTTGAACTGGACTATTTCCTCCTAGTTAAGATCGTCATTCTCGGCCCGGAGAGATAGCACAGTGGTGTTTGCCTTGCAAGCAGCCGATCCAGGACCTAAGGTGGTTGGTTCAAATCACGATGTCCCATATGGTCCCCCGTGCCTGCCAGGAGCTATTTCTGAGCAGACAGCCAGGAGTAACCCCTGAGCAACGCCGGGTGTGGGCCCCCCCCCCCAAAAAAAAAAGATTGTCATTCTCGGGGCAGTGAGGTGGCACTAGAGGTAAGGTGTCTGCCTTGCAAGCTCTAGCCAAGGAAGGACCATGGTTTGATCCCCCGCATCCCATATGGTCCCCCCAAGCCAGGGGCAATTTCTGACTGCTTAGCCAGGAGTAACCCCTGAGCATCAAACGGGTGTGGCCCAAAAAACAAAAACAAAAAACAAAAAAAATTGTCATTCTCAGGGCCAGAGAGATAGCATGGTGATAAGGCCTTTGCCTTTCAGGCAGAAGGTCATTGGTTCAAATCCCAGCATCCCATATGGTCCCTGTGCCTGCCAGGAGCAATTTCTGATATTGGAGCCAGGAGTACCCCTGAGCACTGCCAGGTGTGACCCAAAAACCAAAAAAAAGGGGGGCGGCGAGGTGGCACTAGAGGTAAGGTGTCTGCCTTGCAAGCGCTAGCCAAGGAAGGACCGCTGTTCGATGCCCCAGAGTCCCATATGGTCCCCCCAAGCTAGGGGCAATTCCTGAGCGCTTAGCCAGGAGTAACCCCTGAGCATCAAACAGGTGTGGCCTGAAAAACCAAAACAAAAAGATTGTCTTTCATTCTCTGGCATCTGCTTTGCAAGCGCTAGCCTAGAACGGACCGTGGTTCAATCTCCCGACGTCCCATATGGTCCCCCAAGCCAGGAGCAATTTCTGAGTGCATAGCCAGGAGTAACCCCTGAGCATCAATGGGTTTGGCCCAAAAAAAAAAAAAAGAGGGCCCGGAGAGATAGCACAGCGGCGTTTGCCTTGCAAGCAGCCGATCCAGGACCAAAGGTGGTTGGTTTGAATCCCGGTGTCCCATATGGTCCCCCATGTCTGCCAGGAGCTATTTCTGAGCAGACAGCCAGGAGTAACCCCTGAGCATCGCCAGGTGTGGCCCAAAAACAAACAAAAAAAAAAAAAAAAGAAGAGATGCTGGAATTTGAACCACCCTCCTTCTGCATGCAAGGCAAACTCCCTACCTCCATGTTCTCTCCAGCCCTAGGTTAGGACATTACGATAAATATGTACTTCTCTTTTGACATGTACACATTTTTTGCCACACCCAACAGTGCTCAGGGATCACTCCTGACCTTCAGGGATCACTCCTGGTATATGGGATGTTGGGGATCAAACCCATGTCAGCTCAACCTGCTCTACTATCACTTCAGCCTCACATTTTATTTTATTTTACTTTTTGTTTGTTTGTTTTTGTGCCATACCCGGCTGCACTCAGGGTTTACTCCTGGCTCTGCACTCAGAAATCACTCCTGGCAGACTCAGGCGACCATATGGGACGCCGGGGATCAAACTCAGGTCTGTCCCTGGGTGGCCATGTGCAAGGCAAAAGACTTACCCCTGTGCTATAGCTCTGGCCCTTCAACTCTTTATTTGCAAGTGCTTTTTAGGAATCCTTTCTAGGAACTCTTCTTCCAAATTGCTGCAGTAATGAGTCCTACTCTCTGTTAAGAGAGTAATCGATAAACTACAAATTAATGTTCCCTAATTCACATCACAATGCACTTGTAATTATTTTGAGATGAGGGGAAAAAATAGCCAACCTGTGCATTTAATTTATAGCTGTAATTAAATAAGCTCATTTGATACTAATTAGGTGAGCCTAAAAGGATCATAGGTTTGTGTATTTAATTATCAAAATCTAATCAACAAGTTTTTAAAAGATGTTTTGTCGTGTAATCAACACTGACTTTGTTCCGACTCACAATTTTACATCTTTAAACTTTCAATAGTTTAAGATATACGTATCATGAACTATGGGAAATTTACTTGCTAGGTAAGCAATTTTTGTCATATATATTTTGTTTGTTTGGTATGGTTTAAGGGCCACATCCAGTTGTGCTCAGGAGTTATTTCTGGTTCTACACTCAAATCACTTCTGGGGGCCTGGAGTGATAGCACAATGGTAGGGCATTTACCTTGCACGCGGCTTCCCAGGACAGACCTGGGTTTGATCCCCGGTGTCCCATATGGTCCCTCAAGCCAGGATCGATTTCTGAGCACATTTAGCCAAGAGTAACCCTTGAGTATCACCAGGTGTGGCCCAAAGACCAAAAATAAAAAATCACTTCTTGCTAGCTCAGGGAAAACCATGTGGGATGCCAAGGATCGAACCCCGGTCAACTCTATGCAAGGCAAGTTCTCTCCTTGCATGGCCCTGGCCTCTGTAATTATTTTTTGTTTTTGTTTTTGGGTCACACCCGGCAGTGCTCAGGGGTTACTCCTGGCTCTCTCCTCAGAAATCGCTCCAGGCAGGCACAGGGGACTATATGGGATGCCGGGATTCAAATCGCCGACCTTCTGCATGCAAGGCAAATGCGCTCCCTCCATGCTATCTCTCCGGCCCCCTGTAATTATATTTGTAGTTTATCATCAGTGTAGTTTTAGAGAATGGCCTGAAAAGTCCAGAAATCTCAGGGCCAGAGAGAAATACAAGGAGGAAGGTGCTCTGTCTTCTCAGGCTCCCCAGATATAGATTCAGTTAGCCCACCCCACTAATCAGTAAGCAGTGTTGGGTAAGACCCAAGATCCCCTCCCCAAGAAATAAAGTCAAATCAGGGAAAAAAAAAAAACTAAGATTTGATACTTATCATTTTAAAAAAGACCATAGAAATTCTCTAGAAAATCTACCAAAAATGAGGGAGAAATGAAGTATTTCTCCTTTGGGGAGTTTTGAGGGGAAATACCAGCTACATTCAGGGATTACTACTGGCTCTGTGCTTAGGGATCAGCTCTGGTGGACATAGGGGACCATGGAGGGTGTCAGGGATTGAACCTATGTGGCAACATGATAGATAGAATTGTGTCTCTCCCACTGTGCTCTCTCTCCAGTCCCCACATTCCCACTTAAAGGGAAGCTAAAGTTGTTCCTCATAGTATACTTGCCCTGTACAAA
This sequence comes from Suncus etruscus, assembly GCF_024139225.1. Lineage (NCBI taxonomy): Eukaryota > Metazoa > Chordata > Mammalia > Eulipotyphla > Soricidae > Suncus > Suncus etruscus. The sequence goes on along the minus strand of NC_064862.1, from coordinate 50,651,413 downwards.
GTACAAGTCTTTAACTCTTCTTTTATTTCATACATGATTTTTTTGTTTATTTGTTTTGGGACCACACCTGGTGGTACTCAGGGGTTTCTCCTGGCTCTGCACTCAGGGGTCATTCCTGGTGGTGCTTTTGGGGGAGCATAGATACCAGGAATCGAAACTGGGTTGATTATGTGCAAAGCAACCGCCCTTCTCACTGTGCCATCACTCTGGCCTCTCTTACATGATTTTCAAATCAAATATATCATGCCAGAAAGAGAATAAAGAGAATAAGGTGTTTGCCTTGCATAAGACTACAGCTAAGACCTCACCTTCCAGGCATGACTTCTGAAAAAAATATATTAATCCTGGGGCCAGAGTGATAGTATAACGGGTAGGGCATTGTCTTGCACACTACACTGCTGACCTGAGTTCAATCCCCAGCATCTCATATGGTCCCCTAAACCTGCCAAAGTAATTTCTGAGTACAAAGCCAGGAGTAACCCCTGAGTGCCACCAGGTGTGGCCCCAAAACAACAACAACAAAAAAAAAAACAGTTAACCAAACATAAATACTTGTTACTAGGCACACATGTATAAAGATGTGACACATTGAGACTGGAGCGATAGCACAACAGGAAGGCATTTGCTTCACATGTGGCTCACCCAGGTTCAATCCCCAGCATTCTACAGGGTCCCCCCAAGCCTGCCAGGAGTATTCCTGAGTACAGAGCTAAGAATAACCCCATGTGCACTAAAACTCCTGGCTCTAAAAACAAAAAAGATATAGCATACAACAGGAACGGCATGATAGACCTGTCTAGAAACAAAGGCTTTCTCTATGCTGTTGGAGCTAAATTGGCATCAAATGGAAGAAACCTGCTTGTTTGAAGTTTAGGGTGTTTTAATTCCCATTGTAATTTTTTTTTCTGTTTTGTTTTATTTTGTTTTTGGGCCACTCCTGGTGATGCTCAAGAGTTACTCCTGGCTATGCACTCAAAAATCGCCTCTGGCTTTGGGAGACGATCCACGGTCCATCCTAGGTCAACCTCGTGCAAGGCAAACACCCTATTGCTCCAGCCCCTCCCATTGTAATTTTTTGTTTGTTTGTTTTGTTTTGGGGCCACACCCGGTGACACTCCTGGCTATGCACTCAGAAATTGCTCCTGGCTTGGGGGACCATATGGGACTCCCGGGGGATCTAACTGTGATCCGTCCTAGGCTGGCTCGGGCAAGGCCTTACCGCTTGATCTATGGCTCCAGCCCCCATTGTAATTTCATTTGTTTGTTTGTTTTGGGTCACATCCAGCAGCGCTCAACCATTACTCCTGACTCTATCACTCAGAAATCGCCCCTGGCAGGCTTAGGGAACCTTATGGGATGCCGGGATTCAAACCACCGCCCTTCTGCATGCAATGCCTTACCTCCATGCTATCTCTCTGCCCCCTGAAGTGTTTTTTTCCATTGTAATTTCTAAGGAAAAAAAAATTAAGGGATTCAGAATTTTATTTTGAAAAGTGGTATATAAAAAAATTAGGGTTTTTGTTTCTTGTCTTGTGAGTTTTGGGACTTTTTTCTTCCTTTTTTTTTATTTGTTGTTTGTCTTTTACTTTTGGTTCTTGGTTACACCCAGCAGTAACTCCTGGCTCTGCTTCTGACAAGGATGAGAGATTTGAAGTGCTGAGCATCAAACCTGGGTCAATCATGTACAAGGCAATTGCCCTCCCTATTTTACTTCCACTCTCAACTTTCTCATTTATTTTTTAAATAATTAACCGTATGTTTACACATTTTAATCTACTTTTAAATGCAAGAGAGAAATGATTCAGTAAAGAAACATGCTTTGTTTAAATTAGGTAAAATGGTCATTGGCTGGTAAGCCTGTGAGTCAGTCCAATTACTTATTAGGCCATCAGTAGCAACCATCACTTCTGTCAATGTTTGAGTTAATTCACATATGTTAATTAATTTCATACATTGGGGAACTCAGATGTTATTTATAGTAGAGAAAAAAAATTTTTTAGATCTTTTCCTTTCTTTCAAATCTACGTGACATTAAGTTTAGGTATTCTTATTGCAACCAAACAGATTGCCCTAACATCAGAGAGATTTCGAGGTTACTCCTGGCTCTTCACTCAGAAATCGCCCCTGGCCAGAGCGGTGGCACAGGGCGTAAAGGTGTCTACCTTGTGCGTGCTAGCCTAGGACAGATCACGGTTTGATCCCCCAGCATCCCATATAGTCCCCCAAGCCAGGAACGATTTTTGAGTGCATAGCTAGGAGTAATCCCCCTGAGCATCACTGGGTGTGGCCCAAAAAAAAAAATTGCCCCTGCCAGGTATGGGGGGGCCATATGGGATGCAGGAATTCAAACCACCATCCTTCTGCATGCAAGGCAAACACACTACCTTCATGCTATCTCTCTGGCCCCCAGGAGCGATTTCTGAGCACAGAGTCAGGCAGGGTGTGGCCCCAAAACCTAAATAAATAAATAAAAGTTTGTAAAAGTCTTCCTAATTTCTGAATGGTGAGAGGAAGTAACATAGCAATCAAATAATGTTTTCATTATTTCTCTAGGATGTTTTCATGAGTCTGAGAAGATTTTCAAGACAAGCTTTGCGAGGTTGATTTTATTCAGTATTGAAATGGCCTCTTTTTTTTTTTTTTTTTTTTTTTTGGTTTTTGGGCCACACCCTGTGACGCTCAGGGGTTACTCCTGGCTATGCGCTCAGAAGTTGCTCCTGGCTTCTTGGGGGACCATATGGGGCACCGGGGGATCGAACCGCGGTCCGTCCTAGGCTAGCGCAGGCAAGGCAGGCACCTTACCTCCAGCGCCACCGCCCGGCCCCTGAAATGGCCTCTTAGCCTCTGATTTTTCACGCAGTTAATGTGATTTTCTTTCTTGATATGTATTTAGAAAGTTAGATTAAATCCCAGTATATCAAAAAAAAATGGAGTCATTGTCAGCTCGTTCCTTTGGCTTACTTGATTTACTATCCTTATTTAGAGAGGGATATTATAGTTAAGAACTACTTATTCAAGAGGAGGAAATTATAGAGTGAGTTTTAAGTTCTGCTAGTTGAAATAAAGGCTAATCATCACAACTTAAAATCTCGCAGAAATTCTCGTTCATTTGTGTGAACGATCACATTGTGTGATCCAAGAGCTCAAAATAAGATTTTCTTGATTCTTACCTAAAATGAGGCTCAATAGTTTCACGGGGAAAATGTTTGCAAGTATTATGAACACAAGTATGAGAAATTGTACATGACAAAAAAAACAATCTCCTGGGGCCAGAAAGATAGCACGGAGGTTGGGCAGGGGTCTCAAACTCAGTTTACCTGGGGGCCGCAGGAGGCAAATTCGGAGTGAGGCAGGGCCGCATAAGGGATTTTGCTTACCGAATATTCGCAATAAAAAATCGCATTAGTGGGGGCCGGAGAGATAGCATGGAGGTAAGGCGTTTGCCTTTCATGCAGGAGGTCATCGGTTCGAATCCCGGCGTCCCATATGGTCCCCCGTGCCTGCCAGGAACAATTTCTGAGCCTGGAGCCAGGAATAATCCCTGAGCACTGCCGGGTGTGACCCAAAAACCACAAAAAAAAAAAAAAAAAAATCGCATTAGTAAGAAAAAATCGCATTAAACATTTGCATACCCCAAACGGAACTGCTCGGGGTACGCGAATGTTTAATGCGATTTTTTTCTTACTAATGCGATTTTTTTTTGGGGGGAGTGCTACACCCTGCCGTGCTCAGGGGTTACTCCTGGCTGTCTGCTCAGAAATAGCTCCTGGCAGGCACGGGAGACCATATGGGACACTGGGATTCGAACCAACCACCTTTGGTCCTGGATCGGCTGCTTGCAAGGCAAACGCCGCTGTGCTATCTCTCCGGGCCCACTAATGCGATTTTTATTGCGATTATTCGGTAAGTGAATAATCGCAAATACTGCGATATTTGAAGGCCGGCCGCAGGCCACAAAATGTTGTAGCAGGCTGCGAGTTTGAGACCCCTGAGGTAGGGCATTTGCCTTGCATGCAGAAGGACAGTGGTTCAAATCCCAGCATCCCATATGGTCCCCCGTGCCTGCCAGGAGCGACTTCTGAGAATAGAGCCAGGAGCAACCCCTGAGAGCTGCCGGGTGTGACCCAAAAACCAAAAACCAAAACAAAAAAAATGGGGTCCCTCTAGTGCAAAACATATACCCCTAAGCCCTGTACTCTTTAATTCCCAGATGAATTCACAAGTGGTTTTTGAGGAGAAAAAAGTTGATCAGGTTTGCATTCATGCATTCGCACGCACGCACACACACACACACACACACACACACACACACACAATCCAGCCGTTTGTCTCATTCTGCAAATATTTACTGGGAGTTTATAATGTGCCAAGCAGTTTCAGGGCTAGATTGTCTTTGCTATAACCCGCTTACCTGCGTTACCAAGGAGAAAAATGAAATATCTACCATATATACTTGAGTATAAGCCGAGTTTTCTTCGGCACAAAATTTGTACCGAAAAAACCCAAACTCGGCTTATACTCAGGTCATACAGGTTATTTGATGTGGTGGGCGCACACAGAATCAAATGCACTAGTCTCTAGTCATCTTCTGCCGTCTGCTGAAGGGGCGGTGCTTCAGCTCAGTCCACAAGCTGAGCTGAAGAGGTAGGCGGCTGAACTAATGGTATACCACTGAACTATTTTTGTTTGTTTGTTTGTTTTTGGGCCACACCCGGTAACACTCGGGGGTTACTCCTGGCTATACGCTCAGAAGTCGCTCCTGGCTTGGGGGACCATATGGGATGCCGGGGATCGAACCGCGGTCCATCCTAGGCTAGCGCTGGCAAGGCAGACACCTTACCTCTAGTGCCACCACACCGGCCCCTCCACTGAACTATTTAACTCACAATATTCTGCACTTTGTATGAGACTGACAGCAGTGATGATATCTGCGAACTCTGTGATAATGACAATGTCTATGCTGATACCCTCACATCAGATACAGTTAAAGCTCTGTTTGGACATACAGATGATGAGGAGAAGGAATCCAGTTTTGAAGGATTTTAACCTTTGTGATTTATCTTGATTACCTGTTAAGCTACAGTTTTCTGCACTTTGGGGCCGGGCGGTGGCGCTAAAGGTAAGGTGCCTGCCTTGCCTGCGCTAACCTTGGACGGACCGCGGTTCGATCCCCCAGTGTCCCATATGGTCCCCCAAGCCAGGAGCAACTTCTGAGCACATAGCCAGGAGTAACCCCTGAGCGTTACTGGGTGTGGCCCAAAAACCAAAAAAAAAAAAAAAAAAGTTTTCTGCACTTTAAAGTTTTAAAGTTATTGTTGCTAGTTTGCAGTTTTTCTTTGCAATATATATTGAAAAACATCTAACCAACTGATTCCTCAATTATTGTAATTTGGGGGGGGGGGGTATTTATTTTTTATTTTTGAAATTTAGCAGTGGCTGCTGCATTTTCCACCTCGGCTTATCCAGGGGTCTCAAACTCAATTTACCTGCGGGCTGCAGGAGGCAAAGTCAGGGTGATCCTTGAGTGCAAAGTCAGTAGTAAGCCTTGAACATTGGGGGGTGTGACCCAAACAACTACCGTATTTTCCGGCATATAAAACGACTGGGCATATAAGACAACCCCCTAATTTTGCAGTTAAAACATAGGTGTAGGCCTATATTCCCTGTATCAGACAGAACGTTCCTGTGCTGCAACTGTATGTACCACAGTGAGCCAATCACAACAAGCAAAGGTTCAAAGGTTATACTGTCATAGACGCCCTCTCTGACGCTGGCCAATCTGAACAGGCTTTTGACAGTGTAGATTCGGGTCTAGACATTGTCTAATTTTCATGCATAAAAAGCCGGCTTGGATTGGCTGAGTGAGAGAGGCAGTCCGAGCAGCCTTGCAGTGATTGGTCCCTTATCATAGGCACCTTTTCTGGCAATTCCCTGGTGGCGTCAGTTAATCTCCCCCACTACATGAACCAAACCACACCCCATCCTCAGACCCGAGCACTGAACCACCAACACGGTTAGCTAGGTTTTGCCAGAAGTGGCCCCCAGATCTCCTGAGTACTGTTTGGGAGCCCCCAAGAAAGAGATTTGGAAAATCTGTGGCCTGATTTTTTTTTTTTTTGTTTCGTTTAGCGGCATATTGAAACATTTTTCGGGATATACTCTGCGTATAAGGTAACCACCCCGCCCCCGGGCCCGGAGAGATATAGCACAGCGGCGTTTGCCTTGCAAGCAGCCGATCCAGGACCAAAGGTGGTTGGTTCGAATCCCAGTGACCCATATGGTCCCCCGTGCCTGCCAGGAGCTATTTCTGAGCAGACAGCCAGGAGTAACCCCTGAGCAACGCCGGGTGTGGCCCAAAAACCAAAAAAGAAAAAAGAAAAGACAACCCCCGATTTTCGGCTGACTTTTTTTTGTTTCAAAAGTCGTCTTGGGCCCGGAAAGATAGCACAGCGGTGTTTGCCTTGCAAGCAGCCGATCCAGGACCAAAGGTGGTTGGTTCGAATCCCGAATCCCGGTGTCCCATATGGTCCCCTGTGCCTGCCAGGAGCTATTTCTGAGCAGACAGCCAGGAGTAACCCCTGAGCACTGCCGGGGGTGGCCCAAAAACCAAAAAAAAAAAAAAGTCGTCTTATGGGGCCGGTGAGGTGGCACTGGAGGTAAGGTGTCTGCCTTGCAAGCTCTAGCCAAGGAAGGACCACGGTTCGATCCCATATGGTCCCCCCAAGCTAGGGGCGATTTCTGAGCGCTTAGCCAGGAGTAACCCCTGAGCATCAAACTGGTGTGGCCCGAAAAACAAACAACAAAAAAAAAAGTCGTCTTATACGCCGGAAAATACGGTAAAACAAAGCAAAACAAAAAATGCTTCCTCTAGGGCAGGGCCACAAAATGTACGGAGGGCCACAAACGGCCCGCGGGCCACGAGTTTGAGACCTCTGGCTTATACTCAAGTCACTAAGTGTTCTTTGTTCTTAGGGTAAAACTAAAGGGGGGGTCGGCTTATACTCAAATATATATGGTAATTTAGGGAACTGATCATACATAGTAGAAAGCTCTCATGAGGGACCAAAGCTAGTGGGGTTGGTGTATGCCTTGCACACTGGTTCAATCCCTGACATTCTGTTGTCCCCACCCCCCAGCCTGCCAGGAGTGATCTCAAAGCAGGAGTCAGAAGTAACCACTGATATGTCCTCCTAATCCTTATTTAAAAGGAAAGCTCTCAAAGGAAAGCAAAATGGGGCAATAAGTGATTTTTATCTTTCTCCTTTTGTCTTATCTTTATTATATTTACATGAGAACTATATGATGGTTGAATTTATGGAGATAATTTCACTGAAGAGCTTCAAATCATCATGTTGTGTGTCTTGAGCTCACATGTATGTCAGCAATTTCCTCACTGAGACAGGTGAGGTGGAGTGGGTGGGGTCCATCTGCCCTTCCAGATGGGGTGGATTTATTCATCACTCAGCAGTCCTCTTCCAGTGGCTTCCACATTTGCCCAAGCACTGGTTTAGTTCCCTCACATGTCTTTGTTTGACTTACAAGAGTAACTGGAAAGACTCGGCTGTCTGGTTGGCAGACAGTCGCCTCTGAGTCGGGAGAGAGTTACTAGGTCTGGCTTTATTCTTGAAACTGGGAGTTCATGAGGCTGGAGGTAGAACACTTTCCTTCACAACACTGACTGGTTCCATCTCCAGCACCCCATATGGTCCCCAAGAACCACCAGAGATAATCCCTGAGTGTACAGCTGGGAGTAAGCCCTAAGGACTGCTGGGTGTGGCCCAAAAAGCAAAATAGATAATTAAACTGTAACTTTAGACAAGTAACTTCATCTCCCTGATCCTGTTTCCTCAACCAGAAATTATGTGTTGTAACACTGACTACAGATCAACAGAATATTTTCCATATCAAATGAAATAAGCATGTGAAAACAATTTTAAAATGGTTCCTATGTGTGTTTATAACATGCATACAGTTCATTATAGCAATGCCTCAAGGAAATGGCCTTAATGCCTCCAAATAGAATTCTTGTTTACATTTTAGCACATTCAGACTATAAAATAATGTATACCTGTCAAAAACAGTGATTTTTGAGGCTGGAGTGATGGTATAGAGAGGTTCATTCACTTGCCTTATCCAGAGCAATCTAACATTCACTCTAACTTCATGATCTCCTGTGTCCCACCAGGAGGAAGTCCTGAATACAATGGTATGTGCCCTTCCTCCCACTCAAAAAACTAGTGATTCCAAGGGCTGGAGAGATAATAGTGGGTAAGATGCTTGGTTTGCAGGTAGCTGACACAAGTCCCATCTGCAGCTTCCCATGAGGCTCCCCAAGTTCACCAGGAGTGATCTCTGAGTGCAAAGCCAAGAGTAAACCCTGAGCTCCACTAGGTATCATTCTTAAAAAATAGCAACAACCAGAAAAGATGATACCAAAAAGTAATGAATGGACAGGGGCCGGAGAGCTAGCATGAGGTAAGGCATTTGCCTTTCATGCAGAAGGTCATCAGTTCGAATCCGGCTTCCCATAAGGTCCCCTGTGCCTGCCAGGAGCAATTTGTGAGCATGGAGCCAGGAGTTTCCCCTGAATACTGCCGGGTGTGACCCAAAAACCACACACACACACACACACACACACACACACAGTAATGGACAGGAAAATGTTTACAGTATAACAGTGTTTTTTTTTTATAACAATGTTTTATAACAGTGACTTACCTTTTTTGGGGGGTGGCCACTCCCGGTGACGCTCAGGGGTTACTCTTGGCTCTACACTCTGAAATCGCTCCTTGGGGGAACATAAGGGATGCCGACGATCAAACCCAGGTCAGCCACATGCAAGGCAAATGCTCTACTGCTGTGTTATGGTTCAGGCCCCTATAACAATGATTTTAAAAATAACTTAGTGATTAAAGGGCCATTAATGATTGATCATATGGGTAGAGTTTCTATACATCTCACTGATCTTTCTGTTTCTTGATCTAGTTAATGGTTCCATGGTGTGGTCTCTTTATTTAAAAAAAAAACCTACTGTATATTCATTTTAGTACTGCTTTGTGCCTAGATATTTGTTTTTGTTTGGTTTGGTTTGGTTTTAGGGCCACACCTGGTGACGTTCAGGGAATGCTGGCAATGCGCTCAGAAATCGCTCCTGGCCTGGGGGACCATATGGTACACTAGGATGAACCAAGGTTCATCTTGGGTCAGCCACGCGAAAAGCAAGCACCCTACCACTGCACTACCACTCCGGCCCTGGATATTTGTTTTAAAACTTAAATATGGGGGCCGGAGATATAGCACAGCAGTGTTTGCCTTGCAAGCAGCCGATCCAGGACCTAAGGTGGTTGGTTCGAATCCTGGTGTCCCATATGGTCCCCTGTGCCTGCTAGGAGCTATTTCTGAGCAGACAACCAGGAGTAACCCCTGAGCACCGCCGGGTGTGGCCCAGAAAACAAAAAAACAAAAACTTAAATTTGGTGGCCTGAGAGATAAGGCGGGTTAAGACACTTTCCTTACATGCTCGATCATTGACATCACATATGGTCTCCCAATTTTCTCCAAGATTAAGTCCTTAACACAGAGCCAAGAGTTAAGAGGCCCTGAGAACTACTGGGTATGACATCAAGACTAAATTAATTAGGGCCTGGAGCAGTGGCATGATCCGTAAGGCATCTGCCTCGCATGCACTAGCCTAGGACGAATCAAGGTTCGATTCCCCCAATGTCCCATATGGTCCCCCAAGCCATTTCTGAGCAAATAGCCAGGAATAGCCAGGAATAACTCCTAAGTGTCACCAAGTGTAGCCGAAAAACAAACAAAAAAAACTAAGTTAATTATAAATAATCTTTGTTATAAAATGGGGGTGCTTTGGGAAATGTGTCTCAGTGGTAAAGCACTAGCATGCATAAGACCTTGGGTTTGTTTTTCAGTACCAAATACACAAACACAATATTAACATTTTTTGGTTCCTTTTTTTAGAAAACAAGCTAAACTTAAAGATAACATAGTAAAATCACGTCCTTATTTTAAGAACCTGTACTTTTTTAAGAGTAGACAGATGTTTTTATATTTTGAAATATAAACGTATCTACAGAAAATTGCACAAATCCTAAGTGTCATGAGTGTATATCTTATTTTTACCAACGTGAGTACCCGTATGCATCAATGACTTGGTGAGAGAAACCTGTTTCCCTGTCAGCCACACACCCTCTGTGTCATAATCATTACCAGTTTCCTCAAAATTTCACCACTATCTGGACTTTTAAATGTTGATTTGTTTTGCACCGTTTGAGTTTGAGATAAATAGAAGAGGGCCAGGAATATTACTTGATGTCTGGCTTCTGTTGCTCAACATGATGTTTGCGAGTCTCGCCAATATTCAATAAGTGGTTTTAAAGCAGTAATTCCCTGATTCTTTTCTTCATCACTTTCCTACGGAAAACTATTTTCATATTCAAAGCAGGCGTTCATTGATTCTCTCATCTGTCTCCATTCAGTACTGAAGATTTTTACCTGCCATTTACTTGAAGCACTTGCAGAAAATTCAACAAAAACATGAATCAACTACACAACACACACACACACACACACACACACACACACACACACAAATACAAATAAACACATGCTATGGGCTTAATCTGGTTCTGAGCTGAGGGATCACTCCTGACAGGGCTTGGGGGGCTCTCTAGGGTGCCAGGTATTAAAAGCTGTTGGCAGCATGGAATTGAGCACCTTGCCAGTTTTACTCTCTCTTTCTCTTGGCCTGAATCTCATTGTTTTAGATTGGTAGTGTATCTAAAGGGCAGTTTTTGTTGTGAGTGCTCCAAATTATCTACATGTCTGGTGAATATTCACAAAGACTCCATAAAATCAACTGTTAGGACATTTACCCAGGAGAAAAACAAGGTGGCCTAGATAATGGAACCTCAACAAAACTGAGCTTCATGAAGATGTACCAGTGCTCAGGAAGATGAGTCCAAACAATTTGACTTCTATTCATTGTCTGTGCCCAGATACCCTTCCCCATGCTGTGACTGACTTACTGGCACTCTGGGTCCCCCAGAACTGGACCCAGCTGTATGAGAATCCTGGGTTCTAACTTAGGCCTCGTGTAGGCAAGGCAGACAGGCTACCCCATGTGCTGTCTGTCTCCCTTCCCTGGCAAACTCTGAAACCAAAATGTTCACTTCTCCTTGGAATATTTACTATCTCATTTATCAATTTTAGTCATCAGTAGAGGGCTTATAAAGGGAATTTAGGGTTTGGAGCAATAACACAGCTGGGAAGGCATTTGCCTTGCATGCTGCTAACTCGGGTCCAATCCCTGGCATCCCATAGGTTCGTCCCTCCTGCACCACCAAGAATGATCCCTGAACTCAGAGCCAGGAGTAACCCGTGAGCACCACTTTGGTGTTGTCCAAAAACCAAAGGGGGGACAGGAGATTTAAAAGTCTATTCCTGTAATCAAAACCTCATTCTTTCCCTTTAAATTATAGAAGCAGCATTGTGCTGTGGGTAGAGATGTGTCTTTCTCCCTGTGAGGCTCTGGGTTGGTTACTGATTCAGGGGCGAGGGGGAAAGGAGCAACTTGGCTTCTATGGCAGCTTTGAGATTACATTTTACTTTGCTTCCTCTCCCCCCCCCCCATAAGTCCTGTTTTGCAAGTGGGACCTTCAGCAATTGGCAATCTCCTAAACCTCAAGATCTTCATTGATAAATGATCTTCTGTTATACCTAATTCCTGGGAAGGGCATAAGGAAATGTGAAACAGTGTTTATAGCTCAGTACATTATACCTCCGGAAGCCTTTTGGGAATCCATTTTTATTTTATTGAGGGCAGGGAGAGGGAAGTGAACCATACCGAGCCATGCTCAGAGTTTACTCCTGGTGTCTGAGCTCAGGGATCACTCCTGATGGGATCTGGTAGGGAGTTTGGGGGCCATTATGCTGTAATGAGGATCAGTTGGTCACATGCAGTCAAGTACCTCACCTCCATACTATTTCTCCCACCCTTGAGTGTCACTTTTGCTATTACCCCATTGCCTAATATCACAAATCTGAACTTTTGTCTGATACATTTCCTTAGACAGAGTTGCATCCATCCGTGTTTGTCATTTTTCATCTTGTGTCATATCATAGTGTTCCTGACATACGAACTTGCTTTCCTGTACCTCCATGATATAGACTTGTTTCTATTCATTTCTCCTTCATTGACACATCTTTAAGTTGTAGCTTTTTTTGTTGTTGTTTCCTTAAAACCTTCTCTGGTTAAACTCATGTTGTTGCTTTCCTTCTCAGTTTTGGATTTTTTTGTTTGTTTTTGTTTGAGGGCCACACCCAGCGACTCCTGGCTCTGCACTTGGAGTACTCCTGGTGATGTTCCAGGACAATATGGGATGGTGGGGATTGAATCCTAATTGGCCATTACTATGTGCTAAGCCATGTGCTATGTGCTGTCTATGCTGTGTTCTCTCTCCGGCCCCAGTTTTGGGATTTTTAATTAAATAGGTGGGTTTTTGGGGTTTTTTGTTTTGTTTTGTTTTGTTTTGTGTTTTGGTTTTGGGGCTCAGAAATATTCCTGGCAGACGCAGGGGACCAATGGGATGCCAGTGATCAAACTCAGGACAGCCTGACAAAAAGATAGGCGTCTTACCCATTGTGCTATCTCTCCAGCCCCAAAATATTTTTTTTTATTTTTTTACTTTATTTAAACACAGTGGTTTACAAAGTTGTTCATGTTCCAACACTAAGCCTTCTACCATTTTCTCCACCCAACTCACTCCTCTATTACCTGCACTATCTTTGTGGCATTTATTATTATTGCAAATCAGTATGTTCATTGTGTTTTTTTTTGTTTTGTTTTGTTTATTTTGGTCACTTACATATATTCCTTCCTCCCTGAACTGTTTGGCCTCCAGAGAGCAGGATTCTGCCCGACCTATGTATATCTCTTTTCCCAGCATCCAAGAGTATCTGGAGCATGATAAGCTCTTAAAGTATTGCTGGAGCTGGGGTCGGCGCGGTGGCGCTAGAGGTAAGCTGTCTGCCTTGCCAGCGCTAGCCTAGGACAGACCGCATGGTCCCCCAAGCCAGGAGCGACTTCTGAGTGCATAGCCAGGAGTAGCCCCTGAGCGTCAAACGTGTGTGGCCCAAAAACCAAAAAAAAGTATTGCTGGAGCAGTAGCACAACTGTAAGGCGTTTTTGCCTTGCATGCAGCCAAAACAGGATGGATGGTGGTTCGAATCCCACCATTTCATATGGTCCTGAGCCTGTCAGGAGTGACTTCTGAGCACAGAGCCACGAGTAACCCCTGAGCCCCACCAGGTGTGACCCAAAAAAAAAAAAAAAAGTATTGCTTGGGACCAGAGCAATAGTACAACAGGTAGGACATTTGCCTTGCACGTGGCTGACCCAGGTTCAATCCACAGCATCCAGTATGGCCCCCTAAACCTTCCAGGTGTATCCCTGAGCACCTTCGGATGTGGCCAAAAAAAAACAAAAATAAATAAATAAATAAAATAAAATATTCCTCAAATGGAGTCACTGAGCCTAAGCCACACAGAATCCCCAGGGTCTTTTGAGACCCACTTAACTATTCCTGCCACTACCCCATGGATGGGGCCTTTTGGGAACGTGCTTCTACCTGACAGTCATCATATGTTCTGGATGACATTGACACGTGTAGGATTTTTTATCATCAGAGATTCTCACTCAGTTACAAATGAAACTAATTAAAGCATGGATGTCATGCTGTGTTATCCTGTTACATAAGTATGTTGAGAGAAATTTTCCAACTAAAAAGACTTTGGTTTTTTGTTGCTGTTGTTAACCAGAAAATTAAATGAACACCAAGCTCTTCACTCCCCAAAACTTCTGTTAGGATTGTTCTACCAATCTCTATTAGTGGCAGAATCTGTTTCCTTGCTCTGTTTACTAGGGCAGCTTGAGCAGCTCAGATACTAGTATTGTAGCCTTGCAAATTAAAAAGAAATTCTTGGGGACCAGAGTGATATCACAACAGGTAGGGTGTTTGCCCTGCACGCGTCCAACCCGGGTTCAATTTCCGGCATCCCATATGGTCCCTCAAACCTGCCAGGAATGATTTCTGAGCACAGAACCTGGAGTAACATCTGAGTGCCATCAGCTGTGGCCCCAAAACCAAATAAAATTTTTTTCTTGAGAGTGGAGCAATGATACAGTAGGTAGGGCACTTACTATTTACACAGAGCCCTGGGTTTTTTTGTTTGTTTGTTTGTTTTTTGGTTTTTTTGGGGTCACACCAGGCAGTGCTCAGGGGTTATTCCTGGCTCCAGGCTCAGAAATTGCTCCTGGCAGGCACGGGGGACCATATGGGACGCCGGGATTCGAACCGATGACCTCCTGCATGAAAGGCAAACGCTTTACCTCCATGCTATCTCTCCGGCCCCAGAGCCCTGGGTTTTATCCCCAGTATCCCATATATTCCCTGAGCACTACTGGATGTAGCCCAAAAACCAAAAATATATATATATTAATAAACTTAAATTAAAAATAAGAATTGCATGATTAGAGTAATAGAGCAGTGGGTAGGGCTCTTGCCTTGCCCATGAGAGACCCAGGTTTGATCCCTGAGTGGAAAGCCAGAAGTTACCCTGAGCACTTCAAGATGTGGCCCCAAAACAAAGTAAATTAGGATTGATGGCTGAGGAGATGATTCAAAGGGCTGGGGTAAATGAACATTTGTTCTGAGAAGTACAAAAGGCAGAAAGTAATTCTACTTTATGTTTCAGGAAATTGAACTTCATATGGCACAGGGCTAACGCGTCTCTGATTTGTATATATAAAGGTTTAGTAAAACTTTTTATTTAGCTTTTTCAGTAATTTTAGACCAAAAAGATTTGTAAGAACAAATTTCAAAATAATCTCTTCCATGATGAATTAGATTTTCTTCAGAAATAAAGATTTATGTAACCAAAATAACTTTTTCAAACAAAGAAATCAAGAATTATATGCAATTACGACTTGCCATTTATATGTAATTATTTTCAAATCCCAGCAATTCTTGTATTACCTAAAATGTTTTATAGGCATGCTACATCATTACATAATATAACCCTATTATAAATGGTAATGGTGTCATTAACTTAGCTCATTTTACTTATTTAGTGCCTGTTTGTTCTTAGTTTATAGTTGTTAATTCCCTTTATAGTACAACTTGTACTTGGAAGTAATAAAACCAGATTTCTTTATAAATATTTATGATATAGATGTTTTCCCAAATCAAACTACAGCCCATTTCTTAATTATTTCTAGTAAACTCTTCGTGCCTTTTTTTTCTTATTCTCCTATGTAAAATTGTAACTTCCAACTGTACTTACTCATGATATTCTAGGAAATTTAATCCTTGTGAGGTGTGCCTTAACTTCAGTTAATCAAAATCCTCTGGGATCAGAGTGATAACAGTAGGAAGGGCATTTCCCTTGCAAGTGGCCAATCCAAGTTCAATGCCCAGCATCCCAGAGCCTGCCAGGAGTGATCCCTGAGTGCAAAGCCAGGAGTAAGTCCTGCGTATTACCTGTTGTGCCCCCCAAAACCAATATATTGATTTTTCATTTGCATACTTGGTTCCAAAATAGGAATATTTATATTTGAAAACAATGGGTTTACCATAACATCTATATTATATGTTCATTTCATTATTATGTCATTGCTTATTTCATATTGAAAGAATACACACATGTTCCTTATAATGTATTGTGGTACATAATATAGATTTTTAGGTTCTCTATAAGAAAGACTTAAAGGGGCCGGAGAGATAGCACAGCAGTAGGGCTTTTGCCTTGTATGCAGCCAACCCAGGAGAGACGGTGTTTCTGGTTCAATTCCAGGCATCCCATATGGTCCCCTGAGCCTGCCAGGAGCAATTTCTGAGCACAGAGCCAGGAGTAACCCCTGAGCACTACCGGGTGTGGCCCCAAAACAAAACAAACAGAAAAAAGAAAAAAAGTAAAAGAAAGACTTAAAGGTGGGCCTAGAGTGATAGTATAGCACTTGTACAAGGGCATTTGCCTTGTACATGACCAACCTGGATTGATCTCTGGCATTCCATATGATCCCTGAGCACTGCCAGGAATAATTCCTAAGTGCAAAGCCAGAAGGAACCCTTGAACACCACCAGATGTGGTCCATAATAATAATAATAATAATAATAATAATAATAATAATAATAAAAAGCTGGGGGACCAGAGTGATAGCACAGCGGTAAGGCTAAGGTGAGAGAGAGAGAGAGAGAGAGAGAGAGAGAGAGAGAGAGAGAGAGAGAGAGAGAAGGGGAGGGGAGGGGAGGGGAGGGGAGGGGAGGGGAGGGAGAAGACTTAGAGGATATTTACATCTCTATAGAGAGAGATCTTGTAAGTGCCTTACCTTTTGTACTATTTTTCTAACCCCCTCATTTGTAGATAGATAGATAGATAGATAGATAGATAGATAGATAGATAGATAGATAGATAGATAGATAGATAGATAGATAGATATAGATATAGATATAGATTTTTTTTATTTTGGGGTCACACCTGGTAGTGCTCAGGCATTACTCCTGACTCTACGCTCAGAAATTGCTCCTGGCAGGCTCAGAGGACCATATGGGATGCCGGAATTTGAACCACCGACCTTCTGCATGAAAGGCAAACGCCTTTACCTTCATGCTATCTCTCCAGCTCCCACATCATTTATATTTTTTTATATTTTTTAAACTATATACCTCTTTATATACAAGGATTCACAATCAACAATGCAGTCAGACTTGCTTTATCAAAGACTCAAGCACCATGTAAGCACTTCCATTAGTTGGTAATTTTTCTTCAAGTTTTTTTTATTTGGGCCACATCCGTTTGACTCCTGGCTAAGCGCTCAGAAATTGCCCCTGACTTGAGGGGACCATATGGGACGCCGGGGGGTCGAACGGCCATCCTTCCTTGGCTAGCGCTTGCAAGGCAGACACCTTACCTCTAGAGCCACCTCACTGGCCCCTTTCTTCAAGTATTTAAGAAAAGTTCAGCTACCTTTTATAGTAATTCCCCCAAAATGTGAACTATCTATGGATAATATATGAGGCGTGGCCACAGGATCACTCATGGCTCTGCACTCAGGAAATTATTCCTAGTTCAGTACTCAGGAGACCAAATAGGATGCAGGAACCGATTCTGTGTAATCCATGTACAAGGCCAGCATTCTGCTTGCTATTCTATTTCCCCAGGCCATGTCATTCTTACAGATCACATCTGTGTATGTGTTTATTTATTTTTTTAGTTGGCATTGTTCATCATACTACATTTGTTTCAGATAAGTGAAGGCAAAGTAGTTTAAGGGCCAGAGTGATAGCACAGCAGGTAGAGCATTTGCCTTGCACACAGCCTACCCGGGTTTGATCCCTGGCACTCCATGGGATCCTCAGAGCCTACTGCCAGGAGTAATCCTGAGCACCACCAGGTGTGACCCAAAAACCAAGAAGAAAAAGAAATTGTACAGTAACAAGCTTATTTGTATAAATTATTATATCATCAATGAAGTCATTAATACAATGAATGGCAGAAGGTTTGGTAAGCTCTTATTATATGTCCATACTGTTAATCAGGGTGTTCCTTTAGGGATGAATTTGTTCAGAAATGAAGTTGTCAAGTGGCCACATGCAAGGCAAATAAGCAAATGAAGTTGTCCAGAAATTCAGAGCTACAATACTACAAATTTTAATTGCATATACTCAGCTTCAGAGTCTCCTGGAAGAAGGCCTGGTTCAAACATGGCAACTGGGTTTGTGGGCAAGGTTACAGCTGCCAGGCTTTCGTAGAAGAAGGAAGATATGAGGAAGGGTGCCTGCACTCATTCCAAAAAAAGCCAACCTAATAACTGATGTACCTGAAGTGCGGTTAGATCAGCGTCCCTGCAGGGAATCATAGAGATTCAGTGACGAGGCATTCCATTAGGGAAACAATGATTGTGGGCGATGGAGGCAGCAAGCATGGCTTCATCAGGGTGGGGGCTTGGCCCACCCTCTCCTCCTGAGATGGCCAGCTTTGTGCTGTGTGGGCAGTGTAGCCATAATCTTTCACAGCTCAGTTTACATCTTTCAAAAAAAGAGTGAGTCTATGAAGCTGGCCCAGTTCAAATATGGCAACTGCCTGTATATGAATCTTGCCAAGAAAGAATTGCTCACAAATAACCTTCCAGCTTAGTTCACTAGCAGACTCTGGTGTTTAAGGCCTGTCTCTCTCTGAGGAGTTGTGAAGAAATCTGACGCACTCCTGGGTGCCTCTGTGGTTGAGTGTTACAACAAGAAGTCAATCTGTTCCCCTTTCATTCTAATTGTAGATAAAGAAGTCACCACTTTTACTGTCTTGGATCAGGACCAGAAAGACATCGTTGATACCAATGGAGCTGGAGACGCATTTGTCGGAGGTACGCCACGTTATTTTCTACCTCCTTACAAAAACATTTCCTTGAACCCATGCCCCTTACCATATAGCCAAGATTGATGAACTTAATAAGTTTTCATTTCTCTTCTGATATAATTAATTCCTAATGTTCTTTGCCTAGGCCGCCATCATTGTGAACATTATATGGGGGTTTCATTCAATAAGAAAAATAGGTATTTTGAGGATCGTAAAGAGAATTTGTCAGGATGCTCCACCCAAGTCATTTTCACAAGATTAATTGTGGCTATCATAATGTTGCCTAAACTTATGCTGCATCAAGCACTGTGTGCAGTCTAATCAGAGACCTTAGGGCTTGAATGTTAATGCATTTTTGTGCTGTGAAACAAGTTGTGGTGAATACTGAATATAACGCGAATATCTGTGATCACATCTTTGGAGTCTAACATTTGGTTTGGGAACACTTGTTTCTTACACAGTAGGTGCTTATTATTCTTAAGACGGTTCAACTCTGGCCTGGCCCAGGTTTGTCAGAACTGGCAGCATTTCTAAGAACCTAATGGCTCTGGGAATGAGTCTTCAAAACTAGAATCAAAATAAAACATATTACAGTGGCGAGAGCGTTTGCCTCGCACCTGTCTGACCTGGGCCTGATCCCCAACATCCCATAGGGTCTCCCTAGCATGTCAGGAGTGATCCCTGAGTGGAGCCAATTCCAATTCTAAGTTCTTAGGCAAAGCCTTGCTTCACTTCCTGTGTGCTAATGGACCATCCCAATTTCAGAGTGCCCGGTGTTCTTTTTATTATTATTATTATTATTATTATTATTATTATTATTATTATTATTATTTTCTTTCAATTTAATTTTTTTTTTGGTTTTTGGTAACACCCGGCGGTGCTCAGAGGTTACTCCTGGCTGTCTGCTCAGAAATAGCTCCTGGCAGGCACGGGGGCCCATATGGGACACCAGGATTCGAACTAACCACCTTTGGTCCTGGATTGGCTGCTTGCAAGGCAAACCCCGCTGTGCTATCTCTCTGGGCCCCTAATTTAAATTTTTTGTTTGTTAGTTTGTTTTTGAGTAACACCCAGCAGTGCTCAGGGGTTACTCTTGGCTCTATGCTCAGAAATTGCTCCTGCAGGCTCGGGGAACCATATGGGATGCTGGGATTTGAACCACCGTCTTCTTCATGCAAGGCAAACGCCCTACCTCCATGTTATCTCTTCGGCCCTGCCAGGAGCAATTTCTGAGTGCAGAGTCAGGAGTAACCCCTGAGCACCAACGGTATAACCCAAAAACCAAAAAAAAAAAAAAAAACCAACAACAACAACAAAAAACCCAATCACCTAAATACAGGGAAGGGAAATTTCTTATTCCATCTCCCTGGTCAGTGACAGCTCCTTCCAGCCTCTCACATCTGCCCCTTGTTCTATTTGGAGACTTTAGCATTGCCTCTGGTCCACTGTCTCTCCTTATTGGAGCTCCTTTTATTCCCATTCTGCCTTAACAGCCCAGGTGCTTGGGGCCACAGTGATAGCACTGCAGGGAGGATGCGATTAACCTTGCACGAGATAGGCTCAGGTTCAATTCCCTGGCATCCCATTTGGTCCCCCAAGTCTGCCAGAAGTGATTTCTGAATGAAGAGCCAGGAGGAACCCCTCAGCACTACTGGGGTTGGCCCTCCCCTGAGAAAGAAAAAAAAAATCCAGGTGCCTAGAGTGTCCCCTTGGAAAGGCCATATGATCCTCTCCAAGTAGGATTTCAGAGTTTACCAGGTCAGGGAAAAACTCTCATAGTAAGAATCCTAGTTCAGTATGGCCATAGTAACAGATGGAAATCTAGAAGGTTTTGTGAAAAGCTCTGTCATTGTTTCCCTGCAATCTCTCTTCCCCTTTGCCCTCCCAGTAAATAAAATGGAGAAGAAGTGGGGGAAATAATCCTAACTAAGACCATGAAAGTGGGCTTGATCGGTTGGCTTCCGGAAGCTGTCAATACCAGCCTGAGCTGATCTAAGAGGGTTCAGTTGTAAGTTTGTGGCAGCTGCAGGAATAGAAACCAGCCCTTTTTGAACTAAAGGTGAGTGAAAGTCTGAGAGGCAATAGGTGGCAGGTTCTAACCCAAGGGTTGGTCTGACCTAATATTCTCAAAATCCAAACAACCACAAGTATGTTTACAGACCATCACAGCTTAGAAGGCACTGTGTGAGTGATAGGGAAGAACTGCCTTTCCATACTTTGTCCTTTTACTTTTTTTTCAGTGTTAGGGATTCAGCCCATTCCAGGCACACACATTCTATAGCAACATCTCCTCCCTAGCACCTCCAAATGCTTTTTCTTTTCAAATTTTCCCTGCCAATCATAGCCGGGAAAATTAATTTCCCCCACCAAAAGAAAATTTCAGGGACTAGAGAAATAATATATCACCTTACCAGGCCCAGAGAGATAGCACAGCGGTGTTTGCCTTGCAAGCAGTCGATCCAGGACCAAAGGTGGTTGGTTGGAATCCCGGTGTCCCATATGGTCCCCCGTGCCTGCCAGGAGCTATTTCTGAGCAGACAGCCAGGAGTAATCCCTGAGCACCATCGTGTGTGGCCCAAAAAAAAAAAAAAAAAAAAAAAAAAAATATATATATATATATATATATATATATATATAACCTTACCTTCCCCTCCAAGCAAGAAGACATGAATATGGTTTTCTTTTTTATTCTTTTTCTGTTTGTTTTTTATTTTGGTTTTGGTTTTTGGGTCACACCCAGCAGCACTCAGGGGTTACTCCTGGCTCTGCACTCAAAAAGTCGCTCCTGGCAGGCTCGGGGGGATCATATGGGATGCTGGGAATCAAACGGTATCCATCGGGGTTGACCACGTGCAAGGCAAACAAACGCCCTACCGTTGTGCTATTGCTCTGACCCCCATAAATGTTGGTTTTTTTTGGTTTTTTTGTGTCACACCCGGCAGCGCTCAAGGGTTCCTCCTGGCCCTACACTCAGAAATCACTCCTGGCAGGCTCGGGAGACCTTATGGGATGCCGGGATTCGAACCACCGTCCTTCTGTATGCAAGGCAAACGCCCTTACCTCCATGCTATCTCTCCGGCCCTAAATGTGGTTTTCTAAACACTAGTGTTTGGATTGATGCCAGAAAGGTGAACCGTTAATAAATATTTAAGAAGAAACCATGTGGCTGGGCCATGAGTGAGTGGCTCTATAGTCAGCTTTTTTTTGTTTTTTTCGGTCACACCCAGCAGCACTCAGGGGTTACTCCTGGCTCTAGGCTCAGAAATTGCTGCTGGCAGGCTCAGGGCACCATATGGGATGCCAGGATTCAAACCACCGTCCTTCTTCATGCAAGGCAAACACCTTACCTCCATGCTATCTCTTCTGCCCCTGATTTTTTTGTTTTGTTTTTTGTTTTGGGGTCACACCCAGTGGTGCTCAGGGTTTACTCCTGGCTGTCTGCTCAGAAATAGCTCCTGGCAGGCACGGGGGACCATATGGGACACCGGGATTCGAACCAACCACCTTTGGTCCTGGATCGGCTGCTTGCAAGGCAAACACCGCTGTGCTATCTCTCTGGGCCCTGCCCCTGATTTTTTTATATATCTTATTTATTTATTTATTTTTAATGTATTCTATTTTTTTGGTTTTTTTGTTTTGTTTTGTTTTGTTTGTTTTTGGGCCATACCCGGAGGTGCTCAGGGGTTACTCCTGCCTGTCTGCTCAGAATAGCTCCTGGCAGGCATGGGGGACCATATGGGACACCGGGATTTGAACCAACCACCTTTGGTCCTGAATCGGCTGCTTGCAAGGCAAACGCCCTGCTGTGCTATCTCTCTGGGCCCAATGTATTCTATTTTTAAATTTCCCAATATTATTTACATTGAGGCGGCTGGAACCAGAGTACAGAGTATAGGACACTTGTCTTGCTTACAGCCAACTTGGGATCTATCTCCAAGTTGAGCCCCACTAATAGTAATTCGAGTACAGAGCCAGGAGTCAACCCTGAGTACCATTGCGTATAGCAAAAAAAAAAAAAAAAGTTTAATTCATTACATATGCTTTTATTGGCCTTTTAATTGATCTCGTCTAAATCAATAAAATCTCTCATACCTAGGCCTGCTAGTACAGATCTTGGCCATAGTAAATACAATTGGTCTCAGCTTTCTAAACTGCTTGAACTATAACTTGGGTGTTCTCTGACTTGAATAAACCCTTACAACATTAAGGTTATGCTTGATACGACTAGAGGTCTAGCGAAAGCAAATAAAAATTAGTGACATAATTGCTGGATTAATAGCTCTTCTTACTTTGGAAATATGATTCCCTGGATCCACAATGCAGGCTCTTAATTTATGTCTCATTTTATTATCCATTTTTCATTTTACTATCCAGTTAACATTGGCATTTTATAGAGTTAAGAAATGGATATTTTAGTTCAAGCCCATCAAATAAATGGCAAATAAAAAATGAGTTTCTGCCATTGGATGCTCTTAAAACTTTAGGGCCATCCTACAGTGAAGAATTGTGTCAGTTGATCAAATACAGAGGTTTCTTTTGGGGGGTGAGGGGCGGGTTGGGCCACACCCAGCAGCACAGGGGTTACTCCTGATTCTGCACTCAGAAATCGCTCTTGGCAGGCTTTGGGGACCATATGGGACGCTGGGAATCAAACCCAGATTGGCTGCATACAAGGCAAATAAATGTCCTACCGATATGCTATCGCTCTGGCCCCTCAAATACAGAAGGTTTTTTTTTTGTTTTGGTTTGGTTTTTGGGCCACACCCAGTGACACTCAGGAATTACTCCTGGCTTTGTGCTCAGAAATCGCTCCTGGCTCAGGGAACTATATGGGACACCGGGGGATCGAACCCAGATTTGTCCTAGGTTAGCCACGTGGAAGTCAAATGCCCAGCTGCTGCATCACAGCTCCTGCCTCTCAAATACAGAGTTTTTTTGTTTTTTTTTTTTTAAGGTAACAAATGTTTTTAAATACAGAGTTTTTAATTGAGTTAAATTGTATCAGTCTTAGTTAATTTTGCTTGTGAATTAGGACTAAAGCCTAGATCTCTATTCTATAAAACATTATGTTCTGATAAGTTTTTTGTTTGTTTTGTTGGGGTGGGGACATTGGGCCACATCCAGCAGTGCACAGGGTTTGCTCCTGGCTCTGAGCTCAGAGAATACTCCTGGCAGTGCTCGGGGACCATAGGGAATGCCAAAGATCAGCAGCATACAAGGCAAACACCCTCCCCACTAGACATTGCTAGCCCTATGTCCTGGTGAGTTTTGTTTGTTTGTTTGTTTGTTTTTTGGATCACACCCTGCAGTGCTCAGAAATCGCTCCTGGCAGGGGGGGCGGGCATATGGGACGCCAGGATTCGAACCAATGACCTTCTGCATGAAAGGCAAATGCCTTACCTCCATGCTATCTCTCCAGCCCCTGTTCGTTTTTTTTTAACCGTACCTAAACATGTGTTCTGAAAAGATTTAAGGGATTTATTTTGGGGAGTGGTCACACACTCAGGGATTACTCCTGGCTCTTGCTCAGAAATCGCTCCTGGCAGGCATGGGGAACCATATGGGATGCTGGGATTCGAACCACCGTCCTGGATTGGCTGTGTGCAAGGCAAACGCCCTACTGCTGTGCTATCTCTCTGGCCCCAGGATTTGAGTTTTTAAATCACACTTTCTACTTTTCATGTCTTCAAATAAGTAGCAAAGTGGCATCTTTTCTGAATAAGAATGAGGATTTAAAATTTTTCCATTTGGGGGCCAGAAAGATAGCATGGAGGTAAGGCATTTGCCTTGCATGCAAAAGATCATTGGTTCGAATCCCGGCATCCCATATAGTCCCCCAAGCCTGCCAGGAGCAATTTCTGAGCATGGAACCAGGAGTAACCCTTGAGTGCTGTCGGGTGTGACCCAAAAACCCAAAAAAAAAAAAAAAAGAAATTTTCTGTTTGGCCTTAGCTATATTTCAGTTAGTTACTCATAAAGCAATTGCCTGAGTGATAAATTCCATTTAGGGTTCAAGACCCCTTAGTCACTTGGAAGCTCCATCTTACAGATGTACACAGTGAGACTTACGAACTCCCTTTCTGTAGTAACCAAGAGCCAGAGTCCATAGAAATAGCTCAGCAGGGAGGGCATTTGCCTTACAAGCATCCGACCTGTATTCGATCCCCAGCATCCCATATGGTTCCCCAAATCCCACCAGGAGTGATTCCAGAGTACAGAGTCAGATGTAAGTCTTGAGCATCGCCAGGTATTACCAAAAAATAAAATAAAATAAAAAGGAGAGCCACCGGTTATTCCATATGACTTGAATAAGGAACAGTTTTTAAAATTGGGCAAGTCCAAAAGAAATCCTAAAATGTAAGAAAGACTCTCTCATGGCAGGGAAAAGAAATACTAGAGCTTGATCTCAGCATCTGCCCATGAGAATCCGAAGCAGAAATTCGGATTTCCTAGAAGCGAACACCAAAAAAATGACAAAAGGTTTTAGTTACCCTGTTGAGACGAGAGGCCTTTTTCAATGGACAGGAAGACAAAGAGGCCAAGCACATGCTCTGGGTTCCCGTCCCTACCAGCCAGGGAAAATATTGACACTTACGGACGCCAGGCTCGGGCGTTCAGATCTCCCGCTGTTTATTTCTATAACAACCTCATCAATGTGCCTCTTACCCGGCTCTCCAGGTTTAACTGAGTTGAGTCGATTTGTTGCCACAGCTTCAAGTAGCTGTTACAGAACAAGCCAGACATCCTAATAAAGCTGTAAACTGTGTTTACTCAAACCAAGTATTGATTTTGCTTGGAGAGGGCGGCTGCATCACACTGCAGTTTCTCATTCTCGTCTGTCCTGCTCAGGAACACTAAGTAAAGCCATCAAAGGGTCATTAGAAATACCC
This sequence comes from Suncus etruscus, assembly GCF_024139225.1. NCBI lineage: Eukaryota > Metazoa > Chordata > Mammalia > Eulipotyphla > Soricidae > Suncus > Suncus etruscus. Next base: position 50,626,094 of record NC_064862.1, on the reverse strand, counting down.
CCAAATGTAGCCCTGCATTAACTTGCTCATGGGGGAGTTGGGCCACTTAATTAGCTCGTGTTAAAAATTTCCTCTTAGTAATGATAGTTGAGCACTTTTAACACCACTACCAGGTGGAGCAAAAGCTCAAGGTTGTAAATCCATAAACTCAGGAACTGAAGGCCTGGTGGTTTCTCAGGGTTGTAATTAGGCCAACACTGCGGTATAATGGATGTGTCCTCACCAGCAGAGGTAGTTTTCTAAAAAATCAGTTATTAGGAAGTCGTAAAGCAAATTTCAGCAACTTAAAATATCTCTTTGTAGGGAAAAAAAAAAACCCACCTGGCTGACACGTTTGTTATACTTAAATGTTTGCGGGGGGAGGTGTCTAGAGAAATAGTCCAGGGCCTAGGTAGGGTGCTTGCCTTGCACCAAACGAATCTGGCTTTGATTCCTGGGCATCCCAAATGGTCCCTCTGAGCCCTGCCAGGAGTAAACCATTAGTACCACTTGGGTGTGTCCAGAAAGCCAATAAATAAAATAAAATAAATATATCATGCCATAATGATCTCCTTTCATGTTTTGAGCATTTCTTCATGCAAAAGAAAAATACATCTGTGAATTTTTTTATTAGAATTTTTTTTTTTTTTTTTTTTTTTTTTTTGGTTTTTGGTTTTTGGGACACACCCTGTGACACTCAGGGACTAGTCCTGACTCTAAGCTCAGAAATTGCTCCTTGCAGGCTTGGGGGACCATACAGGATGCTGGGATTCAAACCACCGATCTTCTGCATGCGAGGCAAATGCCCTACCGCTGTGCTATCTCTCTGGCCCCAGGATTTTTATTTTCTCTTTTGAAAATTAAAAAGCTGTGCTGGTGTTTTTTCTCTTTTTTGCTACAAAAATTTTTTGTTTGTTTTTGTTTTTGTGTCACACCTGGCAACGCTCAGGGGTTACTACTGGCTCTGTACTCAGAAATCACCCCTAGCAGGCTCGGGACCATATGGGATGCTGGGATTCAAACCACTATTGGTCCTGGGTTGGCCACTTGCAAGGCAAACGTCCGACAGCTGTGTTATGTCTCTGGCCCTCTTTTTTGCTACACAATTTTACATCCCATGACTTCATGGCATAAAGGTGGACCTTAGGATAGATTGTGACTTAATCACAACATCGCATTTCAGAGGCAAAGACTTGACTGTAATATTTTTGTTTTGTTTTGGGGCCACACCCGGTGACACTCAGGGGTTACTCCAGGCTATGTGCTAAGAAATCACCCCTGGTTTGGGGGACCATATGGGACGCCAGGGGATTGAACTGCAATTCATTCTAGGTCAGTGCATGCAAGGCAAATGCCATACCGCTTGCGCTACCACTCCAGCCCCTCATTTTTGTTTGTTTGTTTTTGGGTCACACCTGGTTACTCCTGGCTCTGCACTCAGAAATCACTCCTGGCAGTCTCAGGAGACCATATGAGATGCCAGGAATCAAACCAGGGTCCATCTGGGCTTAGCCTCGGGCAAGGTAAACAAATGCCCTACCGCTGTTCTATAGCTCTGGCCCCATGCAATATCCTTTTCTGTCCTTTTCAGTAGAGTCTGACAACTAGGCTTTTCCAGTAATTCACCTCCAAGTACTGTCATTCTTGTGAGTCCGTTGGACACTGCAGGAAGTCATGAGAAGTCTGCTAGCTAAGCAGTGAATACAAAACTGTAGATACTGGAAGAAAAGTCGCTTTAAATAAAATAGGCAAACTTTTTTTCTTTACTGAAATTCCACTTTTTTTTTTTTCTCTTAGATGAGAGAGTTCTTTCTAGGATGTTTTTGTGTAGGACGAAGGGAGATAGCGTGTTCATCTGAATACCTTTGCTCTCTGATCACACACATACATACATACAGGCAATGTCCAACTGTTCTGTATCCTGGAGTGGACATACAGCTGGAGAAGAAATAAAAGATTAACAAATAAATACAAGAAATAATATATTAACAAATGTCATAGCAAATGCCACAGCCATAACTATGTGGCTCAGCTTGGGGGATGAACTATAATGAACACAGATAAGAAAGAGCACAACTTCAGTACAAAACTTTCACGTCAGCCAGGTGAGCAGCACAGCTGGTGTGTGCAATCACACATCTTTATCATAATGACCATAGAGGGAAGGAGAAGTGATACTAGAAATGAAAAACCAAAAAAATTTAAGGCTGATGAGATAGTACAGTGGGGAGGGCATTTGTCTTGAACGCAGCCTATCTGGGTTCTCTTCCCAGCACCCGCATATGATCCCTTGAGTCCACCAAGAGTGATCCCTGAGTGAAGAGCCAAGAGTAAGCTCTGAGCACTGCTGGTTGTGGCCCAAACTCCCTGCACAAATAATAATAATTGTCGGTTGACTGATTAAGTCAAAGGAAATTTTCTGGTTTTGCTTTTGAACCAAACCAGGCTGTGCTCAGGGATTATTCCTGGCTCTGTACTCAGGGAATCACTCCTAGAGTGCTTAGGGGACCCTATAGGAAGCCAGGGATCATACGCTGGTAGCCCATGTGCAAGAAAAGTGCCATCCCCACTGTACTATCATTCCAGCCCCAGCTAAAGTCATTTTTATAACATCTGGGCTCTTTCTTTTCACTCATTTCTTAGAATAAAATTGAGTGAAGATGTAATAGTGGCCTGAATCTAATAAATTGTTGATTTTGATGAGTACAAGTTATTATATACATAATTGAAGTATCAGAGCACCAGGAGTGATTCCTGAGAGCAGAGCCAGAAGTAATCCCTGTGTACTGCTGGGTATGGCCCAAAAATAGAGAGAGTGAGAGAGAGAGAATATATCAACCATTATGAAATCATAGCTCCCTAAGAAATAAATTCAACATAATCAAATTAGTGGAAAATCAAGTTAACTGAGATTTAAAGCCAAAAAAATTGAAGTTTCTTCCAGGGAAATGGGACATGGGGAAATACAGGATTTAGCCCTGTCAGTGTCTATAAAATATTATATCAGTGTTGCTTTAATTACATGGTAAAGCCTTGAAGAACAAAGGTAATTACACGATAACTTCTGTTACCACTTCCACATTATCTCTTAATAACCAAGTAATTAACTTGTCACTACTATCCAATATATTGTTTGATACGATTCTCTGTATGGAGCATTGATAACAGCAGTGAGTGCACTGGGATAGCACAGGAACGGAGGCAGCTGGGATTCTAATAGTCAGGAGCACCGGGAGGTCAGTCACCCTTTGGTCCAGCAGTCAGGGATGTGAGCCAAGTTCCAGAGAGCCACAGCAGAGTCAGAGAGTAGTCTTCTCACTTTGGAAGGCAACAACCCACAATAAAGGAAAAAAGCTTGCCAATCACTGGAGCAGGTACACTTATTTACCAAAGATCACTTCTTTGCATAGTTGTAAACACTTGGTTTTGTTGGGGGAAATTTTTTTCTTACTTTTTGTTTGTTACTGTACTCATTTTGGATTTTAGGGGACCAGCCCCCAGTGGTGTTCAGGGGTTGCTTTTGGGTGATATTCAGACAACAACCTGGCCAGCTCAGGAAGCCCTGAAGCCCAAGATTCTTCTTTTTGCTTGTTTATTTGTTTGTTTTAGGAACATACCCAGCAGTGTTGAGGGGTTACTCCTAGCTTTGCATTCCAAAATTGCTTCTGGCAAGCTTCGGGCACCCTATGGGATGCTGGGGATTGAACCCGGGTCGGCCGCATGCAAGGCAAAAGCCCTCCCAGCTGTGCTATCACTCTGGTCCCGCACAATTTTTCTCTTTAAGTAAATATCAAAAATGCTTAACTGGGGCCAGAGAGATAGCATGGAGGTAAGGCATTTGCCTTTCATGCAGAAGGTCATCGGTTCGAATCCCAGCGTCCCATATCATATGGTCCCCTGTGCCTGCCAGGAGCATGGAGCCAGGAGTAACCCCTGAGCACTGCAAAAAAAAAATATGCTTAACCAAATCTAATGAAATGTTATTTCCTATTTTACCAGCCTTGAAATGGTAGGTTCCATTCACCTCTGCTGGTCATTGTCCCTGGGCCAGTGTGCTGTTAGCTACCTCAGAGTCTTCGAGTTGGGACCAGAACATCTTTGCATGCAAGAGGTTTGCTCTCCAGTGCTGCTGCATTCCCCCAAGCACTGCCAGAAAGACTTTGATGCCAGAAAAAACCTAAGGATAATTCTAAGTGGTTCAGGGAGATGTCTCAGAGATGGGAGCACATGTTTTGTATGTGGAAATCCTGGTTTTGACCCTAGCACTATTCAGTTCCCCCCAAGCATTGCTGGAAGCAAATCCCCAAGTATCACTTTATGGCCCAAATGTTTAAAAAAAAAAAATGAGCTGGCTTGCCCTTGCTTGGCCAAAGAATTACCGTATTTTCCAGCGTATAAGACAACTGGGCATATAAGATGATCTTCTAATTTTGCAGTTAAAACATAGGTTTAGGCTTATATTCGCTGTATCAGACAGAACGTTCCTGTGCTGCAACTGTATGTACCACAGTGAGCCAATCACAAGAAGCAAAGGTTCAGAGGTTATACTGTCATAGACTTCCTCTCTGACTCTGGCCAATCTGAGCAGGCTTTTGACAGTGTAGATTCGGTACAGAACATTGTCTCATTTGCATGCATGAAAAGCCTGCTTGGATTGGCTGAGTTAGAGAGGCGGTCCGAGCAGCCTTGCAGTGATTGGTGCAGGATCGAGTTGGAAAATTCATTTTGTGGCAATATTTAGACAATTTTTGTTTAGCTGCATATTGAAACATTTTTTGGGATATACTTGGCGTATAAGACGACCCCCGATTTTCAGTTGACTTTTTTTGTTTCAAAAAATACGGTAAGGGGCCCCGGAGAGATAGCACAGCGGTGTTTGCCTTGCAAGCAGCCGATCCAGGACCAAAGGTGGTTGGTTCGAATCCCGGTGACCCATATGGTCCCCCGTGCCTGCCAGGAGCTATTTCTGAGCAGACAGCCAGGAGTAACCCCTGAGCACTGCCGGGTGTGGCCCAAAAACCAAAAAAAAAAAAAAAAAAAAAAATACGGTAAGTTGATATGTCCAGGAGCAAGAGTAATAGTATAGCAAGTAAGGAGTTTGCCTTGCATGCAGCTGACCTGGGTTCAATCTTCAGCATCTAATATGATCCTATGAGTCCCGCCAGGAGTAAGTCCCAAGTGCAGTGCCAGGAGAAAGACCTGAGCACCAGTGGGTGTGACCCCAACGTTGTGATAGCCACTGAAACTGCATAGAAATTTGTATAAGTGAACCGGAGTGATAGCATAGCGGTAGGGCATCTGCCTTGCACACTGCTGACCCTCTATGTTGTATTAATTATTAATAATATAGTCCTAGGGTTGTTGGATGGATGGATGGATGGATGGATGGATGGATGGATGGATGGATGGATGGATGGTGAGGCCTTTCTCGGATGGATGGATGGATGGATGGATGGATGGATGGATGGATGGATGGATGGTGAGGCCTTTCTCGGATGGATGGATGGATGGATGTATGGATGGATGGATGGATGGATGGATGGATGGATGGATGGATGGATGGATGGATGGATGGTGAGGCCTTTCTCGGATGGATGGATGGATGGATGGATGGATGGATGGATGGATGGATGGTGAGGCCTTTCTCGGCCCAGCCCAGTGCCTGCAGATCTGTAGGTATCAGGGTAAAGGCAAAGAAATGATCCACAGACAGTCAGTTGAAGTTTCAGGAGGCATCCAGCTTTATAAGAAGGCCCTAACCGCCAAGTGCGTATTTCTCACATGACCTCTAAGCTAAACAGCCTCTTTCCTGCTCCTGCATCCATCCTGTCTCTAATCTCTCCTTGCTGCATCTGCCTCTTTTCCCTCCTCCCAGACAACTTTAATTACCAACCACAGACCCCTCCCAGCTGTTGGAGGGTCTCACCATCCAGGTGAGTTTAGCATTTGGCCTTGGGGAGGGTAACACAAGGACAGACCCAGGTTTAATCCCTGCCATCTCTTATGGTCCATTGAGCCTGCCAGGACTGATTTCTGAGCACAGAGCCAGGAGTAACCTGAGTTTTGGTGGCCCAAAACCTAAAAAACAAGAAAAAGAAATTTGTATAAGTAGTTTTGTTCATAGTTCGTAAAACCTGGGAGCCAGGAATATTGCCTTCAGTGTGTGCAGTGGTAAACAGCAGAAGATGGAATACTCAGGATCAAAGTGAAATGAGAAAATGAGCTACATGCCTTCTGTGGAAAGCTTAGAAATGTGGAGGATGACATAAAAGGTACCCCCAAGAAGGCTGGGAAAGCGACACTACCTGTGCAGTACTGAAAGAGGGGCACGCTGAATCCAGGGGCAGGAGGTGCTGAGGGTAGAGGGGAGAAATATGGGGGCAAAGGTGATTATTTAGGATAATAAATTCCCTTTGTATGGGTTGATAATGGTATATGCAGAGCACTGTGCTTTTTTGTAAACCCCTCAAATATATCAAACAATGAGTGAGCCCTGTTACAAACCAGGGCATATAGAAATGAGCCAGTTATGGTTTACCAGTGATCCCACCTTGATTTGAGGTAGAGGAAACTGAGAGAAGGGATGCAGAGTGGGAATATAGGAACTATGCATCTTGTATTTAGTTTTCCTATAAGCCCAACTTCCCACAAAGTAGAACCTTAATTTTTCATTTTGGTAAAAAAAAATTGGCCACATCCAGTAGCACTCAGGGTTTATTCCTGGCTCTGTGCTCAGAAATTATCCCTTAGGCTGGAGCAATAGCACAGCAGGTTGGGCATTTGCCTTGCACACAGCTGACCTGGGTTCAATCCCTGGCATCTCATATGGTCCCCTGAATAGTGAAGGGTATGACCCAAAAATTGAAAAAAGAAAGGAAGGGGGCCAAAGAGATAGCATGGAGGTAAGGCATTTGCCTTGCATGAGAAGGACAGTGGTTCGAATCCCAGCATCTCATATGGTTCCCAGGAAATTGCCAGGAGCAATTTCTGAGTATAGAGTCAGGAGTAACACCTGAGCACTGTTGGGTGTAACCCAAAAACAAAACAAAACAAAACAAAAAAAAGAGGGACCCGAGTGGTTGGCACAAGCAGTAGGGAGTTTGCACACGTTAACCTAGGATGGACTATGGTTCGATCCCCCGGCACCCCATATGGTTCCCAAACCAGGAATGATTTCAGAGCACATAGCCAGGAGTAACCCCTGAGCGTCACCAGGTGTGGCCCAAAAAGCAAAAACAACAAAAAGAAATTACTCTAGGTAAGCTCACGGGGCCCCTCTGAGGATCAAACCTGGTTCAGCAAGGCAAATGACTACCCACTGTGCTATTGTTCTGACCCCTAATTTTTTGTTTGTGTCATATGCGGCTGCACTCAGGGATTACTCTTGGTTCTATGCTCAGAAATTGCTCCTGGCAGGCTCGGGGGACCACATGGGATGCCGCGATTTGAACCACCGTCCTTCTGAATGCAAGGCAAACTCCCCTACCTTCATGCTATCTTTCTGCCCCCCCCCACCTAATTTTTTTAAGTGAAATATTCTCTCCCACCACACATTCTGGGTCTTCCAGCATTCTGAGCGTGTAGGAGTACAGACTCAGTTTTTCCTGTGTCTTGTAATCTCTGATCTCCAAGATCTTGTGATCTTTCGTTTCATGGAATAGCTGCTCCCTCGAATTGCTCACTGGGCTTTCCTGCCTCCTCCTTCAGAAATTCTCTGGCTGGCCCTCCATACATGCTTCACATTGATCCTTGCAGTTACATTTCTTATCCTATTCCTTTCCTCCTTCCATCCACTCAGCCCCACAAGTCTGCATGTGTTACTGCTCAAGAGTCAGCGAGTCTGGGGACTACTAAGGGGCTTGGATATGGCTTCCTGCTGAGCTCAGCAGTGGCCGGCCGACTTTGATCATATTTATTTGGGGTGTAGTGGGGCCACACCCAGTAGTACCAGGAGGAGGCTTTATGCTCAGAAATGACCCCTGGTAGTGCTCAGGAAATGATCCACCGTGCCAGGGCATTGAGCCAAGGTCAGCCGGGAGCAAGAAAAGTATCTTAGCCTGCACTGTCTCAGGTTTATGTCTTCCCTTCTGAATCTCATTCCCACTTCGGGCCAACTGCAATGCCTGTCCTTGGTCTCATCTTTTAGACCTGTTCCAAGGGTCACATAGCTTGTTTCATTTTGGCATCTTGCTCTGTGTGGCTGGCACAAGCATCTTTTTATTTTGTTTTGTTTTTGTTTTTTGGGTCACACTGGCAGTGCTCAGGGGTTACTCTCTATGCTCAGAAATCGGTCCTGGCAGGCTTGGGGGACCATATGGGATGCTGGGATTTGAACCACCGACCTTTTCCATGCAAGGTAAATGCATTACCTCTATGCTATCTCTCCGGCCCCTGGCACAAGCATCTTTTATTGTTGTTTTCATCACATACACAGAGCATGTCCTTGCTTGATAAGAAATTGCTCTGTGGGCTGGCTTCTTCCTCACGTTGCTCTCACGAGTCTCAGTTTTATGTAAAGTGTCCCTTGGGAGGCCCTCACAGGTCACACAGCCCTGTCTTTGTGACCATGTCTTATTAAAATTACCGTGTTTTATTAAAATTCCAAAAGGCATGACCAGAACAAAAACAGTGTGGGGAGGGCTTTGCACATGGCCAAGCCTGCCAGGAGTGATATCTGTGTGCAAAGCCAGGAATAACACCTGAGCATTATCAGGTGTGACCTCCCCCACCCCCAAATAAAAATATCCTGCATGCTTGTTGCTCTTCTAAACTTTGGTCAGTGAAGGTCAGAAAACAAAAGTCCATCCAGAGTGAAAGGAACTTTTTTAGAGACTGGGAGTAAAAAACTTGAGTTTTTCATGTATCTATGGTGATATATGCCTACTAAGTTGGAGGATAAAGACTTTATAATTAAAGGGCCAGAGAAATTGTACTGCAAGAAGGGCACCGGCCTTGTACATGGCTGACCCGAGTTCAGTCTCCTGCATCTCATATGGTCCCCTGAGCCCTGAGCATCACCAGCTGTGGGGAAAAAAAGATGTTCTCCTAGAGACACTCTAGACACGATAAACAAACCATTACATGAAGACACAGGAGACCACAGGTTCACTCCATGCCTCCCCACCCCGTATTGGGCTCTGTCCCCGTGTGGCCTGTGCAGTCCCAGCACTACCACCAAGTGTGAGATGTCCAGAACAAAGGACATTGGGGAAGGGGGAGAATTACAGCAACATGGGCCGGAGAGATAACATGGAGGTAGGGTGTTTGCCTTGCATGAAGAAGGACGGTTCGAATCCCGGCATCCCATATGGTCCCCCGAGCCTGCCAGGAGAGATTTCTGAGCGTAGAGCCAGGAGGAACCCCTGAGCGCAGCCGGGTGTGACCAAAAAAGAATTATTTTTGAAAAAAGAATTATACAACGTGTGTGTATGTGTGTGAGGGGGAAGGGGAGTGTGTGTGTGTGTGTGTGTGTGTGTGTGTGTGTGTGTGTGTGTGTTTTCCAAGAGCTGAAGTTCTCTCTTCCAAAAGCTTCACCCAGCATAGCCCACAGCCATGTTTCTCCTCTCAGAATGGGAGATGCTGGTACTAAGGCTTTCACAATATTCCATAAACACAAGTTCTTCTCTTTCCTCACAGCGACCACACCAAGGGATATGAGGAAAACAGATGTTGCTTCTCTAGCTTCTAGTGGCCATGTCTCCACTGCAAGCCAATCTGACTCCAGATTTGGCACCTACTCCCACCACTGCAGGCTGAGCATCTTCATCTCATTAGCTGGTCTGAAAGTTAATATTGACCTTTGACTGTTACCTGAAAAGTCAGTGCTGAAGTACAGAGACAGAAAGAGAGAAAGAGTCCACATTCTAAGCAAGCATCTTCTGAAGACTCACTCTATTAACCAGTTTCCTTATTTATTTGATGAGAAGAAGGACATCAACTCCTCTTAGTGTGTCTCAGTTAACCTGTGCACCCCCCTTCCCTCCTTGTGCCCCAGCAAGGCTGCTGGGACCCTGGGAAAGGTCTAGAAAGAACCCTTTTCTCCTATTCCTCTGCTCTGAGGGTGTGAGTAATCCCCCACGAGGGTGGAGCTCTGTGTTCTCCTGTTATTGACCTAACTTATTCGTAACTACAGTGCCTACCTGTACACCTTTGTGGCATGTCTCTGACACACAATGAGCCATGTGCTGAAAGTGTAGCTTTTAGCAATACAGACTTGTATGTGCACCCATACAGCTATTTGGCTCGGGTCATATTTGCTGTTCATCTTCCCTCATTTCATATTTGCTCACTGAGGCTCTTGCAAACCAAGCTGTCAGGAGCTGCTGCTTATGCTATTGTGGTAGATCTGTACCTTTATTCACCTGGAGTACAGCAGCTGTTGATGGAATGACTGAGTCATATAAGGTATAGGTTTATTAGGGGGTCATATCCGGTGATGCTCAGGACTTACTCTTGGCTCTGCACTCAGGCATTCCTCCTGGTAGGGCCTAGGGAACCATTTGTGTGATGCTAAGAATCAAATGCAGATCAGTCACATGCAAGCTCCCTACCCACTGTACTATCTCTCCAGACCAAAGTTTGGTGTTTCCAAAGTTACACTCTGCAGTTGTTCCTGGCTGTGTGCTCCAGAGTGACCACTGGGTGGCAGGGGTTGGGAGTTAAACTGGAATGTTGGTGGAGGGAAGTGGACAGTGGTGAAGGGATTGGTGCTGGAACATTGTATGCCTGAAATTCAATCAGGAATAACTAGGTAGCCCATTATGATTCAATACATTTTTAAAATACATATCATATAAACTTTATGTGAATGTTTCCATACAAAGATACATGGTGCCAGAATTGAACAGGTCAGTTGAGAAGCAATCAAGGCATGTACCTCAACCCCAAACTCTCTCCAGCCCTGATTATTAATTTAAAATATGAGGCCAGAGAGATAGCATAGAGGTAGGGCATTTGCCTTGCATGCTCAAGGACGGTGGTTCCAATCTCAGCATCCCATATGGTCCCCCGAGCCTGCCAGGAGCGATTTCTGAGCATAGAGCCAAGAGTAACCCCTGAGTGCTGCCGGGTGTGACCTAAAAACCAAAAAAAAAAAAAAAAAGAGGGGCCGGAGAGATAGCATGGAGGTAAGGCGTTTGCCTTTCATGCAGGAGGACAGTGGTTCGAATCCCAGCATCCCATATGGTCCCCACTGCCTGCCAGGGGCGATTTTTGAGCATAGAGCCAGGAATAATGCCTGAGCACTGCCGGGTGTAACCGAAAACCAAAAAAAAAAAAAATGAAAGACACTGACAGGAAAAAAAAAAAAAGACAGACACTGACAGGGGCCAGAGAGATAGCACAGCAGTAGGGCAATTAATTGCCTTGCATGTGACCAACCCAGGACAGACCTAGGTTTGATTCTCAGCATCACATATGGTCCCCCGAGCCTGCCAGGAGCAATTTCTGAGCACAGAGCTAAGAGTAATCCCTGAGCACTGCCAGGTATGGCACCTCCCTCCCCCAAAAAATAGACATTGTGAAATGTTTTTCAAACTGGTTTTGTCTTTTAATATTCCAGTTATCCCTTTATGTGGGTTCTGATTAGTCTACACTTGTGGGGGGATTGGCTTTTGGCTTTGGGACCACACCCAGCAGCACTCGGGTTACTTCTGGCTCTGTGGTAAGAAATCACAGACAATAGGATGCCAGGGGTCAAATCTGGGCCGGCTACATGCAAGGCAAATACCCCGCCTGCTGTGCTGTTGCTCCAGCCCCTTATCAGTCTTCTCATTTTATTCAGTTTATTGAATGGTGGTGGTATTATAGTTTTTATTTCTATAATAGATGCTAAGTGTTGCACTTTCTTTTTGCTTTTATGGCATGTGCTTCTTTTTTTGTTTGTTTTGTTTTTTTAGGGGGGTCACACCCAGCTACACTCAGGGGTTACTCCTGGCTCTATACTCAGAAATCACTCTTGGCAGGCTTGGGGGACCATATGGGATGCCAGGATTTGAACCACCGTCCTTCTGCATGCAGAGCCAAATGCCTTACCTCCATGCTATCTCTCCGGCCCCGGCATGTGCTTCTTTGCAAAAATATTTTGTTGTTTTGTTTCTGGACCATACCTGTGAGTGCTCAGAGATTAATCCTGGTTCTGCATTCAGGAATCACTTCTGGCTGGCAGGACCACATGGGATACCAGGGATTGAACCCTGGTTAGCTGCTTTGCATCTGTGCTATCACTTTAACCCAATCTTGGCTAAAAATATATTTTTGGGGGGCCACACACGGTGACGCTCAGGGGTTACTCCTGGCTCTGCGCTCAGAAATTGTTCCTGGCTTGGGAAACCATAAGGGATACCAGGGGTTCAAACCACAGTTTGTCCTAGATAAACCGTGTGCAACACCCTACTGTTGTGCCACCGCTCCGGCCCATGGCTAAAAAAAATTTTTTTTTTGGTTTTTGGGCCACACCTGGCGGTGCTCAGGGGTTACTCCTGGCTCTCTGCTCAGAAATAGCTCCTGGCAGGCACGGGGGACCATATGGGACACCGGGATTAGAACCAACCACCTTTGGTCCTGGATCGGCTGCTTGCCAGGCAAACGCTGCTGTGCTATCTCTCCGGGCCCGGCTAAAAATATTTTTATTAGTCACTTTTACTCTTTTGTTTGTTTGTTTTGGGCCATACCTGGCAATGCTCATGGGTTACTCCTGGCTATCTGCTCAGAAATCGCTCCTGACAAGTGCAGGGGATCATATGGGATGCCGGGATTTGAACCACTGTTGGTCCTGGGTCAGCCGCTCGCAAGGCAAACGCCCTATCGCTATGTTATCTCTCCAGCCCAATTTTTACTCATTTTTATTGGGTTGGTTCTTATCATTGAGGTATTTAATTTGTTCGTGTTCACCTTGCTTTTTCTTTCATGGAAGTTTGTACTTTTTTGATTCTTTAGGTAGCTTTAGTAAATTCAAAAATCACTAAGGGCTTCTCTTGTCAGAGTTTTATAATTTAGCACTGATATTAGGCCAGTGATCCATTTCAAATTAAATTTTGCAAATAATTTTTTTTTGGTTTTTCGGGCCACACCCGTTTGATGCTCGGGGGTTACTCCTGGATAATCGCTCAGAAATTGTCCCTGGCTTGGGGGGACCATCTGGGACGCCGGGGGATCGAACCGTGGTCCTTCCTTGGCTAGGGCTTGCAAAGCAGACACCTTACCACTAGCGCCACCTCGCTGGCCCCGCAAATAATTTTTTTTTTTTACTTTATTGTTGATTTTTGGCTCACACCCAGTGGCACTCAGGAGTCACTCAAGACTCTATACTCAGAAGCTGCCTCTGGCAGGCTGGGGGACCATATGACATGCCAGGAATCAAATCAGGTCCCTTCGGGGTTGGCCACATACAAAGCAAATGCCCTACCACTGCGCTATCTCTCCAGCCCCCAATTTTGCAAATAATTTAAGGGAAGAGTTGAAATGTTTATCTCTGTTGTTTATTTTGTCCACATAAAGCATTCAACTATCCTAAGACCATCTGATAAAAAAAATAAACATATCCCCCCCAATTAGAGGGGGAAATAAAGGAGGCATCAGGACCAAACAGGTGTAAGACTACGAAGTAATAGGATAGGTACAGAGGGGACCACATATTCTAGTAGCACTGGGGGTGAGGGAAGAGGATATGGAAGGTAGGACAAAAAAGGAGGAGTAGGGAAGACAAACCGGTGATGGGAATCCCCCCTGATTTTATGTAAATATGTACCTAAAATATTATTGTCAACAATATGTAAGCCACTATGATCAAAATAAAAATTATGTTAAAAAAAATAAACATATCTTAGGGAACTGAGTGATTGTATTGCTTAGGAATCTTGCATTGAGGCCCATCTGGGTTCATCCAGCACCTCAAAGGACTCCTCTGGGACTAATCCCTGAGTGCAGAGCCAGAAGCACATCGGGTATAGCCTAAAAAACAGACACACAGCAAAGAAAAAGGAAAAAAGAATGAGTTGGGGGGTATTACCTTTTTAGAATCTTGAAGTGTTTGTAGAGTTTAAGATTAATGTTTTTCAAAAAAAAAAAAAAAGATTAATGTTTTTTAGGGCCGGAGAGATAGCATGGAGGTAAAGCCTCCATGCAGAAGGACAGTGGTTCGAATCCCGGCATCCCATATGGACCTCTGTGCCTGCCAGGGGCGATTTCTGAGCATAGAGCCAGGAGTAGCCCCTGAGTGCTGCCAGGTGTGACCCAAAAAACAAAAAACAAAAAAAACAAAACAAAAAAGATTAATGTTTTTAAAATTAACGTTTTTCCTTTGACGTTTGACAGAATTAATCATTGATGGGGTCCGAGAGGTAGCATGGAGGAAGGGTGTTTGCCTTGCATGCAGAAGGTCGATGGTTTGAATTCCGGCATCGCATATGGTTCCCTGAGCGATTTCTGAGCTTAGAGCCAGGAGTAATCCCTGAGCGCTGTGGGGTGTGACTCAAAAAAAAAAATTAATCATTGATACCATCATTTTCTTTACAGGAAACTTTAATGAAAAAAATCAACATATTTCATGGCTATTTGAGTTATCTGTTTCTAAGAACTAAACTTTGATATCCTGTGTCTGTCTAGGAATTTGTCCAGTTCATCAAATTAGTCAAGTCTCTTTTGAAAAGTCCCTCTAACCTTACTCTCCTTTTAGTGTCCGTGTAGGTGCTCTGTGATTACCTTCTTCATTCCAACAATTGGAATTTACCTCTTCTCTTTGATTTTTTTGACCAGTCTACCCAAGTAATTAATTTTGTCCTTCAGGGGTCCCCAGTTTCATCTTCTGCCTCATTGAGATCAATGGGTTTTCCCTAGGCCATTCCTGTATGTGTGTGTCCTATTAACTCTAGGCAACAGCTTGACCAATTTTATGGTTTACCTAATTGTTTAACTTCTTTTCATTGATCTTTCATAGCTGCTGTATTTTGTTTCATATATTTTGTCTTTAGTGGTTTCTTGAAAAAGGGTAAAAGGTGGTTGCTTTCATTTCATCTCATTTAGAAGCAGAAGTCCTGGACATTGTTTTCTAATTTATATTCGTTATATTACAAAGCTTTACCCACTAGAGAAATCATTTGACAGTGAGTCTGTTAAGTGAAAGGGAAGTATTAGGTTCTTCATAACTTTCTTTTTCTTTTTTTTTTTTGTTTTTTTTGGGTCACACCCGTTTGATGCTCAGGGGTTACTCCTGGCTAAGCGCTCAGAAATTGCCCCTGGCTTGGGGGGGCCATATGGGACACCGGGGGATCGAACCACGGTCCGTCCTTGGCTAGTGCTTGCAAGGCAGACACCTTACCTCTAGCGCCACCTCACCGGCCCCTCTTCATAACTTTTTAAGTCTACACTCTCACTTAGAGAAACTTCCAAATGACAGAATTTGATCCCCAGACAGATATATCAGAAATAATAATATAGAAGAAATCCAGAAGAATGAAGAAAGGGAATCCTTCATAATTTCTCAGCTATAATTATCCCTTGTGATATTACTGGGTCTAAATTTTTGTTTGCTTTGCTTTTGTATCCTGGCCAGACCTGGTAGTGCTCAGGAGCACTCTCTCGTGGGGTGGGGTTGGGTGGGGAATGGGACCATGCAGGGCTGCAGCTCAAATATTGCAAAGTAAGGCCTGTCAGAATACTCACAGCCTTCTCCTTGCAGAACCAGAGCCCAGTCATGGAAAGACCAACTTGCCATGATCATGGCTCTTCATGTGGCTCAGTGGTGGACCTTCCTGTCTTATGTGTGTGAGGTTTGAGGTTCCATCCATAGCACCAATAGACACTTTTAGATTAGGAGAAACAGTGTTTGTTTAAGCCCTGAGCTTTGTCCATGGACATTTCTAAAAGCTGGCATCATGATGCTCAGTCTTTCCTTTTGTCTTTGCCAGGTTTCCTGTCCCAACTGGTATCTGACAAACCCCTGACTGAGTGCATCCGCGCCGGTCACTATGCTGCAAGTGTGATCATTAAGAGAACTGGCTGCACTTTTCCTGAGAAGCCGGACTTCCACTGACAGGCCAGCAGGCAACCAAACGAAGAGGACACATGGACACAGCCCTGATGGCGTCTCCACAACTCTACTATAAAACCCAGAAGAGAATTGTCGATCATTTGTCTCCTGATAATGTCTGTCCTGAATTTAGGCGGTACATACAGCAATGCGCAGTAGAATCTTGAACTCCCCAGATTACCTGACCCCTAAAAATGATGCTCATTTTTAAAGTTTGATCGCGCTGCTTGAATGCCAGAAATCTAGAGCCTTTCCTTTGAGAT
The DNA here is from genome assembly GCF_024139225.1 of Suncus etruscus. Lineage (NCBI taxonomy): Eukaryota > Metazoa > Chordata > Mammalia > Eulipotyphla > Soricidae > Suncus > Suncus etruscus. The sequence goes on along the minus strand of NC_064862.1, from coordinate 50,609,825 downwards.
TTTTTTATTTCATTTTTCAATTGCTTCGACAAGATATGGTATACCTAGCAGACTAATCATTTTTTACATTTCTGCTTTGAATGCAGATGCCATTTAATAAGGTAGCTTTTCTTTTTTTAAGGAATTACTCCTAACACATGAAACTCTAGCTTTTTATATAAGTATATTTAATTTAGGGGTTAGGTATATGTATGTACCATATATATACACGATAAATGATCAAATGAGAGAAATAATTATTCTACCAAATAATCTCTACAGTGTGTACTCATATAATAAACTTGGGAATAATTAAGTCACTTGCCAAATTTTCAGTTCTGTTAGAATATTCAGATCATAATCCTATATTTACTAAGGTACTCTGTAATTTGATACAAATAAATAAAAAACTTATATGGGAAAATTTGTTCTGTCTCTGTACTCTGTACTCAATGAACTAAGGAAGAAAGGTCATTATTGAAGTCTAAATTCTGAAAAGAAATTGGATTTGTTGATGGAAGTAGGAGGAACACATGGGGTTTTTTCCACTTCTCAGTGGCTATTCCTGTCTCTGTACTCAGGAGTCACTCTTGGCAGTCCTGGGGGACCATATGTGATACATAGGGTCAAACCCAATTGGCTTCATGAGAGACCAGTTTCTTTCCTTCCTTCCTTCCTTCCTTCCTTCCTTCCTTCCTTCCTTCCTTCCTTCCTTCCTTCCTTCCTTCCTTCCTTCCTTCCTTCCTTCCTTCCTTCCTTCTTTCTTTTCTTTCTTTCTTCCTTCCTTCCTTCCTTCCTTCCTTCCTTCCTTCCTTCCTTCCTTCCTTCCTTCCTTCCTTCCTTCCTTCCTTCCTTCCTTTCTTTCTTTCTTTCTTTCTTTCTTTCTTTCTTTCTTTCTTTCTTTCTTTCTTCCTTTCTTCCTTCCTTCCTTCCTTCCTTTCTTCCTTCCTTCCTTCCTTCCTTCCTTCCTTTCTTCTCTCTCTCTCTTTTATTTTTGACAGACCAGCTTTTTTTTTTTTTTTTTTTTTTTTTTTGGTTTTTGGTTTTTGGGTCACACCCGGCTGGCTCTATGCTCAGAAATCGCTTCCTGGCAGGCTTGGGGGACCATATGGGATGCCGGGATTTGAATCACCATCCTTCTGCATAAAAGGCAAACGCCTTACCTCCATGCTATCTTTCTGGCCCTGAGAGACCAGTTTCTTTCTTTTTTGGTTTTTCAGGCCACACCCGTTTGATGCTCAGGGGTTACTCCTGGCTAAGCACTCAGAAATCGCCCCTGGCTTGGGGGGACCATATGGGACGCCAGGGGATCGAACCGCGGTCCTTCCTTGGCTAGCGCTTGCAAGGCAGACACCTTACCTCTAACGCCACCTCTCTGGCCCCGAGACCAGTTTCTTAACACCTGTTCTTCCCTTTCCCTTTTCACTCTTTTGCTTGTTTTGGTTGGTTGTTTTTTTGTTTTTTTTTTTTTTGGTTTTTGGGTTTTGGGCCACACCCTAAGGTATTCAGAGGTTACTTCTGGCTCTGTACTTAGAAATTACTCCTGGGGGCCTGGAGAGATAGCACAGTGGTGTTTGCCTTGCAAGCAGCCGATCCAGGACCTAAGGTGGTTGGTTCAAATCCCGGTGTCCCTGGGCCCAGAGAGATAGCACAGCAGCATTTGCCTTGCAAGCAGCCGACCCAGGACCAAAGTTGGTTGGTTCGAATCCCGGTGTCCCATATGGTCCCCCGTGCCTGCCAGGAGCTATTTCTGAGCAGACAGCCAGGAGTAACCTCTGAGCAACACCGGGTGTGGCCCAAAAAACAAAAAATAAGAAAAAAGAAAAAAAAAAGAAATTACTCCTGGTGGCTCCTGGGACTATATAGGATACCTGGGATCAAACCTGTGTCAACCACATGCAAAGCAAACACCTTACCCATGTGCTATTGCTCTTTCCCCCATAGAGCCTATTTTTTTTGTTTTCGTTTTTTTGTTTTTGTTTTTGGGTCACACCCGGCAGTGCTCAGGGGTTACTCCTGGCTCTATGCTCAGAAATCGCTCCTGGCAGGCTCGGGAGACCATATGGGATGCTGGGATTTGAACCACCATCCTTCTGCATGCAAGACAAATGCTTTACCTCCATACTATCTCTGCTGCCCAATAGAGCCTTTTTTTTTTGTTTTGGGCCACACCCAGTATTGCTCAGGGGTTACTCCTGGCTGTCTGCCCAGAAATACCTCCTGGCAGGCATGGGGGACCATATGGGACACCGGGATTCGAACCAACCACCTTTGGTCCTGGTTTGGCTGCTTGCAAGGCAAACGCCGCTGTGCTATCTCTCTGGGCCCCAATAGAGCCTATTTTTTTGTTTGTTTTTGTTTTTGTTTTTGGATCACATCCGGCGGTGCTCAGGGGTTACTCCTGGCTGTCTGCCCAGAAATAGCTCCTGGCAGGCATGGGGGACCATATGGGACACCGGGATTCGAACCAACCACCTTTGGTACTGGATCAGCTGCTTGCAAGGCAAATGCCGCTGTGCTATCTCTCCAGGCCCAATAGAGCCTATTTTTAAGGTCATCTCTCCTATAGAATTTATGTAACAATACTTCATTTCTCTTAAGACTCCAAGAGTGGTGAGCTGGAGAGATAGCACAGTGGTAGGGCATTTGCCTTGAACGTAGCCAATTCAGGACAAACAATGGTTGGAATTCCGGCATCCCATATGGTCCCCTGTGCCTGCCATGAGTAACCCCTGAACACCGCCAAGTATGTCCCCCGCAAAAAAAGACTTCAGGAGTAGAGTTTTATTTGGTAATAAAATATATTCTATTTATCCACTCATGAGTTAATGGTCACCTGGATTATTAACACATTTTAGATATCATAATTAACATTTCTGTTAGAATATCCATGCACTGATCTTGTATTGTTTTTTAATTATTTGGGATCTATATTTGGATTAGAATTTCTGGATTACATGATAACTCTTGTTTATAACTTTTTGCAAAACTGCCAAACTTTTCCCCATCCTATTACCATTTTCCATCCTCGGCATGATTTGAGGGCTACAATTTCTCCTTGTTCTCACTAGCATTCGCTGTTATCTTGTTGTTTGGTTAGAGCCATCTTTGTAAAAACAAAGGCTATCTCATGGTTTTGATTAGCATTTTCCTAAAAAACTAGTAGATATTAAGTATCATTTTATGTACTAGTTGTCCTTTTTTTTTTGGTTTTTGGTTTTTGGGTCACACCATCAGTGCTCAGGGGTTGCTCCTGACTCTGCACTCAGAAATTGCCTCTGCAGGCAGGGGGAATCATATAGGATGCTGCGAATCGCATATAGAACCACCATCCATCCTGGATCAGCTTCGTGCAAGGCAAATGCACTACCACTGCACCACCGCTCAAGCCCCAGCTCCATGTTGTTTTTGTTTTTGTTTTTTTGTTTTTTGGGCCATACCCGGTGACGCTCGAGTTATTCCTGGCTACGTGCTCAGAAATCGCTCCCCATATGGAATGCTGGGGATCAAACTGCTGTCCGTCCTATGCTAGTGCACACAGGCAGAAAAGCTTTACGGCTTACGCCACCACTCCAGCCCTCCATGTTTTTAGTGGTTTGTGTTTTGTTTTGTTTTGTTTTGTTTTGGGCCACACCTGGTGATGCTCAGGGGTTTTCCTGGCTATGCACTCAAATTGCTCCTGGCTTAGGGGACCATATGGGACGCTGGTGGACCGGTCCATCCTAGTCTAGCTCAGGCTTGCGCTACTGCTCCGGCCCCCCACCATGTTTTTTTGTTTGTTTTTGGGTCACACCCGGCAGCGCTAAGGGGTTATTCCTGGCTCTACGCTCAGAAATCACTTCTGACAGGCTCGGGGAACCATATGGGATGCTGGGATTCGAACCACCGACCTTCTGCATGCAAGGCAAACGCCTTACCTCCATGTTATCTCTCCGGTCCCAACCCACCATGTTTTTGGGTTTTAGGTTTTTTTGTTTTTGTTTTTTTTGTTTTTGTTTTTGTTTTTGGACCACAACCCGGCGGTGCTCAGGGGTTACTTCCTGGCTATCCGCTCAGCCATATGGCATCCTTGGATTAGAACCAACCACCTTAGGTCTTGGATCGGCTGCTTGCAAGGCAAACGCTGCTGTGCTATCTCTCCGGCCCCATCCCATCATGTTTTTTTAATTGAGTGACTTATCCTTTTATTTTTAGCTGAAATAATCCTTTATCAAGTCTCAGATAATTACAAATATTTGTTCCATTCAGTGGTTTCTAGTTTTACTTTCTTCTGTTTCTTTTTGGCTTTAATTTTGGTTGGGTTGGGTTATCTGGGGGGACTCAGGGTTTACTCTTGACTCTGTTCAGGGATTACTACTAACAGGGACCAGGGGATCATAGCTGGTGCCAGGGATTGAACCTATGTCAGCTATGTGCAAAACAAATGCCTTAACTCCTATACTATATTTCTGGCACCTAATTTCACTTTCTTAGCATCATTTGAGATCATTTGAAGCACAAATAATTTTTAATTTTTATTAAGTCTATATTTTTATTTGTATTTTGTTTTTGCTTTGGGACCACAACCTCCTGTATTTATGGCTTACTCTTGGCTTTGTGCTCAGGGATCACTTCTGGCAGGATTTGGGGAGGGGATACATGCAGTGGAAGGGTTTGAACCCAGGTCAACTGCCTCTAAGGCACATTCCTCACCCTCTGTACTGTCCTGTCATTTGTACTTATTTCGCATCTAAGAAAATATTACCTAATCCAAGAGCACAGAGAATTAAAGCCATTTTCTGAATGTTAATAAATTTTTTTTTTACATTTAAGTTTTTTTTGTTGTTTTTTTAATTTTCTCTTTTTTGGATGAGGAAAGATTCTAGGATGAGAAGGAGGGAGAGTGAGTCAGAGAGAAAACCACTAATAATCTAAAATTATTGGCTTTCCTTATAGAGACGGTTCCTAATACATTGGGACATTGGGAGTTACAGAGAGAGAGAGAGAGAGAGAGAGAGAGAGAGAGAGAGAGAGAGAGTGTGTGTGTGTGTGTGTGAGAGAGAGAGAGAGAGAGAGAGGAGAGAAGACGTGAAGAAAAGAACAGAAGCTCTAAGAAATCTCTCCCAAGTAACTGATACTATCCCCTAGAGAGAGAGAAGAGAGAGAGAAGAGGTGAAGAAACAAAAAAACAGAAGCTCTCACATTTAAGTTTTTTATTAAAGTGTATATACATGGTCTAAAGCTCTTGCATGTGGAGTTCCAGTCATTTAATATGATTATTTCTTCGTTATGAATTGTCTCGCCACTGTTGAAAATCAGTTGACCATAATTACAAGGTTTTCTTTTATTTCTAGGTTCTCAGCTCTGTTATATTGATGTATTGTCTGTTTCTGCCAACCCAGACTTTTTATTACAGGAACTTCTAATGTGTTTTGAAATCAGGAATTGGTATCATATGGGGGTGGGGTTGGAGGTTGGACCACATATGGCTTACTCTTGGCTCTGCTCAAGGATCACTCCTGGCAAGCTCTGTACTTGGGGCTTACTCCTAGTTCTGTGCTCAAGGATCACTCCTGGCAGACTCAGGGGCCCTCATAGGGTGCTGGGTCAGCCATGTGTAAGACTGCACACTGTTCAACCTTATGCATTGTCCAACCCCAGGAAGTGAGAAACTTCAGATTTCTCGCTCAGGAACAATTAGTTTAAAAGCTAGGAACTTGTCAGTGTATTAAAACTATTTTAGACTCTTCTCTCCATTCATCAGAAGGAGGAATATGAACACAGATCCCACAATTTCCTTGTAATAAAAAATAGTCATTGGATAGGTGGTTTTATCCTCACTGAGTAGAGACTATTACTTTGGTTTTCTATTTTTTGATGACTATATATCAATGACTAGGCTGCTGATTCATTACTAGTATTGCTGGGATGTGGAGAAAAATGAACTGGTGCAACCATTTTGGAAAATAGTGTGATCATTCTTGAAATTAAAAATTATCTGGGCTAGATCCTTTTCCGGTTCATAAGCATGATGATTGGGTTTTCACACGTCTGTGTGATATGTGCCTCCCTTCCAACCTTGTTACGACGTGGGCACATCACCCTTCTGACGTGAAAAGAAAAAAAAGAAAAAAAAATTATCTGGGCTAGGGGCCGGAGAGATAGCATGGAGGTAAGGCGTTTGCCTTCCATGCAGGAGGTCATCGGTTCGAATCCCGGCGCCCCATATGGTCCCCCGTGCCTGCCAGGAGCAATTTCTGAGCCTGGAGCCAGGAATAACCCCTGAGCACTGCCGGGTGTGACCCACAAACCACACACACAAAAAAAAAATTATCTGGGCCAGAGAAATAGCATGAAGGTAGGGTATTTGTCTTGCATGCAGAAGGACAGTGGTTCAAATCCCAGCATCCATATGGTCCACTGAGACGAGCCTGCCAGGAGCGATTTCTGAGTGTAGAACCAGGAGTAACCCCTGAGCGCAGCCGGGGTGACCCAAAAACAAACAAACAAAAAAAATTACCATATAGGGGCCAGAGCTATAACACAGCCATAGGGCATTTGCCTTGCACACAGTTACCCAAGATGGACCTGGGTTCAATCCCAGCATCCTACATGATCCCCCTAGCCAGGAGCAATTTCTGTTTTTTCCTATTTGTTTTATTTTTGTTTTTTTTTGTTTTGTTTTGTTTTTTGGGCTACAACCGTTTGATGCTCAGTGGTTACTCCTGGCTAAGCGCTCAGAAATTGCCCCTGACTTGGGGGGACCATCTGGGACAGGGGATCTAACTGCTGTTTTTCCTTGGCTAGCACTTGCAAGGCAGACACCTCTAGCGCCACCTCACCGGCCCCTGGGAGCAATTTCTGAGCACATAGCCAGGAGTCACTGGGTGTGGCCCAAAAAACAAACAAAAATTACCATATAATCCAGAATTCTACTTCTAAGTATCTGTCCAATTAAATTTTAACTCAAGTAGATGTGAACCCCTAAAAAGTTGTCCCCTGGTGCCAGTTGCAATGACCGGGTTATAGGAACAACCCAGATCTCTACTGAGAGGTGAATTAAAGATGTAGAATATACACAACAGAGGAACAACTCAACCCTCTTCAAAAAAGCTGAATGGGATGTGTGTGTATATGTGTGAGAAGCAAGATAGTTATTAAAATTTAGTAAGGGTTTTGAAAGTAGTTAAAGTGATATTCATGATACCTTTTCAGTAATACTATTGCAAACTCATATTGTCCAAAAGAGAAGAAAAATGTCTGCTGGAGGGCAGAAGGGAAACTGGGGCCACTGGTGAAGGGTGTTGGACATTGGATGACTGGAATCAGTCATCAGCAATCTTGTAACTATCTCACTACGATTCAATTTATTTTTTAAAAAATGTAAGACTGGGAAGAGAAAGAGTGCTTAAGGGAGAACACAGGCCAGTCTTGAGTAGAAATAAGTAAAGGGACAAGCAAAGGAGATAAGTGTTTAAGGGAGAACACGGACTTGGAGAGTAAGACAAAGCTCAATGCTAGTAATACTATTTAATTTCGTTCAAAAAGCTGAAATTGATGCTGGAGTGATAGCACAGGGTGTAGGGTTCTTTCCTTGCACATGGCCCACCCGGGTTTGATCCCTGGCATCCCATATGATCCCCTGAGCATAGAGACAGAATTAACCCCTGAGTATCTCCAGGTGTGGCCCAAAAGAAAAAGAAAATAGTATAATTGAATAAAGCAAAGTAATAATAAAGTAGTGGACGTTGGCAAGAAACAGATTGACAGAAGAAAAGAATTTGAGCAAGAAGCTAGAGCTGGGGAGAGGGGTGTCTAATGGATGTTGGCAGATGAATTTAAAAAATTTTTTTTTTTTTTGGTTTTTGGGCCACATCCAGCGGTGCTCAGGGGTTACTCCTGGCTGTCTGCTCAGAAATAGCTCCTGGCAGACACGGGGGACCATATGGGACCCCAGGATTCGAACCAACCACCTTTGGTCCTGGATCGGCTGATTGCAAGGCAAATGCCGCTGTGCTACTCTCCGAGCCCTAAAATGTTTTTAATTGGGGCCGAAGATAGCATGGAGGTAGGGCGTTTGTTTTGCATGCAGAAGGACAGTGGTTCAAATCCCGGCATCCCATATGGTCCCCCAAGCCTGCCAGGAGCGATTTCTGAGCGTAGAGCCAGGAGTAACCCCTGAGTGCTGCCGGGTGTGACCCAAAAACCAAAAAAATAAATGAAATAAAATATCCTTAATTTTTGTTAATTGCCTTGGGGTCAAGGAGATAGTTCAGCAGGCTGGAGAGCATATCTGGCACTCATGGGGGCCTGGAGTTCCACCCCTGCCATTTCATGCCTTCCCTCCTGCCTCCTTCTAGGTATAACCTAACATCATCCCAACACCTGGGGTTTGGGTTTTAGGAGTTTGGGGACCCCTAGGCCTCTCCCCCCAAAAAAGAAAAACAATAAGTAGGCTAGAAAAATGACCGGCTAGTACTCATTCCCTTAATAGCCTAAATTTTCTCATCTGGGATTGAGGAGTCATCTAGGATTTTTGGGGAGTGGTGTTTTTTTGTTTTGTTTTGTTTTGGGGCCACACTCAGTGACGCTCAGGGGTTACTCCTGGCTATGTGCTCAGAAATTGCTCCTGGCAGGCTTGGGGGACCATATCGGATGCCAGGGATAGAACCCCAGGTCCGTCTTGGGTCAGCCACGTGTGAGGCAGACACCCTACCACTGTGCTATCGCCCCGGCCCGAAGTTACCCCACTTTTAAAGTTCGAGAGAAGATAGGGAATGGAGGAAGAAAAATAAAGTTGTTAACGGGGACTCTGGCCTCAGAGTGGCTTCAAGTTACTCCATTCTGTTGATGTATGTCAGTTGGACTTGGATACCCCCCACTGTAATGACAGTTGAATCTGGACACGCTCCTTGGACACAGCCCCTGTCATGCCGGGTATAAAAAAGAAACTTGGGTCTTTGGGAGGGCCCAAGGGTAGTGACCAGAGCAGCACCTGCCAGTCCATGGAGGGAGGGGGCATCGGCAAGATGCTGCCTGCTTTATATCTATTTCTTTTTCTTTCTGGAACCTGGCCTCCCTTGCCACCTCTGGTGGTGGTATCTCTCTCTCTCTCTCTCTCCCTCTCTCTCTCTCTCTCTCTCTCTCTCTCTCTCTCTCTCTCTCTCTCTCTCTCTCTCTCCCTCCCTCCCTCCCTCCCCATTCCTTCTCTCCTCTCCTCTTCTCTCTCTCTCTCCCTTCCTCCCTATCCCTCTCCCTCCTAGGCATCCTGCTGCTACAAATTGACTGGAGTTCCTGGGTGAGCATGAGGCCCCACCTAACAGCTAGGTTCTACTGGCCCCCGTGGGCCTTGCAGCACCAGACCCTCTGCAGCCTTGCAGATGGACTTGCAGTTTACTGCAGTAACCCACCTATGGAAAACTGCAGCAAGGGAGTCTACAAAATTCTGCACACCATAGCTTATTTTCTGTGATGCACAAGGCGTTGAAATGTTAGGTGTGACGTCTATGAACTTTAGTCACGGCCCAGTGGGTGGAACAGGCCTGCAGTTCTGAAGGGGGTAAAGCAATTCCTCTGTGAAGAGGTAGCTGGAAAGACCGGGCCACTTGTGAGTGTGTCAGCGTGGGACAAATGAGGAGGATGAAGGAAAGGTGACAGGAAAGGTAAACCCAGGTGATGGTGAGAATTAGAACATTCAAGCCATCAGCCTGGTTTCAGCCAGTGAGTCAGGGCAGCCATCAAAAATGGCTTCTATGAGTTGAAAAAGAATGTACCCTTCCCCTTTTTGCAGGCTGGCTTGGGGCCAGGATGCAAAACAGGAGAAAAAACTGCCAGAGCAAAGGGGCTATTGCTTGTGTTTTCTGCTAGTTATTTATGTATTTTACCTTCTGGAAATGTCCTTTTTCTAGAACTTTTTTTTTCTATTTCTCTTCTTTCTCTTTCTTCTTCTTTTTTTTTTTTTTTTTATGTTTCTGGTTTACACCTGGCAGTGCTCAGGGGGTTACTTCTGGCTCTGCACTCAGAAGTTTCTCCTGGCAGGCTCAAGGACCATATAGGATGTCAGGATTCAAACCACCATCCATCCTGACCTGTTGCATGCAAGCCAAACACCCTACCACTGGCTGTGCTATCTCTCCAGCCCTGAGAACTTTCTTTTGTTTTGTTTTGTTTTTGGGTCACACCTGGCAGCACTCAGGAGTTACTCCTGACTCTGCACTTAGAAGTCGCTCCCTGGGGGGCCGGAGAGATAGCATGGAGGTAAGGCGCTTGCCTTTCATGCAGGAGGTCATTGGTTCGAATCCCGGCGTTCCTTGTGGTCCCCCGTGCCTGCCAGGAGCAATTTCTGAGCCTGGAGCCAGAAATAAACCCTGAGCACTGCCGGGTGTGACCCAAAAACCACACACACATACACACAAAAAGAAGTCGCTCCTTGGGGCTGGAGAGAGCACAGCAGTGGGGCATTTGCCTTTCATGCGGCCAACCCTGGAGGGACCTCGTTCGATTTCTGGCATCCCATATGGTCCCCCAGCCTGCCAGGAGCGATTTCTGAGTGCAGAGCCAAGAGTAACCCCTGAGTGCAGCTGTGTGTGGCCCAACAACCAACCAACCAACCAATCAACCAATAAAGTAAAAAAAAAAAAAAAAAAAAAAAAAGCTCCTAGCAGGCTGTGCTATCACTCCGGCCCCCCTTTTATTTTTTTTACTTTTTTTTTGTTTTGTTTTGGGGCCACACATGGCAGTGCTAGGTGTTATTCATGGTTCTACACTCAGGAATCACTCCTGGCAGACCCCAGGATCAAACCCAGCTGGTTTTGCACAAGGCAAATGCCCTCCCTGCTGTGCCATCTCTCTGGATGTTTTCTGGAACAAGCAACCTGGCTACAATATAATGGTTTTGTGTTCTTGTCATGCTGAGAATTACTGGATCCTATGAAAGTTCTGCCTTGTTTGGGGGCCACACCTGACTGTACTCAGGGTATACTCACTCTAAACTTGGACATAACTCCTGGCACAGATGTGGGAAAATATATGTGGTTCGAGGGATATTGAACCTGGGTCAACTGCATGCATAGCAAGAGTCTTACTGCTTCTAAGCCTGGAAGTTCTATTATTTTTAAATGTGGTCTGTTTGGGAACCATACCTTGCTGCTCCTAGTTTGTATGGGGTTTGAGGCGTCAAGCTGGCAGTACTCAGGTTAACAAGGGGTGCCAGAGATTGAACCCAAACCTCCTGTGCTCAGTCTGTTGAACGAGCTCTCTGGCCCCTATTTTAAATTTGTTGAAATGTTACCATCCCATTTTTCACAGAGGTTACAGAGAACTACTTTTCCATTAATGACAGAAGGGTTTCACTGCATCCCCAACAACAGTTAGTCATAGGGTGTTGGCCATTCTCACTGGTGTGAAGTGGCATCTCATTGTTGCTTTGATTTACATCTCCCTGATAATACATGAAGAAGAATTTTTTCTATTTCTAGTGGTTATCACACATTCCATCCCTTCAAGTTATCCCCCTGTCTCCCTCATTTATTTTTGTCTTGTTTGCTTGGCCAAGGGTGTTGATTTATTGAAGATACCTGGAGAGTCCTGCCTGATATTTTCCATGATGCATCTTAGAAATTCTGCTCTAATTGCAGTCTTTACTTCATTTTGAATTAACCTTTGTCCCCTCTATGTATGCCATAAGGTAGGAAATCCATTTTTATGTTTAGTATTAGTATTTTTGGCATTTATCTATCCTTCCCAGCACTGTGTGTGTGTGTGTGTGTGTGTGTGTGTGTGTGTGTGTGTGTGTGTGTGTGTGTGCCACGCGGGTTGGTGTTGTTCTTGTTATTTTGGGCACTATAGCTAGCTATGCTCAGGGCTTACAGTGGGCTCAGGGATCACTCCTGGAGGGGCTCAGTAACTATAGGGATATCCAGGGATCAGATCTGGATCAGTGATATTCAAGGCAAGAACCTTACCTCCTGTGCTGTACTGTCTCTCTGACCCCACTAAACCATTTGTTGAAGAGACTTTTCATCCTCCACTTAATGCAGTTAACTCCTTTGTCATTAATGAACTCTCCATGTCTGAAAGTCTACAAGGCTTTTTTTTTTTTTGGGGGGGGGGGTCACACGTGGTGGCACTCAAGAGTTATTCCTGGCTTTGCACTCAGAAATTACTCCTGGCACTCGGGACCATATGGGATGCCAGAGCTTGAACCCAGGTCCATCCTGGGTCAAATTTCCTACCACTGGCCTCTCTAATTTCTTTTTTTGAGGGTGGCCACACCCCATGTTGCTCAGGGATAACTCCTGACTATGTGCTCAGAAATCACTCCTGGCTTGGAGGATCATACAGGGGTCCTCAAACTTTTTAAACAGGGGGCCAGTTCACTGTCCTTCAAACTGTTGGAGGGCCAGATTATAGTAAAAACAAAAATTATGAACAAATTTCTATGCACACTGCATATATCTTATTTAGAAGTGAAGAAACAAAATGGGAATAAATACAATATGTGGCCTGCGGGCTGTAGTTTGAAGACCCCTGATAGGATATCAGGGGATCGAACCATGGTCCATCCTGGATCAGCCGCTTGCAAGGCAAACGCCCTACCGCTGTGGCTGTGCTATCACTCTGGCCCTCATTTCTTTTTTTGTTTGTTTGGTTTTTGTTGTTTGTTTGCTTGTTTTTTGGTCATGCCCAGCAGTACTCAAGGGTTACTCCTGGCTTTGCACTCAGAAATGACTCCTGGCAGGCTCCAAGAACAATATAGGATGTCAGAGATCTAACCCGGATCAACCACATGCAAGACAAACACCCTACCTGTTGTGGTATTGTTCTGGCCCCTAAGCTCTCGTTTCTATTCTGTTCTGAACATCTGATTTTATTCCCATGCCATACTGTTTTGATTATTATAGTCATATTGTATTAATTTGAAGTCAGGAAATTCAGTCTACTGAATTTACTCCCATCTATCTTTTTTTTTTTTTTTTAGTGAAAATTGCTTTGGCTATTTGAGGAGGTTTGCAAGTCTATACATTGTGGAGCCCACTTGGCAATACCCAAAAACACTATATGGGTTGCTGGCGATCAAACCCTTGTCAGCTGTGTGGAGAGCAACCACTCTAGTCACGATATCCCAGCTCCTTCACACAAATTTTAGGATCAATTGTTCGATGTTTTTGAAGAAAGCTATTAGAATTTTGAGAAATTACAAAATCAATTTTTGTTGATAAGGGCACCATTAAAAATATGGTGTATGGGACCAGATCAATCGTACAGTATTTGTTTTGTACTTGTCAACCCAGATTCAATCTTCCACACTCCATTTGGACCCTCCAGCCCACCAGGAGTGATCCCTGAGCACTGCCAGCTGTGGGTCAAAAAACAAAAAAGATACAGTGTAGGTACGCTACAGACCATGATAAAAATTTTTACAAACATGTATCTGACAAAAAAAAATAATCTAGACTATATTAAAAACTGCAACTCAATAATAAAAGCCTTACAAGGAGCCGGAGAGATGGCATGGAGGTAAGGTGTTTGCCTTTCATGCAGAAGGTCAGTGGTTCGAATCCCAGCATCCCATATGGTCCCCCGAATGAGCCTGCCAGGAGTGATTTCTGAGCATAGAGTTAGGAATAACCCCTGAGCGCTGCTGGGTGTGACCCCCCCAAAAAAAACTAAATTAAATTAAAAATAAAAGCCTTACAAAAGAATAAACATGACCAAAAATATATAAAATATTAGTCATGAATTAATTAACATTTAAACTTCAGACACTGCACTGGAATAATCAAAATTAAAATGACAGGGGGCTGGAGCAGTAGCACAGTGGGCAGGGCATTTTCTTGCATATGACCCACCCAGGTTCGATTCCCAGCATCCATATGGTTCCCTGAGCCTGCTGGTAGCAATTTATAAGCGCAGAGCCAGGAATAACACCTGAACGCCACTGGATGTGGTCCCAAAAAAACAAAAAATAAAATAAAAATAAAAATATTATACCTTTCCCCCTATGAGATCTGTTTTATAAGCAATACTGATAGAAGAGTATCTCTGTATAGAATGCATGTTTGAACCAAGTTACGGGGAATGTTGGACCTTATTTGTTGGCCCCCCCAGATGCACCAACAATACCTTGTGGCATTGTTTCTATTTTGCATAGACACATTAAAATGGGAAAATCATACATATTCAAACAAGTTCTTATCTAATAGAAGAATACAAATTTGGTAATGCAGTTAGGCCTTATACCCTGAACATTGGCATAATGATTTGGCTTAGGCCTCAGAAGAATGCGCATCACCCACACACACCTGAACAATGGATACCATCTATGGAAACAACCACAATTGTCTATAACATTACCAGGATCCAAGCCTCTACCAGGGAAGACCTACCACTGCTCTGGCATTGACTTACACCAAAGAGTGCTCTCAACACCCAGACGACTCAGCAACAGCCTGCTTGCAGGACAGATCGTTCCGCATCTAATGGTGTGTTAAAACTAGAGGATACTCCACATCAGCCTGACTTCAATGAAAGAAATGCATAGAATCCAGAATCTTTAAATATAGGAACCTGATACCAACAACAGCTAAAGTGTAAAAAAGTTTCACTGGGATCACGGAGAATGACTCGGATTGGACAGACTGGTATGCCTGGAGCCCAGAGTCGGTCTTATGCCAATATACCTCGGGGATGAGGCCTTCTTATAATCAGGCCAAGGATTTTTTTTTTTCGTTTTCCCCATATTTTTCTGGGCCTATGCAAACAACGGCGATTGCCACTGTCACACCTTTACTATTTTTTCTTTAACCCTTATCCTTTAAGGAAAAAAAAAAAAAGAAACAATTTACTGAACTTAAAAACAAATAACTGGGGCCGGAGAGAGGCGTTTGCTTTTCATGCAGAAGGTCATTGGTTCGAATCCCGACATCCCATATGGTCCCCTGAGCCTGCCAGGAGTGATTCCTGAGCCAGGAGTGGCCTCTGAGTGCTGCCGGGTGTGACCCAAAAAAACAAAACAAAAACAAAACAAAAAGAAAAACAAATAACTGTAGTAGAATGCCTGTCTCGAATATAGGCAGGGGTTGGGACAGGGGAATGTTACACTGGTGAAGGGGGTTGTTCTGTTTGTGACTGTAACCCAACTATACTCATGTTACTTAAATAATATATTTATAAAAATAATAAAATAAAGGAAAGCAGATATGAAGAAAAAATATTATACTAAAATGACAGACCAAATGTTGGAGAAATGAAGCAACATTGGAAAAGTATCATACTTTCTGGCGTATAAGACGGCTTTTCTTTTGGGGGGTGCCCGGTGGTGCTCAGGGGTTATTCCTGGCTCTGGTCTCAGAAATCGCTCCTGGCAGGCACAGAGGACCATATGGGATGCCGGGATTCAAACCACAGTCCTTCTGCCTGCAAGGCAAATACCCTACCTCCACGCTATCTCTCAGGCCCCAAACCTTATATTTTAACAGGAAAAGTAGGGGGTCAATTTATATGCCCAGTCATCTTTTTGTTTGTTTGTTTGTTTTGTGTTTTGGTCACACCCAGCAACGCTCAGGGTTTACTCCTGGCTCTATGCTCAGAAATCGACTCTGGCAGGCTCAGGGGACCATATGGGATGCTGGGATTTAAACCACCGTCCTTCTGCATGCAAGGCAAATGCTCTATCTCCATGCTATCTCGCTGGCCCCGCCCAGTCATCTTATACTCCAGAAGATAGGATAAAATGGAAGAACCACACTGGAAAAAGCCTTAGAAGTTTTTTTTTATCAAAGAAAACATTTTAGTTCATCACTTCTACTCCTTTATTAATACTAGAAAAATAAAAACATGGGCCAGGAGGTAGCAGAGTGGTAGGGTGCTTGCTTTGCACGTGACCAACACAGGACAGACAGTGGTTCAATTCCCGGCATCCCATATGATCCCCTGAGCCAACCAGGGATAATTTCTGAGCACAGAGCCAGGAGTAACCCCTGAGCACTGCCAGATGTGACCCCCAAAAAATAAAAAAATAAAAACATATAATCACAAAACACTTGTCTTAGGCTATTGTTAAATGCTTAATTGTTATTGTGAAATACTAGAAACACTTTTCCATAGACAAATAGATTAAAAAGAATTGCAGTATATTCAAACAATAGAATAATATAAAATATATATGAGAAAGTATTAGTGAAACAGCATGAGTCAATCTCAAAAGCATTTTTTTTTTGTGGTTTTTGGGTCACACCCGGCAGTGCTCAGGGGTTATTCCTGGCTTCACGCTCAGAAATTGCTCCTGGCAGGCACGGGGGACCATATGGGACGCCGGGATTCGAACTGATGACCTCCTGCATGAAAGGCAAACACCTTACCTCCATGCTATCTCTCCGGCCCCAAAAGCATTTTATTGAGTCAAATAAGTCAAATAGAAAAGAATGCAAATGTAGATTTCTAAGTTCTAACAAATCCCAAGCTTGTATAACAGGCAAAAGCTACCTTTGGTAAAAGCAAACATCCAGGGACCAGAGCAGTGGCACAAGTGGGAGGGTGTCTGCCTTGCACGTGCAAACCTAGGACGGACTGTGGTTCAATCCCCGGGCATCCTATATGGTCCCCCAAGCCAGGAGTGATTTCTAAGGGCGTAGCCAGGAGTAACCCCTGAGCATCACCAGGTATGGCCCAAAAAGAAAAAACAAACAGACAAGCAAACCACATCAGAACAAGGGTTGGATCTGTAGGAGAGGCGGGAGGGGAACTGATGGCAATGAGGGAATTTTCAGAGCTGACAAGGATGCTCTGTGTCATGAGGCATTACCTGGGTGTGTATATTGGTCAGAGTTGTGGGAACCGTGCACTTCACTTTAATTGCAGGCTTCGGTTTTGGTTTTTGAGTCACACCCAGAGTTCTCGGAACTTACTCCTAACTCTGCACTCAGGGATCACTCCTGCCCTTACCTGAGGGAACATATGGGGATTGAATCCAAGTCAGAAGCTTACAAGTATCTACATCATCTTTTCTGCCCAAACTGATTTTTAATCACAAAGTTGTAACTAGGCAGATAATGTTACTCCTGGCTCTGCACTCAGAAATTACTCCTGGCAGACTTGGGGGACCATATGGGATGCTTGGCTGCTTGGGAGGCAAATGCCCTCCCCTCTAAGCTATCGCCCTGCCACCACCACCCCGCCTCCCACACCCCTGTAGAGATGTTTTGAACTTAAGGAACTAGAGGCTGGAGTCAGCAATAGTACAGTGGGAAAGGCACTTGCACACGGCAGACCCAGGTTCATTCCTCAGCATCCTGTGTGGTCTCCAGGGACCATTAGGAGTAATTTCTAAGTTCAGAGCCAGGAGTAACCCCTGAGCATCACTGAGTGTGTTCCTTCCTAAAAAAAATAAAAATGGGGCCGGAGAGATAGCACAGCGGTAAGGCGTTTGCCCTGCATGCAGAAGGACAGTGGTTTGAATCCCAGCATCCCATATGGTCCCCCGTGCCTGCCAGGAGTGATTTCTGAGCATAGAGCCAGGAGTAATCCCTGAGCACTGCCGGGTGTGACCCAAAAACCAAAAATAAATAAATAAATAAAAATGGGGCCAGAGAGGTGGCGCTAGAGGTAAGGCATCTACCTCGCAAGCGCTAGCCTAGGACAGATAGCAGTTCGATCCCCCGGCGTCCCATATGATCCCCCCAAGTCAGGGGCAATTTCAGAATGCATAGCCAGGAGTAACCCCTGAGCATCAAATGGATGTGGCCAAAAATAAATAAATAAAATAAAAATATAATTAATTAAGGAAAAAAAGGTAAATAAGGGACTGGAAAGATAGCACAGTGGTAGGGCGTTTGCCTTGCATGCAGCTGATCCAGGACAAACGGTGCTTCAAATCCTGGCATCCCAACTGATCCCCCATGAGCGATTTCTGAGTGCAAAGCCAGGAGTGACTCCTGAACACTGCTGGGTGTGACCCAAAAACAACAACAAAAAGGCAAATAAGTAACAAAGTTCTTTTTATTGGGGTGGTTGGTTTGGGGCTACACCCGGCTGTGCTCAGGGGTTAGTCCTGGCTCTGCACTCAGAAATCACTGCTGGCAGGCTTGGGGGACCATACGGGATAGTAGGATCAAACCTGTGTCCATCCTAAGTTGTCTGCCTGTAAGGCAAATGCCCACCAGTGTGCTATCACTCCAGCCCCAAATTTCTTTGAAAGTAAAAGTATCAAGGAGGAAACAGCACTCTCCAAACAAGTGGAAGCAGAGATAAGTAGATGGGAACATATTAAGCTGAGAAGTTTCTGTACCTCAAAGGAAATAGTGCCTAGGATACAAAAGTCACCCACAGAATGGGAGAAACTATTCACCCAATATCCATCAGATAAGGGGCTAATCTCCAAAACATACAAGGTACTGACAGAACTTAACAAGAAAAATCATTTAACCCCATTAATAAATGAACAGAAATGAAAAGACACTTCCTCAAAGAAGAAATATAAATGGCCAAAAGTCAGATGAAAAAATGTTCCACATCACTAATCATCAGGGAGATGCAAATCAAAACAACAATGAGGTACCATCTCACACCACAGAGACTGACACACATCACAAAGAACAAGAACACCACTGCTGGCGTGGATGTGAGGAGAAAGAAACTCTTATTCACTGCTGGTGGGAATGCTGTCTAGTCCAGCCTTTATGTAAAACAATATGGAGATTCCAGAAAAAACTGGAAATTGAGCTCCCATATAATCCAGCTACACCACTCCTAGGGATATACCCTAGGAACAAAAAATGCAATTCAAAAATTCTTTCTTCACACCTATATTCATTGCAGCACTATTTACAATAGCCAGACTCTGGGAACAACCAAGATGCCCTTCAACAGGTGAATGGCTAAAGAAACTATGGCACATATACACAATGGAATAGTATGCAGCAGTCAGGAAAGATAAAGTCATGAAATTTCCCTATACATGGATCTACATGGAATCTATTATGCTGAGTGAAATAAGTCAAAGGGAGATAGAATAGTCTCACTTATCTATGGGTTTTAAGAAAAATTAGGGACATTAATTATTTATTGTAATAATGCCCAGAAACTATAGAGATGAGGTTCAGAAAATCAATATGAAGCTCACCACAAAGAGTGGTGAGTACAGTTAGAAAAATAACTACACTAACAACTACCATGACCATGTTAACAAGTGAGAGAAGTAGAATGCCTGTCTCAATAACAGGAAGGGGTTGGAAGGGGGGCATTGGTGGTGAAAATGTTGCACTGGTAAAGGGGGGTGTTCTGTAAAAAAAGTAAAAGTAAAGATCTACAATTCAGTATTTTAGAAGATTCACTGGCTTATGCAGTGATAACCATAATCTTTAGAATACTCTGAAAAGAGTTTTTTTTGTGTTTGTATTTTTTTTTGGGTCACACCCGGCAGTGCTCAGGGGTTTATCCTGGCTCCAAGCTCAGAAATTGCTCCTGGCCGGCACGGGGGACCATCTGGGATACCGGGATTCGAACCGATGACCTTCTGCATAAAAGGTAAACGCCTTACCTCCATGCTATCTCTCCGGCCCCTGAAAAGAGTATCTTTTTGTTTTTTGTTTTTTGTTTTGTTTTTGTTTTTTTTTTTTTTGGTTTTTGGGCCACACCCGGCTGTGCTCAGGGGTTACTCCTGGCTGTCTGCTCAGAAATAGCTCCTGGCAAGCACGGGGGACCATATGGGACACCGGGATTCGAACCAACCACCTTTGGTCCTGGATCGGCTGCTTGCAAGGCAAACGCCGCTGTGCTATCTCTCCGGGCCCTGAAAAGAGTATTTTTAACTGTTGCTCCCCATCTTCCCTAGTGCCTCCCCCTAACTTCTCTACTTTGTCTCTTCAGATATACTTATTCTGGACAATTGGTGCAAAGAAAATCTTAAAATATTTAGTTTTCTAAAACTGACTTCTTTCACTTAGCATAATCTTTTCAGAGCTGATCTATATTACAAGCATTTATAAATGCTCTGGTTTTATTTCACTTTCCAAATGATACTAAATGGCAGAATAACCCACATTTTATTTATTTTTATGTCCTTTGATGGACACTTAGGTTGTTCCACTCTTTTGCTAGGAAGGATGATGTTGCTCTAGACATTTATACACAAGTTTTTGTAGAGACATATATTTACACTTCTCTTAGATATGTAAGAATAGAATAGTAAATTCCATGCTTATTTGCTTTGCTTGGTTTGGGGGCCATACTCAGCTGTTCTCAATGCTTACTCCTGGCTCTGTGCTTTATATTCAGGGCTCTCTCTAGCGGGGCCTAGGGACCATATGTGGTACCAGGGATCAAACCTGGGTTAACCATTAGCGAGGCAAGCACCTTACCCACTGTACTATCTTTCTGGCTTTCTGTGTTCCTTTTTTGCTTGTTTGGAAGCCACATCTGGCTGTGTTCAGGGATTACTCCTGGTTCTGTACTCAGGGGAACATGATTTAGGGAACTTATGGTGTGCTGGGGACTGAACCTGGATCTATCATGCAAGACTAGTGCTCTACTCCCTGTACTGTCTGTTTTTTCACTTCTTTCTTTTATTTATTTATTTATTTATTTATTTATTTTGGTTTTTGGGCCACACCTGGCAGTGCTCAGGGGTTACTCCTGGCTCTGCATTCAGAAATCACTCCTGGCAGGCACAGGGGACCATATGGGATGCCAGGATTCAAAACACCATCCATCCTGGATCAGCTGCTTGTAAAGCAAACACCCTACCACTGTGCTATCTCTCTGGCCCCCGTATGTTCACTTCTTTTTGTTTATTTGTTTTGGTTTTTGGGTCACACCCGGCAGCACTGAGGGGTTACTCCTGGCTCTATGCTCAGAAATTGCTCCTGGGAGGCTCAGGGGACCATATAGGATACTGGGATTCGAGCTACCATCCTTCTGTATGGACGCATACAGGCACACAAGGCAAATGCCTTACCTCCATGCTATCCCTCTGGCCCTGTATGTTCACTTCTTTAGGAATTCCAAAATTATACTTCAATGCAGTCACAAAAATTTATATAGATGTAAACTATGTTCAATTTCTCCACATCCTTGCCAACATTCATCATTAATAGTATCCCCTGCCTTTTATTATTGTGCTAACATACATATCTAAAAGGTAACTTAGGGACCAGAGAGATAGCACAGCGGTAGGGTGTTTGCCTCGCAAGCGGTCAACCCAGGACCAAAGGTGGTTTGAATCCCAGCATCCCATATAGTCCCCTGTGCCTGCCAGGAGCGATTTCTGAGAAGATAGTCAGAAGTAACCCCTTAGCATAGCCAGGTGTGCCCAAAAATACAAAACAAAGCAAAAAAAAAAAAAAAAAAAGTTACAAAATTTTTGTAACTTACAAAAAAAAAAAAAAGATAGCTTACTTCAAGACAATACACATTTGTAAACATGTTACCTTAACTACCATGATAAAACATAAAATACATATTATGAGGC
The DNA here is from genome assembly GCF_024139225.1 of Suncus etruscus. Taxonomy (NCBI): domain Eukaryota; kingdom Metazoa; phylum Chordata; class Mammalia; order Eulipotyphla; family Soricidae; genus Suncus; species Suncus etruscus. The sequence continues at coordinate 50,588,401 of NC_064862.1, read as the reverse complement.
TGGAGTTAATAGTACAGCAGGTAGGACATCTGCCTTGCATATAGAAGACCTGGGTTCAATTCTTGGCACACTATATGGCCCATGAGCCCATCAGAAGTTGTTCCTAAGCACAGAGCCAGAAATAAACCCTGAGCACCACAGATATGGCCCCAAAATAAAAAATTAATTAAATTTGGGGCTGGAGCGACAGTACTGCAAGAAGGGCGTTTACTTTGCACTTGACTGACCCATGTTCAAAATCCAGCTTCCCATATGGTCCCCTAAACCTAGCAGGAGTGATTCCTGAATGCAGAGTCAAGAATAAGTCCTGGGGCCGGTGAGGTGGCGCTAGAGGTAAGGTGTCTGCCTTGCAAACGCTAGCCATGGAAGGACCGCGGTTCGATCCCCCGGCGTCCAATATGGTCCCCCCAAGCCAGGGGCAATTTCTGAGCGCTTAGCAAGGAGTAACCCCTGAGCATCAAACGGGTGTGGCCCGAAAAACCTAAAAAAAAAAAAAAGAATAAATCCTGTGCATCACTGGGTATAACCCAAAACTAAAAAGAAAAAAGAAAAGAAAAAAATTAAGTACACACACATAAACATTTAATCATTTTAAGTAAGTCAGTGGCACCAGTTAACAACCAGAAGGTACTGGGGCTGGAGAGATAGCATGGAGGTAAAGCGTTTGCAAAAGGTTGGTGGTTAGAGTCCCGGCATCCCATATGGTCCCCCAAGCCTGCCAGAAGCGACTTCTGAGCATAAAGCCAGGAGTAACCCCTGAGCGCTGCTGGGTGTGACCCAAAAATTAAAAAAAAAATCAGAAGGTCAAGCATTCCCTCCGTTTATTCCAGAAGGATTCCTTGCCTCCAACAGAAACTCTACACCCAATTTGCTGCTTCTACCTCCAACTTCCTTTTTTGCTGCTCTTAATTTGTTTGTTCTCAACATGCCACATGTGTGAAATCATACAGTTCTTGTCTCTGGCTTGCTTTCCAAGGTTTGTCTACCCATTCACCATCTATTGATGCCACTTTAATTGTTGCCACCTTTTGGCTCCTGAGAAGAGGGTTACAAAGGTCATGGACATGACAGGATCAGTTTGAGAGAATCCACTGAGGAGCAGAAGTGCAGGGTCAGATGTTTTCTGTGTTCTTGCCACACACCAAAAAGTAGGCCCAGGAAAAGAGTAATTATGTGAAGAGATGCATGTGTGACCTAGATTGAGTGATTATTTCACAGTTTGAAGGTGGAGCAAATCATCCATTTATGCACCTTGAGTTTATTATACAATGTGTAACTGTCCATTCTACTTCCATAAAACTGAAGAAATAAAAGAAAATATTTCTGAAATGTTCCTGAAAGCAAACATAAAAACATAAGTATAACAACTTTAAAAAACAAAAGCAAGGGGTCGGAAAGGTAGCATAGAGGCAGGGTGTTTGCCTTGCATGCAGAAGGAATCCTGATATCCCATATGGTCCCCTGAACCTGCCAGGAGTGATTTCTAAGTGTAGAGTCAGAAATGGCCACTGAGCACTGCTGGGTGTGACCCAAAAACAAAACAAAACAAAACAAAAAAAGCAGGGGCTGGAGAGATAGCATGGAGTTAAGGCATTTGTCTTGCATGCAGAAGGACAGTGGTTCAAATCCCGGCATCTCATATGGTTCCCTGAGCCTGCCAGGAGCGATTTCTGAGCGTAGAGCCATGAGTAACCCCTGAGTGTTGTCAGTTGTGATCCAAAAAACAAAACACAAACAAACACAAAACAAACAAAAAACCAAAAGCAGAACATGAGACCCGTTACATTCCTGGATTTAGCAATATTATAAATTATTAATGTAAGATGCTAAAGATAATTTGTGTTAGGCAAGACAATGAATTTTTGCACAGAAAAAAAGAGTGATAGTATAATGAGGAGAACACTTGCCTTGCACACAGTGACCTAATACTCCCCACCCCAGGAATGATTCCTGAGCATAGAAACTATGCCCTCAGCACCACTTGTAGTGCCCCCCCGAAAATAAAGAAAAAGAGAGGCTACTTGTATAATTATGTATTAAAACATACTATGATGGGCCAGAGAGATAGCATGGAGGTAAGGCACTTGTCTTGCATGGAGAAGGACAGTGGTTTGAATCCCGGCATCCCATTATGGTCCCCCGAGCCTGCCAGGAGCGATTTCTGAGCATAGAGCCAGGAGTAACCCCTGAGCGTTGCTGGGTGTGACCCAAAAAAAATTACTGGGGCTGGAGCAATAATACAAGAGGGAGGACTCTTGCTTTGCACACAGCCAACTCATGTTCGATCCCCATCACCCCATCTGGTCTTGAGCCCACCAGGAGTGATTCCTAAGCACAGAATCAGGAATAACTCCCAAGCAAAGCTGGGTGTGGATCAAAAATAAAAATATTTTTATTTATATAGATGTTAACTATGTTCAATTTCTCTACATCCTTGCCAACATTCATCATTAATAGTATCCCCTGCCTTTCATTATTGTGCTAACATACATATCAAAAAGGTAACTTAGGGACCGGAGAGATAGCACAGCGGTAGGGTGTTTGCCTCACAAGCGGCCAACCCAGGACCAAAGGTGGTTTGAATCCCGGCATCCCATATAGTACCCTGAGATAGTATAGAGGTAGGGCATTTGCCTTGCATGCAGAAGGATGGTGGTTCAAATCCCGGTGTCCCATATGTTCTCCCAAGCATGGCAGGAGCAATTTCTGAGCATAGAGCCAGGAGTAACCCCTGAGCATTGCTGGGTGTGACCCAAAAACCTAAAAAAAAAAATTTTTTTTTATATTGAAATGTGTCTGAAGGCACTTTGCACCTTGCCTTGTACCTGGCCAACCTGGATTTGATTCCCAGCATCATGTATATTTCCCAAGTCCTGTCAGGAATGACCCCTGAGCCAGTAGTAAACTCTGAACTTCTCCAGGTATGGCCCCAAAACCAAAGGTAGATAGATAGATGGGTAGATAGATGTGTAGGTGGGTGGGTGGGTGAATGGTGGATGGATGGATGCTTGGAGAAAAGGAGGGAGGGAGTAATTGAGCGAGGGAGGGAGGGATGAATGAGTAAATGGATGGGTAGATGGATGGATAGAGAGAAATTATAAATTAGGCACCATGGTTATTAACAGTTATTATAACATAGTTATTCAGTTGAGTTTCAGGTATTCAATGCTCCAACCAATCCCCCATCTCTCTACTATTGTTCACCAATGACCCCGCGGTCCTTCCCACCCCAGCCTGCCTCCTTGACAGGCACATTTTTTGTTTGTTTGTTTTTGGCCACACCTGGTGACACTCAGAGGTTACTCCTGGCTATGCGCTCAGAAATTGCTCATGGCTTGAGGGACCATATGGGATGCTTAAAGTCAGATGCCTTATCGCTCAGGCCCCACAGGCACTTTTTTTTTTTTTTTTCGGTTTTTGGGCCACACCCGGTGGAGCTCAGGGGTTACTCCTGGCTGTCTGCTCAGAAATAGCTCCTAACAGGCACAGGGGACCATATGGGACACCGGGATTCGAACCAACCACCTTAGGTCCTGGATCTGCTGCTTGCCAGGCAAACGCCGCTGTGCTATCTCTCTGGGCTCAACAGACACATTTTTAAGTCCAGTTGTAGTTAGGATCTCCTGCTCTGTTATTATTGGCTCTGTTGTTTAGTTACACACATACACCTCATGTCTACACCACTGATGTGCCCAGGCCTCTCTCTCCTGCCAATGTCACTTCTCATCCATCTCTTATAAAAAATAATTTTTCTTCCTTTGGCCACACCTGGTGGTCTATTCCTGGCTCTTTGTTCAGGAGCAACTCCTGTCAGTAGACTATACACAGTACCAGAATTAAATACCAGTAGGGTTAGACAAGCACCTTACATATATTATGTATCTCTGGTCCTGGATTCTGTTTGGGAAAATTATTAAGTTATTAAGATCAAATTCCAGGGGCAGGGGCCAGAGCAATAGCACAGTGGTAAGGTGTTTGCATTGCATGCAGCCAACACAGGACAGACCCCAGTTTGAATCCCAACATTCCATATGGTCCCGAGCTTGCCAGGACCGACTTCTTAGTGCAGAACCAAGAGTAACTCTGAGCAGTACCAAGTATGACCCTCCCCCCACAAAAAAAGTTCCAGGGGCTGGAGAGCTAGCACAGCAGTAGGGAATGTGCCTGGCATGCAGCTGACCCAGGACAGATCTCGGTTCTATTCCTAACATCCTATATGGTCCCCTAAGCCTGCCAGGAGCTATTTCTGAGTGCAAAGCCAGGATTAACCCTGAGCGCTGCCATGTGTGCCCCCCCCCCAAAAATCAAGTTCCAAATATATCATATTTTTAAAAATATGGGGCCGGCGAGATAGCATGGAGGTAAGCCTTTGCCTTCCATGCAGGAGGACCGTGGTTCGAATGCCGGTATTCCAGATGGTCCCCCGTGCCTGCCAGGAGTGATTTCTGAGCCAGGAGTAACCCCTGAGCACTGCCGGGTGTGACCCAAAACAAACAAACAAACAAAAAAATACATTGAAACATAGTTAGAAAGAAGGTAGGAAATATTGAGTCATAAAATTTTTTTCAAAGTATAAGGGGCTGGAGAGATAGCATAGAGGTAGGGAGTTTGCCTTGCATGCAGAAGGTCGGTGGCTCGAATCCCGGCATCCCGTATGGTCCCCTGTGCCTGCCAGGGACGATTTCTGAGTGTAGAGCCAGGAGTAACCCCTAAGTACTGCTGGGTGTCACCCAAAAGCCAAAAAAAATTTTTTTTCAAAGTGTAAGACTAAAAAAAATAATAATAATAAAGGATGCATAAACTTGCCTCCTTAATTTTTTTTTTTTTTTGGTTTTTGGGCCACACCCGGTAATGCTCAGGGGTTACTCCTGGCTATAAGTTGCTCCTGGCTTGGGGGACCATATGGGACGCTGGGGGATCGAACCGCGGTCCGTCCTAGGCTAGCGCTGGCAAGGCAGACACCTTGCTGGCCACCGTGCTGGCCCCACCTCCTTAAATATGGTCCTCTGAGCACCACCAGGAGTGACTCCTGAGTGCAAAGCCAGGAGTAACCCTTGAACACTGTCAGATGTGGCCCAAAACTAATAATAATTATTATATATTTAAATTATATGTTCAATCCTTGGCACCACAAAAAAAAAAACTTTAAATTGTATTTTATTCTTATTTATTTTATTTTATTTTATTTATTTTATTTATTTATTTATTTATTTTATTCTTATAATAGTTTGTTTTTTTTTTTTGGCTACATATAGCTGTGCTCAAGGATTTTTTTAGGCTCCATGATCAGGATCACTGTGAATTGCTCAGGGGACCATGTATAGTGCCACGGATCAAACCCAGGCTTGAGTGCATGCAAGACAAGTGCTTCTCTGGCCATCCTATCTCTCTAGTCTCAATATATATATATTTTTCTATATATATATATGAATATAACATATACAATATATATGAATGTATGTATATATATATATATATATATATATATATATATTTGTTGTTGTTGCTCTTTTTTGGGTCACACCCGGCAGCGCTCAGGGGTTACTCCTGGCTCTACGTTCAGAAATCGCTCCTGGCAGGCTTGGGGGACCATATGGGATGCCGGGATTCAAACCACTGTCCTTCTGTATGCAAGGCAAATGCTTTACATCCATGCTATCTCTCCGGCCCCATATGTATATATTTTAGACACATCCAGTTCTCAGGATTAACTTCTGGCAGAGATTAAGAACTATATGTGATTTCAGGAATTCAACCCAGGTCAGCAGGATGAAAAGCAGGTGTGCTATCTATTAAAAAAAAAAAAGCTCTTTGGCCCTAACATTTAATTTTTTTTTTATAAAGAAAAAGGCAATCGGGGCCGGGAAGGTGGCGCTAAAGGTAAGGTGTCTGTCTTGCAAGCGCTAGCGTAGGACAAACCGCAGCTCGATCCCCCGGCGTCCCATATGGTCCCCCCAAGCCAGGGGCGATTTCTGAGCACATAGCCAGGAGTAACCTCTGAGTGTCAAACGGGTGTGGCCCAAAACCAAAAAAAAAAAAAAAAAAGAAAAAACAAAGAAAAAGGCAATCAACACTTGGGGATAAAATATTAGTAGTATAAAAGATTGACAAAAAGCTAATAATCTTTCTTTCATTGTTTTTTATTATTATTTTGATTTTTTTTGTTTTGGATCACACCCGGCAGCGCTCAGGGGTTACTCCTGACTCTGTGCTCATAAATCATTCCTGGTAGGCTCGGGGACCATATGGGATGCTGGGAATTAAACCACTGTCTATCCTGGGTTGGCCCCATGCAAGGCAAAGGCTATACCTCTGTACTTTAATCTTCGGCCCCAACAAAACTAATAATCTTAATCTAAAAAGCGGGACTGGAGCAATAGCATGGAGGTAAGGCATTTACCTTGCATGCAGAAGGATGGTGGTTCGAATCCCAGCATCCCATAGAAAGCATTTTTGTTTTGTTTTGTTTTTGGATCACACCCAGGAGTGTCCAAGGGTTACTCCTGGCTCTACACTCAGAAATCACTCTTGGGGGCCAGAGAGATAGCATGGAGGTAGGGCGTTTGCCTTGCAAGCAGAAGGACGGTGGTACGGCAGTTCAAAACCTGGCATCCCATATGGTCCCCCGAGCCTGCCAGGAGTGATTTCTGAGTGCAGAGCCAGGAGTAACCTCTGAGTGCCGCCGGGTGTGACCCAAAAACAAAACAACAACAAAAATAAATCACTCCTGGCTGGCTCAGGGGACCATATGAGATGTCGGGATTTGAATCACTGTCCTTCTACAAGCAAGGCAAACGCCCTACCTCTCTGCTATTTCTCCAGAGTAACCCCTGAGCACCGCAGGGTGTGACCCAAAAACCAAAAAAAAAAGTTGCTTTTTATGGGATGCCGGGATTCGAACCACCATCCTTCTGCATGCAAGGCAAATACTTACCTCCACGCTATTGCTTCGGCCCCTGGAAAACATTCTTACAAAACAGAAGGTAAAAACACTAATCCCTCTCCTGGTTCCATTAAATATGGATTGAGGGCCGGAGCGGTGGCATGTATGATAAGGTGTCTGTCTTGCCAGCACTAGCCTAGGACAGACAGTGGTTTGATCACCCGGCGGCCCATATGGTCCCCCAAGGCAGTGCATAGCCAGGAGTGCATAGCCAGGAGTAATCCCTCAGCGTCACTGGGTGTGGGCCCCCCAAAACAAAACAAAAAATATAAGGATTGGGAAAACCCTCCCAAACAAATGATAATAAATCAGAGAAATAGAAACATTCATTGGGGAACTATAACCCAATATACAAAAAAATAAATAGAATAGGGGCTGAAATGATAGTACAGCAAGCAGGGAGGGTCTTTGCTTTTGCAAGTAGCTAACCTGGATTCAATCCTCGGCATTCCAGAGTGCTTTCTGAGCACAGAGCCAGGAGTATCCCCTGAAGATCTCCAGGTATGACTCGAAAACCAACAAACAAAAAAACAAAACAAAAACAAAAAAACAAACAAAAATCCAAACAAACAAAAACATAGAATAAATGACAGTGCAGCAGTAAAGGCCAGACCTGCTCTTAGGAGTGTTTGGCTGTGGTAGATGGCACCATGGCACCTCCCCTGGCTCTTGAGCAGGTGCTGTGTGTTCCTCTGGCTATTAGAGAAGGAGGAGCCAGAGTCCCACCCATTGTGTAACCCTTTTGTCTACACTGGGGAGCTGGGCCTTAACCTCACACCTGGAAAATAAGATAGAAAGGGGATAGTGGCTTTCTTTTCCTCTTGTCTACATTCCACCAAGAAAGATGCCACATGGGCCAGAGAATTAGCACAGTGGGGAGGGCGTTTGTCTTGCACATAGTCAACCTAGGTTCAATCCCTGCATCCCATATGGTCTCCTAGCCTGCCAGGAGTGATTCGTAAGTGCAAAGCCAGGAGTAACCCTCGAGCACCATTGGGTGTGGCCCCCCAAAAAGTAAATAAGAAAGAAGCCATGAATAGTCAATTTAACGGCAGGCACAGCAGCCAACACCAGCTCCTTCCTTCTCCAGAACTTGTTCTTCCAGCAAAAAAGGCCTGACAAGGAACCCGAAGTCTAGCTTGTGCCACCTTAGGCAACTCCCTTCCTCTTGCCATGTGGAATCCTGCTTCTTACCCTGGACCCAGTCCTTCCATGATTCAGGTGATTGGTCAGAACCCTTCAGCAGCACTATGGAGCTCCTTCCTTGTCCCATTTCAGGCTTTCTGGCCCAACACATTGACTCACAGACACTATTTACAGAACCACCAGCTCATTGAGTGAGACAGGCCAAGCTGAAACAAAGGAGAAAGTGAGTTTGTGCTTATTCCCAATTAGATTTTGAATGTGCTCAAAGGCTCATAAACTACTGTGAGCTCAAACTCTCCTCTTTGGGTCTCCACCATAATATATATATATATATATATATATATATATATATATATATATATATATATATATATATATATATATATTTATTTTTTTATTTTTTTATTTTTTGAGGATGGGCTACACCTGGAGATGCTCGGGGTTTACTTCTGGCTCTGTGTTTAAGGATCACTCCTGGTAGGTGAAGGGACAATATGGAGGGACCATATAGTATTGGGGATAAAACCTGGTCAGCTGTGTGCAAGGCAAACATCTTCCCTGCTGAACTAATTGCCTCCAGTAAATGAGCAGCCAACATATCATACACGCATGCCCACATGCATACACATTCACACACATGTGGACATTCTTGCACCTGACATGCTCACTACTAAAGCCACAGTCTTGGCTGAATGACCCAAGATTCTGTTACTTACAAGTTATGGACTCATAAATTAGACCAGAGGGACAAGCACCGGGTGGCTCCTCCAGACGGGGTGAGGGTCTCTGTGCCAAGCCCAGACAGACAAAGGCCTCCTGGGCCCGAGTCAAATACCTACCTGACTCGATTTAACAGCCCAGCCTGCGGTTTTATAGCCCAAGACTCCAGGCTCCACATAACAGTACTAGCTCTTTATGTGTTGGCCAGAGCCAGGTGCAAAGAGAACTGACTACCCCAGACTGGAGGGTGCCTGCACCCTGACTGGGAAGCCAGAAGACTTGTCCACAAAAGGAGTCTTTATCTCAGGCCTTTCTCTGAGAGGGAAAAGGAAGTTAGGAAAGTTTATGGCCCAAGGCTCAGGGCAACATGCTGCAGGGAGTTGCATGCTGGGTTGGGGAACGAGTGGGGAGGCTAAAGAGGGGGGTCACAGAATGACCCTCTATTTTCATGCTCCTAAGAGCTGAAAGAGTACAGCCATTTCCCCCTTTTCGATCCTGAAAGTTGGGGTTACCTCTCTTTTTTTTTTTTTGAGTTATACTCGGCAGCGCTCAGGGGTTACTCCTGGCTCTATGCTCAGAAATTGCTCTTGGCAGGCTCGGGGGACCATATGGGATGCCAAGATTCGAACCACTGTCCTTCTGCATGCAAGGCAAACACCTTACCGCTGTGCTATCTCACCGGCCCCAAGGGTTACCTCTCTTTTTTTTTGTTTTTTTTTTGTTTTTTTTTTTGTTTTTTTGGGTCACACCCGTTTGATGCTCAGGGGTTACTCCTGGCTATGTTTTTGACACTCAGGGGTTACTCCTGGCTATGCGCTCAGAAGTCATCCCTGGCTTGGGGGGACCATATGGGACGCCGGGGGATCAAACTGTGGTCCGTCCTACACTAGCGCTTGCAAGGCAGACACCTTACCTCTAGCACCACCTTCCCGGCCCCGGGGTCTCTCTTAAAAGGCCAAAGAAATGGAGTATCCCAGGCCAGAGCAATATGTACAAAAAGAGGTATCTGCCTTGCATGCGGCTGACCTAGGTTTGATCCCCAGCATGCTATATCATCCCCTGAGCACTGCTAGGAGTGATTCCTAAGTGCAAAGCCAGTAGTGACTCCTAAGCACTACAAAGTATGGCCCAAAATCAAACCAAACCAACCAACCAACAAAAAACAATCCAGACCATCTCCCAGCAGGAGCACAGCATTGTTTCTGTAATATTTCCGTTTTTTCCCCCTCTTCCTCCACTATTTCTGCCTCAGCTGCATAACCTAAACCTAATTGTGAGGACCCAACATACCCAAGCAGACTATTCTGCTAAATAATTGGCCTGTAACCTTCAAAAAGCTCAAGGATACAAAAGGGCTGAAGCTCTTTCAGACTGACAGAGAACAAGAAGACATGACTAATAAATAAACACTCTGTACTTGTCCTCTTTTTTTTTTTTTAAATAGGTGCTACTTCTAGCAGTCTCAGGCCTGGCAGTGATCAGGGCTTCTCAGAGCCACCACACCCATCAGTGCCAGGATTGAGGTAGCATTGTGCCATCTCACTAACAGCCCAGCCCATGAACTTGACCCTTACACTCCCTTCCCTTCTCTCTTCTATTGTTTCATGATGGGGTTGCATACACCTAGATGTGGAGCATAATCATACACAGACCCAGGTGCTCACAGGGTTACAGTCTCAGCCAGAGTGCCTGGACATCTCTTTTTTTTTTTTTTAATTTTTTTTTTTTTTTTATTAAAACACCATGAGCATGGGCCCAGAGAGATAGCACAGCGGTGTTTGCCTTGCAAGCAGCCGATCCAGGACCAAAGGTGGTTGGTTCGAATCCCGGTGTCCCATATGGTCCCCTGTGCCTGACAGGAGGTATTTCTGAGCAGACAGCCAGGAGTAACCCCTGAGCACCGCCGGGTGTGGCCCAAAAACCAAAAAACAAAAAACAAAAAAACACCATGAGCCATAGCACAGTGGGGAGGGAATTTTCCTTGCACGCAGCTGACCAGGGTTCGATCACTGGCATCCCACAGCATGCCCCTGATTACTGCCAGGAGTAATTTCTTTTTTTTTTTTTTTTTTGGGTCACACCCGGCTGTGCTTAGGAGTTACTCCTGGCTCTATCTATGCTCAGAAATCGCTTCTGGCAGGCTCAGGGGACCATATGGGATGCGGGGATCGAACCATTGTCCTTCTGCATGCAAGGCAAACACCCTACCTGCATGCTATCTCTCTGGCCCTGCCAGGAGTGATTTCTGAGTAGTAACCTGAGTGCTGCCTGGTGTGGCCCAAAAACCAAATAATTTTTTTGTGTGTGTGGTTTTTGGGTCACACCCGGCAGTGCTCAGGGGTTACTCCTGGCTCCATGCTCAGAAATTGCTCCTGGCAGGCACGGGGGACCATATGGGATGCCGGCATTCGAACCGATGATCTTCTGCATGAAAGGCAAACGCCTTACCTCCATGCTATCTTTCCGGCCCCCCAAATAATTTTTTAATTAATTTTAAAAATAAAACAAAAAACATGATTGACAGTGTTGTTCATAGGGGAGTTTCAGGTCTACTCTGTCCCAGTGCCAATCCCAGTTATGACCTTTCTTCTACCATGTCTTCAGGTTCCTTCCCACTCCCAGCCTGCCCACTTGGTAAACACATAACAAATGTACTTCCTAGGACTTGTGCCAACGGAACTCCAAGGAATGGCGGATAGAATTACCAGAAAATCAATCCTTAAGGAACCAGAGCAATAGCAGCATGGAGAGGGTATTTGCACACAGCCAACCAGGTTCAATTCCTGACATCCCATAGGGTCCCTGGAGCCTGCCAGGAGTAATGCCTGAGTGCCACCTGGTGTGCCCCCCCAAAAAAAAACCCCAAATGAATAAGCCCTGAGCACCACTGAGTGTGCCCAAACCCCAAAGAGAGTAAAAAGGAGAGAGAAAAATTAGATTCAGCAGAGTTATAAATTTAATTTATTAGATTAATTTAAATTACTTAGGGATTGTTATATAACTGAAGTATATGAATAGGAAATAAATTATATTATATTCATAAACATAATTTCAAGAGGTTGAAATTTTGTAACTAAATCTATAAATGAGACCAAACTATATACTCAAACTATATACTAATTACTAACATTTTCAGACTTATATATGGAATAGGTTTTTCAATAAAACTTAAAAAGTTTAATGAGGGTCCAGGTCAGCAGGGAGGTATTTGCCTTGCAGGTTCCATCTCTAGCATCCCTTAGGATCCCCTAACTCTGCCAGGAGCAATTTCTGAGTGCAGAGCCAGCAGTCAGCCCTGAGCACCACTGGATGTGGCCCAAAATATATCTGGCACCAGAGAGAAAACATAGTGGGCAAGGAGCTTGCTTTAGGGGGAGAGAGGGACTGGTCTGAAAGATAGAACTCAGCTCAGCTGCAAAGCAAGACAAGTGTCTTTTTTTCACTTTTATTTTTTTTTAATTTTTTTATTTTTAATTATGAGAACAAAGATGCAAAAAAAGAGGACAAGGTAAAGTTACAGTGGAAGGACAATCACCCATAACATAATTCTCAGAAGTCCCCTTGCTGATATCTTAACTTTGAACCTTCAGCCAAAGAACATTAAGATAAATAAAACAGAATCCATGTACAATTACTTTGTCCCTCAAGTCCCCAGATTGTAACACATTATAATATTTCTTAACAGCACACAAGGCAATCTAAAGCCATAAAATTTACGTAACTCACAAGGCAAGTGTCTTAACCTCTGCACTATCTGACCCCCAGGACTGCTATTTTTCCAAAAAGACAAGTTCCTACTTTTGTGCTACTCATGTCCTAGTGGAAATACATCAGGAAATGATGCTGTTCTGATGAATGAGAAATTACAGGAGATGCCAGGTAAGGGAGGTAAGAAATGCTGTTTGCTCCAGCAATTTGGAGGGAGCAATTCCTGAGCAGAGATCCAAAGAAAGGGGGTTAAATATCCCTGTTCCAGGGCTGGAGCACAGTGGTAGGGCATTTACCTTGCACACTGCAAACCAGAACTGACCTGGTTTCGATCGCTGGCATCCCATATAGTCCCCTGAGCTTGCCAGGAGCGATTTCTGAGCACAGAAATCAGGAGTAACCCCTGAGTACTGCTGGGTATGGCCCCCACAAATAACATATCCCTATTTTAGGCAAAGTCAACAGCACGTGAGACTGAGGAGTGAGTCCTGATGTAGTGAAGAATCTGTGAGAATGGGATCAGTTGCATCCCAGATGTGAATCCAAACCCTGTTTTGAGGTGCCCTGTAGTATCTGTTCTCAGGGTTCCAGGGGAGGGTCAGGTGCCACCGAATGTGCGTAACATGGAACCGATCACAGGTTACTGCATGAATACAAGGCCAGGATAATCCTTGAACCCTAGGTTAGATAACCTGAGAAGGGATGAGCTGGGAGTGGCAGAGGGCAGTGGTGGAGGGTTGTGAGAGGAAGAAGTGAGACTGTGTGCATCAAGGCTATGAGAGTCCACACCACTGTAATGTGTCAGCTACAATATAATTTAGAAAAAAAGCCAAAGGAGTGGGCCCTCATGGGTAGCAGTCCTGACCTTGAGGAGTGGCTGTGGGATCAGAGCAGAGCCATGACAGTAAGCGTTATATTTATTGTCATATCTACCAGCTAAATTACTCACCCACCAAGTGAGTAACTTCACATAGGGGAAGTGTGTGAAAACTAGACTGCATTTATTTCCAACCGCTGGGTTTTCTTGTTGGTTTTAGGGTGGGTGTTAAGGGTCAAATATAGCAGTTCTCAGGGGTTACTCCTGGCTCTGCATTCAAGAATCATTCCTTGAGCCAGAGCAGTGGCGCAAGCAGTAGAGCATTTGCCTTGCCCGCGCTAGCCTAGGACAGACCTCGGTTCGATCCCCCTGGCTTGGTCCCCCAAGCCAGGAGCCATTTCTGAGAGCATAGCCAGGAGTAGCTCCTGAGCATCACTGGTGTGGCCCAAAAACCAAAAAGAAAGAAAAAAGAAAAGCGACCCTGAACTTGAAATAGAAAAGGTGTGAAATGTGATTGCAGCAAATACCAGAAAGGTGCTAGGCAGGTCCATTCCCACACAGACACCCCAAACCTCAATGGTTTAGAACAGCCAAGGTTTGTTTCTCACTCAAGCAAGATGTGCATAAACTGAGAGGGGCCCACTGCTGCAGTTCCAGTTCATGGCCAGGCTGGGAGCAGCAGCCAAGCTAACACTGCCCAGTGTCTAAAGAGGGCAGGCTCCTGGCAGGGTCCTGCACAGCATCAGGGTTGAGGATTCAGATAGTCACTCCCCTCACATCCACTCAGTATTCAGATAGTCACCCACAACATGTCCAATCAGGATTCACACATTCACTCATGGCAAATGTCCCTCAGTAGGAAATATGTTAAGGTAGAATTGGTATCTCATTGAGTGAGAAAAACATAGAGTCCAGAGAGATAGACCAGTGGATAGATCTTACATGCCAGCATGCAGCTAACCCCTAGTTCCATCATTGGCACCACCCAGGGTCCATAGATAGATAGATACATAGGCAGGTAGGTGGTAGATTAGATAGATAGATGGATGGATAGATAGATAGATGATAGATAGATAGATAGATAGATAGATAGATAGATAGATAGATAGATAGATAGATAGATAGATACCTGAACTCAGGGCCAGGAGTTAGACCCGAGCCTCATGGCCCAAACAAAATAAAATTTGATGAGGTATCTGGGAGACAGTACAGGAATTAGGGCACTTTTCTTGCATTAAACCGAAGGAGGTGAATGGGTGAGGCGGAGCTATAGCACAGCGGATAGGCGTTTGCCTTGCATATGGCCTACCCTGATTCAATCCCCAGCATCCCATATGGTTCCCCAAGCCTACCAGGAGTGATTTCTGAGCTCAGAACCAAGAGTAACCCCTGAGTGCCACCAATGTGGACCCCCCAAAAAGCTGAGGGGCTCAGGGAGAGCCTGCCTTTGTGTCTACAGGCAGGAAACAGTGACAGAAAGCAGGTGTTAGGTGTTAGAGGTTGGTCTCAACTGTAGGAGGAGGATCTCCCTGAAGGCAAAGGAGGAGTTCCCAGTCACCTGTGCCTGGCAGTATTTGAGAGCGGCCCTGGCTCTTCTTGTGAAGTGGCTTCCTCTCTCATCCAAAAGTGGCTGCTTCACACCAAGTCTAGACCAGCCCCAGCCCTGAGAGGAAACTCAGTGGGCTGGAGCCTCTCCTACCCCTGGTACCCAACCTGGCCAGGAGTAGGCCCTGAGCATGATGTCACAGGTGTAACCTGTGACCCCCAAACAACACAAAAGCAAAACCAAATATCTGCACCTTCTTCAAAAACACATCAAGGGCCGGAGTGATGAGAGAGTAGTGTAAAAGACACTTGCTAGGCACCAGCCAATTGGTTTTGCTTTCCTGGCACCTCATCTGGTCTCCCAGCCCTAGCAGAATGCAGAATTAAGAATAAGCTGGGGGCTGAGCCTGGAGAGATAGCACAGCGGCGTTTGCCTTGCAAGCAGCCGATCCAGGATCTAAGGTGATTGGTTCGAATCCCGGTGTCTCATATGGTCCCCCGTGCCTGCCAAGAGCTATTTCTGAGCAGATAGCCAGGAGTAACCCCTGAGTGCTGCCAGGTGTGACCCAAAAACAACAACAACAACAACAACAACAAAAATAAGCTGGGGCTGGAAAGAAAGCATGAAGGTAAGGCGTTTGCCTTTCATACAGAAAGACGGTGGTTCGAATCCTGGCATTCCATATGGTCCCCCATGCCTGCCAGGGGCGATTTCTGAGCATAGAGCCAGGAGTAACCCCTGAGCGTGGCCCGGTGTGACCCCCCCAAAAAAAAGTTAAAAATAAGCTATGATGGGGCTAGAGAGATAGCATGGAGGTAAGGCGTTTGCCTTTCATACAGAAGGTCGGTGGTTTGAATCCCGGCATTCGAATCCCGGCATCCCATATGGTCCCCTGTGCCTGCCAGGAGCGATTTCAGAGCGTAGAGCCAGGAGTAACCCCTGAACGCTGCTGGGTGTGACCCCATAACAAAACAAAACAAAAAAAGAATAAGCTATGTGGGGCTGGAGAGATAGCATGAAGGTAAAGCATTTGCCTTGCATGCAGAAGGTCAGTGGTTCAAATCCCGGCATCCCATATGGTCCCCCGAGCCTGCCAGGAGCGATTTCTGAGCATAGAGCCAGGAGTAACCCCTGAGTGCTGCCGGGTATGACCCAAAAACAAAAAAAAACAAAAAAACAAACAAAAAAAGAGTAAGTTCAAACCAGGGTTTGAGCAAGAGAGAGATTGGAGAGAGAGAGTGTGAGAGAGAGAGAGAGAGAGAGAGAGAGAGAGAGAGAGAGAGAGAGAGAGATGAAAGAAGAGAGAGTATAGCAGCAAATTAGGCTCAGTTTGCATGCAACAGACCTGAGTTTAAGTCTCAGATTCAATCTCCCATAGGATCCTTGAGCAATGCCAGGAGTGATTCCTGAGCACCATCAGATGTGGCCCCAAAAGCAAATAAAACAAAGATATTAAAATCTCTCTTTGAGGGGCCTGGCGGTGGCGCTGGAGGTAAGGTGCCTGCCTTACCTGCGCTAGCCTAGGAGACGGACCGCGGTTCGATCCCCCGGCGTCCCATATGGTCCCCCAAGCCAGGAGCGACTTCTGAGCACATAGCCAGGAGTAACCCCTGAGCGTTACTGGGTGTGGCCCAAAAACCAAAAAAAAAAAAAAAAAAAAAAAAATCTCTCTTTGATCCAAAGAAAGTGATTTAACAAGCTTACACTTAATTGAGAGAGGATTCAAGCACAATTCAACCACCTACCTGCCAAGAAAGGCGCTTCATGGAAACTCCTGAGAGTTTTTAATTAAAATGACTCATTGGAAGCCATGATATATTTATGATGTGTATTTTATGAGAGATTTCACCCAGCTTGTTTAGGGATATAGTATATGATATATAAGACCATGATCCTTGGCTAATTGGAGACATGGTATATATAAGGGCATGATTCTTTTATTCCTATATACCTGAGCATCTAAGTATTCACCTGGGCACTTATCCTGATCTTTGTGGTAAGCAGATTTACAAATCAGGAAAACTAATGCCTTGTACCTCGAGGCAGATCCTGACACCTCACCCTGGTACACCTGAAATCTAAGCTCAGTTGGTCACACTCTGGTCGCCAAAGTCTGAGGAAGTCAACAGGACCATCCAGATCCCAGATAGACTGTGTGAAACCAAAGACATTTTGCTTTACCACAGCATCCCCAACACCACAGATGATCATCTATGCTCTATCAGGAGTGATTCCTTGAGCACAGAGCTAGGAGGAAGCCCTGACTACAGCTGGGGATGACCCCAAAACCAAAGACAAAGAAAGCCAAAAACTGTATTGTGAACTGAGCAGCTACTGGGGGCTCTTGAGAGGGAGTGACCCCTAAGCCAAGATTTGACAGAGGAAGAGAGAGTGAGGTAGAAGAGAGTAAGAAATGAGGGGCTGGGCCCGGAGAGATAGCACAGTGGCGTTTGCCTTGCAAGCAGCCGATCCAGGACCAAAGGTGGTTGGTTCGAATCCCGGTGTCCCATATGGTCCCCTGTGCCTGCCAGGAGCTATTTCTGAGCAGACAGCCAGGAGTAACCCCTGAGCACCGCTGGGTGTGGCCCAAAAACAAAACAAAAAAAAAATGAGGGGCTAAGCCATAGTACAGCAGGAAGGGCATTTACCTGGCATGTGGCCAACCTGGATTCAATCCCCAGCATCCCATATGGTCCCCCTAGCCTGCCAGGACTAATTCCTGAGTGTAGAACCAGGAGTAATTCCTGAGCACTACTGGGTGCCTCTAAACTCAAAAACAAAAAAGATGAGGTGGGCTGATAGATGCCATCATGAATGAGATAGATCATCACTTTTGGTTTGGTCATTTTATTTTTGGGGGCCACACTTGGTGATACTCATGAGTGATTCCTGACTCTGCCCAGAAATGACCTAGTGGCACTGCTTGAGAGCCCATAAGGGATGCCTAGAATTGAATCCAGGTGGGTTGTGTGCAAGGCAAGTGCCCTCCCCAATATACTAGACTCTGGCTGAGAGCTTGCAGGTGATTGAGAGGATTTGCTTCAACCACTGAACTAAGACGGGTTTGGAGACTCTTGCCTGAAAAATGTGGATCCCTTGAGCTGTGGTTAATGTCTTTAACCTTTTGAGTTGCTGCTCTATTTGTACATCAGACCTTGGTGTAAGTGAGCCCCTCCATGGTCTCCATTTAGATTATGATACACAATGCTTCAGGGAACTTTTTGACACTGTCCCTTTGGAACATAAGGGAGAATTGTCTGGGGATGGAAGTTACCAAATTGAAGGATGTAGGGTGCTGACTTGTTAGCCTTGACCACGTTGCCCCACCCAGAGCGTGTCCCCACTGTGAAAAGGCACCAATACCACAGGAGTCCCATTTGCTGAGCAGCTCTACAGTCTGCAAATCATTCTGTGGCTTTCAGTCACATCTCCCTTCCCCTAGTCGGCTGAACACCTTCTCATGCCTTGACTTGTGGTTTCGCCTTTCCTTCCAGTTACCTCCTTCTGTCCTTTGATCATGATTCTGTGCAGCTATTTCTCTCTCTATTTTTCTGAAATTGATTTTTTAGAAGTCTTTTTATTTATATATTCTAGATACTGATCTTTTGTTGATTATACACAATCTGTTGTAGATTATATGTCATGCAAATATCTTCTTCCCTTCTCTGGCTTGTCTTCACATTTTTTATGACATCTTTTGTTGTCCAGAAGTTTTTAATTTTTAGACGGCTGAAGATTTGCATAGTTTTTCTTTTTTTAAGGCTGGCGCTTTTTAATGTCTTGTTTAAGAAATGCTCCTTGATGCCAAGGTCATAACATTTTCCCCTGTTCATCTGGCCTTTATATTTGCTAATATGATCAATCTGGTTAGAGTTAAGAGGGAAGGGGAAGACTGATTTGTCCCTCTGGAGGTGACTTTGCATATCTTGTCCAGATTTTTGAAGGCAGATTTCATGGTCTAACTCTCAGAGGTCCTTGTATCCCTTGATTTCCTGGCTTTGGGGGAAGCTTTTCTTCCACTCACCAAATCCGAGGCAGGTTTTTACGAGGCTCGTCTCAGGATATGTCCTAGGGAAATGCAGTTGGATGAGGTCCATGCACCTCATCATTAGGGTCATTAGAATTGTGGTGGAGAGAAAGTGGGTCACCAGACATTTCTGTGAAGGGTTCAGCACTGGTCAAAATCTGTGCTCCTTTCAACATGAAGGTTGCACTTGTCCTCTAATTTCCTGACCTTGGTACTCACACACCTCCTTTTAACTGGGGCACACACACACACACACACACACACACACACACACACACACACACACACACACACACACACAAAAACACCCTGCTGTACCAGGAGCAATAGCACAGCAGGGAAAGCTCCTCTTGGATACCACTGACCCAGATTTGATCTCCCTGGTTTCCAAGAAGGTGTTTTTTTTTGGGGGGTGGTGGTGGTGATGTTTGGGTCATACCCAGTGTCGGCACAAAGGGGTTACTCTTGGCTCTGCACTCAGAAATCACTCCTGACAGACTCGGGTACCATATGGGATGCCGGGATTCGAACCACCATCCGTCCTGTCCTGGGTTTGCTGCATGTAAGGCAAATGCCCTACCACTGTACTATCTCTCCCACCCCAATCAGGAAGGTTTTTTGAGCCCCACCAGAAGTAATCTCTGAGCACAGAGCCAAGTGCAAGCCCTGAGTACCCTGGTGTGACACTCTTAGCTCCCCATTAAAAGAAAAACAATATAGGTCTGGAACAATAGTTCATCAGGCAAGGCTTTTGTCTTGCAGGTGGCCAACCCAGGTTCAATCCCCAGCATCCCATTTGGTTTCCCAAGCCTGACAGGAGTAATTTCTGAGCACAGAGTCAAGAGTAAAAACCCTGAGTGTCACTGCGTGTGGCCCCAAAACAAAAACAAATGAACAAACAAACAAAAAACAACATAGTTCTGGGCCCAAAAACACCTCCAAAGAGTAATAAGACAGGGCTGAAGGGATAGTACAAAATGAGCTCTGGCCTTGCATGCACCAAACATTAGTTTTATCCCCAACATCCCATACGATCCCCTGAGCAGTGCCAGGAGTGATCCCTAAGTATAGAGTCAGGAGCAAGTTCTGAGCATCGCCAGGCTTGTCTTAAATCAAATGAGCAAGACAAGGAAAATAGGGATTTTATTTACTCAATGTTTATACAGACTGCGACATTTATGTTAATTGACTTATTTAGTCTCTGAGTGTCCCCTGCAGTAGATCCTATGACTGCCCTTGCAGAGCCAGGAAAACTTGCATGGAGTAAATTGGCCCCTTCATGTCTGCATGTTCTGTGAGAGGCTTTTTTTTTTTTTTTTTTTTTGTTGGTTTTTTTTATTTTGTTTTTGGGCCACACCCGTTTGACGCTCAGGGGTTACTCCTGGCTATGTGCTCAGAAATCGCCCCTGGCTTGGGGGGGACCATATGGGACGCCGGGGGATCGAACCGCGGTCCGTTCCTTGGTAGCACTTACAAGGCAGACACCTTATCTCTAGCGCCACCTTCCCGGCCCTGTGAGAGGCTTTTTAAGCCTCTGACAGTTTGAGAAGGGAGAGGATGTAGAGAAAGAAGAGCCTGTAGAAGTGGAAAGTGCACGTCTTTAACAATATTGGTTATAGATAGATTTTTTCTGTTTGTTTTTGGGCCACACCCTGTGACGCTCAGGGGTTACTCCTGGCTATGTGCTCAGAATTACTCCTGGCTTGGGGGACCATATGGGACGCTGGAGGATTGAACCACGGTCCTAGGTCAGACACTTGCAAGGCAAATGCCTTACCACTGAACCACCACTCTGGCCACTCAATTTTTTTTTCTGATTTTTGGGACACACTTGGGGGTGCTCAGGTGTTATTCTTGGCTTTGCACACAGAAATCGCTCCTAGCAGGCTTGGGGGACCATATGGGATGCCGAGAATAGAACTTAGGTTCATCCTGGGTTGGCAGAGTGCAAAGCAAACGCCCTACTGCTGTGCTATCTCTCCGGCCCTTGTTATTTTGTAAATTTTACATGTTTTTGAAAATAAGAAGTTGGAGAAACAAGCAAGAGAATGGTCTGGGGGTGTAGAAGGAACCTGGGGATATGGTAATAGTTTTGGGCACTGGTGAAGGTAGTGGACTAGAATTTAAGATGCTAAAAGCAGATATAAAACTCTGAGGAGTGGGGTCTGGAGATATGTCAAAGGGCCAGACCTTCAATTAGTTCCCCACACCCCGAGGAGCAACTCCTAAGCATCAGCTGAGAGTCACCTCTGAGCACTACTGGGGTGGCCCCCAAACCAAAAAGAAAAACTAGATAAGAGCCTGGAGAGATATTGTGTAGTGCCTTGCAGGAGGTTTGATCCTCAGCACCCCATATGGTACCCTGGGGCCTGCCAGAAGTGATCCCAGAGTGTCGAGCCAGAGGTGTGCCCACAAAAGAAACAAGACAAAAAATTTATTAGCACTCTGTAACCAAATTTATGTCAATTTTTTAAAAAGTGGTTAAGAAGGGGTCGGAGAGATAGCATGGAGGTAAAGTGTTTGCCTTGCATGCAGCCAACCCAGAACAAACTGAAAAGGGAAGTCAACAACTAGTTACACCACCACCCACTTATACCTGCCTTTTTGTATCTAACCCTTTTTGTCCTAAAGAGGGACTCATATTACCTTAGCGGAAGTCATCCCCACCCCTCTCTTCCCCTCTCTTCCCCCTCCCCTTCCTATGGTATATAAGGATGAACAAAGAAAGCCACGTGGTCCTTTGCCTCTGTTCGGTTCTGGCCGGCCAGAATAAAGAACCCACTTGAGCTTTTGCCTGAGTGACTGTCTCTTCATTTCTCCATGTCAGAGCAGCATCTGGACTATCGAGCCTTACATTTTTGGCGAGCCAGCCAGGAGTCTGTGATCTGTCCGGAGCGGAGTGGTGAACCGATGACTTGGTGGATTCTAAGCAGTGTGTCTTGTGTTGTTGGCTGTGATTTGATGTGTGTTGAAAATAGAAATAGGGGATTGGGCCCGGAGAGATAGCACAGCAGTGTTTGCCTTGCAAGCAGCCGATCCAAGCCCAACGGTGGTTGGTTCGAATCCTGGTGTCCCATATGGTCCCCCGTGCCTGCCAGGAGCTATTTCTGAGCAGACAATCAGGAGTAACCCCTGAGCACCGCCGGGTGTGGCCCAAAAAACAAAAAGAAAAGAAAAAAAAAAGAAACAGGGGATTGGTGGAAGTGTGACTGAGGGCTTGAAAGTCCCCACCCAACGTGGTTTCTGGGTGGTAGTGAACTGATGGGTTAAAAAACTATAGGTCACGACCCTGGAGGCACCCCAGGAGCTCAATTTTGCTGCAGCGGGAAGACGTTCCCGGGCTGCCATGGTGAACCCTATTTCTATTAATTGGAGATCTTTGTTTTGAGATTTTTGTTTTTCCTTTTGTGTAAGTGTGTAGGTGTGTGTTGGCTTTATTTTCTTGAACACTTCTTTCCTCACTTCCTTTGTCCCCTCCCATCATTCCCTCATCTATTCTTTTGATTCCTTCTCCCATTATGGGTCAGCAGCAAACCACCCCTTTGTCTCTTACTATAGACCACTGGTCAGAAGTAAGGACTCGCACACAAAATCATTCCCTGGTCATCAAAAAGGGCAAGTGGCAGACGTGTTGTGCTGCTGAGTGGCCTACCTTTCAGGTTGGATGGCCACAGGGAAGGTCTTTCTATGTTTCCCTAGATCACAGAGTGAAGGACATCGTGTATTGACCAGGGCCGTATGGACATCCTGATCAAGAACCCTATATTCTCATGTGGGAAGACCTTTGTACCAGCCACCCTAACTGGGTGCAGCCATTCCTTCCCCTTCCTAAACCTTTTTCCTTACAACCGTCCTTGGAGCCTATGATCGTACCCATGAAGGCAGAGGGGGTGTCAGAATCAAAGCCTAATGAAGAGCTGTGCCCGCATTTACCCGGACACCACAGACCTGCTTTTCTTTGACCCCCCTCCTTACTGCCCGTCTGCTCATGCCCCCTACACTCCAGCAGATGAGATGGCAGCAGAACACTGTTCCCCATCAGAATCCTCCTCCTCACCTTCCCCCAAGCCACAGGGAGAGGGAGAGGGGGAAGGAGTAACTCCCCTGCCTCCATCACCCCTTGAGTTCATGCCGGACGAGAGCCCAACAAGGCCAGCTGCAGGGACCCACAGCAAACAAAGAGATCCAGCATTTGGAGCTTTGCCAATCATGCAGCTGTGGCCAGTAGGGCCTATGGTGGACGATGGAAGGGGGGGAGATGCCTACCCTCCAGTATTGGCCCTTCTCTTCTGACCTATATAATTGGAAGCTTAACCATCCCTCTTTTTATGAAGACCCCACTAGGTTAATTAATCTTTTAGATTCTTTGATGAACACCCACCAACCTACTTGGGACAACTGCCAACAGTTGCTTCGTACCTGTTCACTACTGAAGAACAGGACCGCATATTGGCAGCAGCCCGGAGAAATGTGATAGGATTAGATGGCTTGGTGACAATCAGACCTGATGTTACTGATGATGCTTTCCCCTTGCAGAGACTGAATTGGGACCCCAACACGTACAAAGGCGAAGGTGGGGGAGCCTGTCCACCTATTGCCAGACTCTCATGAGAGGTCTCCGGGAAGCAGATAGGAAGCCCCCCAATGTGGCCAAGGTAAAAGAGGTGATACAGGGACCCAACGAGCCTCCCGCGGTTTTCCTAGTAAGGCTGATGGAAGCCTATAGGATGTATACCCCTTTCGATCCAACCTCCGAAACTCATTAGGCTTCGGTCATTATGGTTTTTGTAGGGCAGTCAGCAAAAGATATTAGAAAGAAACTTCAGAGGCTGGAGTATATCCAGGGAAAAGCATTACAGGACCTAGTAAAGGAGGCTGAGAAAGTGTTCAGTAAGAGAGAAACAAAGGAGGAAAGAGAGGAGCGATTAGAAAAGGAGAGGAGAGAGTGGCAGGAGAAGAGAGACAGAAAGAAAGGAGGCAGAAGAAAAAGAGAGGGGAGAGAGAGAGGAGGGAAGAACAAAAGGACAGAAGAAGGAATAAGGAACTGGCAAGGGTCTTGGCAGTAGCGCAGGTCAGAAAGGTAGGGACCTGGGCCCATGAAGACGCCAACCTCTGGACAAGGATCAATGCGCTCGCTTACGCCAGAGGGGACACTGGGCTCGGGAATGCACCCACCTCCCACAGTCCCCCCTGACCTTCAAGGACCCTGGCCCTTGAATCTAAATAGGGGGGTCGGGGCTCCAACCCCCTCTGGGAGCTCAGGGCTAAATTTAAGGTGGAGGGGACTCTCATAGACTTTGAACTTGACACAGGGGCAGTATATTCGGTCCTAAAGAAGCCCTTGGGACCTCTCTCTAGTAAACAATCCTTAGTACAAGGAGCTAATGGAAGTAGCTACCATTCTTGGACTACTTCCGGGACTATGGACTTGGGGAAAGAAGAAATCAAGCATTCTTTCCTGGTCATACCGAACTGCCCCTCACCTCTAATGGGACGAGACTTGCTAACCAAACTCAGAGCCCAAATAACTTTTGAAAAAACTGGTCCAGCCAGAGAGATAGCATTGAGGTAAGGCATTTGCCTTTCATGCAGGAGGTCATCGGTTCAAATTTCGGTGCCCCATATGGTCCCCCATGCCTGCCAGGAGCGATTTCTGAGCCTGGAGCCAGGAATAACCCCTGAGCACTGCCGGGTGTGACCCAAAAATCACACACACACACACAAAAAAGAAAGAAAAGAAAAAAGAAAGAAAGAAAGAAGAAAGAAAGAAAGAAAGAAAGAAAGAAAGAAGAGAAAGAAGAAAGAAAGAAAGGAAAAGAAAGAAAGAAAGAAGAAAGAAAGAAAAAAGAAAGAAAGAAGAAAGAGAAAGAAGAAAAAGAAAGAAAGAAAGAAAGAAGAAAAAAGAGAAGAAGAAAGAAAGAAAGAAAAGAAAAAGAAACTGGTCCAGAAATTGCTTTTCTTAATCCCAATGTCCAACCATCTACCACCTCTGTCCTGACCATTAGGGCTGAGGATGAATATAGACTATTCACAAATGATCCCTTGCCACATGAAAACCAAGACACCGATTTTTGGTTGAGACTAGTTTCGGGAGCTTGGGCCGAAACTGCAGGACTGGGGTTGTGTACCTTGCAGGCTCCAGTAATGGTAGAGCTGAAAGCTACTGTTGTTCCTGTGCGAGTCAGACAGTACCCCATGAGTCAGGAAGTGAAGAAAGGCATAACTCCTCATATTTGAAAACTTCTCCAACGGGGGGGGGTCCTAGTACAGTGTCAGTCAGCCTGGAATACTCCACTACTCCCGGTCAAAAAACCTGGAACCGGGGACTATCAGACAGTGCAGGACCTAAGGGTGGTTAACAGCTGAGTGGAAGTTATCCATCCCACTGTGCCTAACCCATACAATCTCCTCAGTACCTTAAGCCCTGAAAGAATATGGTACACTGTACTGAACTTAAAGGATGCTTTCTTCTGCCTGTCCTTACATTCGGCCAGTCAACCTTTATTTGCTTTTGAGTGGAGTGATCCTGAGGCAGGAATTTCGGGCCAACTAACCTGGACCAGACTGCCCCAGGGGTTTAAGAAGTCCCCTACCAACTTTGATGAGGCCCTGCACCAAGACTTAAGTCTCTTCCACAGCCAGCACCCCCAGGTTACCTTGCTGCAGTATGTGGATGATCTTTTAATTGCAGAAAAAACTGAAGAGGATTGCAAGCAGGCCACCCATAACCTGCTAAAGAAACTTGCCCGGCTAGGGTATAGAGCATCAGCCAAGAAGGCGCAGCTGTGCCAGAGAGAGGTGACGTTTCTGGGATACATGCTACAAGAGAAAAAGCAATGGCTGATGAAGGCCTGGAAGAAGGTCGTGGCACAAATCCCAGTACCTACCACCCGCCAGCAGTTACGTGAGTTTCTGGGGACAGCAGGTTTCTGCTGCCTCTGGATCCCTGGTTTCACCAGTCTGGCAGCCCCACTATACCTCCTCACGAAAGGGGATGCCAAGTTTGAGTGGACCCATGAATGCCAGAAGGCGTTTGACTTTATCAAAACAGCTCTGCTCACAGCCCCGGCCCTGGCCCTCCCTGATGCTAGGAAACCCTTTACCTTATATCTAGAAGAGAAAGAGGGGATGGCACGGGAGTGCTGACTCAGACGCTGGGTCCGTGGAAAAGGCCAGTTGCCTACCTATCAAAGAAACTAGACTCAGTGGCCAGCGGGTGGCCTAAATGAGGGCAATAGTCGCGGCTGCACTGCTGGTAAAGGATGCGGATAAAATTTCCTTGGGACAGAAGTTAACTATAATAGCCTCTCATGCTCTGGAAAGTATAATTCGGCAGCCCCCCCGACCATTGGCTCTCAAATGCCTGTATCACCCACTATCAGAGTATCCTTCTAGACAAAGGCAGAATAACTATTGGCCTACCTGTGACTCTCAATTCGGCTACCCTGCTCCCTGAAGAGTCAGAGACACCAGTGTTGCATAACTGCCAGGATCTGCTGGCTGAAGAGAGTGGGCTGTGGAGGGGCCTACAGGTCCATTAAAGAACTCTGATGTCATATGGTACACAAATGGAAGTAGCTTCCTCCAGGATGGGGAGAGGCAAGCTGGAGCTGCTGTGGTGAGTGACCATGATGTTAGCGCCTAAAAGAGGGAACCTCTGCTCAGTGAGCTGAGTTTCTAGCCCTTACCAGGGCATTGGAAATGGCAGCGGGAAAAAGAGCAACCATCTACATGGATAGCAGGTACGCTTTCGGGACTGCCCATGTCCATGGTGCTATCTACCAAAGGAGGGGACTCCTGACCTCTGCGGGAAAAGAAATTAAAAACAAAGAAGAGATACTGCGTCTTTTATCGGCTCTACTCCTACCCAAAGAACTGGCTATAGTTCACTGTCCTGGTCATCAAACGGGCAAAGGGACCGTCGCGTCTGGGAACCGAAGAGCTGATGAAGTGGCGAAGGCAGCGGCATCTCGCACGAAGGAGACCCCTGTGCTTGCTGTTACTGAACCCGACAACCTCCCTCCAGTGTCAACTGTAGACTTCCTTCTTTCTGACAAAGTACAAGAAGTCAATCAGTATCTGCAAACTCTTCACCAACTCACTCACCTAGGGGCCAGAAAAATGATGGAGCTAATTAGAGAATGGCCCCGGGCACCCAAACCAGAGAGGCTAAAGGAAACGGCTGAAAAAAAATGTAAAATCCTGCTGACCCTGTCAACTGGTAAATGCCTATCCTACCAAGATGGGGACAGGAAAGAGACTGAGAGGGGAGAGACCGGGCCAACATTAGGAGATTGATTTCACTGAAATCAAGCCTGCCAAATATGGACTAAAGTATTTGCTAGTCTTTGTAGAAACATTTTCAGGATGGGTGGAAGCTTACTCATGCAAGAAGGAAACAGCCCAGGTGGTGGCTAAGAAGATATTAGATGACATCTTCCCCCAGTTTGGACTTCCTCAGGTAATTGGGTCAGACAATGGACCTGCTTTTGTGGCCCAGGTAAGTCAGAGATTAGCCAAGACCCTGGGGATCAATTGGAAACTGCATTGTGCATATCACCCCCAAGTTCAGGGCAGGTAGAAAGGATAAATAGAACAATTAAGGAGACTCTAACCAAATTATCTCTAGAGACTGGCATTGGGGACTGGACCACCCTCCTACCTTCTGCCCTCTTCAGGGCAAGAAATACCCCTTTGCCTTCTTTGTGTGAATTAACCCCCTTTGAAGTGTTGTATGGCGCTCCCCCCGCCCCCACCCCCCGGTGCGAATGCTTTCAGAGCCTTATGATGTTTTCTCTCCCACTTCCATTCCCCTAGCAGCTCGGCTGGCCGCCATCACTGCCCTACAAAGCCAAGTCTGGAAGGGACTCAGACAGGCATATGAACCCGGAGAACTGACGATGCCTCACCCCTTCAAGCCGGGAGACCAGGTCCTGATGAGACGACACTGCTCGCAGACTCTGCCTAGGTGGAAAGGGCCTTATGTCATCCTTCTGATCACCCCAACTGCTATTAAGGTGGACGGCATTGCTTCCTGGGTTCATGCCTCCCATCAAAAACCTGCCCCTGCTGATCTCAACTATGATGAGTGGAAAGTGGAGCGCACTGAGAATCCCCTCAAGATTCGGGTTCAGCGGGCACACTCCAGCCCTGCTGCGCTCACTGACTCTGACTCTGACTCACTGACTCTGACAATGCTCCTCCTGGCACTCTCTGAGGGAGGACTCGATCAGGCCATACACCCAAAAGAACTGGTAAAAAGACTGTATGGAAACCCCTGTGTCTGCAGGGGGGGGGCTATCAACTCAACAGTAGGCTTCTGTACACTCGATCAGTAGACTGTGGGAACTAGAACTGCTTACCTCCAGTCCCCTACTTCTTCCCATGTGTGTGTTGGGGGGGAGCCGGAATGGGTATGTAAAGCAAAACCTCAGCCTTTGCCTCTCTCTTTGGTGGGGGGGAATGCCCTACCGGATGTGTGGAGCTTGATCAAGTTCACTCCCAGTGCTATAGGGAGTATCGAGAGTGTACCAAAAATAACAAGGCATATCTGGTGGCCAAGCTCACAGAGACTTACAGGGGGAGCATGGGAGGGGAATAGACAGTTAATAGCCATAAGTCCCCCTATGGAGCCATGAATCTCATGGCCCAGGTGGGAGACTTGGTCTGCTGGCCCCTAAAGGCGCCCGTTCACATCTTGGATGGGGGGGTGACAGAACAGGAAAGAGAGAAGGAGGTCATAGACTGGGCTACAAAGGAGGTAGAGACCCTAATGCCTAAGTGGCCCTGACATCCCTCTCTCCGACCCCAGATGCCTGCTGAAAAGTTAGATCCGAATACTCAGAACATCCTAGAAGAAACTCACAAACTTCTTAATTTCTCCAACCCTTATTTAGCTGCTGATTGTTGGCTTTGTATGAAGAAGGGGGAAAATTGGCCTCTGGCTGGCCCTGTTCAACTAGGTGATCTAACCTTTGCTTCTTTTAGTTGTACTTATGTCAAACCCTTTAAGGTAGTCCCTTTTAGCTTTGAATCTTCTGTTTGCTATTCACATAATGGCACCGAATCTGTAGACCTGGGTCAGGTAGAAGCCGCTCAGTGCTTGGAAATCCTACCTGCCCCCGCCCCCCCCCCCCCCGAGCCCAGGGTGCTTACCTCTGGGACGGGTATGGATATGTGGGGGAAATTTGGATTACTCTCTTTTACCCCAAAACTGGACTGGAATTTGTGCCCCAGCATTAGTACTCCCCAACACTGACATCATCCTGGGGACAGAGCCCATCCCTCTGCCTAGCATAGATCTCTTAGGTGGCACTCGTCTGTCTCAGTGAGCCATGGTGTTCCTGCCCCTACTGGTTGGGCTTGGGGGTAGCAGGTGGATTGGCGACTGGGGGAACAGGGCTAGCAATATCAATAGACAGGTATGACAGACTCTCGCAACAGTTAATTTTAGATGTGGAGGCGGTATATAAATCTATTAGTAATCTGCAGGACCAGCTCGACTCCGTGGCTGAAGTGGTATTACAAAGCAGGTGAGGGTTAGATTTAATCTTGGCAGAGAAAGGAGGGCTTTGTGTGGCCTTGCAAGAAAAATGTTATTTTTATATTAACAAAATCGGGAATAGTGCGGGACAGAATCAGACACCATCAAGAGGAGCTAGCCAAAAGAAGAAAGGAGCTATTAGACGGTCCCTTACGGTCTTTATGGGGTGGGATTCTCCCCTAGCTAATACCCCTTCTGGGGCCCCTTTTGGGCCTCTTCTGGTAGCCATCGGGCCATGCATAATCAATCGCCTTACTACATTCATTCGGGCTCAGGTTGGGGAAGTCAAGCTCATGATATGACGCCAACAGTACCAAGAATTAGCTCACGCAGGCAATTCTGACCAGGAATATCAGGAGGTGGAGGCCCCCTATCACACTGGCTTCTAGGATTGGAAGCCTTACTACAAGAACTGGGGATTGAAAAGGAAAGTCAACAACTAGTTACACCACCCCCCACTTATACCTGCCTTTTTTTATCTAACCCTTTTTGTCCTAAAGAGGGACTCGTGTTACCTTAGAGGAAGTCATCCCCACCCCTCTCTTCCCCCTCCCCTTCCTATGGTATATAAGGATGAACAAAGAAAGCCACGTGGTCCTTTGCCTCTGTTTGGTTCTGAACGAGCATTGGACCCTGGCCAGCCAGAATAAAGGACCCACTTGAGCTTTTGCCTGAGTGACTGTCTCTTCATTTCTCCACGTCGGAGCAGCATCTAAACTACCGAGCCTTAGTTTCGGGGTATTAGACCCTTACCCCAGTTTATTACTTTTCTCTTTTTCAAACAAAACCACGCAACTTGAACTAGCTAGTCCTGCCTCCAGTTAGAGGGGGAACTAAGGGAGGCATCAAGACCAAACAGGTGCAAGACTACTAAGTTGTGGGTTAGATACAGAGGGGACCACATATTCTAGCCGACCTGGGGTGAGGGAAGAGGAAATGGGAGGTAGGACAGAAACGGAGGTGTAGGGAGGACAATTTGGTGATGGGAATCCCCCCTGATTTTATGTAAATATGTACCTAAAATATTATTGTCAACACTATGTAAACCACTATGATCAAAATAAAAATTAAAAAAAAGAATATGATAGATATCTTCCATTATGCAGCTATTTGACAAAATAAAGTCGTGAAATTTGAAAAAAAAAAAAAAACAAACAAAAAAAAAACAATGGTTTGAAACCCAGCATCCCATATGGTCTCTGGAGACTGCCAGGAGCGATTTCTGAGTGTAGACCCAGGAGTAATCCCTGAGTGCTGCCAAGTGTGACACCCCCCCCCCAAGAAAAGTGGTTAAGAAAAACTAAAGTGTGTTCTGGAGCAATAGCACAGTAGAGAAAATGTTTGCCTTACATGCAGCCAAACCAGGTTCCATCTCTAGCATCCCTTAGGGTCTCCCGGGCACCTCCAGAAGTAATTTCTAAGTACAGATCCAGAAGTGAGCCCTGACCAACACTGAGTGTGACCCAAAAACAAACAAAAAAAGAAAATATTACTATTAAGTAGTAAAGATGATCAGGCTCAGAGTTTGAAAATAGAAAAATTTAGGTTTTTTTGTTTTTGCCTTTTTTTTTTTTTTTTTGGTTTTTGGTTTTTGGGTCACACCCAGCAGTGCTCAGGGGCCACTCCTGACTCTATGCTCAGAAATCACTCATATAGGATGCCAGGATTAGAACTATTGTCCTTCAGCATGCAAGGCAAACACCCTACCTCCATGCTATCTTTCCGGCCCTGGAAATAGAAAAAAAAAATTTTTTTTTTTGGTTTTTGGGCTGCACCCGTTTGATGCTCAGGAATTATTCCTAGCTAAGCACTCAGAAATTGCCCCTGGCTTGGGGGGGGGAACCATATGGGATGCTGGGGGATCGAACCGCGGTCTTTCCTTGGCTAGCGCTTGCAAGGCAGACACCTTACCTCTAGCGCCACCTCGCCGGCCCCAGAAATAGAAAATTTTAATAGAAAGATAAAGGGAAAGAAATTCCTCAGCTGGAGAGGATTTTAGTCTAGGACTAAGCTAAAAATGAAGGTCTTTTGTTCTGGAGCAATAGCACAGCATCCCTTATGATCCCCAGAACCAGGAGTGATCCCTGACTGCAGAGCCAAAAGTAATCCCTTAGCGATGTTGGATGTGACTGAAAAAAAAACAAAACAAATCAAAACAGGCCTTTTGTATAGGTCTTTATATCTGAGAGCTGGGCTCTTTGAATGCAAAGATTATACTGGATGGTGACAAAAATGCTTCCAGAAAATACAAGGATTACACTGGGAATCTGGTGAGTTTCAGAGCCTTTTGAAATTCTCTGTTAATCCATGATCTTGGAGTAATTAACTCAGGGGTTACTACAGGATTTGTGTTCAGGAATCACTCCTGACAGGCACAGGAGACCATATGGCAGGGGTCTTCAAACTTTTTAAAGTGGGGGCCGGATTACGGTCCCTTAGAGAGCTGGAGGGCCGGACTATATGAGCTACTAATTCCTACTCACACTGCACATATCTTATATAAATAAAATGAAAACCATTTATAAACAGATCATGCGCCAGTATTTCAATGGGAACTGTGGGCCTGCTTTTGGCTAATAAGATGGTCAATGTCAGGTTCCATATTTGTCACTGCCAGCCGTAACAAGTGATGCAAGTGGGCATCAGTTAATCTTGATCTGGTTGGAGATTTCAGATGTTTCATTCTTGAAAAAGTCTGTTCACAGGCATAAGTGCTACCAAAGATGGTTACCATTTTGAGTGCATGGTTCCTGATATTTGGATATACACTGAGTGTATATGCTGGCAGGTATCTTGGCAACCAAACAGCGCTCACTGCTGGCGAGCCAGATCAGACTCCTCTGCGGGCCGAATGTGGCCCGTGGGTCATAGTTTGAAGACCCCTGCCACATTGGATGCAGGGAATTGAATCAGGGTCAGCCTCATGCAAGGCAAAAGCCCTCCCTGCTGTGCTATCACTGAGCATCACTCCAGCCAGCTAGCAAATCACTTTCCCCTGCAGAACTCCAGCAATTCAGGAGAGACCACCAGATGCAGTTTTCATTTTTTTTGTGAGGCCCAAGGAGGGATGCATTGTCTAAGGACCAAATGTTGTAAACCACATGTTAGACATCTCTTTCTCAAGCCTAAGTTTCCATTACACCACACCAAGCTACTTGGTCATACCCGTTAATCTATCTGGCAAGGACAGGAAGAGGCAGTAGGAAAGTATCCTAAACAATAGCCAATCATTTTAAAGATCTTGGGAACTTGAGCCTCAAAATATCCCCTCCCTATATAAACCAGCTTATGACCTTTGCAGGGCAGGGGCTGTCTCCTCTGGGAGATAGCCCTGACCGGCTAGTATGGGGCTTGCTGCTAAGTGAATAAAGTTTTGTTTAGCTTTACTCAAAAATAAAATTTTTTTTTATCACACTAGGGTCCATCCTAGGTTGGCCGCAAACGTCCTACCCCTACCACTCAGCTATCTCTTCTACCCTAGGTTTATTCCAATTGTGTGGTCTTGTCTCCCGACCCTAATACCTTGAGTTTGTGTGACCAGTGCTTACTCCTTATTTCTAACATTGAACGTTGCTGCATTTTTTTTTTTTTTGGTTTTTGGGTCACATCCAGCAGCACTCAGGGGTTACTCCTGGCTCTACGCTCAGAAATCGCTCCCAGCAGGCTTGGGGGACCATATGGGATGCCGCGATTCAAACCACCATCCTTCTGCATGCAAGGCAAATGCCTTACTGCTGTGCTATCTCTCCAGCTCTCACGTTGCTGCATTTTTTTTTCATTTTTTTCTTTCTTCTTTCTTTTCTTCCTTCCTTCCTTCCTTCCTTCCTTCCTTCCTTCCTTCCTTACTTCCTTCCTTCCTTCCTTCCTTCCTTCCTTCCTTCCTTCCTTCCTTCCTTCCTTCCTTCCTTCTTTCTTTCTTTCTTTCTTTCTTCTTTTTTGTTTTTGTTTTTGGGCCACACCCGGCATTGCTCAGGGGTTACTCCTGGCTGTCTGCTCAGAAATAGCTCCTGGCAGGCACGGGGGACCATATGGGACACCGGGATTCAAAGATTCAAACCAACTACCTTTGGTCCTGGATCGGCTGCTTGCAAGGCAAACGCTGCTGTGCTATCTCTCCGGGCCCACGTTGCTGCATTTTTACCTCACATCAATATTTCTTAGAAAACGGATCCACCTGGGTCCGGAGAGATAGCACAGCAGTGTTTGCCTTGCAAGCAGCCGACACAGGACCTAAGGTGGTTGGTTAGAATCCTGGTGTCCCATATGGTCCTCCGTGCCGGCCAGGAGCTAATTTTGAGCAGACAGCCAGGAGTAACTCCTGAGCAACGCCGGGTGTGGCCCAAAAACAAAACAAAAAAAAGAAAAAAAAGAAAAAAAATCAACCACTCTCTTTGGGGCTCCCTTTTTGTCACCTTTAGTAAAAGTGCTTGTTTTTGCTGATCAAAATGGTACTATTCAGAATATTAAAACAAAACAAAACAAAACAAAAAAAACCCACAACTATTGTGAGGGGCCAGAGCCTACAGAGAGTAGAGCATTTGCCTTGCATATGGTGACCCAGGTTCAATCCCATATGGTCCCCTGAGCCTTCCAGGAGTAATTTCTGAGCACAGAGCCAGGAGTAACCCCTAGCATGGCCGGGGTGACCTCCCCTCAAGAAAACAAAAAAAAAAACAAAAACAAAAAAACTGGGGCCAGAGAGATAGCATGGAGGTAAGGCATTTGCCTTTCATACAGAAGGATGGTGGTTCGAATCCCGGCATCCCAAATGGTCCCCTGTACCTGCCAGGGGCGATTTCTGAGCGTAGAGCCAGGAGTAACCCCTGAGTGCTGTTGGGTGTGACCCAAAAACAAAGAAACAAAACAAAACAAAACAAAACAAAAAACTGTATTGTGTGGGCCAGAGAAATAGCACAGTGGTTAGGATGCTTGCCTTGCAGGCAGCCAACCCAAGTTGAATCCCTGGCATCCTCATATGGTTCCCCAATCCCCACCAGGAGTGATGATCACCCTGAGATCACAGAGCAAAGAATAAGCCCCGAGAGTTGCCAGGTGTTACTGGCAAAATAAACTGAGTTGGGGTAAGGGTGTGGTCAAAGATGGGCTGCACAAAGTAGCTCAATGTACAGAACAAGTTTTGCATATATGAAGCTCTGGGTTCTATGTCCAGCATCCATCAGCACTCCTCTGCCCCCCAAAAAAGGAAGAAAATGTTGATTAGCAAGAACTATTGGAATAACAAAAAACAGTTAAAAGAAGGGGCTGGAGCCATAGCACAATGGTAGGGCCATTGTGCACGTGGCCACATGCATGTGGCCAACCGGGACCCAGTATGGTCCCCCAAGCCTGCCAGGAGCATTTTCTGAGGGCAGAGCCAGGAGTTACTCCTGAGTGCCACCGAGTGTGGCCTAAAACAACAATAAAAACTGTTAAAAGGAAATGTGGAGGGCTCGGAGAGATAGCACAGCGGTGTTTGCCTTGCAAGCAGCCGATTCAGGACCTAAGGTGGTTGGTTCGAATCCCGGTGTCCCATATGGTGTGTCGTGTCTCCCCCCCCCCCCCTGCCTGCCAGGAGCTATTTCTGAGCAGACAGCCAGGAGTAACCCCTGAGCACCTCCGGGTGTGGCCCAAAAACAAACAAACAAAAAAAGAAATGTGGAAACACATTTGCATATGTTTGAGCTGACAGACTAAAACAATTTAAAAGAAATCTACTACCCAAATAGAAATGGGGCCAAAGGTATTTGAGCAGACAATTCAAGACAAAGGAATGAAGAAAGGCTCTTAAACATATGAAAAGGTATTCCAGCAGACTCTTAATGAGAAATGTAAATTGAAATTTAAATTGGCCACCACTTTCACCTTGGCCCAGAACAAAGGTTGACAAAACCTTTGCAGGGTTTGGGGACAGAATCTTCAACACCTCTGTTGGAGATGTGCTTTGAAGCGAGCTCCCCCTTCCTGCTAGGTGAGCTGGCCACATCCTAGGTGTCAATTAAAAATTGTGATCTTTCAAAAAAAAATATTGTGATCTTCTTCAGATCAGTTCTGCTCTGAGCAATAGCAGGCATTTACCTGGCATCCACACTTAAAAGTGCAAAATGTCACACAGTGCAGTAAAAAAGGCAAGATACAGAACAATTAATTGTTTTGGTTGGCTTGGTTTGGTTTGAGGCTACTCCTGGCGATGCTCAGGGCTTGCTCCTTACTTTGTGCTCAGGAATCACTCATGGAGGGGCTCAGGGAACATTTGGGATGCAGGGGATCAGACCCAAATGGGCCATATGCAAGCATCAAGCAATTGCTCTGGCCCTCAGAACACTTAATTGTATATATCATCATTAAACTAACATGTTAAAAGAATATGTACAATTCGGGCCGAAGTGATAGCACAGCGGTAGGACATTTGCCTTGCATGTGGCCAACCCAGGACAGACTCAGGTTTGATTCCCAGCATCCCATATGGTTCCCAAGAATATGTACAGCAGGTATGGTGTTGGCCCTGCATGTGAATTCAATATCCAGCACCAGATATACCCCTGAGAACACCACCATAAATAATCCCCAAGCACAGAATCAGGAGTGAGTACTGAATACATACTGCTGGGTGCGTTCACCTTCCAAAATAAAGTATGACAGCACCATAATTTTCTTTTGGTTTTTGGGTCACACCCGGCAACGCTCAGGGGCTACTCCTGGCTCTATGCTCAGAAATCGCCCCCAGCAGGCTCGGGGACCATATGGGATGCTGGGATTTTTTTTTTTGATTTTTTTTTTGGTTTTTGGGTCTCATCCGGCAGTGCTCAGGGGTTACTCCTGGCTCCATACTCAGAAATTGCTCCTGGCAAGCATGGGAGACCATATGGGACGCTGGGATTCAAACCAATGACCTTCTGCATGAAAGGCAAACGCCTTACCTCCATGCTATCTCTCCGGCCCGGGATGCTGGGATTTGAACCATCGTCCTTCAGCATGCAAGGCAAATGCCCTACCGCTATGCTATCTCTCCGGCCCCAAGCACCATAATTTTCTTAAGTTCCCCTAATATGGGATTTCTTGTTTCCCTGGGTTTTTTTTTAGGATGATAAGAAATGTTAGACAGGAGATGGAGAGATAGCACAGCAGTAGGGCATTTGCCTTGCAAGCGGCCGACCCAGGTTCAAAAGTAGTTTGAATCCCAGCATCCCATATGGTCCCCTGTGCCTGTCAGGAGTGATTTCTGAGCAGATAGCCAGGAGTAACCCCTGAGTGCAGCCGGGTGTGGCCCCCCTCAAAAAAAAAAAAGAAAAGAAAAGAAATGTTAGACAGATATCTTTATAATGTGGGGAAATCTCTGTCAACTTTTCAGATTATTAAATAAAAAAAAATAAAAAAAATTATTTTTGGGGGGTCACACCCGGCAGCGCTCAGGGGTTACTCTTGGCTCTCTGCTCAGAAATTGCCTCTGGCAGGCACAGGGGACTATATGGAATGCCGGGATTCCAACTATCGTCTTTCTGCATGAAAGGCAAACGCCTTACCTCCATGCTATCTCTCCGGCCCCAAGAAAAAAATTTCTTTAATTTAATTTTATTTAAACAATTGTGATCTACAGAGTCCTTCATAGTTGAATTTCAGATATACAATGAGTCAGGGTCATTCCCACCACCAGTGTCAACTTCCCTCCACTAATGGACCCAGAGTACATCCCATACCACCACCAGTCCCCTGGCCTGCTAGTATAACAGGCCCATTTAAGTTTGTTAAAGTTTAGGTCCCTTGATTCTATTATCATTGACTTTGGCTTGAATATTTAGTTCTGTCTTTATTTATGTATCTAATACCACTTGGTCCCTGGCCCCCAGCCTTTCTTTATTCCTCAAAGAAAGAAAAATTAATTTGAAACTAGGCCTAAAAGATACTAAGCTCCAGCTTCTTGGCCTGGGTTTGATCCTGGCATGACAGGAGTGATCACTGCTGGGAGTGATTCTTTTTTTTTTTTTTTTTTTTGGTTTTTGGGTCACACCTGGCAATGCTCAGGGGTTATTCCTGGCTCTACGCTCAGAAATCGCCCACTGCAGGCTCAGGGGACCATATGGGATGCCGGGATTTGAACCAACATCTGCCTTACCGCTGTGCTATCTCTTCGGCCCCTAGGAGTGATTCTTGAATGCAGAGCCAGAGTAAGCCTTGAGCACTGCTGAATGTGGCCCCCAAATCTAAATAAATAAAGAAGAGCTGTGCAACTTCAAGCTGGGGGTATAGCTGAGTGGCAGAGTGCTTACTTGATGTAGCTTACAGGTGAGGCCCTGGTTTGAGTCTGGCCAAAAAAAAAGTAAAAAAAAAAAAAATGGCAAAAGAGCAGGACACCTAGTAAACTGGAGAGCTCCTCTGGGCCTGGGGGCTGTACAAAATGTGCCTATTGAGCCAGCTGCCTGCATGGACTTTGACTTCAGCAGTCACTCACGGAGAGGTAGGTGGGTGCAATGTTAGTGGGCTCAGCAGTGGGAATTCCTGGCTGGGAATCCTTGGCCCTATGGTCCTTGTCTGTAATCTGGGGAACAATCATGGCATTTCTGAATGGGCTGTTGTAAAGCTCGAATGAGCCTGTTCAGGGAAACCACTCAGTCCTCAAAGTACTTGGCAAGTGGTAGTAGCGGTTAGGAATAAGATTGTTAGGTCAAGCACTCCTGAGGCCGTGTTCAGCAAACATACTACCTCAGTCCACTTCATACCCCCAGGTCCCCACTCTTCATTCTTAGTGGTCTGAAGGGGCTTTGCTTGGATATTCGCAGCATCCCATCCTTGGGTGGTTGCTGGAAGCTTTCTAGCCAGAATTGACTGAGTCTTATTGGGAATGGTCTTTACCCCTTCTCCCATCATTGCTTGGATGCCCTCCCGCTGTTCCCTTCCACCAAAAAAGGAACCAGCATCTCCTGGGCTGGAGAGATGGTTTCACTCAAAGGACTGGACATGTGCTTTCATAGTAGGTGCCCTAGATTGGTTCCCTGACATTGCATGGTCCCTAGCATAAAGCTGGGAATTGTCTCCCTCTCCCCATGCCCCAGTATTGGGCATTAGTGTTGCGACCTCCCCAAAAATAACAAAAGAAACATCTGACCTAATCATAATCATATTTGTAATCAAGATGTTTAAATAAAGAAAAAAATTAAAAAAAGAAAGAAACATCTGCATTAACGTGCAAAATGCAGATTTCTTTTTAGTTTTTTTTTTTTTTTTTTTTTTTTTTGGTTTTGGGGCCACATCTGGCTGTGCTTAGGGGTTCCTCCTGACTCTGTGCTCAGAAATTACTCCTGGTGTGCTGGGAGGCTTGGCAGGCCCCCAGCCGTCCTTGTCTTTTTCCCCTGACTCCAGGCCTTCCCTGGGTGCCAGCTCAGATGGCCAGAAGTGGGTTCAGGTGGACTCTTAGTGGTCCTCAGGTTCCTCCCTCCCTCCGTACTCCAGGGGGGAGGTGCATGGGGAGGAGAGCGGGCAGACATTTGGCTTTCGGTTTCCTCCTTGATTCTGGAGACCAGCTCTTGCCAGGTATAGGGTTTTTCTCCCCTGGACTTCAGTCTTTCCCTGGGCACCGGTC
The DNA here is from genome assembly GCF_024139225.1 of Suncus etruscus. Lineage (NCBI taxonomy): Eukaryota > Metazoa > Chordata > Mammalia > Eulipotyphla > Soricidae > Suncus > Suncus etruscus. Next base: position 50,549,377 of record NC_064862.1, on the reverse strand, counting down.
TAGGTGGACTCTATAGGGGTCAACAGGCTTTCCCCCTATCTCTCCCTACACTAATGGGAATGCGTTCTGGGAGGAGGGAAGGCTGTTCTAGCACTGGTTTATGTTGGGACAGTCAGTGGAAATTTTTTCTCTTTGTTTTCATATTGATAGTATTGTGTGCATATATTCTATATATCCATAATATCCATCTTGTATTGGGACCTTGATACTGTCCTACAAAGCTCATTTCTAATATTTTACTGCCTCAGTCCCAACCCTTACTTCCCCCCATCCTCCCATGTAGCTACAGCTAATGACATGAAGCTCACCACATAGAGTGATAAGTGCAGTTAGAGAAATAACTACACTGAAAACTATCATAACAATGTGACTGAATGAGGGAAAAAGAAAGCCCTCTCGAGTACAGGTGTGGGTGGGGTGGGGAGTAGGTAGATCTGGGAAATTGGTGGTGGGAATCCTGCACTGGTGAAGGAGGGTGTTCTTTACATGACTGTAAGCATACAACTACAATTATATTTGTAATCATGGTGTTTAAATAAAGATAATTAAAAAAAAAAGAAATTACTCCTGGTGGTGCTTGGGGACCCTATGTGATGCCTGGGATCGAACCCAGGTCAACTGCATGCAAGGCAAACACCTTCCAGCTATGCTATGACTCTGGCCCCAAGATCCAGGTTTCTAAAAAAGATTCAGCTTCAAGGATGGAGGACATAGTTCAGGTGGTTGACAACATACCCTGCATGTATAAAAGCCCCGAGCTAACCCCCTAGCACCATGAAACAAACAAGTTTAACTTACAGGAGTGACAGGCCTGAAAAATAGTATAGGACTAAGGTGCTTGCCTTGTGTGTGACCTACCCAGTTTTGATACCATGAGGTCCTCTAAGTCCTCCAGAAGTTGATTCCTGAGAGCAGAGCCAGGAGTAAGCCCTGAACACCAATAATGTGACCCCTCCACCTTCCCCCAAAATAAACAACCAATAAAAAAAAAAACTCACAATAAGAATGAAGTATGTCGGGCCCGGAGAGATAGCACAGCGGCATTTGCCTTGCAAGCAGCCGATCCAGGACCAAAGGTGGTTAGTTCAAATCCCGGTGTCCCATATGGTCCCCCGTGCCTGCCAAGAGCTATTTCTGAGCAGACAGCCAGAAGTAACCCCTGAGCACTGCCGGGTGTGGTCCAAAAAAACAAAACAAAAACAAAAAACAAAGAATGAAGTATGTCCACTGCAAAGGGTGGACGTGACCCCTTAAAAAGAGTTTCCATGGCCCCTTAACACATACTGTACAGGTCACAGAAGGAGGTGCTCACATTCTAGTGCTCCGGGGAGGTTGCACTTTGTACTCACTGCTCACCAAGCTCCCAGGAAGAGCACAGTTGTTTACTTGACTGAACAGGGAAATGCTTTGACCTCGGCGACACATTCACTGAGCTTTAAGGAAGGTTTGTATAAGTTACTGCACTTAGGAAATACATTAATTTTGCGTATGCAACATAACCTGTTGTAATAGGCCAAATGTAACATCTCCTCTCCCCAGCTCCATGCAAGAAAATAGACTTTTTTCATGTCAGAGCAAGCTGGAAAAGTTTATTCCACTTAGTCAAACATAGGTCCAGGCCATTAGTGGCTCTGTCAACATGGACCTCTTTGTCTGGGATATGAGGCTTCTGAGGTCTTGGAGAGGGCCTGGGAAGGTGGAAGGAGGGATGCTGCTCTAGTTAGCCCAGTAGTCTAATCTTACTTGACTAATCACCTCTCCTTTACTTTGAGGGACCCTGCCATACAACCTAGGTGCAAAGAGACTAAAATATCTGGGTTTGTGGAAATAGAAACTAAACTCAGTTCATTACACATTTTTCAGGACATAGGAGTAAGGGGGCAGGAGAGAGAGCTCCATAGGAGGGAGTATGTGCTTTGCCAGAAGGAGGCCTGGGTTTGATTCCTGCCACTCCTGGTCCTGGGGCACTGCTGAAGGATAAAGTGAGGGGCCAAAAGAGTTCCGTGGGCATATTCTTGGCATTCAGGAATTTGAGCCCTGGCACTGCTTTGTCCTCTGATCACTGCTGGGAGTGGATCCCAACAATTGAGTCAGGAGTACCCCCTGAAAATTGCTGGGAATGGCCAGAAAAATGATACTTATTTTTTCTTTTTTTAAAATTTTATTTTAAGGGGCCAGAGAGATAGCATGGAGGTAAAGTGTTTGCCTTGCATGCAGAAGGTCAGTTGTTTGAATCCCGGCATCTCATATGGTCCCCCGAGCCTGCCAGGAGTGATTTCTGAGCATAGAGCCAGAAGTAACCCCTGAGCGCTGCCAGGTGTGACCCAAAAACCAAAAAAAAAATTTTTTTTTTAATTTTAAAATAACATCTTTATTTAAGCACCATGATTACAAACATGATTGTAGTTGGGTTTTAGTCATGAAAAGAACACCCTCTTCACTAGTGCAACATTCCTACCACCAATGCCCCTCCTCCCTCCCCCTCCACCACCTGAATTCCAGACCAGCATTCTACTTCTCTCCTTCATTAACATTGTCATGATAGTTGTCAGTGTAGTTATTTCTCTAACTGCACTCACTACTCTTTGTGGTGAGCTTCATATCTTGGAAAGATAAATTTTGATCTCAGAAGAAATGTCCAAGATGGAAGTGATGCATACTTTATGTGTGTGTGTATGTATGTATGTATGTATGTATGTATGAACTTAAATAATAGAAAAATAGCAAATATATATATTATAAAAATGGAGGCCCTCCTACTGGTCAAATACTAAAATGTTAAGTGTTTAAAGACTCGCCAATAAAATGTAGCATTTGGAAAAACAGGTTGGGTTTACACACACACACACACACACACACACACACACACACACAATGCTGCCAGGGATTAAACCCAGGGCTCCAGGAAAAGGGGTTTTATTTTGGATCAGATGTGTTGGTAAGGAAAGACCCAACCTCCATGCCTCTATGTTTAATTCCTGTAGACAGCTGGGGTGGGGAAGGTAGCACAAAGGGCCATTGGGGAAAGCTGGAAATAAAATAACTACCAAAACATGACACTATAGTTTTGGAGTAACCGGTTTTTGCGCTATTCAGGATAATTCTTCTTTGCTTGTGCTTGCCACTCATTGACTGGAAGTACCTCTGGATTCACCACCCATGGAGATGGGGTGGTCCTTCTCTTCCCAATAAAGACCTCTGGTCACATCGAGAAGCCATTTGCAGTTTCCATTTCCACATCTAGTCTTTCTCAGTGCTGGTATCTTTTGCCAGTGAGTGGAAATCTTGTGATGGGAGTTTCCTGAACCTGTTTTATTCTCTTCAACTTTGTGTAGATTATTTCCTTTGCTTCCAGACCCATGCTCCCCAATCCCTCAGGATTGGAGCATGATACTTCTACTTCATTATAGAAGATATGTTGGTGTGTGTGATATTTAGATAACTGATTAAGTTTAGAAAGATGGGCTTGGAAATGAAGCAATAGGCTGGCATGGCGGCCTATTCTGGTTCAATCCCTGGCATCCCAGATGGTTCCCCAATCTGCACTACGAGTGATCTCTGAGCACAGAGCCAGGCATCAGCTCTGAGCATCACTGGATGTGGACCCAATGCCTCCCCTTTCTGCTCCTGCCCAAATGTTTTCCCCAGTGATCAGAACACTTGTCTGATGCCCATGAGGCCCTGAATTAGACCCCTCTGGACTACAGCACCACCAGGTTTCACCCTGCCTGATGGCCCCGAAGGTACTCAGACTCAGCCCTTAGTGCCTCGGCTCACTTCTAATGGTGCTCCGAAAATCCACACAGGTATGACCCCCAGTCCACAGCAAACAGATATTTAATTATATAACAGGGTCCTTTCTTGCGAATTTCTCATTTGCTGTGGAGATACACCGAATATATCAAAGATTGTCCACTCTGACTACCTGGGTATTTAATAAATACTGACAAGGGAGGGAAACTGGTGATACTGGTGGCAGGAAATGAGCATTGTTGAAGGGACAGGTGTTGGAACATTGTATGACTGACACTCAACCATCAGTAACTTTTAAATTTTGTATCTTACATGGAGATTTAATTTTAATTTAAAAAACAACAACCCCCAAACTGATGAATGGGTCCTGCATTTGGATATTGCTGAAATTGCTCAGGTGGTGCTAATATGGACTGGCCTGGGAGTCTCTGGTTTCTTTCTAGGTGTCGGGCACCAGGGCACTTACACAGATGCACAAGCTGGTCTATGCACTAGAAAAGCTAAAAGGAAAGCAGATAGGCCAAACATAACAATGGTATACGGTAAATACTTTTATTTATCATCACAAGAGCTGGCCTCAGAGTAAAGAAAGTTGTGAGGCCTGTGGGCTGCCCATGAGGCCAAGGCCTTTGGAGAGGCAGGGAGGGAGACTTTCATCATCTTTATCAGATAAGGAAGGGATCACAGGCCCTGCCACCTGGACCCTGAGTACTGGGCATGGAGGAAAGTTCTGGGCCCGGATAAGTGAGAGATAAGATACTGGGCATAGCCCGAGGACACACTGGGGCATTGGTGTTGATTGAGGAAGCATTTAAAGGGCATGAGAGGGCCCGGAGAGATAGCACTGTGGGGTTTGCCTTGCAAGCAGCCGATCCAGGACCAAAGGTGGTTGGTTCGAATCCCGGTGTCCCATATGGTCCCCTGTGCCTGCCAGGAGCTATTTCTAAGCAGACAGCCAGGAGTAACCGCCGGGTGTAGCCCAAAAACCAAAAAAAAAAAAAAAAAAAAAAAAAAAAAAAAGGGCATGGGAGGTTTTTTGCAGAGGCAGTGGTGATGCCCCACAATGGTGTTTAAGATCTTTCTGGCTCGTTATTACATGCTTCTAACTTGGCTTTGCTGACCAGCATGAATCTAGGGGTAACTGGTCATCCTATTGACTCTGCCCTTCACTGGCATAACTAGACCTTGATTTGTGAGGCCAATTTTCTATCAATGAAGACGGAAGATTCCACATAGCTCTGGATTCTCTCCCCTTTTATTTTTTTAGAGTGCTCTGGTCCCTCCAACCCCCCCCCCCCCATGCAGATTTTTTAGAAGTGATTCACAGAATGAATAAAAATAGAATTCATTATGGTTGGCCTTGCCCAACCAGTTCAGAGCCCTGTTCACCCTTCCTCAATTTCCATCCAAAGGACTCTTAGGAGCATCTGTGAAAGTGATAGCATCTTTTTTTTTTTGGCCCACACCCGGCAGTACTCAGGGGTTACTCCTGGCAGGCACATGGGACCATATGGGACACCGGGGATTTGAACCAACCACCTTAAGTCCTGAATCCGCTGCTTGAAAGCCGCTGCTTGAAAGCCGCTGTGCTATCTCTCCAGCCGGAAAGTGATAACATCTTATCAGCCTGTTTCTTGGACTTGTCTGGGGGCGAGTAAACAAACCCTGCAGTTTCCCTTCAACTTCTGAAGCTCCTTAAAAGAAACCCTAGTTGAGGACTCAAGGACAAATAAGTCTGCCCATGGAATCATCTTCTAAGATTCAGCCTTACTTTTCCCTTGGGGAAGAAGAGGATTAATTCGGACTAGTGGTTCTCAACTTCAGTAGCCATTCAAGTTTCCAGTCAAGTTGTAGGAGTCAAGGGTAGGTTTGGAGGACCCCACTCCAGATAGAGTGAAAAGATATCTCTGTATTTTCTTTTCCAGACCATTCTGATGCCTCTCAGCAGTGAGCCCCATTGGTCACTGTCACTAGAGCTGTCATTAGCTCTGGCCAGTGCTGTCATTGACAAATGCTGGGGGTCAGGGAGGGACTGGCTCCTGGATCCAATTGTTCTATGCAGGCACATCTTACACCAAGTTAGCTATTTTGAAGTTCACTTAATGGAGCTGTTTAACTTAGTTGAGATTTGAGATAGCACAGATAAAGATAAAGGTGAGTTCTAGGAGTAAGGATTGAGTATTTATCCCAGGGACCAGGTTTTCTTTCTTTTGGCTTTTGGACCACACCCATTGGTTACTCCTAGCTCCTGTGCTCAGAAATCATTCCTGGCAGGCACGAATATGGAATACTGGGATTGAACCTGGGTAGACTGCGTGCAAGGCCAATGCCCTACCCATAGTGCTATGGCTCTGGCACCAAGGGACCAGGTTGTCTTAGCAGGACCCATCAGTGGAGGGAATGTACCACACTCTCTCATGACTTTGCTCCTGTTGGAGAACTGCATTTGTGAAGAAACTCTCCTGCTTCTCATGTTGGCAGCTTTTAGGGTTACCTGAGCACTTGTGTAGGTTCTCTTCGTCTTCCCTCTCTATATCTTCACCTCTTGATGCACATGGGTGATAGATAACACGATAACATGCATTGGTGATAATGTGGAGGTGGAGGTGGCTGCAGGTATCTGAAATGTGGGGATTTCGGGCCTTTTATCACTTTGGGGTGTTTCTTTACCTTGATGATACAGATTTGGGTTTTTTGAAATTTGTTTTTAATTAAGACATGATTTATTTTTATTATTTCAGAAAAAAAACGCATTTGAAGTGGGGGACTCAGATCTAAATCACAAAGCAAAGTGCATCTGGGCCAGTCAAGCTGTGAGGTGGGGAACACAGGGTAAGTTTACTGAGTTCTTGGGAGAACACAAGCCCCAACACCTGCTTTATGTAAAAAGCACTCCTTATAAACGTTTATTTTCTCTTTGAAATACTTAATGAGTTATGAACTAAGGCTTGTAAAAAGTCTTCGTGAGGGGACTACTGAAGATGCTGAAAAGGAGGATGTGTAAAGGTAGTTCAAACCCCGAGAAGCTCAAATTCTAACCCCAAGGCAGAAGGCTGGGCTCAAATCCCAGGAAGCTCAAATCCTAACCCCAAGGCAGAAGGCTGGGCTTCCTGGGATTCACCTGTGAGAACTAAGATCGAATCTTCAGAGATTGGGGTTTCCAAAACTCCCAAGCACTGAAACACCTCTGGCAGGGGACGTACAGTGGAACCAGTGAGAGTTCTGGGCTCCCTCTCCTCCTCTTTCTGCACTTTCATCCTACTCTGGGCCCTTTGCCTTGGCCCCCATTAGTGGAGGAAGATGATGCCCCAGCTTGCTGAACTCACTTTAGAGTATTTTGGGGTCTGTCTTGAGGCCAGCAGGCTGGGCTGCTCTCTTTGTGGGTCTGTGCTGACCTGCATGGGCCTAGATTCTTGGATGCTGGAATGAAGCATCAACTAAGGCCTATATCTGGCGCCTCTTGTCACTCACGCCTAGGCCCATGGTGGCCTGTCCTTTCAGCCAACATGTAGCCGGGCTGTGTGCCTGTAATTTGGACCAGTTCAAAGTCACCATCCTCCCTGGTCCCCTTTGGAGAGAAATAATGCCTAGAGGCGGTGGGGGGGGACTTCATCCCCCAACTCTGTAGCTGGTAATTTTCTCCAGCTTCCTTGGCCTATTTCCTGAAGTTGCCCCCCTCCCCACTCCACCAACATCCCACCATTCTGCTTGCAGCAGGACAGATCCTCCCTCTTTTTTAGAGGTTCCGAGAGCAACAGAGTGACCTAGACTAGGCAGCCACAGGAGCCCCCAAACCTCTCACATGGGGCCTCAGGAACTCGGGGGGCCCCAGGGGAAGCCTGGAAAGCCCAACTTCACCATCAGCCTGCAGTGTAGGGGAGAGGGAGAAGTGCCCCCCAACCCGTGGTCTTCACTGTCCTGCCTCCTGCACCTCTATCCTGGGCTGCAACGATGCCCTAGGGTGGAGGACCCCCCCAAGTTCCCCCAGCACAGGAGGACTTGGCCAACCTCACAGCTGCAGAAGGCCTGGACTGGGGTACCTTGAGGGGGGGGGCGCATCTACCCCACCCCTAGCTTGTCCTGCCAGCCCACACACTCGCACCCTGGCACGCTTTGGCCGTGTTCCTCAATGTCCCCACATTGCAGTGGCCCCTCTCCCTGCAGATGAGCGCGGCGGAGGGAGACACCCCCACCCCGAAGGGTCGCGTCGTGGGGGACAAGTTTGGGGGTCCACAGCGGAGGAGGAGGAGGAGGAGGAGGAGGTGGAGGAGGAGGGCGGGGACGGACGGACTGGGTGGGCGAGGAGGAGGAGGCCCGCACCTCCGGGTCCCCCAAGGCCCGGGCGCCCCCCAGCATCCATCGTCCCCGGAGGCGAGGCAGGTACCCCGGGGCGGGGACTGAGGCGGGCGGGGTCCGGGCTGCGCCCCCCGGCCGGGCCGGGCCGGGCCGGGCAGGCGGCGGGCGGGCGGGCGGGCGCGCGGCGCGGGGGGAGCGGGGCTGGGCGGCGCTGCCTCGGGCTCTGTGCGCTGCAGCCCGGAGCCGAGGAGGAGGAGGAGGCGGAGGAGGAGAAGGAGGCGGCGGCGGCGGCGGCGGCGGGTCCCGGGCGGGGGGAGCGCGGCGCTGCGGACCCGGGCGGCTGGCAAAGGACGCGGCGGAGGCGGAGGCGGAGGCAGGCGGCGGGGAGAGCCGGGCTGCAGCAACAAAGGGCAGCCCGGGATGGGCCGGGCTGCGGGCGAGGTGAGCCGGGCACCCGGGCGGTGCACGTGCTTGCAGACACGGGTGAGTGTGGAGCCGGAGGGGAGCGGGGTGCGCGCGTGTGTGCGTGTGTGTGTGTGTGTGTGCGCGTGTGTCTGTGCATGCACGCCCGGTGCAAACGCCTGTAAGGGCTTTGCAGCGAGACCCCCAGAGAGCAGCATTCAGCGCTGCCTTCCTGCTTGCAGCCTCCGGCCCGGGGTGCTGCAGGGCAGGGTTTTGTGTGTGTGTGTGTGTGTGTGTGTGTGTGTGTGTGTGCATGGGGGGGGGGGATAAGGATGCAAGGCAGGGGGCGGGCGAGCGACGAGTCGCCCCGGACGGGACGCGAGCGGGAGGAGGAGGAGGAGGAGGAGGAGGAGGAGGAGGAGGAGGAAAAGGAGGAGGGAGGCGGGAGGGGGGAACGGAGCTCCGCTCGCGGGGCGGCGCGCCCATCCGCGCGAGCCGGCGACGGAGAACCTCGAATTTTAACTTCGCGCGCCCGCGCCCGCGCGCACGCGCGCACCCGCGCCGGCCTCCCGCGGCCGCCGCAGCCGCCGCCGCCGCCGCCAGCGATCGGCTCTCACACAAACTTGAAGGCTGCCGGCCTGGGTGGGGGAGGGGAGCGGGAGCGGGCGCTCTGATTGGCGTGCTCCGCAGCCAATCAGGGCGCGCGCCTCCCCGCCGCGCGCTGACCCTATCCTTTCCCGAGTTGGAGGGAGCGGTAGGTGGAAGTAGAGGTGGCGCGCTGTCTGAGCCGGAGGAAAAAGGGCTGGACCAATCGGCGTCCAGGAAGGGGGCGGGATTAGCCGGCTGCTGATTGGCTCCGGAGGTGGGCCCGCCCCTGGAGGCGGTGCCGGAGAGGAATATGGGTCGAGAGGGCGTGTCTATACGGAGGCCAAGATGATTGGCAGGTGTCTGCCCCAATGGGTCGCCTCGTGGCTTGCGTCTGCGTGACGGGCAGGCTCGAGAGCCAATCAGGAGCCCCGAGCGTCCGCCGGTTCGTCCAATGGGACGCCGTTGAGGCGGGGCCGCGACTCGGGTTTAATGAAACTCCATTGGGCTGTAATCAGTGTCATGTCGGATTCATGTCAACGACAACAACAGGGGGACACAAAATGGCGGCGGCTTAGCTCCTACCCCTGGCGGCGGCGGCGACGGCACCACCCGCGGGCGGCGGCCGCGGGGTCTTTGGCGGGCAGCGGCGGCGCTCCTGGCGGGCGCGGCGGCGGCGGCGGCGGCGGGCGGTGGCGCGCAGCCAGGTCTGTCACCCACCGCGCGCGTCCCCAGGGGGAGGAGACTGAGCGGGAGTGGGGCGGAGGGCAGGGGGGCGGGGAACGGCGGCGTCGGGCCTCGTGACGCCCCTCCCACAGGCCTCTGCGCGAGGGTCACCGCGGGGCCGCCCGGGGTCAGGCTGCCCTGAGCGTGACGGTAGGGGGCGGGGGCAGTGGGGGGGAGAGCAGAGGCCCCGCCTCCCGCCGGGCCTCCAGGGCAGGGGGCGGGGCCGTCCGAGGGGGCGTGGCCGGGCCGGGCGGGGCCAGCCCAGCCCAGGTGGTCGGTCGGTCGGTGGGAAGCCCGGGGTGGTGCAAGGATGGGAGTGACTTGGAATGAGTGGGGATGGAGGTGGTAGGCGTGGGAGGTGGCCCGGGACCGTCTGCGAGGAGAAATTGGAGGGGCGAGGTGGACGCAAGAGTAGAGTGATGCCTTGGAGATACACTTTGGGAGATGCCCAAAGGGGATCTAGGGTTGAAGCGGGTGAAGGTAGGTAGGTGGGTTGCTGCAGGGAGAAAGAGGTGGTGGTGCTTATGTGGGTCAAATTCGGACAGGGTTTTGGGTGTGGTGGTGAAGGCTCTTCTCAAAGCCCTGCAAGAAGTAGTTGTTGGTGCAGCATCAGGGGCACTGTTGGAGGGATCTGGGTGAGTTGGTTGGCATATTGGGTGGGAGAAGAAAAGGGGACGCATAATAAGATGCACTCTTTTTTGGAGAAATCGGGAAAGATGGGGTGGATGTGTTTGAGACTGTGAGGCGAGACAGATTTGAAGGTGAAGGACGTGGGGAGAGGGAGGCTCCCTAGAACTTGTCAAATGTTGTCTATGATGAGCACAGAGCTCTTGGTGGGGGGGAGTCTTGGAGGTAGGAAGGAGGCAGGTGTGGAGAAAGATGGCAGGTGTGGAGAGAGATGGCAGGTGTGGGTGAAGGAGCACCTGGAGTGAGGATGGGGGCTTAGAGACTTGATGGACAGTGTGGATTTCTTGGGGGAAAACTTAGGCCGAGGGTCAGTTTTAGGAAGAGGCGCTGTGTTGCTTTGGGAAAAAAGTCTTGTGTGTTGACTGATTGTGGGTGTACCAAGTCTGAGCGGAGGGGCTGAGATACACGTGGCCTTGTGAAGAAGTTGAATGCTATTTGAGTTGTGAGAAGGTAGTGATAAAGAATTATAGATGTGGGGCCTGAGCCATAGGACAGCAGAGGAGAGCGTTTGCCTTGCACGCTGGCGGATCCAGGTTCAATCCCGAGCATCCCATATGGTTCCCCAAGCACCACCTTGAGTTGATTCCTGAGGGCAGACCTCTGAGCATCACCAGGTTGGCACAAAAAGCACATAGAAGCAATGAACTATGTAGTTGAGGTGAAGAGGACAGTTAGGAAATTGTCATATAGACACAGAAAGTAGAGGTAGCAGAGCGGAATTGTTGTGTTGGGGTACTGAGACCGTGGTCTGTGACCTTCCAGAAATAGGTGCTTTTTGGTTTAGTTTTGTTTTTCCCAGGACTATGAATAAGGTACATTTTCCCTGTCTTATTTGTGCCTCCTAGATTATCTATAATTGTAATAAAACAATTAACTCTTTTGTTTTTGGTTTGGGCCTGCTTCCAGCAGTGCTTAGGGGTTACTCTGCTCAGAAATCACTCCTGGTGGGAATCATATGGGATGCTGGGGATTGAATTCAGGCTGGTGGTTGGCTCATTCAAGGCAAGTGCTCTTCCCTCTCTACTATGGCTCCGGCCCAATCTTTAATTTATGAGAACTACATATTGATTGGGAGTGTTTTGTTTATTTTGGGGTCACAGCCAGTGGTGCTCCTATCTCTGTGCTTGGGAGTTGCCCCTGATGTTTGGCAGAACCATGAGTTCTTGGGTACTGACCCTGGGCCTCCTTCATGCAGTGCCTGGGCTCAGGCTGTTGTTCTCCATGGGTCCTTGGGACAGGTTTCCCCATAGTTCCCTCCCTTTTTTTTTTTTTTTTTTTTTGGGCCACACCCGTTTGATGCTCAGGGGTTACTCCTGGCTATGCGCTCTGAAGTCGCTCCTGGCTTGGGGGGACCATATGGGACGCTGGGGGAATCGAACCGAGGTCCATCCTACACTAGCGCTTGCAAAGCAAACACCTTACCTCTAGCACCACCTTCCCGGCCCTAGTCCCCTCCTTTTGTTGTCACTTTGGCATTGGTGACCAGAATCCTTTTGTTGTCATTGTGGCATAGGTGACTTGACTGAGGGCCTTACACATTCCATTTCAGTGCTCTCGGCGGTGTACACTTGCTGTAGTGCTTACTCAGATCTGCACCCCTTGGTTATAACTTCACACTCTTGGTTGGTAGTGTTGCCTGGATGCCATTGGATGTGAGTGTACATGCTTGCATGTATGCTGGTGTGTGTATTGATCTGCGGGGCCAGGTGCTCTCCTCCTGGGGCCTGAGATAGTCTTGATGTTTTTACCAAATGGATTATTTTCACTCTTGTAGAAAGAATCAACTGCGGGCCCGGAGAGATAGCACAGCGGCGTTTGCCTTGCAAGCAGCCGATCCAGGACCAAAGGTGGTTGGTTCGAATCCCGGGGTCCCATATGGTCCCCCGTGCCTGCCAGGAGCTATTTCTGAGCAGACAACCAGGAGTAACCTCTGAGCAAAGCCGGGTGTGACCCAAAAACAAAAAAACAAAACAAAACAAAACAGAAAGAATCAACTGCACCCACAACTGCTACCCACAGATCTGTTCAGTAGCCCGCCTGATCTTACCTGAGAACTTAGGCTAGAAGTTGGGTTGGTGAACATAATTACAAAATAAAAAGAGACAAGGTTTTTTTTTTTTTTTAGTTTTGGTTGCCTTTTTGTTTGTTTGTTTGGTGACCACACCCAGTAGGGCTCTGGCACTACTTCTGGCTTGGTGCTCACGAGTCATTCCAGGAAGTGCTTGGAAGTAGTGCTCAGGGGATTGATGGTCCCCAGCTGTCCAAGAAAGCTTTCGCCCTTAATGGGCTGAGCTTTCTCTCCAGTGCATGTTTGGTTTCCATTTTCCTTACTGTGTGCCACATGTCATAGTGCTGGGGCTTGAACTCGGCCTTACACTTGCTAGTCGTTCTCTGTCACTCTGCACTTAGCTTCCCAGCCCTGAGCTCTGAGTTTGAATATTACACAAGGGATTTAGGGTACTGGCTGTCTGGTCAGGAGAAGTTTGGCTCCCCTCATCCCTAGACTGGCTGCCACATTCCAGCCTTTCTACCAAATGTTTATCTCACGCACTGCTTAGTGCAGAAACTGCACCAAAACAGAAAGTTTCACATGAATGGAGCTGAAATAGGGTGAGTTTGGGAAAACAGTTTAGGAAGTTTGGCAAATTTATTGTGCTTCAGAAACTTTTGGGCTTTCACAGTTAGGAGATGATTTAACAAAAAAAAAATTTGATCTGGGGCCAGAGCAATAGCACAGCAGTAAGGTGTTTGCCTTGCATGCAGCCAACACAGGATGGACACCCGTTCAAATCCTGGCATCCCATATGGTCCCCTGAGCCTGCCAGGAGCGACTTCTGATTGCAGAGCCAGGAGTAACTCCTGAGCACGGCCAGGTGTGACCCAAAAACCAAAAAAAAAATTGATTTGACTTTTCTTTCTTTTTTTATTTTTGGGCCACAACTAGTGGCAGTCAGGAATTATTACTGGCAGTGTGCTTAGAAATTACTCCTGGCAGACTCAGGTGACAATATGGGATGCCAGGGATTGAATCTGAGTCAGCCGAAAGCAAGACAAACACACTACCCACTATGCTATCATTCCAGGCTATGCTTTTCTTGTTTTTTGTTTTGAGGGCCATACCTAGTGGTGCTTGGCTCTTTCTCCTGGTACTGTACTTAAGGATTACGCCTGGTAGTGTTTGGAGATCTTAGGTAATGCCAGGGACCAAATCTGGGTTGGTGACATGCAAGGCAAGTACCCTACCTGCCGTACTATCGGTCCAGTCCTGGTCTCGCTTTATCAAATGCTCAGATTCCTCATTCATTTTCAGTCTTAGCTAGTGCTTAGTTTTTCCCATGCTTTTTGTGGAGTGAGGGAGAAGGAAATGGTTTTCATGAGAGGACGGATGAGTGAGCAGGAGTGATTGGAGAAAAGTTTCTAAGCCTCTGAGCGGAGAAGTGTGAAGAATATTTTCTTCCCAACTATTTGCTTTTCCTAAGCACCTTGAAGCACAATTCCGCAACTTAATGTAAGCATCTTCCTCAGTTTTTGCATCATCCATTCCACTGTAACTCGATATTTAAATTGTGTCCAGTTTGAGGCAGCTGGGAACACACCTGCTGTGTGTGAGAGTGTAAATGTGTGTGATGCGTGTGTGTGTGTGTGTGTGTGTGTGTGTGTGTTCTGACCTGTCGTCTGGGGGCACACATGTTGCTTAACCAGGAGATGTCCACCTAGAGCTGGCTTTGCCAGCTGAGTATCTCCCCAAGTTATGCATGTGTGATCGAGCATCTCTACTCAAGGGTCTGGTCTGGGTGATGAGTTGTTTATAGCCATCCTGGTCTTGGCCATACTTTTCTTCACCTTTCCAGGTACCAACTAGTCCCACTGTTACCAGTGTTCCGAATTACATCCTTTTAATTATGTATGTGAGTCCTCAAGGCTCCTCACCCTCTCTTAAGTTCTTGTCTGATAGATTAGCCAGTCCATATGATGCTCTTTCTGTTCCTCTGATTAGTGCTCAGATAGAACCACTCTCCTTGTACGTGTGAATTGCTTGGCTTTTAAGGTGATCCCACCAGCATACACCTCCGAGGCTCTTTTTTTGTTGCTTTTTCAAAGTTATTTATTTACTCAGGATACAAATCCTTTGTTGCATGTGGCAAATGTCTTCTTGTCTGTGGCCTGTCTTTTCCATTTTCTTGTATGGTGTCTTATTGAACAGAAGTTCTTAATTTGAATGGAGTTACACTTATTGTTTTTTTTCTACCAGTTGGTTGGAGCCTTTGGTGTCTTGTATGAAAACTTTTTCTACCCTCCGGCCAAGCAGATATTCTTGTAGTGAGTTTTATCTTCTAGGAGGTTTATTGGCTTTTTAGAGATAGATGATCATGAGTGGAGTGGACTCTTCTTGACCCAGTCTGCACTGCCACAAATCGAGTTTTGTTTTTCTGCATGTCTTCTCTTCTGTGTTGTGATTTCGACTTCTCTGTAGCTGTATCCAAGAGCCAATGCTGACTTCCCATCTCTTAGGAGAAAATAGTGCTTTAGACAGAAGTTCAGGCAGATTAGATTTTACAAGCCTCTAGCTGACTCTGTTACCCTTTCCGCCTTTTATGACCTGGCATTTTATTCTGTTCCTGCTATGTAGCCACTGTTATGCCTGCTTTGTTATATTTGTTGATCATTTATTCTTCTTAACAGTTCTTAAAGCGGGTGATTTCCTATTTCTTATAGATTAGGAGGCGGAGATTTGGTTTATGCAGCATGCCTCGGATCTCATGCTGGTCTTTGGGTTCCAAATTTTCTAATCTACGGGCTTACTTCAAGTTTCAGATCCTGATAGGTTGATATTATCCAAAACAAATCAGAAGGATTTTTACACTTTTTTTCTTTTCCTGATATGGGAGTCGATCCCAGGTGCTGAGCATGCAAGGCAAATCTCTAGCACTGAGCCACATGCCTGGCTCTGATATTTCTCACATTTAATGTAACATGCCCTAATGAAAGCACTCATAGGGATAATTATTGTGAGATTTTAATATAAGTACCAACTTCTGAGTATGTTAAAATACACAAAGCTGTTAGTAGGCCTAATGAAAGGACAGTAAAGATGTACACTGATGTCTCTCTTCCATATGTCCTTTAAAAAAATACAGATCCAGGGGCCGGAGAGATAGCATGGAGGTAAGATGTTTGCCTTACATGCAGAAAGACGGTGGTTCAAATCCTGGCATCCTATATGGTCCCCTGAGCCTGCCAGGAGTGATTTCTGAGCTCATAGCCTGGAGTAACCCCTGAGCACTGCTGGGTGTGACCCAAAAAAAACAAAAAAACCAAAAATGAAAACAAAAAAATCAGATCCAGGGCCACAGCGCGGTGGGCGTTGCCTTGCAAGCTGCTGACCTGGAACCGGCCTACGTTTGATTTCTGGCATTCCCTATGACTCCCTGAGCCTCCCAGGAGCGATTTCTGAGTGCAGAGCCAGGAATAACCCCTGGTCACTGATGGGTGTGGCCCAACTACCGCTTAGCCCCCATACAGATCTGAAGCCAGGGGTATGGCTCAGTGATAGAACACTTGCCTTACTTGTGTGAGGCTCTGGGCTCAATTCCTCAAAGCATTCCCCAAATTAAAAAAAAAAAAAATCAGAAGGGGTTGGACTGATAGCACAGAAGGTAGGGCCTTGCATGTGGCTGACCTGTTTTTGATCCCTCGCATCTCACATGGTGCCCTGAACACTACCAGCAATGATCTCTGAGTTCAGAGCAGGAGTAGCCCCTGAGCACCGACAGGTGTGGCTCCTTCATTTATTTTTTGATTCTTTTATCATATGAAGGGGGGTTCTCACCCCTTCAAAGCGCTCAGGGTTACTCTTGGCAGGCACGGGGAGAACCATATGGATGCTGGGATTCCAACCACCATCTGTCCTAGGTCAACTGCTTGCAAGGCAAATGCCCTTCCATGGTGCTTTCTCTCCGGTCCCATGGTGTGGCTCCTTCAACAATAATATAAAAAAAAATTAAAAATCACAGTGAAAACTAGATGAATAATTTTGAGACATAAAAAAAAAAAGAATACTAAGGAAAAAATGGAATGCTAATTTATTTTTAGGCTATATTGGATTTATTCTTTGAAGAACCTAATAGCATTACAACCGAATTTTGAAGTGATTTGTATATTGAAATTCATGTCTAAACAGTTCAAATGTCAGATTATAAAAAAGTTTATAGCCTTTGTCATTAAAACCCAGCTAAAGCTAATTTGTAATTAGAGGAGAAATCTAGGATTGAGTGGGCATTTTTTTTTTTTCCTTTTTGGGCCACACTTGGTGACTCAGGAGTTATTCCTGGCTATGTGCTCCTGGCTTAGGGGGCCTATGGGACACTGGGGGATCGAACCACAGCAGGTTTTTTTGTTTTGTTTTTTTTTTGTTTTCTTTGTTTGTTTTGGGTCACACCTGGCAGCACTCAGGGGTTACTCCTGGCTCTATGCTCAGAAATTGCTCCTGGCAGCCTCAAGGGACCATATGGGATGCCGGGATTCGATCATAGTCCTTCTGCATGCAAGGCAAATGCCCTACCTCCATTGCTTTGGCCCGAACTGCGGTGTTTTTAAAGACCCACTTCAACCCCTCCTCTTTTTAAAAAGAAAAAGACACTCAATTTTGTTGATTATTATATTTTTTTGGTTTGGGGCCACTCCTGGCAGTGCTCAAGGATTATTCTTTGCACTTAGGAATTACTCAGGGGACCATATGGGACAGTGGGGATTGAACCCTTGTGTAGGGCAATCTCCCTTCTCACTGTACTATCTCTCCAGACCCAAGTTGACTATTTCTTAAGTGAAAGTGCTTAGTTTTAATATCCTCACTACTAATCAGTGTGCCCTGGCTTCAAAGACCTGAGGACTTTATCTGACTTTTTATCTTGTCTCTAAAATCCTCTGTTTTACAAGGGATCAGATTTCCTGGTGCTGTTCCTCACAGTGTGATTAAAGTTTTGTGCCTGAAACTCTTACTTAAATGCAGGGATGATGATGCAAACGTAATGCTTTGGCTTCACCCAGAGATTTGGGACATGTTTCTACTCATGTCTGCTGATGATGTTGAAACTAATCTCTGCTAAGGATTATGGAAACCATAATAGTTTATTGATGGTTCAGTTATTGTTTGTCGAAGCAGATTTACACAATTACAGTTTAATGACATAACAAGGATATTGTCAACTAGGAGAGCATGACATGAAAAATTAAACTTCCAATTAATATAATATGTATTAGTTGAAACGATCATTTTCATGGTGATTTAGCCTCTTAGAAATCCTTGGAAAACATTATTAGCTTATGAATTGAGAACTCTATGTTAATGAATAGTGAAAAAAAACTTAGTATTAATTCTAAAGCGATGGAGAATTAAATATTCAGTTCAAAGTAACATTTATTGAGCGCCTGATTTGGGCTTACTGCTGAGTTAGACTCAGCATTGAGATTTGGAGAGATGACCTAGTGAATGTTCTGGTTCCTTAACACTTTTTTAACCTTCTAAGAGGGATTTAGATATTCAGGAAAAGTGTGTCTGGTACATGTGTCCAGGTACTTCCTGTCTGTGGTGTATATGTGTACTTCATGCCAGTGCAGTGTGCATATGCATTTCCTGTCTGCATGTTGTGTGCATGCACTTCCTGCTGGCGCGGTGTGTGCGTCACTTCCTGACTGCGCCCTGTCTGTGTGGTGTGCATGCATTTCCTGTCTGTCTGGTGTGTCCACGCGCATTTCATCTGTGTGGTGCGTTCATGTGCTTCCTGCCTGTGTGATGTATACATGTACCTGCTGTCTCTGGCATGCATGCACTTCCACTCTCTGTGGTTTGTGCATGCACCGCCTGCCTGTGCAGTGTGCACATGCATTTCCTCTCTGTGTGGTGCGTGCATGCACTTCCTGTTTGCAGTGTGTGCATGCACTTTCTACAGTGGCTGCTACCTTTAACTTCATCTGTCATGCCTGTATGCTTTTGTCACAACCATATATATACTTTTGTTTGTTTGTTTGTTTGTTTTTGGGTCATACCCAGTAGCGCTTAGGGGTTACTCCTGGCTCTAAGCTCAGAAATCGCTTCTGGCAGGCTCGGGGGACCATATGGGATGCCCAGATTCGAACCACTGTCTTTCTGCATGCAAGGCAAATGCCCTACCCACATGCTACCTCTCCTAACCATATTTTAATTGTTTTTGGACCACACCAGGTAGTGCTCGGGATTATACCACGTGCCCTATTGTGATGCCACAATTCAGAATATTATAAGCCCCAGACTATCTTTTGTTTGCTTTCTGAGAGGATTATGAACTGAACTGCTCCATGTGGTCAGTGTGTAAATCAGTGTGGTACAAAGCAATGAGTGAATGCCATCAAGAGAGATGGGAGTTTCCTCTAGACAAGGAGGTGCAGGTTTCTGAGAAGGTAGTTTCCTTTGGGCCACAAGGATTTTGTTTTTGTTTTTGTTTTTGTTTTTGTGCTACACCCAACAGTGCTCTGGGAATCACTCCTGGTGGTGCTTGGGGGGACCATATGGGGTGCTATGTGCAGGGCAAATGCCCTATTTGGATAATAACATTCTGGCCTCCAACCAGGAAGAATTTGATTTCTGTGTTTTTGTTTTTTTTTTTTGTTTGTTTTTTTTTTTTTGTTTTTTGGGTCCACCTGGCAGTGCTCAGGGGTTATTCCTGGCTCCATGCTCAGAAATTGCTTCTGGCAGGCACAGGGGACCATATGGGACGCCGGGATTCGAACCGATGACCTTCTGCATGAAAGGCAAATGCCTTACCTCCATGCTATCTCTCCGGCCCATCCAGGAAGAATTTGAACTGAGACACGAGACTGGGCAGTTTTGCTTTATCTTTCCCAAGTGCTGTTTCAGCTCTATTAGTGAATTAGTGTTACACTTGTTTCTGAATTTTTTTCTCACCTTGCATAGTCAAAAGAATCTTTTCTTCCAGTACTCTCTCTCTCTCTCTCTCTCTTTTTTTTTTTTTGGTTTTTTTGGGCCACACCTGTTTGACGTTCAGAGGTTACTCCTGGCCATGCGCTCAGAAATCGACCCTGGCTTGGGGGGACCATATGGGACACCGAGGGATTGAACCTCGGTCTGTCCTAGGCTAGCGCTTGCAAGGCAGACACCTTACTTCTAGCGCCACCTTCCCGGCCCCTTCTTCCAGTACTCTTAGAGCAATGCTCACTCATTTAGAAGTTAGGTGGGATGGTTTGGCTGAGTGCAAGGGATTATGGTCACCCTAATATTTAATCTATAAGGTATAACACTCAAGGCATTTTCTCCCAAGAGCTTTAAGGACCTCACTTTGAAAGCTAATGGGGATAGGAAAGAGTTTAGATTTTGTAGTAGTTTTTGTTGGGTTTTAGGCCATTCCTGGCAATGCTTAGGGATTACTCCTGGCTCTGCACTCAGGAATTACTCCTGGCAAGTCTCAGGGACCATATGGGTTGCAGGGGATCAAACTCAGGTCAGCCACATGTAAGGAAGCTACTTTACCTGCTATCAATCTAGCCCCCAAGAGAGAGTATAGTTTTTGTTTGGTTTGGTTTGGGGGCCACTTCTGCTGGTGCTCAAGGGTTACTCCTACACTTGAAATTTCTCCTGGCATTTAGTGGGATGCTAGGCTCAAACCTGGGTTGTCCTCGTGGAAGGCAAGTGCTGTACTTTTCCCTTTTTCCTCCTTTTGCTTCCTACTTACCCCGTCTTCCAGCCCCACGAAACATGTTTACGCATGTATCTGTTCTCTGATTTAACAAATTATACATCTGACCTTGTTTTGTTTATGGGGCCCACACCAGGAAGTGCTCAGGGCTTTCTTCTATCCCTGCTCAGCAATTTTACTTTTGGTAGTGCTCAGGGATTACCTCTGGTCTTGTGCATAGGAATCCACCTTAGTGGTGTTGGGGAGACTGTAGATGCTGAGATGGAATTGCAGTGATGCTTGTGTGCCAAGTGAGCGCCGAAGCCCCTATACTATCTCACTGACTTCCCCAATATGACCTTTCATGACTGGCTTCTCTGAGTGGCTTGAGTGTTTTGAGGCTTGTCCATGTTGTAGCATCATATTCCATTGGCTGGGACATGCATTTCCACACATTCCTCTTCCCTGCTGATAGGTGCTGGGCTCTTTCCCTTTGGTTCCTGTGAAGACACAAGCTACCTGTTTTCAGTTCTTTAATCACTGGAAGTGAAATTGCCATTCCAGATGACCATTTTATCTTTAACTTTTGGATGCTCTGCCTTGGAATTGGCTTTTTTCCTTGTAGATTTGAGGCTCTTTCTGCTTTTGTGTTCTTGGCAGTACTGGGAACCAAACCTGGGACTCTTGCACCCAAAGCTTGTGCTCTCCCCCTCTGAGCCATCACCTCCTATACCCCATTTATTTTTAGTGGTAGAATCACAGGGTCGACACAGCACTTAACCTAATCCTACGACTAGAGACAGAGTATCTCTCTGCTTGGCCTTGGGTTTGAGTTTATAACCTCACCCTGAAATGCACAGGGTTTTGGGTTTTGAGCATTAATTTTTGGGGAGGTAAGTAGATGTGTGTAGACTTGAAAGGTTACTTGACTTGTCAGTGGTATGGTAATGGGTATTATTAGCTAGCTGGTTGTTTTGCTCATTCAGAATGCAGTTTTGGTGCCTTGCTTATAGTCAGTTTAGTGGGTAGAGAAGACAGTGTCCCTGTTCCTTTACCTATACAGGGTCTTAGGTCAGAAGATTGTTCAATTTGGCATTTCTCATCAGTTACATAAGCGGCTTTGAAATAATCCAGAAGCGCATAAAAGTGAGAGAACTAAAAATAACTATTAGCAAGGAAAACTCAGGATGATAAACAAAGGCGTAAACTCGGTTGATAACTCCCCCCCCCCCTTTTTTTAACCTGTTTTGGCTCATCCATAGTCTTGGGAGTTGAGTGTTAAACATTGCTTTGAAAACAGGCTTTAGTAAAAAACAGGCAGCTTCCCATAATATTTATGATCCAGAATATTTTGACTTAAATGTTAACATGAATATTTCTAAATAGTGTTGATATTTTATATTATACTAATGAAACCAAAAGCTCTGTGTTGGACCAAGCATTTCTCTAGATCTGTTTAGAATAGTTTGTAATGAATGATGTAAATAGTGTTTTATTATGAGGCTGCATGGTACAACCATATAATTTACTGATACTATTTTGTAGTTAAAAATAAAAGGATTCAAAACCGCAGAAAATAGAATAATTTAATTTGATGTAGCATGAGTCTTCAAAATTAATTTGGAATGATTCATTCCTATTTTGATAGCCTTTTAGTCTAACTTTCAAGTTTTTATAGAAAAACTGAAAAGAATGATTTTTAGGTTTGCGTTTGAATAGAATGTCCTATCTACATATGAAACAAATCCTCTTCTTCTGGAAGAGAAGGGGGGTGGGTAATTCAGAATTGGGGGGTGGAGACGCTTTTTCTTCTATTTGGCTTTTGAGTGAGTTATGCAGTTTTTTTTTTTTTTTTCCTGTAGATTTGTTTCTGGTTAGGCACTGCTTAGACTAAAATTGGCTTTCAATCTATTCTCTTAGCAATTCCAATTTACAGTGGGGCCAGTGGGATGTCAGAAGCAAACCAGCCGGAGATTAGAAAATTTGCAGTGGATAATGTACAAAGTGGATAATATACATGTATTTAGTGGAGAATTGGCTACAGATAAGAGACTTCTGATTTTCTTCTTACTTGTGTGTGTTTGAAGTTGAACATTGATTCTGCTCAGAAGAAAGATCTGCTGAGTTACATCTGCTTTTGCCTAATTAACTCGGTTGGTTGGTGTCAGATGAGGGCTACTTTTGAGATTTAATTGAGACATGGCGTGTGTATCTGAGACTAGGGGAGGGGAGGACTCCAAGTTTGCTGGAAATACAATTCTATCATATTGAAAATATACTGCACTGTGGGGATTTATTTTATTATATTTTTGGTTTTTGGGCCATACTCAGTGGTGCTCAGGGGTTAGTTAGTTCCTGGCTCTGCACTTGGGAATCACTCCTGGCTAGTGATGCTGGGGATTGAACCTGGGTCAATCACAGGCAAGGCAAGCGGCCTCTCCATTGTTTTTTTTTTTGTTTTTTTTTTTTTGTGTTTTTTTGGGTCACACCCGGCAGTGCTCAGAGATTATTCCTGGCTCCAGGCTCAGAAATTGTTCCTGGCAGGCACGGGGGACCATATGGGATGCCGGGATTCGAACCGATGACCTCCTGCATGAAAGGCAAACGCCTTACCTCCATGCTATCTCTCCGGCCTGCGGCCTCTCCATTGTACCAGTATTCCCAGAAGTCACACTTGGGAAGATCTGGGGGTCTCGAGTGGCAGTGTGTCTTAGCTGGAATACCGGGCAGGGCAGTGCTGGTCACCAGATTCTGGTTTCTGTGCCCGCCAGACAGGTTTACCATCCCTGAGCTCTTGTGGGCTTTCTGCCCAACTAACCTGTAAATCTGGAGAACAGGTTTGGACATTGGCTTCTCAGGCACTTGCTTTGGGCCTGTCCTGAATTCAATTAGTTTTCCCTCCAGTGGGCTGTGTATCACTGGTTGTGGAGTGTTCAGACATCCTCTTTGGTGGCTTTATTGAGTAGTTGTAGAGATTCATGGGCAGCTACTCAATTTAAAGTATAAAAATGGTTTGGAGGGGTGGGGGTAAAGGTAGAGAGAGGGGATTCCTGTCTGTGGGAGACCAGGATTTTTTTTTTTTTTTGGTTTTTGGGCCACACCCAGCGTTGCTCAGGGGTTACTCCTGGCTGTCTGCTCAGAAATAGCTCCTGGCAGGCACAGGGGACCATATGGGACACCGGGATTCGAACCAACCACCTTTGGTCCTGGATCAGCTGCTTGCAAGGCAAATGCCTCTGTGCTATCTCTCCGAGCCCTGGGACACCAGGATTTAACCCAAGGCTCCCACATGAGTGTATATCCTCTCCAGGGGTCTCAAACACGGGCTGCAAACAGCCCTCTGTACAACATTTTGTGGCCCTGCCCTAGAGGAATCTTTTTTTGTTTTGTTTTGTTTTAGTTGTTTGGGTCACACCCCAATGTTCAAGGCTTACTACTGACTTTGCACTCAAGGATCATCTCGACTTTGCCTCCTGTGCGGGCCCCCAGGTAAATTGAGTTTGAGACCCCTGCGTCTAGCCCTTCAAGGATTGTCTTAAACCCAAATTAAAGAATTAAAGTTCACCTTTTTGGGTTTGTTTTATTTTTGGCCACACCTGCAGCATTTAGGGGATTACTCCTGGCTCTGTGCTTAGAAATTGCTCCTGGCAGGCTCAGGGGAACATAGGGGATGCTGAGGATTGAACCCGGGTCTGTCCCAGCTTGGCCAAAGGCAAGGCCCTACTCCTGTTCTATAGCTTTGGTTCCTGAATTCTTCTTTTGATTGTGGGCAATCCAATAGTTTGTCTTGATGGTATATTTTAGTGCTATTCTGAGCATCACTATGAAATGTGGCTTGTTTTAAGATATGTGCATTTGCTTGTGTGACCATAGTGCCTGAAAGTAACTGATTTGTTAGGTACTTACTTTTCTGTGACCTTTCTAGTTGCAGCAGCTGTATTTTGTGCAGTCAAATGAAATTAGTTGATTCATCATGAATAAATGATGAGAGACGTCATCATTACTTGGGCATTACAGAAAAACTAATGAAATTTTGCCCCCAAACTGTTTCCTGTGGAATGATCAGTTTCCTATTGGCCACATGAGTCATAGGACTATTCCCATGCTCCTTCCTAAAGTGGGAATTTTGTTCCTAAACACTCTGTGTGCCCTACCTAAGGATCCTGTCAGTGATTTATATGCAGAAAACTAGGGGAGTGGCCATCAAATTTACAGATGACTCTGAGGACAGCATCAAGATTCAAAACTGTTTGAACAGGTGGAAGATAGACACCAACCAACTGTAATTTTAAATCCAGCCTTTAAATTTGCATGAGGGAGGTAATGGTAAAGCCTCCCAGCTTCATAGCACATTTGAGAGTCCACCTGGGATTTGTCGCTGGACTGTGTGTGCTAAGTTCGAGCCAGTTGGCAAGGCAGGGCAGTGAGGCAAGTTCAAAGAACCTTGGATTGCATTTCTTTTTTTTTTCTTCTTCTTCCTCTTCTTTTTTTTTTTTTGGGGGGGGGGTCCACACCCGGCAGTGCTAAGGGGTCACTCCTGGCTTTGCGCTCAGAACTCGCTCCTAGCTGGCTTGGGGGGACCATATGGGATGCTGGGATTCGAACCACCATGGCACTCAGAAATCTCAACTGGTTTTGGGGACCATATGGGATGCTGGGGGATCCAACTGCGGTTTGTCCTAGGTCTGAGTGAGCAAGACAAATGCCCTACCGCTTGCACCAGTGCTCTCGCCCCTGAATTGAACTTCTTTTTTAAGAGAGAATCACATCCGTGGTGCTTGGAGGCTACTCCTGGCAGTGCTCAGGGATCATGGGAGGACTCCCCGCTGCAAAGCATCTGCTCTAGATCTTTGAGTCACCTACATCTCTAATCTGCTTGGATCATGATTTTCTTTGCACAAGGCTGTGATTGTCTGCCGTATTTAAGATGGGCCTTAGCCAAAGTAGCAGGAACCAAGATTGAAGAAGGAATTTAGAAATCACCAGAGATGGCAAGTGTTAGGATCTGGAGGTGTTGAATGCTTTTAGGTGAGACTGGAGGCTTCAGCTGTGAATAGGGTGTTTCTTTGTTACGGTTGTTCTTTGTTTTTGTTTTGGGCTACACCCAGGAGTACTAAGGGCAGAGCTTAGGGTCCCATAGGTGGTGCCAGAAATAGTTTGAACCTGGGTTGGTTACTTGCAAGGCTAGCGCCCTCCCATGTTACCGAAAGTCTTTCGGTTTCATGTGAGTAGAACCACTCATATTTAAATACCTACAGACCTGTCCGTGAATTATTACTAAGGTATTTCTTGAGTTTGTTTTTAGGGACTAGGTCTACTGGCAAGGAGTTACAGGGAAGGCAGGCTTTGATTGGTTGAGGAAGATGCTCTTTGCAGTTTGAGCTGTTAAGGGTTTACTCCTGGCAATTTTGGGGATTGAACCCTGATTGGCAGAGTACAGGTCAGTACCTTTCTGTCTCTTTGGGCCTCATCAGTTGTGCTAATTTTTTTGTTTGTTTGCTTTTTTTGGGCCACACCCATTTGATGCTCAGGGGTTACTCCTGGCTAAGCACTCAGAAATTGCCTTCGGCTTGGGGGGACCATATGGGATGGGGGGGAGGGGTATCGAACCTCGGTCCTTCCTTGGCTAGCGCTTGCAAGGTAGACACCTTACCTCTAGCGCCACCTCACCAGCCTCTGTTGTGCTAATTTTTAAGCAACTTTTCAGAATAATGGAAAGCGAATATTGCATTTTATTTTGTTTTGTTTTGTTTTTGGGTCACACCCGGCAGCACTTGGGTTACTCCCGGCTCTGCACTCAGAAATCGCTCCTGGCAGGCTCGGGTGACCATATGGGATGCCAGGATTCGAACCACCGTCCTTCTGCATACAAGGCAAATACCTACCTCCATGCTATCTCTTTGGCCCTGAATATTGCATTTTTAAGTCTATCTGAATAAAGCTTCGAAGGCAGAAATTGTTTTCCCCTTTCATTGACTACCTTGTGAACTATATTGAATACTTCACCAGAGAGATTACTTTTGTCTTGGAATGAATGAAATATTTTTGAGGGTTGGAGCAATAGTACCTTGAATAGGGCTCTTGCCTTGCACATGATTAATACGGGGTCAGTATTTGGCACCCCAGTAGGAGTGATCCTCGAGCATAGAAGCCATGAGTAAGCGCAGAGCATTGAGCTGGAATAAGCATTGCTGGATATAGGCCTCCCCTACCCCAAAACAAAACAGCAGAAGTTCTATTTTTTTTCCCAGTACACATGTATATTACGTTGGATGGGAGTATGAGAGCTGCATATTAGGTTTTGTGTCCTAGCAGTCCCGTGCAGGATGCATGCCTTAATCACTGGTCCTCAAACTACGGCCAGTGGGCCACATATTGTTCTCGTTTTGTTTCTTCACTTCAAAATAAGATATATGCAGTGGGGCCGGAGAGATAGCACAGCGGTAAGGCGTTTGCCTTGCAAGTATCCTACCCAGGACCAAAGGTGGTTCGATTCTTGGCATCCCATATGGTTCCCTGTGCCTGCCAGGAGCGATTTCTGAGCACAGAGCCAGGAGTAACCCCTGAGCACCACTGGGTGTGGCCCCGAAAACAAACAAAAAGATATATGCAGTGTGCATAGGAATTTGTTCATAGTTTTTGTTTTTACTATAGTCCAGCCCTCCAATGGTCTGAGGGACAGTGAACTGGCCCCCTGGTTAAAAAGTTTGAGGACCACTTCTAGAGCTTAGTTCCTGGAGCATCTTTCCCCCTTTTCTCTGATGAAAAATGACTGAGCCATTTTCATTTCTACAGGACCTCAGTGCAGAGATGGAGTTAGAGCAGGCAGCTTGCACTAGAACTGTTTTTGTTGGTTGGTTGGTTTGATTTTGAGGCCTCACCAAGTAATGATCAAAGCTTAAGTCCTGGCTCTGCACTCAGGAATCATTCCTGAGCACCATATGTGGTGCTGGGCACCTGGGTCTGCTGCCTGTAAGGCAAGAGCTACAGTCACTGTTTTCTCTCTCTGACCCCCATTGTGTCTGTCTCCCTCCCTCCCTCCCTCCTTCCTTTCCTTCTTTCCTTGGAGGTAGAGCTTTAGCCTTGCATGCTGCCACCACAGGACAGAGGTGGTTCGAATCTCGGCATCCCATATGGTCCCCCAAGGCTGCTAGGAGTGATTTCTGAACGTAGAGCCCTGAGTGCTGCCGGTGTGACCCAAAAACCAAAACCCCCCAAAAGGAAGGAAGGAAGGAAGGAAGATAGGAAGGAAGGAAGGAAGGAAGGAAGGAAGGAAGGAAGGAAGGAAGGAAGGAAGGAAAGAAATTCGTCATGGGGCTGGAGATACAGTACAGCGGTAGGGCGTTTGCCTTGCATGCCGCCACCACAGGACAGACGGTGGTTCCAATCTTGGCATCAGTATGGTCCCCCATTCCTGCCAAGAGCGATTTTTGAGTGCAGAGCCAGGAGTAAACCCCTGAGTGCTGCCAGGTGTGACCCAAAAACTGAAAAAAAAAAAAAAAAAAAAAAGGGAAAAAGAAATTGGTCGTGATTGAATTTCACTCATGCACGAGCTAGCTAGCTTTTATATTTTTTACTTATAATTTATTTAATTTACATTTTTTGGTTTTGAGGTCTGAGCATCGTCAGGTGAGACAGTATAATGGATGGGGCGCTAGCCCCTGGCATCTCATATGGTCCCCAAACCTCTAAGAGTAATTCTTGAGTGCACAGCCTGGCGTAATCCCAGAGCTTTGCTGGGTGTGACCTCAAAACAAAAGGATTAATATTTAGATTTTTAAGGGGGGGGGAACTTATCCTGTATGTTTATGCAAGATAAATATATATAGCTGTATATGTATATGTGTATATGATTTGGTGTCACACTTAGCAGCGCTTGGGCCCTACTGCTGACTGTACTCAGCAATCATTACCATGAGTGGTGCCAGGGAGAACTACATGTGGAATTGGGAATTGAGTTAGGGAGGGTTACATGTAAGGCAAGGCAAGAATAATAAGAAAATAACACTTTCTGTATTATTTCTCTAGTTCCTCAATGTATATTTCGAAAACCTTTTTATTAATTTCAATAATGAGTATCTCTTTTATCTCTTACAGATACCTCTTAAATGTTTTATTATAAGTGACTTAATATAAATATAAATACAGGTGAAAGATTATTTTTAAAAACTATGTATTTCTCAGGCTGGGACCCAGTTTCTGGCTGGAGAACAAAGTCATGGTGGCTTTGTCATATGATACCTGCCAGTTATTTCTTCTGTGTTTATTTTGTATTTGAAAAAGTAAGACAGTAAGTCAAAGACAGTAAGTCTTTGATTTTTTTGAAGTTCCATTGTTAAGAGCCTTTCCCTTTTTTAAATCCCTAAGGTCTTGATTTCCTTGTTCAAGATGGTCTTCTCCAGAGTGCGGGACTTGCTGTTGGTTGATTAAGACAACTCTCCACATTGCCAGTGTGTCCTCATTTTTAATCTCTCGAAGATGGATGTATGCAAGATGCTGCGTGACGTGGTCTGGAATACCCTCTGCACTCGTTGAGTTGCCTATGACTTGTACAGTGTGCCAGCCCCATTAACGACAAGGAGAATCTCTATGGGTCATTTCTGCAGCCAGGAAGGCATTGATCAACCATGGTAAAACTTGCAAACCCACTTTATACAGAGTGGATTCTTGAAGCAATACAAAAAATCAAAAAGCAGAAGCAGAGGCCATCAGAGGAGAGGATCTGCCATGCGGTCAGCACGTTGCATGGCCTGGAAAAGAAAACAGTGTCGGAGCAGCTGGAGCTCAGTGTGGAGGATGGCTCCGTGCTCCGAGTTACCAACAAGGGCCTGGCCTCCTACAAGGACCCAGACCACCCTGGCCGCTTCGCTTCCGTCAGGCCGGGCGCCTTCCCCAAGGCCACCAAGGGGCCACGAGGACCATGTGGTGATCTCCGCAGCGTGGATTGGAACAAACTGCTGCGAAGGGCCATTGAAGGCCTCGAGGAGCCGGGCGGGTCCTCGCTGAAGAACATCGAGAAGTACCTTAGGAGTCAGGGCGACCTGACGGCCACCACCACGCACCCGGCCTTCCAGCAGCGCCTTCGACTTGGGGCCAAGCGCGCCGTCAACACCGGGCGGCTGCTGAAGGATGGGCCGCAGTACAGGGTCAGCCAGGGGGGCCTGGACGGCAAGGGCACTCCTAAACACCCCGGCTCCTTTCCAGCCTCACTGCCGCCCGTCAGCCTCCTGCCCCACGAGAAGGACCAGGTGAGTGAGTCCAGACATCCTTGCCTTTAGATGCTCTGTGTAATAGAATGTGCTGGGTTTGATTCATTTAAATGATTTTGCTTTTTGTTCTTTGGGCCGCTCCCAGTCCCGGTGGTACTCAGAGGATCTATGGACAAGCGTTTCTGAGTCAAATTTAAGAAAGTCAAAGGTTGGCCATGAGCTGGCTTTTATATATCACTTATTAATTTATATGTGTATTTTTGGTGTTTGGGTCACTCAGTGATGCTCAAGGGTTACCCCTGGCTTTGCACTCAGGAATCACTCCTGTAGGGCTCTAGGGGAACAGACAGGATGCCAAGATTTGAATCTGGGTTGACCCTCTGCTAGGCAAGAGCCCTCCCTGCTGTCATGCCGCTCTGGCCCCTGTATTTTATTTATTACTTTATTATTATTTTATTTGTTGTTGTGGTTTGGTTTGAGTGCCATTCCTGGTGGTGCTCAGGGCTTACTCCTGACTTTGCATTCAGGGGGTCACTCTGAGAAAGCCTCGGGGGATCTAGGGGGTGCCAGGGATCAAACCTGTGTTGGTTGCATTCAAGACAAGTGCCTAAGCCTCTGCTCTCTCTCTTTCTCTCTCCTCTCTCTCTCTTCTCTCTCTCCTCCTCCCCTCGAGCTTTTATGGTTGATAGTTTGTGTATTCTTTTGCAGTATAAATTTGTTCTAGATACTTTCACAGTATATTAAGGGTTCCTCATTGGTAGACTAAAACTTACTTGTTTATATATAATTAAAAAAAAACAACACCGGGCCCGGAGAGATAGCAGAGCGGCGTTTGCCTTGCAAACAGCCGATCCAGGACCAAAGGTGGTTGGTTCGAATCCCGGTGTCCCATATGGTCCCCCGTGCCTGCCAGGAGCTATTTCTGAGCAGACAGCCAGGAGTAACCCCTGAGCATTGCCGGGAGTGGCCCAAAAACCAAAAAAAAAAAAAAAAAAAAAAAAAAAAAAAAAAAAACAACACCAAAAGCTTCTTAATTGTTAATGTCTGTGTGTGTGATGGTACCAGGATAGATGACACGAATCCTTCCTTAAGTCAGACTCATAAATATTTCAAAATTGTATATTTTTCTCTTGTAAAATTAATTTTATATTATATATAAATTATTAAAAAATTATCAACTGGTTTACTGAGGTAGAATTGACATATTTTTCTCTTTATTGTTTTCTGAGAAGAATAGACTATTTTACTGAGAATGTACACATTCCTGGAATGATTTTAACATGTAACCTAAATTCTGCCTGTTTCAATTTAAAGTCATTTATTATTAACTATGCAGTGAATGAAAGTGAATGTTTATTTTGTCTCATGGTAAATCTTTTTCTTGTACTCCTGATTTCTCTGGGCCTTATGTTATTCTTGTAGGTTTATATATATGTGGCAGATTTTTTCTTTAGATTACTGCTAGTTTCAAGTAGTATGGTTGAGTAGGATTTTCCTTTTGTTTTGTTTTAGAACTGAAACTTGAAACTGCAACTGAAACTGGAAATCAAAGTAGAGCAATGATAATAAATCGTAACTGGGGACCTCCTGTTTGTGGTCTGTCCTTTGGGTAATGGGTACATTGATAACAACGTGGGCACTGTTGATAGAGAGGACTGGTTGTGAGGTTCACCCCCACACTTTTCCTAGTGATTCGAATTCTGTTAGAAGCAGTGCTTCTGACTCACTCATCACAGACAGGCAGCGCAATGGGGTTCCTCCTGGTTCTCTGCTCAGAAATCACTCCTGGCAGGCTCGGGGGACCATATGGGATGCCAGGATTCGAATCACCTCGAATCACTGTCCTTCTGCAAGCAAGGCAAGTGCCCTACCTCTATGCTATCTCTTCGGCCCTACCACAGATTCTTTTTTTTTTTTGTTTTGTTTTTGGGCCACACCTGGCGGTGCTCAGGGGTTACTCCTGGCTGTTTGCTCAGAAATAGCTCCTGGCAGGCACAGAGGACCATATGGGACACCGGGATTCGAACCAACCACCTTAGGTCCTGGATCGACTGCTTGCAAGGCTAGCACCGCTGTGCTATCTCTCCGGGCCCAACCTACCACAGATTCTTAACTGGGCTTTATTTCTATGCTTCCCAATTAGCTGTTCCTTTGGACAGTGGTGAAATTACTACTGAGGTCCTCCTAAACTTGACTCTCTCTCCTCCATTCTCCAAAGTGTTGTTGAGGTGACATAGTTTCAAGACTGTCATGCTGTGTCCCACCAGGGCCAGAGTGCTGGTAAGACCCTCCTGCACTCCACGGTTCTGGGGTCCTTCTCTCCTGCCCCATAATCTTCACTCTGTATTCAAAGACTTCAGGAGTCTCAAATGGAGTATATGGGAATGTCCACTCCTTCTATTGGGGGGCAGTGGAGGAAACCCTGTATTGGGTATCTATTCAGGCTCTGTTGCATGCAAGGCAAGTTTCCAACTCCAATCCTATATCTGGCCTGAAATCTTCCATCAAGGGAGCATCAGACAGTGCTTCCTCTGCATGGCTGTCACCCGGCACCTGGGGTATTCCAAGGCTGAGATCTGCTGATTTAGCTGATCAACTCCGGCTTTCCCAGTGGGGCAGGACTAGGTGATTGATCTCTCTTCAGAATAATCCAAACCTTCATCTAAACTGTTGTTGTTTTTGTTTGTTTATATATGGCACAGACGAAGTGTGCCCAAGGTCGTCAGTGTGCCCAAGGTTGTCAGAGCTCTGGGGGGACCATGTGTTGTTAGGATCAGCCTCTTTCCAGTCTTTGATCCAGACTCCCCCATCCCCTAGCCAAACTCTGGCATTTCTCTCTCAGCCGTGTCTTTCTTCTATTAGTCTTATGAAATACATATCCATAGGTGGTGTTGGTGTATGGTATCTAATCCCTATTTATGATCATCAGAAGGCAATTTGTGTGTTTTCACAAACTGGACGTGGGTTTTTTTTTTTGTTTTTTGTTTTTTTTTTACACAAAATACGGCAAATGACTCCAGTCCCCTTTCCTGTGCCCCACATTGCCACCTCTGTTTCTCATTACATATTATGCCACGAGGAATTTCCCGAAGGGAATTTGATCTCATGAGACATGATCAATTTATAAATCTTGGTTTTTAAAAATTATCTTTTATTGTAGAAGAGGAACATTCAGCAGTGATCAGTGCTTATTTCTGGTTCTGTGCTCAGGAATCATTCCTAGTAGTGCTTGGGAAACCATATGAGGTGCCAGGGATTGAATCTGGTTGGCTGCATGCAACCAAATTCCCTGTCCACTGTACTATTTCTCAGACACAACCTTCCCCCACCACGTTATCTTTAAAAAAAGATTTTGTGAAGCTGATACCTAGTAGTATTTTTGTCTGACCCCATGGTGCTTGGGAGCCCTGAGAATCACACCAGAATGCTCTGAAGAATAGCAGAGGGTCAAATTCTGTGGGTCCTTTACCATTGAGCTACCCCCTGACTTGGAATGCTTTAGCTCAAGGTCTACTAAGATTTGATCATTGTCAAGTACATGGACTAATTCAGGCATTTTAAGGCAACTTGACAGTTTGTTTTCCAATAGTTTTATGACCAGGGGATATTTATCCTTGAGTTGAGGAGTACTGTATGTTTCCTGAGATTCTTTTCTGCCTTTCTCTTTAACAATACCTGTCACTTCCTGCTAGTTTGATCTCAGTTTTTTCCCCAAACAGCATCTCTGCAAAGGTATTCTAGTCAGAAGAAAAAAACTTCTGTCTGCAAGATCCAGGTTTGAGGACAAATAATTTCTGATTAGCACACAAGTTTCACTGGCTTTTTAAATGATGCTGACCCAGATTATCCTGTTAGTGTCTTTATATCATAACAACGTAAAAAACTGGGGCCAGAGCTATAGTGCAGTGGTAGGGCATTTGCCTTGCATGTGGCTGAACCAGGATCTCAGTTTGATCCCCAGCATCCCATATGGCCCCCAAGCCAGGAGTGATTTCTGAGTGCATAGCCAGGAGTAATTCCGAGCATCATGGGGTATGGCCCCAAACAAACAAACAAACAAAAAAAAAGTGAAAAACTGTGTCCTAGAAGTGTTTGGGCTATTCCTGACAATACTCAGGGGTTCCTCCTGGCTCTGTACTCAGGAATCAGTCTTTTTTTTTTTTTTTTTTTTTGGTTTTTGGGCCACACCCTGCGGTGCTCAGGGGTTACTCCTGGCTGTCTGCTCAGAAATAGCTCTTGGCAGGCACGGGGGACCATATGGAACACCGGGATTCGAACCAACCACCTTTGGTCCTGGATTGGCTGCTTGCAAGGCAAACGCCACTGTGCTATCTCTCCGGGCCCCAGGAATCAGTCTTGATGGTGCTCAGGGGACTACATGAGATCCAGAGATCAAACCGGGTTATCTTCATGCAAGGTAAGAGCCTATACCATCGCTCTGGCTCCAATATGCCCTAGAATTTGACTTGAAGTTTAGAGGCTCTATTGAGTGATCATAATCTAATGGTTTTTATTTTATTTTAATTAATTAATTACATTTTTTTTATGGGCAGTTTCTTTTGGAGCCACACTCTTTGATGCTCAGGGGCTATTCCTAACTGTTTTAAAGAGTGACTGTTCCATGCTGGTGCTTGAGAGACCACATGTGGTATTAGGTATATGAACTGGGATCCGTGTGCTGTGAGCCACATGCCTTAACCCCTACACTCTCTCTCTGGTCAATAAATTTTTTTTTTCCCTCACACCTGGTTCTACTCAGGGATTATACCTGGCTCTGCACTCAAGGTCATTCAATATGATATGCTACATGGGGGGACCATAGAGGATAGTGGGAATTGAATCCATGTGAGCCACTTGCAGCACAGGTACTTGCCCTTCTGTGCCATCACTCTGGCTCATTATAACCTAAACCTTCCAGATGTACCGTACCGATTGGAGATGGTGCCGTGGCTGGAGCACACATTTTGGCTGTGGAAACCCTGAGTCCAGTCATGGTGCCATGTGCTCTGAGCATCAACTTGTGTGATCCAGAGGAAACTAAACCAAAAGAACAAATAAAAATAAAGAGAAATGAGGGGCCAGAGCAATGGCGCAAGTGGTGGCATGTTTGCTTTGCATGCCCTAACCCAGGACGGACCGTGGTTCGATTCCTTGGCATCCCATATGGTCCCCAAGCCAGGAGTAACCCTGAGTGTGTGGCCCAAAGAGAAAAAAAAAGAGAGAAATGGTATCAAGTCATTTTTATCCAGTGTATTGCTTAGATTATATATTATAGCGGGATTTTTCTTGGAGCTAATTAATAAGAATCATATCATAGGGCATTTGCCTTGCATGCTGCTGATTCAGGACGGATCCAGGTTCTATCCCCGGCATTTTATAGGGTCCCCTGAGCCTGCCAGGAGCAATTTCTGAGCACAGAGCCAGGAGTAACCCCTGAGCACTGGTTTTTGGGTGTGGCTCAAAAACCAAAACCTCCCAAAAAAGAACCATATAATAGTTTACTGTCCTTGATATTATTAAAGGCAACTAATTTAAATGCTTATAAACTTATTAAGTAAATGTAATAGGAATTAGTAATCTAGTATTAATGTATGAGTTTAGGTAAGCAGACCTAAACCTCCCCCGAGATAAAAAGTTAACCGAAATGTAATGTATCCACATATTATTTTAGAGTCAATGGCTCTAGTGCAGGGGTCTCAAACTCAATTTACCTGGGGGCTGCAGGAGCAAAGTCGGGGTGAGACAGGGCCGCATAAGGGATTTCACACACAAAAAAACGTCCTCAACCATCATTATTAACAGTTTTAATTACCGTATTTGTGTGCGTATAAGACAACCCCTAATTTTGCAGTTAAAACATAGGTTTAGGCCTATATTCTCTGTATCAGACAGAACGTTCCTGTTCTGCAACTATTTGTACCACAGTGAGCCAATCACAACAAGCACAGGTTCAAAGGTTATACTGTAATAAACTTCCTCTCTGACTCTGGCCAATCTGAGCAGGCTTTTGACAGTGTAGATTCGGGTACAGAACACTGTATAATTTGCATGCATAAAAAGCCTGCTTGGATTGGCTGAGTTAGAGAGGCGGTCCGAGCAGCCTTGCAGTGATTGGTGCAGGATCGAGTTGGAAAATTCATTTTGTGGCAATATTCAGACAATTTTTGTTTAGCGGCATATTGAAACATTTTTCAGGATATACTCGGCGTATATCAACCGATTTTCGGTTGACTTTTTTTTTTGTTTCAAAAGTCATCTTATATACTGGAAAATACGGTATTTCTTCTGAACACAAATAGAACATTGAGTGAAGACCACGAACAGTTCTTCTAAACATGGCACCTTTTTTTTTTTTTTTTTTTTTTGGGTCACACCTGGCGGTACTCAGGGGTTACTCCTGGCTGTTTGCTCAGAAATAGCTCCTGGCAGGCACGGGGGACCATATGGGACACCGGGATTCGAACCAACCACCTTTGGTCCTGGATCGGCTGCTTGCAAGGCAAACGCCGCTGTGCTATCTCTCCGGGCCCCTAACATGGCATCTTTTGCCTATTACTTGCTGCCAGAGACTTGACAGCGCTTCTTCTCACAAATCTGAACCACATTTGACTTTAGAGAGGAAGCAGTTGAGACCCTCAGTATGGCTTGAAGATGATCATCATTAAGTCTAGACCTGTACTTTGACTTATTAAAGTTCAATGTGAAGAATAACTTTTCACACAGATATGTGCTCCCAAAAAGGCACATGGTGCGCTTGAACATTCGGGAAAGCTCGAGGAAGCTGGGGGGCAATTCTCTCAAAAATTGCCCATGCATGTCTGCTTTTCCACTAATCTCCCTGAACTTGGCTTTGAGATCAGAGTTGCATTGCAGGTCAATGAGCTCCATTTGAAGCACAGGAGGGGCATCTTGCACATCAAGGAAAAGGGGTCCACAAAAATTTGGAAAGTGGCTCTGTGGTTTTTGAAGTATGCAAATCTGTGATCAAATTCCTTCTCTAGCTTAAAAATAGCATCAACAGGGGCCGGAGAGATAGCATGGAGGTAATGCGTTTGCCTTTCATGCAGAAGGTCATCGGTTCGAATCCTGGTGTCTCATATAGTCCCCCGAGCCTGCCAGGAGCAATTTCTGAGTGTGGAGCCAGGAGTAACCCCTGAGCACTGCCGGGTATGACCCAAAAACAAACAAAGAAACAAAAAAATAGCATCAACATATTTCTCACCACTGAATGGTATGCTTGCATTCACAAGTTCCTTGCATGCTGGGAAATGGCAAAGGTTTGTCTGAGAGAGCTGGGATTTTCGTAACACAAGTTTTGTGGAGAATATTCTCACGTTGTCATAGGCAGCTCTGATAAGCTGCCCCGGGCCTTCATAACATCTTGTTTAGTACATTCAGCTTATGTGTGATGTCAACAAGAAAAGCTAAGTTCATGAGCCATTTGTGATCATTCAACTCAGAAACTGCATTCCCATCCTTCTCCATGAAGGCTTTCACTTCTCTCAACTCAAAAAATCTTTTCAGGACATTTCCCCTGCTGAGCCACCTCGGTGAAATAGAGCACATCTCCATATTCTGACTTCATTTCCTCTAAAAAGCATGGAACCTCCTGTGCTTTAAGCCCCTGGATCTGATTTGGTTGATGCATTTCACAACAACAGACATCACATTGTCACATGGCAGGCATTTACTGTAAAGGGCCTGCTGATGGATAATGCAGTGAAGAGCAGTGGCCTTCTCTACACCCTCCTCTTCAAGTTTTTTTTGAACAAGTGACACCAGTCTATTTTTCCTCCGATGGCGCTCCATCGGTTCTTATTCCAACAAACCTCTCCCATGACAAACCTGCATTCTCAATGGCATCACACAGATGCCGAAATATCTCATTAGCGGTGGTCTGGCCATTCATTGGAATTATTGTGAGCAGCTCCTCTGTCAATTCAAAATTGCAATCAACACCACGGATATAAATTGTGAGCTGCGCAGTGTCTGTTATATCTGTGCCCTCGTCAAAAGCAACTAAGTATGCATCAAAACATTTGGCTTTCTCACAGTTGATGATAAATGTCACTTGACATGTCAGAAATGCGCTCTGCCACAGTGCTGGCAGAAAGGCTGATTTTGCTAAACTGACCTTTCTTTTCCGGACAGATAATACTTTCAGCCTGTAACATGCATTTTTTTTTAAACAAACTTTCCTTCTGTGAATGGTTCCCCTGCCTTAGCAGTCATCTCAGCCTTAGCAGTCATCTCACTAACCATGTAACTAGCTTTTTTTTTTTTGTGGTTTTTTGGGTCACACCCGGCAGTGCTCAGGGGTTATTCCTGGCTCCAGGCTCAGAAATTGCTCCTGGCAGTCACGGGGGACCATATGGAGGACCATATGGGGCGTCGGGATTCGAACCGATGACCTCCTGCATGAAAGGCAAATGCCTTACCTCCATGCTATCTCTCGGGCCCCACATGTAACTAGCTTTGACTGATGCAACATTCTCTTTGGTTGCTTTCTTGAAGAAATCTTGTTGCCTCATTAGACATGCTTTAAGACTGGCAACCCACTTGGCTCTCTCATTTCCTTGATATTTTGCACATTCCTCAGCATGTTTAGTTGAATAATGGCATTTCAAGTTGTATTCCTTGTGCACTGCAACTTTCTCTGAGCAAATAAGATATGTGGGGATGCCCCTGTGCTCAAAAAAGAAATACTGCGTCTCACACTTTTCCTGAAATTGTCTGTGCTCGTCATCAATCTTTTTTTTTTTTTTTTTTTTTTGGTTTTTGGGCCACACCCGGTAACGCTCAGGGGTTACTCCTGGCTATGTGCTCAGAAGTTTGCTCCTGGCTTGGGGGACCATATGGGACACCGGGGGATCGAACTGCGGTCCGTCCAAGGTTAGCGCAGGCAAGGCAGGCACCTTACCTTTAGCGCCACCGCCCGGCCCCTCGTCATCAATCTTTCTCTTCACTGCAGGCTTTGATGAAGTCATGATGAAGGTATGACAAAATCTAATTCTGTAATAAACGTCTCTCCCTTCTTTCCCTAGGCCTCCAATAATGCAAGGGACAGCGGGCAGGAGCAGCGGAAATGATGTTTGTGCTAGGTGCAAAGTATTCGCGATTATTTGCTTACCAAATATTCGCAATAAAAAATCGCATTAGTAAGAAAAAAAATTGCATTAAACAGTTGCATACCCCAAGCGGAACTGCTCGGGGTATGCAAATGTTTAATGCGATTTTTTTCTTACTAATGCGATTTTTATTGCAATTATTCGGTAAGCGAATAATCGCGAATACTGCGATATTTGAAGGCTGGCCGCAGGCTACAAAATGTTGTATGGAGGGCCGCAAACGGCCCGTGGGCCTCGAGTTTGAGACCACTGCTCTAGTGTTTTCTCCTTTTAAAATTAGGTTTTCAAAAAAAAAAATTAGAATCTCAAAGGAATCTGAGATAACAAAGAGCATGAAGGAACATCTTTGTACTATAGAATATATTTAGAGGTTTTTTTTGGCCACACCCAGTGACGCACAGAGGTTACTCCTGGCTCTGTGCTCAGAAATCGCTCCTGGTAGGCCCAGGGGACCATATGGGATGCCCGGATTTGAACCATGGTTGGTCCTGGGTCAGCTGCTTGCATAGCAAACGTCCTACAACTGTGCTATCTCTCCGGTCCGTGTTTTTTAATATTAAAACTACATATGCTGTTGCCTGATTATTCTTGCTTCAGTCATTGAACTTGACTCTCTATGTAGATTGTTGTACTGTAATTTGCTCATGGAGTACTTTTTTGGTTATATTTGGAAGTCAGATTATCAGAGTTTTTGACATGTTGGAAGTCTGTAAGAGTGCATTGTGGGAGGACATTTGTGATACAAATGACTTCTCAGAGATCTCAATTCCAATTTAGTCAACTGAGATTTTTTTTTTTTGGGCCACACCCGTTTGATGCTCAGGGGTTACTCCTGGCTAAGCGCTCAGAAATTGGCCCTGGCTTGGGAGGACCATATGGGACACCGGGGGATCGAACCACGGTCCTTCCTTGGCTAGCGCGCTTGCAAGGCAGACACCTTACTTCTAGTCTGGCTACTTTTGATGAAGCACTTTCATCTAATTGCAAAAAAAAAAAATATTAGTAAAAACAAATCGATCACTTCTTGTGTAAATGCAGGCAACTATTTTAAATGCTTAATCTGTGTATTTTTTTTTTTTTTGGTTTTTGGGTCACACCCGTTTGACGCTCAGGGGTTACTCCTGGCTATGCGCTCAGAAATCGCCCCTGGCTTGGGGGGACCATATGGGACGCTGGGGGATCGAACCGCGGTCCGTCCTATGCTAGCACTTGCAAGGCAGACACTTTACCTCTAGCGCCACCTTCCCGGCCCCTAATCTGTGTATTTTGTTTGCTTGTTTTGGGACCACACCTGGCCATCCTCAGGATAACTCCTGGCTCTATGCTCAGGGATGACTCCTGAAGGTGCTTATGGGGAACCATATGTGGTGCTGGGAATCGAACCTGAGTCAACTGCATGCAAGGCCCATGCCTTACCACTGCTGAATAGAATTCTGACCTGCCTTCATTTATTATCTACTTGGTTTATTGTAATAGTTATAAGGTCCTTAGACTAATGTCTTTGTTTTATAGAAGTAAAAACAGG
Organism: Suncus etruscus; assembly: GCF_024139225.1. Lineage (NCBI taxonomy): Eukaryota > Metazoa > Chordata > Mammalia > Eulipotyphla > Soricidae > Suncus > Suncus etruscus. The sequence goes on along the minus strand of NC_064862.1, from coordinate 50,509,398 downwards.
CTGAAAGCTTGAGTGATTTGTCCAAAGTCACTGATTCACTTATTGCAGGGAGTAGTGCAGGCCAGTTCAGAGACATAGGCAGATTTCTTGAGGTTGAACCGTGGACTAGTTGACAGTAGAAGCTTCTCAGAAGTGGCCAAGTATCTCTTTTAGTTCTTCACAGTTTTCAAGTAATTTTCCATGGTGTGTGGGGAGAGGGAGGGAGCCACCTGCCTGTTTTGAGCTTCCTCCCAGCATTTTGCTCAGGATCACTCCTGGGATTTGGGGAATCCTGGGAAATTTAGGAATCAGCTCTGGGCATATTGTACAAGGCAAATGACTGCCTCACTGGCCCAGTTCTATGATCTTTTGTTTATTATTTGCTATTCTATTGTTGATTATTTATAATTTGGTTTGAGGCCACATCAAGTAGTGCCCAGGGTTACCCCTGGCTCTGCACTCAGTACTGATTACTGAGTACTCAGTACTCTGTACTCAATTACTCCTGCAATACTTGGGGTCCTATGGGATGAGAGGATTGAACCCAAGTATGCTGTGTGTAAGGCACACATGCCTTACCCACTGTACTATTTGCTCTGGCCCAAGATAGTTTTTTATATTATTTTAATTTATTTTTTCCATTCTTTTTCCACCCAAGAAATTTTTGTTTGTTTATTTTTGGGGTTACTCCTGGCTATATGCTCAGAAATCGCTCCTGGCTTGGGGGGGGGGGAAACCATATGGGATGCTGGGGATTGAACTATGGTTCGTCCTAGGTTAGTGCATGCAAGGCAGATGCCCTACCACTTGCACCACCTCTCTGGCCCCCAAGAAGTTTTTATTTGAAACTTAGAAGAATACGAGAGGAGAGAAAAGAGGGAAATGTGCATTTGAGAGAGAACATGGGTTTCTTCAGAGTGGCACAGAGAGGCAAGCGAAATTCATGTCCAAGGAAGAAAGACCCTGGGCTTGAAGAATGAGCCTGTTACTGTTTTGTAAAGCGATGGCATTAATTTGCTGTGCCCTTTTTCTGTATCTTGTATTGTGCACTGCCACAAATTAAAGACCTTTATTTTCAGAACCTTTCTGCTTTTTCCCCCTGCATCCTCTCCTTTCCAATTCTGTAATTGCTTGCATCTCTCTGGGACATTTCCAGTCACCTTTATTTTAAAGACTATTCACTATTCTAGATGGTTCTTGCGTGGAGCAGACTTTCAGAAGTCTCCTGACTTTAGGAGAATTGTTTATAGTTTCTGACGTCTCTGGATCTTTTTGGTGCTTGCACACGATAATTTTAGTTGTTTCCTTTTTTTTTCTTTTTGGGCTACAGCTGATGACACTTAGGGGTTACTCCTGGCTATGCTCTCAGAAATAGATCCTGACTTGGGAGACCATATGGGACACCGGGGATTGGTCTGTCCTGGATCTGCCACATGCAAGGCAAACGTCCTACTGCTGTGCTATCTCTCTGGCCATGCACACGATAATTTTAAAGTGCCCACATGTCCTTTGCAGTCGATCTTTTTAATTTCTCTTTGAATCAGGGTCCTTTGTACTGTAGATGTCACTTCTCGGAGTTCTTAGTGTGTGCTCAATGGAAATTGGATAAAGTCCTAAGTATTAAAATCACATAGACTCTTGTCAATAATTTGAATTTGGTAATTGGTATGGGTGAAAGTTTTCAAATGACTGAAGTCAGACAGAAATGTGTTAGAACTGGGGACTTGTGGTAGGAGAGATTCTGGCTGATTGGAGAAACTCTGGGTGGTTGGAGAGATCCTGGATGACTGGAGAGATTCTTGATGGTTGGAAAGATTCTGGATGGTTGGAAAGATTCTGGATGTTCTTCTAATGAAGTGTCAGAAGTTCTTCATCAGAGCAGGGAATCTTTTTCTTTCTCTTGGAGGTGTTGGGATGAAACTCAGAGATTCCTATGTGCAAATTATATGCTCTGTGCTCACAGACCTCAAGTAGCAGAGTCTCAGGACAGGATTTGTGAGCAGAAAGTAGCAGTTAGGGTCTGGAACCATAGTACAGTGAGGAGGGTGTTTGCCTTGCATGTGGTGGACCCAAGTTCAATGCCTGTCTCCCGAGCCTGCAGAGTGATTCTGGAACCCAGGCCAGGAGTGATTCCTGAGCACCACTGGTGTGGCCCCAAAACCAAGAAAGGAAAAGGAACAGTTAAGCCTGTCCAGAGGAGCACCAGCCAGGCTCTTTTCAAACACTGCGAGTTGGGTAAAGAGAGGAATGAGGAGCGAACAAGACTCTTGTACTCGGAGCCATGACAGCTCGCTCCACTTGGGGCTTTTATCAAGATGGGACTTGTCTAGATGCCTAATGTCAGAGGTTTCAGGTAAAGTAGGAACATGTCAGGATTTCTGATTGTTCAGTACGTGTTAAACATTTGTTTTAACTCTTTGGATCTTAGATGTATTTGATACTGTAGACAGGTCCTAATCCTGACCTGATGGATCCATCTGTTTTCTGATTTCTCAGTGTTTTTTCTTTGCAGTCTTGTGGAACTTAGTTTGGGCTATTTTCAGCAGCTTTCAGGAATTTATTGTTATATTGTAGTCCCATCTACCTATTTATAATATAGGTAGATGGTGGCTGGTAACAGCTATATTTATTACCCTTGTACTAACGAGTCTGTGCTTTACAACACTAAAGTTAGGTGCTATTTGTTGACCGATTTGGATTGTATCTTGGATGCCCATCTTGACGATCCAATGAAAATCTTGAATAATTTATTCTTTCCCTTCTGACTTCATTTAATAACGACTGTGTTTTATTAGTGTTTCTCTGGAGAAAGTCTGTCTTCTTTTCATGTATTTTATGCACGCGTGAATCTATAAAGAATGCTGAAGGAAATGGGAGTTGATTGGAGATTTTTAAATTGGTCGCACACTTCACTTTCTTGTCCTGTGCATTAAACTACCTTGTGGATTTGACAGGCCTGTTTTTGTTCTATTAACATTTAAAATGTGAATCTGCATCTTCTCAACTGCTTTGATCTCACCAACCTATTAATGGAGGTAAGTATATAAACATCAATTAAAAAGTCAAGTTAGCAAATGAGTTCAGCTCTGTAATTTGTTGGTGGCATTTTTGAGGTGGTGGGGCCCTGAGGACTCAGAGTACGGTTCTGTTGGTACGTGGGTTTAGGTGGTTTATATGGTGGCGGAGAAGAGGGGGTTTGGCTGCGCACATAGAAACAAGCTTCCTCTTCACTTCTCCCAGCTTCTGCTTTCCAGAGAATTGTCCAAGAGTTTGTGAACTAGGCACAGTTTTTCTTTTGCTAAACCAACCCTTTAAAAATCTAGCACAAATAGACACATACAGCACAGCTTGTTTCATGGAGGGTGATTATTTTGGAAAAAAAAGAAAAAAGAAAAGAAAAGAAAAGAAAAAGAAAAATCGACAGCAGGAACAGGCAAGGCCAAGTTCTGAAATAAACACTAATAAATTTAAAACTGTGAGGCCGGTCTCTACAAAGATACAAAATAAATAGCAATCAGTGGTCCCAGCAACCTCCAGGAAGGATTTGTGTTAATTTGACAAGTGGGTTTCAAATGCCTGAGCCCTTCTTTGTGAGAAACCAGCTTTGTTCCTACAGCCTTGCTCTCATTTGCTTGACTTTTGATCGTGGATAAAACCAGCTGCAATTTTGTTTCATTAACCAACTTAACTGGTTAACAGATGTTTGTTTTGGCTTGATTGCAGTCCTTCCTATTAGGAACAGAATCAGCTGCCTGGGAACCTTGCTGGGCCTTTTCCTGTCTGCAGCCCAGACAGGCCGTTTCAGAAGAGCAACTTAATGTTATTTACAAGTTTAATTTTGGTTTCTGCACGATCATTGATCATTGCAGGTATAGAAGAAACATTTAAGTTCTTGTTCTCCAGTTAGAAAAGCCTTTTGTTCCTAATCCACCATCTGTTAGTCCAGTACCCCCCACTGCTTTCTTCTCCCTTCTGTCCCTCCTCCTTTCCCCTTTTCTCCTTCTCTCTTTTCCACTTCCTCTTTCCCTGTTTTTATTCCTTCACTGGTGCTCTCTCTTTCTCAGTACAAAATCTGTGCGAACAGTGGAAAATGTCTTTTTGGGGTTTATATTTTTTGCGGGGGTCACCCCTGGTGGCGCTGAGTGCTGACCCTGGCTCTGTGCTCAAGAATCAATCCTGGCAGGCTCAGGGGGCCATAAGGGGTGCCGGGGATCAAACCGGGTCAGCTGTGTGCAAGACAAGTGCCCACTGTACTATTGCTCTGCTTTATTCTGGCAGAGGCCCCAAGCAGTGGGAAAGGTCTCGCAATAGAGGTCAACTAAGATATCAGTGACTCTCCTACTGTGTAAGGGAGGGACAAGGCCTGGACTAGCTGAACTGAAATCATTTCATCTCTCTGACATCCCTAAGCTGCCATCTGGAAGGCAGGAGCCTGCGGGAAGCGGCTAAAGCCGTGATCTGGGCTGCTTGTGATGCTTGGAGTGATGTGGGCTGGGAGCCAGGCAGTGCCCAAATGATTTCTGGGAGTCATTTTGGATACAACCAGACCTGCTTTTGGTTCCTGGTTTTACTGCCTTATTTGTGACCCTTTCTGGTCATACACAGAAAGGATGGAGAGGAAGGAGAAGGAGTGAAGTCGGAAGAGAAATAAAAAATGTGCACTGCCAACCCAGTATCCAGAGTGTCTGTCAGCTGATGATTTCACCTTGAGTACAGATGAACCATTTCAGTTAGGGGTGATCAAATAAGCCTCTTTTTCAAGACTGCCCCCCTCCCCGTTTGCTTCCTTTCTGGTGCTTATTGCTGGGGTATGTGTCTCTCTCCATGTCTCTCAGTAGATCGAAACCTGTGAGGTTCATACTCCTATTTGACCCAACAGTTCATTAATTGTCTGTATTTCCCACATGGCTCCAGAATGGTATTTCTACCTTGAGTTTTGATCCTGACTTGAGTTCAGAGTGGGGCTGTCTCCTTTAGTAGGAGAACATTTGGTCCAGTTTTTCTTTCTCCTGTCCAGTCGGAGAACCCAGGCCAGCTATATTCCAGGGTGTCCCACAGCACATTTGTTTGTTCATGTGCTCATGAGTAGATTCTTGGTAAACATTTTGGGCATGAACATCCTATTGGGGGCCGGAGCCATAGCACAGCGATAGCACAGCAGCATTTGCCTTGTTTGAGGACAACTTGGATTTGATCCTCAGCATCCCATATGATTCCCTGAACCTGCTAGAAGTGATTGTTTTGTTTTGCTTTAGGGCCACACCCAGTGGTGCTCAGGGGTTACTCCTGGCTATGTGCTCAGAAATCGCTCCTGGCTTGGGGGACCATATGGGTCGCCAGGGGATTGAATCACGGTCGTGTGCAAGGCAAAAGCCCTACTGCTGGGCCACCGCCTCCTAGAAGTGATTGTTGAGTGTAGAGCCAGGAGTATTGGGAGTATCAGGAGTGCTGCAGGGTGTGGCTGAGATACCCTCCCCCCCAAGAAAAAGAACATCCTTTGATGATGGGGTATCGTTCTCCTTGTGTGATGCTAACCTGCCTCCTTTCAGATGGTCTTACTGTCTCTCAGTTTGCTGAAGTGGAGGGTCCTCCTTTGAGGTAATTGGGAGGGGCTACTACTTGGAGATCAGGTGAGTCAGGGTTTCACCAGTATGTATTTGTTTTCTGTCTTCGGGTAACAAGTTACCACAATTATCATAGCTGCAAATGTTGGTTGTCTGATCAGTTTATAGGCCACAGTCTAACATTGGTTACATTGGATTCAAACACAATGTGGTCAAGGTTGAACCAACTCCTTTCTGGGGATGCTAGGGAAGAAAGAGTCTGCTTTGTTTTTTCCCAGCTGTCTGAGATCTCTTCAGAGATAGCCTCAGCCCCACCATCACATCTCTGGGACCATGTTTCTGTGGTTACAACTCTCTGAACCTGGCCATGCCAGAGTCTTGGCATGTAATGGATTGCAGTGATTAGCCCGAGGAGATGGAACTAATCTAGGATAATCTCTTCATTGCACAGCCCTTAATTTAATCACATCTTTGAAGCCAGTTCACCAGGAAGGTGACAGACAGCAGGCCCGGGCTTTGGAATGTGAAGGAACGCTTTGAGGTGGGTGGAAAGAGGGGCTGATATTCATAGAAGAGGGTCAGTAGCTGCACCCAACCTGCTTTTTACCTCAGAGATTGCAGTCGTTGAAAGGGTTCATAGCCATGGTGTCACATGGTCTGAGTCTCTTACTTAGAAAGGAGTGAATCTCAGTTTGTGGGAATAATGGTTGCAGAAGGCTGGGCATGAGGAGACCTGAGTTCTAGGCTGGATGGTACATCCTGAATGACGGTACAGCCACAAAAGGGGGTTGGAGCAGCCTCCTGCTTCAGTGTTCTTCTATGTTCTTGCGTCTCACATTGAAGAGCTGAACAATGGATTTGGCAGTAATAGCTTGAGGTTTTCTTTTCTTTTCTTTCTTTTCTTTCTTTCTTTTTTTTTTTTTTTTTTAACAATAGGAACTTGTGTTTCCAAAATGTTTTCTGAGAAGTGTATTTAAGGTTATACAGAAGGGCCTTTCATTTAAATGCCCAGTCTACATGAAAAAAATATAAGACATCTTAAAATAAGATAGGCTCTTTGGTGACATCTCAAAGACTGAGTAACAGCTGAAGAATTTTATATTTGTCATTTAAATGAGACTTCTCAATTAGAGGCTGTAAATAGGCTGAAAAAGAAAAAGAACAATCTAGGCCTCATGAGATATTTTGTGTCAATTATATCTCAATAAAGCTGAGAAAAAAAATAGCACGCAGGTGGAGGCATAGAATTTCATAGTCTTAGCGAAAACAAAAAATAATATGAAATCAAGATTCATGAAGGCAGTTCACCTCAGGAGTTCTTTATGTCCCCTTCATTTTATCTTTTCTTTTTCCTGTAGTAGCTGCAGTTAGTTGGAATTCTTTGGAAATACTGACTGTTCCACTTGTTAAAGAATAACCATTTAGTTGTCAGCCTATAAATGTCATTTCAAGATGATTTTTTAAAAAAGGCACAATCTTCTCAGCTGATAAGCTTTGACCTTCTGTGATTCTCCCAACTTAGCCTGTTTCCTACCAGCCATTATAATAGAACAAGATTTCAACAGATACATCTGCATGAAGCATTTGTACCAGCTTAGAAAATCACCTCTTGATTGAAAAATTGTAGACCACCATAATTTCAATTTAGCATGGTATGTTGATTAACTAACCTCTGTGAAGGCATGAACCAGAAGCCCACAGTAGACCTTAGAATATCCATCTCATGCACATTGTATGTGTTTCCCCGCCCCCCAAAAGTTTTTTCCCCCTCAAAAGTTTGGAACAGAGGGGCCAGAGTGATAGCACAGTGATAGGGCATTTGCCGTGCACACAACCAACCCGGGATTGACCTGGGTTAGATTCCCATCATCCCATATGGTCCCGAGCCTACCAGGAGTGATTTCTGAGCATAGAGCCAAGAGTGCCGTCAGTTGTGGCCCCCAAAATACCCAAAAATTTTTTTGGGGGAACAGCATGAAATAGCTTTCATCTATACTATATATGTATATACTTTTAATTTTAATTATCTTGTTTGTTTTTGGGTCACACGTGGCAATGCTCAGGGATTACTCCTGGCTCTGTGCTCCTGCCAGGTGTGGGGGGATCATATAGGTTGCTGGGAATTGAACCTGGGTTCGTCTTGGGTTGGTGGCATGCAAAGCAAATGCCCCACCGCTGTGCTTTTGCTCTGGTCCCTATACCATATTTTAATTTATATTTGTCTTTGGTTTTGGGCCATACCCGACGGCACTCGGGTTATTACTAGCTCTACACTCAGAAATCGCTTCTGACAGGCTTGTGGGACCATATGGGATGCCTGGAATCGAACCACTGTCTGTCCTGGGTTGGCTGCATGCAAGGCAACTGTCCTACTGCGGTACTATATCTCTAGCCCCATATACTTTTTTTGTTTGTTTGTTTTTGGGTCATACCTGGCAGTGCTCAGGGTTACTCCTGGCTCTGCGCTCAGAAATCGCTCCTGGCAGGCACGGAGGATCGTATGGGATGTCGGAAATCGAAACACCCTCCATCCTGGATCAGCTGCTTGCAAGGCAAATGCCCTACTGCTGCTGTGCTATCTCTACAGCCCCAGCCCATATACCATATATATATATATAGACATTTTTTTTTGGTTTTTGGGTCACACTTAGCAGCACTCAGGGGTTACTCCTGGCTCCACGCTCAGAAATCGCTCCTGGAAGGCTTGGGGGGACCATATAGATGCCAGGATTCGAACCAATGACCTTCTGCATGAAAGGCAAATGCCTTACCTCTATTCTATCTCTCCGGCCCCAACCCATATACCATATTTTTAAAGTTAATGTTTTGAGGGCCCGGAGAGATAGCACAGCGGCGTTTTGCCTTGCAAGCAGCCAATCCTGGACCAAAGGTGGTTGGTTCGAATCCCGGTGTCCCATATGGTCCCCCGTGCCTGCCAGGAGCTATTTCTGAGCAGACAGCCAGGAGTAACCCGAGTACTGCCGGGTGTGCCCCCCCCAAAAAAAAAAGTTAATGTTTTGATCAATATAGCAAGACCATCACCTTGTATTTCATGTAAAGGGCCTGATCCTATTCAAAGTTGTCATTGGTTTGGTGTCTTAAAGCGAAATCCAAAAAACATGGCCTAAGGAGGTACTTGTACCTTGTAAAGTGGGCATAATAAAGTAGCTATAATTAAAATTGAAGTCTCTACAGAAAACATTTCAAGAAGTTATTCATCTAAATGTTAAATGATTCTACTGTCATATTTTATGTGTTTATGACATACAGAATAATTTTGCATAATCCCTGCTAGATAAATATTGCTCTCAGTGGAATTTTAGAGGTGATATAATAGTTTAAACCGGAAGTCTGACCTGTTTCCCCCTATACCTCCTAAGGCTTCACAAATTCCCATGGAATCAATAGGTAATCACATAGGAGACATGGTATTAGGTTCTATCAAAGTCATACAAAAATATATAGTAGGGTGGTTATTAGACTTTTGCCAGTTGAAACACATCAAGATTTGCTGTTTTGTGATTCGGTCTCAAAAGGTCAGTGGGCTGAATGAAGTATCCTTTTTAGAAATGAATGCCAGCTATCAGTAAGGAGGCAGATAATCTTTTTGTGGGCACCGAATTTCCTGTGAGGTGGAACTTGTTTTTGTTCTTAGTTTTCAAAGGAAGGAACTGAGGTGAACAAGTCTTCCTCAATATCATAGTGTTGGTGTGGCAGAGCCAGGATTTAAGCCCTTGTCAGCTTGCTTGTTACTCAGCACTCACTGCCTCTTTCTCACCATGAAACCTTTTTCTTTTTCAATAAGGAAAGGGTATTGAAAAGCATTACACATTGGGTTTTTAGAAACTGGGACCTTTGTAGGATATAATTCAGGAGACACAGAAAAGTTTAAACATTATAGTGTGGCATCTTGAAGGTAGTTTTAACCCCATGGTAACTTGATGTATTTAATGATAATGATTATGTTTTTGAGATTTAAGGCCCTGGAGAAATAGAAGTTCAAAAGTTCAAGATTTAGTTGACCTAATCCAGTTTCCCAAAATGAAATCCCCTTCTCTCCCCTTCCTCACAGCAGTCTTTCACTTATCGTTTGCTTAGATGCTGTTTGGACAAGGCTTCTGTAAGGTTATTGCCACTTTCCCTCATTCCTCTCAAATACACACTTCAAATGAAGCCACTGCTTAATTGAACTTGGAGTTGGTATTTGTTTCAGAAAACCCCAAATCATCACATTTCTTTTCTGTTGCAGTGAAATAAAAAGTTACAGTTGGGGGCCAGAGCGATAGCACAGCGGTAAGGCGTTTGCCTTGCACATGGCCAACAGAGGGCAGAACCCTGGTTAGAATTTTGGTATCCCATATGGTCCCTCAAGCCTGCCAGAAACGACTTCTGAGTGCAGAGCCAGGAGTAACCTCTGAGCGCCTCTGGGTGTGACCCCTCAAAAAAAAGTTACAGTTGACTTTGTAATTTAAACTTAAAATGGTCCTGTAATACTGGAAGACTGGGGGTAGATGGGGTGGTATGGGACGTACAGGGGAACATTGGTAGAGGGAAGCCCAACACTGGTGGTGGGATTGGCCCTGATTCATTGTATATCTGAAACCCAAATATGAAGGACCTTTTAAATAAAAATAAAATAAAACTAAAAACATTTCTGGCTCTGTGCTTAGAAATCACTCCTGGCAGGTTTGGGGGACCTTATGGGATGCGAGGGACCAAACCCAGGTCGGCAATGTGCAAGGCAAATACCCTCCCTGCTGCGCTATCACTCTGGCCCTGAAGTCTTTTTCTTAGCAATTTTCTCCATGTATTTAGGGACTCCTCAGGTCTTCTATTACTTGTGTGAGTGCGTTGTTCCAGCACTACACCCAGTGATGCTCAGGACTTTCTTCTGGTTCTGAGCTCAGGGATCACTATAAGGTTTGGGAGATTTAACCTGGGTCAGCTGTGTGCAGGAGAGCTTAACCTCTGTACAATCTTCCTGGTCCCAAACCCCAAGGTCTTTAAGCCAGTTTGATTTTGTGTGTGTGTGTGTGTGTGTGTGTGTGTGTGTGTGTGTGTGTGTGTGTGTGTGTGTGTGTGTGTGTGTGTGAATAGTATGAGATGGTTCCAATTTTTTTGTTTGTTTGCTTGTTTTTGGGCCATACCAGGTGATGCTCAGGGGTTACTTCTGGCTATGTACTCAGAAATCGCTCCTGGCTTAGGGGACCATATTGGACGCCAGGGGATCGAATCACGGTCCAGTCTTGGGTCAACTGCATGCAAGGCAAATGTCCTAGCGCTGAGCCATCGCTCCAGCCCCTCTTTTCTTTTCATGTATGGCTAGCCAGCTTTCCCACCACCATTTTTTGTTTTGTTTTTCTTTATGTTTTTGTGCACCATCTGGTGATGTTCAGTGGCTCTCCACCAGGACTTATTCCTAGCAGTGCTCAGGACACCAGTGGGATGCCAAAGATTGAACATGGGTTAACCATGTGCATGACAAGCACCCTCCCCACTGCACTGTCTCTCCAACCTTCAACATTTGTTAAGAAGTCTTTCTTTGCTCTACTTCATGAATATAGATCTTCTGTTGTAGCTGAAGTACCCACATATCTGAGGCTTTATCTCAGGACTTAGAATTCTGTTCTGGTCTTGAGGAGGGGGAACACTCTATATTCTAGTAACTGCAGCTTTGATTATTTGATTATTATAGTTTCGTGTTTGTAGTACAAGTCAAAGTTGAGAAACACAATCCCATCTTTTTTATTTTTTTCCCTCTCAGAATTGTTTTTTCTATTTGGGGAGAATATATGAGTCTATAAACATTTTAGTAGAGTTTCTTCAAGTCTTTGAAGAATGTCCTTGGAGTTTTATTAATTTTTTGTTTTGATTTTGAGTCATCTCCAGCCAATCTTAGTGCTGGCTCTTTGGCTCCTGTGCTCAGGAATCACTTTTGGTGTAGTCAGGTATTTCTGGGGATTGAACCAGGGCTGGCTACATGCATAGTGAGCTTATCTCTGTACTATTGCTTTGTACCCCACCACTGGAATTTTAATGGATGTTGCATTGACTCTCTTTGGGTCTTTTTGACAGTATTGAGTCTCTTAAGTCCATGAACAGAGACTATCTTGCTTATAGGGATTATACTATTTACTGTATAGTATAGGGCAGTGGCCGGCAATCTGCAGCTCTCGAGCCACATGTGGTTCTTTACACTTTTCACTTTTTTTTGGGCCACACCCGGGGGTGCTCAGGGGTTACTCCTGGCTGTCTGCTCAGAAATAGCTCCTGGCAGGCACGAGGGACCATATGGGACACCGGGATTCGAACCAACCACCTTTGGTCCTGGATCGGCTGCTTGCAAGGCAAACGCCCCTGTGCTTTCTCTCCGGCCCCGTTCTTCAGACTTTTAATTTGGCTCTTCTGTGTGCCGGGCAGCCACTCTAGGAGTCAGGACTCTGCTCCTAGCCTCTGTCAGTGTGCGTCCTGTGTGGCTCTCAAAATAAATTTCAATTGTGGTTTTGGTGAGATTTGGCTCAGTTGAAAAAAAAGGTTGCCGACCACTGGTATAGGGACTATACTATCCTTGCTTTGCTGTGTGAGGTACTCCTTCCCCCAATGCTCTAAACTTTCTATTGAAATGTTAACATCACCTGCAAGGTCAGGCCCACCCATTCCTGGGAGGAGCCTGAGATTTGGAATAAAGGTGTTGCCTGCAGGGACTGGGAGGCAGAAAAAGGAGCAAGGAATTATGGAGAGCAGAAGAGAAGCTGCTTGGAAAAAGCTTAGCACTGAAGCCATGTGAGGAAATGTTCTTTTCCTCACATGGCGGTTAGTGCAGCGAAATAAATCTGGCTGTCTCCTGAAACTTTGCCTGTGAATTTCTATGCCATTATTCTGTGCCTTCAGATCCTCCTGTTTGGGTAAAGGTGCCGTGCAGAGAAAGCTTTCACCCAACCTAGGACTTTATATTTTATATTTATACAACATGCTATTCCATTTATTTTAAAGTTATGTTTTGTTTGTGGGGGAGGGTTCATACCCTGACAGTGCTCAGGGTTTACTCTTGGGTCTGAGCTCAGATTTCTAGTTCTCAAGTATCAGTCTTTCTCCTCATGGAACCAACAAAGGAGAAAGACTGATACATGAGAACCAGAACAGTATTTTGAAAGGGATTGTTTTTAAAAAAATCTTTTTCTGAGGCTGGAGCGATAGCACAGTGGTAAGGCTATTGACTTTCATGCCACCAACCCAGGACAGATCTGGGTTCAATCCTGATATGGTCCTCCGAGCATGCCCGTAGCGATTTCTGAGCCAGGAATAGCTCCTGAGTACTTCTGGGTGTGGCCCAAAAACCAATAAATAAATTAATAAATAAATTCTCTAAAATATTAAGTAAAACATCTTTTTCTTTTAATTTATGAATAGGCTGTGATTGCACATTGAACTCAAAGATATTCTTTACTATTTTTGTTTGCTTGTTTTTTTTTTTTTTTTTTTTTGGCCATACCCAGCGGTGCTCAGGGGTTACTACTGGCTCTGCACTTAGAAGTCACTACTGGCATGCTCGGAGGACCATATGAGGTATTGGAGATGGAATCCAGGTCTCTCCTGGTCAGCAGCATGCAAGGCAAACGCCCTATCGCTGTGCTATTATTACTTCGGCCCCCTCAAAGATATTCTTCAAAGTTAGGATTTTAATTCTGTCTTCCCTTGCCCCATCTGTATTGTTACATCGAAATAATGTGAACTATATCAGCTCTAGATTTGTGCTTTTTTGTTTGTTTATTTTTAGGCTTATCTGGTGATGCTGAATGGGAGGGTTTACTTCTGGCTCTGTACTCCGGAGTCATTCCTGGTGGTGTGTGGGGACCATATATGGTCCTATAGGATGCTGTGTATCAGTTCTGGGTTGACTGTGTATCCTGTTTATCTTTTCAGCCCCTAGATATTGAAATCATTGCTTTTGCTACTAGATTACGATACCTTACTAAAACAAACCAATGAAACAACCAACAACAACAGAGTGATAGCACAGCTGTAGGGTGTTTGCCTTGTATATTGTCGATCGGGACCGACTCAGGTTCGATCCCCCATATCCCAAATGGTCCCCCGAGCCTGCCAGGAGCAATTTCTAAGTGCAGAACCAGGAGAACTCCTGAGTATGACTGGATGTGGCCCAAAAACAAATAAACAAAAATATAATAATAAAAATAACAAAAAACAAAATAGCCACAACAACATCATCAAAAAAACAGCTCCAAACCAGCTCCAAACAACACTCAATGTTGATATGAGCCCTCATGCAGGACTGTTTGTGTGACTGTATTTTTCTGGAATGTAAAGGAGTAGTGTGCCATGCAGACTGTGCTTTGGTGCCACCGACTGCCCCTGTGCTCAGGCAGGGGTAGGGGTGAGGTTCCTCCCAGCAGTGTCTAGGGGACCATGAACCTGGATGTAAGGAAAGTGCCTTACTAACTTCTGTACCATCTTTTCAGTTCCAAATATGAGTTTTCAACACTTTTCACTGTGGTTTATAAAGTTGTTTATTATACAGTTGTTTCTGTCCTTCAGTGTTCCATCACTAGTCCAATACCAGTGTGATCTACCCTCCACTATTTTTTTTTTTTTTTTTTGCTTTTTGGGTCATACCCAGTGATGCTTAGGGGTTACTCCTGGCTTTGTGCTCAGAAATAGCTCCCATATGGGACACTGGGGATCGAACCTTGGTCCATCCTAGGTTAGCCAAGCTCCCTACCCCTTGCGCCACCACTCTGGCCTTTCCCTCCACTATTACCCCAGTTACTCCCCCCAAGCCCTCCCACTTAGCAGGCACCAAATAATTTATTTTATGTTGCTTGTTACAATAAAATGTCTAGTGGAATTATTGAAAAATCCTTCAGTAGAAGAAATTCTGTGAAAATTGTTGAACAATAGTGTCATTAAAGCATTGTCTGGGAATTTACTAAGCTGTTTGCTGCTAGTTGAGCATTATGTATTGTTCTTTTTTTCTTTTTGGTTTTTGGGTCACACCTGGCAGCACTCAGGGGTTACTCCTGGCTCTATGCTTAGAAATCGCACCCAGGGACGCTCCTCTTTGGGGCCGGGCGGTGGCGCTGGAGGTAAGGTGCCTGCCTTACCTGCGCTAGCCTAGGAGACGGACCGCGGTTCGATCCCCCGGCGTCCCATATGGTCCCCCAAGCCAGGAGCGACTTCTGAGCGGCATAGCCAGGAGTAACCCCTGAGCGTTACCGGGTGTGGCCCAAAAACCAAAAACCAAAAAAAAAAAAAAAAAAAGAAATTGCTCCTGGCAGGCTTGGGGACCCATATGGTATGCTGGGATTCAAACAACCCTCCTTCTGCATGCAAGGCAAATGCCTTACTTTCGTGCTATCTCTCTGGCCCCTTTCTACATTGTTCTTTTTACTGAGATTAGTTGGCTTCTTTGCTACTTTTCCATCTGATTTGCTGTACTACTACTGGGGTATTAGTACTGAGGAATTTGGGGTGTCATGCAGCTGCATATATGCCTTTGTGCCGCAGGAACCTTAGGATCTGTAGAATTGGCCCTCTGAGCTGACATGTCAGGTTACTGTCAGTGTTTTGTGAGGTCTGGTAGAACAGTTTTTATCTGATCATTTCAATTTGGGATGCATATATGTTGACTATTGTGTCTTACTATATGGACTCTTTGATCAGTGTTTAATATCCGCCTTTGCTTCTCATAACCTTTTTTTAGTTGAACATTTATTAGATCTGATAAAGGCAGTTTCTGCCTTTTTCACTGCTTTGGTTTGTAACACTTGTTATAAAGCCTTTCTTGCTGACCTTGTGTTCTTTATACCCAATTTGAGTCTCCAGTACTCAGACTATAGATGGAGTCTTTGGTCTCTCTCTCTTTCTTTCTTTCTTTCTTTCTTTCTTTCTTTCTTTCTTTCTTTCTTTCTTTCTTTCTTTCTTTCTTTCTTTCTTTCTTTCTTTCTTTCTCTCTCTCTCTCTCTCTCTCTCTCTCTCTCTTTCTTTCTTTCTTTCTTTCTTTCTTTCTTTCTTTCTTTCTTTCTTTCTTTCTTTCTTTCTTTCTTTCTTTCTTTCTTTCTTTCTTTCTTTCTTCTTTCTTTCTTTCTTCTTTCTTTCTCTCTCTCTCTCTCTCTCTCTTTCTTTCCTTTCTTTCTCTCTCTCTCTCCCCCCCCTCCCTCCTTCCCTCCCTCCCTCCCTCCCTCCATCTTCTCTTTTTGCTAGGTTTACTCAGATTTCATGTTTAGCAGTTATTGACAGTATATATTTTGTCTTCTGGCTTGAATTTTTTTGTCCCCCCTTTTGTTTTTGTCTTTTCAAGTGAATGATTTGCTCCGCTGATTCGCTTCATTTTTCTCTTTTTTCTTAGTGTTTCCAGAGGTTTTTTTTTTTTTTTTTTTTTTACCATGGACGTGTGTGTGTGTGTGTGTGTGTGTGTGTGTGTGTGTGTGGGTGGGTGTGTGGGTGGGTGTGGTGTGGTGTGTGGGTGTGGGTGTGGTTTTGTAGTGGGTGCTTAATGGTAACTCCTGGCTTTATGCTCAGAAATTACTCTTGGCAGGCTCGGGGGACCATATAGGATACCAGGGATTGAACCTGGGTTGACCACATGCTATCACTCTAACCCCTATGGGCATTGTTTTATACATTTTTAAACTTAACTTAAATTTTATTTTAGTAAAATCATTATGATCTACAAAGTCATTCATAGTTGAATTTCAGATATACAGTGAATCAGGGCCTTTCCCACCACCAATATCAACCTCCCTCCATCTGTGAACCCAGAGTGCATCCTTTACCACCACCCTTTGCCCCCTGACCTGTCAGTATAATAGACCCATTTACGTTTAGATTGTTAAAGTTTAGGTCTCTTGATTCGATTGTTAACTTTAGCTTGAATATGTTGTCATCCTTTTTTCCACCTCCAGTGTACCTGAGACCACTTGGCCCCGGTCCCCATCCTTTCTTTTCTTTTTTTGGTTTTTGGGTCACACCTGGCAGTGCTCAGGGGTTGGTTTTTTCTGGCTCTATGCTCAGAAATCGCTTCTGGCAGACTCAGGGGACCATAGGGGATACCAGGATTTGAACTACTGTCTTTCTGCATGCAAGGTAAATGCCCTACCTCCATGCTATCTTTCTGGCCCCCTTTTCTTTTTATTTTTATAGTAAAATGCAGAAATATAAGGTAAAACAAAGTATTTTCTGCTCCAAAGTTTTATGAAAAAGGCGGGAACCCTTATTTAAAAGATAAAAAAAGGGGGCTGGAGCAATAGCATAGCTGTAGGGTGTTTGCCTTCAGGAATCTGACCAGTATGTACCCGGGTTTGATTCACGTCATCCCATATGGTCCCTGAGCTTGCCAGGAGTGATTTCTAAGCGCTGAGCTAGGAGGAACCCCTGAGTGCTGCTGGGTGTGGCCCCAAAACAAAACAAAATGGATAAAGAAAAAAGAAGAATTTAAAAAGGGGTTGGCAGTTTTTTGCATGGGCTCAGGCAAGTTGGGGAAATAGAAAGGAAAACCTTTTGGCCTAAAAACAGGGATGTTTCATATTTTCTATATCCATACAAGTTTTTTTTTTTTTTTTTTTGATTTTTGGGCTACACCCGGTGGTGCTCAGGGGTTACTCCTGGCTGTCTGCTCAGAAATAGCTCCTGGCAGGCACGGGGGACCATATGGGACAGTGGGATTTGAACCAACCACCTTTGGTCCTGGATTGGCTGCTTGCAAGGCAAACACCGCTGTGCTATCTCTCCAGGCCCCCCAAAGTTTTTTGTGCTGATATCAGCTTAACATAATTTATGCTGGATCTGTTCTATTTTTTCCCCCTTTTTATCTTTAATGTTGCATCATATCATATCATATCACTATTTTTGTTTCTGTTATTACATTACTGTTGATGTAATTACCCAAGATGTTGTTATCTTAGTTTCATCTTTCACATACAAGAATTTCTTTCAACATTTTTTAAGAGCAGGTTGATGATAGTAAACTCTGTTGGCCTTTGTTTCTTAGGAAAAGCCTATAGTTCTCCATCAGATTTGAATGGTGCTTTTGCCAGGTAAAATTTTCTTGGCTGGCAGATTCTGTTAGTCCTGCGAATATATCATTCTACTCTTCTCGCCTGTATGGTTTCTGCCAAGAAGTATCTGATCAAAGTCTGATAGAGGTGCCTTTGAATGTTACTCTTTTCCTTCCTTAGTAGCTTTTAGTGTTTTTTCTTTGTCATATCCCTTTGACAACTGAATAATGGTTATATCCTGTTGTAGGTCTTACTAGAAATTTGGGTATTTTCTCAGCTTCCTGGAGATCTAGGGTTAACTCTTTCCTTAGGTTTAAGGAAGCTCTACTATTATTTCTTTGATTATGTCTCTGCTTTCTTCTCCTCTCCCTTCTTTTTCTTCTTCCTTTTTTCTGGCCTGCTGTACCTCTAATGTTTTTTTTTTGTTTGTTTTTTTTGGGCCACACCCGGCGATGCTCAGGGGTTACTCCTGGCTGTCTGCTCAGAAATAGCTCCTGGCAGGCACGGGGGACCATATGGGATACCGGGATTCGAACCAACCACCTTAGGTCCTGGATCGGCTGCTTGCAAGGCAAACGCGGCTGAGCTATCTCTCCGGGCCCTGTACCTCTAATGTTTACCATAAGGCTGATGTTTACCCTTCTAACAGAGCCTGATATTACTGACAGGATTTTCTTTATTTTTTTTTCTAACTCATGTTTCTCTTTCCTTTTCTGTTTGAGTCATTGTATGATTTTCTGTTTGAGTCACTGTGTGATTTTTATCTTCAATTTCTGATGCTCTTTCTTCAGAGACTGAGCGGAATCTCTTGGTAACTTTCCATGGTGGGTGGAACTTCCTTCTGTGTATGCTTCAGATCCAATGTCTCTGTCTGGTATCTCTGGGCAGGGTGGAGTGGCTTGGGGGTGGGGTGGTGGTTCCCAGCATAGAACTGGAAGGGGAGGGAGCTCTGGGCTACTCCTTAACAGTGCTGTGCAACCAGTCAGTGGTAGGGATTGAACTCAGCGTCTTAGCATCCCAAGCCTAAGCATCTACACAGAACTTCTGTTTGAAATTGTATGGTTTGGGTCCTGTTTTAGGATTTGGGGGCACACCTAGTAGTGCCCAGGGGCTCCACATAGCTCATGTCTCTTTTGCTCATGGGACCTAATGCAGTGTTGGGTATCAAGTAGTCTGTAGTAGGCAAAGTTTCATGTTCTGGGTCTTCTGTAATGTCTTCGGTCTCTTAAAATAACTCTTGGGCATGTTTCTGTATGTTTGGTTCAGACTCTTCAAGTTTATTATAATGTTGACTCTTCATTATTTGTGGAACTGTCCTCTGGGGCCAGAGCCATAGAACAGTGGGATCTGGAGATTCCCAGAGGCTAAGAACCCTGCCTGGTCTCTGTCTGGCTCTGATTCCCTTCCCATGGTCTCCCAAATCCTGCTGCTCAGGTACTGGCTTTTGGAATATTCCCTGGCACAAGCGCTCCGGGGCTCTGGATCTCCCTATTACCACCAGAAATCAGCCTGTTACTGCAGCGTTGTCAGTGCATTGGGCAGGAGGGGATGTGCAACCACAGATGGGCTGAGGGCTGCTGGCTTCAGTTTTTAGGACTCAAGTCTATTGAAAAACACTATTGAAAAACATTATTTTGAGGTGTGAATCTAGGTTGCCCATCTGAGGTAGTACTTGCCTGGCAGTGCTTGTAGACCAAACACAGTGCCAGAGTTTGAGAAATGTTTGGCAGGTGCCTTGCCTGCTACTGTCTGCTATCCTCAGCTCAGCTTTCCAAGCTGGACTCCGGTGGCAGGGACATTAGCCCGGACTCATGTCTGGATTGTGACTCCTCTGGTCATGGGAAGGGAAAGTGAGGGTTCTGTTCCTCAGTGGATTCTCTCCGACCCTTGGGAAGGGTGATGGGGCGAGGAGATGTGGGGGTCTGTTCTCTGATTGATCTGGCTCCTCTTCTGATTCCACCATCGCGGGACCTCAGAGCCTGGACTGGTCTCCCTGCTAGTTTCCCTTCTGGTCTGGCCAGGAGCACAGGTGTGCCCAACTGGGATCCTTGAGGAATTTTTAGTTGTGTTCTAGCTGTGAGCTGGAGTCTCTTTTGTATTTCAGTGTCACTTTTCTCCCTACTATTTTTAATAATAAGACTATTTATTTGGAAGTTTTGATAGTAAGAGCTGTAAATGACCAATGGGTTTGTCTGAGTATGTCTTTCATTAAGAAAAAGCTGGAGTGGTGGCGCAAGTCGTAAGGCATCTATCTGCCTTTTGCACACCAGCCTAGGACGGACTGGGGTTCGATCCTCGGGCATCCCATATGGTCCCCCAAGCCAGGAGCGATTTCTGAGCACATAGCCAGGAGTAACGAGCGTCACTGGGTGTGGCACAAAAACAAAAAAAAGAAAATACTGATCAGTTGTTTCTTTTTTTTTTTTGGTTTTTGGTTTTTGGGCCACACCACCTGGCGGTGCTCAGGGGTTACGCCTGGCTGTCTGCTCAGAAATAGCTCCTGGCAGGCACGGGGGACCATATGGGACACCGGGATTCGAACCAACCACCTTTGGTCCTGGATCGGCTGCTTCCAAGGCAAACGCCTCTGTGCTATCTCTCCGGGCCCTGATCAGTTGTTTCTATGGTTTATTTAAAATGCTTTTACCAATGCAAAATATATAAGTAACTTACATATTTATATTTTGATAATGATTTATAGAAAAACCTAAGAGGAGTCTTGAATATCTCCTTTTAAATAAAACCCTCATGGTAACCAATATAACCAGTTGTCTTAGAACATTTAATGCTGTGATTAGCTTCTCTCTCTCATCTTTATCTTTATCTCCCTCCCTTCCTCCCATGATGCTCAGTGATACTAGGGGCTTACTCCTGGGCCTGGTACTCAGCTTGGGGACATATGATATGTCGAGGGTCAAACCTGAGTCAGCAAGTATGATCTCTGCTCTGTACTGTCACTGTGGTCCCTCTTTCTTCCTTTCTTCTCTCCCACTCTCCATCTTCAGGCATTGAACCTGGTCTCTAGCATGCTGGGATATTTCTTTGGAAATACACTGTACCTGGTAGAGCTCATAATGATATCAAGACAGGACTTGAACCCAGGTCCTGACACATGTTCAGTCTCCAGGCAGGAGACAGACTCATCAGTTTTTATTCATTCATTTTGTGTCCAACCACCTTACTAAATTGTTTTTGTTTATGATAGTTCATTATTTGGGGCTTTTCTGATATACAATGCTGTGATCCAGAGAGAGCTGATGACAGCTTTTAAATGAAAAAAAAATTTTTTTTAAAGAATGGGCCTCCATTGGCATTATTATTTTATTTTATTTATACATTTTTTGTTTTTTGTGTCACATCTGGCGGCACTCAGGTTACTCCTGGCTCTGTACTCAGAAATAGCCCCTGGCAGGCTGGGGGACCATATGGGATGCTGGAATTGAACCCGGTCCCTCCCTGGTTTGCCGCACTCCCTACCACTGTACTATCTCTCTGACTCCAGTAGTGAATATTTCTTTGTTTTGTTTTGTTTTGTTTTTGGGTCACACCCGGCCACGCTCAGAGGTTACTCCTGGGTCTATGCTCAGAAATCGCTCCTGGCAGGCTCAGGGGACCATATGGGATGCTGGGATTCGAACCACTGACCTGCATGAAAGGCAAACACCTTACCTCCATGCTATCTCTCCGGCCCCTAGTGAATATTTCTTAAATCTTTCTCTCCTGATAATTTTGGGGTGGGGGAGGGCACATCCAGCAGCACTCAGGAGTTTCTCATGGCTCTGTGAGAAATTACTCACGGTGGTGCTTGGGGATCATATGGACTGCCAGGGATTGAACCCTGTTGGCTGTGTGCAAGACAAGCACCCTACCTTTTGTGCTATCGCTCAATCCTCTCTTCCAATTGTGATCAGTTGTAGTTACCTCTTGAACAATAGTAAAGAATACTGCTGATATAAAGGGATATGAAATATGTCAGTATTCAATATTTTTATTAGTATTCTGTTATCTTATATATTTATCATAAAAGAAGTTCTGGTAAGCATGGACTTTGATCAGATAACTTTATGGTAGAAGGTAGGAGTATTTTTCTTTGATATTTTTTAAATGTATGTAATGATATAACTAATATCTTAATATGTAAGCAGCTATTCTTTGTGTGATTCCTATATGCTTGTCTGGTATTACTTGTTTAATGTATGACATTATTTTGAATAATTTTCTGGCATACTTAAAATTATTAGTCTCTTTTGGTTTTTGTGGATTTTTTGGGGGGCTCACTCTGAAACTGTGTTCAAGAGATCACTTTTGGCAGGACTTGGGGGACCATATGGGATGGTACGGATCATCCTGGGCTGCCTGCATGCAAGGCAAATGTCCCAACATGACCATGTATCTATGTAGTTCTATTGAAAATAGGTTGATCCTTTTTGTTATGGTTTGGCAGTTAGCTCTGAGATGGATGATTTCTTCCTAAAAAGTTACAATAGGGTCGGAGAGATAGCATGGAGGTAGGGCATTTGCCTTGCATGTAGAAGGACAGTGGTTCAAATCCTGGCATCCTATGTGGTCTCCTGAGATTGCCAGGAGTGATTTTTTTTGTGTGTGTGTGGCTTTTTGGGTCACACCTGGCAGCGCTCAGGGGCTACTCCTGGCTCTACACTCAGAAATCACCTCCGGCAGGCTAGGGGGACCATGTAGAATGCCGGGATTTGAACCACCATCCTTCTGCATGTAAGGCAAACACCCTACCTCCATGCTATCTCTCCAGCTCTATGCCAGGAGTGATTTCTGAGCGTAGAGCCAGGAGTAACCCCTGAGCGCTGCCGGGTGTGAGTCCCCCCCCCAAAAAAAGTTACAGTAACATGGGTCAGAGAGATAGCACAGTGGTAGGGCATTTGCCTTGCACACAGCTGATCCAGGACAGACGGTGGTTCGAATCCCAGCATTCATATGGTCCCCTGTGCCTGTCAGGAGTGAATTCTGAGCACAGAACCAGGAGTAATCCCTGAGCACTGCTGGGTATGACCCAAAACACCAAAAAAAAAAAAAAGTTACAATGACTTTCAGAAAACAAAGGTCTACACAGACTTCCTGAGTCTTAGTCATCTCATCCATAAAATAGGAATAACAAAATAATTCTTTTTGAGACACTTAATTAGAATTTAACAAACTAATTATGTGTTTAAGTTCGCTAATACAGTCCTTACTCAGTAGAAGAGGCAAGCTAGTTATTTTGAACTTAGAATTTATAACAGTGGTCTGACATGATCTTTTGATTGCTCTGTTCTCTTTCAAGGGCCTATAAAAACTCTCTTAAATGTTTCCCTTCATACCTCTGTATGTTATAAACCGGCATTTACTTTAACAGCAGACTGGTTTTCCTTTTCTATTTTCTTTTGTATTTCGCTTTACTTTTCCCATATACTTTACATTGTTTTCAAACCCAGTGTTCATCTTCATCATAAGAGGGGCTTCACTCATTCCAGTTTCATATTCTGTCCATCTTAGTGATTTTTTTAAAAAACATGTTGCTTCAAATTTCCCTACAAACAGCCAAATGCCTTTCATGAATCTTGGTGGAATTCAGTACCAGACATGGGAGGGTTAGGTACATTTCAATTTGAATCCAGCTTTTAAGGGACATGAAGACATTAATATTAATGTTCTTTGTCCTGTGATGGAATTCCAGTTATCTAGGATTATGTCTCCATGTGTTAGGAAATACTTTCAGAAATATTTAACGGACTGTTTCAGAAGAGTCATAACAGAATAAGTATAAACGTACAGGTATAGATAAAAGATGTGTGGTTAAACACTAACAATTAGTGTGTCTAACTAATGTGTAGGCAAGTACCAACTATACTCAAAATATTTTTGTAGGCCTGGCATTTTTTTTTCCCTGAACATCAGAGTTAGAGAAAACAAATGTAATAGAAATACTCATGGAGAATTAAATGGCCTCACTTGCTTTTATTTTATTTTAACTTGAATAGATCTGATAAGGGGCCAGAGAGATAAAACAGCTGTAGGGCCTAGCATTACTAGCACGAGGCTGATCCAGGAATTCGATCCAGGGTTCGATTCCCTGCATCCTGTATGGTCCCCTGAGCCAGCCAGGGTTGATTTCTGAGCACAAAATCAGGAGTAACCTATGCTGCCAGTGTGGCCCAAACATTCAAAAAAAAAAACAAACCTTATAATAAAAGGAAAGTATCATTATTGTTAAGTGGAAAACAAATATTTCTTGCCATAAATAAAAGACTAATGGTACAAGTCACTTAAAAGAGCTTTACTAATGGGGCTGGATTCTATTATCTGCCAAGGCCGAGAGCCCTGAGGCCTGTTCTCTCCAAGCAAACATTAGAGAGGTGTTACAGACATATTAACACCAAATTGAGACTTTCTCCTTGATTTAATGAGAGGGAATGAAACAAAATTGAAAAGGGAACTGCTTTCTCACTTGCCTTTCAGCTAAAGCAAATCATCTCATCTTGCCACTCAACATCTGAAATTCCTGAATACCAGGATAAGTGCTGCATTGGTGATTGAAGTAGCCTGGGTTAGGAGGAAGAGATTCAACTGAGTGTCTAGAATGTAGAAATACCAGCAGCTAATTTGCTTGGAAGTTTCAGTCACTAGGTACATGTTGACCCTGGCCTAAGGCTGATGTCTGTTGCTGATGTCTCTCTCAGGGCTTTTGTTGCTCCTTTCCCACCCACCCACCCCTTCCCCTCTTTCTTTTCTTTGCTGCTAGGTTGTGCCTGCTGTTATTTTGGGAAACTACAAGGTCTCTTTGCCACTTGAACAATGCAAGAAGCCAGATCTTGTCTGTCTCACATTTTGCTTCCTTAGACCAAGACGCAGTTGAATAAAACATAGTACCCATCTGGCTCGGGGATCTCAGTGGCACGCAAAATAACTCAGTAGCACGATGTTGGATCCCAACGCCTGCAAGTTTTCTGAGAGTTCAGCGGCCCTTTGGCTGTTGCTAAGAGACGTTTCCCTGACAGGAGGGACTCGGCCTATCTGCTCGCTGCCAGTTGTTCTCTAGGCACTTGGCTCCACCGCCTTGCAGATGGTTGGGCTGTGGGTGGTGGGTTGTGCTGATTATCTCAGTGAATTAAGGTAACCTTTGCTGTGCTGATTATCTCAGTGAATTAAGGTAACCTTTGGTCACCCATTGAATTCTGCTGCCAGTTGGTCGGTGAGCAGCTGCCCTGTGCATTTTAGTTGGGGTTTTGAAGTAGACAAAGACCATCTGAAAGGGTGGTCAGCCTGATCCAGGTACTCAACAAAGGACCAATGAAATCCTCTTCCTCCTTCCATACTGTTTCTCTTCTGATGGAAATGAAGGAACAAAAACCATGTTGGGATTTTTTTTTTACTTTTGACTCAGTCAGTATCACAATTAAAGCAATGGTTTATTGGGTGTTGGTTGAATTCTTGAGATCATTTCTTAAAAATTTAATATAAGTTGGAGAAACGTAATATTTGAGATGGAACAAGCCTGATTTTATCACACTCTTATGTTTGATGACACGTGATAGAATAAGGAAGCAGGGTTTTATTTGTTGTTTATTTTCACAAATATTCTGAAAGTTGAAAGCTTGCCTTAGTGGAATTGCCTTTGGGCAGATTCTAATTGTCTGATATTTGTAGGCCTATTTTCTTTCCACAGTCATTGTTTGGAGGCTTAAGGTGCATAGGGCTTCGACATGTATTATATATTTGACTACTGAACTCCCATTTCTGGTTCTCAAATCCTCAATACTTTTATGTAGATTTTTTTTGTTTGTCTCTTTTGGGGCCATACCCAGCAATGCTCAGGGCTTACTCCAGGCTCTGCAGTCAGAAATTACTCCTGGACCATATCTTGTAAGGTGACACCAGCTATTAACCCAAAACAAAGGCATTCCCCCAAGTTCCTTTTTCTTTAAAACCTATCTTTTGATATGCAAAAACCTAACTGGACAAATTGGGAATGGGTTAATAAAGAGAGTTCTGGCTTGGTGAGTGAGGCAAAAAGCAGACTTGACTCCTTAACTCTCTTCACTAGCTTTGTTTTATTATTATTATTATTATTATTATTATTATTTTTTTTTTTTTTTTTGCGGCCACACCCGGTGATGCTTAGGGTTCACTCCTCGCTCTCTGCTCAGAAATCGCTCCTGGCAGGCATGGAGGGGCTATATATATGGGATGCCGGGATTCAAACCACCATTGGTCCTGGGTCGGCCGCTTGCAAGGCAAATGCCCTACCTCTGTGCTATCTCTCTGGCCCCTGTTTATTAATTTTTCATCACGACCCTGCATCTTCATACCTTTCTGCCTGGGGGGTAGAAATAAGGTACATGGGTGATCTCACAAATTGTGGCACCTGAACAGGGATCTGGAGCCTGCTGTTGGTCCCCCTCAATGGTTGGGGGAGGCAAGGTCCTCACATAAAACACCTTTGGTAGAAGAAAGGCGGTGGGGTCTGGGACACAGCTCAAAGTCTTTGACTCTCCCTTTCAGTGCCTGCTTCTGTCCCACCTGAAGGGGCCTCTGTCATGTTCAGAACAGGGGCCATGTGCACCGATATTCCGGTAAAGGGCACTACACACCCAGTCCAACTCCAGGAGGCCCTCATGGTAATAATCCACCAGAGGGTCAAGGCATCACCATCGTTGAGTCTTCTTGGGTCCCTGGGTCGCTGTTCAAGTGCCAGTTGTAAAATAAATCACCAGAATTTTTTGGCAGGGCTGCCATCTGTGGGAACGTAAGCCTATCCTTTTCCTTGAATAAGGGAATTACCAACAACCCATTCATTATCAATTTTTACCCAAATAGGTGGATTTTTTTTTTTTTTTTTTTGGTTTTTGGGCCACACCCAGCGTTGTTCAGGGGTTTACTTCTGGCTGTCTGCTCAGAAATAGTTCCTGGCAGGCACGGGGGACCATATGGGACACCAGGATTTGAACCAACCATCTTTGGTTCTGGATCGGCTGCTTGCAAGGCAAACGCCGCTGTGCTATCTCTCCGGGCCCTGAGCATCTTCTTTAAAGTTTCTTTCTGTAGCTGTGTAGGGTTCAGTTTGGGATAAATTTGGGAAGCTTAGTGAAAACAATGTTAAGGATAAAATGTCCACTGAAGAGATAGCATGGAGTTAAGGCGTTTGCCTTGCATACAAAAGGTCAGTGGGGGGGCCGGGCGGTGGCGCTAGAGGTAAGGTGCCTGCCTTGCCTGCGCTAGCCTTGGATGGACCGCGGTTCGATCCCCCGGTGTCCCATATGGTCCCCCAAGCCAGGAGCGACTTCTGAGCGCATAGCCAGGAGTAACCCCTGAGCGTCACCGGGTGTGACCCAAAAAAAAACAAAACAAAAAAACAAAAGGTCAGTGGTTCGAATCCTGGCATCCCATATGGTCCCCTGAGCCTGCGGGGGGCAATTTCTGAGCTTAGAGCCAGGAGTAACCCCTGAGCACTGCCAGGTGTGACCCAAAAACCAAAAAAGGATAAAATGTCCATTGATAACATGTCCCTTTTTCTATAATTTTAATATTGAGTTGTTTTTTTTTTTTAATTTCAAATTTTATTCTGAGGCAGAGCGATATCACAGCAGGTAAGGCATTTGCCTTGCATTCCGCTGACCCAGATTCAATCCCCAGCATCTCATATAGTCTCCTGAGACGGCCAGGAGTGATATACTCAAGCTTAGAGCCAGGAGAGTCCACATCACTGGGTGTGGCCCAAAAACCAAAAAAAGAAGGAAAAACAAAGTCTTTTCCCCTAATTCCTCTCAACTGTCTTACTGGATCTTGGCCTGCATTGTTCAGTTGAGCCTTTTCTCTCAGCACTCCCTGTCCTGACTGATGAGGTGAGGACCTTCTTCCCAGTGACAGCAAGTCTCCCAGTCAATTCCCAGTTAATTTCAGACAGATTGAGTGGGTCCTTTCATTTCCACTTTGCTTGTTCAACCATAAATTGTCTATTGAAAAAGATCATTTCAGTGATTATTTCTCTTTTGTGGTAGACTTGTCAGCTAATGAAACGAGCAATGCATATGTTTCTAGTATAAATGATCATGGGGGGAGGTAAAGCAATAGAATAGACAGGGCATTTGCCTTGCATGTATGTGGTCGACCTGGGTCCAATGCCCAGCATTGCATATGTCCCGTTAAACCTGCCAGGAATGATGCCTGAGCACAGAGCCAAGGGTAAACCCAGAGCACCACTGGGTGTGGCCAATAAAACCCCAAACAAATAATAATAAAATAAAAGATCATAGGGGGGCCAGGAATGGGACTTGGAAATAGAGCCTGTAAGTTTTCTGTGTCATCCTCAGGACTGCAGGGTATTGTTGCATTAAATATTAAATATAAAGTCCTGGATGGTGTGGATGATGGTGAGATGGATGGAGGGTGACCTTTCTTTTTACTTTTTTTAATTTTTTTTTTTTGTTTGTTTTTGGGTCATACCCGGCAGCACTCAGGGGTTACTCCTGGCTCTATGCTCAGAAATCGCTCCTGGCAGACACAGGGGACCATATGGGATGCTGGGATTCTAACCACCATCCTTCTGCATGCAATGCAAACACCTTCCTCCATGCTATCTCTCCAACCTGGAGGGTGACCTTTCTCTGCTGGCCCTGGGCCACAAGCCTGCAACTCCCTCCAGCCAGTGTGTCCAGGGTTCAGTATAGCCATGAGGAAATTATCCACAGGCAGTCAGGTTTCAGGAGACATCAGCTTTATTAAGGTCCTAGCCACCATGTGTGGCTCCTAAGCTTTTTTAAACCTTTTAAGCCTGTTCTATAAGTAGCCCTGCATACAAACCTGTCTTTCCTAGCCACCTCTCTTGTGAATCCTCTCTCAATCCTCCCGCAGAACCCCCCATCTGCCCCTTAGGCAATCCTTTTAGTAACCACAGACCCCTCCCAGATGTGGGCAGGTCTGCCTCTCAAGGTGAGCAAACAGGAAGTTGGGGGAAGGGAGTAACAGGTATGAACAAAATAAAAAGCAGACTTCTTTCAGAAAAGATAATTTAATCTATCAGTATCCCAAAGTACAAAGAATTTTTTTTTTTTTTTGATTTTTGGATCACGCTGGGTAGCGCTCAGGGGTTATTGGGTTACTCCTGGCTCTAAGCTCAGAAATTATTGGCAGGCTCCGGGGACCATATGGGATGCCGGGATTCGAACCACCGCTCTTCTGCATGCAAGGCAAATGCCCTACCTCCATGCTATCTCTTCGGCCCCAGAAAGAATATTCTATTTTTTTTTATTTTTGGGTCGCACCTGGTGGTGCTCAGGGGTTACTCCTTGCCATCAGCTCAGAAATAGTTCCTGGCAGGCACGGAGGACCATATGGAGAAAGAATATTCTTAAAAGAAGTTACTGTAGGGCCGGAGCGATAGTACAATGGCAGGGTGTTGGCCTTACATGCAGCCAACACTGGACTGACACTGGTTCGATTCCCAGCATCTCATATGGTCCCCTGAGCCTGCCAGGAGCAATTTCTGAGCGAAGAGCCAGAAATAACCCCTGAGCACTGCTGGGTGTGACCCCAAAACAAAACAAAAAAGTTACTGTATATGTTAGATTTGTGTGTGTGTGTGTGTGTGGTTTTTTTTTGGGGTCACATCCAGCAGTGCTCAGGGGTTATTCCTGGCTCCAGGCTCAGAAATTGCTCCTGGCAGGCACGGGGGACCATATGGGACGCTGGGGGATTCGAACTGATGACCTCCTGCATGAAAGGCAAACACCTTACCTCCATGCTATCTCTCTGGCCCCTATATGTTAGATTTAATTGAGCTTTCTAGTGATTAGTAAGATTTAGACAAATCAACAACTTAGTGATTAATCTGTAGATGTCTGCAGAGGGAAAAGGTCAAAAGAGTAAAATAAATTCAAGGAATTTCCAGTTTATGGCACTGAAGAAGTCTAGTTTCGCATGTAGGAATCTTGGCAGAGCAGGGAGCTGTCATTCCCCCCGCCCCCCCTTCTTTCAATGCTGTAGGTTTGGTTTCACTTCCCACTGTGTCTCTATCTGCTTCACCACCTTCTACCCCTCTCCTGAAGGTTCGTACCAACGTCCTTCTTGCCATCTTCTCAGGACAGCCCTGTGTTAGCCAAGACAAACATGCTGGGCATTAAGCAACAGTTGGGAGACACCTGCTGGTCTGGAGATGACCTAACGTGACTGGATGTCCAGCAGTCAGCCAGAGATACCCCCAGAGCTTGGGAGCTTCTGAGCCCAAACTAGCATCGGGGGCAGAGATATTCTTCCTCTTCTTTGCTGGCCTCTGGCACTTTCTGTCCCCCTAAACCAGTAGTGTTTTATGGTCATTACTGTTTGGCATCCCACATAGTCCCCTGAGCACCCCCAGGAGTCACCCCTCAGCATTGCTGGGTGCAGCCCCCAGTTCTCCACCCCCCCAAAAAAAAACCCCTGTAATTTACTAAGTTATTGATAATTGGTTGAAGCTTTTAAAAAAAGTTGTTGGTTTTGGGGGCTGTACCTGATATACTGAAGGATCACTCCTGCTAGGTTTAGAGGACCATATAGGATGCTGAGGATCAAACCCAGGTCAGCCCACAAATCAATGTCTTCATAAAGATCAATCAGTGGTATTTCATTCATTAATTTTTTTTATTTTTTGGATTTTTGGGTCATACTCGGCAGCGCTCAGGGGTTACTCCTGCTCTACCCTCAGAAATTGCTCCTGGCTGGCTCTGGGGACCATATGGGATGCCGGGATTCGAACCGCCGTCCTTCCACATGCAAGGCAAACGCTTTACCTCCATGCTATCGCTCCAGCCCCCCCAATTGATAATTTTTAATGAAAAACGTCTCATTTTAATAACTGTGATGTATCATTTTTTTTTTTTTTGGTTTTGTTTTTTGGTGCTCAGGGGTTACTCCTGGCTAAGCGCTCAGAAATTGCCCCTGGCTTGGGGGAACCATGGGACGCCAGGGGGATCGAACCGCAGTCCATCCTTGGCTAGTGCTTGCAAGGCAGACACCTTACCTCTAGCGCCACCTCACCGGCCCCTTTTTTGTTGTTTTTTTTTTGTTTGTTTGTTTTGTTTTGTTTTATTTATTTATTTATTTTTGGTTACACCCGGCAGCACTCAGGGATTACTCCTGGCTCTATGCTCAGAAATTGCCCCCGGTAGGCTCAGGGGACCATATGGGATACCTGGATTTGAAACACTGTCCTTCTGCATGAAAGGCAAACACGGACCCGGAGAGATAGCACAGTGGCGTTTGCCTTGCTAGCAGCCGATCCAGGACCAAAGGTGGTTCGTTCGAAGCCCGGTGCCCCATATGGTCCCCTGTCCCTGCCAGGAGCTATTTCTGAGCAGACAGCCAGGAGTAACCCCTGAGCAATGCCGGGTGTGGCCCAAAAACCAAAAAAAAAGAAAAACAAAGAAAGGCAGACGCCTTAATGCTATCTCTCCGGCCCCTGTGATGTATCATTTTACCAATCGTCAGTGTTGGGGTGTTGTGAACACAGCATTCCAGCCCCCAACTCTCGTGTCCAATTCCCTTCACTGACTATGATGAACACTGTCTCAGGGCCCCCCACTCCACTTTCTTTTAAGGATACACTGCTCCCCACTGCTTGAATGAACTCTTAGTTCCAAGAGCAGTTCTCAGATGTAGTTGCTTTGGGACTTTTTGTTGTGATTGTTTTGTTTTGTTTTTTGTTTGTTTGTTTTTGGTTTTACACCTGCCAGCGTTCAGGGTTACTCCTGGCTCTACTTTCAGAAATTGCTCCTGGCAGGCACAGGGAACCATATGGGATGTCGGAATTTGAACCATTGTCCATCCTGGATTGGCTGCTTGCAAGGTAAACGCCTTACCACTGTGCTATCTCTCCGGCCCCTGCTTTGAGGGTTTTGTGATTTCCTCCAAATCCAAGGCATGAGGGTCATTCTTGTATCGGTCTCACCAGCTGCCTTAACTCAGGTGCTGTCCACAAGTTGCATCCAGTCTTTCCCTGATAAGGGACGTGTCATAATCTCTAGGAGGGCAAGACAGTAGGCATTATCTTTGCCCAGAAACTGAGTTCCAGAGAATTCTGGCCTTCTATGACTAGGTCAGACCTGGACCTCTGAGTAGAGCCATCCTGTGGACTCCCCATGGAACCTGGGGCTGCTTGTCTTCCTGGTCTTGAGACCACTTTGCTTTGGCACTTGCTCACTGACCACTTGTTCTTACTCACCTTCAGTGTTTGCCTTGGGCTGAGTGTTGCTGTGCCCTCCATGGTCATTGTCACAGGGTTGGCCCTCCTTTTTTGTTTTGGGGCCACACCAGGTGGTGCACAGGGGTAACTCCTGGCTTTGTACTTAAGAATCTCACTTAGGTCACTATGTGCAAGGCAAATGCCCCACCCGCTGTCATTGTTCCATAACCCCCACACATGGCCCTTTTTAAAGGCTGTTTATCAATTCTTCATTTATATCATCAAAAGTGTTGAGTGCCTGGTGGGAGCCTAGTGTGGTGGTCCAAGGCACCCCATTTTTCATGGAGAAGTGCTGATAAGCAGATAACTCAGCACAGATTACAGACAGTCATAAAGAAAATCCAGACTTGGTGAGAGGCTGGAGAGCCTGGGAATGCAGAGTGCAGAGGAGAATGAAAGAGTGGATGACTGAGGGGCAGAGGGTCTGGACATTGTGTTTGAGACAGAAAAAGGGTAGCAGGGCCTAAGCCATAGCACAGTGGGGAGGGCACTTGCCTTGCACCTGTCTGACCTGCGTTTGATCCCTGGCATCCCAGATTATTCCCTGAGCAGCACTTGGAGAGCCAGGAGTCAGCCCAGAGAAGCCCAAGTGCGGCCCCCAAACAAAAACTAAATTCGTGAACATTTGACATCTGATAAAGATACAAAGTAAAGATGAGATGGAGAAAGCATTTTCCTTATGCGATGAGAACTCTCTGGAATATTCTCTTTTTCTGTCTTTTTAATTTAGGCACTATGAACCATATTACAGTCAATAGTAATAGTTTAGGCAGAAAGTATTGCTACGCCATGCCCACCTCCAGAACTGATTCTTTCTTTTTTTTATTTTTTGGTTTTTGGGTCACACCCGGCAGTGCTCAGGGGCTACTCCTGGCTCTATGCTCAGAAATCACCCCGTGCAGGCTTAGGGGACCAAATGGGATGCCGAGATTCAAACCACCATCCTTCTGCATGCAAGGCAAATGCCCTACCGCTGTGCTATCTCTCCGGCTTCCAGGACTGATTCTTGAAGTGACTTAAGAATATACAAAATGGTATTTTAAACTCATCAGCATGCCAAATGGATAGCACACCTCGGAACTTATTTCTCTTATCAATGAGAGGTGTATCATTTGACCACTTGTTCTTTTATCCCCCACTTCTTACTCTGGACCAGAAAAAAAAAATCTAAATCAGTTTTTTTTCTAAGGTATTTTTTTGTCCCTACTAAGATATTCCTTAATGTCTTACATCTTTGTTCTTGTTTTTGTTTGGGGGCCACACCTGGTGGCGCTCATGGGTTACTCCTGACTCTGTGCTCAAAAATTACTCCTGGCAGACTTGGGGACCATGTGGGATATCAGGGATCAAACTCGGTTCAGCCATGTGCAAGGCAAATGCCCTCTCGACTGTGCATTGGCTCCGGCCTCATTGTCTAATATCTTATTCCCATACATAGTGTGGCTGCAAATGAGAATTTCTCTCCTTTTTATGGGTGTGAATGCATGAGTATGTGTGTGGGTATGAGAGAGAGCTCGTGTGTGATATGGTCATGCCTTGCCTATAGTGTGTTCATACCACTTTTTTTTTTTTTTTTTTTTTTTTTTTGGTTTTTGGGCCACACCCTGTGACGCTCAGGGGTTACTCCTGGCTATGCGCTCAGAAGTTGCTCCTGGCTTCTTGGGGGACCATATGGGACGCCGGGGGATCGAACCGCGGTCCGTCCTAGGCTAGTGCAGGCAAGGCAGGCACCTTACCTCCAGCGCCACCGCCCGGCCCCTCATACCACTTTCTTACCGAGGAGCACTTGAGGATGGTTTCTGTGCCCTGGTCGTGAACAGGGAGCAGGGAGCAGGGAGTGGAGAGCTGGGCAGCATGATTGGTCCTTTGAAAATATTCCCATATGTGCAGTCGCTGCACCAGATGGTAGTTCGGGACTGGCCTGGCTGCTTCGGGAGGCAAAGGGTCATGATCTTTACCGCTTATTCGCTAGTGGTTCAGGAGCAGAAAAAAAGAGTGAATGGACTCAGGCGGCAAATTGTCCAGAGCAGATGGGTGTTTATTGTAACAGCCCTGCAACTTCTCCAGGGAATTGAAATACTTTGAAAATAATGCTCGGAAGGTCACTGCGGCCACAGTTTGTGGGGTGTATGTATGGGGAAAACTTGTGGTTCAAGGAAAGGAGGAGAGGGAGAACAGTGCGGGGGTGGGGGGAAGGGGCTCTGCTGAGGTGTGGAGGTGTTGCCCTACCTTTAACAGTGGACATGGGAGAAGGAGACAGGTCTGAAATAAGACTTGGAGGTAGAACGTGGTGAGGAGCGATGTGATGGGCAGAGACGGGACATGGGTGGCTTGGGAGCCAGCCCCCTGATGGTCACAGAATAGTTCTCTTTCCCATGTGCTCCCACCCCATCTGCACATGCATGTCTGCCCCTCGATGACCAGTGGTGAGGGGTCAGGTGGGGAAGTGACTTACTTGCTGTTGGCAGGACCCATAGAATTTTTTTTTTTACTTACCGAGAAATCCCAAGTCTAGGCATGAGAGATCATTCTTCAATCATCCCCTCTGCACCTACTGAGTGGTGAAGGCACTGGGGGAGGTGCAGAAAAAAGAAAATAAAAAACTGGGGTAGCAGAACCCAGTGGCAATGGAGATGCCTTGCCTTCAGGAGCCCCCGGGCTTGAGTCTTAAGTATTGCAAAAACAAACCAGAAACATCCTTCCTACCATAAAACAGGTTCTAGTTTGCCCCATGTAGAAAGGGCAGAGAATTCAGAGCTACACTAGACTCCAGTCTGGAGTAAATATATTCTTACTTTGACCATCAGAAGTTTGAAAAGCTGCTTCCTGGAGTATTGTAAGCCGGTTCCCTCATGCCTTGGTAATAATGCAGAGGATAGGCTTACTACGGGTGACAGTGGGGACCCACACTGTTTGTTTCCTCAGTGATTGATGGGACCATGAGACTGTTCCCCAGCTGACTTGATTTATGACTATTTTTTGTTCCCAGCCTTCGAGTCCTGAGTGGCTGCTGTCTGCTGGGTACCACTGGAGAAGCTTACAGGGAAGCCCTGCTGGAGACTGGGTGGGACCCATGGGGGACCCAAGGGCCTCTGGAGAAGGCAACATTCCAGTTCAGACAGGAAGAATCCCAGTGCCAGAAAGAGCATCCCACAGTCTGAGTGTGAGGGACCCTAAGTTGGAATGTGGAGGACTAAGAGGGAGTGTGACTTCTGATCATTGTTTTAGGATGTGAGGTGCTCAGGGGCTCAGGTGCCACTCCTGGTTGGTGGGACAGTACAATACTGGGTCAGAGGATTCAGGTCTATAGGGCCCAGGGTCTAGGGGACACCCAGTGGTGCAGGATGTTGTGTTGAGGAATTGGGCTGTATGTGGTGCTGCAATTTGCAATTGGGTCCCCAAAGCATATGAAGCCCATACAGTTGAGCTGTGCATTGCCTCCCCAGCCCTGGATTATTTTGAAGATATCAAGTTCCTAGGACCTAATAATGGGTAGATATAGGGTGGGCTGGGTAGATATAGGGTGGGGCTGGGGAGTAGTGGGAGGTGTGATTTGGCTGGAGTGGAAGAGGCTAAGTCAAGAGACTGGGTAGGCTGGGGAATTGCTGGGAAGTGTGGCTGGAGATAAGTCCTTAGAGCAGTTGCTTGCAGGGCCCATCAGACCTGGAAGGGGAAGGATGAGCCCAGACCCAAGGCCAGACTCCATCTCTCTGGGGA
This sequence comes from Suncus etruscus, assembly GCF_024139225.1. Lineage (NCBI taxonomy): Eukaryota > Metazoa > Chordata > Mammalia > Eulipotyphla > Soricidae > Suncus > Suncus etruscus. Next base: position 50,473,897 of record NC_064862.1, on the reverse strand, counting down.
CAGTTAAAGAGCAAGAAAATGTTTGTGGACTGGGCTGGGAGGGCTGGGAGGCTCCTATAACCAGTGATGGAGAGTTGAACCCTGATTACTACTTACTAAGGGAAGTTACTTCTGTTTCAGAATTTAATTCTGTGTAAGACCACATTTTAGAGTTTGTAATTTGTTATAAACTGGGGCTAAATTTATTTTCTGCATATGTCCAGACACGGTATTTGGCACTACACATGGAATTCAGGATCCTCAGTTGTTTGCTAGAGGTTGTTGAGCTGATTAGAAGAAATCAATTCAGTCTTAAGGTTTAGGCCCTTAGCAGTAAAAGGTGGTTGTGGTGCTATTTCCCAATGCAGATCAGAGGTGTGATCTCCAATATGGGTCGGCAAGCACCTTACTTGAACTTGATATGGTCTTGTTCCTAGATTAGCATTAGAAGGTCTCAATCAAATGACCCTCAAAATCCCTGTCGTGGATCATTGGCTTCCTCCTCCCCGGCATTATTTTGTGTCTTCTTAACAGCAACCTTACTTTGCAGCTCTGGGGAGACTCTGATTTATACTTTACCACATCTCTGCAGAAGTTCCTGTCAGAAGGTGTGTCTTCCGTCTTCCATTTGAGGAGTGAAACCTAGCTTCCTTCTCAGGGTAACTTTCCAAGTCCACCGATTTTAGTCTCCTTCTCAGTCATTTATGGTGTGGGCATTTCACTTGTGGTGTATAAACTACAACCTCCTACAAGTATCCTACAAGGCAAATAGATTCATTTTTAATTAGTAGCTTTAGAAACAGAATTTTATCATAATGAAATTTATAAACCAAAGAAGGGAACAAATATTTACACTTGCAGCTTTGTCAACATTGCTCACGGTTTGCAGAGCACTGAAAATGTCAATTACTCTCCCAGGCTTTGATAGTGTCAGTGCAAAGAAATTGTCCTAATAAGTTGGCTTCACCTCCTTTGCTATCTCTTATGTATGTGGAGGACGTGGAAGATACGGATGTGTTTTTTTTTTTCCCCTTAGTGACTGGCATTATTTTTGTTAGCACTGGTTTTTTTCATAGAAAGATTTTTTTTTTTTTAGAAGCTAGTCTTCACTTTTGGCTGTTGCTTTATTTGGGCGATACAATTTCTTAGGCATCTGCAAATACTCCCGGCAGATTTTATATTGAGAAGTTAATGTTTTTGGTGCTTGCATGCAATTATTTTCAGTACAAGTAGACTTTTAATTCCACTGCAATCTTCAACCATTCACGGGGGTTTCTGGGAGCAGAATAATATAGCCCTAAGCTTTGTGTGGCTCTCTAGGTAGCCTAATGCTTGTCAAAATGTTTCATTTTTTTTATTTAAACAAGTTTTTTGGGGGGGCCACACCTAGCTGGGTCAGGACCTACCATTGTCTCTGCACTCAGGAATTTTTTTTTTTACTGCCCCCCTCAAGAATTATTTTTGGCAATGCTCAAATCCATGTGGAATGCCGGGGATTAAACTCAGATTGGTCATGTGTTGGGCAAATGCACACCCCACTGTCTTATTGCTCTGGCCCTATTTTCCAAAACATTTAAAAATTTTTCTCCTCCTTACCCCCTGTAGTGTTTGGGACCTGTTTAAACTCATTGGAATCATACTTGGAGTGTGCAGGGCCATGTGGACCCTGGAGTATCAAACTCTGGGCCTCACATACCAGTCCATGCACTACCACACTAAGCCAATTTGGATGGTCTTTACATATGTGTGCATTTTAAAGATCTTAATCCAGGGGCCGGAGAGATGGCATGGAGGTAAGGCGTTTGCCTTGCATGCAGAAGGTCGGTGGTTCGAATCCCGGCATCCCATATGGTCCCTCGAGCCTGCCAGGAGCGATTTCTGAGCATAGAGCCAGGAGTAACCCCTGAGCGCTGGCAGGTGTTACACCCCCCCCCCCCAAAAAAAAAAAGATCTCGATCCAAACCTAAAAGTTGAAAATTTGTTGTTTTGGGGATGTGATGAGAGTGTGGGCATGCTTAGCTGTTTTGGGACTTTTTTTGGCATTGTGCTCAGGAGTGGGGGATCAAAGGCTGGGGTTTGAATGGGGCTTGGTGACATACAGGGCAAGTGCCTGACTACCTTCCTGCTACTTCTTTGTCTACCCAAAAGCCTTATTTATTTATTTATTTATTTAGTTTTGGTTTTTGGGCCATACCTGGCGATGCTCAGGGGTTATTCCTGGCTATGTGCTCAGAAATTGCCCCTGGCTTGGGGGACTTTATAGGACGCTGGGGGATCGATCCACGGTTCGTCCTAGGTTAGTGCATGCAAGGCAAACACTCTATTGCCTGCGCCACTGCTCCTCCCCCCCCCAAAGCTTTTTTGTTTGTTTCTTTGTTTTGTTTTGTTTTTCTTTGAGGGGTCACACCTGGCGGCGCTCAGGGTTACTCCTAGCTCTGCGCTCAGAAATCGCTACTGGCAGACACAGGGGACCGTATGGGAGGGCGGGATTCGAACCACTGTTTGTCCTGGATCGGTTGCATGCAAGGCAAACGCCCTACTGCTGTGATATTTCTTTGGACCCCCAGCAAAAAGCTTTTTTTTTTTCTTTCGGCTTTTGGGTCATACCTGGCAGCACTCAGGGTTTCCTCCTGGCTCTTTGCTCAGAAATCACTCCTGGCAGGCTTGGGCGACCATATGGGATGCTGGGATTTGAACCACCGTCCTTCTGCATACAAGGCAAATGCCCTAACTCTATGCTATCTCTTCGCCGCCCCCTCCCCACACAAGCTTTTTAAACTTTAGTGGAATATTTATCCTTTGGGTTGTGTTTTCAGTTTGAAATTTTATTTCTCCTTCCCTCTATTTATGTTGCAGATTGAGGATGATCTTTGGATGTGCTGTTCCTTATCTTGTTTTAGGGCCTGCTATTGCTTCTGAGCTCAACTAAACTCTGAGTTGAAGGGTGAAAGTGTCTCTCTTTGGGGTCAGGAACCCTGCTACCACCTTGGGCCATGTCAGTACCTAACTCCTGTACTCTTTCTCAGGCTCTACTCACGGATGCTCAGTCACAGTGCTCACTAGCTGTCCTACCCTTTAGTCAGGTGTCCTGCTCTCCTGTACTCCCACCCTTACCATGATCAGGATCTATTGCCTGGGCCTCATGCTGGCTCTTCCTCCTCCTCTCAATGGTTGCCTCACTCTTCTCTACGCTGAGGCTTCCTCAGATTCCTCTCACCCTTGCAGTTGAGCTCTCCCATCTAGCTGTGAATACTTTTTTCTCCAAGGGAAAGGAGGGGAAAAGGAATGAGGAGAATAGCTAAAACTTGGTCTGGTGAGATTTCCTTTTCGTTTTAGAAATCAGGCTGTCCTCCTCTCTTCCTCACCAACACCCCATTCCCTTGCTCTCTGCTTCTCTTTCATTGTATGCAATGGAGTAATGACTAGTTTCTCTCCTCCCCTCCCTTCCCTTCCCCTCCCCTCCCCTCCCCTCCTCTCCCCTCCTCTCCCCTCCCCTCCCCTCCCCTCCCCTCCCTTTCCTTTATTGACATCTCCAGGACTACCCAGTCTACCTGTAATCACCAGCTTCTGGGCCTTATCTGTGGTGCTGGGACATCTGGTAGATCCAAGTTGGCTCCTCTATTCAGTTTTCTCCTGCTCTGTCCCTTGACTTAAAACACAGAGATGGACCCTCTTTTGAGAGTGGAGAACCTTGTTAGGGTTTGCAAAAAGCTGAAGAAACTGCTTAATATGGTAATGATCAGCAACACCAAATAATTATCTTAGATCATGCAGAGTTGTTAAATAAGAACTGCATTTGCCATGGGAAGTACGTGGGACTGGACCCGTGGAGTGAATGGGAGGTGGGAGTTGGGCTTTCCCAGTGCTCATGTGCCTGCGCATGCGTGCGTGCGCGCGCTGGGCTCATACCACTCAGAGAGGCCATTCCCTGGGCATTGAGCCCGATGAGCTCAGTCTCTGTCCCTTTTCGTCCTCTTCCCTTCCCACTTCCTTCCCCCTTCATGCTTTTTCTTTTCTTTTCTTTTTTGGTTTTTGGTTTTTGGGTCACACCCGGCGGTGCTCAGGGGTTGTCTGCTCAGAAATAGCTCCTGGCAGGCCCGGGGGACCATATGAGACACCGGGATTCGAACCAACCACCTTTGGTCCTGGATCCGCTGCTTGCAAGGCAAACACCGCTGTGCTATCTCTCCGGCCCGCTTTTTGTTTTCTTTAGTTTAGGACCACACTCAGGGGTGCTCAGGGTCTATTCCTAGCTCTGCATTCAAGGATTACTATTGGCAGTGCACGGGTGTGAGGGGTGGGAGTGGGGGTGGGGTGGGGCAACAACACATGTATCTGTGATGTTGTGGCTCGAACCCAGGTTGCCTGAGTGCAAAACAGGTGTCCTCCCTACTGTAATATTGCTCTGGCCCCTCTTTTGTGCAATTTTGTGCCCTTCGTTTTTTGCTTCCTTGTCATGCTGGGAAGCCTCCCCTTTTGATAGGCAAACCTTTTGAGTAAACTAGAGGTATAATTTGCTTACTATGAACTTTAGCCTTTCAGAGTGAATGGTTGTTTTTTGTTTTGTTTTGTTTTGTTTATAGGTTTGAGTTTTGAGCTACTCTCAGCAGGGCAGAGTGGGGAGGTGGGGACATGAGATTTGTTCTTGGCAAAGTGCTCAAGAGACTAGTGTTGGGGGTCAAACCTGGAACTCTGCATGTACTTTAGCCTTTAAGGTATCCCTATCCAATTTAGTGTTTAGTTTGAGAGTCTTTATTTGCGGGGGAGTTATGTTTCTCCCACATGGAGCTATGGAGCCCAGGAAGCCACTTCCAGTAGTATAGGTCAACCAGGCTGGCTCTGTGCTAGGTCTAAGGGTGTGAGTGCCACCAGGACCATCCCAGTTGTGCTCAGGGGCTTTGGGGCTAAATCCAACCATGCTAGGGAGTCTGCATGATACTCAGAAATGACCCTGACTCAGGTGCATGCAAGGTGTTTGCTCTAACCTCTGCAATATCTCTCTGGCCCTTCCAGTGTTTTTTTAAATCTATTATTTGCAGAATCACAAGGCCCTCAGCACTTCCTACTTACTGTCATTGCCCTACAGTGAACCCCATCTCCAGTAGCAGCTTGTCAGGTGTATTTCTGCCTCTGGGATATTTTCTGTCCTTAGATTTGTAGGTTCTGAACATTTCATTTGAAAACAATCACAGCAGTGTTTTGTGTCTGGCTTCTTTTACTTACCATATTGCTTTCTACTTTATTCCAATTGTACCATGTATCTGTAATGCCGTCCTTTTAATTGTTGAGGAATATTCTATAGTATGGATCCAACTTCTTTTGTTTATTCATTCATGAGTTGAACATTGTTGAGCTGAAGAACATCCCTCCCTCCCTCCCTCCCTCCCTCCCTCCCTCCCTCCCTCCCTCCCTCCCTCCCTCCCTTCCTTCCTTCCTTCCTTCCTTCCTTCCTTCCTTCCTTCCTTCCTTCCTTCCTTCCTTCCTTCCTTCCTTCCTTCCTTCCTTCCTTCCTTCCTTTTTATTTTGAATAGTGAACTCGTGTGTGTGTGTGTGTGTGTGTGTGTGTGTGTGTGTGTATGTGTGTTTTGGGGTCACTTTAGGTTATGTTCAGGATTTACTCTGATTGCACTCAGGGATCACTGATGGCTGACTGGAGTGGGCCAGGGCTTGAACTTGGGTTGACTGCATACAAGGTATGCAAGCCTTACCCATTAGACTATCTCTCCAGCCCCTGCTGTAAACATTTGTCCAAGTCTTTGAGTAGGTATGTGGTTTTAGATCTTTGGGAATATACCTTTAGTCTTTTGGTATATAAAGATATAAATGGTATATAATATAAATGGTACATAACACAGGTGAACTTTTGGGGGTCTCACCTCATTCTTTAAGGGAACTCCAGTTCTGATGACATGATTGATTTTCTAGTCCAATTCTTAGTGGATCTTATGATTTGGGGGCTTATCAGCTTGTCTTCATTTGACTTTCCACTTCAGCCATATGATTCTTGTGACACTTAACTGAGAATACATGGGGAAAGTGCTGGCTCAGTACTTGATGGGGTCATTTCCATGGCACTTAGCACCCTGCCTTTGCCTTCTGAGCAGCTTCAATTGCTGGATGCTCTGTACTTTGCTATTATGTTTAATTGACTGATTATAGCGAAACTAATTGTCTTTTGTCCCAGTTAGAAATTACATGGTAAATCCTATGTCACCAGAATACTGTCAGGATATTGTATGATGGCATATAGCTCTCATAGTGTATTGTGGTATATAGTTCATATACTATATGATGGCAATATAGCATGTATACTACACAGTGGCATATTTTATATAGTGGTATATTTTATATAGTGGCATATATAGCATAGTATAAGCTGACATAGCTCATATATTATGGCGGTATATAGCTTATATATTGGATGGTAGTATATAGTTATAGACTATACATTATGTGTTATATATTTTACTATATATACTTGCATTGATACTATGTAGTATATAGTATAATATATATTATATGCATATATATGCTATATATACATAATATATAATTATATGGAACCCTCCTCACATCAGGCTTCTAGCTAAAGTTGACTGAAAACTCTTGTGTAGAGCCTTGATGGTGATGGAGATGGGAGAAAACCACTCGGAAACAACTGTGAGGCCCCATCCTCCAAACTAAGGCCTGCCCTGAAGGGACTTGGGGGCCAGGTTGGGTGCTCCTCCATTGCTGTACTGCTGCATCCCCTTTCCCTGTCTTTCTTTTCATACTGTTAATAGTCTTCTGGTTCATTTCCTCTTTCCAGTCCTGGAACTGGCTGATGCAGATTTTAAGTTTTTTGCATGTTTGACTGTTGGCTAATATTTAATGATAATTTCATTCCATAGCTATTCTCTTCTCTGATATCCTGGAATTCACCCACATGCCCTCAATTCTACCTTCTGATAATTATGTTTTGTCAAAAAAAGAGGTGTGATATTTGGACATACTCTCTTATTAGCAGAGGTAGTGCTCAGTGTGAGGCAAATGCTTATTTTGAAGTTGTTGCAGCTGGTGAATACTAATGTAATTGAGAGAATTCCTTTCTATCCTTAAGAATCTTTGTACATGCACTCGGTTTCTGGAATGATTTCATAGTAGTTTGTAGTTTTCCAGTCAATATAGTTAACAGTAGGTCAGTGCATCTGGATTTTGAAATGCTTGGTAAAAAATGTTTTTGTTTTTGTTTTTCGGGCCACACCTGTTTGATGCTCAGGGGTTACTCCTGGCTAAGCACTCAGAAATTGCCCCTGGCTTGAGGGGACCATATGGGACACTGGGGGATCGAACCTCGGTCCTTCCTTGACTAGCGCTTGCAAGGCAGACACCTTACCTCTAGCGTCACCTCGCCCCCCCCCCCAAATAAATATTTTGTAAGCTGGCTCACTGTTTTGTTTGGGGGTCGCACTTGCTATACTTAAGGACTATACCTCCTTGTGCTTGGGGAATCCCAGCAATGCTGCCAGACCATATTGAACTGAATTTTCTGCATAAAAGTATCTGCTCAAGATCTTTGACCCATTTACCTGGCCCAAGATTGTTGACTCTTATTACTAAAATATGTTTTGGTTGCTTTTGGACTTTGGGATGGTGATGGGTAGGTTTGGGTCACACCCAGTGGTGATCGGGATAGTCCTAGAATAACTCCTGGCAATGCTTAGGAACCAAGTGGGTGCCAGGTGCATGACTAAAGTCCTGTGGAAACAGCCATAAGCAAGGCAAGTGCTTTACCACTTGCATTATCTTTCAGGATTGCTCACTTTTAAAAATTCTTTTGTTCAAGAGCTGGAAAGGTAGTGCAGAGAGTGAGGTGTTTGCCTTGCATCCAATGGTTAGATCCTTGGCACCACATATGGTTGGTCCTCTTGACTCTGGCAAGAGTTGATAGTGAGCACAGAGCCTGGAGTAGCTCCTGGACACTGCTAGAACGACCCAATTCCTGCCCCAAACCCAAGTTGCTTTATTAAAAATGTTACATTTTTCTTTTGCCTAGTTTTTCCATCAAGAAAATTTCTAGTAAATAATAAACTTCAGAGAGAACATTTTATCTTTCATGATTTAAATAATTTTCTCCTGGGATGATAGTTAATACTTCTTGGTTCAGACACCTTAGTATTCTGAATTGTTAAAAATATGGTATACGGTACCAGGATTTATATAACAGGCTCTTAGTACACTTTTGAAGATGATGTGGATTTTCTTTTAAAAGCAGCAAGATGGCATTTGCCAAATATTGGTAGAGTGTACATGGTACTATTTCCCACCCGTCATTCCGACCCCATTGGAGGAGTGGCCTGGACACAGTCTCTGTCTTGATTTCCTTAGCGTTTATAAAAAGATTCCAAACAGTTGTCAGCTGATAACTAAGCTATCTGTTGTAAGCTAGAGATGTCAGTTCAGAAGGAGCGAGGGACGTTGATATCCCCACTGGCTGCTCTCCTTGCTGCATTTCTCATGGCTGTGTTTGAAGGGGAGATTATTATAGGAAACTCAGCTAATCCCAGAAAAGAGCTGTTGTTCATATGCTTAAAGTGATTGTGAGGGAGAAGGCAGCGCCATCTGCACTGGTGAAGGACCTGGGGTAACTGCATCTCCAGCCTGCAGAACATTCAGACTCTGCGCCATGTTTCTGTCCCTTGGCACTCCTAGGTAACCACCCGGATTTATTTTCCATTGGCACTTAATAGGTTTTACTGGTCTCAGTGTAGCAAGGGGTGCGTCGTTGGTTTTTTGCTGAGAACTCTTGGCTTAAATCTTGTTCCTAGAAGGCAGAGAAATAGAAGTGTGAGGGTGGAGTTGGATTAGGAGAGACGGGGTGGGGGGAGAGATATTTGTGAGAAAATATGAATGTTTGGGAAGGTGCAAGTTCAGAGGGGTTGCCTCTTATTTTTCTAACATATAGATATGTACATCAGCCTTTCTCTTAAACATTTCCATGATTTTTATCATTTTGCTATATATCCCAGGCCTTAAATTCTGAACTCCTAGAGGCCTCCAATATTGTTGTTGTTGTTTTGTGCAATGCTCAGGAGTTACTCCTGACTGTACTCAGGGATCACTCCTATTGGGGTGCTGGGGATTGAATCCAGGTCGACCATATTCAAGGCAGACACCCTATTGCTCTACTGTCTCTCTGGCCCCTGACTTAGATATTTTGTTTTGTATATATAATTTTGAAGTTTTTTTTTTCTCAGTATGCTATGTTTAGTACATTAAGAACTGTATAATCTTGGGCCCGGAGTGATAGCACAGCAGTGTTTGCCTTGCAAGCAGCCGATCCAGGACCAAAGGTGGTTGGTTCGAATCCCGGTGTCCCATATGGTCTCCGTGCCTGCCAGGAGCTATTTCTGAGCAGACAGCCAGGAGGAACCCCTGAGCACCTCCAGTGTGGCCCAAAAACCAACCAATCAACCAAACAAACAAACAAACAACTGTATAAACTTGACTTCTTCAGTGACCATGAATCAGAAATGTTCTCTGATTCATGTTTCTCTCTGATAGGGAGGCTACATGTAGCACCAAGTGTGTGTTGCAGGCTACAGATGTGTTATGGTGCAGCTGAATGTTTTTCTGTGATGAGGCAAATCTATTATGCTAAAAGCTCATCTCATCAGTGTATTTCTTTCTGTTATTCTAAGGGAGCAGAGTGTTTGAAAATTTCATCATAGCACTTGGGTGATCTTGCACTTTACTGGTTGCAAGTTAAAAGTCCTTCGATTTACAGTTCATCTGAAAAGCAGTGCTGGCCGAAGAGGGACAGGAAGATTTTGATATCTGCACTTGTTAGCTACACTTAAATAGCACTAAAATGTGGGAGTGGAGGAATTAAATTTTCTTTATAGTGTAAAAAGGCACATTTAATTAGTAGTTAGATAATGGAGAGCACAGATCTACAATATGTAGAAAATCTTCATTTTGTTATAATGGCATCCTGAGAGGCCAGGAAGCCATTAATTTGGCATCTCAAACTAACTAGTTAACTAACTTTCATTCTTCCCTTCTCCCTCCATCTCCCTCTCTTTTTCCTTTCCCTCCTTTCTTTTCTCCCCTCTCTCCCCCAAGTATCTAGTTTTAGAATGGGAAGTTGAGTCCAGTTAAATTTGAAATTGATATGAATAGTATTGCCATTAATCACAGGGAGTTCTTCTAAAAAGATAGTCTGGTGGGCCGGAGAGATAGCATGGAGGTAGGGTGTTTGCTTTGCATGCAGAAGGACTGTGGTTTGAATCCTGGCATCCCATTTCATTCCCTGATCCTGTCAGGAGCGATTTTTGAGTGTAGAGCCTGGAGTAACCCCTGAGCACTGCCCGGTGTGGCCCAAAAACCAGGGGGGGGGGGGGGAGAAAGATAAAGTCTGGGCCAGACTTTATAGTATAGCAGGGAGGGCACTGAAAGTACTTGCCTTTCATGCAGCTGAACTGGGCTCTATCTCTGCCATCCCATCTGGCCATCTGTGTACCATCAGGAGTGATTCCTGAGTGCAGAACCAAGAATAACCCTGGAGTACTGACTGCCAAGTGTGGCAAACCCCCTTCCCCCCAAAAAAAAGATAAAGACTGGGGCCTTAGTGGTAGCACAGTGGTAGGGCATTTGCGTTGCACATGGCTGACTTAGGATGGATGCAGATTCTAACCCCGGCATCCCATATGGTCCCCAGCCTGGAGCAATTTCTGAGCGCAGAGCCAGGAGTAACCCCTGAGCGTCGCCAGGTATGGACTGAACCCCCTCCCTCAAAAAAAAGACAAAGATCATCAGACTTAAATATATTAGAAATAAACTTCTTTGAGAAGGTTAAGTTTTCATTCTAAAATATATCCTGTTGGGGTCAGAGCAACAGCACAGTGGTAAGGTGTTTGCCTTGCACATGTGTGACCCAAAAACCAAATATGTATATATATATATATATATATATATATATATATATATATATATATATATTCATATTCTGTTGTCATTAGTGGAACAAATATTCTGAAATTACTGTAAAGGAGGCCAGAGCAATAGTATAATAGATAAGGGACTTGCCTTGCATATGGCTGGCACAGATTTAATCCCTGGAATAACATATGGTCACCCAAACCTGTTCAGAAATGAGAGCCAGCAGTAAGTTCTTGGCATCACAATGTAAGGCCCCAAATAGCATAAATAAGTAAAATTTTAAAGAGGATGTGGGCAGAGAGATAGATAGTACAGCAGGTAAGGCACTTGCCTTGCATTTGACCAACCTGGGTTCAATCCCTTGCATCCTTGAGCACCTCCAGGCATGATTCCTGAGCACAGAGACTGAAATAATCCCTGAGCATTGCAGGGGTGTGGCTCAAAAACAAAGGAACAAGAGAGAAGGAACTGAGAGGTCACTGCTGTGTCTTCTCTGGTGCTGGCCAGCCAGGGGCCTTGTCAGGCTTTGGCATCAAGGCAGACAGGCAGCCACTGACATATAGTTTGGTTGCTGCTTCTGCAGCCTGAGTCCTTCCTGCAGTAGGAGGAGCTGTTTGTTCAGCCTCTCATCAGTTCTGATTTGCCAGAGGAATTTTGAGTGAGAGGATTGAGGTGAAATCAGGATTTCCTAGGGTGACTCACTGCAGGAGTTTGCTGAGGGGGTGTGAGCAAGCCCTCTGCTGCCAATGCTTCTGGGCATCAGACTTTACTGCTAGAGAACAGGGAGCCTGAGTGTTTGTTTTCATTTCACTTTCAGCACTTCCCATGGCTTACTCCTAACTCTAGGATCAGGTCACTGTTGGCAGTGCTGGGGGTATCAGGCAATGGCAGAGATGCAGCCAGGCCAGCACCTACCTAACTCTATGTTCTCTCCTGCCCCCCCAAGGAGCTTTGCTTGGTCATGCAAGGACAGGCTAATGAATAGAAGTACTCTCTTAAACTGGAGCGACAATCCTCTTTGACCCACTACCCCCTTCTCTTAGTGAAAATATCCGTGAGTCTTACCCCGCCCCTCACCATGCAAGTGCCCCTTGAAGCTCTCATCTCCCCCTGGAACTTGTATCACCCACTTTGCAGAAACACTGCCTTAAAGAGAGATGTGGAGATGGTGAATAAATCATTTTTTAAGAAGTCACACAAGACTTCAATCCCTCTTCCTTCTCCAAATCTAACAGGACTCCCCCACCCCAAGTCCTGTTGCTGTACTTGGTATGGGGAGATTGGACAAGGGAATGACTGCATTCATTTGGCTAGTACAGAGGGGGATGGGTGCCACTGCTCCCTGCAATGTCCCTGCTCTGCTTCCCCTGCCCCCTGCCCTGTTTGTAGGTAGGAACTCGGAACCTAACTGTCTCCAGCTGTGGCCCTGGCAGTTGGGTGAGTCAAGGGCAGATGGGTGAGGAATAGGTGGTTTTGGGGTGAGAAAGGATTCGTGGGGCTGAGCTGAATGGGAGTACAGATGTGTAGAAGGGGAGCCAACCTCTGGTGCTCCTCCGGGAATGGGCCCTGGGCTGCAGTCCTGTGGGTTGGCCTCTGTTCAGGCCAGGGGTGGGGAGGGCTGGCACTGGGTTTATCCCAACAAGGTCTGATCACGGTGCAATATTGGGTTACTCTATGACTGTCCTCATTTTCTGATCTTCAGTCTCCATGTCCTAGTGGCTGGGCTGAAGCCACAAAAGGGTTCACCTGCTCCCTCTGATGCTTAGAAAGTGACTGAGCTTCTTTGGCACCAGCTTCTTCAGAGGAAATTCTCGAGGTTCGGGATGTGAAATCATATTCCATCTCTCTCCAGGATTCAGAAGTTTGCAAAAAACAAGCTCCCCATGAGAAGAAAATGTTACCTCAGTGGAAATAATCTTGGGCCTATGGAGAATGAGTGGATGCGGCTGTTTGAAAGATGGGAAATGTCTGTTTCACCAAAGACTAAGCTGTGATTATCAGGAAAAGGCATAATAGAGTAAAAGGAAATTTTGACCATAAATAGTGGACAAAAGACAATATCGCCTATATAAGGCATTTTCTGCAAGATAACCAAGAGTGATTTAGATGGGCAAACATTGAAAAGCTTAATAATTCGTGTTCACAATAGTGAGACAAAAAGGAGCCATTCAGGTCTTTGGGGAGGGCAGTATATATATGCATATTGCTTTTTCTCAGAAATATGTTTCCAGCAAAATGCACCTGAGCACATACTTACCATTGTTGGTAATTGTGAGAAGTTGTAGAACAATAGTATAGCTAGCAGATGGAGTATTATACAGGACTTTCCAAGAGTATGCTAGATCTATATGCAGTGGGTATGGGAAGCTCTCCCAGTTACATTTTTTAGTGAGGACAAGAGAAAAATTTCATATATGTTAAAGATAAGCATTGCATTTTATAGGCTCAGTACGCACTACGCATATGCCATCTAAGTATAAAATAACTTCATTTGGATTTTAGATGTGGTGCATGGATCCTAAAACAGGTTTTTTATTTTAATATTTTTGGAATCATGGAAGCTAATATCAGTGGCATAGAGTACATGGAATGTTTCTCTGTCTTGGTAAAGTATAATGCATACATGTTCAGGTTTCTGGGGTTTTTCTGTTGGCTAAACTGGGCCTCTATAATTTGCCATGGTACTTGGTTGATATTCAGTTTTATGTAACAGCTTTAAGACCTGGGTGACTAAGAGTAGTTAGTCTGGAAGATTTTGGTAGGAGAGATTGAGAGCTGAGGTCTCATCAGGATGGGGGCTCAGGAGCCCCTGGACAGCCAGTGTGAGGACAGCATGCCCTAGCAAAGTGCTCTGGGAGTTCCCTTAGATAAGCGTAGCCTTTGGTGCCCATCAGGTTAGATGTAGTATTGTGCGGCCAGGCAGAACGTTCCCCAGGAGCACTGCAAGTACACAGGCCTGAGCCGAGAGGAAAGCTGTCCCAGAGAGAAGTTAGCGAAGAAAGAGATAGATTTTGGAGTTGCAGCCAATGGGGTAATGATGGTTTATGGGCTCCCTTAGTTGTGGGCCCAGACTCCATGTACATCACTGGTGCATGGTGTTGCTTCATGACCAATACTACATGGAGAGTTCAGGGAGACGGTACATCGAGGACTATTGATGAGGCCTGAGTGCAGCTGATTGTGAGGAATTAGAAGAGAGCACTTCCGGGACATCAAGGCTGAGCAGTTCACTGGAGTGGTCTTGATGGAAGAAAGATGGTGGACTTGTGGGTGGTAGGTTGGGAGTTGGGGCAAGTCAGAGGCCTCAGTACTGCATGAAGGCACTAAGGAGAAAGGAGGTTTGGAAAGGTGTGTGTGTGAGAGAGACAGAGAGAGAGAAGAGAGAGAGACAGACAGACAGACAGAGGGAGAGAAACACAGACAGACAGACACCCCAAGTAGGCCACTAACCCTTGATTCAGAAGATTTATGTTAGGGCTGGAGAGATAGCACAGTGGTAGGGAGTTTGCCTTGCATGCAGCCTGATGGTAGTTTGAATCCCAGCATACCATATGATCTCTCAAGCCTGCCAGGGGCGATTTCTGAACGTAGAGCCAGAGTATCCCCTGAGGGGGCGTGACACAAAAACAAACAAAAAGAAGATTCATGTTATCCAGTATTTGGGGGGAGTGGCACTGTCCTTGGTTCTATTTTTGTTTATTTTCTTCTTCTTTTTTTTAAATATATATTTTTTATTTAAGTAACATGATCATAGTTGGGTTACAGTCATAACCAAAACACCCCCCTTCACCAGTGTAACATTACCCCCTTCCCCCTTCCCATACCCTGCCTGTATTCGAGACAGGCATTCTACTACAGTTATTTGTTTTTAAGTTCAGTAAGTTGTATTTTTTTTTCCTTAAAGGATGAGAGTAAAAAATATAATAAAGGTGTGATAGTGGCAATTGCCATTGTTTGCATAGGTACAGAAAAATGGGGAAAATGGAAAAAAAATCCTTGACCTGATTACAAAAAGGCCTCACCACAGAAGTTTATTGGCATAAGACCGATCTGGGTTCCAGGCATACCAGCCCTTCCAACTCGAGTCATTCTCAAGGTCCCAGGGAAACTTTTTCACACTTTAGCTATTGTTGGTATCAGATTCTTATATTTAAAGACTCTGGATTCTGTACATTTCTTTCATCGATGTCAGGCTGATGTGGAGCATCCTCAAGTTTCAGCATACCATTAAATGTGGAGTGATCTGCCCTGCTTGCTTGCAGACTGTTGCTGAGTCGTCTGGGTGTTGGGAGCACTCTTTGGAGTAAGTCAGTGCCAAAGCAGTGGTAGGTCTTCCCTGGTAGAGGCTTGGATCCTAGTAATGTTATAGACAATTATGGTTGTTTCCATAGATGGTATCCATTGTTCAGGTGTGTGTGGGCGATGCCCATTCTTCTGAGGCCTGAGCCAAATCATCATGCCAATGTTCAGGGTAAAAGGCCTAATTATATTACCAAATTTGTGTTCCCATCTCTATTAGATAAGAACTTGTTTGCATATGTATTATTTTCCCATTTTAATGTGCCTATGCAAAAGAGAGGCAAGATATTGTTGGTGCATCTTGGGGTGTTTACATCTCGAAATTCTCAGGGTTTACTCCTGACTATTTGCTCAGTAATTATTCCTGACAGTGCTCAAGGGACCATATGGGATTCCGGAGATTGAACTCAGGCTGGCTATGTGCAAGTCAAGTACCTTTCATGCTTATCCCTCCAGCCCAATTTTCAGATTTTTGGGGTTTTGTTTGTTTTGCCACATCCAGGATGCTCAGGAGATACTCCTGGCTCAGCACTTATCACTCCTGGTGGTGCTTGGGGGACCACATGGAATGCCAGGGATCAAACCCAGACAGATTTGGGGAAACAAGTACTTTACCTTTTACTGTCTCTTTGAACTGCTGTTTATTTTCTAAGGCTTTATATGATGGATGTTTGTTTATTTATTTATTTATTTGTTTGTTTGTTTTTGGTTTTTGGGTCACACCTGGCATTGACTCCCAGCTCCACACTCAGAAATCGCTCCTGGCAGGCTCGGGGGACCATATGGGATGCCGGGATTCAAACCAATGACCTTCTACATGAAAGGCAAATGCCTTACCTCCATTCTATCTCTCCAGCCCTGGATGTTTATTTTTATTTTATTTTTGGGTGTCACAACTGGAGGCGCTCAGGGGTTACTACTGGTTCTGTGCTCAGAAGTCGCTCCTGAAGGCTTAGGGGCCCATATGGGATGCTGGGAATCAAACCAAGGATTTGAACTGGGATCCATCTGGGGTTGACCACGTGCAAGGCAAACACCCTTCCGTTGTGCTTTTCCTCCGGCCCCCATATGATGGATGTTTAAATTTTGTACTAGAACTAGAAACAGCCAAGGGCTGAAACTATTTTGAATATGAGTAAGTAGTTGAATTGCAAATGTACCCAAAATGTACCATAAAACATTCTATTTTTACTATCTGCCCATCTTGGAAAAGGTAGCTTAGGGTGAGAGCCTGGTACTTCCACCCCACCAGTGACAGTTAAGACCCTGCCTGACAAAATGAAATGAGATCTGAAACACCTACCAGCAAGATGAGAGGAACAAGATTTCCTCTGATGCAAATAGGCTGATGTGACCAAGGAGGCCATGATCTCGCCCCTAGATTGTTTTTTGGTTTGGGGCTGCTTCTCCGCTTCTCTTGGCCTGGCAGCAGAATCCCTTCAGTCCTATTCTCCTTGCTAGTCGCTGAGCACGGACTTTGGTAAAGAGCCTACAGCCAGCTTTCTGGATTCTGCCTTGTTGAGCTGAGCTGAGCTGACCTTAGGAATGAAATATGGAGGATTGGTTCATGGCAGGACAGTGTGTTGGCAGCCTTGTCTTTTGGAAGCACACCCTTGTTTTCACAATACAGAATTTAAGGGGTGGTACCAAATGAGTCTTTTTTTTTTTGGGGGGGGGTCACACCCGGCAGTTACTCCTGCCTCTGCTCAGAAGTCGCCCCTGGCAGGCAGGGGACCATATGAGATGCCGGGATTCGAACCACTTTCCTTCTGCATGAAAGGCAAACACCTTAACCTCCATGCTATCTCTCCGGCCCTCAAAATGAGTCTTCATCCTTGTCTCTAATGCTTTCACAGAAGTTTTATTAATGTGGTGTAACATGCCTTAGATTATTATTAGTTATTATAACCAACAAGATTATTATATATAATATATTTAAGTATATAATATATTATGACAACTAATAAGATTAATTATTATTTGCTGAGTGGCTGTGTTTTAAATAAAGAGCAATTAAGAAGTTCAAACATAGGCCAGAGAGATAGTACAAATGGGGAGGGTGTTTGTTTTGCATGTAGCCAACCCAGCCAGTTTCAGTCCCCCCAGTCTTCCAGCAATGATCCTTGAGCACAGAGCTGGGAATAATCCCTGAACATCGCTGGGTATAACCTTCCTACGTCCTCAAAAAATAATTCAAACAGACCCAAGAGATAGTACAGTGGTAAAGGTGTTTGCCTTGCATGTGGTTGACCCAAGTTTGATCCCTGGCACCCCATATGTTCTCATATCTTCTCAGGGTTCCCTGAGCCCCATAAAGAGTGATCCTTGAGCACAGACCCAGGAGTAACCCCTGAGTGCTCCAGAATGTGGGTCCTACCCCCAGGAAAATTCAAACATAGTGAATTAATATGATCTGACAAAAAAATTAAATTCTGTATCCCTGGCAGTAATGATTTTAGCCCTTTTGAGAATTTTCACTTCTGGTTTTTTTGTTTTGTTTTGTTTTGTTTATTTTTTTGTTTGTTTTGGAGGAGCCAGACTTACAGGTACTGGGAGCCACTCCTGCCAGTACTCTGAGGTCCCCACTGTGCTTGGGAGCCCAGCAGAAGCCCCCACCAGCACAGACCTTGGACTTCTCTCTCTGAGCACTCCCTGGCCCTATTCTCTTGCTGGTTCTGACTGGCAGCGGCAGACTGTAGCTGGTATTTTCTTGTACCAATCATTTGAGAATTATACTGGCTTGTGGTGTGGCCAGCAGAAAGAGCATAGCCTGTCTCTGCCAGAATTGTTTGACATATATTCAGAGTTTTTATTTATATTTATTTTTGGATTTGGGGCCACACTCAGCAGTGCTAAGGGCTTATTCTTGGCTCTGTGCTCAGGAATCACTTCTGGCAGGCTCTGGGGTACCTTAGGGGGATGCTAGGGATTGAATCTAGGTTCTCTGGAAGAATTGTGCTTCCCTTCCTTCCTTCCTTCCTTCCTTCCTTCCTTCCTTCCTTCCTTCCTTCCTTCCTTCCTTCCTTCCTTCCTTCCTTCCTTCCTTCCTT
Source organism: Suncus etruscus (assembly GCF_024139225.1). NCBI lineage: Eukaryota > Metazoa > Chordata > Mammalia > Eulipotyphla > Soricidae > Suncus > Suncus etruscus. Next base: position 50,455,649 of record NC_064862.1, on the reverse strand, counting down.
CCCTCCTCACCTCCCTCCCTCCCTCCCTCCCTCCCTCCCTCCCTCCCTCCCTCCCTCCCTCCCTCCCTCCCTCCCTTCCTTCCTTCCTTCCTTCCTTCCTTCCTTCCTTCCCTCCCTCCCTCCCTCCCTCCCTTCCTCCCCCCTCACCTCCCTCCCTCCCCCCTCACCTCCCTCCCTCCCCCCTCCCTCCCTTACCTACCTCCCTCCCTCCCTCCCTCCTCCCTCCCTCCCTCCCTCCCTCCTTCCTTCTTTCCTTCCTTCCTTCCACACCCGGCAGCGCTCAGGGGTTACTCCTGACGCTACGCTCAGAAATCACTCCTGGCAGGCTCGGGGGACCATATGGGATATCAGGATTCGAACCACCATTCTTCTGCATGCAAGGCAAACGCCTTACCTCCATGCTATCTCTCCAACCCCTCTTTTTTTGGGGGGGGTGTCACACCCGGTGGTGCTCAGAGGTTACTCCTGTCTGTCTGCTCAGAAATAGCTCCTGGCAGGCACGAGGGACCATATGGGACACCAGGATTCGAACCAACCACCTTTGGTCCTGGATCAGCTACTTGCAAGGCAAACACCGCTGTGCTATCTCTCCGCCCCCCCCCCCCCTTTTTTTAAAGATTTTTGGGTCCACACACTGGGCATAGTGTTCAAGGCTACTCCTGACTCTGGGCTCAGAGATCACTCCTAGAAGGATTAAGGGACCATATATGGAATCCCAGAGTTGAACCTGCTGGCCCATTGTTGTCTCTCTCTGCCAGTTCTCTGGGGGCATCGGTGAATATGTCTAACCCTCTTTCACGGCACTGTATGTTTCTGGAACACCCAGCATGGCCTTGTTTGTTTTATTCATTCATTCCTGTGGACATACTGGAGGATCTGGATCTGGCTCAATTTTGTTTGTCTCTTTGAAATGATTAAGGGTAGAAAGAAAGAGAAAAATAAATGTCTTGTTAGAAATAACAGAACTTCTTACCAATTGTGCTTCCTAATATTCGTTTTCTTCTAATTTTATCTGGTGTGATTTTGGCAGCTAATTGTAGATTTTATGAACTTACATTGGGTTTCCTTTGTCTTCTATTATAAAAGCAGTAATTAGAGCAAATGATCCTTTTGAGAGGTTGCTTAATGAATTCTACTTCTTTCAAATGCAATGCTTTAAATCTTCCTTCAAGTAAACTGAACTAATGCTCCAATTACTTCCCTGTTAGATCAGTATTGAACCCAAGACTGTGATGAATATGAATTCCCTTCTGTTAAATGCCTTTGCTTTGGTGGTGATGGTGGGATTTCCGACAACCAGAAAATAATTTATTGATGTTGCGTTTAGTATAATTTACTCTGCTCCATTATATCATGCAAGTGTGAATTGATGTGTCATGGAAGATTGTGCCATATTGGAATCCTACTTTCTATGGAACAAATAGCTGTTGTGTGTATTATTCATTGTTGGTGTTTAAATGTAATGGATTAAGATTGCAGAAAGTGTGTGTGTGCGCGCACACGCGACTCAGTAGACACATGTTTTTGTTTTTGTTTGGGGGGCACACCTGTCAGTGCTCAGGGGTTACTCCTGGCTTTGCTCTCAGGAATCACACCTGGCAGGCTTGGGGGGACCAAATAGGATGCTGGGGATTGAACCCAGGTTGGCTGCGGTCAAGGGAACTGCCCTCCTCACTGTGCTTTTGCTCCAATCTCAGTATTCACATGTTTTTCACAGTATTTCCATGTATTCACATGGAATCCTACAGCCTCAATTTATGGTTTCAAGCCATCCTTCACCCTGAGACAAGCTCAGGCACAGACTCTTGCCTTGGCATGGGTGCCAGTGAGCCCTTTCTCCTCCCCAGTGTGGCATGGAAAGTCCACTGCCAGCAAGCCGGAAGGCAGGGTGGCTCTTTGCTTCACTTACCCGGGGCCCTTCTACTTGCACTGAGGCTTACAGGCCAGAAAAACCCAGGAAGTCGCTTTGACTGGAGGACCCCGCTTTCCAGGACCCCCACACCCCCAAAGATGCTGCTTGTTCCCTCAGAGTAAAGACTACAGTATCTGTGTCAGGTCTTAAGCTATGAACTTGATGTTAGGTGGACTTACTTCTGGGGGCCTCCCAGGCAGTGCTCAAGGGACTTGGGCTAGAGCAAATGCTGTGAGAGTGACAGAGTTCGACCCCTAGCACTGCATAGCCACTGAACACTGCCTAGTGTAGACCCTGTGTCCCCCATTTCCTCTGGGGAGGACACGGACACAGACACAGACACACACACACACACAGACACACACACATGCACACAGACCACAATAAGAGAGTTAACATTTAATTCCATTACACGTGAAACCATACACAGACACACACAGACACACACACGCACACACACCACAATAAGAGAGTTAACATTTAATTCCATTACACGTGAAACCATACGTAAACGGCAGACTAGATTCCTAGATTCAGTGTCTGGAGAAATGGAGAAATGAAACCTTTTTAGAGAAGGTTTGGGTTGACCTAAACCTAGCAGGGCCAGAATACCTCTTTTGTTTTATCTCATGGCTTCTGTCAAAACCAAGAAGTGTGACCTGAACTAGTTTTAGTATTATCTCGAGGCCTTGAAACCTTCAAAACAGAAAGTGGAGGTGGGTTAGGCCCAGCTGGCTCTGCTTTCTGAGAGGATGTGGTCAGGGATAAGTCTCTGCATCTTGAGCTGTGCTCCTGACTGGTGGCTCTGAGGATACCTTGTGCAGAGGACTCTCCATGGGGGAGGGGAATAGGAAAATGCCCACTGAGCCTTCCTGCCCGGTGAGTCCTCCCAACCCCCCAGAACTTCCCCAACCTGTCTGCCTGAGGCACTGCCAACCTCCCTCATGCTGGGCCAGCCTCCAACTCCAGGGGCATTGGGCACACTGGTTTCGAGGAGGTGCCCACAGGAGACAAGGGCCTGGTGCCAGGTTGGGATAAAGAGTGTGTTCCTCAGAGGACAGGGGGTGATGCACGGGAAGAAAAGTGAGGGGGGGAGGAGAATTGCTCATGAGAATTACTCAACGAGTGAGTGTTATTCAGCCCCAAAAATCTGCTTTGCAAGAGACTCGGGCCTGCAAGTGTCGGCCACTGAGCTCTCTGGTCTCTGGAGGAAGCCACTGCACACTGGGCGGGTACTGCACCCTCTGAGGACCATTCCAAGCTGAGCTCTTCAGGGACTGTCTCTGCCACCAACATAAATGCAGAGGGGGGAACACCCCCAAGTGTTTGTGCTTTGAAATTATTATGGGCACCTTTGGTACATTTTTGGGGGGGCACGCTAAAATTGCAATCACCCTGGCCACCTAGTTGCATGTGGCAGCCTTTCCGTTTTAGGAAATAATTACCACTGAATCAAATTTTTCACTACACATGTGATATCGGGTCACCTCTCAAAGTCAATTGCGTGAAGGATGAAACAGGCCCGATCAAAAGAACCCGGCCCAACTTCCTGGGGGTTCTCATCTTTTTCATGTAGAACGCGTCTCCGTCTCTCTGATTAGCACTCACGTTGTAGAAAGAAATATTGACACCCGGTAAAGTGCGCGGTGACCCCACTTCTGGCTGGGTGGGCCTCTGGAGCATTGATATTCCGGTAACCTTTGAGGCAAAATGTGTGGTGAGTGTATTAATGAGCTGGTTGAAGTGATGTACAGTAATTTCATCCTTGGATAAAAACAGATGTGAGAGATTCTGTTTTAATATTTAATCAGGCCCCAAGCCTCTGTTGGCTTGTTTAAGTTGACCCGACAGCATTAGACCTGGAAACACTTTGAATGAAGCCGGGATGAAGCCGGGAGTGCCTGACCTCCTGCCAACAGTTGTAATTTAATCAGGCTGCTGCCTTGGTGGAGAGCTCAGCTAATGGGCGAATCCTCTCCTGGCTCAGCCAGCCCGTGTTGTGTGCTTCAAGGAGGGATGGGATGCAAAATGGAAAGAGAATCCAAATAAAGAAACCGTATTTTCAAAGGCAAGTTGAAACCTTTGTTTTCATTTTTGTTGAGAGACAGTTGCATTGCTCAGTTGAGAGAGAGAGAGAGAGAGAGAGAGAGAGAGAGAGAGAGAGAGAGAGAGAGAGAGAGAGCTTAAGGAGTGAGCAGTGCTGTGTAGTCCATCTCTCTCCTCCTTCCCCAAAAAAGCAAAGTGTTGGAGTAACCAGTTTTCACTCTATTTAGGATAGATAATTTTTTCTACACTTGATCTTAGCCAAAAGGCCGAGAGCGATAATTTTTTTCTTGTGCTTGTCACTGATGGGCTGGAAATACCTCTGGATTAGTCCCTTACCCCTCCTGTTCTCCACTCATGTGGGTGTGGGGGGTTGGTCCTTCTCTTCCCAATAAAAACTTTGGGTCTCTGGGAGAGGCAGCTTGCTGTTTTGGTTCTATAGCTGGCCTATCTGCCTGCTGGTATCTTTTGCCAGCCTAGTGGAAAGCTTGTGGTGGAAGTTTCCTGAATCTCTTTTATTCTCTTAAGCCTTGTGTGGATTAATTGCTGTGTCACCATTGCTTCCAGATGAACATTCCCCAATTTCATGGGATTGAGGCATGAGGCTTCTGCTTCAGGAAAAATCTTTGGTTCTTTAATAATTGGGGGGGAGCACGTTTGGGCCACACCCGACTGCACTCCTGGCTCTGCCCTCAGAAATCGCTCCTGGTAGGCTTGAGGACCATATGGAATGTTGGTAATCTAACCCAGGTCCGTCCCTGGTCGACTGCGTGCAAGGCAAACACCCTACCACTGTGCTATCTCTCCGGCCCCAGTTCTCTAATAATTTGTTTGGTTTGAAGGAAAGGTCAGCTGGACTAAATTTCATGACTTAATGAATGAAATGCCCTTTTATACACACACACACACACACACACACACACAAATATATACATGTTTTTCATCAAATAAAATTTTATTGTTGTAAAAACATATTTGTATATTTACATACACACATACTATTTTTAGATTTTAGAAGTGTTGCAGGCTACTGGGGGAAGAAAAATGAATGAAAAAAATGTGGAGATAGTCTCTTGTAATCCCACTAATCCAGAAAGAAAACTATGTTTCCTTCCTTTCTTCCCTCCTTTCTTCCATCGTTCCCCCTTCTCCCCTTCCCCCCTTCCTCCCTCCTTCCCTCCCTCCCTCCTTCCCTCCCTCCCTCCCTCCTTCCCCCCTTCCTCCCTCCTTCCCTCCCTCCCTCCTTCCCTCCCTCCCTCCCTCCCTCCCTTCCTCCCTCCCTCCCTCCTTCCTTCCTTCCTTCCTTCCTCCCTCCCTCCCTCCCTCCCTCCCTCCCTCCCTCCCTCCCTCCCTCCCTCCCTCCCTCCCTCCCTCCCTCTTATTTGGCTTGGAGGACGATATGAGGTATAGGACTCAAACCCATCTTGGTCTTGGGCAAGACAAACTCTCTCTCTCTCTCTCTCTCTCTCTCTCTCTCTCTCTCTCTCTCTCTCTCTCTCTCTCTCTCTCTCTCTCTCTCTCTCCCTCTCCCCCCCTCTCCCTCCCCCCCTCCCCTCTCATTTTTTTTGGGTCACACCCGGCAGTGCTCAGGAGTTACTCCTGGCTCCATGCTCAGAAATCGCTCTGGCAAGCTTGGGGGACCATAAAGACAACTCTCTACCTGCTGCACTGCTGTTCTGTTCCCCGGTCTGTTAAATATCCCTTGATTGAATATCATCATGTTAGCAACATTTTAAGATATGCCCTCAATTTAGTATCGTACTAGTAACACACTAAGATATGACCATCTTACTGTGCTCCTTTGACTATAATCCTTAAAAAGAACCCACTTAAAATTTGAGGTTAACTTAAGCTAATATGCATGTATTTGGAAATGTAAAAAAATACTATGCCTGTAATGTTTAAGGAGTTACGTATGTTTTATGGCTTTAGATTGCCTTGTGTGCTGTTAAGAAATATTATAATGTGTTACAATCTGGGGACTTGAGGGACAAAGTAATTGTACATGGATTCTGTCTTATTTATCTTAATGTTCTTTGGCTGAAATTTCAAAGTTAAGATATCAGCAAGAGGACTTCTGAGAATTATGTTATGGGTGATTGTCCTTCCACTGTAACTTTACCTTGTCCTCTTTCTTTGCATCCTTGTTCTCATAATTAAAAATAAAAAAATTAATAAAAAAAAGAAAAAAAAGATATGACCATCTCTTTGTGGCCTGTGACATTTGTAGGAATATTATGTGTATGAGGCATATTTTAGAGGTTGTGTAATTCATTGTATTTTAAGGCTGGCGTTATTAGTTATTTTATATTGTCTTCTTATGACTTCCATTACTTCTTAGCCATTTTGGCTTTGAGTCGGTTTTGCTTGTACATATTTCCATCTCTTAGACTACTTCATACTAAGTAGATATCCAATAAGTATCTGATCTTTATTTTGGGGGGTTTGATTTTTATGAAATGTAACCTCTGCTAGTGCTCAAATTATATGGACAAAGTAAAAAGCAGTAACTGTTAAGCTCCTCAGAAAGGAAAGGGAAATAATCTTAATTTAAACTAAAAGGAATTTTTGCAAACCACTACAAGTAATCCTTGAGTGCAAAGCTAGGAGTAAGCCCTGAGCATAGCCAGGTGTGGTCCCAAACCAAACCAAACCAATAAGCAAAAAAACCTAATAGGTATTTTGATAGTTCTGGCATCTGGAGTGAATCCTAAAGGAAGTTGGCTGGTTCTTCCCTTCAGGATCTTCACAGAGCCTTTATTATTTCCGATTTACTGAGGGCCAGTTTGGTACGAGAATTCTATGACTCTTCTGATAACTCTTTTTTTCTAATCTCTTCCTTTTGAAGATGGGGGACACCTGTGAATAGGGCTGAGGTGTCACCCTGAATTATCTTACCTCATCTGATTAGGGAAAGAGACCATTCACACGCACACATTGAAGACAATTTCCAGGACCCAAGAGAAATTACTCAGGTTACCCTGGCCTAGTATGGAAACCGCTTCTGGTCTCCTGAGCTCCGTCAGGTGTGGTCCTCTTCAAATGCCAAACATTTTCAGGGCCAGAGAGTGAGCAGCTCAAAGGACTAGGACACAGGTGGAACCTTGGGCTTAGTCTCCAGCCCCACTGGCTGTGGATTCCTTCCAAGAAAAAGTCTAACAGCTCTTATCTGACTAGTGGGAAGAAAGAGAGTTGAAGGTTGGGTAGAATTTATTTGGTTCATTGTATCATTGTCGGCTTTTCAAGTTAAAGGGGCACCATGTACTCAGGTAGTGCGGTGTAGCTTCTCAAAGCCAAGTACTGGCAGATTTGACAATTAGCAAAGAAACAGGAGTTTCCATTCTCAACTAACAGGTACTGATTTTTGGCAGCCATGAAGGAGCCTTGGAAGGAGACACTTTTCAAAATCCACCCGATCAGAACCCAGGCTCGTCAACACTTACTCTTTCTACCCTGTAAGACCAGGCAGAGAACCCAGTATAGCCCACCTGGATTTCTGAATCACAGAACTGTGAATCAGCAGTAGAAAACCAGTGTTTTCTGGTCTGGCTGGTACTTGGCTCTGTCAGACTTGATGCCCATTTTTCTCTCACAGGACATGCTGACCCTCGTTTCTCTGACTCTTCTTCTCAAGGTCCTGGGCAACAGGACGTGGCCATGGTAATGGCCCCAGAGATCTGAGATGTCTTAGAGAAATTTTTTCCTCACTGAACTTTTGAGGATGGCATTTTATAACATTCTGCATAATAGATGGAAGAAATGAAGAGAGGAAAGGAGTTGCTTGCCCATGATTTACAGTTTAATCACTGAAGAAATGCACTTTATATTAACTCTCAATCTGATTACTTCTGGTAAAAGCTGTAGTCTAAAATGTAAGCCATTGAGCAAAAGCCAGTACTGTTGTGGGGGATTTTCATGGTATACATACAAGATATTCTTGCCCAGTAAAATGTTGATCGACTGGTGGCCAGTTAGGGGGCCGGTAAGGGAAAAAACTGTTGGGCTCTCAGCTGAGCTAACTGGGCCTTCCTAGGCCTTTCTTCACCAAGTGTTTGTGGCTAAACAGTTGTAGATGTGGACTCCTTGGAAGTAGAGCCTCACCCTTTACCTCAGTTTACCAAAGCACCTCCTCCCCATAAAATAAGGCTTGCAGAGTGTCTCTGCCCGTCATGTGCTTAAACAGTACTGGACACTGATACTAGTGGTGGACCAAGGAGAGATGCGTGATGGGTGTCTTTGCTTTAGCAGGGAGGAGTGAGCATCATGGCGAATGGTCAGTCCCTCGTGGTAATAAAAGTGGACCTATCTTTAGTCACTTTATTGCTGTTTTTAAATCCTCCATAGACTGAGCAGCCCCTTACTGATTTGGTGGAACAGCCTTTTCTTTCACCTGCCATTGGAAATGCTGCTGCATTGCAGTCTTGAGCTCAAAAATAGATGCTGTTACTGCTCTTTTTTCACGTTGGAGCTGAGGTGTGTGTTTTAATAACTCCCAGCGAGCCGGGTCCAGTAATGACACTGATAGAAATTAATGACAGGAGTGCATAGGAAAAGTGGATCTAATAAAAATCACCAAGCACTTCTGTGGGATCTGTAAAGTATGAAAGAGGCAGCAACATTTTCACTGGAAAAAAAAATAATAAAAGCAAAGCAACCAGGAAGCAAAGAGACCAAGGTATCTTTTTGTCTGGGTTCAAGGCATCATGCTGTTACATAGGTGTTCTTGAAGGCACAAGGTACCCCCTGGAACTTCCAGTGTTTTGTCTGTAAACTAGATTTATCTTTTATGTGTCACATCTGGTGAACTCAGGGCTTACTCCTGGCTTAGTACTCGGGTTATTCTGGTGGTGCTCAGAGACCAGCTGAGGTGCTGGGGACTGGCCTTTGAGATGAAGACAAAAGGGAGAAAAATAGGCTAGGCCAAAGGTACTCTGAGTGGTTCTGAACCCTTTCGGGTATGCAGCAGATCTGAGTTTCTTTCCTCTCATTCTCTGGACAGACTTGAGGGAATGTTTGGAGTTTTGTAGGGAATTTTGTAGGGACAGTTGCTCTTTGTAGGATGAGTAAAGGGTCCAGCTGCCAAAGCCCCACCCAGACCACATAGACCCCAAATCACTCTCTGAGGTGAATGTCATCTCCACTAGTCTCTTCTTTCCCTAATGTCATTTGCCATCTTGCTTTATTTAGAGTTGCTCCTCTGTTGAGTTGGTTGGCACAAAGAAAAACTCTCCCATTGTTGTTGCTGTAGTTCTGTGAGCATTGGTTAACTGTAGTGTCTTGGTCAATTAGCGAATCAGCCTGTCTGCATTTTAGCTGTTTGTTTTTTCTTTTTGTTTTGCCTTTTTTTTTTTGTTTGTTTTTTTGTTTTTGTTTTTGGGTCACACCCGGCAGCGCTCAGGTGGTATTCCTGTTCTATGCTCAGAAAACGCTCCTGGCAGGCTCAGAGGACCATATGGGACACCAGGATTTGAACCACTGACCTTCTGCATAAGAGGCAAACGCCTTACCTCCATGCTATCTCTCCAGTCCCAGGTTTTTGGTTTTTGAGTCACACCCAGCTGCACTCAGGGATTACTCCTGGCTCTACACTCAGAAAACGCTCCTGCCAGGCTCAGCTGACCATATGGAATACTGGGATTTGAACCACCGTCTTTCTGCATGCAAGGCAAACGCCCCACCTCCATGCTATCTCTCCGGCCCCCATGTTTTGCATTATTATTAACAAGAAAAGAATTTGTTACTTTTGGGGGTGCATTTTCGGTGGTCAAGTGACCACCTTTTCAGGAGGAGAAATGTGCTTAGTTTTTCGAGGTTTAGCATTTAGTATCCAGACATTGAAAGATATACTTAGGGGCTTGAGGAGACAGCTCAGAGGTGAGTGGCTCTGGTCTTATGTCATGGGTCCCTGGGACCAACTGGCCCCTGGGCATTGCCTCCCTAGCCCTGGAGATCACAAAGATTGCAGGGTATCTCTAGGGGTGACCCGATGGCTCCCAGCACTTGCTGTATCCAAGCAAACAATCTTGGCTGGACTTTCATGTATCTTCCCATCCCTCCAAAGGGCTACTTCTGACACTCAGAACTAAAGCTTTGCTTTCCCAAGGCTTTTTTGGAGGGTGTGTATATTATTTTATTGTCTTATTTTTTCAACACCTCCCTTCTTTTGGAGAGGTGCTCTGACTCATTCAACCATTTCAGTTGTAATGGACTGTGGACTCCAGGAAGCTGCCTTATCTTGGCCTGAGATCAGACCCCTTAAGTTGAGAAGGTCTGTCTAGACCCGTAAGGCGAACCTATGGCACGTGTGCCAGTGGTGGCACGTGAAGGCCTTGCAGCTGGCATGCGGGAAGGTCCGCAATTAAGCTATGCGGCGCGTGCTGCATAGTTTTTAGATACTAAAATTTTGTTATTAAGGTTTAATTGACATGCTGGTACTTTTGAGGAAATTCTTTGGTTTTGTATGGCAGTTTGGGGCACTCGGGCTCAAAAAAGTTAGCCATCACTGGTCTAGACTTTTAACAGAGATGAGCACCACTCTTATTGTCATGGTGAATCTCTAATAGTCATAGGCTTTCTTTCCATTTCTTTTTCCACCCTGAGCTTGAGTTAATTTTGTCACTCCTATTCCCCCCTTTTCTTTCTTCTCTCTCTTTCACTGTCTTCCACTCTGTCTCTCCATCCCATAACTCTCACTTTGCATGCCCAGTGATGCATGCCTTCTGCCTCTGAGTAGTTCCATTCCAGATCCTTGTGACTCAAAATGTTTCTTTGAGTCTTGATAAATCAAATATCATGTATGGGCCCAGAGAGATAGCACAGCGGCGTTTGCCTTGCAAGCAGCCAATCCAGGACCAAAGGAGGTTGGTTCGAATCCTGGTGTCCCATATGGTCCCCTGTGCCTGCCAGGAGCTATTTCTAAACAGGCAGCCAGGAGTAACCCCTGAACATCGCTGGGTGTGGCCCAAAAACCAAAAAAAGAAAAAAAAAAAAAGAATGTCGTGTGTGTGTGTGTTTTGGTTGTTTGGGGGGCCCACTCGTTCATGCTCAAGGGTTACTCCTGATTGCACTCAGGAATTACTCCTCGTGGAGCTTCGGGAAACCATACTGGGTGACAGGGATCAAACCCCTGTTATCCACATCCAAGGCAAAAGTCCTCCCCCACTGTCCAAGTACCTTTTGTTTTTCTTCTTAAAAATAATGTGGGGGGGGGGGCAGAGAGATAGCATGGAGGTAAAGCGTTTGCCTTGCATGCAGAAGGACGGTGGTCCCAATCCCGGCACCCATATGGTCCCCCAAGCCTGCCAGGAGCGAGTGTAGAGTGTAGAGCCAGAAGGAACCCCTGAGTACTGCCAGGTGTGACGCAAATATCAAAAAAAAAAAAAAAAAGTATTGGGGCCGGAGTGGTGGCACAGGTGGTAGGGCATTTACCTTGCCACACTGACGTAAGACGGGCCAAGGTTTGATCCGCTGGAGGTTTTTTTTTTGGTTTTTGGTTTTTGGGTCACACCCGGCAGTGCTCAGGGGTTACTCCTGGCAGGCTCGGGGGACCATATGGGATGCTGGGATTCGAACCACCGTCCTTCTGCATGAAAGGCAAATGCCCTACCTCCATGCCATCTCTCCGATCCCCAAAAAAGTATTTTTAAGACTAGATATTCTAACATCTTCCGAGGAACAAATTTTATTGGACTTTTATGGGTGGCTTAGCAGAATATTATATACAAGAAGGTATTTGATAAACAATTTTCATTTCCCTGGGATCACTATCTTATTGCTTTGACAAATATTTAATTATAAAATATATTTCTAGACTGGATTCCTGGCTTTGTATTCAGAAATCACTTGTAGTGGGCTCTGGATCCATATGAGATGCCAGAGTTCAAGCCTGGGTCGGCCGCGTACAAGGCAAGATGTACTATCACTGTACTATCATTCCACTCCACTGAACCATTTTGGGAAGGAGGGATCCACCTAGCTATTTTGGGGGGCATCAGGCTGTGTTCTTGGGGGTTCTGTGCATTGCTAGGCATCGACCCTGAGCCTCCTGCAGTGAAGCTGAGCGGTTTTAATACTTTTCTCATCTTGATCTCTTCTAGACTCGATCAAGATTGAATGAGATTCGGATCTTGCTAAAGAACTAATGTAGCTGTCAGGCAATTTGCATCTTAGACATAGGCACTTGCAGAGGGAATGCCCAGAGGTGAAAAACTTGTCTGCCTCAGCCCCTCAAAAGATCTGCTTCCAGCCAGGAAGTAGACTCACCTGTAGACCCCACAACCGTGGACCTGAGCATTTGGACCCAGAAGCCTGCAATAGGGCCTATTCTTAGCAGAAGCCCAAAGTGTTACTTTATTTAGCAAATCTGTAGAGTTTTCTTTATAATCAGTATGTAATTATTTAATCCCAAACTTAAAGTCCTATAACGGAAAACAGATGCTGTTATCGTTCTTTCTCTCACTCTCTTTCTGTCTCACACACAAAGAAATAAAATTTGATCATATTACTTAAATGAATTATTTTGCAATTGGAAGAATTGTTATATGAATGCCTTTCAACTTAGTTTTCTCAATGTGAAATGCTTATAACTAACTCGGATTTAGTTAATTTAGTATTTATCACACATAATTCATATTTATTGCAAAGGGTAAAGCAATTTATTTTTTATGGAAAATTTTAGAATCCTTTTAGCAAAGAACAGCCAGAATTGCTAACTTTTTTAAGCAGCTGGCTCTAGAAATTAAGACTGTCTTTAATAATGAACCTCCTCCTCCCTTAACCCCCCATTCAGTTCAATAGCTGAAAAGTAATGCAGACTTAGGATATGACTTCAATGTATTTAGCGTGAATTGATTTTATTTGTTGTTAGCACACTCTGCTTTGTTTTCAAAGTTTGTTTATACAGTTCCTTAAAGCAAATAAATCTTTTGTTTTGGGCCACATCCAGTGGTGCTCAGAGGTTGGTTACTCCTGGCACTGCACTCAGGAATCACTCCTGGCAGGCTCAGAGAATGGGAAGCTAGGATTTGAACCTGGGTTGGCAGCATGCAAGACAAGGGCCCTCTCTGCTGTACTATCATTTCATGGGAAGGAGACATTCATTTTAGGTTCTGCAAATGTGCCATCAAGAGGGGTTCTCTAGTGGCTCTTGATAGAATGAGCTATTAGGCTTAGGTTTAGTCACATTCGGGGCCGGCGCAGTGGCGCTAGAGGTAAGGTGTCTGTCTGTCTGCCTTGCCAGCACTAGCCTAGGACAGACCGCGGTTTGATCCCCTAGCGTTTCATATGGTCCCCCAAGCTAGGAGCGACTTCTGAGCGCATAGCCAGGAGTAACCCCTAAGCGTCACCGGGTGTGGCCCCAAAACCAAAAAAAAAAAAAAAAAAGGAATATTGGTCACATTTGAAGCATGTTGGAACCTAAAAGTGGTGCTTCAATTTATCAAAGATCATCACTCTCAGATTCTTAATACTCTCTAAAATAGAGAAAGTCAATTCTCAAAGATAAAAGTGATATAGCACTAGGAATAAACTATAAATTGCCGTGCGGAAGAAATCTCTCTGTTTAGATTTTAGGAAATACTTTCCAAGCCCAGCTAATTCACTCTTGAACTAGAGGGAAAAGAAGAAGGAGGATGAAGGAAAGTAAAAAGGTGCAAATGGAAGAATGTTCAGAAAATAACTTTCCTGGAAAAGCATGGACATATGCTCTTATTGCATTTGAGCAGATTTTGCCCAAGGCTTCAACAAATAATTGAACAGAATTTTGCTTTAGGACCCTGTGTGTGTATATGGGGAGGGGGGCATACTGTAGATGCTCAGGGGTTACTCCTGGTTCTGCACTCAGGAATTGCTCCTGTTGGTGCTTGGGGACCATGCCAGGGTTCGAACTTGGGTTGGTACAATCAAAGCAGATACTTTCTGTACTATCTTACTCACCCCAAATACGTTTGTTTTGATGGTTTAAATTAATCTGACCCAGAACTTAGACATTTCTTCCTGACATCTCAAGTCTGTGAATGATCTGATGAGGCATCAGACCTGATTTGAATTCTTTCATGGCACAAAGGAGGAACGTGTGTACCTCTCTTACTTCACAAACTCCTTACAGGTGTCCTGAAAAAGTTGGGATCTTTTGTTAGTGGACTTGGTAATGTTCCTTGTTGGCAGACTGTGGAAAAATATTTCATTCCTTTATTTTTGTTTTATTTTTATAATTGTGGGACCTTGTTACAAATATATTATTTAACAAATATTAAAGCTTAATTTGGGTTCTTATATATGCAGGTTTAAAAAAAAATTTTTTTTTTGGTTTTTAGGTTACAGCCAGTGACACTCAGGAGTTATTCCTGGTCTGCACTCAGGAATCAATCCTGGTGGACTTGGGGGAACCATATGGGATGCCAGGGTTTGAACCTGGGTCAGCCACATGCAAGGCAAATGACCTACCCACTGTGCTATTGCTTTGCCCCCGACCCCCCCCCCCGCAGTTGTTGTTGTTTTTTTTTTTTAAAGAAGAAAAGTCTTCAGAGTTATAAAATTATAAGACGATCCTAGGCATATACAGATGACAGATTATAGTCACAAACTGTCCAAGAGTGATTGGATTTGGGGAGTAGGTTGAACTGGACCCTATGGCTGAATATGTCACAGAGCCTCAGAAGCAGACCAGCAATAACTTATTTAAAAAATATTTTTTTAATTTAAGCACTGTGATTACAGAAATTACTCCTGGCTCTATGCTTAGAAATAGCTCCTGGCAGGCTCAGGGTACCATATGGGATGCCTGGATTCGAACCACCGTCCTTCTGCATGCAAGGCAAACTCCCTACTCCATGTTATCTCTCCAGCCCCCAGAGTTGGATTTCAATCATAGTATGCTTCAGTACAACTTTCCCACTATCAATGTCCGCATTTTCTGCCTACCTCCACCCCCTGCAAGGCACTCTGCTTCTGTCTGTCTGTCTGTCTGTCTGTCTGTCTGTCTGTCTGTCTGTCTGTCTGTCTCTCTCACACACACACACACACACACACACACACACACACACACACTGTGTTTTACACTATTATCTGTAAGGGGGTGCCAGTTCTTGTCCAGAGTGATAACTTTCAACTATCATTGTTATGGTAGTTGTCAGTGCAATTAGTGCTCTGACTATACTCACTACTCTTTGTGGCAAGGTTCAAATTCATATCATGGGCTGGTCCTCCCTGTCCTTATCTGCCATATGTCTTTAATGTTGGTTTCAATTTAGTTTTGTTTGGAAGATCCTGTCTTCATCCTCCAGGGCCTCTGAAAGACCAGATACTTGATTTTTTTCTTCTGAATTGGTTACTCTAGGTATCCTGGAGGCTTTTTTAAAAATCAAGAATTAAAGCAGTCATAATGTAGCTCATTTTGCTCTTTTTCTCTTATACTCCCTTCATAAATGATTGGTTTTCAAATAGCAATGTTTTTGCCAGTTTGCTGAATAACTAGGGCTGAAGGTTAATAGCAAGACATTTTATAAAAATCAGTGGGTAGGGCTGTGTCCAAATGAGGCTTGTATTAGGCAAAGAGTAAGAGAATGGGAACGACCAAGAGATATCATACAAGCTAAGTGACTAGTTAAGAGGATTAACTTTATAAGATGATGTTTGAAATAGTTTGGAATTTGCCACTTAATTCACATCGTGTGGGTTTTGGAAATGAAAAGGTATTCATGACCGCCAAAACATTGCTTCTTAGCCATGAAGTTGGCTTGCTATTAAATATTAAAATTTTAGGAGCCAGAGAGATTGCACAGTGGGAAGGCACTTGCCTTGCACGCAGTCAACTTGGGTTTGATCCCGAGCTTCCCATATGTTATTCCTTCTTTTTTTTTTGGTTTTTGGGCCACACCCGATGACGCTCAGGGGTTACTCCTGGCTATGCGCTCAGAAGTCGCTCCTGGCTTGGGGGACCATATGGGACACCGGGGGATCGAACCACGGTCCGTCCTAGGCTAGCGCAGGCAAGGCAGGCACCTTACCTCTAGCGCCACCACCCGGCCCCAGTTATTCCTAAGTACTTCCAGGAGTGGTTCCTGAGTTTAGAGCCAGGAGTAACCCCTGAGCATTGCCTGGCGTGCCCCCAAACACTGTTCTCCACTTCCTCAAAAAGCTTCTTATTGCCTTGTCATGAAATCTAGTGATGAAATAATCAGTTTGTTTTACTGAAACTTTTTTCCCAGCTATATTTAATCAAGTCAGTGGGACATAAACTGTGTATGTGTGTTTTGTGTGTGCCAGTGCAGGAGAGCTCCCAAGCCAGAAGATTGGAGAGCTTTGGTTTAGTGCCAGTGACTGAGGTCCAAAAAAACCAAACCAAACCAAAAAAAAAATGTTAGAATATTATTATAGATATCTCTAAGGAACATTCAGTTATACATCCACTATTTTTTTTTTTTTTTTTGGTTTTTGGGCCACACCCGGCGGTGCTCAGGGGTTACTCCTGGCTGTCTGCTCAGAAATAGCTCCTGGCAGGCACGGGGGACCATATCGGACACCGGGATTCGAACCAACCACCTTAGGTCCTGGATCGGCTGCTTGCAAGGCAAACGCCGCTGTGCTATCTCTCTGGGCCCATACATCCACTATTTTTTGTTTGTTTTGTTTTTGGGCCACACCCGGCGTTGCTCAGGGGGTTACTCCTGGCTGTCTGCTCAGAGATAGCTCCTGGCAGGCACGGGGGACCATATGGGACACCGGGATTTGAACCAACCACCTTTGGTCCTGGATCGGCTGCTTGCAAGGCAAACGCCGCTGTGCTATCTCTCCGGGCCCATACATCCACTATTTTAACAGCTGTATTCATAGCAGCAAATTTCTTTGAAGTATAAAAAGAATATAAGCTGCTGAAGATTTTACAGACGAGTAAGCTATTTCTGATATTACTTGATCATCAAATTTAAACCAATGTTTTCTTGCTGTATTTTTTTCTTTTTTCTTTTGGTTTTTGGATCACACCCGGCAGCACTCAGGGCTTACTCCTGGCTCTGCGCTCAGAGCCAGAGCTCTTGGCAGGCTCAGGGGACCATATGGGATGCTGGGATTCCAACCGAGATTTGTCCTGCGTTGGCTGCATGCAAAGCAAATGTCTTACCGTTGTGCTATCTCTCCGGCCCCGTCTGATGGTTTCTTAATAATAGATACTGGAGAATTCCAATTAGTCAAAGAGGTTTCAATGTGTCCCAGCCTCAACTGTTCATCGACTAAGTCTCTAAGTGCCTCTAATTTGTGCTGTGGAGGGATACTGGGGAATCCAGTAGCTTTCAATGGATTCCCATTCAGTGGGAATGGGTTCTAGGTTCTTTAACCCAGTGGCCCCAATTAAAAAGGTGAGACCGGGGCCGGAGAGGTAGCATGGAGGTAAGGCGTTTGCCTTTCATGCAGGAGGTCATCGGTTCGAATCCCGGCGCCCCATATGGTCCCCTGTGCCTGCCAGGAGCAATTTCTGAGCCTGGAGCCAGAAATAACCCCTGAGCACTGCCGGGTGTGACCCAAAAAAAAAAAAATAAATAAAAAGGTGAGACCTCTGAACTAACATAATGGGAGGTGTTTTGGCAAGGGATGCAATATTCAATAGCTCCTCATTGCTAATGCAATCACATCCCCATAGGTTCAAAGAGACCAGAGCTACATAAAGCCTGAATATTGCCTTTTGATTTTTCAGTCATATGCATTTCAAATACCTAGTGCTCTGGTGAATGGAATTTGGAGACAAGACCCCTCCTATCCCTTCCAAACTGTTTTGAATTTCTTGGAGGTCTCAAGTTCGAGTCCAATCTCTTAAAGAAATCACAGACACTTCTGCCCCTGAATCATACACTCCTTCAAATTTTCTGCCCTGAATTTCAAGCAAGCGTTATCATTGGATTTTCCTCTTTTTTTTTTTTTTTTTTTTTTTTTTTTTGGTTTTTGGGTCACACCCAGCAGCGCTCAGGGGTTACTCCTGGCTCTATGCTCAGAAATCACCCCTGGCAGGCACAGGGGACCATATAGGATGTTGGGATTCAAAACTGATGACCATCTGCATGAAAGGCAAATGCCTTACCTCCATGCTATCTCTCCGGCCCCTGGACTTTCCTCTTTAAGCTTAGCAATAAAAGTTATAAATGCAGAAGCTTCAGGGTTAGTACTTCCAAAGCCTCCTTCCCTGATATGTTCTGATTTTCCAGGCATAACATAAGTAAGTAATAAAATTTGAGCTATATTTTCACCTTTCTTAAAGGTCCAGACTGTGGGTACTGAAACAAGAACTATTATTTTCCCTACGTGATCAGAATCTATAATCCCTGGGTGAATTACTATTCCTTTGAGCATTAAACTGCTTCTTCCTAAAGTCATCCCCACAGTCCTTTGATGGAGTGGCCCTGTTATGCCAGACCCAATATTAAGGGCATTGAGCTGGAAGGATGGTCAAGTCCTCTGGGCAGGGAATATCTAAATTGTAGTTTCTTGAAGTGACAGGCTTTAATGAGCTTACACAGAGGAGTTATCTTGGTCTGGGTGGGAAGCAGAACTATTGATGAACAGGTTCTCTGGTTTTGAGGACCCAAGGATTGGCCCCTGACAAAGTTTCCCAAGACAGGTTGATTAAGTTTTGGTCTCAAGACTTGAGTAGGTACAAAAAGTGGTTGTGACCTGCATTGATTGGCCCCTGACAAAGTTTCCCAAGACAGGTTGATTAAGTTTTGGTCTCGAGACTTGAGTAGGTACAAAAAGTGGTTGTGACCTGCATTGTTTTTGTAAATGTTCCATATTGCCACACTTAAACATCTGACCTGTCCTGGTGAGATAGGCTTTGGACACCTCCCCTGA
This sequence comes from Suncus etruscus, assembly GCF_024139225.1. Classification (NCBI taxonomy): domain Eukaryota; kingdom Metazoa; phylum Chordata; class Mammalia; order Eulipotyphla; family Soricidae; genus Suncus; species Suncus etruscus. The sequence continues at coordinate 50,436,859 of NC_064862.1, read as the reverse complement.
TTTCTGAGGAGATGGTACTGAATGATAGTCACTTGCCCAATGAAATCCCTTGCCACACCTCGGGCAAGGACCAGGTAGTTTCCTTAGGTGAAAGTCATTGATCTGATTTTCTGGAGTTCGCCTTTAAATAGCATATGTTGTTAGAGGTGCAGTGGTTGGGGGCAGCATTTTTACAAGCAAATAGAAATCCCATGACATCTTTCTTCTCTCTCCCTAATTGGGGTACGATAGCCTGACAATATTCATTGGCTTAATCAAAAGCTAAGTTTTTGTCAAAACATCTTGAATTTCTATAATTCTAACCTGCCTTTTAATTGCCTTTGTCAGTTTCCCCACAAATTCTGCATATGGCTCTGTAACTCTTTGAATAATCTTTGTATATCTATCTTTGAACTCGGTATCTGAGTCAATGTTTTCCCAAGCCTTCAATGCATGTTCCCTGACAAGCTTTAAAACAGCATGGGGTAGTCTTGCCTGCCTATTTACTTCTGTGTACTGTCCTTCCCCTATAAGATAATTTCATAAGATAATGTGACTCCTGCCACCCTCCCTCCAGAGTGATCCAGACTAATAATTTTATTCTTAGGATTTTTTGCAAACCACATTTTTCACTGTAAACATTGAGAAACACTCAAACACTCAAAGGTCTTTGCATCAGAGTTAAAGTCCTATTTGGTCTAATATCCACATCATCATTCCAGGTACCAAGGTATTCAACACAAAATGGAGAAAGAGGTTCATACTCCAAGCACAATTTCTTAAATCTACCTAGGTAATATTGAAACCCTCATAGTTTGAAACTTGGTTGTTTTCCTGATGGGGAGAATTCATTTCTGATACTGTGTCATTACTAATTTCCGAAGAACTACCTATCCCTTGTGGGGGAGGCAGGTTCATTCCACACTCTCTAAAAGGCTGAGGTGGAGGGTAGGTGGGTGAGAATCCTACAGATCTGCCTTCTGATCGGACCATTTTAATATTTTATTCACTTTGTAAGCCAATATGATCAATTAAAATAGCCTGAGGCTTTATTGGCCTAGCGCCAGTAGGGGGCAATAGAACATAAATCAGGGCTTTGGGCTTGACTACATGTGATCACTGGAGTTGCCTTTCTTTCTTTTTTTTTTTTTTTTTTTTTTGTGGTTTTTGGGTCACACCGGCAGTGCTCAGGGGTTATTCCTGGCTCCAGGCTCAGAAATTGCTCCTGGCAGGCACGGGGGACCATATGGGGCTCCGGGATTCGAACCGATGACCTCCTGCATGAAAGGCAAATGCCTTACCTCCATGCTATCTCTCCGGCCCCTGGAGTTGCCTTTCTAATATTTGGCTTTACTGGCCTTTCAGAACTATTCAGTGTTTCAGAAACTTTTAAAGCAAGGTTATAATAATCGGCCCGTGCCTCAGCAAATTTCAATGTGAGGCTAGAGAATTCAGTCCGATGATCAAACAAGATAAAAAAAAAACAAGGAAAGCCATCACTAATGCAATTTTGTTTTTGTTTTTGGGTCACACCCAGCAGTGCTCAGGAGTTACTCCTGGCTCTACGCTCAGAAATTGCCCCCAGCAGGCTTGGGGGACCATATGGGATGCCTGATTCCAATCACTGTCCTTCTTCATGCAAGGCAAACGCCTTACCGCTGTGCTATCTCTTGGCCCCAACTAATGCAATTTGTATGAGGAGAAGTCAGGGTCCATCAACCAAAGCCCAAACAAATGACATCACATTTAACCAGAGTCATACGCTTAAAACCCAGAATGGTGAAATCCATCTGAGAAGCAACAAAATTACATCGCAGCAAACATCCCTGTTTAATTCCCTGTTACAGTTTCAGGTTCAGGTTCTGGTGACATCTATAAGTGGAGTCCCAGGCTCCAAAATAAGGATTTGGTGATATGTGGATCTGGAAGCAAATAATATTTTTTTTTTGGGCCACACCCTGTGACGCTCAGGGGTTACTCCTGGCTATGCGCTCAGAAGTTGCTCCTGGCTTCTTGGGGGACCATATGGGACGCCGGGGGATCGAACCGCGGTCCGTCCTAGGTTAGCGCAGGCAAGGCAGGAACCTTACCTCCAGCGCCACCGCCCGGCCCCGGAAGCAAATAATATTGACACAGAAAATAATCCACACAGTGAAAGGTACAAGAACAGGTTCAGAAAATCCAGCACTCAAGCCAGGAATCTCACCACACAAGCCTTCTGCTTCTAAGAAAGAAAGCAGATTAGTGGAGGAAGACCTACCATCCTCAAACCTATGCTTTTATTGATGTAAGAATCTGGTCACATCCTAGAGTGGGAATGAATACCAAGTAGGGAATAATCTAATAATCCCATGACCAGATCACACCCTAGGGTGGAGTATGAATATTGATTAGGGTGGGACCAGTAATCCAACACACACACACACACACACACACACACACACACACACACACACACACACACCAGTGTTGCTAGTTTGAGGTAGAAATGTAGTGTATGGTCAAAGGGTCATTAAAAACTCCACCATGGGTAACTCCTGGCTCTGCACTCAGAAATTAATACTGGCAGGCTCAGGGGACCCTATTTGATGCCCGTGATCAAACCCAGGTTGTCACATGCAACACAAACACCTTACACACTGTACTATCAGTTTGGCCCTAAGTAATAATTTTTAATGCATTCTAGGTTTAGTACTTACCTGGATTTTTTTTTTTTTTTGAGCCACACCTCTTGGTGATCAGTCAGAGCTTACTCCTAGTTCTGGCTCAAGGATCACTTCTGTTGGGTTTTGGGGGACCATATAGGATGCTGGAGATCGAATCAGGTTGGCTGTTTGCAGTGCAAGTGCTCTACCCACTATACAACCGCTCCAGCCTTCTTATTTGCGTTTTTACCCACAGAAGAAAGAAGTGAGGGACTGGTTCTGTGGAAGAACCACATGCCTTGCTGATACAAGGCCTTGGATTCCATTACTGGCACCAAAGGGAGAGAAGAGGAAAAAGTTAAGCACAAACAGATATCACCATTTTTCATGGTAACATGACTTACAGTCCATTAGTAGTAAAATTAGGTTATTTGAAAACTGACTACTCTTCACACTTTACAGACTGATTACCCTTGTCATATTATCCTCCTTGATAACAATAATTTGAAAATACTTAATACCTAGTTAGTCTTCTTTTCTGGCTAAATTTAAATGATTGGTTTTGCATTACATGACATAAAACGTGTGGAGGTTGAGGGTCTACAAAGAAAATATTTAAATTCTCTATTCAGATTGGAGTTCTGTGGGGAAAATATTTAACGAAGTGTGTGTGTGTGTGTGTGTGTGTGTGTGTGTGTGTGTGTGTGTGTGTGTGTGTGTTATTTTGAGTCAGGCTGAAGAAGCTGAAATGAGACAGTGAGCCACAGAGTGAGCCACAAATGTGTAATTTGGGGGGGGGGAGCGGGGGGGCCCACACCCGGCAGTGCTCAGGGATCACTCCTGGCTATCTGCTCAGAAATAGCTCCTGGCAGGCACGGGGGACCATATGGGACACCGGGATTCAAACCAACCACCTTTGGTCCTGGATCAGCAAACGCTGCTATGCTATCTCTCCGGGCCCACAAATGTGTAATTTGAACAGAATTTCCCCCCACCTGTATGCAGGTGCAAATTTTGTTAATCCTCATTCAGAATAATGTAAATCACTCTTGATTTTATCATGACAAGCCTTTTCTGTTTGCTGAGATAAGAATTAACCTGTTTATGAAAAAAGGTGATTAAAAATAAGGAATGAAATCTTAAATATGTTCTGTGATATATGCTACATTAGTAGATATTTTAGTACATTAATTAAATATTCTAATTAATTCTAACTAGTACACGTGCTAGTTGTTTGTTATCTTGTTTTGAGCTGCGCTCATTGCTGACTCTTGGTTCTGCACTCTGGGATTATTCCTGGTGATTATTCCTCACAGGACCACATGGGTTTTGGGGATCAAACCAGCAAGTGCCCTCTGTGCTGTGCTCTGGCTCCAGCCCCATTGCATTGGCTGTGAAATCAGGCTTTCTCAGAGCTGTTTTGAGTTTTTATTTTCTGCGATTTACAGATGAATAATTTATAATAAATATAAATTTATTTATTATAATTTAGAATGATTTATTAGTGATGGTTTCCTGTGTACAGAATGCCAACATCACACACCTGGTCAGTGTACTCATGTCCTTCCCCCAAATCTCCATGCCCATCTGTTTTAAAAAGTCCAACCCCAGGGGCTGGAGAGATAGCACAGAGGTAAGGCAATTGCCTTGCAAGAGGCCGACCCAGGACCAATGGTGGTTTAAATCTGGGCATCCCATATGGGTCCCCCCCACCTGCCAGGTGTGATTTCTAAGCACAGAGCCAGGAATAACCCCTGAGGACCACTGAGTGTGGCCCAAAAAGAAGAAAGTTCCACCCCATCCCTCAACTTGGTTTTGTGGATCAGTTTTTTTGTTGTGTTGCCCTTGGCCCTTTGTTAAAATGCTTCATTGTTGCCTCTGATCCCTGTATCTTCCCTTTTTTAAAGTGTATTTAATGCTTTATTCCCCTTTCCCTCTGTTGATGTCTTTGTGGTTGCTTAGGGGCTGGGAGCATGCTCAGTCATGGTGTTGACACATTTATTTTAGCAAGGCCTTCTCCTGGGGCTTGCACACATGGCAACCCTAACACATGTGCTCACCATGCACTGGGGTACAAATACATGCACTTGCCAGAGCAACCGATCCTGACTACAGTGCTCACATGCTTATTTCTTTGTGGTGTTGGCCAGTGTTTATATCCAGGCACCAGGACTTCAGCTGCTGTGATCGGGACGGATTCACGGCCTTACTCTTGCCAATCCCCACACTTTAGGCCTTGGCCTTTCTTGGCTTCTGCTACTCCCTTTCAGTGGAGGGTGGGGAGTGGCCTTTAAGGATGTGACTTGCTGGTTATCTCCAAAATACACCAGAAGAAAGCAAAATATGTGTTTATGGGATTGTTTTGTCTAAAAGCATGTTCTTGAATTAATTGATACATGAATATCTTCATAATTATGTACATGTGTGCGCACACACACATTCCTTCCCTATATCATTTATTAATAACCAGGGAGGGTCTGGGCCTTCGGTGAATTCTTTTTTTTTTTTTTTTTTTTTTTTTTTTTTGTGGTTTTTGGGTCACACCCGGCAGTGCTCAGGGGTTATTCCTGGCTCCAGGCTCAGAAATTGCTCCTGGCAGGCACGGGAGGACCATATATGGGACGCCGGGATTCGAACCGATGACCTCCTGCATGAGAGGCAAACGCCTTACCTCCATGCTATCTCTCCGGCCCCCTTCGGTGAATTCTTTGAATTTGTTTGTGGCATTGAATCTCTCCCTTGGTGAGGAAAGTGGGTGGTGCTGTTTAGCCAAAATTTGTCCATGGGAGACCAGGACTCATCACATCTAATAATTTTTTCTGTTTTGTTTTGTTTTGTTTTTGGGCCACACCCAGCACTGCTCAGAATATTCGTGGGGGTGTCCAGGGGACCCTATGAAATTTCATGGATCAAACCTGGATCTGCAAGGTATGCAAACACCAGATCAAATCTGGGTGTGCAAGGCAAACACCCTCCCCATTGTGCTATCACTCTATACAGTTAACATCTTTTTGTTGTTGTTGTTTTTGGGCCACACCCGGTAATGCTCAGGGGTTACTCCTGGCTATGCGCTCAGAAATTGCTCCTGGCTTGGGGGACCATATGGGACGCTGGGGGATTGAACCGTGGTCCGTCCAAGGCTAGCGCAGGCAAGGCTAGCGCCACTGCCCGGCCCCCACACTTAACATCTTAACACAGGCAACGGTGTCAAGTACTCTGTGGATATGTGGCATTATTTGTCACTTGTACAGCCATGGCCATTCCCATAGGTGGTATTGTGTCACACATTAGACCACAGATCATTCCCATTTTACACACAAGTGTAGGCACCCCAGAGCAACCACATATGCTATGAAGGCTCCATTGCAGGGAGTGGAAGAGTCAGAACTCACACCCAATTCAGACCCTTCTCGTTTCCACTATTTGCGTCAGCAGATAGGAGTTCTCTGGAGTAAGTTCTGACAATGTAGATAAAATAGGAATTTTGGGGGAACCAAGTTAAATTAAAACAACAATAACAACAACTGAAAAACTCATTTTGGTGAAGTGGTTTTCTGTTCAGCCTGAAGCCCTGGGAAGGCCTCGGAGGTTTCTGAAGGTCCCTGGCATTTCCTACCCCAACAGAAGGTACTGGCACACACCAGGAAGCCTCTCTAGAGGACTGTGGCCACAGTAAGCTCTGGAGTCTGACTGTGGGGCGCCATCAGGGCACACCCCCTTTTCCAGGGTAGCTGCCCATCTGTTCTCCAGGAGCTGCTGGCTCTGTGCCGCTGCCACTTGGCTGCTGTTTTCAAGTGCCGAAATCAGTGAGCTACTTACCCCAGGGAGAACAGACAGGCTCTTCTTAGAGTGTCTGTAATTAGGGGACCATAATTAGAAATGGAACCTTCTTCATATAATTTGCAGCTCACCTCGTTTTTCTGCTTACACACTGTTTCCCTGCTCATCTTTCCCAGGGTGCTTGTGAAAACAGGTGCTTGGTCTCACAATAGCCCAACGAGGCCCATGGAACAATCCAAGTCCTCCAGACCCTCTAAATTTGTTGTGCAGCCATGGGATTCTCCCCTGTCCTAGCCTGGCTTTTGAAACTGTAGAGTTCCCCAAGTCTTGGAAGTGTTGCAGGGAACAATCTTAAAAAAAAAAAAGAAAAACCTGGTGCTAGTTTCTTGGAGATCAGAACGAGCCTAGAAATGAATAACTCCTTAGAGAGAGACACACAAGTATTGGAGGTTAGGAGTTGACTTGGTTGTCACTGTGGTATATGATAACATTGTTTGGCTGGTCACATTGAGTGTGTTTAAAGAGATGTAAGTCACTGTTGATTTTTGCCTGGCTGGTTGGAGTTGGAGTTGATTGTGATTTATTCATGAGCCCAATTGCAAGGTAGATGTTCTTGTATTGATTCAACAGATGGTCCTGGCTGTATCTTGTTAAAAAGGACCCGGTGGTTGAATACTCTAAAAGCCAAATCAATAAACTCCGACCGCTGTTTTCTCCCTCTAAGTATATATATGGCCTCTTAACCTGAATGAAAAGGACTGTTTGGAATCTCCATGGTCTGGACTATCCCCCCGTTCAAAATAAAAAAGAAAAGAAAAAGAAAAAAGGCTTGTGTCTGTGTTGGAACAGTTTGCACAGATCTTGACCATTCAGGATTATTCTTATGTGCCTCCTAGAGCTGGCTAACTGGCTTAGTGGAAGAGACATCATGACAATTTTCTTTGGGAACGTGACATCTTTATTTGGGTGACATGAATAGAGAACTTTGCTTAGAGCATGCCCGAATGCTAATAAAAATGTCAAGGGCTTTGAGACCTATTTCTTTATTGTGGAGGAGGAATTTTATTGTTTTTGCTTTTTTTTTTTTTTTTTGGGACCTCCCAAGTGGTGTTGGGCCCACTCCTGGTGATTCTTAGCCAGGAGTGAGGCAGATGGTTGAATGTGGGTTAGGATGGGGGTGATGCTGGTTTTTGCCAGGCCACATCTGGGGGGGATTGTGGTGGTGGGCAGTTAAATAGGGCTGGTTGATGGAGACCCAGGGTCGGGCACTCCTGTACCATTTCTCTGATACCCACATTGAATGACATCGTAGCCAGTAATTGCTGAGAAATTAGCCCGACTAGTAGTCACTAGAAAGCTTTTTTTCCTCCCCTGAAGGTTTTATTGACTTGAGAACAGTTTCTGATGGTCTTTGCTCCTGGACAAAGACTTAGTTACAGTGACACTAGCCTCTCTGAGGTCCCCCATGAAATCTATTCAATTCAGTTGTTTCTTGGTCCTTCTTGCTTTCAAATCCAAGTTCCCAGAATGGGCTGCTCCTCCCTGCCGGTCGGGCTTCCTGGCCATGCCAGCTTCATCCCCATCTTTCCTATTGCTGCTGCTCTAGCTGTTTGCCCCTGCATTAAAGCAGCAATAGCCTGCTCAGGATTATCTCACTCCCCTCATCTGCTGGCTGGGTCCTCCCCACCTCCTCCTCCTCCACCTAGTCCTCCTTCCAAGTCCCTCCTGCTCCTTCTCCTTAAGGTTGCACCTTCCTTGTGAACTCGAATTAATGTTTTGGAGTGTCCTCCCAAGCACTGTTCTTTTGAAACTCTTGCCCAACTAATGGTACACATGAGATTGGGGTGGTGGGGAGAGGAGAGAAGAGAGAGTCCTAAAATCCCATCTTTTGTAAAAATCCCTTCGAATTAAGTAGCCCTGCTAATATCTCTCCATCTCCTTCAAAAAGATTGGGCCTCCCCTTGCTTCCTCTTCCTTCTCAAGTCTTTCTTTTTTTCTTTCTTTTTTTGGTTTTTGGGTCACACCCGGCAGCACTCAGGGGTTACTCTTGGCTCTACACTCAGAAAATCGCCCCTGGCAGGAATGGGGAACCATATGGGATGCCGGGATTCGAACCACCCTCCTTCTGCATGAAAGGCAAATGCCTCCATGCTATCCTTCCGGCCCCTGGCCCTGATTTCTGAGCAGTGCCAGTGTTCCACCTCCCCCAGTAACTGGGGGAACCCCTGGAATCAGAGCTGGCAGCTCTGCTCATTTGGGGGGGGGGGGGCTGTCCTTTCCTCGGGAGATCCTACCTGAGATGACCAGAGCCATTTGAGAGCTTCACTGGTCACACAGTGAGAATGCAGGAAATATTAGCTGCTATGGCCTAGGGCTGGAGAGGAGAGACTGAAGATCCTGGGCCCTGGCTCTCAGTCCCACTGTGTGCTCATTTCTCTGCGTATGTGTTCTCCTGTGCACACACATACACATGCAATCATGTCTGTCCTGGCAAAGTTGGGGAAGCTAAACAGAATGGTCAAGTCTTTTTTGAGACTTGAAAAAGTACATGGGTGGGCTGGAGAGATAGCATGGAGGTAAGGCATTTGCCTTGCATGCAGAAGGCCAGTGGTTCGAACCCCGGCATCCCATATGGTCCCCCAAGCCTGCCAGGAGCAATTTCTGAGCATAGAGCCAGGAGGAACCCCTGAGTGCTGCCAGGTGTGACCGAAAAACCAAAAAAAGAAAAAAAAAAAAAGAAAAAGTACATGGGGCTGGAGACATGGCATAGCGGGGAGGGCATTTGCCTTGCACAAGACTGACCTAGGCTTGATCCCTGGCACCCCATATTGATCCTGTGCCCCTCCAGGAGTGATGCCTGAACATAACCTGGTACTAGCCTTGAGCACTGTCAAGTGTACAATTCCCCCTTAAGCTCCCCCACAAATGTGAGGGGGGAAATGAAACATGAAGTCAAATCTGACTGAGGTAGAGTTGAAACAAAGGTGGACCAGCACTGAAATAGTTGATCCTGCAGCCCTTTTGGAGGTCTGGAATGAACTGGTAAAGCCTAAAGACCCCAAGAGTCCATGTGTGTTTGGACATGCATGCTTTAGGGAAATAGTGATGGGGCTCAAGTCTTTTTCCCTTAGGAAAATGTTCTAAGTAGGCACAAATTCACTTAGTTCTTAATAAGTGAAAGAGAAAGAATATTTTAGAACCAGAAATCTAGGATGCCAGACGACTCAGCAATAGCCTGCTTGCAGGGCAGATCACTCCACATTTAATGGTATACTGAAACTAGAGGATGCTCCACATCCGGACATCGATGAAAGAAATGCACAGAATCCAGAATCTTTAAATATAAGAACCTGATACCAACAATAACTAAAGTGTGAAAAAGTTTCACCGGGACCACGGAGAATGACTCGGGTTGGACAGACTGGTATGCCTGGAACCCAGAGTCGGTCTTATGCCAATAAACTTCTGGGGTGAGGCCTTTTTGTAATCAGGCCAAGGATTTTTTTCCGTTTTCCTCATATTTTTCTGGACCTATGCAAACAATGGTGGTTGCCACTATCACACCTTTACTATATTTTTTTACTCTTATCCTTTAAGGAAAAAAAAATACAATTTACTGAACTTAAAAACAAATAACTGTATTAGAATGCCTATATCAAATACAGGCTGGGGATGGAAATGGGGGAGGGGGAATGTGACACTGGTGAAGGGGGCTGTTCTGTTTGTGACTGTAACCTAACTATGATCATGTTACTTAAATAAAAAATATATTAAAAAAAAAAGAAATCTAGGGTGGAGTGGTCTGGCTGACTCAGTGCTAACCAGTGCTCCCTTGAGCACTGACAGTGTGGCCCATAGAGACCCCTGGATCCTCCTCCTGCACCCCTTTTGCAGGGCCTGAGCAGCCCTTATATTGAGGGCATCAGTGAAACATTTATTTACAAAACTCTAGACAGAAAAGGCTCTCTATTAAAAAATAATAATGCTTTATTATGCCAGCATTTTTATGTAATGTTGATCCCAGATGTGTGTGATGTGCAGGTGACCCAGTTTGTAAATACAATTTTATGTCATCCATCATATTTTGGAAAGGGATACTCTTGCAAACATAATAATTACTTGGATTTTCCTAGTCAGTTTGGTGGATCATACTATATAGGTGGTTTCATTCCTGTGGTTTTGTAAGATAAAATTATTACAGCCATTCTGAGGAGGAAAGTGGCCTTAAAAGGGTCAGTGGACTCCACTGTCAGAGATTCATGACTTGCATTTCTGCACAAGTGTAGGTTTATTCCCAGTGATACAAATTGCTGTTTTCTTTGGCAGGAATTAGAAGCAAGGCTCTGTGAAATTATTTAATATCTAAAAAAGTTGTGGCCCTGGTTAGTTGGCCTATCCTAGAGTGGTGTTTGTGTAAAATAAAACGATCACACCTCTTTTGGCTGGGAATCCAGATCGGGTTACCTGGAAGGTGATGATGGAGAACTAGAACCCTTAGCTTGATCTCTAAAAATTGGTAAAAGTTAAAAAAATATTTGGCTTGGGAGCCCAATATTTGTATCAATATAATAACCCAAGTTAGTCTTTTTAAAAAATTTTTTTAGAATTTTGAATCACTGTGAGTAGTTACAGAGTTATTCATGACTTAGTTCCAGTGTCAACACCCTTCACCAATGCACATTTCTCACCCACCAATGTCCTCAGTTTCCCTTCTACCCTCTCCCCTGCCTGCCACTAAGTTAGACATCTCTCCCTCTCCCTTTCCCTCCCTCCTCTTCCCCTTCCCTCCCCTCCATCTCCACCCCCCTTTTTCTTTGTTTTTGTTTTTGGGTCACACCCGGTAGCACTCAGAGATTTCTCCTGGCTCTAAGCTCAGAAATCGCTCCTGGTAGGCTCAGAAATATCAGTGACTCAGGAAGCCATAAAAGAGCCCAGCCCATTTAATTTCACACATAAATTTACTAGACTAGGCAACAGAATCATCAGAGAAAAATGACTAGTAGTCGCTTTGGCCAGTTGAGTGAATAGAATTACACAGGCTCTTTTTTTTTTTTTTTTTTTTCCATAAGGGAAGACAAGCACCCTATTCACTGGAATATATCTCTGGCCCCTGAAATAAATACCCACCCTTCATAAAGATTCTAAAACAGGAGTCTCAATCTCAATTTACCTGGGGACCGCAGGAGGCAAAGTCGGGGTGATCCTTGAGTGCAAAGTCAGTAGTAACATTGGGGGTGTGTGACCCAAACAACTAAAACAAAACAAAACAAAAAAAGATTTCTCTAGGGCAGGAGTTTGAGACCCCTGTTCTAAAAGAATTGAATGAGGGAATAAAAGTCTTCTATTATCCTAATTATTATAATAATTGACATGGGTAAATGTATTTAAATGGACTCTTAAAAGGTGCAGTTTTAGGGCTTGGGAAGTTAGCTCAGTGCTTAAGGGAGATTGCTTTGCATACACAGGGAACCAACTTTAATCCCTGCCCACACACCCTATTTTATGCCAGCAGGTGTGGCCCTGGGAGGACTCCCTTTCCCCAAGAACCAACAGAATCATCTTGGTAGTGCTCAGCACCAATGGACTGAGCATTGAATTATCTGCCAGATTGGCCAAGTGTCACCAGGATTAACCCCAGGTCCCCTGAGCACTCACTTCTTGGGCAATTTCCCTCCCACCCCAGCAGTTAATTAATAAAGAAATAAAAAGCTGTCATTTCTATAAATTAGACCTCTATGGCAGTGATTTAGAGAACAAATAAAGGTCATGTGCATGAGGGACAGTTGGTTCTTCTCTTTTATTTTCTATTAATGTTTGCATTTGATTATGGTGTATGGTAGATGCCAGCTTCATAAATTTGATGGAAAAATGTACCCTCCTTGGTTTTGGGAAATAAATCATGTAAGGTTAAGTTTGTTTTCTTCTTCAGTATTAGCCTTCTGGCTTTAGAGGTCTTTATAAGGGAGATTTTAGGTTACAAATTCATTGATTTAGAATTATGCATACTATTTCCTCTTGTGTCAGTTTTGTTGATTCTTGTCAATGAAGTTTTCTATTTCATTTATCTCCTTTATTGGCATCAAGTTGCTCATTTCCTTTCATTTAATCTAATGTCTTCAGCATCTGTGGTGGTAGCTCTTCTTGACATCGGTAATTAGCATTTCATTTACCTGCCTCACATGTGATTGTGCTCAAGAGAAAGCACACAAATACTTATCAGATTGTTCATAGCAATGTTCATTTTAGCGCTTAGTTATACATAAAGTATGTGAACAAATGCAGTAATAATACAATGAATGAAGTAACCTCTACAGAAAAGACTCCTTGTCTGGTTCTGTTTGTATAGCATTCCCAAATAGGATGCGTGGTAAAAATCAAAATTAAGGTTGTGTGAATAGCAGAATGGGAAAGGTCAGAGAGAGTTTCCTTGGACCAGGCAATGTTCTACATCTTATTAGAGATGTGTGTTAAATACGTGTGTTCATTTATTCAAGTTTTTAAAAATTATATACTTCATTATAAATAAATATGATATACTTAATACATATACATAAAATATACTTTGGTTTGTTTGGCTATGTGAATCTACCTAGAATCATTTAACCTTTTATTTATCTAAAACGATTTTGTTATGGGTATTTTACAGTTAAAAACATATAAGCAGATGGATGTGAGGGTTCTGAATTTAATGTTTATTTTCCCCTATATTTCTTAGTTTGCCATTGATAAGCTAAAATAAGATGGTGGTTTCGAGAAACAAAAGAGCGCCAGCTAAATCATGTTGCATTTATTCATTCAATAAATATTTATCAAGCATTCACTGTTAATATTTCTTCACCATGTGTAGTAATTAAGGTACAGCCAAACAAGGATCTCCTGCAAACAGCTCAGAGTGTACTAAACTTTGACTCAAAATATGCAAGGAATTCTTTATTTCATAAGTAAGTCGCTTTCTTCCACCTACTGTGTACTTTCTGGGTTGCATTCTGTACAGCTGTAAATTGATCTTGAAAATCCTTGCCTTGTTGGGCCAGAGAAGATACAGTGGTAGGGTGCTTGCCTTGCCCACGGCCACCCCGGGTTCAATTTCTGGCACCCTAGATGGTCTCCCCACAAGTTTGCCAGGAATGATTCCTGAGCACAGAGCCAGAAGTAAGTCCAGAATACCAAAAACAAAACCTCCTTGTCCTGGGCTGGATTATAGACTGACCACTTTCTGTCTATATACTTACCGCATATATAAGTATATATATATAAGTATATATATATACTTATATATATATATAAGTATATATATATATATATATATATATACATATATATATATACAAGTATAAGCCAATTTTTTTCTGGCACAAAATTTGTGCCTGAAAACACTGAACTCAGCTTATACTTGGGTATACAGGTTATTTGATTTGGTGCACGCACACTTAGTCAAATGCACATAGTCTGGGGCCAGAGTGATAGCACAGCGGTAGGGCGTTTGCCTTGCACACAGAAAGTTCAAATCCCAGCATCCCATATGGTCCCCCTGAGCCTGCCAGGAGCGATTTCTGATTGTAGAGCCAGGAGGAACCCCTGAGCGCTGCCGGGTGTGACCCAAAAACCAAAATCAAAAAAAAAAAAACAAAAAAACAAAAAAATGCACATAGCCTCCAGTAGTCTTCTGCCGTCTGCTGGAGAGGGCAGTACTTCAGCTCAGTCCGCAAATCAAGGCTGAGCTGAAAAGGTAGGCAGCTGAACTGAACTGTGTGCCACTGAACTAGTTAACACACAATATTCCGCCCTTTGTATGAGACCGACAGCAGTGATGATGATATCTGCGAACTCAGTGATGATGACAATGTCTGTGCTGATACCCTCTCATCAGATACAGCTGAAGCTCTGTTTGGACATGCAGAGGAGGAGGAGGAGGAATCCAGTTTTAAAGGATTTTAACTTTTGTGATTTAGCTTGATTACTGTTAAGCTACGGTTTTCTGCACTTCGTTTAAAGTTTTAAAGTTATTGTTGCTAGTTTACAGTTTTTCTTCAGCAATAAATGTTGAAAAACATCTAACCTACTGATTCCTCAATAATGGTAATTGAGGTACATATTTTTATTTTTGAAACTTACCAGTGACTGCTGCATTTTCTACCTTGGCTTAATCTCGAGTCACTAAGTTTTCCCAGTTTTTAGGGTAAAATTAAGGGGATTGGCTTATACTCGGGTCAGCTTATACTCAAGTATATACGGTATGTTTTAGGACTTTTATGCAGCCCTTAGAAGTGTTATGCTAGCACGCCAGAGAGCACAGATTCCCCAGATAAAGTTTATGTAGGTACTTAGGTTTCAATGTCTGATCTCCATTCTATAGAGTTGAGTCTGAATCTCATTCCCAGCTCCTGGCATTTGTCTATGAGTTGGTACCTACAGTTATCCTGGCCTGATGCAGTTTTGAAAGTTTGGAAAACAGAAGGTAAAAAAGGCAGAGGTACAGCCATTCTGTGCCACACACAATTGTTTTCTTTCTTTTTTCTTTTTTGTTTTTTGGGCCACACCTGGTGATGCTCAGGGTTTACTCCTGGTTAAGTGCTCAGAAATCCCTCTGGCTTGGGTGATCATATGGGATGCTGGGGATCGAACCAAGGTCTGTCCTGGTTCAGCCCTGTGAAAGGCAAACGCCCTACCCCTGCACTTTTGCTCCAGCTCACACAGAAAACAATTGTTTTCTGAAGTCCTCTGGGCAGCAAGAACAAAGTGGTTCTGCAATCACACTGCCTTTATTAGTCTAATGGGACTAGTGCTTGGGCCTTCAGTGGTTCTAGGCCTGGCATACTTGGGTGTTGAGTCAACACTAGGAACTTCTGAAGTCATGCCAGGTGCCTCAGCTTCCTTGCATATCTCTGACTGTGGAATGTCCTCAGGCAGTGCTGGTGATACTATCATGAGACAGGTTGACTTTGTCCAATTTGGGGGACACCTGTCCACCTCTCTTCCATTGCTTTACTGCACTCTCTTTTCCCCATTTAGTTCTGTTGGTTGGTAAAGAAGCTTTTATGTTCACATTGAAACTAAACTAACACAAATCTCTTCAGACAACTGAAGAAGCCTGTCCTGATCCCGGCACTATAAACTTCCATTTAATAAAAGCCAAAAGAGGAGTGGTAGCACAGTGGTACTAGCACAAGGCATTTGCCTTGCATGTGGCTGACCCAGGACAGATGTCGTTCAATCCCTGGCATTCCATATGATTCCCTGAGCCAGGAGCGATTTCTGAGCACAGAGCCAGGAATAACCCCTGAGCGCTGATGGTGTGATCCAAAAAAGCCAAAAAAAAAAAAAAAGGAAAGAAAAACACTGTAGGGGTTGTACGTACAGAGGGAGGGTGATGCGTGTTATGTAAATTCATCTGAACCCATATCCTGTCCAGTGAGGCATGGTGTGCTTTGGGGCTATACTGACATGTCCCTGTAGGTTTATCAGTTGTAACAGTTTTGTTGGAGAATGTTGGTAATTGGGCAGATTGGATAGGAGGCTTGAGAAGGATCCTTCCAGAACTTTACCTTTGACTATGGACCTAGAACTACTCCCTCCACCCCAAAAAAATATAGTAGTGTTGAAAGAGGAAGCTTAAATATTAATGATGCTCAAGTAGGAATTTATGAAAATATAGTTTTGGGTTTATAGTTTATTGCTGATACCCTGGCATGCTCGCCCAAGACGGTGACCTGTAAATTATGAACAGATGCCCTATGACCACATGTGAGATTTCCAGCTGTGTCGAATCAGACATTGATCCCTCATTTGAGAAATGCAACATTGACCCTGCCTGATGGGCAGATGAAATCTTAAAAGCCAAAATCTCTGCTCACCACTCCTTTGCATTGTCCATCCCCTTCCCCATATTTTCTAGGCTTCATAAGAGGGAACAAACAAGAGCTAGCTGCTTTAGTTCAGCATCGTCTGTGGGACTATGTTTGTTTGACTCCAGCAGAATCACTTTCCTTAATCAGCAAACACCTTGCCTCATTAGAGCAAGTTTCAGACACAGGACCCAGGGCAGGCGAGGAGTATTGCAGTGAGATGCTTTTAGAAAATCTCTCCTCTTCTTGTCTTCCTTCGGGTCTCAGCTCTTCATAGATTATACTTCTGAGTCAGCTCTGGACAGCGGATTTGCCCACTATGTGCTCTTGGATAACTGTTTTTGTTCCCACGTGATTCTTTAAGTGACCTATTCACAGGTCTGTGTTGGGATGCTTTTAAATCCCTCCATTTCACTAGATTTACTTATCACTTTTGAGTGACTGAGAACTTTCCTCCCTGGACTAGGACGTAAATGTAGCAAGCACAGTCAGGATCTCTGAATATTATCAATCAAAAACCCTTTTGCGGGACCTTACATCCTGAACATTGACATAATGACCTGGCACAGGCCTCAGAAGAAAGGGCATTTTCCATTCACCCCTGAACCAGGGAAGCCATCCATGAAACATCCAGGTTTGCCTATAATATCACCTGGAAGCAATCTTCTACCACGGAAGACCCTACCACTCTCAGACATCGACCTGCTCAAAAGAGACTTCCCTTAACACTGAGAAGACTTAACAACAACGACCTGCTTACAGGACAGGGCTTTCTGCATTGCCCTTTAATGGTGAGGTGAAACGAGAAGACACTCCATATCATGACTTTAATGTAGGATATGCAGATTCCAGGATCTATAATACAGAAACATGATACCAACAACAGAGACTGTGTGAAAAGTGTGTTGGCACTACGGACAATGTCTTGGATTGGACGATAACTTGCCTGGAGCCTAGAGTTGGTTTTATGCCAAAAAACTTCAGGGGTAGGATCTCTTTGTATTTAGGCCAAGGTTATTCCTTTCCATGCCTCTCATATTTTGGTGGGCCTATGCAAACAACAATTGCCAATCTAACACCGTTTTTACTGTGCTCCTTTGATTCTAATCCTTAAAAAAAAAGACCCACTTAAAATTTGAGGTTAACTTAAGCTAATATGCATGTACATGGAAATGTAAAAAATACTATGCCTCTAATGTTAAGGAGTTACGTAAGTTTTATGGCTTTAGATTGCCTTGTGTGCTGTTAAGAAATATAATGTGTTACAATCTGGGGACTTGAGGGACAAAGTAATTGTACATGGATTCTGTTTTATTTATCTTAATGTTCTTTGACAAAAAGTTCAAAGTTAAGATATCAGCAAGGGGACTTCTTCTGCGAATTATGTTATGGGTGATTGTCCTTCCACTTGTAACTTTACCTTGTCCTCTTTCTTTGCATCTTTGTTCTCATAGTTCAAAATAAAAAAAATTTAAAAAAAAAGAAAAAAAAAACCTTTGCCCAGAGCAATTCAGTTACTCAGCTAAGAGTGGATGAGGAAGATCTTGTACCCCTTCCTAGAGCCAGTGAGCAGTGTGGAGTAGTGTGATGAGGGAGGGATGAAAGTGACAGTAAAAAGAATTTATTCAGCTTTAGGAAAATCGTGGTCATACCATGAACAGAGAAGTCTGTTGGGGTCAAAGCTTCCTAAATTTTGTCTAAGCCCAGAGGAAGATGACTTTGTCCCTGGCAGAAGGGAAAGTATGTGAGGCATGGGGACTGGTGGAGCAGGTTCCTGTGGGGCCCAGGGGAGCATTGCTGGAGCCAGTGGGCCTTCCTGTGCCTAGCCTGGGCTGATGGGAAGCCAGTCCAAGTCCAGACACCACATATCCTTGGCTGGTAGTAGTAAAGGCCAGGATGAATCCTAGCCTTGCTCAAAGCCTGCTTGGGCAGGTTGCAGAGTGAGAAGTTAAGTCTCTCTTTTTCTCAGCTAAGAGAACCAGTGTGTGGCCCCCCAAAAAAATTCATGTTCCTTGAAAACTCTTTGGACAGTTCTCTGTGTTGTTCTGTTGTCATTGGTGGAGGGCTTGTGGAGAATATTCACTATTTAATATTCACTATGAAATGCACTAGCATTTCATCAAGTGTTTTCTTCAACAGATTTAGGCTTTTAGAATATTCCAACTCTGTTGCAGTTGTCTTTGATTTCTCTGTAATGTTGGTGTTTGATTTCCTTGCCTTCCCTCACCCCCATATAGAAAGAAGTGGGAATTGACAGTGGTGTTGTCCCTTTGTTTATCTTGGTTATAAGTTCTAGGGTCTATTGCTGAGTGATCCCAGCATTAAATTAAGGCTACGGTAATGGTGAGGAAGTTCTCCTACTACATAATAATTTTCTTTTTCTTTTTCTTTTTGGCTACACCAGCAGTACTCAGGGCTTACTCTTGGATCTGTGCTCAGGGATCACTGCTGGTGGGCTCAGAGGACAATGTGGGGTGCCAAGGATCAAACCTGGGAGAACTGTGCGCAAGGCAAGTGCCCTTCCCGATATAGTGGCCCTCTGGCCCCTCTATGTTGTGGTTTTGTCTTAACTGGAAGACAGAAGTGGAATTTGGAATTACATCCAAATACAAGTGGCATTGTTTTGTATTGTTAAATCTCAATAGTGGTATTTTAAGTGTCATTAAAGTAGCTTGTCACTGATGGTTACATTATGCTTCATATTGTGGTCATTAAGGATATATAAATGTAGGTATATTCAAATGAAGGATAGAAGGGAATGTGCCTATGCTTGTTGAAGGCGGGTACATAATCTTCCACGGAAGCAGGTTGTTCAGACATTGTATTTTGAGGCCGGAGCTACAGCCAGAATCAAATCTCTGTCCTCCTGATGGAGCTTTCAGTTTAGTTAAGTGAAACAAAATAGAGAAATGCTACATAACATGTCCATTGAGGACAAGTGCACGGTAGGTAGAAAAATAGTGCCAAGTGTGTACACTTGTTAAAAACAGATCTGTTGTTAAGAAACGAATGCCAAGGATGCTCTCTCACTATTGGACTTGCAAAGACAGTAGTGATGGGCCAGGGGGAGTTTGGAAGGGTCAAAGGTGCAGACAGCAGACTGGGATTGTTGTTCTGTCTGTCTGGAACCCTGTGCGACCTCCAGGCACATTTGCTTCCCTGAACCACAGAAACTGGCCAGACCTCTCCGACCTGCCTCACTGGCTCTTGGGGGAAGAATTTCAGTCTGTGGCAAACAAAGCACTGCCTAAACTTTGGCTTTTGGGGTAAAATGATAAAGATGCACATACAAGATGCATGCACAGGTCGAAAACAGTCCTGTTTAAACACACACACACACACACACACTCGAAAACAGTCCTGTTTACACACACACACACACACACACTCAAATACACATCAAGTAGCTGAAATTAGCCCTAAGTACCCCCAAGTACCCTTGGATGTGACACAAAAACAAATATTTTGTTATTTTAAAAACAAACCAAAAAACCACACAGATGGATTGTTTGCTTTTCTGATGTTCTTTATGTAAAACTTTGTTTCTTTCTCCCTTAGCCTTTTCCTTTTCCATTGAGCTTCCCCTTTATTAAACCCATTATTGGACTCCTGTACCCAAACTTCCTAATCAGTCTCTTCCCCCGAACCCCCAGCCCTTGAAGGTCAACATTTATCACAGGGCCTTACCAAATCACAAGTCTATCCTAAAAAGTATTTCTGAACTCCCACTCCGTAGTTCCTTTATGCTGCTATTTATTATGGATTTCATTCTTCTTTTGGTCTTTCTGTTTCTATAACCAAACAAAATCCAGCAGCAACCATAACAGTATCTGACTTGAACCTTCCAGTTCACAAAGTTCTTCTGTACTTGCTCCCATTGTAAGTTTAGCAGCTCTAATGCTACACAGCACGGACACAATTACGCTCTTTTATGAAGAACTGGCTGCAAAACAGAACATTGCCATGGCCTTTCCATTGACAGGCCTGAAAAAATACCAGAATTTTCTTAACACTTGGAATTAGGGAAGGGAAGGGTCACCCCCCAACCCCCTACATGGTCCACTGCATATCACCCGCTCTGACTCAGACCCCAACCTACAGCAAAGAATGTGTGATTCCAGTTATTAGGAGGCAAGAGGAGTGAACACCAGAGAGACATAAAGGAGTAGCTCAGTTCTTTGGGGCTGGGGAGTTCATGTTTAATGGTTCTGGAGTTTTTATTTGGAAAGAATGGAAGAAATCCTAGAGACAGTTGTGGGATCCTTTTCCAATAGTCTGGGTGTACAGATACTTTACAGAGGTGCTGGTAGTGAATATTGTATATGTGTATTTTGCCACAGTTTTTAGGAACTAGGGGGAAATGACCTATTGTCAAAAGACTTCTCTTGTCAAATTTTATTCTCTTTATATTAACCCCCTTTTGTTAAGTTTTATGGCCTATAGTTAATGGAAAACAAATAAACCACACCCAGCACTGCTCAGGGCTTACTCTTGGCTCTTTTGAGGACTCCCTGCAGAACTCAGGAGATGCTGGGGATCAAACCCGGGTCATCCTCTGCCAGGCAAATGCCTTCCGGCTGTTCTATCTCTCCAGCCCTGAGAATAGATTTTATCTTTCCCCAGATAAAGGGAGACCTGTAGATTGTTTCTTCCCTTCAGTACCTTCACAATTAACTAGCCCCTTTCCTTCCTGATGTGTTTTATTTTATAATTTACTTGTATCATGATAGAGTTAAGGGACACACACATTGTGATGGATCGATAAATTAAAAAAAAAATCTCTTGGGGCCGGGCGGTGGCGCTAAAGGTAAGGTG
The DNA here is from genome assembly GCF_024139225.1 of Suncus etruscus. NCBI lineage: Eukaryota > Metazoa > Chordata > Mammalia > Eulipotyphla > Soricidae > Suncus > Suncus etruscus. The sequence goes on along the minus strand of NC_064862.1, from coordinate 50,415,795 downwards.
CCTGCCTTGCCTGTGCTAGCCTTGGATGGACCGCGGTTCGATCCCCCGGTGTCCCATATGGTCCCCCAAGCCAGGAGCAACTTCTGAGCACATAGCCAGGAGTAACCCCTGAGCATTACCAGGTGTGGCCCAAAAATCGAAAAAAAAAAAAAAATCTCTTGCTGCTTCTCCCACGCCTATTTTTCTCCCTTCCTCTCTCCCACAGCATCACTTTTACTTAAGAAGTGGGGTCATTTGTTCTGGGGCATTTTGATACTTGTGAACTGCTATTTGGATGGGCATATTTCTCTGTACTGTATTTCCTGAGAATCTGTTCTGGCATTTTTATTTATAAGTGCTTATAATTTATCTATGTAATTCATTTTCAGTAATTTTTGAAAGTAGATAATCACTTCTCTGTGATGGTTCTCCAGGAAATATTGTATTGGTATCTTCATTGACCCTAATTAAATGTTTTGTTTCCATATATTTGGGGATGGGTTTTTTTTTGTTTTGTTTTTTTTTTTCTATTTTCTTTCTGCTCAAGATTTCTACTCTCTTATCATTATGGATGGAAAAAAATGACATGGTTTCTGTATTCATGTATTATACGACTTCTTTTATGGTCCAACATTCAATCTATCCTTGATTGTTCAATGGGCCCTTGAGAAGATTGTGTGTTCTTGTCTTTGATTGAGGATGTAAGCTTCTATTGAGTCCATCTCTTCTCTTGATTCAGTGCCCGTGTTCCCTTGCTAATCACTCTGTGGGGCTGAACTGCCCATTTCTGTAATTACATGTGCATAGACTCCTTACAATCTCTCTATTGCTCAAGGTCTAACTCAAGGTCTGTTAATGTTTTGTATATTTACATATGGTTTCCTCTGTTTAAGGTGTGTGTGTGTGTGTGTGTGTGTGTGTGTGTGTGTGTGTGTGTGTATATGCGCTGATGGACTATTTATATCTTCTTGGCAGGTAGACCCCTTTATCGGTATATAGTATCCATTTGGGTCTGATTATCAGTTTAGTTGAAAGCCTTAAGAACATCAATTCCTGTACTGTTCTCTGCAATACTGACTTGAATTCACTCTAGCTTTTCTTTCTGTCTTTATGAGACTCTTGTATGGATATACATAGGCATATATGTATATATACATATACACATATATATTTTCCCTTTTTTTTATTTTATAAAAAAATTCTAGGGGCCGGGCGGTGGCGCTAAAGGTAAGGTGCCTGACTTGCCTGCACTAGCCTTGGACGGACCGCGGTTCGATCCCCCGGTGTCCCATATGGTCCCCCAAGCCAGGAGCAACTTCTGAGCACATAGCCAGGAGTAACCCCTGAGCATTACCGGGTGTGGCCCCCAAAAAAAAATTCTAGCCAGTCATTCTCTGTCTCATGGTGGTGTTTTGAACATCATTTACATTTCAGGTGTAATTGATGTAACGAGGTTTACTTCTGGCCTATCTTTGTTTTCTGTTGTTTTAAAAGTTCTTACATTTGTTCCGACATGTCTTTTTATGTGAATGGTTTGCCCTGATGAGTCTTGCCTTTTGTTGTTGTTGTTGTTTATTTTCTTTTCCCCTAAATGTCCCTGCTCCAGATTTTTGTCTTCAGGTTACCATGGGGATTGTATTCTTTCTATATCTAAAAAGATCTTGTATGCTGGCATCAACTCATCATCTCTCCTTTTCTCTTTTCCCTTTAATCTTGGTGTTGCTTCATATTGTTGTTTTTGTTCTTGTTACTGTATTACTCTTTATCTCCTTGATCAAGATTTTATTATCTTTTGTTTTATCTTCTCATGTAGAAAATTCTTTTCAACATGTCTTTAGAGCAGGTGGTCAATTTCATTAGCTTTTGTTGTTTTTGTTTTGGGGCCACACCCAGAGCACTCAGGGATTACTTGTGGCTCTGTGCTCAGAAAACATTCCTGGCAGGTTCTGGGGACCATATGGGATGTCGGGATCGAACCCGGGTCAGCTGAATGCAAGGCAAATGACCTTGTGCTATCATTCTGACCCTCCATTAGCTTTTGTTAGTCTCAAAAAGCCTTTATTTCTCCTTCATATTTGAAGAGTAATCTTGCCAGGTAAAGTATTCTTGATTGGCAGATTTTGTCTTTTAGTCATTTGGATGTGGTATTCCAGGTTCTGCTGAAAGGTTAGGACACTGAGTGGAGCTTAACTGGGTTGTTTGCTCCTTTCTTCTTTCCCCTATCTGCCTTCAGTATTTCCTTGTTGTTACAATGATAAACAATGCTGGGGGCTTCTTCAGATTCTGAAATCTCAGTGTTTCCTCCCCTTTTGTTTGGTGTGAGGTTTCCTGAGGTTTGTCAACTGTGATTTCTATGAATTTGTTCTCCCTTCTCTTCTCTTTCTCATCACCTCTGGTGTCGCCCCCCCCCCCCCAACTCTGATGTAAACCTTTTTTCTGGAATGAAACATTTCCTTCATTGATTTCTGAGGTTTGGGTTCTCTTGTATTTATCTCATCCCTGTGATTCTTAGTTGTCCCACCTCTCATCTCTTGGGAATCTCAAACATCTTCAGTCTGTAGTGTAGAGATGCTCTCCAGGTGATGCTAGGGATGCCTCAGATTGAACCTGGGTCAGCCACTTGCGAGTCTAACTCCCTCCCCACTGTGCCATCTCTCCAGCCCCTCTATTGAGATTCTTTTTCTGCTTGTTTGGTTTTGGGCCACACCCAGTGGCACTCAGGAATTGCTCCTGGCAGTCTCAGGGGGACCCTGTAGGATGCCGGACCCTCGTTGACCATGTGCAAAAAGCCCTACCAGCTGAGCTGTTGCTCCAGCCCCTGTTGAGATTCGTCAAAAAGGGCATCTTCCCTCTTTTTTTTTTTTTGGTTTTTGGGCCATACCCGGCAGTGCTCAGGGGTTACTCCTGGCTGTCTGCTCAGAAATAGCTCCTGGCAGGCACAGGGGACCATATGGGACACCGGGATTCGAACCAACTACCTTTGGTCCTGGATCTGCTGCTTGCAAGGCAAACACTGCTGTGCTATCTCTCCGGGCCCGGCATCTTCCCTCTTTGTTACCTCATCTAATCCTTTGAGCTTGCCCTCTGGAGCCTTTTGTTTTTCTTTTTCTTTTTTGTTCCTTTTCCTTTTTGTAGTCCCATTAATTTTTTTTAATGCCCAGAGCCTGTGCTATTGCATCTAGTTTGGTTTCTTTTCTGTTCCTGCAGGTGGCGCTATGACTTGAGTGTTGAATCACTTTTGTATGGCCCTGAAGGGGCGGGCAAGGCCAAGGGGGTAGGTGGGGAAGAGGTCAGAGGTCAGTTCCACGCTTCTCCTGGGCTTCTGTGGCCACCTGAGCTCCTGGTGTCAGGGGTCAGTCATTTCGCCTAAGTGTCCATCTGTGGGCTGGGACTCCAGCTGGTTCAGGAGTGCAGGAGTGGTTCAGAAACAAACCCAGGAGCAGGTGAGACTTCCCCCTTGGTCTGTAGCTTTCTTTTCTTATTATTTAATTTTTTGCAGAGTAGAGGCATCACCCTCGGGGATCACTGCTGGTGGTGCTGGTGGAAGATTGCAAGTCCCTGGGATTCAAACCTGGCACACACGCACTGGACCTGTTGTGCCCTCTCTTCTAGCCTGTAGTTGGTTGGTTGCTGGTTGTGCTCTAGCAGGGACCTTGGCTTGTCAGTCTCTAGGTCACCATCTCCCACCTGGGTCTCCTCCGCAGTTGGCTTTGGAAGTGGTCACCAGAGTGGGCCCTTATTCCAAGACCACCCCTTACATGAGCAAAGAGGAAAAGGTGCTTTTTGGAGCATGTAATGTTAGCACTTGAGATTTGTTTGAAGCAGTCAGGTATGTTGATAAGAAAATGTAATGACCAACAGGTCACACAGCGATACATTTCATTTTCCTTCAGACCTCTTAAATATGATTTGCCCATCATGACAGGTGCAGAATTGATTTCTAGTGTATTCAGATTTCTTTGGCTTGGCAATCAATTTTAATCTTTGAACCAGGGATTATTTTTTGGTTATATGTAGTCTGATGGAGACTCGAGAATGAATCCTACTAACTCAGTGACCCATTTACACACATTACTGGCAAAGTTTCATTTTATACAAGTGACAACTTTTTAGAGTTAATTAGACTCAGCTGAGGTTAGCAAAAAGTGCTTGGAATGATCAATAATTCATCAGGTCAGCTGTTTCTGTGTAATGCAGTAGTTTTATAGAGGATTGTGATATAGTTGTCCCAAATGAAATATTTGTGAGCATACATTAATGTAGTGGACTTTATTTAGAAATATGGCAATGCGATAGCATCTTATGTTTTCTATTCCTGGGGATGAGTGTGGGACTGCAGTCCTTCTGGTCATGAACTACCAGCAACCTTTGTCCTGTGTGTTACCTTTGGTTCAGAAGAAAAAAAATGAGCTTGACTGCCAGCCCATGGCCATGCCTGTCTTCCAGCGAAAAAACACAATTGCCCATTTGGTTTGGTTTCATCGCATGAGGGATCTGTGACATTTTGTAAATTATTTATCCACTGCTAGGATGGCAGTTATGTCTTAAGCCTGGTTTTGTCAGCTGAGACCCGTGATCCCATTAGGACAAGTGCTGGGCTCTAGCTGGAATCTATCAGGAAACCCTGTCACTTGAAAACCAGATTGTTCTTTTAATTGCTATTTAAAGGAACCAAAGTGTTCCCTAGGTACTGCAGCTGAGCAGTTGCAAGGAATAACTATAGGTCCATAATTATGCAGTGCTGATTATCTGGCATTAGAAAAACTATGACCGGAGTTAGTGACCAATTTGTTGTAGCATGCCAGTTAGTTCTGTTTTGTTTTGTTTTTGGCAGAATAGGGAGTTATAAGGTTTTTGTAGCCTTTAACCTACAGCTAACAAAAATACATTTGCTTGGCATCTGGGAATGTAAAGCCTGTATAGATGAAAAGAGTAAATTAAATGAAAACAATGTAAGAGAATGAATGTTTGTAGTGGGAAATTAAATGAACAGACATCCTGTAGTGTTTTGTTTTTGTTTTTGTTTTTGTTTTTGGGCCATACCAGTGGCACTCAGGAGTTACTCCTGGCAAGCTCAAGGGACCACATGGGATGACAAGGATTGAACCCCTGGTCGGCCATGTGCAAGGCAAATGCCATGCAAGGCAATACAGCCCCCCATATTGAACAGTTTTAGAAATACCTGGTCATAAAATAAGTTCTGGGTTGTTTTGTTTTTTTTTTTTGATGAATATTGTTCCATTAAACCAAAACCTTTGTTGGAATAATTTCAGCTTTTTGAAATATTATCTTAAATTCAGGTAGTATTCTTTTTCGTTTTGGAAAGCTAGCCTATTCCTTCCATTTATTCAGTTCCCAAGTATATTTTTGAGTTCATATTATGTATCAAGCCATGTTTTAGGCAGTTGGGATAGAATAACTGAACAAATGCAGTTTTTTCTCATGCTGATGTATATTTAGAAAAGTTAGATCTAGCAAAATCTTGTTTTTAATTTACATTAAGACCATTTGTGATTATGCTCATTTTCTTGCCTTGAATTCTTGATTCATGAGATTCATATATAAATACATTCTACCCACATTCAGATGACTAGCAGACAGCCTGTGTGATGGTTTGGAATATGCAATAACATTGTAGCTCTCCTCTAATTCGGGCTGTTCAAAGTAACATGACAAGATCTCTTGTTATAATTAACTATCTGGATGGGAGGAGAGGAGTATTGCTGCTCATTATAAATAATAATATAGACACTAAAATGTCTGCAGATTGTTAAAAGTAGTTCCCTTTATAAATTAAAGGAGATTTGGTTTTTGGGTTCCACAACTGGCAGTGTTCAGGGGTTACTCCTGATTCTGCACTCAGGGATCACTCCTGGCAGGCTCGGGGGACCTTATGGGATGCTGGGGCTCAAACCCAGGTGGTTGCATGCAAGGCAAATGCTCTCCCTGCTGTGTCCCAGATTAGACACATTTTTTTTTTATTTCCCTTCCTGCCCAATTAGACACTTATTTTTTTTGGGGGGGGGCACACCCGGCGGTGCTCAGGGGTTACCCCTGGCTGTCTGCTTAGAAATAGCTCCTGGCAGGTACGGGGGACCATATGGGACACTGGGATTCGAACCAACCACCTTTGGTCCTGGATCGGCTGCTTGCAAAGCAAACGCCGCTGTGCTATCTCTCCAGGCCCTAGACACTTTCTAATTAAGGTGGCAATATAAGTGATTGAGAATTTATGAGAAATCTTTTCTTTTTTTTCCTTTTCGGTTTTTTTTTTGGGGGGGGGGCGTTATCTTGGGGCCATTTGGGTGGTGCTCATATACAATATGGAGGGACCTGATTGTGGCATTCTCACAGGAAAACCTATATACCCTTTAGCCAGCTCCCTGGCCCTGCCTGATGAGATTTAATTTGGAAGACCTCAGTAGCAGAAAGGGCCTTCTAAGTGGTCTTTTGATCTCTTCCAGTGGTTCTTTAAAACTTTTAGGTTTTTAGTTCTCTTATTTCAGTTAATAGTATTTGATGGCAATTACTTAGTTGCAGAATAATAATTCTCACACTAAAACATTTGATCGAGTTTAGACCATCTCTACCAGCTAGAGGATCTCCATTGACTATTATATTTATCAGATGACAATTTATAGTGATATAAATCACGTGAACAATTAGATCTCAAATGAATATCCAATCAACTCCATGTTCTATATATATTTATATATATATATATATATATATATAAAGAATAAGATTTTGTGCCTTTATTAAAAGTACTATATGCTCTTTTAACATGTCAGTTTTTTCTTTTATTAGAAAGTGGTCTGAGTACCTGAATCAGCAGTTTTGCTTAAATATTTAAGAAGCTTTAGGGGCCGGAGAGAGATAGCACAGCGGTGTTTGCCTTGCAAACAGCCGATCCAGGACCTAAGGTGGTTGGTTTGAATCCCGGCGTCCCATATGGTCCCCCGTGCCTGTCAGGTGCTATTTCTGAGCAGACAGCCAGGAGTAACTCCTGAGCACAGCCATGTGTGGCCCAAAAACCAAAAAAAAAAAAAAGAAGAAGAAGAAGAAGAAGCTTTATGATATGTATTTTTCACAGTTAAAACATTAAGAGATAGTATGGAGGTAAGGCATTTGCCTTTCATGCAGGAGGTCATCGGTTCGAATCCCGGCGTCCCATATGGTCCCCTGTGCCTGCCAAGAGCAATTTCTGAGCCTGGAACCAGGAATAACCCCTGAGCACAGCCGGGTGTGACCCAAAAACCACAAAAAAAAGGATGGTGGTTCGAATTCTGGCATCCCATATGGTCCTACAAGCCTGCCAGGAGCGATTTCTGAGCATAGAGCCAGGAGTAACCCCTGAGCGATGCCAAGTGTGACCCAAAAAAAAACTAAAAAAACACTGTTCAAGGGGCTGAAGTGATGCCGCGAGTCGTAAGGCCTTGTGCGTGCTAGCCTAGGATGGACCACGTTTTGATCCCCCAGCATCCTATATGGTTCCCCAAACCAGGAGCGATTTCTGAGCGCATAGCCAGGAGTAACCCCTAGCGTCACTGGGTGTGGCTCACAAAACCAAATAAAACCAAAACAAAACCAAAAAAACTCACATTGTTCAAGAAACTTTAAAAAAAATTTTTTTGGACCACACCCAGCTGCACTCAGGGGTTACTCCTGGCTCTATGCTCAGGAATCGCTCCTGGCAAGCTCGGGTGACCATATGGGATGCCAGGATTCGAACCACCGACTTTCTGCATGCAAGGCAAACGCCTTACCTCCATGCTATCTCTCCGGCCCCCAAGAAATTTTAAGATTTTATTAAATTTTTTTCCTGGAAAGTGGGAAACTAACTACATTTTTCATCTATATTTTGTTCTAGCCCCGCGCCGACCCTATTCCAATATGTAGCTTCTGTTTGGGAACGAAAGAATCAAACCGTGAGAAGAAACCAGAGGAGCTTCTGTCCTGTGCAGACTGTGGCAGCAGTGGTGAGTGTCTCTGTGTGTGTGCACATACGTGCTTGTACGTCCATGCAATGACTTGCCATGTAACTACAAAACATGTGTCTTGGGCAAAACAATTCATTATTGGAGCAGTGATTTGAAAAATGAAGCCTAGGCTTCCTTTTTTTTTTTTTTTTTTTTACAAGATACTAATGGACAAAGTGTGACTGACATTAAAATGTTGATATCAGGGCCCGGAGAGATAGCACAGCGGCGTTTGCCTTGCAAGCAGCCGATCCAGGACCAAAGGTGGTTGGTTCGAATCCCAGTGTCCCATATGGCCCCCCATGCCTGCCAGGAGGTATTTCTGAGCAGACAGCCAGGAGTAACCCCTGAGTACCACCAGGTGTGGCCCAAAAACCAAAAAAAAAAAAAGTTGATATCGTCTGGGGGCTGGAGCAATATAGCACAACGGTGGAGCGTTTGCCTTGCATATGGCCTACCCGGGATGAACCCTGGTTCAATCCCCGGCATCCCATGTGGTCCCCTTAGCCTGCCAGGAGCAATTTCTGAGCGCAGAGCCAGAAGTAACCCGAGTGCTGCCTGGTAAGACCCAAACCCCCACTCTAAAAAAAAATTGATATCATCTATGTGCCATTTGTAACCAGACAGGGATTTCTTACCAGCACTGATGATTCAGTGTTTAGTTTATTCTAAATAAGGAGGGAAGACATTCTAACCTTTCAAACAACATAACTTACTTTTCCCTAAACCTGGAATCTTAATATAGTTTCAGATCCTGACACCTACTGGTGAAATGAACGTATTACAGCTCAGCTCTGTGTGACTCAATAAAACAGAACATTTTTTAGAAATGGAAATAGAATCAAGAGACCATTAGGTGGGCCAGAGAAATAGCAGAGCAGTAGGGCGTTTGTCTTGCACGCGGCCGACCCAGGACGGACCTGGGTTCTATTCCTGGCATCCCATATGGTCTCCCAAGCCTGCCAAGAGCGATTTTGGAGTGCATAGCCAGGAGTAACCCCTGATTGCTGCTGGGTATGGCCCAAAAACAAACAAACAAACAAATGCAGAAAGCATTGTTGAAATCAGGTCATTATTAAGTGGGGTCCCTGGACCTCTTGTAAACTGCAATGCCCTATATCCTTTCAAAGGTGGATAGTCTTTTTTCTGCTTGCATAAGATTTTAAAACCATATTTCCAGGCTCAAATAAGGAAGATATGCTTTGATTAAAATATACTAGAGGCCGGAGTGGTAGCACAGTGGTAGAGTATTTGCCTTGCATATGGCTAACCCAGGACAGACGTAGGTTTGATCTCTGGCATCCCGTATGGTCCCCCAAGCCAGGAGCGATTTCTGAGTGCAGGACCAGGAGTAACCCCTGAGCACCACCGGTGTGATCCAGAAAAGCAAAAAAAAAAAAAGTATACTATTATTTTAATGATTATTTTGGGCCGGAATAATAGCACAGTGGGGAGGGCATTTGCCTGGCGTGCAGCTGACTCGAGTTTGATCCCATAGGGTCCTCTGAGCCTATCCGGAGTAATTTCTGAGCATAGACCCAGGAGTAAGCCCTAAGTACAGCCAACCAAATATGATCCAAAACCACACACACACAAAAGAAGAAATGGAATAGCCAGCTGTTTTCACTTCATCTGCCCCAAGTGGTACTTACGGTACTTACTTAACCACTTAACCATTCTGGGCCTCAGCCTTCTCATGGGAAAACTGGATGTGGTGGTCTTTTAACCTCTTAGGCTTAATAGGAAGTGAGAGAGAATATGAGGACTAGCCTTGAACAGGGCCTGCTACAACCGTGGCAGACATTCTTTTTGAAATCAGCCTCTGCTGTGATTTGGCTTCTGTAGGATCAAGGTCACTAATTGATGGATGCAAGCGACAGAAATTGTTACTCCTCTTGTTGGATGGAGACGGTCCTGTTCTCCTGGGATGCTATTCACTGATAGGTCTTAGGGAAGGAAGGGAAGAAATTGGCCACTAGTCCTCCATTCTCCAACTCTTCTTGAGAAATGTGTTTTCACAGCCTTCCTCAAAGCCTACCTGAGTCCGTGAAAATTCTGCCACCAGCCTTCGGGATCATGGGCAGCAAGAAAATGAAACGAGGGAACTTGTGTTTAGTTGAATAAATTTCAGTACCTTTAGTACTTCATCTTGGCCAGGGAAGCCTCACTCGTTAAATCTGACTTGGTTTTATCTCTAGGGTTTTCTTATTCTGAATCAATTCTGCTAGTCCAAGCAGAGGTGCTGACTGTCTAGTGTTTGTGCTTTGTGAGTCTTAGGATATTCTTCACTGATGGACTTCTGGAGTATCTGTTTGTCTGGATGCCTAGACAGATATATGTGTGTGTGTGTGTGTGTGTGTGTGTGTGTGTGTGTGTTTTACCTACTGGTGGTACATTTATTGGAGTTGATAAGGAATTTGAGATCATTATCTGTTATCTTGTAACTTCAAGGCCTCCTGGATAGGGTATAATGGTGTAATTCTTTATTTTTTTTTGTGGGGGGGCACACCCGGCAGTGCTCAGGAGTTACTCCTGGCTGTCTATTCAGAAATAGCTCGGGGGACCATATGGGACACCAGGATTCGAACCAACCACCTTTGGTCCTGGATTGGCTGCTTAAAAGGCAAACGCCGCTGTGCTATCTCTTCGGGTCCATAATGGTATAATTCTAAGCAGGTAGATCTTAAGAGTTTCTGATGTAATCAGTGTACCCTTCTGTCCCACACTGAAGGCTAAGGAGGACCCTTGTCTTTATTCTTTGAGTTCACTGAAAGTTGATTTGTTTTTCCACCCTGAAATTCTTCCTTTCCCAGATTATGTGGAGTGTTGTTTTCTTTCCAAAATTCATGGTTTTCCTTTTGAATGAGTACTGAAGATGCTTTTTATTTCATTTAATATTTTTTTTGGCATGAGGCCCTCCCCTCCTGTCAGTGCCAGCGAGGGTTGTGATGGGGCTCAGACCTAGGCTCTAGCATACGGAAGTTGCATACTTGCCTTTTAAGCTCTGCCCCCAGCCCAAGGATACAGTTGAAAAGGATCACACTGCTTGAGTCATTGTGGATGGGAGTTTCTCTTACCCTTTCCCTTTCTGATTTCACAGAGAATCAGAAGCTTTGGAAAAGTTTAGGTCTGGGTCGAGGCTCAAATCTGAACCCTGGAGCCACTGTGCCCACTTTTCTGGAATAGGGATACTCAGATGATTTCTCTGCACCATGCAGAGGATCTGGTTTTTGTGTTGGATTCATTCCATCTCCCCATGTGCCTGGGCCAAGCTATTTAAAGCTTAAAAAAGAGAAATATACACACACACAAACCTAAAACTTAAGACACCAACCATTGTTCCCAGTTCAGTGAGATGCACTTTTGGCATTTCCTTCTTTAGATAGATGAGTGGACGGTATTACTTGTTAGTCTTAGAAAAGAATTAAATATGGGGCTCGGTCATATGGAAGATCCTTAGCTCTTTTATAATAACACCTGGTAATTAGAGGGGAAAGGGAGGAAATGGGGGGCAGGACACAGCTGTGCATTCTAACAGAGGCAGGGTTCTCATCATAATCTCATTTAGTCTCCTTGTTTTCAACTGGGGTTAACTCCATGGTGCTGCTGCTGAGCCATATGGGCCTGGTGATTCCATGATCATGGCCCATGTGCTGCTTGATCCAACTTGATCCAATTCCCATGCTAGGAATGTGCTCACCCGGCAGTGTTCAGGTCTCACTCCTGGCCCTGTGCTCAAGACTCACTCTTTTTTTTTTTTTTTTTTTTTTTTTTTTGGTTTTTGGGTCACACCCAGCAGCGCTCAGGGATTACTCCTGGCTCTAAACTCAGAAATCACTCCTGGCAGGCTTGGGGGACCATACAGGATGCTAGGATTCGAACCACCGTCCTTCTACTTGCAAAGCAAATGTCTTACCTCCATGCTGTCTCTCTGGCCCCAAGACTCACTCCTGACTGCAGTCAGGAATCACTCCTGGTAGTGCTCAGGCATTATGGGATGTCAGATGGTATGGGATGACCATATGGAATTTCAGGAATCACACCCATAAGTGATATTAAGAGTCTGCATGCGAGGCAAACGCCCTCCCCACTGTACTATCTCTCTGGTCCCTCCAGTCCAGTCCCCAGCTCAAGAATGACTGTGTGCTCGGCCTTCATTGACCTGACAGGAATTCCCAATTCCGTGGTTTCAGGATTGAGTTGAGACTGGTGACCAAAGGAATCCCTAATGAAAGATGTTCCTGACTACCTGCACCCAGGATAAGGGACTCTAGACATAGCCCAGAAGGAGGACCCTTCTGAAGGGAGTTCCTATCAGCAGCCTGTCTGCGGGTCTGTGGATCTGTTTGTATGAACACACACATATACACACACACATCTGTTTGTATGAACAAATACCCCTCTCTCTCTCTCTCTCTCTCTCTCTCTCTCTCTCTCTCTCTCTCTCTCTCTCTCTCTCTCTCTCTCTCTCTCTCTCTCAATGGAGGTAGGGGGTAGGCAATCTTTTCTTTTAAACTTCTCTGTTTTTTCCTGCTAAATATTTTTGATTGTTTTTGGGCCACCCCCGGTGATGCTCAGGGCTTACTCCTGGCCATGTGCTCAAAATCGCTCCTCGTTTGGAGGACCATATGGGACACAGGGGGATCGAACCCAGGTTTGACCTAGGTCAGCGCGTGCAAGGCAAACGCCCTACCGCTAGTGCCACCACTTTGGCCCCACTAAACAATATTTTTTTTATTAATTATTTTTTTTATTTTTTTTATTATTTTAAACTAAACAATATTTTAATAGACACTTAGAGTTGGCAAGTAATACCAAGGTAAGGTGAGAGGCACCCTGCACAATATCCAAAGATGTTCCCATTTTCTTCACTGCTGGTGGGGGGCTGTGCCTCTTTTTCTTTAGCTGTAGAATGTGGGGTCCGGTGTGTGCACCATGTGTACTTAACTGTTGTATGGACTGAGGGCGAGAAAGGTAGGAGGATTATCCATAGCATGACATGAAGGCTCACTCTTCGCACTGGTGCAAATGTGGGGGGGAGGGGTGTCTCTTGGGTCCTTCTGTTGTTGGGTCCACAGAAAGCAGTGCTGAGCCAAGAAGGGGTGCTGACTTGACTTTCATGGATCAGCCTCCCTTAAAAAGGAACACTGTTCTGTTTGCTGTGCCTCATTAAGACCCAATTATCTTTAATTAGCTTCACATAAGTTTTAGATATTATACCAGACGAAATCTCGTGTCTGCTGTTGAGATTGCTGGGTGGGTAAGCCTTACTTACAGCCGAGTCATGTATGAGCGTATGTGTGCTTCCATATTAGCAGATCGAAACTAAGTGTGAGGTTGAGAATCACAGCCTCATCTGAAGGGGAGGCCTGTTGCAGAGGGAGAAGGCAGAGGCTGCTGGGATGAAGCGGGAGTGAGGCCTGGAAAAGCCCCTTTGGACAGGAAGGGCACTGCACTTCCCACCATCCCATCTCTTGCAAATCTGATGCCTCTCCTGGTCTTTTTCTGAATGCAACCCTGCCAGCCTTTGTTCGGTTCCCCTATGAGCTGGTAGGTGCAGGAGACTACTAAAGTCTGTTGGGGGCCTCAGCTTGGTTGCTCAGGGCTTATTCCTGACTCTGTGCTCAGGGGAGCATATAGGGTACTGGGGATCAAACTGGGTTCAGCTGAATATAATGCAAGTGCCTTGGCTCCTGTACTGGAGCCTACCTTCTACCTTCCTTCCCTCCTTCCCTCCCTTTCTCCCTCAGTCTCTTCTTCTTTACTTCCTTTTCCCTTCCTTCCCTTCCTCTTTTTCCTCTTCCCTCCTTCCTTTCCCTCCCTCCCTCCCTCCCTCCCTCCCTCCCTCCCTCCCTCCCTCCCTCCCTCCCTCCCTCCCTCCCTTCCTTCCTTCCTATCTTCCGTGGTGCTCAGGGCTCAAACTTGCCATATCTCAGGAAATCTCTGGGGTGCAAGGAACAGCCTTCTGTCAGGCTTGCACCCTCCCTGCTGTCCTGTGGCCCCTTCTCCAGTCAAAATGAGAAGCTGCCCCCGGATGGGTTGGTTCATCATCTAATCTCACACTGACTGGACAGAGATAGAATTACTAGGTTGAGGGCCCGGAGAGATAGCACAGCGGTGTTTGCCTTGCAAGCAGCCAATCCAGGACCAAAGGTGGTTGGTTCGAATCCCGGTGTCCCATATGGTCCCCCGTGCCTGCCAGGAGCTATTTCTGAGCAGATAGCCAGGAGTAACCCCTGAGCACCGCCGGGTGTGACCCAAAAAAAAAAAAAAGAATTACTAGGTTGAGAAGGAAACTAGAAAAACTAGGCCAGAAACCTTGCTTTCAGCCTGGACTTGGCTAAAGTTCTTTTGGCCCCAGTGACATCCACGTAGCAAAGTCTAATGGTCACTTCTCAGTCTTTGCTAAAATCTAACTAGTGTCTCTCCAACCACACAAAGAATTACAGGTATTCCAAGGACCCATTGTGGGCCCTTTTTCTTGAACGGTCCTTTCCCTGCAGCTTCTGTGATAGTGTATTTGATGTGTTTTCTCATCATTTCCCTCAGCTTTTGTTAGCTCTGTGGTCTCTCCCTACTCCCTGAGTGTTTCTTCAGGCTCTGTCCTTGGCCCTGTATGTCTATCTACCTGTTGCATGACTCTCCCCTTACCTTTCGGCACACAGCCTTCCTTCACATTCCCCCATCTCCTTTCAGTGGTCCTCAAACTTTTTAAACAGGGGCCAGTTTACTGTCCCTCAGATCGTTGGCGGGCCAGACTATAGTAAAAACAAAAACTATGAACAAATTCCTCTGCACACAGCATCTATCTTATTTTAAAGTGAAGAAACAAAACAGGAACAAATACTATATGTGGCCCGCGGGCCATAGTTTGAAGACCCCTGCTAGGTAATATCCCAAACACTTATCAACCCTGCACTGTTCCCCTCACTCCAAAACAACAATTGGAATGAAGAAATGCCAGCGAATGGTGCCCTTTTTCTCCCCTGAAGGTGACCCACTTAGCAAACGATGCGCAGTATCGTCACACAGAGCCCTCTCTACTGTTCTCTTGAGCCCAGGAAGCACCAGCAGTGCATTTCTTCTTTTTTGGGGGGGTCGGGGGTCACACCCAGTGGCATTCAGGGGTTACTCCTGGCTCTGCACTCAGAAATCGCTCCTGCCAGGCTCAGGGAACCATATGGGATGCCGAGAATTGAACCAGGGTTTGTCCTGGGCCAGCCGTGTGCAAAGCAAACACCCTACTGCTGTACTACTTCTCAGTCCCATCAGTGCATTTATTCTACTTCAGAAATGTGTCCTAACAACTCCAGCAGTGCGGTCAGACCCAACATTACAGTATCCCTAACTCTTACTTTGATTCTTTCCCTTCAGCTAGCTTTTATACAGCAGTCCAAGTTGCTTTATAAAATCATAGTTATTTGGAAAAAAAATTATAGGTATTTGGACTGAGAAACAAGCAGTCCAGGAGGTCAGACACTTACCTTGCAAGTAACTGACCCCAATTCAAATCCCTGCCACTACATCTGGTCTCCCAGCACTGCCAGGATCCAAGCACAGAGCCCAGACTTTACTTGAGTACTGTCATCCCAACCCCAAATAAAGTTGAGATCAGTGACAGCCATTGCTCATTGAAAAAACTGTGATTCTTGAAGATAGCCCAGGAATTCTGCTATTGAGCCTGTGTGTGTGTGATTGTCCCTTCCTGTGCTGTTTACTACTCAGCTGACCCCTTTCCTCGAATGGAGCATGTCCTTTTCTCCCTCTTCTGGTTCATCTAATTCTGTTTATTTGTTGGGTCTTTATTTAGAAAAATCTTCCTCTAGCCTCCTGTGAGATTTCCCATATCACTACCCACCCCCATCATCACACAATCCCCCCAAACTCTGGTTTGATGTCTGTCTGGCCTGCTCAGACATTTTAACCAGGTTTAAACCTCTCTTCTGTCTCATAGGATTCATAATCAGTCCAAGGAGTCTGGTGTTTAAGCCTGATTCATTTTCAATATTTTTATAACAAATCTCCACTTATTTAAAAGCTTATCTAATAGCTTATAAACTATACAGATTTATTTATTTAGATGTTGGGGCCACTACCAAAGATGCTCAGGACTTACTTCTGGCCCTGCACTCAGGAATCACTCCTGGAGATGTCCAGTGGATGCTCTGGGATGTCAGGGATCCAACCTGGGTCAGCTGCTTGCAAAGCAAAAGCCCTCCCCATGTACTAGGGTTCTGGCCCCCAAAATTACATATTTATTGCTTCTCTGTCCTAGACATGAAAAGCCTGACTTGGGTTCTTGCATTAAGATCCAGCTATCGGGTCAGACCAAAAGCACAGTGGGAAGGGCATTTACCTTGTATGCAGCCAACCTAGGCTCTATCCCCGGCATCCCATAGGGTCCCCAGAGCTGGCCATGATTAATTTCTGAGCACAGTGCCAGAATTAACCCCTGAGTGCCACTGGGTGTGCCCTCCAAATAAAAATAGATAAATAAATGAAACAGTCCAGCTATCAGCAGGGTAAAGGTCATCTAGGAAGCATCTAGAATGGAGGATCTGTTTGCTCCCTCATTGTTGCAGACAGTGTGGACTAAGCCCCTTGTATTCTAATGCTCTCCTTAACTTCTAGAGACCATCCACATTCCTTGGCTTTTGGCCCTCTTCCTGCATTTTAAAGCTGACTAAAGTTGAGCTGTTGGGAGGGAAAGGTACCTTCTCGTACTTTGAGCCTCTCTTCCTTCCCTTTTCTTTGTTTCAGTCTACTAAGCCTGCTAGAAAGTAGTGTGTACTTGATGTACCTGTGAGTAGTTTGGTAATACTTAATATATTCTATGATAATAACCCGCACCTGTTCCCTTTGCAATGTCATCCAATAGTTTTATAGGTTACTGATAATAAGCTTTAGACCCCCAGGGTAAGGGCGCGCATTATTCTGTTTACTATGTCTTTCTCCTCTTCCTCCTTATCCTCAGACCCATACAGTATATCTTCAAAACTTATTTCTACTAGTCTGTGGATCTCATTAGTACTTAAGTTTCAATACTAGCCTTCTGGTTTTGCCAGATGAAACTATCACAGACTATTAGTACTTGATATGTTTTTGTCATGAGAATGAAGGAATGAATGACTAACTACACATTAGTTGACAAATAGACAGCACTGCAACAAACTCCAGGGAGACAAACTACCATGAGAATCTTATCAGCAGAGATCAGGAATGTTAGAGGGAGCTGCTAGAATGGTGGGTGGGAGGTAAAGGATTGGATTATCAAGAGCAGAGTTTCCTTGATCTGATCACAGCATTAGATTGTATAGAAATTGTATCAAGTCTCAGTTACAGTCTTTTTGTTGTTGTTTTTGGGTCACACTTGGCTTCGCTCAGGGGTTACTCCTGGCTCTACGCTCAGAAATCGCTCCTGGCAGGCTCAGGGAACCATATGGGATGCCAGGATTCAAACCACCATCCTTCTGCATGCAAGGCAAATGCCCTACCTCCATGCTATCTCTCTGGCCCCTCAGTTACAGTCTTTTGTGTTATTTTAAAGTTGGCCATGAGAAAATAAAATGGAAATGTTTCTTTATTCCTTAGCACCCTTTACAGAATCCTAGAAATTTAGTCCGGAAGGAATCTCTGTGGCCAGTTCTCTTGAGCTAAATAAAGGTGTGATTGCTGCAAAAGGCAAGACAGGCTGGAGACCTGAGAGTCTGATTAGGGAACAGAAATGAAAGTAGCTGAGATATATTACTTAAAGGGAGAAAAGGCAGTGAAAGGGAAAAAACATTCCTTAAAAGTGACTGAAATGTATTAATTTAAAATATATGTATATAATTACAAAGAAGTATTTTTCATAGGATATCTGTGAATTATCAGTACGCTATCATGTGTGAATTACCTAAGTTCCTACTTATTAAGCAATAAAGTAAAAAACAGACTTTAAATATAAAGAAAAGTTTAGCACATGAAATTGAGGTCTTAAGTGCTAGTGATCTATGTCTTACAGGAAGTAATAAAAAGAGAAGCCAGTGGTCTACTTGTCCTCTATTGGGACCCATTTTAAAGGGTGGAATTTAAATTGCTGGGGGCTTTTTTGCTTGTTTTGGGGGGGGGCCATACCCGGTGTCACTCAAGGATTCCTCCTTTCTCTGAGCTCAGAACACACTCTTGGTAGGCTCAGGAGACCATATGGGATGGTCTAGATTAGCTGCGTGCAGGTTAGATAACCTACTCATTGTGTTCATCTCTCCGGCTCCCTATTTTTAAGTCATGAGGTTTTTTTAAATCCATTAGAGAAGAGGGAAATCACCACCACCACCACCACCCCCTATTTTTAAGTCATGAGGTTTTTTTTAAATCCATTAGAGAAGAGGGAAATCACCACCACCACCACCACCACCACCCCCATGGAATAGGAGAGATAGGACAGTGAGTGGCTCTTACCTTGTATGGAGCCGACCCACGTTTGATCCCCAGCATCCCATGTGGTGCCCTGAGCACCACCAGGAGTGATTTCTAAGTGCAGAGCCAGGAGAAAGCCACAAGAACTGCCAGCAGTGATCTCTGAGCACAGAAAGCCAAGAATATCACTAAGAACCACTGAATATGGCCCAAACACTAAAATGCTGTGGACCAGAGATTTAACCAGTAAGCACAGGAATGAGACCCATATCTGAACTTAAATTTCTTTCTTTTTTTTTTTTTTTTTTGTTTTTTGTTTTTTGGGCCACACCCTGTGACGCTCAGGAGTTACTCCTGGCTATGCGCTCAGAAGTTGCTCCTGGCTTCTTGGGGGACCATATGGGACGCCGGGGGATCGAACTGCGGTCCGTCCTAGGCTAGCGCAGGCAAGGCAGGCACCTTACCTCCAGCGCCACCGCCCGGCCCCTTGAACTTAAATTTCCTTTTCATATTCTCAAAGATTGGAAGTGAGGGGCCAAAGAGATAGCATGGAGGTAGGGTATTTGCCTTGCTTGCAGAAGGACGGTGGTTCGAATCCTGGCATCCCATGTGGTCCACAGGGTCTGCCTTAGATTTCTGAGCGTAGAGCCAGGAGTGACCCCTGAGCACAGCTGGGTATGTCCCCCCCCAAAAAAAAAGATTGAAAGTGATAAAAATCCCCCAAATTTTTAGGAAACCATACTCAAGTCATGCTGTTCAAGTTCTTAAGGTAGGTGTGTGTGTGTGTGTGTGTGTGTGTGTGTGTGTGTGTGTGTGTGTGTGTGTGTGTGTGTATGTGTGTGTGTGTGTGTGTGTTGTTACCATCATACAATCAGGAACTATCAGGGAAAGGGAAATTCAAAACAAAGTCACCAGTTCCATACAGCAATTTGCCTTTTATTCTTATAGGACACCCATCCTGTTTGAAATTCTGTCCTGAATTAACAACAAACGTAAAGGCCTTACGATGGCAGTGCATCGAGTGTAAGACATGCAGCGCCTGTAGGATCCAAGGCAAAAATGCAGTGAGTACATTTCAGCCACCTCTGGACAATAGTCACTTTACTCTCTTATCAACTGTTGCTGCTTTCTTAGTAAAGTTTTAAATATACGTGTTGTCAGATGTCAGCCGGGATCGCGATACCCCTCACATTTATTCAATTGTTGGTTAACTGGGGACCTTAGCAAGTGGTAGTCTTTGCAGTCGGTCACATTCTCAATTCTCTACTGTGTTATATTACAGGATAATATGCTTTTTTGTGACTCCTGTGATAGAGGATTCCACATGGAGTGCTGTGATCCCCCACTTTCCAGAATGCCAAAAGGTGAACTTTTCAAGCATATTTAAAATAAGTTTCATCATACACACACACATGCCTGACGGTTCTGGGGTTCCCTCGTCGTTTCACCTGTCCTCCTCATTCTTCCGACCTTTTGTATAGGAGCGTCAAAGCATGTAGATTGGGGTGGGGGGTTGAACTACAGACTGAGGACTCTAATTCAGATACAGGGCATTGAGGAAAGGCATGGTTTTGTGTGTTGAAAGTATGGAGCCACAACTCCTCTTCCTCAACACAGTTCAGGGGGAAGAAATGACCTGTTTTTCTTAGTGTCCATGGTGAAGAGTTGTGTGATGGAAAGCACCCTCATTCACTGGCCCAATAGTTGATGTTTTGAGCATCTGAACCATCAGGCCTGGGTATATCCGTGTGGAAAGTGACTTTCCCTCCCTATCGGATGTTAGCTGACCCCTGCTTTGGTGTCATCCTCTTAGAAAAATAAGTGATATAAAATTCGTGGAAGACACATAAGTTGGTCTTCTGGGCCAGAGAGATAGCTCAACAGACTAATTGCCTGCTCTGCTTGCTGAGGACCCAGAGCCAAGAATAACCCTGAGCCCCACTGAGGTATGGGCCAAAAACGAACAAGCAAATAGTGACCAACTTGACCTTCTTATTGCAAAGCTTAGACACTGTGGAAGGTTGTTTTTATTTTTTAAATGCAGATTGCCTAAAAGAAAGATGAACAATTAGAAAGTCCTTCCTTGTCCTCGCATATCCTCTTTAAGAAGAAATGGGATGATTCTGTACACGTGTTCATTGCCGTATCGATTCCCTCCTCTTTGCAACAGATGCCCTGTCATTTATGATTCTATTTTATTAAGCATTTAATGTTTTTTTAATGTGGTTGGTGATGACCGTGTATATACTGTCTATGGAGACCAATGGTGCATAATGGGGCTCACAGACCTGTGCCTGGGTCACGTCTGTGCATGTCAGTGGCTCTCCATAATGGCTGAGGTGGAACATGCATGCTCTAAGCTGCTGCTGTCTCACTCCCATTGTCTGACATCACAGCTTGCTTCGCTCGTCTAGATTGTTCCTGGGTGGTACCTGCTGAGACTTGACTGCCCTGTGCCTGAGCATACCATCATTTATTTGACCCTGTGGTGCGCATTACCAACGTGTCCAAGATTTCCTATCCACAGTTACTTCCTCAGGGTCAGGTCCTAGAGGAAGAACCGGTAGATTTAAGGCCTGTGTACATGGTTTCTGAACAGCCATCAGCATGTAAGAATACCTGTGTCCCCATATTATCAGATATCACCAAAGCACCCATCACTAGCTATGAGGTTAAGACACGATTGTTTCTTTATTTGAACAGCTTTACCCCTTCCCAAAAAAAAGGATCCACCTTTCAGTCTGTGATCATATAAAATGTAGTGTGATAGGAGATTTTAAACAAAATTCAGTAAATAGGAAAAAATAATGAATGAGGTTAATAAATTGACTTTATTTTTTATGTTTAATACTATGATTGCCTATACTTATAAAGAGACTGTTTTTTTGTTTGTTTTTAACCCATTAAATAATTTTCTATTGGGATTTTTACATTTTTCTTCCTGATTTGCAAAAGGTCTCCATAAATCTTTTATGGGTTTAGTCTTTTAAATGTCAGCCACACTTAGATAATATATAAATACTCACGTGTGTGTTCCCCCAGTATTTATGTAATTATGTCATAACATGCCTCTGTCTATGATTTATTTTTATAAAGCTGAGGAAGTAGTTCTTTTCCAGATAGACACCTTTCGGTTCTATCACCACTTACTGAATCACTTCACCCTGTCCCCTGTTTGAACTTTGGCCTTTTTTATCTACTGGACTTTTTCATATGTCTTGGTGGTTGTGATCTTTTGGTTCTTACCCATGACGTACATCCCTATGCCAGTTGCATAGTTAGAATTACCTTAGCTTTGTAGCTCTGAAATGATTTTTTAACTTAAAAATGTAGAATTTGTGCCCATCATTTAAAAAAGAAAATTAAACATACCCGGAATGAGATGTTAAAACAAAGAGTCCCCCCAACCTACTCCCAAGGGGGGTTCCCCCAAGACTAATGGACTTGAAAATGTTTTCTTCGAAAAAAAAAAAAAAAAAAAAGAAAATGTTTTCTTCGGGGGATTAGAGCAAAAGCACAGTGGGTTAGTCACTTGCCTTACACACGACTGACCTTGGTTCTATCCTTGGCATCCTATATCACCCCTGAACACTGCCAGGAGTGATTCCTGAGCTCAGAGCCAGGAGTAACCCCTGAGCATTGCTAGGTGTGGCCCAGTCCCCTCTTTCTCTCCTCCACCTCCAACTCCAAAGTCTTCAAATTCAAAGATAACCAATACCTGCCAGACTGGGGTTTGCCCTTGGGGTTTGCCCTTTCTGTATTGGAGGGAGGCTTGGCAACACGGTGGGAGGTGTTGTGTTCTCACAGGGATACCCCCACCACTTCCCTGCTTCCCTGCAGTTTTACTGGGAGTGGTGACCTTTGGTGCCCCCCACCCCCAGGAGAAGAACAAAGGCAGCTCCAAGTTCCCACCTTGGGGACACTGTTGCATCCTTGGGCAGTGTGTTGGCACTGCCAGTGATATGTCGTCTCTCTCCTAAAATACAACATTAAAATATCTTTTTCATATATATATTAATTCAGGGATGTGGATTTGCCAAGTCTGCAGACCAAAGAAAAAGGGAAGAAAACTACTTCAGGAGAAAGCCGCACAAATAAAACGACGATATGCAAAACCCATTGGACGGCCGAAAAATAAATTAAAGCAACGATTGTTGTAGGTTGAGATCTTAAAGAAAGAATCTTTTTCATGGTGCTTGAAAGCTCTAGGTTGATTGTAATTCCCTTAGAGACTATTATACTTTTAAGCATTATTTTTAATAAATTTAAGGGGATGAAGTCATTTTGCATAAGCTGTGGAAAACAAATTTTTGAGGATAATATTTTTTAATTACAATTGGCATTTTGGTGTTTTCTATTGGCAGTATCTATGATACTGGCATTTTTCAATGCAACAGGATGGAAGCCTACACAAGACTTGGAAACAAAACTCAGCCTAATTTGTTACTCGCTAAGCATTATAAGAACTTAATTAGATAAATATTTTAATGGAATTTCATAAACAAGAGGCATTTATCCCTGTCTGCATTGAATTGGTTTTGTCATTGAAGGTAACAGTGTAGAAAAATTCTTTTCTGGCACTCATTTAGCCTCACAACTTTTTTAGGTTCCCTTTTCTAAAATATGAATTCTCAAAGAAATCTCAGCTCACATACCCGAGTCTTCCCCTAAAGCTAGACACATGTGCAAATATACTAGATTTTTGGGTCAGTAGCCTTTGGATCTGCTGGGAAAACCCTTTTTCCTCTACTTTCCTGCCAAATCGTTGTCAAGCTCAGTATACTTAAGTTTAGAGAAGTAGAGAAGAACGAAGAAGTGACATAAATATGTCATTTAAAGCCTGTGCCTAGATTGAACTATAAGCATTAACACAGTTTTACCCACGAGAAGTCAGTGAACTGGCATATGTGAATGGATACTGACTCTGCATATGCCATGTAAAACCCTAGGCTCCCCCTTGTTTACCACTTACTTTATCTGAAGTAACCCACTTTATAAAAACATGCTCTCGAACAGTCCTCCCACACCTTTATGGTCCAAAGGAGTAAAGGACATGCTTCTTTCTCTGAAACATTATGAAAACCTTCTCACTCATGGGCATTTGGAAATGGAATTTTTGCTAATTTCTCGAGGCAAACGCAAAACAGTAATGAATAACATCTTTTACATTAGCACCACATGAAGTAGAGATTTTATATTTTTTTTGCACTGATCCTGTGCTCCTGTGTAAGCATTGTTCTCAAAATGGGCCTGTATCCTTGGGGCCCAATTAAAAAATCAAATTAGGATATAAACTTTCTAGACAGAGGACACAGCTGAAAATTGCATCTGGCACCAATCCTAACTTTTTGTTTGTCCAAAATTGTCCTTTGAGCTTAGGAATGTTTAAAACAGTCCAAGGAGCTTTCCTCTTACACGCATTATAAGCATATTATATTTTCTGAGCAATCAATTTAGATATGGTCCAGAATGTCGGTTTCTGAGCTGAAACATTTTTGGTCAAGTTGAGTTGCTTTGTTGGGAACTGTCACTGTGACCTTTGGGGTATCCATTGGTGGTCAGGCCAAGCGCCTGGTGTTGGAAGGTCCCTAGAGCAAGGTCCCAAGATCTTCTGGAACCATGCACAGAGCACAGCTGGAACAAGTTCTGCCCTTTGTCACTAAGGCTATTGTAGTGAGTCAATACCATCCTTCTCAGGCCTTCTTTTCTTCCCATTCAGCCTCTAGCTGCAAACAGATCCTTTTTAACTTGCATCCTTGTGCTCCAACACTGTCAGAATCGGATGCTCATTTTTGTTTTGCAAAAGTTGGCTGCAAAATGGGGAGGTGGGCAGTACCTGGGCCTGGAAACTTGTTCCCACACTGCCATAGGGCCCAGCTTGCTTCTAGTGGCCAAAAGTGTAGCAGTGGAACATGTGGTATATGAGGTGCTTCTCTGCCAGACTCTCCTTGGCATGTCTGACCTGCTCCAGTTTTTCCTGAATCATTTATTTAGGGGATTTTTGTTTGTTTTGGTCATTGTTCTCCCCCCCCCCCTTTTTTTTTTCAGCAATATTTGATGCTGGAGTTAATTTTCTCCTCTTCTTAGAGAGTATTACTGTCTATTCTATTTGGAGCATAAACTAATGAGAGGAAGAGGGTTTCTTTTAATGTTTTTGCAGGGGAAATTTTGGGCCACATTTGACAGTGTTCAGGGATTACTCCTGGCTCTGCACTCAAAGAATCACTCCTAGTGATACACAGGGGACCATTTGGGATACCGGGGATAGAGCCTGGGACAGCTGTTTGCAAGGCAGGTGCTCTCCCTGGTAGACTACCATTCTGGTCCCTTAGTTTTTTTCTTTTAAGTTCTAATTTATTCCCAATTCTATTTATCTAAAAGTTTTCAAATTGAAGTAAAATTGTTTCTAACTAACTAGGAGATTATATATGCTACCTTTTTTTCCTCCTTACCCACTTACTCCTACTTAGTAACTATTTCCTTTTTTAAAAAAAATGGCTTTTCAGGAAACTAATTGCTTGTGAATTGATACAAAGAGCAAGAATAACATTTCTATTGGATTCCAATGAAAGCGTGAGCTGTTCTAGGCTTTTCACATGCTCTGTTCTGTAGGTAGAGTAGATCCTGTCAATTCTTCTAGTACCATTTGGAAGAGCCCTGGGAGCACATAGGGTGCCCATTTTCAAAAGAAAGGCAGCTAAGCGGGCATGCATGCATACACATACAAACACACACACACACATACACACGAGTTTTGAAGGTTGCAGTTTCATTTCTTAAGTATAAGCACAGCAAGTGAATCAAGTTGCTATAATATTTATCTCCAGTACCTCTTCCTCAATGCTGATACTATTCTCTAAATTTTTGCCTAGGTCTGTAACCAGTGATGAAGGATCCATGAATGCATTCACAGGAAGGGGGTCACCTGGTAGGGGTCAAAAGACTAAAGTCTGTACCACACCTTCATCTGGTCATGCTGCATCTGGCAAGGACTCGAGCAGCAGATTGGCTGTTACAGACCCCCCTCGGCCTGGTGCCGCCACCAAAACCACCACCTCCACCTCCACCACCTCCTCCTCCTCCTCCTCCTCCTCCACCTACATTTCTGCCTCCACACTTAAAGTTAACAAGAAAACCAAAGGGCTCATTGACGGCCTTACTAAGTTTTTCACGCCATCGCCCGATGGCCGCAGGTCTCGCGGTGAAATAATAGACTTTTCCAAGCACTACCGTCCCCGGACCAAGGTCTCTCGGAGACCTTCATACCCTCCTCATGTGTCCCAGGCCACAGGCACCACACACAAGCTAAAACCTCCGCCTTCTGCACCCCCACTGCCCGCCCCCGTCTCCGCTCAGAGCCCCAGTTCGCAAAGGTCCAGCGCCTCCACCTCTTCTACCTCTCCCCAGAGCTCGTCCAGCCAGTCCAGCGCGCCCTCCCTTAGTGGCCTGACCAGTAACAGCCAGCTCAAGGCTCTCTTTGATGGACTCTCCCATATCTATACCACTCAGGGCCAGTCCCGGCAAAAGGGCCAGCCCACCTACGCCCCGGCCCAGCGCAGGCGACCAAGAAGGGAGTTACCGGCCATGGCCAAGGCCAAAGCCAAAGCCAAATCCAAATCCAAAGCCCATTTCTTGGGCAAGAGAGAGATTAGGAGCCGGTTGCTCTCCCACTCCTCCTCCTGGGGCCTGGCCCGAGGCCGTATCTTTAAGGCCATCGCTCACTTCAAGCGCTCGACTTTCCTTAAAAAGCACAGGCTGCTAGACAGATTAAAATGTAAAGTGACCCCTCAGGTGGGGACCCCCTCACCCGGGAAGGGGAGCTTGACAGACGGAAGGATTAAACCTGATCAGGATGATGGTAAGCAAAAGGTCAACGCTCCAACCAAACCTGCGTCCTGTCCCTTTTCTCCTCCCACCCCCCCTTGAAAACCCCAGATAGAGATAAACAAATCAGTTCCTGTGTGTCACCTAGGCCTTGGCGCTCTCTCTCCTCACTTCACTTTCATACAGAAGCAGCCAAACTTGGACCTTTTTCTAATGCTCACTAAAACCTCCCCTCAAATTGTCGTTTATTTTCCCCCCAACTAATACTCTTCTGCCTCTTATTATTTATTTCCATCTGTAGTGACATTAGGAGCCACCCTTGGCCCCCCCCCCCCACCAGATGCCTTTATAGCATTGCTTAATGGCTTCCTAGTCCCGCATGAGTAGCCACTGTCGCACTTCTGCCATGCTCGATCCCAGGCCCACGGTGTGCGTCGGTGCTTCCGACGGGCGGTCTGCTCCCCTCTGCTCCATTGCTCTCATGACAACATCCATTTTGCTTCCTTCTTGACAAAGCCTGATCTGTGATTCTGTAAAGTGTGCTTTTTAAGTTTTTCTTTTTTCTTTTGGATGTGAGAATCCGTGTGTGTATTCACTTTTAGGGGAGAAATCCAAAAGGGGGAAAAAAAAAGACCTGATTTCATCATTTTGTTTTACAATTTGGCCCAGCACATGCTAACCCTTAATAAAAACCAAAAGAAATCTCAAAACAAAATGCGTGCCATTTGGACAAAGCGGTTAGATTGTTTTTAATGATCTCAAAAAACTGATTCTGCGAATTCTTAAACTAGACCTTGCTATCACTTCTAATTTGGGGTTAAAATAACTGGATTTTTGCCTTGTATTGTTCTTACTGTCTCCCTCATTTATCAGAACTAGAAAACGACCACGGTAGTGCACATCAAAATAATGGTACCATAAGGGAAGGGTGCTGCTGGGTCAGCGAGCCGGATTTAATCTTAAAAACTGGCTGGAAAAGAAAATGGTCCCTGTTTACCCATCATGCTAGTCGGAGCTATGTCAGTGAGCTACAGCATTAACTCATGTTTCAAATCAGTGAGTACAGTTTCTGCTGGTTTTAAATGACAGATACTGAAATCAAAATAAGCATCAAACAAGAAAGTACAGATTTAAATGTGATTGGAAACAAGGATATCGTAACCGAAGAGGATCTGGACGTTTTTAAACAGGCCCAGGAACTTTCTTGGGAGGTAAGGCCCGGGGTATCACCTCAGAGTTACGAAATTAATATGTGATGTACATAGATGGCTGTTATGAAGTTAACTGGTGTTATTGTGGATCCTTAAGATTCTGTATGGTTGGGCCCGGAGAGATAGCACAGTGGCGTTTGCCTTGCAAGCAGCCGATCCAGGACCTAAGGTGATTGGTTTGAATCCCAGTGTCCCACATGGTCCCCCGTGCCTGTCAGGAGCTATTTCTGAGCAGATAGCCAGGAGTAACCCCTGAGCACTGCTGGGTGTGGCCCAAAAACCAAAAAAAAAAAAATAAAGATTCTGTATGGTTGGGGCCGGAGAGTTAGAATGAAGGTAAGGCGTCATTGGTTTGAATCCGGCATCCCATATGGTCCCCGGAGCCTGCCAGGAGTGATTTCTGAGCGTGGAGCCAGGAATAACCCCTGAGCGCTGCCGGTGTGACCCAAAAAAAATAAATTCTGTATGGTTGGGGCCGGAGTGGTGGCACAAGCGATAAGACGTCTGCCTTGCATGCACTAGCCTAGGACAGACTGTGGTTCAGTCCTCTGGTATCCCATATAGTTCCCCAAGCCAGGAACAATTTCTTAGCGCATAGCCAGGAGTAACCCCTGAGCGTCACCGGGTGTGGCCAAAAAAAAAAAAAGATTCTGTATGGTTGAGGCTGGAGAGATAGCACAGAGGTAGGGCATTTGCCTTGCATGCAGCTGACCCTATTGGGGGTGGGGGGGGCACATCCAGCTGTGCCCAGGGGTTACTACTGGCTTTGCA
Organism: Suncus etruscus; assembly: GCF_024139225.1. Taxonomy (NCBI): domain Eukaryota; kingdom Metazoa; phylum Chordata; class Mammalia; order Eulipotyphla; family Soricidae; genus Suncus; species Suncus etruscus. The sequence continues at coordinate 50,387,633 of NC_064862.1, read as the reverse complement.
CTCAGAAATTGCTCCTGGCAGGCTCAGAGCACCATATGGCATGCCAGGGATTAAACCCAGGTAGGCTACATGCAAGCAGCTGTGCTATCACTTCGGCTTCAAAGCATGAACTTTGTCATCTTGTCTGTGTTCTTTCTCTTTGTTTCATTCCCTCACTCCCTTTGTTCCTCTTTTCCTCCCTCTCTCCTTCCCTCCCTCCCTTCCTTCTTCTATGGTAAAGGAAGCCCAGGGCTTCACAAATGCCAGACACGTGTTCATTGACCATGTGTCTTTGCCAACCCTGGTTGTGTTCTTTTTTTATTATTATTATTTTTTTATTTTTAATTATGAGAACAATGATACAAAGGAAGAGGACAAGGTAAAATTACCATGGAAGGACAATCACCAATAAACATAGTTCTCAGAAGAAATCCCGTTGCTGACACCTTAATTTTGAACATACAGTCAAGGAACATTAAGAAGAAATAAAACAGAACCCATGTACAATTACTTTGTCCCTCAAGTCTGGTTGTGTTCTTTTGTTTTGGTTTTGATTTTGGGGCCACACCACCTCAATGAGCTCAGGCCTTAACTTCTGCTCTGTGGTTGGGGATCTCTCCCAGTTGGGGCCATGTGCAGTACCTGGGTTTGAACCAAATGCAGCTGCATGCCAGACGAGTGCCTTCCTCACCATTTTATTGCTCAAGTACCCTGGTTTCTGCTCACTGATTTAATCAATTTCTTATCAGTGAAGCAGTGGTTGAGGCAGGTTTTGGGAGGAAAAAAAATACAAATTTAGGTGTGAAAGAATAGATTTCTGATTATTTTTACCCAACGTTAGAAAACCTGACTTAACAAAATCATCATTACACTTAAATTTATCAATGTCTTTTCTCACACAGATGGTCCCTCTATATGATGAATACCATACACTTAACCCCTTGGCCTCGTGAAGGCAATATTGTATTTGATGATCAGTTATTACTTTTTAAATTATCTAGTAATTTCTCTAAATTATTTCATTTAAAATATTAAATGTCCTTAGCTTCTTATTTTTTGCACAATTTTTTTTTTTTTTTGGTTTTGTGCCACACCCGGCGGTGCTCAGGGGTTACTCCTGTCTGTCTGCTCAGAAATAGCTCCTGGCAGGCACGGGGGACCATATGGGACACCGGGATTCGAACCAACCACCTTTGCTCCTGGATCGGCTGCTTGCAAGGCAAATGCCGCTGTGCTATCTCTCCGGGCCCTTTTTGCACAATTTTTTTGAAACTTTTTTTCTTTATTTAAACATCTTGTTTACATATATGATTGTGATTAAGTTTGTCCTTAGCTTGTTATCACTAAAACACTGAAAGGTGCTAGTGCACTTCTTTGAAAACATTTTTTTTTACTTTATTTTTATTTTATTTTATTTTATTTTTTTGGATTTTTGGGCCACACCTGGTGACACTCAGGGGTTACTTCTAGCTATGCACTCAGAAATTGCTCCTGGCTTGGGGGACCATATGGGACAGCAGGGTATCAAACCATGGTCCATCCTGGGTCAGCCTGTGCAAGGCAAATGCCCTACCACCGCACCATCACTTCGGCCCCTTGAAAACATTTTGTATGCATGATGAATGTTGTTGTCCCTAGGCCACATCCTCTGGACCACATCATTGCTATGTAGGCTCCCTACTCAAGCCCCACCTCTCCAAAAGGGGCTTGACAGGGTTTTCTGTAACCTCCTTAACTTTAAGTACAGCCGCTTTGATTACCTTTGGACAACAGAAATGGCATAGGAGTTCCCAATGTTTTGAGGTTTAAAGTTCTTAAATATTGGGGCCAGAGTGATAATATAGTGGGGGAGGGCATTTGCTTTGCATGCAGCAGATCTGGATTCAGTCCCCGGCATACCAAAGGATCTTCTGAACACTCCCAGGAGTGATTCCTGAGTGTGGAGTCAGGAATAAGCCCTGAGCATTGCTAGGTGTGAAACAAAAGCAAAAATAATAACAAAGTCCTAAATAGTGTCTTTTGGAGAATCGTCATCTCATATTCTAATCCAGACATGAATAGCAGGCCAGTATCTGAAAAATATTGCTAAATCTGATTCCCTTTCTTTCCCAACATGGTAGCAGTAACTTTGTTTTGTTGTGCTGTTGTTTGAGATGGGGGTGTGGGTTTTTTTAAAGGAAAGAGAAGCAAAGACCTTCCTACAAATTCAGGGAATTGACAAAAGAGAACTTAAGGGGTATACCCTTTTTCTTTTCTTCTTTTTTTTTTTTTTTTTGGCTTTTGTTTTGGGGCCACACCCATCAGTGCTTAGGGATTCCTCCTGGCTCTTTGCTCAGGAATCACTCCTGGTGGTGCTGTTGGGGGGGTTCACATGGAGATGTCAAAGATGGAACCAAGGTCAGTCGCATACACGGCAAATGCCCACCCCTCTGGTGCTAGGGCTCCTCTGGCCCCTGCATAGCCAGTTTCTGTTTCCATGGAGCCTATTTCTGTATGTTGTGAATCCTGTGAGCTGGCAGCCGGTCTCTAATAGCCCCTCACATGTGTCTTCCTGCTGGGGAGCAGGCAATGTTGGGAAATGAATATTCGACTTCAAACTTCGCAGCTGATCATTTATTTTAGAATTGGGATAAATATTATTGTATGGGGGAAATAGCAAACTCTCAGAGTGCAGAACAGCTGCATCATCTTCTAATTTCCTCAATTTTAATACATTGAAAAGATTGTTCAGCTCAATTGGCATTTATGTGTATTCACATTGTATTAATTTCCTGTCTTGATGAGAGTGTTCCTCAGAGTATTTGTCTGTTTATCTGCAAATCTTATAGAAAAATTGCTTCTTTGACAAGGGCTTAGGGTTTTTTTTTTCTCCAACAGGAAAATTCACAATTAAGATTAATGTTCTGGTCTTTATAGTATTTTTTCATAGCTGCTGCTGGAAGAACTAGTGTGTATACGTGAAGATCATTCTTTTCATAAGGCTTAGATATTTTGTTTTCTCTCTGCCAGAAAATAGAGTGTGAGAGTGGGGTGGAAGACTGCGGTCGATATCCTTCTGTAATCGAATTTGGCAAGTACGAAATCCAGACCTGGTACTCCTCGCCTTACCCACAGGAATATGCAAGGTAATGAAATGAGCCTAGCAGGTTTATAATTTTAACGATGTTATGTGACGAAGGAACAATTTTGGTTCCAGAGCAGAAAGTATAGGAGAGGAATTTTGAAGCTCTTCTGAAACAGACTTTCGAAAGCACCATTATTTCTTTGTTGTTCTTGTAGACCATGCTCAGCAGTGCTTAGTGCAGCCAGGATCAGACCTGATGGTTTGGGAGAAATAAGAGGGGATACCAGGGCCATAGCTGAGTTGTATCGATGTGGGGCTTGCGATCAAAGCAAGGCAATCAAGTGGTCATGTGCTTGTGCATGTACTTGACCACTAAGCCACATGGCCACCCTGACAGCACAGTCTTCTTGCATTCACTTTTTGCAAAAAAAAAAAAAAAAATTACATCATCTGGAGTTTCACGGGCAATGAGAATTTTGTCCTTTGGTGGTAAAATTAGTATTTCCTAAAGTGGAAGATGCTACCTTGTAGGGGTGGGGGACAGTCATAGGCTCAGATATAATTGGAAGGGAGCACTTGGTGTTTATTCACATTAAAGAAGGTCAATTTCTAGACAGGCACTGAGTGATTTTTTTTCCCTCCCCCTTCCTGAAAAGGGGACAGTAGGCCAGATAATTGTGGGAATCTCTGATCATTGGTAATATATCAGATGTTTTTGTATATAACTGAATCAGGAAGGGGGGATGATCATTTAAATAATATTTGGTTGGTTTTCAAATTCCCAGCTACCTCTTTCTTTTTCTCTGTGGGCTAGTTAAATTTTATCACTGCTTGCTGGTATTGGATTTTTATGTTTTTGACAGAAATGTAGCAAAGATAAGAAAAATGGGAGAATGGGGCCAGAGAGATAGCATGAAGGTAGAGTGTTTGCCTTGCATGCAGAAGGATGGTGGTTTGAATCCCGGCATCCCATATGATCCCCTGAGCCTGCCAGGAGCGATTTCTGAGCAAAGAACCAGGAGTAACCCCTGAGCACTGCTGGGTGTGACCCAAAATCAAAAAAAAAAAAAAAAAAAAAAGGGGGGCCGGAGATATAGCATGGAGTGTAAGGCGATTGCCTTTCATGCAGAAGGTCATCAGTTCAAATCCTGGAGTCCCATATGGTCCCTCGAGCTTGCCAGGAGCGATTTCTGAGCATAGAGCCAGGAGTAACCCTTGAGCAATGCCGGCTGTGACCCAAAAAAACAAAAAAACAAAAAAAAAAAAAAAAAAAAAAAAAGAAAAAGAAAAATGGGAGAAAGTAGGTAGGAGCAAGTAGCTTTAAGAGCTTCTTCCCTAGGGGCTGGAGTGATAGCACCTCTGTAGGATGTTTGCCTTGCATGATCCCGGCATTCCATATGGTCCCCCAAGCCTGCCAGGACCTATTTCTGAGTGCAGAGTCAGGAGTCACCCCTGAGAGCTGCCTTGTATGGACCAAAAACAAATTAAACCACTTAGTTTTGGTTTTTTGGTTTTTGAGTCACACCTGGTAGCACTCAGGGGTTATTCCTGGCTCCAGGCTCAGAAATTGCTCCTGGCAGGCTCAGGGGACCATATGGGATGCCGGGATACGAACCACCGTCCTTCTGCATGTAAGGCAAATCGCCTTACCTCCATGCTATCTCTCCGGGCCCCTCCTTTTAAACCACTTAGGACTAACATTTTGAAAAAGGAAAATTGTGATATTTGTGCAATAGCATTTGTCTTTACATGGCCCACCTGGGTTCAATCCCTAGCATCCCGTATGATCCCCGAGCCTGCCAGGAGTGATTTCAGGAGTAATCCCTGAGTGCTGCTGGATATGGTCCCCCCAAAAAAAAGAAAGAAAGAAAATTGTAATACCAGAGTTTTCATTTGTTACATTGTTATATATTTAGAAGTGACTGTTTGAACAGATATTAGTTCAGCATGTTGAGCCAATGCAGTTTGATAGTGACCACTTTAGTTTTCTTCAAGAATAGAACCTTTGGGACTGGAGAGATAGCATGGAGATAATGCATTTACCTTGCATGCAGAAGGACATGGTTCAAATCCCGGCATCCCATGTGGTCCCCCAAGCCTGCCAGGAGCAATTTCTGAGCGTAGAACCAGGAGGAACCCCTGAGCGCTGCCAGGTGTGACCCAAAAACAAACAAACAAACAAAAAATAGAGCCTTTGCTACGTGGATGACTGACCATCTAACTGAAAACATGAGGTGGTGTTCTAGAAATTCACTGGGAAACAGAATCTAAGTATTTCTCACCTAAGGCACTCGGGTTACTCCTAACTCTGCACTCAGAAATTATCCCCCTGGCAGGCTCAGGTGCTGGGATAGGCTCAGGTGCTGAGATGCTGAGGATCAAACCCAGGTCACTGCATGTGAAGTAAATGCCTTGTCCAATGTGCTATCACTCCAGACTCTGGAGTCTTTTTTTTTTTTTTTTTTCGGCCACACCCGTTTGATGCTCAGGGGTTACTCCTGGCTAAGCGCTCAGAAATTGCCCCTGGCTTGGGGGGACCATATGGGACGCCGGGGGATCGAACCGCAGTCCTGATCCTTGGCTAGTGCTTGCAAGGCAGACACCTTACCTCCAGCGCCACCTCGCCGGCCCCGTCTTTTTGTTTTCTCAGCTTGTGTGTTCTCAAGTATTTCTTATGTTTATGAGCTTTAATTTGCATGAGTGAGTTTTTGCAGTTAGTACAAAAGTTGCAATTAGTATTATTTCTGTATCTCTCCACATCAACTTTCTCCCTGTTTGTAAGCATCCCAAGGCCCTTAAAAGTGCTGTTCTGATTTTTTTTTTTTTTTTTTTGGTTTTTGGTTTTTGGTTTTTGGGTCACACCCAGCTGTGCTTGGGTTACACCTGCCTTTGTGATCAGAAGTCATTCCTGGCAGGCTCAGGACTATATGGGATGGTGGGATTCGAACCACTGTCCATCCTGTATTGGCCACATGCAAGGCCAGTGCCCTACTGCTGTGCTATTTCTCTGGCCCCTGTTCTGATTTATTTTTGTTAACGTTAACAATGGTCAATTAAGCATGGAGAGGGCAGAAGTCTTAAGTGATAGAATTTTTAAGGGGGAGAAAAAGTCAGCCGAGAGTGGAGTTAGTATGGTCCCAACTTGCTTTTGCATGTGCTTATTTTATACCACACAAAATGATGATAATAACTGACCTCAGCCCTAAGTGGAAATAAAAACAGTCAAGTTCCAAAACAGGCTCTGTCCTATAACTACCAAGATCATTAAAGAAATAATATACTTATGTCTCAGTAGACTATGATGAGTTGTGGCACTGACCCAAATACTACCCAAAATAGGACAGGAAATCCGAGGTTTGAAAAGTATGCATGATTTATCCAACAAGAGAAAAACCTTATTGTGGTTTTTAAGAGTGTCCACATCTGAAAACTTTTCTATAGGACATATCTAAGGAAACAAGTGATTTGTTCACAAAGGAAAGGCAGCACATATTGTACTGAAATATACTGTTGTTTTGACTACTGGCTTTGTTTTAAATGAGTCTTTTCATATACAATTTTAATACAAATCTTTGTTATCTAGAGAAATCTAAAGTGTTTACTATTTCCCATAAAAAGTATATAGCCCCCCAAAAAAGTATATAGCCAGTGTGATTATATTCTTTGATTTTTTTTTAATCTTCACAGATTACCAAAGCTTTACCTGTGTGAATTCTGTCTTAAATATATGAAAAGTAAAAATATTTTGTTAAGACACTCAAAGAAATGTGGATGGTTTCATCCCCCAGCCAACGAAATTTACCGAAAGAAAGACCTTTCAGTATTTGAGGTAAGCATGTGTGAATGAAAATCAAATCAAAGGTTAGCTTTCTGCAGCCTCATTCTTATAATTGTCTTTGTACTAGAGTTGTTTCTAGAAAGCACAAATGACTCTCCATCTTAGCATGGAAATTCAGGATGGCTTTTTCAAATACCTCCATGTTTTGGAATGTTTATCTGACCGTATTATACAACCATTTAGATTGATGATGAATTCCTATTTTATTATCTAAACTATTTTTTATCCTCTCCAACACTCCATCTGCACCAGAGAGACTCAGCAGTGGATTTATGATCTCGGCTTTTTGTAAATTCTACTTCCTCTCATAAAATAGATGAGCCTTGTGGACAGAGTTCACCAGTGGCTGGCAGGTGCTCAGCCTTCCGGGAACTGAATATCTTCGTCCCCCTGTAGTACACACCACCTGTGTTTCCGCCCATTTCTTGGCAGGGCCGAAGTATCCTGTTGGGGAGCCCCCAGCAGATATTGGGTTACCTGCACCCCCCCTCTATTATCTGAGTAGGTGGCCACTCCTGGAGCACTCTGCTGTTCACAAGAACCCCCAGGGACCACAAGCTAGCCTGAGTTCTTGGAGACATTTTATGTTTGTTGAATTGACTGAGGACCAGAAATCTGGGCCTGTGTAGTTGCATTCAGACATCTTTCTAGTGTCTGCCTTAGTATCTAGTTTCTCTAAGTCAATTGGACCTTGAGAAACTCATGCCTTTGATTTTATTTTCAGGTGGTTGTGGTTGTTGTTGTTGTTGTTGTTGTTGTTGTCAGGTGGTTGTTGTTGTTGTTTTGGTTTGGTTTGGTTTTTGGGCCACTCCCTATATTCAGGGATTACTCCTGGCTCTGCACTCAGGAATCACTCCTGGCAGACACAGGCAACCCTAGAGGATGCCAGGGATCAAACTCAGATCAGCTGCATGGAAGGCAAACGCCCTACCTGATGTGCTTTTACTCCGGTCCAAGGGCATCTTATTCTTGATTCTCTTCACTCCAATTTAATGTGTCCTCTGACCTTGTCTTATTTTCTTCTCTTTCTCCTCTCTTCATTGTGCAGTTTTTGGTTGGATGGCTTGGTGTTTGTTTCTTCTGTTCCTGGGTTCTCAGGAAAAAGCCTTGTTCCGAAGACATCTCTTTTCTCTAAGCTACAGCTTTATTCTGAGGGTTTCATTTCCCAAATTGTTCACTATAGTGTTCTGCCCCCATGTTTCTCTGGATTCTGGTCTCTAATGTCTTGCCATTAGATTTTGAATGTGCAAGTTTCTCACACAAACCAGGTTTCCCCTCTTCTGCTAGCCTAGCCCACCACTTTTTTTTTTTTATCAAGGTTAATCAAAGAATACAGGTAATTCCAGCTGTGTGTCTTCGTTGATTTCTTGAATCTCCTTCCTATTTATTTTTAGCTCCTCTAGCAAGCTTGATGGAGGAGGTGATCTTGTTTAGAGAATAGCCATGGAGAGTATCATTCTGGGCATTGCTCACACGTCTCTGCCAATTCTGTACCTGATTCTATGTTGGGGGGGCAGATGTCCGCACCAAAGTATGTGTAATAGCATCCGTTGCCTCTGCGCACAGTTTTTACAACCTGAAATGTCCCCAGACATAGATAAGTGCCCTTTGAAAGGCAAAATCTCCCCATCTGCTCCCATGAGGATTATGAGGCCATGGGAAAAGCCAAATACAGGTTGTTTGTCCTTCCAAAATATCTGTGGTTGGTCTTGTGGTCCTGTCCAGCAGTGCTTCTCTTAATTGGGGCCCAACTATAATCCACAGTCAAGCTTCCTACTGGCTCCTTTCTTCATGCCCTGAATCCTTTCTTCTACTCATCATGAAATGGAAACCATTGCCTCATTTTCTCTCAACAAGCAATACAGGGCTGTAGAGATAGCATGGAGGTAAAGTGTTTACCTTGCATGCAGAAGGATGGTGGTTCGAATCCCGGCATCCCATATGGTGCCCCGAGCCTGCCAGGAGCGATTTCTGAGCGTAGAGCCAGTAAGAACCCCTGAGCGCTGCCAGGTGTGACCCAAAAACAGAAACAAACAAAAAAATAAAACAAGGAATACACAATGTTGACTTTAATTATTAAATAAAGCAGCATGAATCAGCCTGTGGAATTGCAGCTCACATAAATCCGAGTTAAGAAAATGAGTCTTGGGGCCGGAGAGATAGCACAGCGGTGTTTGTCTTGCAAGCAGCCGATCCAGGACCTAAGGTGGTTGGTTCGAATCCCAGTGTCCCATATGGTTCCCCGTGCCTGCCAGGAACTATTTCTGAGCAGACAGCCAGGAGTAACTCCTGAGCAATGCCGGGTGTGGCCCAAAAAAACAAAAAAAAAGAAAGAAAGAAAATGAGTCTTGGGGCCAGAAAGATAGCATGGAGGTAGGGTGATTGCCTTGCACGCAGAAGGATGGTGGTTCAAATCCTGGCATCTCATATGGTCCCCTGAGGACTGTAACCCAAAAACCAAAAAAAAAGAAAAAAAGAAAGTGAGTCTTCTAAGGCCAGTGAATATGGCCTTTGTTCAGGATGCTCCTTTCAGAGCACAGAGATGAGAGGGCTGTGTAGTTTTTTTTTTTTTTTTTTTTTTTTTTTTTTTTTTTTGGTTTTTGGGTCACACCTGGCAATGCTCAGGGGTTATTCCTGGCTTTATGCTCAGAAATCACCCCTGGCAGGCTCGGGGGACCATATGGGATGCCGGGATTTGAACCAGCGACCTTCCACATGTAAGGCAAACGCCTTACCGCTGTGCTATCTCTCCGGCCCCAGGGCTGTGTAGTTTTATAAGATAGGACTGGAGTAATAAGAAAACGTGTTGGACACTTGCCTTACACATCTGGGACCCAGGTTTGATCCTCAGCATCCCAGATGATAAACAAGAAAAAAAATTTAAATGAACTGAAATCAGAGGCCAGAGCAATAGTACAGTGCATCGGGCTGTACCATCCAATGGGGCTGAATCAGGTTCAATCCCCAGCATCCTGTATGGTCCCTGGAGCCTGCCAGGATTGATTCCTGAGCTCAGAGCCAGGAACTAATTCCTGAGCATTTTTTGTGGCCCAAAAGACCAAAAAAAGTATTTATTTATTTGGTTTTTGGTTTTCGGGTCATACCCAGCAGTGCTCAGGGGTTATTCCTGGCTCTATGCTCAGAAATTGCTCCTGGCAGGCCCGGGGGACCATATGGGATGCCAGGATTTGAACCATCATCCTTCTGCATGCAAGGCAAACACCCTATCTCCATGCTATCTCTCCAGCCCTAAGACTAAAATATTTTTTAAAATTAAAAAGAAATTGGAGGGCCTGGAGAGATAGCACAGCGGCGTTTGCCTTGCAAGCAGCTGATCCAGGACCAAAGGTGGTTGGTTCGAATCCCGGTGTCCCATATGGTCCCCCATGCCTGCCAGGAGCTATTTCTGAGCAGACAGCCAGGAGTAACCCCTGAGCACCACCAGGTGTGGCCCAAAAACCAAAAAAAAAAAAAAAGAAAGAAAGGAAGGAAGGAAGGAAGGAAGGAAGGTAGGAAGGGAGAGAGGGAGGGCGGGAGGGAGGGAGGGAGGGAGGGAGGGAAGGAAGGAAGGAAGGAAGGAAGGAAGGAAGGAAGGAAGGAAGGAAGGAAGGAAGGAAGGAAGGAAATTAGATTAGATATGTGCCATACTCTCTATGCTAGAATCTGAGATGAATGCTTAGAGTTTAACAGTAAAATACTTTTCTCACAGCCATTTCTTTTTTTGGTTTTTGGTTTTTGGGTCACACCGGCAGTGCTCAGTTACTTCTGGCTTTTTGCTCAGAAATCGTTCCTGGCAGGCTTGGGGGACCATATGGGATGCCAGGATTCAAACCACCATCCTTCAGCATGCAAGGCAAATGCTCTACCTCTATGCTATATCTCTCCAGCCTCATCCATTTCTTAAATAACATATAAAATAAATCCATAACGGACCACTTTCCTGGCTTAATTTATCTCCCCCTCTTGAAAACCACATTGATCTTTCACAACTGATAAGAATATTTCTCTTAAGTATTGAAGAAATCTTTCCTTAAGCATCTCTTTGTTTTTCTGGCTTACACATACAAATGCCCCCCTTTTATTTTGTATTATAGTACATTTCCAAACATACTATACTCCCAAATACAAAAATGAAACAAAACCTTCCGTTAATTAAAGAGAGAATTTCATCCTCTCTGCCCATTACCCATAGTTGATTATGTTGCGTTGTGGCGGGATCCAGCCTGTATGAAAGCAAAGTAGTTATATGAAGTCTAAAAATAATTTGTGCAATATGAGAACCTGTATGGTCCACAGGGGACTTGAGAATGGTCAAGTTCATTGTTAAAGAGCTCTGCTTAGCAAATATTCGTTTCCCCAAAGAAAAGTGCTAGGGAAATTCTTAACTCTGCTGTGCTTTCTGTTTCCAACTTGTAACTCCATGTGATCACAGAGGCTAGCATCGATGCCTACCCCACCTGTAGTAGCCATCAGAATCACAGCTTGGTTCTTTGCTTTTGAAAAGAAATAGACTGTAATTATGGTACTTATTGTAGGTTGAAATTTATCTCAGTTCTCTCTGTAAGTATTCCCATTATAGAAATATTTATCTTTTCCAATTATATTTTAAATGATGCTTAAGAGAAAATCAAAATGGAAGCCTATTGCTAATCTACATTTTGGGGGGAATCCACATAATACAGCTCATTAACTTAATTCTGGTATGTGTGAAATCTTTTTGAAAACAAGTTTTAACAATGTTTTTAAGCAATATTGCAATCTGTTTACATTTCCTATCATTCAGGTTTACTCAATTCAAATAGAGGATATAAGTAATTATTTTCAACTCCTAATAAATGACTAGTAAAAAAATGACTCCTTTGTTAGTTCTTAGGCCTTTCTTCAGGTGTATTTTTTGTTCGTTTTTGTTTTGGGGTCACACCCAGCAGCGCTCAGGGGTTACTCTTGACTCTATGCTCAGAAATTGCTCCTGGCAGGCTCAGGGGACCATATGGGATGCTGGGATTAGAACCACTGTCCTTCTGCATGGAAGGCAAACGCCCTACCTCCATGCTATCTCTCTGGTCTCTTCTTCAGGTATCTTGAATAAGAAACTTCAGCTGCTTAAAATTTGTCCAACTTTAAAGGCAAAGTGAAATTCTGACTATATTCCCATCCCCACCCCCCCACAGCTGTTTTCCAGTTAGCTTTACATTTGTTTAAGGGAATGTTTTAATCTCTGGGTTTTGGATGGGGAAAGAAAACCATATATTCTCCGAAAAAATTAAGCAACAGAGGCACTTTTCTCCTGAGCAGTATTTTCATGCTAACTCTTGTCTGTTTCCCTTTGCTAGGTTGATGGGAATATGAGCAAAATTTATTGCCAAAACCTCTGCTTGTTAGCCAAGCTCTTCCTGGATCACAAAACGTTGTATTATGATGTTGAACCATTCCTCTTTTATGTCCTTACAAAAAATGATGAAAAGGGCTGTCATCTGGTTGGCTACTTCTCGAAGGTAAGACGGGGTGCCAGCACAGCCTTCGCAACCTTTGTTTTTTTTCTCAAAATGTTCCTGGTAGAACCCAATTCTTGGAGCAGAGGCTGATTCATAGCTGTGGATTGAAGAAGGGACACGTGTTTCTGAGGCTTGGTGCCTGTTCAGAGACCTCTTAAAAGACAAAAACCATGAACATCGGAAGCCCATGTGAAAGGGACCTCTGCACTATTCGCTGTCTAACTCTCAGTATCTGAGGAGTGTTATAATTACTGGTGGCCAGGCCACATGCCTCTTGGGTTGGCTCAGTGCTCAGCGTCTTTCCCTTCTCTCCTTGAGTGGTATCTGCATTAGTGGGTTCAGCCTCACAGAAGCATTTAGGAGAGAATTCTCATTTCTCCTCATGGCATCCCCTCTGTGATTGTTAGTAGCTCTATCAGCTGGAACATTGGCATGTGGACTGCCACACGAGTTGAGTGACTGGTCTCAGATTCTCAGAATCTTTTTTTTTTTTTTGGTTTTTGGTTTTCGGGTCACACCCTGCATCGTTCGGGGTCACTCCCAGCTCTATACTCAGAAATTACTCCTGGCAGGCTCTGGGGACCATATAGGATGCTGGGATTCGAACCACCGTCCTTCTGCATGTAAAGCAAACGCCCTACCTCCATGGTATCTCTCCACCCCTGGTCTCAGATTCTTAACATGTGTGAGTTTTTTTTAAGGCCTTAAGCAGCCTCACCTTGGGTTCAGCATCTTCAGCTGAGAACAGAGGCAAACTCTGGATAGGCTGAGGATAGATTTCCACAAATCCAGAGTGGTTCTTGCTCAGAGGATCCTGGGAAATAATACTCAATCAAGGAAGACAAAATTTGGAGCTATTTACCATGTCATTTTTCTCACACTAAATCCTTTAATTGTACCAAGATGGTAATGATGAGACTTCCCAACCAGTTGGAAAAATGATTTGAATCCTTCATCTTAGTATATGGCGTTTTTATTTTGTTTGTTTTAGTGATGAGTGAATTGGTAATTAATCTTATTTAGCATCACATAAATAGAAGTCATTATATTTATGAAGGATCATAGGATAGGATTTAGGGGGCGAGTATCTGAATCAGAGGTCTAGCAATAGGCCTCACCTGCAGAAAATTCCAGTACCATTTAAAAGAGACCCTGAGTGTGAAGGTCCTTCACAAACTGCAGCATTTAAACTTTGTAGAACCATCCCATCATGGTAGATGTAAGCATCAGTAGTACCCTTATCAGTCTTCAAACCAAGGGATGTAAGAAATGAACACTAAGTGCCACAAATAAAAATCCCATATAATTTTCATGCCATCTTTTCTTCTATGAAGACTTCCCAGATAACACAGTAAAATAAAATGTAAAAAATAGGAAAATAAGATGTAGTTACTTTTTTAGTCCATTGAACTGAGCTGTTAAGAAACAGTGAAATCAGCTCTCTGAAGGCTGAAGCAATAGTTCAGTGGGGAGGGCACTGGTCTTGCACGTAGCTAACCCGGATTTGATTCCCAGCACCACATATGATCTCTCAAGCCTGCCAGGAGTGAATCCTGAGTGCAGAGCCATGAGTAAGTACTAAGCACCACTGGGTGTGACCCGTAAACCAAAGGAGGAGATAGAGTGAGTACTTTTGGGTTGGATCTCACACTCCTCCCTCCCCCAATAAAAAGGCTCCTAAAGGTAGAAATGGTTCTGGACGAAGACACTAGGGACACTAGGTATAATTCTAGTCCAAAATAGCATCTCTTTAGACCAAGAGGCCCATTTGTCTGGCTTTGCAGACCTGACTTGTTATCCAAACCCTTGTGTGTCCTCAACACGGCCCAGCCTAACTCCTCAGGGACACTCACTCACTGTTTCAGACTCCGCAGACAGCTCTGAACGTGGAAAAGTTGGAAGTACATCACTTTTCACAAAGAAATCTTTAATTTTGCCCTGTAGGGGTTTTTCCACAACCGTTTCCTGTGATCTTTCAAATAGGTTCATTAAAGTTCTGGGTGTTCTGAAGTAGCCCTGTGATGTGGTTAGTTCACTCACGCTCAGTCTTCCTGGTGGTTTTTCTTTGGCTAGAGCATTTGCAGCCTCAGATGCTTTTTCCAAGGTTCTCCTCTGTCGCTTTTGGCAGCTTCTGTGTGCTCTGAGTAAAATAAAATAGTGCCATCCTGATGCTACATCTTAAGAAAACTGAATTCTTCCCACCAGCTCCCCAGGCTTGCACCTGACTTCAGATTTGAGGGAATATCTTGGCCTTAGTTTTTGTTTTTGTTTTTGTTTTTTATTTAGAGGCTTTAGTGCTACATGCTGTTGCTCGCTCTTCTTTTTCTCCAAGTTTGAAATGCAGGCTCTTTACATTTTTGTTTGTTTATTTTAGTTTTGGGCCACACCTAGCAGTGCTCAAGGGTTAATCATGGCTCTTCATTCAGGGATCACTCCTGGTGGTGCTCTGGGGACCATATGGGATGCTGGGGATCGAACCCAGTTTGACTTCATGCAAGACAAATGACCTCCCTGCTGTGCTATCACTACTGCCCCCTTCTGGATTTTTTTACTTTGACAATTTTTCCCCCCAGAGGGAAGCTATTTTGGCTTGACTGGGGCATTTTCTTAGAGTCAGAAGACAGATCGCTGTTGCAGAATTGTAAGTGACTGAGAAAGTAACTGGTTGAGTCTTAAATTGGAGTCGTGGAATGGGGTAGCCACACACACCCTCATCTCCCTAGATGTTTGCACAAGGAAATCATTTCTTCATGCTGTATTCTGTGGGTTTGGTCTACATTCCTACTGCTTATTTATTTTCTATTTTACGGTGCCACCTTCAAGAAGAAAGACATAATGGAAAGCCTGGCTAGGCTGGGTTCATTATTAGCGGCTCATTTTATGAATGCCGCCTCGACGCATTGAGTCACCTTTGGGGGCCACACTGCAAAGGCCTGGCTGGTGCTGGAAATCGCTCACTTTGGCCAAGCTCTTGACTCCCTCGTTTTGTTTCTCTTCCCGCAGGAAAAGCTTTGCCAGCAGAAGTACAATGTCTCCTGCATAATGATCATGCCCCAGCACCAAAGGCAAGGATTCGGCCGCTTTCTCATTGACTTCAGTAAGTGAAGTGCTTTATTTTCTTTCATCATGGGGGGCTGCTAAAGGAAAAAAAAAAAACGGTACTACATAAAACTTTATTTAACCTACTTTGTTGTTTTGGTTTGTTTTTATTTTCTTTTTTTTTTAATCAACAGATGATGAGTTTTCTATTTATATTTACATGGGGGAGAAAATCTTCCTCCAGTGAAAAATTCACTGCTGCTTCCTTATTGTACTCGAGGAAATTGAGCTGGGCTCTCTCTCTCCCTGTGGTGTTACTGGCTGACAAAGCCATATCGTTATTGGAGGAACTGGCAGGATCACATTCCTTTCTGCCCTGCTCGTGCTCATTAGCATCCAAAGAGGCAATTATTTGCGATTAAAGTGAGAGGAAGTGTTATTTAAAAGGATTTTCAGCTTTCTGATTTTTTTTTCCCCTATAATCTTAACACTGTACAGGGCAGGAAAGGGATGCTTTCATTTAGAAAAAAAATTTTTATTCGCAGTTCAATGCCTCATGCTTCTCTGATAGAGTGTGACTATGTAATTTTATTAATAATTTCCCATTTCTGCTTTCATTATTACAGTGTTTATCCATAGAGGTTGACCAAGAAACCTTTTAGTTTGCTTTGATTTGGGTTTGAGTTGGGGGGGCCACATCCTCTGGTCCTCAGGGCTTACTCAGAATTACTCCTGGAAGACTCGGGGGACCTTGTAGGGTGCCAGGGATTGAACATGGGTTGACCTCATGTAAGGCAAGCACTCTTTCTGCTCTATTATTGCTCTGCCATCCTTCATCAGATTACATTAACAGACTGTAGTCTATAATTTTGCACTGAATAAATGAGATTTAAGAAACATATAATCTTCATTAACTTCAAAAGACAGAGTAATTGTACATAAGGAAAGCATCGTTCTAGAATGATGTTGAGAGCCAGAGAGAGATAGTACAGCAGGTAAGGTTCATGCCTTTGATGTGGCTGACCCAGGTTTGATTCCTGGCATCCTAGATAATTCCCTGAGCACAATCAGATGTAATCCCTGAGTGTAGAGCTAGGGGTAACCCCTGAGCACCACTAGCTGATTGCCAAAATCCTGTGGAGTTGGGGGAGTGCAAAAGGAATTATTTTGAATGTGAATCTATATTATTCACTATTTACATAACATTTCAAACTATTATAATTTTCACATTATAATCATACTATAACATTTCACATATTCATTTCCCTGATCTTACCTGTTATTTATTGATAATGATAAACTGAGCTCACACCCTTTTAGTTTTACTATAAGTTGTATCTTACAGCCCTAGATATTCTCGGTTCTAAGGGTATATCTAACAGCTGTTTGTTCTAGAGCTTTGGAGGCATTTCTATCAACTGTTCATGCATATTATGCCTGGTGTGTGGCCATTCAAGCTTCAAACTATATTTTATTTAAGCTTTAAAATGTGGATAGCATCTGCAGGCCTATAGAAGTCAAATTCTGGCTGAACATTCCAGCTCTTCTAATGCCTAATTGCAGCCTTTTAGATGGTTTAATTTCCTGACTCTCCCCCCCCCTTTTTTTTTTTTGATATTGCAAGCAGGTTCCCATCCTCTTAATCTTTGTCTCTTGTCTGTTACCTGGGCTTGGCCACTTTTCCCCTGTGCCTTCCCATAGGCCCAAAGTTCACCTCCCCAGGATAAGAGCAGACAAGATTCTCAAGTTCACCCTCCTTTCTCCCTTGGCTCAAGTTTGTGTGGCAGAGATATGAGATTAAATTTATCCATTTATGAAAATGATTGACATGAGTTCAACAGGGCATGAACTCCCCAGAGCCCTCCTAGAAGAGTACACTTGGATGGATGGGTTTTGATTGGTTTGAATCGAATTCCCAAAGAAATACATGGCTTCTCCCATGATCCTTTTCTATTTAAATTTAAAGATGTAAAAGGACTAGTACTAAGGCCAGAGTTATAGCACAGCAGGGAGGGTGTTTGCCTTGCACATAGCCTATTCAGGTTTGATTCCCTGGCATTCCAGATGGTCCCCCAACACTGCTAGGAGTAAGCCCTGAGTATTGCTGGATATGGCCCCAAAACAAAAATGATAATAAAATAATAATAATAATAATAAAGAACTAGTACTAACTAGGTAAAGATGAAAATTTCCAAACAGAATAGCACCTACATAGTGTTAACTAAATCTGATGTTTTCCACATAATAAAACAATCAGGAACAAAGGTATTTCTTCCTGAATATTAAATCTGTATTAAGCATTTTAGTAAAACTACAAGTGGGACTTTCCTATATTTTAGGGGTATAGTGAACTATTTCTGGAGGTATTTTGGCGTGAGAAAAGCCCTCTAGAAGAGAGATGTCTGAGCAAGGTCATGCTAAGTCAAATTTTAGATTTTCCTGGGCCCTTTTCATTGTCCTTACCTTGTAATGGATTAAGGCTAATGGGGAATAACTTGAATAGATTTGAAAGAGGATTGGTGTTATTCCATCCAAGAAAAGGGAACTATAGGAAAAATTCCCCCCCCCCCCCCACAATAGAAATTCACTTTAAGAACAACAGAAAATTTATTCAATGACTACAGAGTGGATTTTTTTTCTTGTTTTTGTTTGTTTGGTTGGTTGGGTTTTTTGGGGGCCACTCCGTTGGCTCTCAGGGGTTACTCCTGGCTCTGTGCTCAATGATTATTGCTGGCAGGCTCGGGGGACCATATGGGATGCTGGGGATTGAACCCGGGTCTGTTCTGGGTTGGTCTCGTGCAAGGCAAACGCCTTACCACTGTGCTATCGCTCTGGCCCCTTTCTGTTCCTTTTTTTTTTTGTTTGTGTTTGTTTTTGTTTTGGGGCCACACCAGCAGCGCTCGGGTTACTCCTGGCTCTTTGCTCAGAACTCGCTCCTAGCAGGCACGGGGACCATATGGGATGCCAGGATTCGAACCACTGTCCATCCTGGGTCAGCAGTTTGCAAGTCAAACGCCCTGCGTTGTGCTATCTCTCTGGCTCCTTTTTGTTCTTGTTTGTTTGTTTGTTTGTTTGTTTTTGAGTCATACCTGGCAACGCTCAGGAGTGGCACAGGGCAGGCACAGGGGACCATATGGGATGCCGGGATTTGAACCGATGCCCTTCTGCATGAAAGGCAAACGCCTTACCTCCATGCTATCTCTCTGGCCCCTTTTGTTCTTTTTTTTAAATTAAAATTTTTCATTGTGATTCTGTAGTTAATGATGGTTGCATATACACATAATTTCATCACCAAGCCCATCAGCAGTGTCCTCACTTCCTCCCTCAAAGACCCCAATGCCTCTCCCTCCCAAGCACTCCACCCCCAAACCAACACAGTTGCATGGGTAAGTTCCCCATTACCTTGCCTTTGGACCTTTGTTACTATGTTGCTGTATATCTTTAAGTCCCACATATGTGAGAGATCATTCTGGATACAAAAGATTATAAAAAGCCTGGAGTAGACTGTTAAAATATGACATTGGGGCATGGCAGAGCAAAAGCATAGTTGTAGGGTGTTTTGCTTTGCACATGGCTGAAGCTGGATGGACTTGGTTTTTGATCCCCAGCGTCCCATATTGGTCCCCCAAGCCAGGAGCAATTTCTGAGCACATAGACAGGAGTAATCCCTGAGTGTTACTTGGTGTGGCCCAAAAACCAAAACCAAAAACAAATTTATTTTAAAAAGATGACAACAGGGGCCAAAGAGATAGTACAGTGGGTGGGGTGTATCTCATATAGTCCCTGCTAGGAGTGATTCCTGAGCACATAGCCAGGAGTAAAATCTGAATACTGCTGGGCTTAGTTCAAACCCCCCCCCCCCAAAAAAAAACCACCCCACAGAGCTATACCCTTCTCCATTGTAATAAAAGGCTGAATATTCTAGGAAGGTTGACAGGTGAGCTTTCTGTAGAAGGAGGAATGATACCTACTGAATGTTCAAGATCCTTCTCAAATGCCTAATTCAAAACTCAAGGCAAAGCTCAAAGCAGGGTTATGGGTTGTCCTGTGTCCCCCCTTTGTGTTTGCTTGTTTGAGAGCCACACCATCTTGTTCTTTCTCTCACCTTGAATCACTTGCTCCTTCTCCAAAGAGTATTCATTGGTTTTGTATAATAGTGAACAATTTAGAAAGGAGGATCTGGGCAGCTGGGAGTCACTGCTCTAGGCACTACCCTCTATTGCAGCGGCACATAAACATCCACATAAATGCATGTATCACCAATGTAACCCCACATCTGCACCATCACAGGGCTTTGTATGGCTCATATTTGTCACTTTCCTCTCTGACAGGGTCTTTGTTGGACAGGCCCAGCCCAAACGTACATTCGGTAGGTTCGAAATTGTTGACTCTTCCACTGGGAAGCAGACTTCCTGATAGTGGGCAGTGTTTGCGCACGGTTCTGTCTTACTTTGCCCTGAGTGCATTTAATCCAAATACTAGGCTAACCATCTCTTGGGTGAATCATTTTTAAAGCCCACCTATTCTTTTGTAATATTCCTTTGACACAGTAAGGCTTATTTGTTTCAGGCTTAGGAAAAGCAGAACATTTTTCACCCCCTCAATCTCCTTGACCTAGTTAGTTGTCTTCTCTCTTTCCAAGAATATCAAACAGGAATGTGATTTTCAAAGTTGAGGCCTTATTAAAGGGGCTCTGCGGAAAGGTGTCAACTCTTCCTGTCTCTCCATCTGTTCCCAGACCCCAGTTCTTTCCCATTTTTAGTTTATATTTGCTCTATTTTATTTGTTTCTTGTTTTCATTTTTTTTGTTTGTTTCTGGGTTATACCCGGTGGGCTCAGAAGTTTCTTCTGGCTCTACACTCAGGAATCACTTCTGGCAGCTGGGGTACCCTGTGGGATGCCCGGATCTAACCCAGGTTGGCCTGCGTGCAAGGTAAATGCCCTCTCCGCCTCTGTACTATTGCTCTAGCCTTGTATATTTTCTGTTTTGTTTTTATGGTACTCAGGGTTTACTCCTAGCTCTGCAGTTAGGGATCACTCCTAGTGGATTCAAGGAACCCTATGAGATACAGGTATTGAACCTGGGTAAACCACAAGCAAGGCAAGCACCACCTGCATTATAAAATATCACTCCAGCTCCTCCTGTGTTTTGTTTTGTTTTGTTTTTTTACAAATAAGAAACCAGATATTTCCTAGTTTTCTTCCTTGATTCCAAAGAAAGTAGGACTGCTGACTGTCTGCTTCTGTTTTACTTCAATCCAGTCTGGAAATCCCTCCATACTCCCTAGACATCCTGGGATTCACTTACCCCTACTGTCCCAGTTAGGGAGATGGAGATCCTGACCAGGCCTATTACTCAGCCTGCAGCTGCCTACAGAGTAAGTTAGAACCTCCTTCCCCCCACTTTTATTGGGATGGGGGGACTACTCCCACTGGCAGGCAGTTTAATGCTGGGGCTCCAAGCTAAATCTGGCAGTGCTCAGAGAATCGTCTGGTACTGGATATTGAGTTGAGTTCAGTTCCTACAGGGCCTACCCCAACCAACCCTTGCTGTGTCTCCAACCACTCACACGGGAGCACTTGATATGGGGCTTGGAGCTTCCTGACAAGAGAGGAAGCTGAAACTCAGTTGCATGAATACTCGGTGGCATCACTCCAGTGAGTCTGGATGATCTGACTCAGCTGCGTCAGGTCCTAATGCTTAATTAAAATGCGAACGAAATTGTGGAAGACGTTCAGGGCCGGAGAGATAGCATGGAGGTAGGGTGTTTGCCTTGTATGCAGAAGGAAGGTGGTTCGAATTCCGGCATCCCATTGGATCCCCCGAGCCTGCCAGGAGAGTAACCCCTGAGCGATGCAGGGTGTGACCCAAAATCCAAAAAAAAAAAAAAGCACATTCAGATAGCTGCAAATTATGGGTTTGTTTTGTTTTGGTTTTAAGTTTTTGTTTGTTTGTTTGTTTTGTTTTTTTGTCTTTTGGGGGTTTTTATACTTATCGAATGCTTCTGAATGTCCCCAACTCCTTGATGAAAGAGATGAGCACCATTATGTTTCTGTTAGAAAAGGTACAAATTCACAGGCCTCTTCTGGAATCTCATTGTGTGTATCAAAAACAATCTCACACCCATCTGTCCTTACACTTGTAGGTTTTTAACATGAATGTTTATAAACAGATTCCATGCTTGCCTGGTTTCAGGGCCTCCCAGCAGTGTTGGAGGACCTGAGGAGGTCACACCCAGTTTAATGTAGGCCCAGCTGTGCAGACTGGACTAGTGTTCAAACCTGGAAATGGAAAAGTCTGTGGTGCAAGTGCCTGGAATTAAACTTGGGGTCTAGTGTCCCAGCCCTGGGGATCTTTCTCCCCAGTTCCTAACTTTAAAAAATGCCTCACGGGGCCGGAGCCATAGCACAGTGGTAGAGCATTTGCCTTGCACGCAACTGACCCAGGCCGGACCTCAGTTCAATAATTGGCATCCCATATGGTCCCCCAAGCCAGGAGCGATTTCTGAGCACATAGCCAGGAGTAACCACTGAGCATCACCCCCCCAAAAAAATGCTTCAGTAAGATACTATGCAGTGTTTGTATCATTCTTCACATGACAGAGTGAGAGGATTAGAAGTGTCTGAATGGGGGCCGAAGAGATAGCATGGAGGGAGGGCGTCTGCCTTTCATGCAGAAGGACAGTGGTTTGAATCCCGGCATCCCATATGGTCCCCTGAGCCTGCCAGGAGCGATTTCTGAGTGCAGAGCCAGGAATAACCCCTGAGCACTGCTGGGTGTGACCCAAAAAACAAAAAACAAAACAAAAAATAGTATCTGAATGAATTAGATAAATACTCATTCCATGCAGTAATTTCCCTTTACTCACAGCTTTTTGTGGGGAGGAAGGACCATATCTGGTGGAAGGACCATATCTGGTGGTGCTCAGAGGTTACTCTTGGCAGATTCGGGGGACAATATGGAATGCCGGGGATTGAACCCGAGATGGCCATATATAAGACAAATGCCCTCCCCACTGTGCACTCGCTCTGGCCCTGACATCCCTGTATTGAAAGTTTTCATCATGAGTTTCCTGAGATCTGAAGTATTGTTTCTAAATAGTTTGTGCTTCTGGTACATGGTTCAGTGACCTGTTTTTGGTGCCTGTAGGGAATCCAGTCTCAACAGGTAGGGAAACATGACCTCCTCCTCTCCCCTTAAAACTCAGGTTAGGAAGAATGCAGCAAGCTTTTGAGGGGAAGCAATTCTGGGCTCAGAAGTCCCTCCTGGCAGGCTCTGGGGACCATATGGGATGCCGGGATTCGAACTGGGGTCCGTCTCAGGTCGGCTGCGTGCAAGGCAATGCCCTACCACTGTGCTATATGGCTCCAGCCCCAGGAGGCACTTTCTTACTGTGTTTTCTCCTCATGTAATTATTAGGAAGAACAATTTTGTTTTTTTGTTTTTTGGGTCACTCCTGGCTCTGCTCAGAAATTGCTCCTGGCAGGCTCAGGGGACCATATGGGATGCTGGGATTTGAACAACCATCCTTCTGCGTGCAAGGCAAACTGCTCTACCTCCATACTATCTCTCTGGTCCCCAAACAATTTTATTTTATCCAAAGATAATCAAGGACTTGGAAGATGGCTCTCAAGAGGGCAATGTCTACCCTCAGCACCTTATGGTCCCCTCCCCCTCCCCCCTACACAGCACCTCTGGGTACAACCCTCAAAACTACAAATGAAGGAAATAAAATTCATCAACAGTGGTTGATTTATTTCCAAATGTTGTTAGGAATATATGCTGTCTTAGGGAGTCTGGATATGGGGGGGTATTTTGGGGGGGAATAATTGGGTTTTGGATTTGGCTGTGGCCAGGTTCATTCTTTTTTTTTTTTTTTTTTTTGGTTTTTGGGCCACACCTGGCGGTGCTCAGGGGTTACTCCTGGCTGTCTGCTCAGAAACAGCTCCTGGCAGGCACGGGGGACCATATGGGACACCGGGATTCGAACCAACCACCTTTGGTCCTGGATCGACTTTTTGCAAGGCAAACGCCGCTGTGCTATCTCTCCGGGCCCCCAGGTTCATTCTTAATGGAGCTTCAAAGACAAGATGGGTGCAAGGGCTCAAACTGGTGGAACATGTATTTCCGTTCCAATGTAGCCATATGGAAAGAATAGAGCAACCTCCTTTCGGAAAGAAGATATTTGGAGGGCCAGGACATCCCTGGTGGAAGAAGGACCACTTAGCGCTTCTGCCCTTTTATCAGCTCCTTCCTTACTCCTGCATTTATTTTGAAAGAAAATTTCACCCTCTGTCTTCCAACACAGTAGCTAGCTACCGTCACACTTCCTGGCTGTGCTCCTTAAATGAGGCTCAAGTCTTTCAGTCTTCTCATTGACAGGAAGCCCTCCTCCTTACATCACAATTATTGGGAAATAGAACCAGCACTGGGTCCCCACACACTAGTGTTTGGAGGAGATGTATATTGACCCGTATAATTGCAGATTATGCAGAATAGATTCTTGTTTATAACAAAATAAGGAAATGGCTGTTTTTCCCCTCGTTTCTCATCTTGATATGCTGCACTAAAAGCCTTTATCATTACTGTTCTGTTACACGGGGCTGCTGTGGCATAATATATGTTAATACGCTGAAGATAACATCAAGGTTGGAAATTGAGCTCCCAGTGATTTATTCAGAGGCTGACTGTTAGTGAATGCACCAAGATGAGTTGTATGAGGCCGTGCAACTAACAATTGATTTATGTCTTCTTTAAACTAAGCTTGTCATAAATAAAAAGCAAATAAATAGCTCTTCAATTTTGTATTCATTGCTTTCATTGTGAACATGAAACATACAGCCCACATCTTACCAACTCGCCTGACGTAGTTGGGAATGTCTTCAAGTTTGGACATACAGGCGGATTTATTTTTCTTTTTAAATGAATCTTTTTGTTGTTGTTGTTGTTGTTGTTACTTCAGATTTCTAACACTGACCATTGTTTTCCTTGAGTCACTCTGGAAACCCACGACTGGGCACATGTTATTTCAGATCACATCATCAGTGTGAGGAAATGTCAGAAGAGCCTTAGCAATAGCGTTATGAGGGCCCAGCTTTACTCACTGCCAGACTCCAGGCCTTGAGCACAGGACAAAGCACATAGTGGGCACACCTAAAGGAGGTGTGCTGAGGAGTAAACAGATGTATTTTAAAAGCCAACATAGGGATCAAAGTGGTGGTGCTAGCGGTAAGGCATCTGCCTTGCAAGTACTAACCTAGGACGACCACAGTTTGATCCCCCAGCATCCCATATGATCCCCCAAGCCAGAAGCAATTTTTGAGCACATACCCATAGCCAGGAGTAACCCCTGGGTTACTGGGTATGGCCAGTAACTGGTATGGCCCAAACACCCCCGCACACACACACAAAAAAGCCAACATAGACCCATTCCTTCCCTTCTTTGTACCACTCACACATGCCAAACTCACCTCATTAGCTCAAGGTAGATGTAGTGCTTGATCTCAGCTCTCCCCTCTGTGCTGTGTCTAGGAGCTTAAAACTTAAACCTGGTCCTTGAGCAAATGTCCAGCCCAATGAGATGAGTTGTTTGGCTGGCCCTCGGTCTGTTTCTTTTGGTCCCTACACCCTTGGAGCCAGCCTGCACACTTTATGTGGACGGTGTTGGGCTTGGCCTAACTGAAGCATCCTTCAGATCACAGTGGTCCTCAAACTATGGCCCGAGGGCCACATATTGTATTTGTATCTGTTTTGTTTCTTCATTGCAAAATAAGATATATGCAGTGTGCATAAGAATTCGTTCATAAGTTTTGTTTTTACTATAGTCAGACCCTCCAGTGGTCTGAGGGACAGTGAACTGGCCCCCTGTTTAAAAAGTTTGAGGACCCCTGCTTCAGGATAACTGATAACCTAGTTTTTACCCCGGCACGGTGCGCTGTCTGATAATCCAAGTTCACCCAGCTCTGGGATGCTGCGTCTGTGAGTGGACAGAGCTCTGTAGCAAAACAGCACTTTCCAGTTTTTTCTTCCATTTGTCCAGTCCACTTTGTGTTTACACTTTTGTTGGTTTTTTTGATCATTTCAGGTGTCTAAAGAATTCAGGATTCACCTGAAGTGATCAAATGATGTAAGGAAAAGAGGGAAGGGGGAGAATAAGTGTTTGTGATTCAAAATTCTGATCAATTGGTTTGGTTCAAAATGTACCTTAAAAGTGTAAAAATGGGCTGGAGCAGTGGCGCAGGGTATAAGGCGTTTGCCTTGCATGGGCTAGCCTAGGATGGACCACGGTTCGATCCCCCAGCATCCCATATGCTCCTCCATGCCAAGAGCAATTTCTGAGCACATAGCCAGGTGCTATGTGACCCAGAACATCAATGGGTGTGGCCAAAAAAAAAAAACACACACACACACAAAAGTGTAAACACAGAATGCAGGAGTGAGAGTACAGGAGGGAAGGCATTTGCTTGGCATGTGACTGACAGCTGCTACCCTGATTTGAATCTCTGGAACTGCATCTGATTCCCTGAGCATGGTTGAATGGGATCCAGCCCCTGGTAGAAAAAGACTATTTTCTTTATGAAAGATGAAAGAGAAAAAAAATAACAATAAAAAACTGCAAATGGTTTGGTTTTTGGGGAGCTACACCCAGCAGTGCTCAGGGCTTACTCTTCGCAGGCTCAGGGGACCACATGGGATGCCAAGGATTGAACCAGGGTTGACAACCTGCAAGGCAAATGCCCTCCCCACTGTGCTATCTCTCTAGCCCTTAGGACCATGTTTAAGAAAAGATAATGTACTTATATATACAGCATCGTGCCCTCGCAAGCCCTGTTGAGTTTAGCTGGGAGGTGCATTCCTCTAAATTATGCTTCTATTCTTAAACCTAAAAAAGCACAGTTGAAGGGTTCTGTGCTGATAATATAGAGGATTTCGTCATTGAAGAAGTGGGGTGGGCTGAAAGTAGACATAGAATCTGGGCCCAGAGTGATGGTGAGATGACACAGTCACACTAGAATAGGCCTTGACAACTTCCTTTTCCCTTTCATCTTATTCTATTTTTCAGTGTTCCAAAATGTCACCCAGCAACATTAGAAGGAATTGAAATGTAAGAAATTATCCTTGCTTCCTCCTGAAATTTTGGGTGCTGAGTAGTTCTGAGATCTAGGGTGCATCTTTAGAAAGGGAAGGAAAAAGGCTAGAATGTCTTAAAATATACCCAAATGAGGTGCTGCTGATTAGTTGTTGAAAAAACAAACATTTACTTCCTGAGATGATTCTCTGTTCGTGGAATTGAAGCCTTGCCCTGTGTTTTGCCCAGTGTTAGAGCTCGCCCTAAGCAACTTAAGGTCATTAATCTCAGGATTTTTCCCCCTGTATCTTTTTTTTTTTTTTTTGCCCGTAGTTAGAGGAGGTGAGCATCTCTCTGCCACCACCCCCCATTTCTAAAGCAGAAGCTACATCTGGGGTCCTACAGCCTTCAGTTGCTTGTGGTTAGAAACACGGGGTTCAGACAGGAAACAAAATGAGTGATATCTTTGAATCTGTCCTAAGTGTTGTTTATTTTACCAAGTAACACAGATAAATCCTCACAGAGGAAGGGAAGTCATCAGGCCTCCTTGATCATTGGGAACTTTTCAAGGGATTACTTTGAAATACATCCCTGCCAACTTTTCATAAATTAGGCATAAACTTTCTTTGACCTTATCGCCCGCAATTAAATCGCAGTTGAAGGGTTAAATCCAACTAAAAGGCTGTTCTGTATCTTGCGCCCAGTTCTCCTGCAGAATTACACAGGAAGTTTCGTTCGCTTCTCAAGCAGTGTGATTACAAGAGACGGTTCTTTAATTTACAGTTTCCATCTGCTCGTCCATAATCACATGCTTCCACCTAGTTGTGTGCATTCCCCCCCCCCTTCACGACTATCTCTGTTGTGCTTTGATTTGTAAATTGTGATTGCAGCCTGATTGATCACTTATAATGGAGCTTATTGGATAGGTGGCTGTGGTTTTTATTTTTAATGAACTTTAACTGTTAACATGTCCTTTTGAGTTCTTGTTATTTACGTCATTTGCGGTTCATGTGTTCATGTTACACACTCATTAACAAATTCAACTCTCAGAGCCTTTTTCCTTATTAAATTTGAAAAGTATACTGTCTGGCATGCAACTGAACTAGAAACCAGTAGACACACAACTATTGAGTGGGCTACAAAGCCATTTCAGTCCTTTTGACACATGAATAGAAATTGTGTATGTCACAGGGACCTCACATTATAAAGATTCACAGAGTCAAGAGAAATGTGTTTTGGGGCTGGTGGTGCCTATTTTAACAGAATATACTTAAGTCTCCGCTTTAAGAGCTAAAGTGTGTGGGGCTGGAGCAGTAGGACATCAGAGAAGGTGCTTGCCTTGCACACGGACAACCCATGTTCAATCTCTAGCATTTCATAGGGTCCCCTGAGCATGCCAAGAGTGATTCCCAAGCACAGAGCCAGGAGTAAGCCCTGGACGCAGCCCCAATGAAACAAACAGAAAAAGAACTTAAGTATATGGAAATCTTATCTACTGACTCTCGAAACTAGTTTCCTCACTGAAGAGGATCTAATGATGCATACCTTTTAAATATAAATGATGCTTTTTTTTCTGTCGGCTAGTATGTAACCATCCAGTTTGACCTTATGGGTTCACTCCCTTTATTTGTTTTTTAGGGGATGGGAGGTTATTGAGTAACATCCTGTAGCGTTCAGAGGCTCCCCCAGCTCTGTGCTCCAATAGCTACTGGTGGTGACTGCTGTTAGGAATCTTGACAAAGCTAAGATTCCTACCTGGTGCCAAATTCTCCAGCAGGGCCGACCTTAATGGTCATATAGGGCTACAGTACCCACCCCTGGGAAGTGCAAAATATACCCATTCATTACCTTAAATTCTTTTTTGTGTTTGTTTTTAGGCCACACTTGGCAGTGCTCTGGGGTTATTCATGGCTCTGCACTCAGAAATCATTCCTGGCAGGCTTGAGGGACCATAGGGGATACTGGGAATCGAACCGAAGTTTGTCCCTGGTCAGCCCCATTACCTTAAATTCTGTTTGATAAAATGTATAGGGGTGAAGCAAAGTTTTCTGTTTTCTGCAGATCATGAATGGGCCATTAGTGGGATGTAGCTAGAGTTGGTTTCTCTCCTCCATGCTCTCACGCTGGGGGCTGGGCTGGGCTCTGGTTCTGGGAAGTTACCCTCCAAACTGACCAGGTCTCTTTTGAACTGTGTGTTGTTCAGAAACAAAAATCTTAAGAGATGGGCCCGGAGAGATAGCACAGTGGCGTTTGCCTTGCAAGCAGCCGATCCAGGACCAAAGGTGGTTGGTTTGAATCCTGGTGTCCCATATGGTCCCCCGTGCCTGCCAGGAGCTATTTCTGAGCAGACAGCCAGGAGTAACCCCTGAGCACCGCCGGGTGTGGCCCAAAAACCAAAAAAAAAAAAAAAAAAAAAAAAGTCTTAAGAGATTTTTTTTTCTTCTGTTTCATTTCTTCATCTTGCCGTATAATTTGTGTTTGCTGCACAAAGAAAGCTTATTACCCAGAATTGGAATTATAACACGTTGCTTCCTCCTGTTTTTGAAAATTATAGTTGGTGTGTGTGCGTGTGCACAATCACATATGTGGACCCACACACACTTTCGGGGTTTTGCGGGAGAACAGGTGGGAAACAAGTTGCTCTTCTTAGCATCTTGTTTCCCCAGAGCCTGGCTTTAAACTGAGGGGCAGTATCTGTGCTGGTATCAACACATAAGCCAGCCAGCCAAGGATAATCAGAGCAGCTGACTGAGCCTTAGAACCAACTATCTTGGGTACCACCCCATCCTGGGCCCTGTGAGAAAGGGAGAAATTCTTGCTTTTAGTAATTTAAGGAAATGTTGGTATGGTGTTTTGGTAAGAGATGAACGATCTTTGAAGTGACATGTTCTAGTTTATACAGTTATGTACTTAAGGAAGATATTGATTTGGAATATGTGTTACAAAGTAGTATCTATTTTTGGGGGGTGCCCACACCCAACAATTGGAAAGGGTTATTCTGGGCTCTGCATTCTAGAATTATTCCTGGCAATGCTTAGGGGGCCCTATGGAATGCTGGGGTGGAACCTGGGTTGGCTGCATGCAGGCTAGCTCTGGCCCTTATACAACATTTCAATGATTTATAATCTCTCAATGTAAATTCTTATTACAAGATTTTGTGATTCGGGTGTGAATGTTTTAGCCAGGTTTCAATATTGAAATATTATTTTTTGAAGTTGTCAGATTAAGTTTGTAGTGGTGGATTTTTGCGCATTTGTAAAGAAGAAATGTTAAATACCAGATTATTTCTTTTTTTTCTTTTTGGTTTTTGGGCCACACTCGGTGACGCTCAGGGGTTACTCCTGACTCTGCACTCAGAAGTCGCTCCTGGCTTGGGGGACCATATGGGACGCGGGGGGAACCGCAGTCCATCCTAGGCTAGCGCTGACAAGGCAGACACCTTACCTCTTTCGGCACTGTGCCGGCCCCTAAATTACTTCTTCTTAAAGAATATTTTTATCCAAAATAAAATTAAAATCTAGGTTGGGGTCAAGGAGATGTGTTAAGAGAATTTTAATTCAGGGGCCAGAGCAATAGCACAGCGGTAGGTCCGTTGCCTTGCCATGGCCAACCCGAGATGGACTCGGTATGATTTCCAGCATCCCATATGGTCCTCTGAATCTGCCAGGAGTGATTTTTTTTTTGGGGGGGGGGTTTCACACCTGGCAGCGCTCAGGGGTTTACTCCTGGCTCTATGCTCAGAAATCGCTCCTGGCAGGCCCCAGGGGGCCATATGGAATAAATTTTAACCACCGCCCTTCTGCATGCAAGGCAAACACCTTATCTCTGGCCCCAGGAACAATTTCTGAACTCAGAGCCAGGAGTAACTCCTGAGCACCACCAGGTATGGCCCAAAAACACAAAACAAAAATGGAATTTAGTTCATACTTTGTGGTTGTCATTTGTTTGTTTGGGGACCACATCTGGCTATGTTTAAGAGTTGCTCTCAGCTCGGTGCTTTTTCAGTACTGTTTGCGGGACCATGTGATGCTAGGAATTAAACTGGGGGCCTCCCATGCAAGGCAAGTGTTCCACCACTGAGCCACATCGTCAAACGTTAGCATTCCTCATCATCATTTTAAAAAGTAAATTTAAGGAGCCTGAGCAATAGCACAGCAGGAAGGACATTTGTCATGCATTGTCAGCCAACCAGGGTTGATCCCCAACATTCCATAGGGTCGCCCAAGCATGCCAGGAGTGATTCCTGGCCCCTAAACAGAACAGAATCAGAACAAGGAACCTGTAGTAACAAAAATGAGGTCTGGTTGTGACAGCATCTTTCTTAGGGGACTGTCAGCAGATCACCTTGCTAGTGCTGATCAGAAGGCTCCTGGATGTGTAGTTTAAGATTCTATTTCTAGGTGAATGGAAACTACAAATGTAGATTTCAGTCTTGGTTTTTCTATGTGGAACTTAGCATTAGTGACTCCATTCTGGGGCTGTAGTGAACAGCAACCTTGCTTTTTTTTTCTGAGAATGGTTCTAGAAATGACCCACGTAAGGGCCCATGGGATATTGGGGTGCTTGCTGAGAACTTGCTTATGGAGAATTTCTTGAGGTCATTTCAGAGGCAGACTATGTAATGGAATTTTTTTCCCTTTCATGGCTTCTTCCTTTAATTAACTTTATATTTGACAGGGTGAAGTCCTGGAAACAATGGAGTGATTTCCAAGTGTCTCTCATTGCTCATTTCTGCAGGCCCAGTAGAACAGGGTGCCATGTCTGTCTATCTGTCTCTCTTCTTGCTCTCCTCTCTCCTCTCTCTTTCTCCTTTCTCTCTCTCCCCACCCCTCTCTCCCCTTTCTTTCCCTCCCTCCCCTTTTTCTTCACATTAATGAAAACTTCATCCAAATGATCGCCCTTGAAATTTCATTCTGAAACTTAAACAGGCTTTTTGTAATGTGCTTGGCACCATCCTACCTAGTCTATGTTCTTTTCGTTTTGGGGATTTGCCTGAGAGGTATGGTTGTTACCCATCACTTACGGGTTTAGGATCTGAAGGAAAAAGAGGTTAAGTAACTAGCTTGGGATCACATAGCTAATAGGGTCTGACTCTTCACCAATCTCTATCTATCCCAGGGTCCACCTACTATAGTCAGCAAATGCTGCTTTGTTTTAAAATTCTTGTGACCTTGATGCCCACCTCTTTATTTTTTACCTCATCTCTGTGAAACACAGGTGGTCCAAAAGTCTGGCCCAGGGAAACCTGGAAATTGCTCAGTCCTTCCAGGACAACTGGGAGGTCGGTACTTCCATTTTAGAGTTAAAATTGTTGAAGTACCCTGTGTCCATTCTGCTCATTATTTTTAAAATAGTTTTTATGAAGTTTCAGAGCCTGTGATATCTCAACAGGTTAAAATACAAAGCAAACATGAAAATAAGCATTTTTCTCATTATAATGTTGAAGAAATTTGTAAAAATGTAAAGCATTACCATTTATACTTTTTTGGTTTAGAAAATGGAAAATTTTTTTCATTTAAAAAGTTTGTTTTTTTTTTAAATCTTTTTAACAGAATTAACTTTTTAGGGCCAGAGTGATAGCACAGTGCATAGAACAGTTTGTCTTGCATGTGGCTGATTCAGGTTCAGTCCCAGTGATCCACCAGGGGTAAGAGCCCTGAGCATCATTGACTGTGACCCAAAAACCAAAATAAAGAAATAAATATTTGTCAGGCTTCTTAGAAAATAAGTAGTAAGAAAGCGAAGGGTAGCTGCAGTGCTCCAGAGTTACTCTAGGCCCAGCCCTTGGGGTCACCCCAAGCAGTGAGAATCAAAGTTAGGCCCCCTTCATTGGAATCTGCTCTCAGCCTGTCAAGCTATCTCTTCAGCCGCCAGGGTTAAGACCTTTTTTGTTTTGTTTTGTTTTGTTTTGTTTTTGGGCCACACCCGGCGGTGCTCAGGGGTTACTCCTGGCTGTCTGCTCAGAAATAGCTCCTGGCAGGCACGGGGGACCATATGGGACACTGGGATTCGAACCAACCACCTTTGGTCCTGGATCGGCTGCTTGCAAGGCAAACGCCGCTGTGCTATCTCTCCGGGCCCAGGGTTCAGATTTTTAAAATAGAAGCTCAGAGGTTGCATGTATAGAGAGGGACCTCACCAGGCAGTGTGTGGGGAGCCTAGCTGATAAACCTAGAACATAAAGACACCTCAGTAATTCCTAATCTGGTCACCCACGTGACCAAAGGCGCCCATGCCTTGAGAACAAAGAAAATAGACAAATAAAGTAATTCAGAGCAGCCCAATATATCCAGCCAGAAAGAAAAATATAGAGCAACCTGCCTTTGTATTAGCAAAACGTTATTAAGATTATAGCTGATGTTCTATTTATACTTGTTGAGTATAATTTATAGAACTCTGTTTGAATCTTATACCTTTTAGTAAAACGTGCTCAGGTCTACCTCTTTGCCCCTCCCTATTACCTGCCCCAGTTTATGCTAATGAATGCTTGTAACTGTGATTGGTGGAAAACTTGTAACACCTTCCCACGTATCTCAGCCCTTAAAAGCTGATCCCCGAACAATAAACTTCCCTTTTTGAACAGCATGCGTTGTCTTAAAGGCTTCTCTTACTAATTTCTCTAGTTCTTCTTTACAGGTCGGTTCTGCTCGAGTGAACCCACTAATAACTAGCAACCTTCATTTCCACACCCCCACGGGTCGGGGGTCTCCCACGAAAGTTGCAGCAGTGTTCAGAGTAACTCTGTGCTTTAGGACCAATTCTGCTGGTACTCTGGGGGACCATCTGTAGTGCCAAGGATCTAATCCGACTGGCCACATAGAAGACAAAGAGGCTTAACCCTTTTACTATCTCTCTGGTCCCAATAATATTTTTTAATATAAAGCTCAGAAATCAAAATATTGGTGAACCAGTGATTTAATATCAATACCATATTATTCAAGCATGAGTCTAGTCTGGCTCTCGTTAGAAAATACGTAATTCTGGGCCCCGCCAGGACCTGCTGGGTCAGAATGCACTCTGTATGGAAGCTGCAGGCACAGATACCCTAACAAACTCAAGCCCTCTAGAGCAGTGGTCGGCAACCTGTGGCTCGTGAGCCACATGCGGCTCTTTACACGTTTGAATGTGGCTCTTCTGTGTTCCGAGTGGTTGCTCCAGGAGTCAGGACTCTGATCCTCGCCTCTGTCAGTGTACGCCCTGTGTACAGCCCTGGTGGCCGGCTCCACACAGCTCCAGGCGGGTCATGTGGTATGGGGGGGGCGTGACTTTCTGTGTGTACCATCCTAAGTATTTTTGGTTTTAAAAATGTGGCTCTCGGGCCGGTGAGGTAGCGCTAGAGGTAAGGCAAGTGCTAGCCAAGGAAGGACCGTGGTTCGATCCCCCGGCGTCCCATATGGTCCCCCCAAGCCAGGGGCAATTTCTGAGCGCTTAGCCAGGAGTAACCCCTGAACATCAAAACAGGTGTGGCCCGAAAACCAAAATAAAAAAAAAATGTGGCTCTCGGGCCAGAGAGATAGCATGGAGGTAAGATGTTTGCATCTCATGCAGAAGGTCGGTGGTTCCAATCCTGTCATCTCAAGATCGTCCCCTGAGCCTGCCAGGAGCGATCTCTAAGCATAGAGCCAGGAGTAACCCCTGAGTGCTGCCAGGTGTGACCCAAAAACCAAAAAAAAAGGGGGGGGGTTGGAGAGATAGCATGGAGGTAAGGTAAGGCGTTTGCCTTGTATGCAGAAGGTTGCTGGTTCGAATCCCGGCATCCCATATGGTCCCCCGAGCCTGCCGGGGGCGATTTCTGAGCGTAGAGCCAGGAATAACCCCTGAGCGTTGCCGGGTGTGACACAAAAGCCAATAAATAAATAAATAAATAAATAATAAATAAATAAAGTGGCTCTCAAAATAAATTTCAATCACCAAAATAAATTTTGGCGAGATTTGACTCAGTTGAAAAAAAGGTTGCCGACCACTGCTCTAGAGAAACAGCCTGGTGTAGCTTTGAGGAGCCCCCTCATCAGTTTCCTACCCTGAAGGGATCTCTGAACAGAGATTCTGCAGCCCAGCCCTGTTGTCTCCAGCCAGTGACCTTCCTGGCCACATGAGGCCATCACAGCCCTACCACGACCTACAGTGTTTCTATCAGGGCCTCAGACATGCATGTACCAGAATCTTATGGAGGCTTCTTAGAGCCCCAGGACTGGGTCTTCTGACCCTAAGTGTCTGGTCTATATGTTGAGAAATCTCACTTAAACTCCTACCTGTTGTCAGTCACGCCCTCTGACGACCAGTGGCTTGTGGGAAGTAGACTGTTTAATTCAAGCAGCATTTACTCCAGTTGTCAGAGTTTTTTGTTTGGTTGGTTGGTTTTTGGTTTTTGGGACACACCTGGTGGCACTCAGGGGTTGTTACTCCTGGCTATGTGCTGAGAAATCGTCCCTGGCTTGAGGGACCATCCGGGATGCGGGGGGATTGAATCGCGGTTCATCCTAGGCTAGCCCAGACAAGGCAGACACCTTGCGCCCTGCATCACCACTTTGGTCCCATCAGAGAATTATTTTAAGTCTATGCAATTTGGAAGAAGTGTCTTAAACTTCCATATTTTCTTTTTTGTTTTGTTTTGTTTTTGTGTTTTTGTTTTTGGGTCACACCCGGCAGTGCTCAGGGGCTACTCCTGGCAGCGCTGGATATGGCCCAAAACAAAACAACCAAAAACACTTGTATTCTATAAAAACAGTGGGCAAGCTAGCCCACTAGCCTTTTTGTTTGTAAATAAGGAAGCCTTCTTTTGGTTTAGAAAATGAAAAAAAAAAAGTTAGGTTTTTTTTCTTTTTAATAGAGAGAATTAACTTTCTAGAGCCAGAGTGATAGCACAGTGCAGAGAACAAACATTTATCCTGCATGTGGCTGACTCAGGTTTAGTCCCCAGCGATTCACCAGGAGTAAGAGCCCTGAGCATCATTGGCTGTGACCCAACTGTTTACCAACTTTCTCGTTTACCAATTAAAATATTAGCTTGGAATTTGAGCAGATTATCTGTCAGATCTTCAAAGTGCTGCTTAAATGGATAGCCCAGACAATTCATCCCTGTGGTCACAGAATCTAGGATTGTCAGTCTAAAGCTTTGCCACCCAAAAAGGTCCAGATGTGGCTAAGCCACTGATTTCTCCCTGCCCAAAAACTACCTTGAGCCCCTGCCTGGGGCCAGACCCCAGGCCACATGCTCAGGGCTGTCTTCTGAGCGGAAAGCTCCCTGCAGGGTTTCCTGAGCAAAGCAGGTACCTGGTGAAAGGCATGTTGTTGTCTTTGAAGATGCTCTTCCCAGAAAGCACCCAGTGACCCTCGGACATCACACCCTCCAGACAGTTGGGAGTTGGCAGGAGTTTGGTCAGAGTGTACTTCCTTTTAAAGACTTAACTATGAGGATTACAAAGTTATTTTTATGTTTCTCAATGCTGATTTTCCCAGGTAAAGGGATATGTAATCAAGGCCACATTTGCCTGTACTAATTCTTTCATCTGAAAGTAAATGCTCAAATATATATATATATACTTAAAACCACAGAAGGAGATTCTTAAAACCACAGAAGGCAGTGAGAGGGAAGGAGAGCCATAGCCGCCCTCTGACTCCTTTATGCCAGACTGAGGGGGCCTCTCTCTCCCCAGCTGTCAGGCTCCCGGCCCCTCAGAAACCCAGTAAGAAACAGGGCCAAGAAGCCCCACAAGTTCCTGCAGGATCCTCCACCGCAGACTTCCCTGAACAAAGGACAGCTCGCTCCATGTTGGGTCCTAAGGTTCATTCTCCCCTCGGCACATTTCTCAGTGTGTGCCAGTCACGGAGGTGGCAGGTGACGGATGGACCAATCATCTGCTTTGTGAGAGTTAGGCATCCTTAGAGCTCTGGCAACAGCGAGCATCTCTGCCAATTGCCAGGGCACGGTCTAGGCAGGATTCAGTGCAGCAGCTGCCCTGTTAGTGTTCTTGGCACTGTGTGGGTGAAAAGCCTCTGGGTATAGCCAGGTGACGTGTTGGCAGTGGTTTGACTATAAAATTCTGCGATGCTGGTTTGCCTTCAGTCAAATATTTTGTGCTTAACACATGAGTAAATGGGACCGAGACGTCAAAAGAACCCCCAGCCAGTGCGAAAGTCAAATAGATCCCTATGCTTTTTTTTTTTTTTAGATCCCTATTCTTAACAATGACATTCAGATTAAAGCCATCAATGTGCGAGATATATTGTGGCTATATAATATACCCCTCTAGGTAGGTGTCAGTTTGGATTTCTTGTTCTCTATATTTCTGTGTTACTTACAGTGGCTTTTGAGATGCAGTAAAATGGTCTTGAGTCATTGATTTCTCCTTGTAGCCACGACCAAAAAAATTTTTTTGAGAAAATTCGTGAACGCAGCCATTTTGGAAATGTAGATAAAGAGGAAAATGCTGAAGATTTGGGTGGCTTTAGAGCAGCGTGATTTTGTAATTGCTGCCACCTACTGTATGTGGTGGCATACACAAAGGAACTTTAAATTCAGGGGCTTGAAAAGGTGTTGTAATAGATCGTTTGAGCCAGATAGACACCCCCTTAGTTCCTAGCATTCCTTCTCTCCTTCCTCAGCTGCTCTTAATTACCCAGACAGCGGTGAGCTTTTCATCATTACCTTCAAGTGGATTTAAAAGTTTATTCGCCTTTCTTAGTTCCCTTGCCTAGAAACCGGCACAGGAAGGCGGTAGGATACTCGTGTTCCCAAGCCCTCTGTGCTCAGGGACCAGCTGAGTTGGTTTTAAGGAGGTGGTTCTGTGGTCATTTGTGGAAGCAATAGTCTCAGGGTGGGTTTTATATTTATTTTTCATGAAAGAGGTGATAAAAAAAAAAAAGAGCTGCCGAGGGGTGCCATGGAGTTGCAGCGGTGAACTTGAAAGACCTTCTTTTATTAGTACTCAAAGCTGTGGGTCGGCCCACTAGTTACAGGGAACAGACAATAATGGGATCTGAGCGCGCAGGTCACTCGCTTTTATGAAGGCCCAGCTGTCAGGGGTCATTAGGTCCTTCCTGTGGGACGTGCCCATTAATGCCGGGGGTGGTCCCGCAGCAGGATTGGTGCCTTAGTGCCTGGCATTTAGTACTAGGACAGCCTGAAAGCTGGAGGCTGACCGGATGCTGCACCCTATTAGAAGAGATGTCTTTGGCCTCTGCTTTGTTAAAAATGCTATGAGGTGTGTTTGCTCCGTACAGGTCCCAGGAAGGGAATGAGACTGTCACTGGACAAGACTCAGAAGCAGGGGGCTGAAGAGAGGGTATAGCAGGGAGAGCAATCGCCTTGCACACGGCCAACCGGGATTTGATCTTCAGTATCCCATAGGTTCCTCAAGAACTTCCAAGAGTAGCCCCTGAGCATTGTTAGTGTAGCGAAAGAAAGAAAAAAAGAAGAAAAGAGAAAAAGAAGATAGTTTAGTTAGTTTCAGAAGCACAAACTCCCTGGAGATCAAATTGCTGGAAAGAGATTACAAATGTGAAAGAATGGCCTGATGTCATACCTTGATGTTTTTGTTTATTTGTTTTGTTTTGGAGATACACCTAGTGATGCTTAGGACTTGCTCCTGATTATGCACTCAGGAACCACTCCTGGCGGTGCTTAGGGGACTCTATAGGATGGGATGTTGGGAATCAAACCTGGGTCAGCCATGTGCAAAGCAAATGTTCAGAGAGATAGCACTCTCTGCAGTGCTATCTTTCTGGCCCCATCATACCTTAATGCTTTTTTGCCTTTTTGACTGTTGCTACTGCCATAGTTCCAAGGGGCCCCTGTCCTGGCTCCTGGGAACACCATGGTCAGGTCTCCTTTGCTTTCTCTGCCCCAGGCTATTTGCTTTCTAGAAGAGAAGGACAGGCCGGCTCGCCCGAGAAGCCACTCTCTGACCTGGGCCGACTATCATACCTGGCCTACTGGCGGAGCGTCATCCTGGAGTACCTGTCTCACCACCGCCATGACAGACACATCAGCATCAAGGCCATCAGCAGAGCCACAGGCATGTGTCCCCACGACATTGCCACAACCCTGCAGCATCTCCACATGATCGACAGAAGGGATGGCCGGTGAGTGTGGGCACCTGGGCCCGAGAGGCAAGGGACGGCAGGTGCTGGCCTGGCCCACAACTGCTACAGCTTGTCCCCTTGAATCGTATGAGCCCCTGCACATCATTGGGTACAACTGGGCCAGCTCCAGAACTACTGAGGTGGCCTGGGAAATCCCCAGCTCCATCGCCCCAAACTCTCACACTAATGGGGCCAGAGCAATAGCACAGCAGTAGGGCCTTTGCCTTGCACAGAGCCAACCTGGGTTCAATCCCCGGCATTCCATATAGTCCCCTGAACCTGCCAGAAGCGATTTCTGAGGCAGAGCCATGAGTAACTCCTGAGTGCTGCCCGGTGTGGCACAAAAAAAAAAACAAAAACCTCTAGTCCAGTTGTCCAAGAATCACCTGGGGGAGATAGGGTGCCTTCCAATAGCCACTTGGGTGGACCATCCCCCAAGAATACAAGTGAGGGTTCTCACCAGCAGTAATGTTCAAGCCCTATGCTGAACTCTCAGGCCCAAAACCAGGTAGCAGAAAGAAACTGGAAAAATGGGGCCAGAGTCTTGCAAATGGCCAATCCAGGTTCCATCCTTGATATCCCATATGGTCCTCTGAATCTGCCAAGAGTGATTCCTGAGTTCAGAGCCAGCAGTAACCTGGGCACCACAAGATGAGGTTCCAAAAAAAAAACCAGAAATACGAGAGATGTTCCCTCAGTCAGAAAATTATTTTTGCCAGTCAGGTCTAGGTCTCCCCATATTGTGCCTTGTCGGAATTACCAGAGGTTCATATGGGGGAAGGAGGTGAAAGCGAAAATAAAGAAGCTTTTGATGGGACTTTGTTTTTTCTCATCACATTACAGATTTGTCATCATTAGAAGGGAAAGGTTGATATTGGACCATATGGAGAAAGTGAAAAGCTCTTCTCGGACCAACGAGCTCGACCCAGACTGTCTGAGGTGGACCCCAATTCTCATTTCTAATGCTGCGGTTTCTGAGGAAGAGCGTGAGGCAGAGAAAGAGGTAATGATTGGCTCCCACAGCCTGTGGGTAGCGTGTCTTCACACCCCTCAGAAAGTCACTGGCATCTCAGCCAGCAGCGGGGTTCTGTGGAGAGAGTCCCTGTGAAGGGACATGGTGCTAATATCTCCTCACTAAGGTGGCACTGGTAAGATCTGATAATTGGATTGGATGGAGGATGAGGAATGGAACAAGTACCATTGATCATGAGAGAGCATTTCTCACTCTGGGCAGCACATAATCAGATCCGATTTAGCACTCAGCTCCCAGGCTCTGGTGTCAATCGATTTCGTGTGTTTATGAACTTGCTTCTCATGCTCCATGCCACTGAGCATGTAATGGAGTGATAAAGGACTCAAATCAATTCGCTGCATCATTAATAGTGCTAAATATCCCATGAAACCCAGTCTCCTTTGATCTGTTATCCCTAATGATGGTCTCGAGTCCTGAGCTAGTGTGACTGGAAGGTGGCTTTGACTCTTGATTATCTTGCTCAGAAACCACTTCCAGATACCCTTTGCCTTTGATTCAACGCACTATCCTTAAGGCTGGCCCACCTTTCTCTCCTCTCCCTCGCCCCTTAGGCTGAGCGGCTGATGGAACAAGCCAGCTGCTGGGAGAAGGAGGAGCAAGAGATCCTGTCATCTAGAGCAAGCAGTAGGCAATCACCTGCAAAAGTACAATCCAAAAATAAGTACGGACATTCCCCGGAGCGCCGGCCAGTGGCAGGGGAGCGAGGGCAGCTGATGGAGCTGTCTAAGGACAGCAGTGAAGAAGAGGAGGAGGAGGAGGAGGAGGAAGAGGAAGAAGAAGAGGAGGAAGAGGAGGAGGAGGAAGAGGAAGAAGAAAACATTCAGAGCTCTCCTCCCAGACTGACTAAACCACAGTCGGTTGCTGTAAAGAGAAAGGTATATGTCTGGTTAGATACTCATTCGGGGGTCGGTCTTCAAGTGAAGCTTCCTTGTCTTGTAGCTGTAAGCATCCTGTGATTATCTGTTTGACACTTTGTGCACTAAATCGATCTTTGTATCTAGTCACTCTGATCATCGATGCCCACTCATAGTCATTTTCACTTCGGGGACAGCAAAGAGGAGCAGGCCCAGTTCCTAGAGTAGCTGCTGACCTTTGCCACCTGCTGGTGGGGTGGGACCGGAATCAGCAAGAGAACAGAAGAAAAGGGAACCAAAGCCTCCTTCATCTGATGCCTGATAGCACCGGGGTTTGTCTGGAAGGCTTATCCAGGCCCACAGCCCCAGCGTGGGGTTCTGCCTAGTTCGCAGCACAGAACTGTTAGAAGGCATTTGCCACTAACATTTACTGACATGTCTCCAATCTTCGTGGCTCAATATCTTCCTTATGATCCATGGATCAGGGTGTGAAAATTGACCTTGTCTTTAGCTACTGATGCGACCAGGCCTGAGAGCTTTGCCATTACTACCAGTGATACAGACAAGAGCCAGGTACTGGCTAGTGTGACCGAGACTGAGGGAGAGTTAACTTGGTGCTGTCCCATGGTCTGTCTCTGGGGCGTCTGTCAAAGGACCTGCTGTTCTTTTTTTTTTTTTTTTGGTTTTTGGGCCACACCCGGCGATGCTCAGGGGTTACTCCTGGCTGTCTGCTCAGAAATAGCTCCTGGCAGGCACGGGGGACCATATGGGACACCGGGATTCGAACCAACCACCTTTGGTCCTGGATCAGCTGCTTGCAAGGCAAACGCCGCTGTGCTATCTCTCCGGGCCCACCTGCTGTTCTTTTGGGGACAACATTACAAGTGCTTCAGGGCTTATTGCTGGCTCTGCTCTTAGGGGTCGCTCCTGGTGGTGCTCTGGGAACCATTTGCAGTGCTGGGGACTAAATCTGGGTCAGTACAAGGCAAGTGCTCTGGCCTGGGACTTTTTGTTGTGTTGTTAAATTTTATTAAGGCATTATACCTTTCTAAAACATTTTAAATTTCACTGTTGTTGAGATTGCATTGACTTGGATTCACACACATGCCGGGACATGGTGCTTCCACAGTCAGTCATGCTCCTTGTTTCCAGTTGGAGCGCTTGCACACATTTACCAGGCCTATGCTCCTTTGGTTGGGGTGTCAGTGCCAGTTCAGGTTATGTGTTGTTGTCAGGGCAGGGCACCCGCCCCCACCATCACCCCCAGGGGTTCACATTGGGGATCTGGAAGTGCAAGGGACCTGGGACTCCTCCCCAAATGGAGGCCCATTAAGGCCATATTTACCCTCTAGTCTCTGTGATTGTGGGTTGTTTGACACTCACTGCTGAGAGCTGGGTATTGCTTCCAACAGGGATCACAGAAGTGGAGCTATCAGGTAAGGGCAGTCTCACCCCAGTATTCAGCCAAGTAGTGATTCCGGGGAGCACAGCTGGCGCTCTGAGCCCCTGAACTCACCAATGGGCCACTTTCAACATTCAGCACTACAGTAGAAGCTAAGAACCTCATACTTGGGCCCAACCATGCAACCGTACCTGGACTCCAACTCCAGGCCTTGCACTCTTTGAGCTGTTTTCATGAGCCTGCATAAATACCTTTCGTGCTTCTCTTTTCTGTTGTTTTTGTCTTGGGAGACCAGTCATGCCAGTGCTCAGGGCTCACTCCTGGCTCTGTGCTCAGGGATCACTTCTGATAGGGTTTTGGAGATCCTATGGGGTGCCAAGGATCAAACCTGGGTCTGCCACATATGAGGCAAGCACCACCTACCTGTTGTACAATTGCTCCAGCCCCAGGCACCTAAAGTCTAATGAAATGGGGGAACCAGTCTCCTGTACATAGCAACCTTGTACACAGTCATATTCCCCACAATTCTTCGCACACGGTTGGTACACAGTAATGGTCCCAGGATGTAAGTGTCATGATATCTGTAAAAATACAGGTGTTCACAGCCTTAATCTCTGTGATGTATTAGACACTGAAGTCAGCCAGTATCACTCGGAAAAATCCATGCTAGAAAATGCCAAGAATGGCTTTGAAAAGCTCCATCTCAGCTATCTGTGAAGCTGTTTCCTCTCTGAGCACCAGCCTTAGTAAACAACTTCCTAATGGGAAAACATTTGCCCATCGGGAAGCTAAATAGAAAGGTGTTCCCCCAGTCTGGCACGGGTTTTCCATGGCGTGTGTCACGCATGCTGACATGCCCATGCTGTGTCCCATGTGCTCTCACTCACATTTGATGTTTGGGATTCCTTGTAGAGGCCTTTTGTACTCAAGAAGAAAAGGGGGCGGAAACGCCGGAGGATCAACAGTAGTGTGACCACGGAGACCATCTCTGAGACCACCGAGGTGCTCCACGAACCCTTTGACCACTCGGATGAGGAAAGGCCGATGCCACAGCTGCAGCCCACCTGCGAGCTGGTTCAGGAGAACAGCAGGAAGCGTGCCCCAAGAAAGTCCTTAGCACCCCAGCCTGGGAAGAAGAGGCGAGCTGAGGGCACAACTGCACCAGACAATCATGGCTTTCCCAATGCCGAGCCCATGAGAAGTGAGTGCGGGACCCCTCGCTCCCCTGCAGCTAATAGTGAGGCTCCGGGGGTTGTCTCAAGGCCTCTTGGGGGGGGGGGCGTATCTACCCATTAGAAATCGTGGTCATAGATGTCCTTCCTTTATTTTTTGGGTGGGGGCACACCCAGCAGCGCTCAGGGGTTACTCCTGGCTCTACGCTCAGAAATCACTCCTGGCAGACTCGGGGGGCCATATGGGATGCTGGGATTTGGACCACCGTTCTTCTTCATGCAAGGCAAACACCCTACCGCTGGCCCCATAGATGTCCTTTCTAAGTCATAGAAGGTTCTCCCTTCTTCCTGGCATTTG
The DNA here is from genome assembly GCF_024139225.1 of Suncus etruscus. Classification (NCBI taxonomy): domain Eukaryota; kingdom Metazoa; phylum Chordata; class Mammalia; order Eulipotyphla; family Soricidae; genus Suncus; species Suncus etruscus. The sequence goes on along the minus strand of NC_064862.1, from coordinate 50,344,246 downwards.
GTTACAGTTTAAGTAACTTTGAAAGACCGCATTCTCCTAGGTATAAAGTTCAACTTTCTAGTAGTTGGCTTGTTCTTGAAAATTTAGAAGTGTCAAGAAACACAGTGCATTTTCTTTTGTGTGTGTGTGTGTGTGTGTTTTTGAGTCACACCCGGTAGTGCTCAGGGGATACTCCTGGCTCCATGCTCAGAAATTGCTCCTGGCAGGCACAGGGGACCATATGGGACGCCGGGATTCAAACTGATGACCTTCTGCATGAAAGGCAAACGCCTTACCTCCATGCTATCTCTCCAGCCCCACAGTGCATTTTCTTATTAGATGCTCAGGGGTTACTCCTGGCTACGCGCTCAGAAATTGCCCCTGGCTTGGGGGGACCATATGGGACGCCGGGGGATCAAACCGTGGTCCTTTCCTTGGCTAGCGCTTGCAAGGCAGATACCTTACCTCTAGCGCCACCTCACTGGCCCCACAGTGCATTTTCTTGATATTTTTTCTTTTATGCAACTTCACTATTCTTGAAATCAGGATAGAGGTCATTGTCAACATGAGCATTGAAAACAAGAGTTTCTTTTTAATCCGTGAGGTAGGAAACACTAAATCTAAGTAAATGGGTTGATTAGAATGAGGTTTGGTATTTAGGATGATGTAGAGATCAGGAAGTTGTCTTTAAAATTACAAATTTGCAGTTTGGTTTTGGCAGGGGGCACCCTATGCCAGCCCTAACCACCAGCAAACCATCTTTGATAACTGGTTTAAAAGCAGCCATTCGGAGTAAGGAGATGTTTGACTAGCATGTGGATAGCCCCAATTCCCCCACAAAAAAGCCACCATGTTCTTGTCTATTAACTTGGGATCTTCTGCACCTCACTGAAATTTGAGGATTTGTGGGCAAGATTCTCTACTGCTGAAATGATCCTATTTTTTTTATTAAAAAAAGTAATATTTTTAAATTTTGGGGGGGGTCACACCCGGCAGTACTCAGGAGTTACTCCTGGCTCCACACTAGGAAATTGCTTCTGGCAGGCATGGGGGGAGGGGATGCTGGGATTCAAACCACCATCCTTCTGCATGCAAGGCAAATGCCCTACCTCCATGCTATCTCTCTGGCCCCCAAAAAACATAATTTTTTTAATCTGGAAAGCAGATTAGAAAAGTCACCATTTAAGAGCACGAGTCAGCATCTACTGGGCTTCACAACAATGCTCATAGCTGTATAGATTTGCTGAGGGAATGACCTTTATCTTGGGGAGAGAGAAATCAAGCCTTGTTCTTCCGTTTCTTGAAACAACAAAATGCAGTGTATCTATGTGTATGAATCTGACTTTATTTCTACTTCTTGAAAGTCTCAGTAGTCTTTTAATTCTCCACTTTGTGTTGCTTTTATTTTGGGAAGCTTGAAGACCACCCCTGGTGGTACTCCATTCTAGGGATGGAATCAACCTAACCCATCTACTCTTTCTGGCCCAGTGTTCATTGCTTTTCAAAAGCAAAAGTGGCTATATTATACCCGATGTCTTTTTATTTTATTTATTTATTTTCGTTTGTTTGTTTTTGGGTCACACCCAGCAGCACTCAGGGGTTACTCCTAGCTCCACACTCAGAAATCGCCCCTGGCAGGCTCAGGGGACCATATGGGATGCCGAGATTCGAACCACCTCCATGCTATCTCTCCAGCCCCTCCGATGTCTTTTTAGACTCTTCTTTTAAAATTACTTGGAAAGAGGTTATTCCTCTAACAAATTAAATATGGTGTCGAGGGGGCCAAGCAGTATAAATGAAAATGAAGCCATTTGCTGGGCTGGAGTGATAGTATAGCATGGTGACACTTGCCTTGCATGCAGCAAACCCGAGTTTGATTTACAACGCTCCATATGTTCAAAACCCCTTGGACCACCAGGAGTGAATCCTGAGTGCAGAGCCAGGCATAACCCCTAAGCATCATGGGTGTGGCTCCCAAAAAGAAAAATAAAACTAAGCTATTTGTGCATCTTGAAAAGAATAGGTACCAGGCTTGGCACTTCTAAAAGCTGCCAATCCTACCCCCTATACTTTGTTTTGTTTGGACAGTTTCATTAGACAGGACTTGCTGGTAGGTTAATGTGTTTTACTGAATAACAAGCAAAGTGTTTACCCTGCCTGTGTTTCTTTGCTCCCTACTGATTAGATTTTTTTTTTTTTTTTTTTTTTGGCGTTTGGTTTTTGGGTCACATCCGGCCGCGCTCAGGGGTTACTCCTGGCTCCACACTCAGAAATCACTCCTGGCAGTCTCGGGGGACCATATGGGATGCCAGGATTCGAACTACCATCCTTCTGCATGCAAGGCAAAATGCCTTACCTTCATGCTATCTCTCCAGCCTCCAAGAATTGGAATTTTTTTTCTAAAATTCCAAACTTCATTGAAATGATTGGGTCCATATTTGGCAAAAAGGGTCTCTGTGACATACTAATTATTAGATTTTGTTTTTGTTCTTCCAAATTGTATTTCTAATACGGATCTTTCTCGTAAGACGTAAGCGTCTTCCTGTAAATCGACCCCTCCAGGGAGATGAGTGTATCTTAAGATTTTTTTATTCTGAAAGCTAAAGTCCTCTGTGGAGTATGCTCATTCATATATATTTTTGCTTATACATTTTATATATCTAGCACGTCTATCTAGATGTGCATCTAAGTACGGTAAAAAATAGATTAGCTGAACTAAAATGAACTTGACAATTATGACAATTATGGATCTAATATTCAGACCTTATATTTGAATAGCAAATGGTTTGAGTAGCAAATTGGTCCGAACACATGATGGGGGCAGAATTCCTGATGGGAAAGATACCTATCCTTCTGCTGACAAATGCATTAGTAAATGCGTGTGGTCTTTGTCATGGTATTTAGTTATCGTTCATTTGGGTCAGAGAGCATTCAATTTTGCACCAGAGAAATAAAAGCGAACACATAAAAAGAAACCCCCTGCTTCATGAATGAAGCTCTGTTCACTAACTGAGGATGGAGATGGTCTGGGAATATGGGCACTTAGCCCTCTCTCTCCTGTATTTCCTAATTTTTAAGTGTGCAAATTGACTTTATTATTCTGTACAAGTATGGGCTTTTGCATCAGAGAATGTCCTGTTGAACCCTTAAATGTATTAATATTGCCTGTACCCATATACATCCTATATAAAGCCCAATTTTTTGTTGAGAGAGACAGAGACTGGTAAGGTTGGGTGGATCATTTTCCCAGGCCCAGGTTATTTCCTGGGTTTATACAATATTCCTGTGCATTTTGCTTTACGATACCTTGGCTCTTGTGTTGAAAGGGCTCGATTTGTTTATGATCATGCTTTTAAGTCTTTGTCTTTTTTCTTTCTCTCTTATCTTCCTCATCAGATAATGTGGGAGGTGATGCGGACGGCCTGAAGGAAGGCAGCAGAGACAATCCTGAAGCTGTGCCGTGCAAGCAGGGCTGGTCACGGGGAAGCAAGCGTGGCACCGCCAAGTGTAGACCCAGCAAAGAGAGGAAGAGCGGATTCAAGCTGAACCTCTACACACCCCCTGAAACACCCCTGGAGCCTGCTGAACTGGCCACTGTGGACGAACCAGATGAGGTCCCTGAGGACAGGGCCAGCCCCAGCCCCAGCCCTGCAGGAACCCAAGAGGCACCTGATGCCCCAGAGCCCCTGGAGGAGAACCCAAAGGAGGAGACGCTTGCGCCTGAGGGTCCAGAGAACTCACCAGGGGCCAAAGAGGATGCTGATCCACCCAAATCCCAGGGGGCGGGGGAAAGGGAGGAGGAGGGAGAAGAGGAGGAAGAGGAAGTGGAGGAAGAAGAAGAGAGCAATGTGGACAAAGACTCAGAACCTTCTAAACATAAGAAAAAGGAGGAGCCAGAAGTATGCCTGGACAAAGACAAGCCAGCGCAGCTGGATGACCATGACGAGGAGGAAGAAGAGGAGGAGGAGGAAGAGCCATCTCACAACGAGGGCCACGATGCTGATGATGAGGACGACAGTCATCTGGAACCCACGGCTGCCACCAAGGTCCTGAGCCCCAGAGCAACGCTGGAAAACCACGCATCTTTTTTAGAACTTAGTGACCAGCCACCTCACTCGAGCCCGGCCGTACTCATGGACTGTGGAAGCACCGACCTCACCGTGCAGGGGACCATGGAGCCCAAGGCGGTGTTGGCCGAGGATACCGTGGCAACAGCGGCCCCCGAGTCAGACGAGGAAGGGCTGGAGGAACAGGCAGAACAGCTGGCTCCACTAGGCCAAGGAGAGCCGTACCCTGAGCTGAAAGCGGGGGACCAGACCGCCTTGGAGGTAGACTCAGAGACAGCGCAGGCCGTGCAGTCACTGACACAGGAGAGCGGCGAGCCCGACGATGCCTTCCAGGACTGTACTGAGACGCAGGAAGCCTGCCGGAGCCTCCAGAGCTACACGCATACAGACCAGAGCCCCCCAGGGGCTACCGCTGCGCTAGACGACTGCCAGCCATCAGAGCACAGCAGCCCTGTCTCGTCTGTCCACTCACACCCGGGGCAGTCTGTCCGCTCCGTCAGCAGTCCAAGCGTCCCTGCCCTGGAGAGCAGCTATGCCCAAATCAGCCCCGATTCTGGTGCCATCTCGGTGCCATCCCTGCAGAACCTCGAGACCAGCCCCATGATGGACGTGCCATCTGTGTCCGACCACTCACAGCAGGTGGTGGACAGTGGCTTCAGTGACCTGGGCAGCATCGAGAGCACCACCGAGAACTATGAGAACCCCAGCAGCTATGACTCTACGCTGGGCGGCAGCATCTGCGGCAGCAGCTCGTCCCAGAGCAGCTGCTCTTATGGTGGCCTCCCATCCGGCAGCCTACCCCAGAGCAGCTGTGCTGTCACCCCACAGTTGCCCAGCCTGAGCGGGAGCTGCAGCTTGCTAGGCCAGGGCAGCATCGGCTCACCGCCTCCCTGCAGCGTCAAGTCCCCTCAGGGCTGCGTCGGGGAACGGCCCCCCAGCAGCAGCCAGCAGCTTGCTCCCTGCAGCCTGGCAGCCAACTTCACACCGCCCATGCAGCTGGCCGAGCTGCCCGAGCCCGGCGGTGGTGGCGGTGGAGGCGGTGGCGGTGCCAATCTGGGCTTATACGAGCGCATGGGGCAGAGTGATTTCGGTACCGGTCACTACCCACAACCGTCAGCCACCTTCAGCCTTGCCAAACTGCAGCAGTTGACGAACACCCTGATCGACCATTCATTGCCTTACAGCCCCTCGGCCGCGGTCACCTCCTATGCAAACAGTGCCTCTCTGTCCACGCCGCTGAGCAACTCGGGGCTCGTGCAGCTGGCCCAGGCCCCGCACTCTGTCCCTGGGGCGCCCCAAGCACAGGCCACCATGACTCCCCCACCCAACTTGACACCACCGCCCATGAACCTGCCACCGCCACTGCTGCAGCGGAACATGGCCGCGTCCAACCTGGGCATTGCCCACAGCCAAAGACTGCAGACTCAGCTGGCGGGCAAGGGCCATGTCGCCATGAGAACCAAATCAGCAGCGGCAGCTGCGGCGGCAGCAGCAGCGGCAGCAGCAGCAGCATCTCTGTCACCAGCCACTGCCGCCGCCTCACACCAGCCGCAGATCTATGGACGCTCGCAGCCCGTGGCCATGCAGGGCCCCTCGAGGACTCTGGCCATGCAGAGGGGCATGAACATGGGCATGAACCTGATGCCCGCACCTGCCTACAATGTCAACTCGGTGAACGTGAACCCACTCAATGCCATGAACGGCTATGGCATGTCGCAGCCCATGATGAACAGCGGCTACCCAGGCAACCATGGCTACATGAACCAGACGCCTCAGTACCCGATGCAGGTGCAGATGGGCATGATGGGTGCTCAGCCGTATGCCCAGCAGCCCATGCAGACCCCGCCGCATGGCAATATGATGTACACGGCGCCAGGCCACCACAGCTACATGAACTCGGGTATGTCCAAACAGCCCCTCAACAGTTCCTACATGCGGAGGTAGGGGCCGCCCCGCTACCCTGCCTGGCCCCCTGCACACAGACCTTCGAAGTGTACGATTTCAAAACCAGCAATTGGTGTGAATGCAAAAAAACAAAAACAAACAAAAAATAAAATAAAAACCCACATTGTTGGCACCATTTCTTTAAAAAAAAAAAAAAAGAAGAAAAAGAAAAAAAAAGAAAAATAAATGAAACAAACAAAAATAGCTGTATGCAGCAGAAAGCCTTATACAAGTTCTTTTTTCTTTTTTTTTCTTTTTCTTTTCCCTTTTTTTTAAATTTAATTTAATATTTTTATTTGGTATCTGTTTCTGTTGCTTTGATACAAAATTCTCTGCAAAGGAAAGGAAGGCCTCTCTGGACTATTACAGTGTGGGGGTGACCAGCGACCAAGTTGCCTCCCCATTAAACAATGTGGATATCGAGCCCCCCCCCCATTCTGTTTTAATACTGAACCCCCTGAGAGCTTTGGTTTCTCTGCCCTGTCCACTCCATGTAAATGCCTTTTAGCCTTTCAGTTATTGTATATTTTTGTTTAAGGGGACACTTCAGCATGCCGCTAATGTCTTTGTTAGTGACAGTGCATTTTGTCGTACTGTACCAAGTGTCGTGCTAACAGTAAGCCATTTCTTAAGTTTTTTGCCTTGATTAGGGTGCCCTAATTTGAGGGTTTTAAAAAAACGAAACAAAAACAAAAAAACAAAAACAACTATATTTTTGTTAATTATAAAACTGTAAAGAGCTATAAAAGCTATTCCCATTTGGTTCGTCAAAAGGGTTTTATTGCTGATGTTTGGTGTAAAGTTGAGACCCTTTTCCTTTTTTGGTGACAGGTTTCTTTGGGGGGGGTAAAAAAAAAGGCAGCTTTCTGTTTTATAAATGCAGACTTCTGTTTATTGAATGAAGCATATCTCAGTGTTTAATCTGTCAGGTTTTGAAAACATTTCATATATGTCCAAATACTTGGCAGGATTTAAAAAAAAATAGTGAATTTGGTGTAAAGTTGCTATTTTATGGAAATGCCTCTAACTTTACATTTTCATTCCATCTGTAGATTTTTCTATCTTTATAAAATATTGGAGTTATTTTTTAAGGGAAAAAAATAGAGAAGTAGCTTGTGAATAGCTCAAATGAAGCTTCCAACCCGCATGTACAAAAGCAAAAGTTATTTGTGTCTGTTTATATCGCTTCCTTTTTGTAGCCTTTGTATCTGCACAGGGTGACTGTAAGGGACCAGCAGGGGAGGCGGAACCCTTGTATAGAAATAGGAGCCAGCAACACTCTTGTATTTATCTGTTCTCTTTTTAGTCAGTCACTTCAAAAGACGAAAAAACAAACAAACAAAAAAACCCCAACAAAAAAAAAAAAGCTGTACATTTTAACATAAAATAAATTATGATGAGCCATTTTTAGCCTCTTGTGTCCTGTCCTATTATGACTGATAGAGAATGACCAGTGGAACTGTTATCATATGTCACATCTCAGAACACAAACACATTTGGGGAAAATAAATTATTTAGTATAGATTGGAGCTACGAGATTTTTTCTGGTTTTGACTTTGGGGGAGGGGGATGGCAATAAAGAGTAATATCTAAAAAATAATAATAAACCATCACATATACCAAATACCTATTTAATAAATTAATTTATAATGGATTTTAATGCTTTTCATGAAAGTTTATTTTATGCGAGTGCATACCTTCTGTATGCCAATCATTGTCTTTAAAATAAAGTGATTTTGTTTTTTTCTTTTTGACTTTGATCTTCATTTGCAAAGGGATCCACTTCTGCCCAAATAACCTCAATAGTAGCCTCATTTGTAGATCTATCGGAAATACCCCAGGCGCTGAGCACAGCAGCAGCAAACTTTGTCTTTCTAAAGATTAACACCCGCCCCCAAATACACCCCTTCTGGGACTGGAGGTTTGAAAAGTCATTTTCCATAAAGTGTGAACGCTTTTGCTCTGTTGTGAATGAATGCTTGCATGTTTTCTCAGAATCCTTAGCTTATTTAGACTTTAAAAAAAAAAAAAGGAAGAAACATGATTTTATGGCGCTCAGAGAAAGTTCCGTGTGACCATCCCAACATGTGAGTGTTACTGATGAGCCCTGCTAATGTGTTTGACTTGGCCTACATGAGACGGGCCAGTGAACCTCTCAGTGTCTGATCCCTAACACCACATGGTCCGAGAATATTCGGGGTGACCTAGACCCCCAACAGTAAGGCAAGAGTAGCCCTCAGCACTACCACCAGCTATGAGGGGAAGAAAAAATCCTAAACATCAGCGCTCGGAATTCTGTGAATCCAGCCAGTCGTCATGGCCACAATCGTGGCTCATATGTATCATGTGGCTCTCCAAGAGTGCAGAAGTAGCTGGTGCCTCCACCTACCATGACCCTGCACAGGGAGGGTTCAACCTTGTGCTCTGTCCCTCATGTCAGCTGGCGGACGGGGAGGGACACTGAATCCTACCCCAGAGTGCTGTGGGCTCTGTTTTTTGGAGACCACACCCAGGGATTACTCTGCACTCAGGGATCATTGCTGGTGGTGTCTGGGGAACCCTATAGGAAGCTGGGAATCAAACCCGGTCAGCTACATGCAAGGCCAGTGCCCTCCCCATTATGCTCTGGCTCCAGCCCCAAGGGTGCTAGTTTGGATTGAATTCTCAGAGGCCTGCTGGACAGAAGGCCCACACCATGTTCCCCAGGTGTGTGGGATGGGGGCGGAGGGTGGTAGAGAGGGCTGCTAGCCAAGCTTAAAGGCTTCATGCCAAAGACCCCTTCCGCTTACTGTGGTTGGTGTGGTGCCCCTGGGGTAGGGGCACCAAAATCAGAGAGGAGAAAGTCTTTCTCCGAAGCGGCCATGAGTGCTTTCCCAGTCCATCCTCTCCTCTCTGACCTCACTAGAGAAACCAGCCTGACCCTGAGGCTGCCGACAAACATGAAGTGGGGTTCTCTGGCAGGCCCAGATAATGGGAAGCAGAAACAGACCACAGCTTCCAAAGCCCCATCTGACACACAGCCAGAACTCAAAGCAGGCAACGCATGTCTGAGGCCCTGGGTTGGCTTGCAGGCACCAGAGACAAAAGTAAGAGCCCATGATATGGGTCTTTTGGGGTGATCTGCTGGTGCTCAAACCCACAGCCTCCTGTGTGCAACTAGGCACGGTGCCATCCATCCTGGCCCAGAGTTCACTGAGCCTCAACAACCACATGGGAGTTTATTACTAATGCTCCCCCCATCCTGTCTCACAGACCTTTCGCAAAACCCTCTTCCCCCCAGGAGGGCCCATACCCCTGCCTGGGCTGGAAAAGGCCACGATGTTGTAGTGAGTTCTGGACCACAGTGGGACTTAAGGTGCAGATATGGTACCTTTGAGGTTTCCCAGCCACCACCCTACACAAGGGACTCTGTCGGTCCAAAAAGCTGCTAACTCCTGGCCACGGCCTGCAGGGCACCTCCCTGTTTAAAAAAAATACATCCATAATGTCCTAGTTAGGTTTTATGAGCAATAGCACTGCAGGGAGGATGTTAGCCTTGCACGCAGCTCACCCAGGTTCAATCCCTAGCATCCCATATAATCCCTGAGCACCTCCAGGGATAATTCCTGAGCACTGAGCCAGGAGTGGCCCCCAAAAACAACCAAAAAAGTGACTTTCAGACCAAGCCAAAGGCCTCACTCCAGGCAATGCTGCCACATCCTTTAATGCTTTTCTGCTCCATCTTACCCGAGGGAACGGCTTTGCAGGTGCCCAAGTCCAAGTGTGTGCTCAGCTGAAGGCGATTCTTCTGGAGGGCCTGGGGCAAGTCTGCACAGTCAAAGCACCCAGGAAGTCCTAGCTGGGTTGTCAGAAGCTGCGGGAAGACGTTTCCCCATTCCAGTCCAGTCCCGGTACCAGTGTAAGAGCCCAAAGTGACAGGAAGTGCCTCACAGCTGCTCAGCTCTGGCCTGTGCCTGCCGCCTCTGCTGCACCAGCTGCAGGTCGAGTTCCCGGAGCTGCTTCAGGAAGCCCCGGTTGGGGAGAACACAGCGGTTCTTGGCCACTTGCCGGATGGCATCGACCAGGGTCATGTCCCTGTGGATCATCAGATAGGCCAGGACTAGGGTAGCTGAGCGGCTGCGGCCCATAACACAGTGAACCAGGATCTTACCTGCAACACAGAGGAGAGAAGAGGCGCCCAACTACAGCCATCAGCAGAGGGACCATGTCCCACAAGCCCTGTGGTGGTAGATCCAAGGGTAACTACCCTTCAGACTGTCCTTGATGAAACAACAAAAAATTAGTTCAATTCCCAGCATTCTCTATGGTCCCCAAGCCGTCCAGGAGTAATTTCTGAGCACAGAGCTAGGAGTCCCCCTGAGCACTGCCGGATATGGCCCCAAAACAAATTTAAAAAAATATTCATTTGGAGCTAGAGCAATAGTACAGCAGATAGAGAGCACTTGCTTGCAAAAAGCTGACCCACGGGGTCAGAGAGATAGCATGGAGGTAAGGCATTTGCCCTGCATGCAGGACAGCGGTTCGAATCCTGGCATCCCATATGGTACCCCGAGCCTGCCAGGAGCAATTTCTGAGCATAGAGCCAAGAGTAACCCCTGAGTGCTGCCAGGTGTGACCCAAAAAACAACAAAAAAAGCTGACACAGGTCTGATCCCCAGTATCACATATGCTTTCCCCCGTGCATGGCCAGGTGATTCCTGAGCACCAAGCCAGGAGTAAGCCCTTAGCACTGCCAGGTATGGACCAAAAAGAGAAAAAAAAGTTTAGTTTCATCCAACATTGTCTGCTGGTTCTCCCTAACTTAGTGTAATGATCCAAGAAATAGATCTAAGGTGTTCTGCTACACCCCCAAAGCATGGTTATCAGGAAGAAGAGCACAGGGGACTGAGTTATATAAGCTTGCTTTTTTTTTTTTTTTTTTTATGGTCACTGGTCCACAGAGCAAATATAACTGAACAAATGCAAGGGGGTTAGGGGCAGAGTAGATCCTAATAAATCAAATTTAGGAATCTGGTTCAGCACCAAAGATGTTTCTCAGAGTGAGCAACATCAAAAAAAACGACCCAGATTACCACATACAATGCAAGGAACAAGGCGTCGGCAAATCCTGGTAGGCAAGGCAGATCATCTGTTAACTGGGGAAAATACTAAGGGCATATTTTAGAGCAAATAGTCCTGTGGACTATTTGAAAGTGTTCTGGAAGAGCCTCAAGATAGAAAAACAACTTTGTTTTAAAACATTAATTTGACTTTCAATAAATTTGTTAAGCCATAAAAAAAGAAAAATACCCAGATTTTACTGCAATGATAACATGTAAATCTTCTGAGCACTGAAGTCAAACTTGGGAATTACGGATCTATTACCATCAGGATCACAGCTTTCCGACACTTCTAAGATCCGTGGTGGTATCGACTATTTTTTTTTTCAAGTGCCAATATTTAAAAGCTTCATAAACCAGTATTTTTCAGATGACTGATGTGGGACATTGCAGAATCACGGATAGATCATCTGTTCCAAGTGCAAGACAAGACCAGATTTTCATCTTAATGGACCGATTAATGGATTTATGTCTTCCAATGCCACATCACAACTAGTCTTTAAGAAGCAATTGCTTGTCAAGTTTCGATGTCACCGCAAATAAGAATGCCCACATTTATCTGCGAAAGCTCTTAATGTGCCCCTGTTCCTCTGGCTACACATCTGAGTTGGCTGGATTCTCTTCACAGGCAACAACAGAAACAAACACATCCCAAGGGATAGAACCCTGAACAAGGAAGCTGGCCTGAAACTTCCCACTGGATTCCCCCTGGGGACGCTCGAGAGTTCAGAGAGGTCACAGTATGTCTTCTCTTAAATTCATCCTTGATATATCAGCTATCCCCATTTTCTGGCAGGGCGAGGCCCGGGGGGGGGGGTGAAGCACAGGGCCAGGGGGGAGACAGGACATTTCCAGTGATGACACCCTAAAGCTAAGGCACATTTCTAGAGACACAGAATAGTTTCTCTGGCCTCTTCCCTCTCCTACTCTGGTTCCTCCCCCCCATCCCCCCATCACTCACAGGGTGCTAGCCTGCCCCTGTTCCTCTACTCAGGCCCATGGGGCATGTGGTATGACAGTGGTTTTTGGAGAGGCATGAAAAGTGCCCCTGAAGCACACAGTGAGGACTAAAGAAGGAGGAGAAGGAAGACCAGAGGCAAATGGCTCCCTGGAGGCCCACTGATCCCAATCTTCTCAGGGGTCCATGCCCCTGCTCACAGCAGAAGAGCCCAGAGCATCTGTTTGCCTGACTTTGTATGGGCTTAGCAGGGAGATTGGGCCAAGTACCCCCTCTTCCGGGGCTAGAGCGGAATGTCTCCCTCTGGCATCTAAACCCCCCCAAGTCTGTTCCAGAGCTGCCGGGCCTCTCACCAGCTCTGCTGATAACTAAAGCGTTTCTTCCTCTCCTGGCAAAATAAGGGTAATTCTTTCTGTCAGGACTCCAGACTTGAAGCAGACGAAAGCTGTAATTCATTAAATCTTCTGGAAGCCTGATGTCTGAGGAAAGGGGGGTACAGAGAAAAACGAAGATGAAGATGGGGGTGGGGGGAGGAGGTAGTGGGCTCTAGCAGGCACTCCTTGAGCTGAATTTTGGTTTTGTTCTTATTTGGGGGAGGGCACTCCCAAGTGGTACTCAGGCAGCCCAGGACCCCAAACAGAACTCTCAGCCCAAGTAGTCAACAGGTCCTAAGAATATGGTCTTAAGGGCCCGGAGAGATAGCACAGCGGCGTTTGCCTTGCAAGCAGCCGATCCAGGACCAAAGGTGGTTAGTTCGAATCCCGGTGTCCCATATGGTCCCCCGTGCCTGCCAGGAGCTATTTCTGAGCAGATAGCCAGGAGTAACCCCTGAGCACCGCGGGGTGTGGCCCAAAAACCAAAAAAAAAAAAAAAAAAAAAGAATATGGTCTTAAGGATGTGATGTTAGTCTGCCAGGGCATCCCTAAGGTCACCCCAAGGCTCTGTGACCTCCAACACAATATGTGACCTTGAGGTTTAAGACTCACTGAGGGGGAGGGTGCATTCATGGCAGGGGTACGTGATTCCTTGCAGGAGCATCACTACCCAGCACTTCTGGGAAAGCTTGTCCCACAGTTCTTGCAAGGCTACCTGGGGAGAAGGAGGTTGAATCGGACTGGGAAGCAGAGGGAAGCACAGAGTCAAGAGGGAGCTGCCCGACTGCTCAGCCTCTTCATCCATGCCTCTGGCATCATGTCTAGCAATCAGTCCAAAAGAGGGTCTGGCTTGACTTGACTCTGGAAGTGCCACCCTGGTTTTGCCACACCTGACAAGGCCCCACGAGACTCATACCACTACCTACCCACTGCCATGGCTTACAGAGGCCGTGGTAACACAGCTCAGGCTGAGCAAAGCCACATTTATTTGGTTACTCGACTCCTTAAGCATGGCCCAGGCTGCTAAGGGCAAGATCTGGATGTCTGGCATTAGGAGTGTTGGAGGGCCCGGAGAGATAGCACAGCGGCGTTTGCCTTGCAAGCAGCCAAACCAGGACCAGAGGTGATTGGTTCGAATCCCGGTGTCCCATATGGTCCCCCGTGCCTACCAGGAGCTATTTCTGAGCAGACAGCCAGGAGTAACCCCTGAGCACCGCCGGGTGTGACCCAAAAACCAAAAAAAAAAAAAAAAAAAGGAGTGTTGGAAAGAAATTTCAATTTATTGCCACTATTTCGACCATGGGCGATTCTATGGGAATAGCTGGGAACAGCCAGACTGGTGGGGAGGCCAGATAGCAAGGGCTTTGATACTCACTGGACTATCAGTGGTTGGATTGAGTGGATCTTCTTTCTGGGAAGATAGGCCCCTCAACACCTGGCAGCACCTTTCACCAGTGTTAGTTAAGGGCCCCCCCTTGACCTGAAGGATAGTGTTAAGGATTTGAACTTTAAGAAGTCTTTGATATGCACATGGGAAGGGTACTGAGAAGGCAAAGACTTGGTAACACCCCAGTCTCTGCCCTCCAGCCTCTGCCCCTTCTCAGGCCTGTGCCTCTATTTCTCATTCTGGCTCTTGTCTCTGCTCAGCATTTCCAACCACCTAGTCTAGGAATCAGGATCTAAATATTGTCCTTGAATGGTGAGTGCTATACGCAGATCTAGAACCCAGGCTAGTCTTTTCCTAAGCCAGCAATAGCGACTGACGCTAAAATGGGGTGCCAGGAAGAGTAAACAAGCCGCCTGGTGCTTATACTGTAGTATTCAAAGCTGGGATGCCTGTTTCCCCTTTGGTGGTTGGAAATTTGATGATAATGTGCATGTGTTGGTGAGGCTCTGGGCTTCCCGCTACCCAACCCCCTTATTGAATACATCTGACAGCTTGCTGCCCACAGGGCTCCATGGCATAAGTTTTGTGTGAGTTACAGGCAGCAGAGACCCCTTAGAACCGTGCACAGTGAACACTTCCACCTAAGGCCCAGAGCCAACACATCACCAGTCAATTGTGTGGGGACTGTAACCCAGGTGAGGGTGAAGAAACAGTCATGATGTGAAACAGAAATCGAAGGACTAAGCTGTTGTCTAGTTTGGGGAGGTTTTCGTGTCAATTGTGTTTTCTGTAACTTGAAAGGCCCTTGGGAAAATTTTACCTCAAGGTGATGAGGTAAAAATGATAGCACATGGGGTGGGAGCAATAGCACAGCAGTAAGGCATTTGCCTTGCATGCAGCCAACCGAGGACGGTCAGTGGTTCAAATCCTGGCATCCCATATGGTCCCCCGTGTCTGCCAGGGGCAATTTCTGAGTGCTGAGCCAGGAATAACTCCTGAGCACCGCCATTTTGACCCCCCCCCAAAATGATAGCATAGTGGGGAGGGTGTTTATCTTGTACTCAGTCAACCCAGGTTCGATCCCCAGCATCTCATATGGTCCCCTGAGCCTGCCAGGAGTGATTTCTGAGTGCAGAACCAGGAGTAATCCCTGAGCACCACTGGGTATGGACCAGAAGCAAAGCAAACAATATATATATATATATATCTTGAGGATTTTTTTTTGAGTCACACCCTCTGTAGAGCCAGGAGTGACCCCTGAGCGCTGGCAGATATGACCCAAAAACCAAAAAGAAAAAAAAACTCATAAATAGGAGCCGGAGAAATAGAATAGAGATAAAGTGTTTGCCTTGCATGCAGTAGGATGGTGGTTCGAATCCTGGCATCCTGTATGGTCCCCGAGCCTGCCAGGAGCGATTTCTGAGCACAGAGCCAGGAGTAACTCCTGAATGCTGCCGGGTGTGACCCAAAAACCAAAAAAAAAAAAAAAAAAAAAAGACTCATAAAGATCAACTCTGATCTCCAGCATCCCATATGATTCCCTAAGCCTGCTAGGAGTAACTGTTACCTGGGTATGACCAGAGTCATAAAACAAACAAAACAAACAAACAAAAAACCCTCATAAATAGAAGCACAAGGAGAGACTCTGGAAGGAGGCATTTCCCCCTGCCTCGATACCAACTTGAGCACCACGGAGTTTTTCATTAGATGCCAAAACACACAGCTGGTATCTCCGGCCCATCATGAGGCCATCAGAGTCCGGGACAATCCAGCAGGTGCAGGAGCGCCTGTGGGCCTCATAGTACCCACCTTTTTTTTGGGGGGGGGCTATACCCAGTGACGCTCAGGGGTTACTCCTGGCTATGCGCTCAGAAATCGCTCCTGACTTGGGGGACCATATGGGACACTGGGGGATCAAAACTGGGTCAAATGTATGCAAGGTAAACGCCCTACCACTGCACCATTGCTCCGGCCCCAGTATCCATCTTTTGCATCAAAAAAAGCCCCGTAAGTGGACACTTTGAGGTCGGAGGTGGCCCTGTACCAGGACTGACACATGGAGCTGAGCACTAATTCGGGAGATGTTTTCCCACTGGCCTCTCGAGATGGATGGCCCTGAAAGGCAGTTTACAGCAGTGACTGTGGATTGTCTTACACTGTACCCTGCACTGTATCCTCTCGTCCAATAGTGTCTTCCTGGATTAAGACCATTGAAACTGTTTTCAGCACAAGGTCCAGCAAGTGGTGATTAATTAGCTTTAAGAAACTGGGGCCAGAGTGATAGCACAGCAGATAGAGAATTTGCTTTGCTTGTGGCTGACCCAGGTTTGATCCCAGGCATCCCATAGGGTCCTCCGAGCCTGCCAGGAATAATTTCTGAGCACAGAGCCAGGAGTTAACCCGAGTACCACTGGGTGTGGCAAAAAAAAAAATTAGAGTCTCACTTTCTGTCCCATTCCGTTTGCCATGTGGAAAGTCGAAGTAACAGGTTTTTCTACTATACGTTTGCATTTGGAAAGAGAGGGTTAGGGCGAAGTTTGGGTGTTTGGTCGGAGACTGTGAAATAACCGCCCTTGGGTTTTGGGCCACACCTGGTGACATTCAGGGGTTACTCCTGACTATGTGCTCAAAAATTACTCCTGGCTTGTGGGAAGCATATGGGACGCCGGGGGATTGAACCATGGTCCCTCCTAGGTTAGCACATAGCAAGGCAAACAAATGACCTACGGCTTGCACCACAGCTCCGACCCCTCTCTGGTTTTTTTGTTTTGTTATGTTTTGTTTTGGGGGGCAAACCCGGCAGCACTCAGGTGTTACTCCTGGCTACTCAGGGTTACCCTGCAGCGCTCAGGGGTTACTCCTGGCTCTACACTCAGAAATCGCTATGAGGTCGGTACATGGGATACCAGGGTTCAAACCAGGTCCACCCTGGGTCAGCCATGTGCAAGGCAAACGCCCTACCATTGTGCTATGCTCAGGCCCTGGATTCTCGAATTTGCTCCTGAGCGACTTTCTGGCCTCTAAGCCCTGTGGGAGGGGTCCCGGGCCTGTGTCCCTTGACTTTGGTTCCCACGTTCTTCTGCAAAGCAAGATGCAGACCAAAGCCCTTTGCTGAGGACCCTTCCCCACCCACCCAGACCCTTGGGAAGTATGGGACCAGGCCCCACGCGTCTGCTGCAAGAAAAAGCACTAGCGGTTCCACGGGACAAGGCGCTGCCATCCTCGGGGCACACACTGGGGGGCCGAGATAGGGGTCCCCAGGCAGGGCGAGCCAGGGAAGGAAGTGGACGTTATGGGCCGCACCCCCAAAGTCTTACTCTGGTCAGAATGGAGTGCGGCCTCGATGAAGGCGGCTGCTGAGTAGAAGAAGACGCTGAGGTCGAAGGTGGGCAGGTCCTCGGCCTCCACGCCGTGGTACTCGATGGGCAGGTCGCGGTAGTAGTCAGGCCCGGTGTCCACGTTCCAGCGGCCCTGTGCCGCGTTCAGCACGTGCGTGAAGCCGGCCTTCTTCAGCCGGTAGCGGTCCAGCGCCGTGGCCCTGCCCAGGGAGAGGCGTGGGTGGGCGGGGCTCGGGAGGGGCGTGGTGTGGGCGGGGAAATGGGCGTGGTAGAAAGGGAAAGACAATGGTATTGGTGTGGGGCTTAGGGAAGGGGCGTGGTTTCAAAGGGAGAATCGGTGGGCGGGGCCCTACAAAGAGGCGTGGTCTGGTTGGGAAAGGGAGTGATAGGGCGGGGCTTCGGTGCAGTGGGCGGGGTAATGGGCGTGACAAAGAAGTCATAGTGGGCGGGGCTTGAATGGGAGTGGTGGAAAAAGGGAAGAGTTGCCAAGTGTATGTGGTGTGGGCGGGGCTACGGGGAGGGGTGTGGTTTCTATGGGAGGGGCGTGGTGTGGCTGGGGAAATGGGCGTGGCTGGGCATGATAGAAAAAGGAAAGAGGCAGGGGAAATGGGCAGGGCGTATGTAGTGTGGGCGGGACTACATGGAAGAAAGTGGGTGGGGTCTTACAAAGAGGCGTGGTGTGACTGGGAAAGTGGGCGGGGCTTCAGCTGTTTGTGGGCGTGGCATGGGCGGGGAAGTAGCTCGGGTAGGATGGGAAAGAGGGCGGGGTTCTATAGAAAATGCCTATGGGTGGGGCTTATTAGGAAAGGGGCGTGTGTAGCAAAGAAAGGGCCTGGTAGATGTGGGCAAGGATGGAGGAAAAGGGCCATGGTGTCCCAGTAAAAGGAGGATGCGGGGTATTGGAGCTTGGCATGGTGTGACATAGACAGGGCATTGAGGAACACTTGGTGCAGAAGACAGAATTGAGGGTGTGGCACAGACAGATAAATTATAAAGGGCGGGGCTCCCACAGGTGTCTGTCATCTGCTGTTTCCCTTTTCCAAGATTGGGGCTTCCTTGGACCCAGCCCTGCTTCTGCTGACCTTGGTCTACCTATGGAGGGAAGAAGCCAGGAGCAAGTAGAAGATAGGAGAGGGGCCGGTGAGGTGGCACTAGAGGTAAGGTCTCTGCCTTGCAAGCACTAGCCAAGGAAGGACCGTGGTTCGATCCCCCGTCCCATATGGTCCCCCCAAGCCAGGGGCGATTTCTGAGCGCTTAGCCAGGAGTAACCCCTGAGTATCAAACGGGTGTGGCCCCCCAAAAAAAAGAAGATATGAGAGCCCTTCGTGCATTTCCCCCCCACTCTCCATCCCTTCTTTCTGCATGCACCAAATTTCGCAGGCTTGGTTGTCCTGCTAATTACCTAAAAACAACTTGTTGGTGGGGCTGAGCTGTGTAAGGCTTTGTACATTCTAGAACTGGCTTTCCTCTAAAGTAAACCCTCCAGGTGTCTCTGGGGTTTGGAAGTTCAAAGAATCCCATTCATAAGGGGCTTAAGAACAGGTCTTTCCAACCGAAGCAATAGTACTGTGGGGAAGTCGTTTGCCTTGCACGTGGCTGACCTGGGTTTGATCCCCCAGCATCCTGTATGGTCCCCTGAGCCTGCTAGGAGAGATTCCTGAGTGCAGAGCCAGGAATAACCCCTGAGCACCACTGGATGTGGCTCCAAAACAAAACTAAACTAACAAACAAAAATGAATAGATTGTTTAGTTTGGAGGTTTGGTGTGAGGTTGAGCTATTGGCTTTCACAGCACTGGTGGAGCGTTGGGTGAAGGATTAACTGGAGGCAATTTATTTGCCCAGTGGGTAACTTGAATAGAGTTCCCACGACCCAGCCAATGAAGTTACTTGGTTTTTAACCCAGAATATCCCATTTTGAGATGTGTGGTGGTCTTGAACCATGGAGTAGAGGTAGACCTCAGAGGGAGCAGGAAAGAGTTTTCTGCTTGGGTTTGGGGGAGCAGGCTTTGAGCTTTCTTTTTCTTTTTCTTTTTTTGGGCCACACCCAGTGACATTCAGTGGTTACTCAATCACTCCTAGCTTGGGGGACCATATGGGACTCTGGGATTCAAACCACTGTCCATCCTGGATCAGCTGTGTACAAGGCAAACACCCTATTGCTGTGCTATTTCTCCAGCCCCTGAGCCTTCTTATAAAAGAGAATCAAGGACACACCTCGCCAAAGAAATAACATGATCCAGAGCTGAAGAAGCACAAACTTGAGAGCTAGGAATCAACTCTATTTCCCAAAATAGAATAGGTTTAGAATGTGTGATGAACCAGGCCCTCTGCTTGGTGCTGATGATCTAGCAGTGAACAAGGTTAGTCAAAAAAAATCCCTCAGGAAGGGGCCGGAGAGATAGCATGGAGGTAAGGCGTTTGCCTTTCATGCAGAAGGTCATTGGTTCAAATTCTGGCATCCCATATGGTCACCTGAGCCTGCTAGGAGCGATTTCTGAGAGTAGAGCCAGGAGTAACCCCTGAGCGCTGTCGGGTGTGATCCAAAAAATAAAAATAAAAATTCCTCAGGAAGATTAGATGGGGAGAACAAAGAAGCAGTCATTGGTAAAAACAAGATAATTTTTTTTTTGGTGTTTTGGGCCACAGCCGGCAGTGCTCAACGGGGGACCATATGGGACACCGGGATTTGAACCACCCACCTTAGGTCCTGGATCTGCTGCTTGCAAGGCAAACACTGCTGTGCTATCTCTCCAGCCCAAAACAAGATAATTTAAGGTTAGATAAGAGCTCAGCAGAATGACTGGGGCTTCAGGAAGGGATTTCAGGAAGACTTATCTGAGAGCAGGTACTGAAGCTTAGACTGGTAAAATGGATTTAGGCAGAATTGAGGAAGGGAGATAAAGAGTCATAGTACAGTAGGGAGGGTACTTGCCTTGCCTGTGTTCAATCCGCATCCCAGCACTGCCAAGAGCAATTCCTGAGTACAGAGTTCTGAGCACTACTGTATGTGTGGTCAAACAAACAAAATAAGACTATAAAATAAAAAAATATTTTATCCAGGATGAGAGAATTAGAAATAACTATAAGCAGAAGGGAACCAGGCTGAGAGAGCTACACATATGAGGAACAGAAGGGAAAGAGTGTGACCATAGTGGCCAGTGGGAAAGCAATGCAAGAAGAAGTTCGGAAGGGGCAGATACTTGCCACAGGGATGGGGGGGTGGGTTTTCAGCCTCTTAACAAGGGTTTGGATTCAATATGATGGACGGCCACAGGCCACTTCTCAGAGGAAGTGAACATGGTTTACTTTTCTTTATATTGTTGCTTTTGGGCCACACCTGGTGGCACTCAAGGATAACTCCTGGCTTTGTGCTCAGAAATTACTCTTGATAGGCTCAGAGGACCATATGGGATGCTGGGGATTGAACCTGGGTCAACTGCATGCAAGACAAATGCCCTCCCTGCTGTGCTATTATTCTGGCCTTGTACATGATGGTTTAGTTATTAAAAGATCTATTGGCCAATGTGTGGAGGTGGATTTGAAAGAGGCCAAAAGTGGAAGCACATCTACACTAGCACCAGGAATCAGACTTCTGTTAGGGAAGTAAAAAAGTAAAAAGTATTGACTTACTCCAGAGTGGGTTCATAGGACACCCTGACAACTTGGTAACTGCAACAACCTGCTTTCAGGGCAGGGTGCTCTGCATTGCCACCTAATGGTGAGATGAAACCAGAGGATGCTCTGCTTCACCCTGTCTTTGACATAGGATCTATACAGTAACCAGGATCTTAAATACAGAAACCTGACAGCAACACCATGTTTGTGAAGAGCTTTTACTGAGACCACAGAGAAAGACTTTAGGGTGAGACAACTTAGTATGCCTGAAGCCTGTAGTTGGTCTTATGCCAGGATATTTCTGAGTAAGGTCTCTCTTGTTTTTAGGCCTATGCAAACAACAACTGCCACACACACAAACCTTTTTTATTGTATTTTTTATCTCATCTTTTAAAAGAAAAAGATCTTGGGGCTGGTGAGGTGGCGCTAGAGGTAAGGTGCTTGCCTTGCAAGTGCTAGCCAAAGAAGGACCGCGGTTCGATCCCCCGGCGTCCCATATGGTCCCCCCAAGCCAGGGGCGATTTCTGAGCGCTTAGCCAGGAGTAAACCCTGAGTATCAAATGGGTGTGGCCCGAAAAACCAAATAAATAAATAAAAGAAAAATCTTACTAAACCCTCTGCTATTGATTGTATTAATGACTTTATTAGAGATATGATCATTTTCACAAATATACTTGCAGTAGCAAGTACTTTTTCTTCTTTCTATTTTCTACTCTTCCATTTTATTTTTTTAGTTTTTCTTTCTATTTTCTTTCAATTTTTCAATAACTTTGCTTTTCCTTATTTTATTATTATTATTATTATTAATTATTTGTTTGTTTGTTTTTGGTTTTTGGATCACAACCAGTGGCACTCTTGGGTTACTCCTGACTCTGCGCTTAGAAATTGCTCCTGGCAGGCACATGGACCATATGAGATGCTGTCCCATGAGTCAGCTGCATGCAAGGCAAACACCCTACGACTGTGCTATCTCTCCAGCCTGATGCATTTTCTTTAAATAAAAACATTTAGACAAAAAGTAGTAGCAAGGATGGGCCAGAGAGAGAGCATGGAGATAGGGTGTTTGCCTTGCATGGCTCGAATCCCGGCATCCCATATGGTCCCCTGAGCCTGCCAGGAGCGATTTCTGAGCACAGAGCCAGTAGTGACCCTTGAGCGCTGCCGGGGTCAGCCAACCCCCAACCCCCAAAAAAACCAAAGAAACAAAAAAATAACTTTTTAAACAAGGGGCCAGTTCACTGTCCCTTAGACCGTTGGAGGGCTGGACAAAACAAACAAAAAAAAAAAAAACAAAAAACAAAAAACAAAAACTATGAACAAATTCCTATGCACACTGCATATATCTTATTTTGAAGTAAAGAAACAAAACGGGAACAAATACAATATGTGGCCTGTGGGCCAACCACTGCTTAAGAGAGATGTTTTTTCCTAGGTAGAATTTCTGGGTATGAGCATTTCTAACACATTTGATGCTTGTTATTAAATGATGCACTAAAGGGGCTGGAGAGGGGCTGGAGAGATAGTACAGCGACGTTTGCCTTGCAAGCAGCCGATCCAGGACCTAAGGTGGTTGGTTCGAATCCTGGCATCCCATATGGTCCCCCATGCCTGCCAGGAGCTATTTCTGAGCAGATAGCTGGGAGTAACCTCTGAGCACCGCCTGGTGTGGCCCAAAAGCCAAAAAATTAAGGGGCTGGAGAGATAGCATAGAGGTTGGGCATTTGCCTTGCATGCAGAAGGATGGTAGTTTGTACCTGCTGGGTGTGACCCAAAAATTAAAAAAAAAAAGATGCACTAAAAAGATTGCTTAAATTTATATTTTGATTAATATTCTTTGCTAGGTGAAGAAAAAGAAAAAAAGGATAATAGGGCCAAAGAGATAGGCAGCAGGGAGGGTGCTTGGCTTGCATGGTGTTTGCTTCCCGGCAACCCATATTATGGTCCCCTGAATCTGCCAGGAATGATCCCTGAACATTGCTAGGTGTGGCCCCAAAAGCACAAAAAGTGTCCCATTATTAATGGCTAAAAAATGAGGATGGACATTTTTGCACATTATTTGGAAGTTCATGCAATCTACTTTTGGAGAACATCATCTTTTGACCCAATTCTTGTTAGCTCTTTGTCTTTCCTTTTATTTTCTTTTTCCTTTTCTTTTTTTTTCAAAATCAACATTATTGAAAAGGAGAGAAGCCAACCCCTCCACTTTTCTTTTTTTTTTTTTTTTTTTTTTGGTTTTTGGGCCACACCCGTTTGACACTCAGGGGTTACTCCTGAGCTATGCGCCCAGAAATCGCCCCTGGCTTGGGGGGACCATATGGGATGCCAGGGGATCGAACCACGGTCCGGTCCGTCCTACTCTAGCGCTTGCAAGGCAGACACCTTACCTCTAGCGCCACCTTCCCGGCCCCAACCCCTCCACTTTTCATCTGCAGGGCCACAGTGTCAAGCACTCCGTGTGTCTGTATGTCCTGCATCCCACATCCCTGGAGTCTTCACCCTTCTTTTTTCTTTTGGTTTTTGAGTCACCTTCGGCAGTGCTCAGGGTTCCTCCTGGCTCTACGCTCAGAAATCACTCTTGGGGGCCCGGAGAGATAGCACATCGGCGTTTGCCTTGCAAGCAGCCGATCCAGGACCAAAGGTGATTGGTTCGAATCCCGGTGTCCCATATGGTCCCCCGTGCCTGCCAGGAGCTATTTCTGAGCAGACAGCCAGGAGTAACCCCTGAGCAACGCCGGGTGTGACCCAAAAACAAAAACGAAAACAAAAACAAAAAAAAAGAAATCACTCTTGGCAGGCTCAGGGGACCGTATGATATGCCGGGATTCAAACCACCGTCCCTCTGCATGCAAAGCAAACACCCTACCTCCATGCTATCTCTCTGGCCCCTTTCACCCTTCTTTTAAACCTCTTGCCTGAGGGCCAGTGAGGTGGCGCTAGAGGTAAGGTCTCTGCCTTGCAAGCGCTAGCCAAGGAAGGACCACGGTTCAATCCCCTGGCATCCCATATGGTCCCCCTAAGCCAGGGGTGATTTCTGAGTGCTTAGCCAGGAGTAACCTCTGAGCATCAGAGCGGGTGTGGCCCCAAAAAACAAAAATAAATAAATAAATAAACAAACAAAAAATAAACCTCTTGCCTGGCTCCAGATTCTGCAGCAGACTGGAGCACCAGAGAAGTAACTGGCCCCCATAGGGCCAGTTTCCTTAACAGTAGCCTTTCTCCTTCCCTCCTCTACCCAGCTCCTTCTGGAAGCTTGCTTCTAGTCCTCACCCTGAAAACTGCCAAGAACAAGCATTGTCTAGGGGCCAAGGATGTGACTTAATGGTAGAGCACATGGCTTGCATGTGTGGGATCCATCTCTGGCACCACAGATCCCCAAGTACCATCTCCCTGACTAACACTTCTGACGTTCAACCTTTTTATACTCTGATGGTTTCCTGTTGCCAGTCTGCACAACCTTGACATCTGCTTCAAGACCCATTTTCCCCGTTGGGCTTTTACACTGAGCCCAATGGTTCATGTCTGTATGTGTGTGTCTGCAAACTCTCCCTCAGCTGCCTGGTGATGAGGAATGAGCTACTCACAGGTTGTCAGGATTTTCTTTGAGCACTGAAGAAAGTCTGCTCATCTCAGGGCACTTTCTGGTAAGACCCATTGCTTCCCCACACTTGGTCACAGCCACCTGATTGCCAGAAGCCTTCGTTCTAGAAACTGGTACCTTATTTACAGATCCTGATAACCTTAATGTGATCTCAATGGCCCCTCCTACTTTACTTTTTCTTTGGGGGGGTCACATCCGGCAGTGCTCAGGGGTTATTCAGAAATCATTCCTGCCAGGCTCGGGGGACCATATGGGATGCCGGGATTCGAACCACCGACCTTCTGCAAGCAAGGCAAATGCCTTACCTCCATGCTATCTCTCCAGCCCCCCCTCCTACTTTTTATTGGGTTTTCATACAGCAGGTACATACAGGCGGAATTGACTGAGGTCAATTCCCTGGCCATGAAAATGAAATTTGCTGGGGCTCTAGTGTGTGGTGTTCATGTTACTTGCAGACAATGAAGCTGTTTAGACTTGAGAGCCCTGTGAAGATGGGCTGACAGGGATCACTGATAAGCCTCAACTGCTTCATGAACCTCAAGGGACCCTCTGCCTTTCTTACTTGTGAAAGAGAATCAGTTACATTGGCAAGGCTTTCCCTACAAGATTCTTATATAGTTGAATGATTCAGGTTTCTTTGAAAGGGTAAAGATAAATTTCAAGAGGAAAAAAAACCTCTGCAGTAGACAAATGTAGATCAAAATGTTATTGGAGGTTATCTCTTTTTAATGATATTATAGGTAATGGAAAATTTTAATTTTATTCTTTGTTTGGATTTCATAAATTTTCAACAACAAACCTGTCACATGGTATTTAATATGTAAACTTGATTGCTGTGAATGTTTTGTCCTTCATTAGAAAGTGATGTTTGCAAAGACAAAAATAGCCTCAATGCTTTTTTAAAGCTCTGTAGGAATTGAGGGCCAGAGCGGTAGCACAGCAGGGAAGGTGTTTGCTTTGCACGTTGCCCACTGGGTTCGATCTCCAGCATCCCATAGGATGCCCCCCTAGCACCACCAGGAGTGATTCCTGAGTGCAGAGCCAGGAGTAACCCTGAGCACAGTCAGGTGTGGCCCAAACGCCCTTCCTCCTATAAATGGGGAACTTGCCTAGGACTCCACCACTCACGCACAGAGCTGTATGATAGGCCCAGGGTTGGCACCAGGTTGTCCACAAATGAAAGATCGACTCCCACCAAATCTTGTACAGAAGAAGCTGCCCTGCCAGAGACTTTACAACCACTTTGACATCGCCAGTGTATTTTCCTCCAGGAAAAAGAGAAAGAAATTTTTGTTAAACCAACGAAAGCTGGGATGGAAATTAGAGTGAGAACATTTGAATGAAAGAAACTTGGTGCTGTGGAGCACACTCCAGCTTTCTGAAGCACCGGTTGAGGGGCTGCTGATTGAGAAGAGGCGGAGAATGATTCTTATCTCGTCCTGACTCCAGGGCCCCAGCTCTCTCAGGAGGGCAACACTTGCTTAGCCTAATTTGAATCTAATTTGAATGACTTAAAAGTAATAAAACAAGTATGTGCTTGAGCCTAATAAAGCCTGATTTATTTAATAGAACATTTTTTGAAGCATTTCACTGTTGAGCTGATAGGGTCCTCTGAAAGCATCCCTTTACTTCCAAATAAAGAAACCGAGTCTCAGTTTTTAGGCCACACCTCGTGGTGCTCAGGGGTTTTTCCTGACTCTGTGCTCAGGAATCACTCCTGGCAGGCGTGGGGACCATATGGTCAAACCTAGGTTGGCCACATGCAAGGCAAAAACCCGCCCAGCTGTTTTATGGCTCCTGCCGGAGAACAGTAAAACAATGAACCAAATCCCACCCTTAGGGACTCCCTACAGTGGGGCAGGACTCTGCTCAGAGTCCTAACTGAGATCTTTGTTCTGGTCCTTGCTAACCCCACATTTGGCATTGCTGGCATATTTCATATCCCTACCACCAATAACAACCAACAACCAAGTAGAGGGAAGGAATTGTGTGTCTTTCGGGGGAGGCAAAAATTAGTTGTGTTGTTGGTTTTTTTTTTGGGGGGGGGTCCATTCCTGGTGATGCTCAGGGGTTACTCCTGGCTATGCGCTCAGAAATCGCTCCTGGCTTGGGGGACCATATGGGATGCTGGGGATCAAACCCAGGTCTGTCCTGGGTCAGCTGCATGCAAGGCAAATGCCCTACCACTGTTCTACTGCTCCAGTCCTGGAAAGTTAATTTTGTTGGGTTTTGTTTTGTTTTGCCAGGCTAACTCCTGGCTCTGCACTCAGGAATCACTCCTCATAGGGGGACCATAGAGGATGCCAAAGATCAAACCCAGTCAACCTTGTGCAAGATAAACGCCCTCCCAGCTGTGCTTTATTTACTCCACATGCGTGAGTCTAGTTATTTCTTGTTTTCTATTTTCTTTTTTTCACCTAGTATAAATACCTCAAGTTCCATTAATTTTAATGGAGAAGCTGGAGGCTAGGAGATTCCTCATTCAGCCATCACTTTGTGGGCTTTGAGATCGATTTCATGTTAGAGCTATTGCGAAGAACGCTGCTTTAAACTTCAGGTGCAAAGATCCTTTTGAGTCAGTGTTTTTATTATTCTTGGATAGATTTGGCTGTTGTAATCCTAAAAGTTGGCTAATTCTGCTTTAAGTTGTTTAAGTGTTCCTGTTATATATATCTCCTATCACTTATTCATACGCTTTTGGGTTTTGCGGGGGAGTCATTTGGCCACACCTGGCAGTGCTCAGGCAAGCTCAGAGAGCCATATAAAATACTGAGGATCGAACCCAGATCAGCTACGTGTAAGACAAATGCCTTTCTTATGGTGCTATCATTCTGGCCCCTTGTTCATGCTTTTTTGTTGTTGTTATTCTCTTTTATTTTTGGGCCACACCTGGCAGTGCTCAAGGGTTACTACTGACTTTGTGCTCAGAAATTGCTCCTGGGAGGCTCGGGGGATCATCTGGGTTACCGGGATTCAAATCACCATCCTTCTGCATGCAAGGCAAATGCCTTACCTCCATGCTATCTCTCCGGCCCCGCGTTCCATATTTAAAAAAAAAAAAAAAAGACTACGATAGGGGATGGGGACATTGAGGCAGGTTTGGGGGTGACTGGCCACCTCTGGGCAAAGTCACAGGTGAGGCTTGGTTTGCACTTACTCATCACCAATATACAGCTTAGGCCAGACCTCATTGACATGAGTGTACTGGGGGCTGCCTTTCCAGAAGAGCCGCTCCAGCTCGAAGGGCCCTGGGGTGCAGTAGGCCTCCCCATCCCCATCTGCGGATTCCTGCAGACTCTGGGCACATGAATAGGCATTCTTGGGGCTTGTCTTTGCTTCTCCGGATGCCATCTGGAAGCCAAGAGATTTTCTTTTCTCTCTGCACCTGGTCAGGAACAAGGTCAGGATTGGAGTGAACAAAGACAGAGGCAGGGTACAAACTTTAGGAAAGAGTAGGAATAAAGTTGGCCCTAAGATTCAGCAGGCATTTCCATCTGTGCTCCTTTTCCTCCAAGGTAAGCAAAAAGTCAGAGTGGTAGTTAGGCAGCCTCCCCTTACCCCATTCTCCTCTCTGGAATAGAAGAAGCTGAGGGGGGGAGGGGAAGAAGAGGCTGAGGGACCTCAGACCCAAAAGGGGCTTGGGATCTAAGAAATCCCCGCAGAGAAGCCTCTCTTGCCTCTTTTTTTTTGTTGTTTGTTTGTTTTTTTGGTTTTTTTTTGGGTCACACCTGGCGTTGCTCAGGGGTGACTCCTGGCTGTCTGCTCAGAAACAGCTCCTAGCAGGCACGGGGGACCATATGAGACACCGGGATTCGAACCAACCACCTTTGGTCCTGGATCGGCTGCTTGCAAGGCAAACGCCGCTGTGCTATCTCTCCGGGCCCTCTTGCCTCTTTTTTGTTTGTTTGTTTATTTGTTTTTGTTTTTTATGTGTGTTTTTTCTTTGTTTGTTTTTGGCCCACACCCAGTGATGCTCAAGGGTTACTCCTGGCTATGTGCTCAGAAACTGCTCCTGGCTTGGGGGACCATATGGGATGCCGGGGATCAAATTGGAGTTTGTCCTAGGTTAGCGCATGCAAGGCAAATGTCCTTTGCAAGGCTTGCGCCACCCTCTAGTCCCTGTGTTTTTGTTTTAGGGCCACACTTGACAGTGCTCAGCTGACATCTCATTTTTATATAATTATAATAAATTGAAAGAAAAATAAAAG
The DNA here is from genome assembly GCF_024139225.1 of Suncus etruscus. Lineage (NCBI taxonomy): Eukaryota > Metazoa > Chordata > Mammalia > Eulipotyphla > Soricidae > Suncus > Suncus etruscus. The sequence goes on along the minus strand of NC_064862.1, from coordinate 50,315,678 downwards.
GCCATATATCCAATACTGTAGTGTCGGGGCCGGCGCCACGGCACTAGAGGTAAGGTGTCTGCCTTGCCAGCGCTAGCCTAGGACGGACCGTGGTCCCCCAGTGTCCCACATGGTCCCCCAAGCCTGGAGCGACTTCTGAGCACATAGTCAGGAGTAACCCTTGAGCATCACCAGGTGTGGCCCAAAAACAAAAACAAAACAAACAAATAAACAAAAAAAACAATATTGTTGTGTCACCTTTTTCAGTTTCTGACATAGTTCTATTTATTGTTAATTTATTCTCATTTATAAATAAATCATATTTATAGCAATATGCATAGTATTGATATGCTTGAAATCATTTTAACTTGAAAAAAGTTGAACTGGCACTTTTTAAAATTAATTTTTTTAACCACACCTGGCAGTGCTCAGGGCTTACTCCTGGTCCTGCACTCAGGAATCACTCCTGGCAGGCTCAGGTGACCATATGGGATGCCAGGGACTGAATTCAGGTTGACCACATGCAAGGCAAAGGCCCTCCCCACTGTGCTGTCACTCCTCTCTTGGATTTTATATTTCTTTAGTCCTACTTTTGTTTGGTGGCCACATCCAGCGGTGCTCAGGTGTTACTCCTGGCTCTACTCTTGGGAATCACTCCTGGCTATGCTCATGAGGGGGCCATCTGGGGTGCCAAGAATTGAACTCAGGTTGGCTGCATGCAAGGCAAGCTGTACTATCTCTCTTGTCCCCAGTCTATGTTTTCTCTTAATAAACCGAAGTCTGTTGGTGTGGCTATTTGACCTGAGTAGGAAGGCACAGAGACCCCGACATTAGAGGCCTTCAAAACTCAGCCCATGCCAGGGTACAGTTGAATTTCAAAACTCATCTGGCCCTGAGCCATCACACACATTCTTGGGGTCCCACAGCTTTGGTGTAGGAGGAAACTTGCAACTTGCAGGAAGGTTTGCCAGCTTATTTCAACAGTTGGTGCTGAGATACTTTGCTCTAGCTCTCTGCGTGTTGGATAAACTCTTGGGGTGGGGGAGTCGTGTGAGATTCTCCAGGCTGAGAAACTTGTGGAGGTATTTGAAAGGTGTGTTTGGAGCACTGTGTAGACTCTGCAAGTGGTACCAGAAGGGAGGGAAGAAGAAAAGAGGGAAGGGAGGAATGAAGGAAAGACAGAAGGAAGGAAGGAGGGAAGGGAGTAAAGAAGGAAGGAAGGGGGAGGGAATGGGGAGCTGTGAGACCTACAGTGGCCACTCAATACTTGCTCTCTCTTGAGCCAGAGAGATAGCACAGTGGAAGGCCTTGCATGTAGTCAACCCATGTTCAATGGCCAGGACCCCAGCTGGTCCCCTGAGCCTGCCAGGAATGATTCCTGAGTACAGAACTCAGAGTAACCCCTGAACACTACCAAGTGTGGTTAATAAAATGCCCTCTCTTTACTGAAATAGAAGCTAGTTCTAAGTTCAGAATAAGGGTGCAGGACTGGGGAGAGTAAGGCACTTACCACTGAGTAAGGTATCTTTCTAACAATACCCATCACTTAGGAGGTGCTTAGGCAGTGCTCTGGACAGCACTTGGTGAGCACCAGGAGGGAGGAAAAGAATGATCGAGGAAGAATGACCTTGAAGGATTGTCAGCCCTGCACCAGGTACAGCTAGAGCTGAAGGAGGAAGGACTGGGCCTGAACCAGGTGCAGGGAACAAAGGGGACAGAAAGGGCAGAGGGGACAAAGGGGGAAATGCCCAGGACTTAGCCAGTTGCTCAGACCCAGTGCTATTTTGGAGTCAGCATGCTGTACTTTCAGCCCTGTAGTTCTCTGAAGGTTGGCCCAGGTCCCGGGGCACTCACCAGGGCTGCTCAGCAAATACTCCAACACCCCCTTCTGGGGTGATGTGGGGAAACCCTGGAGCCCTCCCCAGGGCACCTTCTGCCCTACTCCTTTGATCCAGAAGCTGCTCCTCCTCCTTCCATTCTCCCCTGCAGGCCCAGCTCTGCAGCTCAGTGCTGACAGTGCTGGCTGCATTTCCAGACAGAAGCGGAAGTGGCGGGGTCTCCCCCGAGTGCCTTGGCATGCAGAGGGGCTCTGGGACCCATTACCCTCCATCCTGCAGCTTTGGCGGGGTTGGGGAGAAGGAACAAAGCACAGAGCCTGCCAGAAACCGCAACTCTGGAACAGGTTCCAAGCCCTAAGGTGGCTAGTATGCACCACACTAGTCTGTGGGGCTCCCAGATCTAGGAAGCTGAAGAGGCCCCACACATCTGTCTCCCTGCTCACTGCCCAGAATGCTGAGGGAAGACAGATCTATCCTGTTTGGTTTCCAGAGATCCGACCCTGAGATTAGCTGCCAAGGTCCCAGTGACACGTACAATATCAATCAGAAGACAAAGGTCCTAATCAGAGCCAACTGGGTTGTCCAGAGAGGCCTCCAGGTTCTCCTTACAGCCTTTTCTGGTCCCAGGAGTCAAGGTGCCAACTTGAAGGGTATTGGACTCCCTGCCTGGCATTGGCCTTTACCCAGAGGAGCCTTCATAGGGGGGGACCAGGCAGGTAATGGGATGACAGGAAGGGAAATGGGGGCTCAGAAGCTGCCAGGGTACATTTCACCAATTCCCCAGCATACCAGCTCACCACCCCTAGCACTGGGAAAGGGAAGGGGGTTGTGTGGACACCAAGAACCAAATGCAGCTCTCCAGACTACAGCTGCCATTCTTTTTTTGTTTGTTCTTGGGCCACACCCAGTGACACTTAGGGGTTTCTCCTGGCTGTGTACTCAGAAATCACTCCTGGCTTGGGGGACTATATAGGACGTTGGGGATTGAACCCAAGTTAGTCCTGAGTCAGCTGCATGCAAGGCAAATGCCCTACTGCTGTGCTATTACTCCAGCTTCTACAGCTGCCATTTTTAGTTTGTTTTTGGGTCACACAGGCGATGATCAGGGGTCACTACTGGCTTTGCACTTAGGAAATACTCCTGATGGTGCTTAGGGACCATACAGTATGTCAGGAATCAAACCTGGATTGGCCTGTGCAAGGCAAATGCCTTTCCCACTGGACTAAGGCTCCAGCCCTGGGCATTCTACCCTTCTAAGTGAGCAGTGAATCCCAACTTCCTCATTTGTCCTTGAGATGTCAGAAGCCAGATTTGGAGAGAAAGAAGTTGCCCACATGACTCTCAGGACAGCTTTAACAAATGCCAGTCTGGTCCTGTGCATGCCCCAGAAACCAGAGGCCTGGCTCCTATTTCTAGGTCCATATGGTTTCCCAAACACCAGTGGGAGTGACTCACCCCCAAGCTACGAAGTCAGGGATGGTTCCTGAGCACCATAGGGTGCAGGTTAAATGTAGACAAAGGAACAAAAATATCAGGTAAGGTAGAGCAAGGTGTGTTCTGTTTTCTTTCTCTTTGTTTTTTGATTTTTGGGGCACACCTGACTTACTCCGAGCTCTGCACTCAGGGATCACACTTGGAGGGCTTTGCTGGGAATAAAACCCAAATCTGCCATGTGAAAGTCAAGTGCCTATTGAACTATTGTTCCAGCCCCTTTTTATTTTCTTTAAGAAATGCTAAAAAACAAAACAAAACAAAAAAACAAGAGCAGAGAGAACACTTAATCCACCCAAATTTGAATACCTGGTACCACATACATGGTCCCCTGAGCACTACTCGGAATGACCAACGAACACAGAACTATAAATATAACTGAATGTGGCCCCAAACATACCCCCACCCGACTCTCCCCGAAAAAGAAAAAGAGAAACCAAATAGGCACAGGACCCTGGGAAAGTCCAGCTCCAAAGTGGAGTTTTGAAGCTTTGAGTTGAACCCAAGTCTAAGGGAAACTTCCTATGGTTTCTGACAGATGACTGCCTGGGTCCTCTGGGGATCCAGAGTTTGTCTGTGATTTGACTTATCCGGATTTGGTTTGATCTCAGTCCATAGGCCTCAGAGGCAACCTGGTGGGTCACAAATGCGGGGTGGGTGGGACAATATCCCCCTCAGTCTGGGCCTGTCCCCCACTTTAGTCCTGAATCCCTTTTGTTTAGTTTCTGGGACAGGACTGGTCATAGAGGTTTCTGCCTTCTAGACGTTTTTCATCTCCTGGAGCAGTTTATGATCTAGTTAAGCCTTTAGAAAAGTCACTTCCCCCTGGGCACTCTCTGTGCACGCAAGTATGTGGGGGGCAGTGCACCAGCTCACGGCAGGGAGCCAGTCAGCATGGAACATTCTTTGTCAGGAAGCAACCAAGTTGGGCTTGGAATGTACTTTGACAAAGGGGAGAGAATGACAATGTTGTGGAAGAGCAAGGACTCAATTAGGAGAGAAATACCTACTGCTGTGGTATTTAGAGGGGGTATTTGAGGGGGGGTTTAGAAGGGGGTATTTAGAGGGGCAGAATTTGGCAGCAGTATAGCTATATTTTTTAATTTACTACAAGTATGTGCTTGTCTTTGCACATCCTGAAGAGTGAAAATGATCCTAATGTAGATTTAAAAGAAAAAATCATTTAAAACCTGGACATGGAAAACCCAGGAATTTTTTTGTTGTTAACCTATAATTTAATTTCTCATGTATCAGACTAATCCAAGTTTAACAAAATTTTTTCTTCTTCTTTGGATTCTGGCAACTATGTTAATAGGAGGCAATTATGTGAATTAAAATAAAATCCTTTTATTAAACAGCAGAAAAGCTTTAATTTACAGAGGTAATTTAATTTTTCAATTTTTTTTTTCTTTTTGCTGCAATGGTGTTGATATTGTTTGCTTGTTTGATGAAATCTTCCAATGTTTCAAAGTGCATTAGGGTGATAACTTAGGAACTTGTCATTCATTTCCCCAATCTTGGTTTGGCAGAGCTGGACCATCTGGAAATCATAAGGAAGCTAGAGGCCCACACTTGGCTCTCTTCTTGGATGAGGAGTACCTGAATGGCCTTTACTTCTGTGGATCAGGTCATGAAGCTGATCAGGAGAGGAGGCTCTTGGTACCTTCCTGCTCAGTTAGTTGTGGTTTCTGACTCAAGAGGAGCCCCTGTTTAGCGGGAACTGCTGAAAGGGGCCTGTGCTGAGGGCCTTCCTCTGAGGTACCTTCTCTGAAAAGGGTCTTCCCCTGAAAGGGGCCTGTGCTGAGGGCCCAAGATGGGCCTTCCTCTAAGAAGGTTGGACATGCTCTGAGTTTTCTCACAGTTTTTGAATTCACTGATATCTGTCCTTCTAGCCCCTGCCCATCAAGAACCATTTTCTGGGGCTGGAGTGATGGTAGGGCATTTGCCTTGCACAGCTAATCCAGGACAAATTGTAGTTCCATCCCTGGGTGTCCCATTTGGTCCCCCAAGCCAGGAGCGATTTCTGAGTGCATAGCCAGAGTAATCCCTGAGCGTCACCAGGTGTGACCCAAAATCAAAGACTGGGAGAATCACAGAAGGGGAAAAACTATTCACCCAATACCTGTCAGACAAAGGGCTAATATCTAAGATATACAAATTACTGACAGAACTTAATAAAAAATAAACATCTAACCCCATCAAAAAATGGGGAGAAGAAATGAGCAATTTCTCAAAGAAGAAATACAAATAGTCAAAAGGCACATGAAAAAATGTTCCATATCACTAATCATCAGGGAGATGTAAATCAAAACAATGAGGTACCATCTCATACCACAGAGACTGACACACATCACAAAGAACAAGAACAATAAGTGCTGGTGGGAATGTGGGGGAGAAAGGAACTGTCATTCACTGCTGGTGGAGATGATTGCTGGATTAGACAGCCTTTATGGAAAACAATATGGAGATTCCTCAAAAAACTAGAAATTGAGCTCCCATATGATCCAGCTATACCACTGCTAGGGATATACCCTAGGAACACAAAAATACAATACAAAAATTCCTTCCTCACACCTATATGTATCGCAGCACTATTTACAATAGCCAGACTCTGGAAACAATCAAGATGCCCTTCAACACATGAATGGCTAAAGAACTGTGATACATATACACAATGGAATATTATGCAGCCGTCAGGAGAGATGAAGTCATGAAATTTTCCTATACATGATGGACATGGAAACTATTATGCTGAGTAAAATAAGTCAGAGGGAGAGAGAATAGAATAGTCTAACTTATCTATGTTTTTTTGGGGGCCACACCTGGCGGTGCTCAGGGTTACTCCTGGCTATCTGCTCAGAAATAGCTCCTGGCAGGCATGGGGAACTATATGGGACACCGGGATTCGAACCAACCACCTTAGGTTCTGGGTCAGCTGTTTGCAAGGCAAATACCGCTGTGCTATCTCTCTGGCCCCTTATCTATGGGTTTTAAGGAAAATAAGACATTATTGTACTAATGTCCAGAGACGTGGGCCTGAAGGACCAGATCACCATATGAAGCTCACCTCGAGGAGGGGTGAGTTCAGTTAGAACACTAACAACTACCAAGACCATGTTAATGAGTGAGAGAAGTAGAATGCCTGCCTTGAATACAGGCAGGGGGTGTGGGTAAAGGGAGATGGGGTGCATTGGTGGTGGGAATATTGCACTGGTGAAGAGGAGTGTTCTTTTAGTGACTGAAATCCAACTACAGTCATTCATGTTTATAATCACGGTTTATAATATATATATTATATGTTTATAATATATATTATTTAAACACCGTGATATATATATAAAGAACCATTTTCCTCTGTATATCATCTCTTCCTGACTTCTATTTGACACTATTCCTATCCCTCCAAGAGCCTTAAACCAATCACAAAAGCTCAGTGGAAACTCAAGGCCCTGGCAGACCCAGAGAAATAATTCTATAGTTGATTGCCTTTCTTGTGTGCCTGATACCTGCTATCTACACCTTCCAGATGATACCCACACTTAACAGATCAAATGATGAGGGGCCAGCGGGAACTCACTCCTGGGCTGCCTGGCCTCCTACCTCCAAGTCAGCAGACAGAGCATAGTTTATTTGGTCAAGCTTCTGAAGGCATGTCCAGACCTTGAGTCTTGTGTCTGCCTGCCCCGATGTGGAGCATCAGTGAAAGCTGTGGGAAACACCTTCACTGGCCTTGGACTGTCGGAGAGTATGGCTGCCTGTCAAATGGGGACCTGAGGCACTTGCCGGTTTGGGGATGTGACGCAGCTCTGGAAGTCCCTGTCGCGTTAACATGAGCCCAGAGAATGTTTCATCAAGTGGGATCAAAGTGGCAGCTGGCCCTGATGGCAGCTGAGAATTGTCACAGCTGTCAGCAAGTCACTGACCTGAGCCAAGAACTGGGAGGTCTATGAGGCACTGGCCTTGTGCGTGGTCTGCAAAGGTTCAATCCTCTGCTCTTGTAGGATCCCACGAACCCTGCCAGGAGTGATCCCTGAGCACAAAGAAATAAAGCCCAAGAACCAGGTATGGCCACCCCCAAAAAGAATGCCTCAAAGTATTTTGGAGGGTTCTCCCAAGCAGTGCACAGGGTTTCCACTGACGATTCTTTTGTTTTGTTTTGTTTTGGTTTTGGTTTTTGCCAGGTCACACCCAGCAGCACTTCGGGGTTACTCCTGGCTCTACACTCAGAAATTGCTCCTGGCAGGCTCGGGGGACCATATGGGATGCCCAGATTTGAACCATTGACCTTCTGCATGAAAGGCAAACGCCTTACCTCCATGCTATCTCTCCGGTCCCCCCACTGATGAATTTTAACCAAACGGGGCAATCTGTCTAGCACAAGAGCTCGAGAATGTTGCTCAGGCCCTGTGAGGCTAGGATTACTTCTAGGAGACCCCAATGATATTTGGGGTACCATGTGGGGCCAAGAATTCAACCCAGCCAGCACTATGTATCCTAACTGCTGTACTGTCTCCTAGTCCCTCAAGTATGATTTTTTTAAAGTTGAAATTAAGTGGAATCAAAATTATTTTGTTGTAAGAGAACAAGGAGGGGACACCAGAAATCTTGGGGACATGACAATGCTCAGCATGGTCCAGAGACCATGGAGGCTGGGGGATCTTTGAGCACCACCTCCCCACACGCCACCTTGAGTCTCTGCCCTGTTGACTCTCATTTTGTTCCTTTGGAACATTCATTCCCCCCCACCCCCTGCCGCCATACACACAAACCATGTAAAAGAGACCCTTCTATTCCAGCAGTTCTTGTGTTCTAGGCCCTGAGGAGCCACTGGGTTCTCGGTACAGGGTGGCAGAGCCTGGTGGAGATGCTGTCCCTCCCCTGAACAGAATCGGTGCTGTTCCTCTGTCACCTTGTCTCTACTCAGACACTGGGCTCCAACCCAAGCCACCACCATCCCCAAGTCCTGGGGAAAGCTTCAATAAGTAGACAGTCTGGGGCTAGAACAATAATATAGGGCAGTGGTCCTCAAACTACGGCCCGCGGGCCACATATTGTATTTATTCCCATTTTGTTTCTTCACTTCTAAATAAGATATATGCAGTGTGCATAGAAATTTGTTCATAATTTTTGTTTTTACTATAATCTGGCCCTCCAACAGTCTGAAGGACAGTGAACTGGCCCCCTGTTTAAAAAGTTTGAGGACCCCCGATAGGGAGTCAGGCACTTGCCTGTACACAGCCCACCTGGGTTCCATCCTCTGCACCACCTGTATAGCCCCCTGAGCACTTCCAGGAGTAAACCCTCATCACAACCAGGTGTGGTCCAAACACCAAATACATATAGTGAGTAGAGGACCCCCCTAGGGTCCCTTGAGCACTGACAAGTGATCCCTGAGCACTACTGAGTGTGGCCCCTCCAAAATAAACAACAATAAAAAAATGACATTCTGTTTATGGGACACAAGGAAGAATTTTCCCATCTGGGTGTGTGAGTAATTTTCATTATTTGTGTCACTCTTCCCATGTTTCTGTGCCAGCCACTAACACACACTCACACACACACACACACACACACACACACACACACACACACACACACACACACACTCTCATGCATACATGCACATGCACACTGCTGAGATTCTCTTATTTGCTAAAAGGGCAAACATAGAACCTGTTGGTAATCCATTGCCTGCAAAGGCCATGAACTTTTTTGGCTTTGTTTCGGGGCTACACCTGGCCATGCTCAGGGTTTACTCATAGCTCTGCATATAGGGATCCCTCTTGATGAGGCTTAAGGGGAATTTAGGGTGCCAGAAAAATTGAACCCAGGTCAGCTGCATGCCAAGCAAGTGCCTTCCTCATAATACTACAGCCTAGTTTTATTGAACACAGCATCTTTCTTAAACTGGAAGCCAGACTTAGAGAGGAGAGTGGGTGAAATTTAATGGAGTCTGTAGGAACAGACAGATACCAAGAAACTTTTGGTACTTTAGCTGAGATTCCTTTAGGGATTTCAGCTATTCTTCAACTGCTCCAGAAAGGAAATGGAATGGAGAGTTTCCATTTTCAATAGGAGAACAGCTGGAGGGGAGTTCCTGGCCACTCCTCACCCCCACACCTTGGCCTTACCTGTGTGCACCCGGCCTGGTTGAGCGAGGAGGTGCCTGTCCGCAGGGCGTGTGGCAACTGCACGCCAGCCACCCGACTGGCATCTGAGAGCCTATTTTTAGGGTCAGATCTGCTGACGCTGGCCTGGCACACTCACCAGTCTGAGAAGAGACTTGCGCATCTGCTGGCAGACTGACCTGCCAGTGTGACCTGAAACTCTTGACTTCAGGAGTCCTGTACCTGGACATACTGCCCAGTCTGATCATAGTGGCAAGGCCTGCAGTCACAGGGTAGCCACAAGGTGGCCACAAGCTGGGGATTTCCCAAGTCGTTCTCTGGGCATGAAGCATACACAGCAGGCTCTTGATCTGACCAGGTTCTCTCTCTGACCCTCATATTTACATGTACATATTTACATGTCATTTTTGTTGTTGTTGTTGTTGTTTTGGGGGGGCCACACCCAGTGATGCTCAGAGGTTACTCTTGGCTATGTGCTCAGAAATCACTCCTGGCTTGGGACACCAGGGGATCAAACCGAAGTCCATCCTAGGCTAGCGTGTGCAAAGCAGACAGCTTATGCTCTGCGCCACCGCTTCAGCCCCACATGTACTCATTTTTATTTCGATTACTTTTTGTTTGTTTGTTTTTGGGTCACACTGGGCAGCACTCAGGGGTTACTCCTGGCTCTACGCTCAGAAATTGCTCCTGGCAGGCTCAGGGGAACATATGGAATGCCGAGATTCGAACCGCAGACCTTCTGCATGCAAGCAAATGCCTTACCTCCATGCTATATCTCCGGCTCCTGTTTGTTTTTGTGCCATACCCAGCAATGCTCAGAGGTTACTCCTGACTCTATACTCAGAAATTACTCCTGGCAGGCTCAAGGACCATATGGGATGTCGAGGATCAAACCTGAATGAGCCATGCACAAGGCAAATGCCCGCTGTGCTATCACTCTGGCCAGGCCCCCTTCAATTACATTTTAATTTGCTTCCTTCAGCTCTGTGTTGCCCAAAACATAACACAAGCACTCATGCCTTGTACATTTTTTTTCTGGTGGTCACAATTAAATGTAAAATGAAACAGGAGAAATTAGAGTTAAGAAGATTGGTCATTTAGCTGAATATATGTCATATCTTTTAGCATGTAGTTAAAGTGAGAGATTATTGGAATATTGAACATTATGTTTTTCTTAGTTTTCTTGTTTGGAGGAGAGGAGTTTGGGCCATGCCCAGAAGTACTTAAGGCTAACTCTTGGTTCTGCACTCAGATCACTTCTGGTAGTACTCAGGGGACCATACTGAGTACTGGGGATGGAAGATGGGTCAACTATGCACAAAGCCAGTGCCTTGTCCCACTGTGCTATCTCTCTGGCCCTGATATTCTTTTTTCATCAAACAAACAAAAAAAGACCCTGTTCATCTGTAGAGCACTCCTCACCTTGGACAAGCCACATTTCAAGGACTGGGTGGCACCTCGCCTTGGGACCGAGCCCTGAGAGACAGCCAGACCTGGCTGGGAGCTATGGAATGGCCAGACTTGGCCTGTTGCCCCAGCCAGGCTTCCTTTCCTCCCTTCAGATCATGACAAACCTTCTCTCTGGCCCAGACTGGGTGGCCCCTACATCCCAAAGCCGGCTGTGTGGGTGCCTTGGATGAATCCAATGTCACTGGGAGTTGGCTGGTGGCTGGCAGAGCCGCCTCCACTTATGCTCTGTCAGTCTAGCCCGTTAGCCGAGCAATGTAAGGACATCATGTTTGCAGAGGAGCTAAAGGCCAAGGATGTTTCTGTGGAATCGATACCGCTGTTTATCTCCTTGGCTGTCAAAACACACGCCTGCCTGCTTCCAGCCTCCTCGTGGGGGGCCACAGGAGTCCTGAGGATCTGGGGCACAGGCTGTGGGCAAGGCCTCACCACCCTCTCCTACCCACTCTCCTGTCTCCCAGGAGACTGAGTGATGCTTGAGGCCTACTCAAGTCTGTCAGTGAGTTCAGCAAATGGGTAAATTGTGTCTCTATTAGCACTTCTGTCTTCATGCCAGGACGTGTTTATTTTCTAGATAGATGCTGTTTCCTCTTCATGGCCTGTTAGTGACTCAAAGTGACACTGACGAGGCCTGACAGTGTGATTACTCATGAATGAGAGGCAGGGGAGTGGGACAAGGGCTGGAGCTTTTAGAACAGAAAAGGTTGGGTTCAAATCCTGCCCTTTCACTCTGAGCCCAGGAAATCCTTTAAAATCCCTGACTCTGCCCCCTACCTGTCCATTGGGATTATGGTGGGCTCTACCTATAGGGGCAGCCTGTAGATCCAGTAGGAGCAAGCACACAGGCTCTCAGTTTAGAATAAGCAACCAACACATGCCAACCATGGTTGGGTTGTCTTTCCTTGTCCCTTAACTCAAGTGAATACTTTTAGCTCTGCTGAATAGATCTAGAAATCTAGAGGGGCCAGAGAGATAGTACAGTAGGAAGAACACTTGGCTTGCATGCAGCTGACCCAGGTTTGATGCCCATCCTCCAACCAGGATCAAGTCCTGAGCTTAGACCCAGGAGTAAGCCTTGAGCATAGCCAGCTGAGTGTGACAAGAATGAACAGAGGAAGGAAGGAAGAAGGAAGAAGGAAGGAAGGAAGGAAGGAAGGAAGGAAGGAAGGAAGGAAGGAAGGAAGGAAGGAAGGAAGGAAGGAAGGAAGGAAAGAAAGAAGGAAGGAGGGAAGGAAGGAGGGAGGGAAGGAAGGAAGGAGGGAAGGGAGGAAGAAAGGAAGGAAGGAAGGAGGGAAGGAGGGAAGGAGGGAGGGAAGGAAGGAGGGAGGGAAGGAAGGAAGGAAGGAAGGAAGAAGGGGAGGAAGGAAGAAGGGGAGGAAGGAAGAAGGGGAGGAAGGAAGGAAGAAGAGGAGGAAGGAAGAAAGAAAGGAGGGAAGGAAGGAGGGGAGGAAGGAAGGAGGGAAGGAGGAGGGAGGGAGGGAGGGAAAGAAGGAAGGAGGAAGGGAGGAAGGAATTGGATTGCTTCAATACCCAGCACCACCTAGTTTCCAAACCACCACCAGGATTGGGTCCTGAACACTGAGTCTGGAGTACACCTTATGTACTTCAGGGTATGGCTCAGAAACCAGAAGGAAAAGAGGAAGCGCAGCCATATTTTTATTCTCAAAATATGATGTCTTGGAGGGCACAGAGCAATAGTGCAACAGGTAGGGCATTTGCCTTGTACACAGCCAACTGAGGTTTGATTCCTGACATCCCATACATATAATCCCCCAATCCTACTAGCAATGACTCCTGAGTGCAGAGCTAGGAGTTACCTTTATGCACAGTGGGATATGGCCAAAAAAAAAAAGACCCTTTTGTTTGGCAGGACAGACTCAGAGGGCTCAAGATGAAAAGGTCACCCTCATCTTGCATCCTCTCCAGTCCCTTAAAGGAACCAGCATATGTGAATGGGGGGAGGGAGCCTGAGGATGGTGAAAGAACCAACTTTGGCTTCCTGCCCTTCCCCTAATCACATGCGGCAAGACTTCCTGAGAAGTTGGTAACCCCATCCTGTTGGCAAAATGATCATTTTCCTAGAACTTATATGAGGACATTTTTACTGCGATGTAATAGAGAAGGAAAAAGAATACTCTTCCCGAAATTTTCTCATAAGCCTGCTTCGTGTGTGTGTGTGTGTGTGTGTGTGTGTACTAGCATATATGCATAGGCTTAGAGCTTTGGCCAGGCCACAGAGTTTTTTATTGAGAAAAAAATTAGATTCATATATATATAGGAAAGACATTTAACTTTTCTGAATTAAGGACCAGAATAAAGATGAGCTGGGAGACTGAAGAGCCTGTAAAACTCTTTTCATTAAGCAAATATTCTGGTGTTTAGAGGAACAAGTTTTAAAAGAGGAGAGCTGCGTTTGTCATTATAACTGAGTAACCTAATGTAAGTTTACAACCATGTAATAGAATGCAGAGCCTGTTATGCATGTAAAACTGTTTGGCAAGGGCTTTAAGAATCATGAACATCTATTTAGAAGAAAGTGGAAGCAAATCCAGATGGTCTTTTAAAAATAGGAGAAGGGCCAGGGGGACGCTCAAAAGATACAACCACACGCTTTGCATGCTTAGGGCCCCAGGTTCAATCCTGGCACCAAAGGTCACCCTAAACTTCCACTTGGTGTGGCCTTCAAGCACTGTCAAGCTCAAGCAGCACTGAACTAATGGGTCTGAGCACTGAATAATGAGTTGTGACTGGGAAGACCCCCAAACTAGAAACAGCTCATTATTATTCTCTTAATATCCCAGTGCCAATCTGAGAAGCTTCAGGAGAGACTGGGGGTGTCCCTAAAATCTACCCAACAACAGTTCTCTGGGAGGGAGATAGACCCTCAAATCTTTTTTCCAGGCCTTGGTTTTCTCAGGGGAAGGAATGTGGTACCAGTTTTTGTTGAGTACCTACTATGGGTTAGGCACCAGGGCTGTTTCTCTATATCCATAGTCACATCAGTCCTGTGCAATTAATTCTCTCACTCCATTGACCCTGAAGGAACCTGAGGTTTGGAGAAGTTAAGGCTCAAGATGGTGGTCCAAGAATAATTCGCATATAAATGGGACCACCAGGAAGCCAAGGCTTCTGCTCTTTCTGCCTCTCCCCTCCCTTCTTGGTGGCTCAGGCTGGCAGTGTTGGGGACACCCGCTAGGACTCCCTTGGCTGGAGACTTCTCAGTACTGGGCATGAGATAGGCCAAGCCAGCAAGTCCTCTCAGTGAGGCCTGAGGGTTAGTGACTTAAACACCATCTTTCTCTCTCAGGTGAGGGAGAGCGGAGACAGGCAGCCTTCAGCCAACTGCAGCACGTCAAGCTCACTTTGGGTGTATGGAAGAGCAGGGTGTTGGTAATTTGAAGACATGCCCCTTGCCTCTGAGAAGACCCTCAAGGGTCCACACGGCATCTCCGGTGTCCAATCTACCAGCATCTTGTAACTGGGCCCATTTCCCCACAAGAAAGGTGGGGAGACATCTCCTTTATCACCGTGTTCTTCTCTATCACCTGCATATAAGGGGAAAGTAAATAGTGGAAAAGCTGGTGCCTACGTTCATGTAAATATCCATGGTGCATCCAGGGTCTCTTCTTCTCTAAGCCTCAGTTTGTTCATCTGCACAGTGGGCTTACACACACACACCCACAGCAGCAAAATCTTGTTCTTATTTCTTGTCCATTCACTGTCAGGAAGACCTAAGTAATGTTTGTGCTGTTTACAAGTTGGAGATAGAGGTGACAGAGGAGAACAGAGCCTGGACTCAGCTGTCTTAGTGGAGTTCCCTGGCTTAGAACTGTCACCACTTGTGAGGGAGGGAAATTTTCCCTTGCCAGACTTGGTGGTCCAAACCTGAACAGGCCAAAGAGCTAGGAGTATCTTTAATTAGATCTGAGTAAAAGGAACGTTTCACGGAGGAGCTGAAGCAGTTTCAGAGGGAACTTGGTGGCTGGGGAGGTCAAGATGTGCTGGAAGGAGGCATAAGGGACACCCAATGGTCAGTGCACACAGGTAGAGCTGAAGAAACAGCAGCTACCTCTGGAGTCCAGGCCTGGACTCGTGGAGGCCATTCCCAACTGCTCAGTTCTGTGGGTAACCAACTGGCAGGGCTAAAGGCAGGGTTCAGACTACAGGGCATGGGTGTGGCCCCCAAGAACAGCCCACTGAATAAACTAAAACAAAAAGAGAAAAATTAGACAGACACAGACATAGACACACACAGACACACACATATGTGTATGCCACACATCCCTCACCCCAAACTCTATTTCTTTCTTTCTTTCTTTCTTTCTTTCTTTCTTTCTTTCTTTCTTTCTTTCTTTCCTTTCTTTCTTTCTTTCTTCTTTCTTTCTTTCTTCTCTTCTTCTTTCTTTCTTTCTTTCTTTTTTTTCTTTCTTTCCTTTCTTTCTTTCTTTCTTTCTTTCCTTCCTTCCTTCTTCCTTTCTTCCTTTCTTCTTCTTCTTTCTTTTCTTTCTTTCTTTCTTTCTTTCTTTCTTTCTTTCTTTCTTTCTTTCTTTCTTTCTCTTTCTTTCTTTCCTTTCTTTCTTTCTTTCTTTCTTTCTTTCTTTCTTTCTTTCTTTCTTTTCTTTCTTTCTTTCTTCTTTCCTTCCTTTCTTCCTTCCTCCTTCCCTTCTTTCTTTCTCTTCTTCTTCTTTCTTTCTTTCTTTCTTCTTTCTTTCTTTCTTTTCTTTCTTTCTTTCTTCTATCTTTCTTTCTTTCTTTCTTTCTTTCTTTCTTTCTTTCTTTCTTTCTTTCTTTCTTCCTTCTCTTCCTTCCCTTCCTTCCTTCCTTCCTTCCTTCCTTCCTTCCTTTCTTCTTCCTTTTCTTTCTTTCTTTCTTTCTTTCTTTCTTTTCTTTCTTTTCTTTCTTTCTTTTCTTTCTTTCTCTTTCTTTCTTTCCTTTCTTTCTTTCCTTCTTCTTTCTTTCCTCTTCTATCTTTCCTTCTTCTTCTTTCTTTCTTTTCATTTCTTTCTTTCTTTTCTTTCTTTCTTTCTTTCTTTCTTTCTTTCTTTCTTTCTTTCTTTCTTTCTTTCTACTCTTTCTCTTCTTTCTTTCTCTTCTTTCTTCTTTTCTTTCCTTTCTTTTCTTTCTTTCTTTCTTTTCTTTCTTTTCTTTCTTTCCTTTCTCCTTTCTTTCTTCCTTCTTTCCTTTCCTTCCTTCCTTCTTTCTATCTTTCTTTCTTTCTTTCTTTCTTTCTTTCTTTCTTTCTTTCTTTCTTTCTTTCTTTCTTTTCTTTCTTTCTTTCTTTCTTTCTTTCTTTCTTTCTTTCCTTTCTTCTTTCTTTCTTTCTTTCCTTCTTTATTTTTTCTTTCTTCTTTCTTTCTTTCTTTCTTTCTTTCTTTCTCTATTTTTTCTTTCTTCCTTTCTTCTTCCTTTCTTACTCCTTCCTTTCTACCTCCCTTCCTCCCTTCCTTCGTTCTTTCTTTCTTTCTTTCTTCTTTCTTTCTTTCTCTTTCTTTCTTTCTTTCTTTCTATTTTATTTTCTTTTCTTTCTTTCTTCTTTCTTTCTTTCTTTCTTCCTTCCTCCTTCCTTCTTTCTTTCTTTTTCTTTCTTCCTTCCTTCCTTCCTTCCTTCCTTCCTTCCTTCCTTCCTTCCTTCCTTCCTTCCTTCCTTCCTTCCTTCCTTCCTTCCTTCCTTCCTTCCTTCCTTCCTTTCTTTCTTTCTCTCTTTCTCTTTCTTTCTTTCTTTCTTTTTTTTGGGGTGGTGGTGGTGGTGGTGGCTACACTTAACAGTGCTCAGGGGTTATTCTTGGCTCTGCACTCAGGAGTCATTCCTAGAGGTTCTCGGAGGATCCCATGGGATGCCAGGGATCAAACCCAAGCTAGGCACATTCAAGGCAAACTCCCTCCCCACTGTGCTATGGCTCTGGCCCTTCACCCCAGTTTTTTGTTCGCTTTTGGGGCCATACCCAGTGGTGCTTAGGGGTTATTCCTGTTCTACACTCAGGAATCACTCCTGGCAGTGCTCAGGGGACACTCGCTGTGGGATGCCAGGGATCGAACCCAGGTCA
This sequence comes from Suncus etruscus, assembly GCF_024139225.1. Taxonomy (NCBI): domain Eukaryota; kingdom Metazoa; phylum Chordata; class Mammalia; order Eulipotyphla; family Soricidae; genus Suncus; species Suncus etruscus. The sequence continues at coordinate 50,298,731 of NC_064862.1, read as the reverse complement.
GCCACATGCAAGGCAAATGCCTTCCTCACTGGGCTCTTACTCCAGCCTCTTATCCCAAACTGAGTGGTGGTTTAAGGTGAGATTTCCACAGAGGAAGAAAAAAGGCAGGTGAGCTGTGGATGTGCACCCACCCTTCTTCCCCAAATGGGCACACGCCCCTCAATGGCCTGGTTGCCTCCTCCAGGAAAACTCCTGTAGTCTTGTGATGGGCCAGAAGGGGCAGGAACCACCAGAAACACTTGGGCCTTATTCTGATGAACACTTTATTATAGAGCAGACTGCATTTATTTATCTATTTATTTTTTTGCATAAAGAATCTCTGGATGGGTCAGGGCAATCCACCTGCTACAAAAGGTTATGTCTGAACTTTCCTAACTCTTGCTCAACGAAGTACACCTTCTCTGTCCTTGAAGTCCAGGACACAGGCCAGGGCAGTGGCTGCCATGTCTGTGCAGGGCTGGCTATGTTGGGCCGTGCTGGCCAGCCAGGGCCGGGGCAAGTACTCAGAGCCGCCCTGTCTCCTGCCCCAGCTGATTGTCGAGAACTTGGAGCTGCCGCAGGAAGCCAGAATTGGGGCAGATCTCCCGGTGGGCCTGCACCGTCTGGATGGCCTCCACCAGTGTCATGTTCTCACAGATCATGAGGAAGGCCAGCACCAGGGTGGCCGAGCGGCTCACGCCCATAGCACAGTGGACCAGCACCCGTCCTGCAGGAGATGAGTGGAAATCAGCCCGCACCCACCCACCCAGTCCAGGAGCCAGCGCAGTGTCCTGACCATGGTGTTTGCTGTCAAGGGGGCAGAGAGGGAAGGAAAGGGGAGGGAACAGACCAGTGTGTGAACAGGCCTCCCTTGTGCCTCCGTGGCTCTCTCCAAGCCCAGGAGTGAGGAATTTGTAGAAAGGAATTTTTGTGCTGTGGCCACCACACCCATTAGTACTAACTAAAAGAAATAATGGGAATGCCCAGAAATCCTGCCTCCTGGCCCCCACAGTTACAAGCAGTTCTTGGGAGTATGGAGAGCAGCCTAAAGGGACCAACAGCTCACCATGGGGAGCACTGAGAGCAGCCTTGATGTACCGGGCCACGGGCAGGAAGTGCACGCTGAGGTCGTAGAACGGACTGTCCTCCGCCTCAATGCCGTAGTACTCCAGGGCCATCCCACGGTAGAATTTGGCACCCGTATCCACCTGGAACTTGCCCGCAGCCACGTTCACCACGTGGGTGATGCCCAGCTGTGCCAGCTTGCCCTTGTCTCGTGCCACATACCTGGGGAAGGGTGGAGGGGCTAGCTCCAGAGCTGGAACTTGCCCCACCTTATTCTGTCAGCCCCTCTCCACAAGCAGAAATCACAGGATGGCCTGGTGCAGCGTGCAGAGGCCCTGCAGAATATGAGATGCCCCAACCCCACTTAATATACTCTGGTCAATGCTTTTGGAGATAGTTTGGCCAAAATTATTACCAGCCTTAAAAATGCTTGTTTTGGGGCTCAGAAAGATAGCATGGAGGTAGGGTGTTTGCCTTGCATGCAGGAGAATGGTGGTTCGAATCCTGGCATCCCATATGGTCCCCCAAGCCTGCCAGGAACGATTTCTGAGCAGAGCCAGGAATAACCCCTGAGTGCTGCCGGGTGTGACCCAAGAACAAAAACAAAAATAAAAAACATGCTTGTTTTTGGGGCTGGAGAGATAGCATAGAGGCAAGGCATTTGCCTTGCAATCAGAATCCCATATGGTGGTTCGAATCCCAGCGTCCCATATGGTCCCCCAAGCCTGCCAGGAGTGATTTCTGAGCATAGAGCCAGGAGTAACCCCTGAGCACTGCCGGGTGTAACCCCCCCCCCAAACAAAACAAAACAAAACGCTTGTTTTCTTTTGCACCAGACCATGTTCCAGGTTTCTGCCTGTGGAGGAGTGCAGACCCCTCCATGTCTGTATGCATTTGAGTTTTGTTTTGTTTGTTTGTTTGTTTGTTTGTTTTGGAGCCACACCAGCAATACTCAGGGCTTTCTCCAGACTCTGTACTCAGAAAATATATGTAGCAGTACTCAGGGGACAATATGGATGCTGAGGATCAAACCCCAGTTTGCTGTAAAGCAAGAGCTTTCCCTGCTGTACTATTGCTCCAGCCCCTTTTCCCATTTTTTTTCTTCTGTTTTTTTGGTCTATATCTGACAGTACTCAGGACTTACTTCTGGCTGAGCTTAGAAATTACTCCTGGCAGTAGTTAGGGGACCATATGTGATGCCAGGGATGCAGCCCAGGTCAATTGTATGCAAGGCAAATGTCCTACCTGCTGTATTATCGCTCCAGCCTGCTCTGTACACATTCTAAAAAAACCAACAAAGATTTTAATGATGGTTGTCTATGACAGATAGGGAAGGCACTTTGTTTTCATTCTACTTTATGAAAAATGATTTGCAGCGCTCAGATCCAACTCAAAATCTCACACTGGGGCCGGAACAATATCACAGCAGTAAGGCGTTTGTCTTGCACTCGGCCAATACAGGATGAACCCTGATTCAAATCCCAGCATCCTATATGGTCCCCTGAGCGTTCCAGGAGTGACTTCTGAACGCAGAGCTAGGAGTAACTCCTGAGTGCTGCTGGGTGTGACCCAGCAGGTGTGACCCAAAAACAAAAACAAAATCTCACACTGGTGAGGCACGGTCCCACCCCAGACTTTTTTTTTTTTTGTCACAATCGGCAGCGCTCAGGGTTTACTCCTGGCTCTAGGCTCAGAAATTACTCCTGGCAGGTTCAAGGGACCATTTGGGATGCCAGGATTTGAACCACCGACCTTCTGCATGCAAGGCAAATGCCTTACCTCCACACTATTTCTCTGGCCCCCCCAGAAATAATTTTTAATAGATGCATGTAGGGCTGGAGAGATAGCTCAGCAGTGGGGTGTTTGCCTTAGACGTAGGACAGTGGGTTCGAATCGCCAGCATCCCATATGGGTCCTCCCCGAGCCTGCCAGGGAGCGATTTTCTGAGTATAGAGCCAGAAGTAACCCCTGAGTGCTGCTGGGTGTGACCCAAAACAAAAACAAACAAAAGGGGGCCGGGCGGTGGCGCTAAAGGTAAGGTGCGCCTGCCTTGCCTGCGGTAGCCTTGGACGGACGGCGGTTCGATCCCCCGGTGTCCCATATGGTCCCCCAAGCCAGGAGCAACTTCTGAGCGCATAGCCAGGAGTAACCCCTGAGCGTTACCGGGTGTGGCCCAAAAACCAAAAAAAAAAAAAAAAAAAAAAAAAAAACAAAAACAAACAAAAAAAGATGCATGTAACTGTGTGGGAAATTTTTAGAAGAAAAATGTCTAATTCTTTGTGAGGGGAGTACTCAGGGAGTACTGCCAGGGATTAAATGGAGGGTTGGCCACATGCAAGGCTAGTGCTTTAATCCCTGTTCTATCTCTCTGGCCTCTTTAATTCTATTTTTATTCTCCTCTCTGTCTACTTGTTAGAGAAACCTCTATGTCTGTTCCTAGGACACAGAAATAAAACTTTCTAGGATCCTAATAGCCAAACAATGGAGGGACTCCAATGTTTGTATGCAGTGGAATGGATGGACTGGGGCACATTCACACAAAAAGTAGCAAAATGATGGGGCCGAAGTGATAGCATAGCAGGAAGGGTGTTTGCCTTTCATAGCAAGCTGCTGACCCAGTTTTAAACTCTAGTATCTTATATGGTCCCAAGTCCTGCCACGTATAGCAAAAAAAAAAAAAAAAAAAAAAAATGTAGCAAAATGAACATAGGACACTGCCCAGAGCAGCTCAGGAGCAATTTTAATTTTTAGAGATCACTCCTGGGAATATTCAAGGGGACCAAACAAGTGGTGTTGGGGGTCAAACTTAGAGCCTTGCGCATGCTAGCCTATGTCCTACCACTTGAACCAGCTCCTTGGCCCTGAACTTTTACACACTGTGACTTGACTCACAAATAGCTTTAGAAGACACGTCAAAAATAACTACAGGGCAGGAGAGACAGCATGGAGGTAGGGTGTTTGCCCTGCATGCAGAAGGACAGTGGTTCAAATCCTGGCATCCCATATGGTCCCGAGCCTGCCAGGAGTGATTTCTGAGCATAGAGCCAGGAGTAACCCCTGAGCACTGCTGGGTGTGACCCAAAGACAAAATAAATAAATAAATAACTACAATGGGGCCAGAGAGATAGTGTGGAGGCAAGGTGTTTGCCTTGCATGCAGAAAAACGGTGGTTCAAATCCCAGCATTCCATATGGTCCCCTGAGCCTGCCAGGAGTGATTTCTGAGTGTAGAGCCAGGAAAAACCCGAGCACTGCTGGGTGTGCCCAAAAACCAATATATATATATATATACTACAATATCAGATCTGTAGGCAGTCCTCAAATGGAAAGCAAGGAGAGAATGTTTTCGGTACTCAAGGCTTTCCTCAGGGAAAGGGTGATGAGGAGAAAGGGATTCAGAGCAGGGCCTCTGGGACACAAGCAAAGTTCTGGACCCAGGAGCCAAAACCATTTATGTAGTCAGGGGCCAGAGAGATAGCACAGCAGGTTGCGGTTAAGGCATTTATTTGCCTTGCTCATGGTCTACCCGGGTTTGATCCCCAGCATCCCATATGGTCGCCGAGTCTGTCAGGAGTGATTTGTGAGTGCAGAGCCAGGAAAAAAAAATCTCTAAATGCTACTGGGTGTGGCCCAAAAACAAATAAATACTTTATGTGGTTTATACAACTGGGGCACTTTTTGTACCTATGTTCTATGTCCACAATTCAAAGAGTAAAGGGAAGAAAAAGGGAAAACCATGAGTGATAACTGTGATGCCACATCTTCCCAGGGGCTATAACATCCACACACCTACACACCTACACACACACACACACACACACACACACACACACACACACACACACACACACACACACACACACACCTCTCCTGGTCCCACTTACGCATCTCCCAGGAAGAGCTTGGGCCACACTTCATTGATGTGACTCAATGAGGTGGCCCTCCGGACCCACAGCAGACGCTGCAGTGAGGCCAGTGTGGGGGGCTGGTAGGGGAGTGTCCGTGCTGCGGCCCCGTGGATCTTGGGTCTTCGAAGGTCCTGCTTCTGTAGCGAGTCCATCCTAGAAGACAGCAGACACTGCTGTGGTTTGGGCAGAGCTTAGGCTCCCTGCAGAGGAAGCCAGCAGGGGGCAGCATGGTGCCTGGATGGCAGCAAGTGGAAGGGGGTCAGGGCCTCAGCTCTTCCAGACTAGCTTAACCAGCTTTTCCCTGGAGAAGCAGGGAACTGTGAGATTAGGACTCCTCTTTCCCTTTCTGAAGTGGAACATTTGGGCCAAGGTGGCCCTTGGAGTATCCTGCTTCCTGGTCAGTTCAGAATCCACCCTTCCCACTGCTTGGAGACCAGAGACCAATCTTGAGCAGTGAGAGGGCCCAGGAAAGGCTTTCATGGGGCTCTCTCCTCTGCTATTGCCAGGGCTGACTGCCAGCATCCATCCCTCCAGGCTTCAGGGCCTTGAGAGGCAGAGCTTATCTCTGGTGCGAGGGACCAGGCCAAGAACGCTAGTGGGACACTTTAGCACTTTACCAGGATGAGCTAACACTGCTTGAGCAGCAACATCTTTTGCACCGGACAATGACTCTCGGGGTTTATTTTGTTTGGTTTTTATGTGGTATCCAAAGCTTTCTGGCAACCGAGTCCAAGTCTGGGGTCTCAGTCAAATCTGTGTCCCTCATCTTCCACCCCCAAATCTTCCTGGAAAGTCTGGGGCCGCTGTCCTGTCCATAGGGGAGCCTGGTGTTATGGGAACATGTCTGCCTGCAGGCTCTGGGCTTTCCTCCTTACCCCCATGGCTCAGACCAGGGCTGCAGACTGGGCCACCCCCAGGTGGGCTGGGCACTGTGAGGAGTCAGCTGGCCGTGGGGTTCGGTGGCCCTGAAGAACTTGGGTAGCAGGGGCACTAGAATCTGGGATTGTGCTGGCATGGGGTACCTCTCTGGACTCAATGCCCCTGACCCCCTCAACCAGTAGGTGGGAATGGGATAAATGGGCAAGAAGGCCTTGTCTCTTTGGCAGGCAGCACTAGGACCAGGGAGAGATACGGCCACAAAGGAGACCACGGGCTTGGCCACGCTCACCCAGCCCGGAGCTGAGGTGCAGGGAGGAAGCCAAGAGCCAGCTCTGCCCTTCATCCCCTGAGGCAGCCTCTCAGGGCAGGCTGAGTGGCCTGCCACCTACCTAGGGCATGACCTGGGACCAGGGAGGAGGGGAGAGGGTGCAGGGACTGGACTCAAAGTGCCAGTGGAACAGGGTTGGGAGAGCTTCTGCTCAGAACCCCATGCTGTGAGGCGCCCAGAGTTCCGAGGGGCCCTCAGAGCCCACAAAGGTGGGGCCTGTGAGCACTCACCAGGCCTCCATGGAAGGACCCCAATCCTGGCAACCCCTCCAGAGGGGTCTCTGCTTAAGTATCTCTCTGTTTTGTTTGATTTGGTTTTGGTTTGGAGGCTACACCCAGTGGTGCTCAGGCATTACTTACTTCTACTTCTGCACTTAGAAATCATTCCAGGCAAGCTTGGGGAACAATATGGGACGTGAGAGATCAAACCCAGGTCAGCCAAGACATGTGCAATGCAAATGTCAACCCGCTGTACTATCGCTTCAGCCCCCTGTAAAATCTCTTGGGATTCCTCTGGAGGGGGTCTCTGCATCTCTTTACATTCCTACATCTTTGGGCCTGGAACTCTAAGGGGCTCACAATGGACAGAGATGGATGCAGACAGATTTTCCAGAGGGGGGGGTAGAAAATTCACCACTGATGGGGAAAAACAATGGGGAGGGATGGAGGAAGGCCTATCCCTTAGGACCACAAGCAGGTGATGCTTGTCTTTTGTGGGGGAGTCAAGAACCTGGGCTGGCTGAGCTCTCAGGGTCAGACCTGATGTGAGAGGAATGAAATGATTGCCCCTCTAGGGCAGATAGCGAGAGTGTGTTGATAGAGGTTCCCCACTCCACTCTAGACTGCATGGATGGGAGACCTGTGGTCATCAGTGCGGCCTCTGAGTTTGATGTGGGGTAAGGCTGCCACCCGGTGGCCAGCAGGCATCATGCAGCCCAGTGCCTCCTGGAAACCCACCTAGGGACCCTGTGGCCAACCCAGGCCCCACCTGGTGAAGAGGCCTTTCCTCTGGACAGAGGGTCCTTTGCCAAGACCCTCATCTGGTGTTCTTGGTGTCTTGTCTATGGGGTGTCCAGAGTCGAGTCCAGCCTGTGCTTTCTCTGGCATTCTTGGATTTCTGCATTCCCAGGCCTGTCCCGAGCATAGGGGGAGATGCAAAGGCCAGCCTGGCCTGCTCCAGGTCACCCCAGCCCTCACTCTGCTGCCTTCCAAACTCTCAACCCAGCTAGTCCAGGTCTTGGATCTCAGGCTGCTGCTCTGAACAAGTGCTGAGCCTTGTGTTCAGCCTCATGTGGCTCCTCTTTTTGGTGGACTTTCCCACCTGCCTATGTCTCCCCAACATTTACCCCACAAGCAGTCCCTTTGGGTCTTCCTGGCTTTTCCTTCTCCTCTTCACCCTGGGAGACTAGGCAGGACCTACAGGCTGTAAGTCCCTGAGTCCAGCAAGTAAGGTGCCTCAGGGGTGATGTGAGGGGGGTGGGGGTGTCCTCTATTTGGTTAGAGGAGTAATCTTGGGCTGATCCTTCCCTCCAAGAGGGTTTGAGGGTCCTTGGAGGATTCCAAAATAAGAAAGACTCCCTCATACTCTGCCTCATGGCAGACGCCCCAGAATCTGCCTCTCACTGAAACCACCTTGATTAGTTCCTCTCACCCTTCCCAGCAGTGAGTGAAGAGGAAGCCCCACCCCGACTTCTCAACTTTGTTTCCTGACATTGCTTTCTCAGCCCAGCAATGATACTAATAATGATTAATATCCTTATAGTCACCCCTCCACTAAAGATGCACCAGACATAGCAAGTGTTTCTCCCCCACACTTCACAATATCCTTTGGAGGCAGGTAAGATAATCACATATGCAGACAGACACAGACACACAGACACAGACAGACAGACACCCCTGTACAGATAGAGAAAATGAGGCCCTGAGAAATTACACGCTGGGCTCCAGGTCACTCGGCCTTGAGCAGGAGTTGGGAGATAAGCTTAAATATCTCTAGGCTTTATCTGTACTCCATCTCCTCCCCAGGGGGTCTAATCTGACCCCAACCCCCACAAACACATATATACACATATATTCACACACAGACACACACATATATAGACACACATACATACACACAGACTTTCACATAGACACACAGGGGCCTTGAGCAAGCTCTGTAGGGCCCCTGAAACAGTTCACCCACCTGTTGGGGTGTCTGGTCCAGGCTGTGGCAGTCACTGATGGGCACTGGATGCTGTTGGCTCCTGGCTGTCTGTCTCTGGGCACTTGTGGTGGTTTCTATTTTTTGATTAGGGTTTAATTATAAGCATGATGTGGGGCCTCTGGGCCCTCCCAGCTGTTTGCCAACTGATGTCCCACAGGAGGAGAGGCGCCTGGCAGGGTGTGTGTGCAGGTCAGTGGGGGAAGGACGGTGAAGAGGCAAACAGGACTGAGAAGGATGGTGGAGAGGTGGAGCAGCCTGAGCCTCTTCATGGTGAAGGAGAAGGAAGGAACAAGCCCAAATCTCACAGGACCCAGCGGCTTTGCCAAATCAGGACCTGACAAGGGCCCTTTGCTGGGAGCCCAGAGTTACAATTAGGATCTAAACAGGGCAGGTGGCAGGTGTAAGTGGGGGTTGGAGTAGATATTTAGACCAGTGGTTTTCAACTGTAAAATAGGATAAATAGTTCTGGACTGCTTAGGCAAGTATAAAGGACATTATTGATAATAGTATTTGATATATTATTTTTAAAATGACTATAATTTTATATTTATTCTTTTTTTGGGGGGGGTCACACCCACCGGTGCTCAGGGGTTACTCCTTGCTCTGTGCTCAGAAATCACTCCTGGGGGCCAGAGAGATAGCATGGAGGTAGGGAGTTTGCCTTGCATGCAGAAGGTCAATGGTTCAATGGTTCAAATTCCGGCATCCCATATGGTCCCTCGAGCCTGCCAGGAGCAATTTCTGAGCATAGAGCCAGGAGTAACCCCTGAGCGCTGCCGGGTGTGATCCAAACCCCCTCCCAAAATTACTCCTGGCAGGTATGGGGGACCATATGGGATGCCAGGATTCGAACCACCACCTGTCCTGTGGTGGCGGCGTGCAAGGCAAATGCCCTACTGCTGTTCTCTCTTTGGTTCCTGTCTTATATATTCTTTTTTTTTTTTGGCGGGGAGGCCACACCTGTTGACGCTCAGGGGTTACTTCTGGCTAAGCACTCAGAAATCATTTCTGGCTTGGGGGAACCATATGGGATGCCAAGGGATGGAATCATGGTTTGTCCTAGGCTAGCACTTGCAAGGCCTTACCTTTAGCGCCACCACTCTAGCCCTGTATTTTTTTTTTTTTTTTTTTTGGTTTTTGGTTTTTGGGCCATACCTGGTGACACTCAGGGGTTACTCCTGGCTCTCTGCTCAGAAATCACTTCTGAGAGGCACGGGGGACCATATGGGATGCTGATATTTGAACCACCATTGGTGCTGAGTTGGCTGCTTGCAAGGCAAACACCCTACCACTATGCTATCTCTATCCTTATGGCTAGGGAGACAACTCAAAGGGATAGACAATGCTTTACATGCAGGCAGCCCATTCAGTTCCCTGAGCACTGACTTGAGTAACCCAGAGCACCACTGTGATTGGCTCAAGAATCAAAATATAGGGCTGGAGCGATAGCACAGTGGGGAGGGCAGTTGCCTTGCACAAGTTTGGGTTCCAACCCTGGCATCCCATAGGGTTCCCTGAACCAACCAGGAATGATTTCTGAGTGCCAAGTCAGGAATAAGCCCTGAGCACCTCCAGCTGTGTCTCCAAAACAAGCAAAAGCAAAAGAAACTGCAAGAGCAAATATTTTTGCTGAGATCAGGGGTAGTGGGACCACTTTTCCACCAATGGCCATTGGAATACTTGGAACCTCACTGAGGAGCCTGACAGCACAGACACACACAGCTCTGAAGTCTGCCCCATATGCCCCTGGATTTCCGGAAACCTTGATGTCTGCCACAGGCATACCCACCAGATAGGCTACTTGAGGCAGTGACTGTGAGGAGTCACCTTTGTGTGACTTCTCTGATTTTCATTGAATGGAGTGACTCCCAGAGAGGCCCCTGGGGCTTATCTGTGGGGTCCTTTGCCAAACTACAGCCACACTAACAGAGTTCAGCTCAGACACCACTGGTGTCTCCTGAATTTTGAGAGGAGTCAGTGAGGCAGGTGAGACCAGGAGCTACCCTAGAACCCCAGAATCCCCCCTGTGTTCCCCCTCCCCTAGCTCACAGGTATCCTAGCCACCCCACCAACCTCAGAAACTGGACTGGGCCAGCAGCCCTCTCCTACCTGCAGAGGCCTCAGACAGTGCTTGGGTAGTGAGTATGAGCAGCTAGAGACACTGGTACGCAGGCAGATGCCAGCCCCTTGGGCTCTGGGCCTCTCCTGGGCACCTGCCTGGCTTAGAGCCTGCAGAAGCACCAGCAGGGCCACCAGGGGGCCAGAGCACGGAGTCCTGAGGTGGATGGCATGGAGCAGTTCTGGGGGAGAAGGAGAGATGGATTCTGGTTTACAAGAAAGGAATCTAAGTTCAGACAAATGGAAACACGATGGAGAAGGGGGCAAAGCTGCCTCCTGAGCCTGCTTCTGCGTTTAGGCCTTTGTGTTTGTCTTGGTGCTGGGAGAGAGAATGAAGCCTCTCTTCATGTCTTCCTCGCTTCTCAGAGTTCCAGACCTAGGGCTGCCAGAAATCGTCAGCAAGCTGTGTGCACAGAATGCTCCTCCAACTCCCACTTGCACAGAGTATTTGCCAGATGATGCTCCAGGGGTTGGGCAATGCTGTAGCCTGACAGACACCCACCACTCCCAGCAAAGATCACACTGTCTATGGTATGAGGTTGAGAAGGGGGTGACTGGCCTGACCCAGAGTTGGTGCTGCCCACAGGAATCCTGGAGCATATTTTGGGGAGACAGAGCAGCATGCGGGCACCTTGTTCCCATTGTTAACTTCAACCCCCCAATGCCAGCACAGAACCCCACAACAGTTTCCCACCTAGCTTGGCCCCAGGCCTAACCTCCACCCTCCCTGCTTCTAACCTAATGTTCACATTGAGGCCCACACCTGCCTGAGCCCTGTTCTACACAGGGAAGGGTTAGAGAAATGTTGGAGGGATGGTGGGAAAAGAAGCTGCCACTCTCACTGACACAGAGCTTTTGGGTGATGGGGTATTTCAAAAATCAGGGTTGAAGGGAGAAAGCTGCATTCAGGAGGTGAGGAATGAGATGTGAGGTGTGGGGTATGAGGTGTGAGGTGAGGGGTGTGAAGTGTGAGGTGGGAGCTGCTACTTCATAGACCCCGCCCCTAAACTAATGGCCTCTGAAGACCCACTGGTATGGGGAGCCTGGGAGAAGATGGTATGTCGGGATGGGGGCTCTCTAGCTCCCCACAGATTGACCCTAATCTGGGCCTCAAATAAATACTCCCCTGCCTCCTCCAGTGGCTCTGGACCAAAATCTGAGGTGTGGCTCAAGGAACTGAAGGGCCAGGAACCCAAGAACTGAACAAACTGTCACTGCTGTGAATCAGCATTTTCTCTGGGGCAGCTCGGGACACAGTGTCCCATAGGACAAGGAACTGGGGTCCCCAATCCCATGGGTCCTGGTACTTCAATACTGTCTGTTATTGCTCCACATGACAGGCCCCGGAACAGGAGGGCAGGGGGCAAATGGCCACAGAACAAGGGCAATGGGTGAGCAGATAGGCAGGGTCTGGAGAGGCTCAGGACAGCCCTTGGAACCCTGAGTTTCTCAGAGCTGAGAGAAATGGAGCATAGGAAGTGCTTCTGTAGTCTGAGTCAGGAGGGGGAACAGATAGCAGGGCCAAGGGTCGCTGGGGATGACAAGACTAACTTCCTGCTTGTGGAACTGGGAAGGATCCTTGGCTGGTGGCTCCTATCAACCCCTCTAGGCATGGAGCAGCCCAGGGCAGGGCTGACCTGAGCATTGGCTAAGCCTGGGTCCAGTTTACCATGATGGGGACCCTATAGGGGCCTGCTCTAAAGAGACATACACAGAGAGTTGGAAAACCCTCAGGTACCGGCTCTGCTGGGGTCTAGGGGGGCCCAAAGCTTTCAGCCAAAGAGATAGATCAGGTCAGTATCAAGTCCAAGCTAGAGGCCTCGTTGCTTGTCCTGGGCTCTGCACCCCTTTCTTTCTGGGAGCTCAGGGGTCTGAGTGAGAGATAGGGAAGGCCTTGGCAAGTCTGCTTCCATTCCTACTTCTGAGCAACCCCTGAGCAGGGCCTTTCCCTGTCCCATCATACAATGGCCCTAGCTCTCACCTGTGCCCTCAGCTCTGGCTGGCATCTCGCAGCTCTCTGTCCAGTCTGCAGAGCTGCCGGAGGAAGCCTCGGTTGGGAAAAATCCAACGGTGCTGCCGAACGGCAATCACAGCCTGGCGCAGGGTCAGCTGCTGGCGCAACATGAGGAAGGCCAGGACCAGAGTGGCTGATCGGCTCACGCCCACCACGCAGTGCACCAGAACCTTGGCTGGGGAAGATATGTGTTAAAAAGATCCTTTCTGGTGTGACCAGAGAGCAGGATGCTTGTCTTACACACAGCCGACCCAGGTTCCATCCCTGACACCTCATATGGTCCTACAAGCCCTGCCAGGATTGATCCCTGAGCGCTGAGCCAGGAGTAAATTCTGAGCATCATTGGGTGTGGCCCCAAGCCAAAATAAAGGAATAAATAACAGTGCCATCCAAGGCCTACCGAGAAACCCACGTTCCTTTTGGACACTCTATCTTGGAAACTCTCCAGCCTAACCTTGACAGGCCTCAGTGTCCATATTTGACACCTGGGGGAATATCTAGCTTGCACTCTGGCCTCTGTCTAAAGCTTAAAGAGTGCTTCTGCTGGTCCTGATCTGGTGACTTCTAGCCCAAAGCGGACTTTAGAGTCCAGGTTTTCCCCTCTGGGAAGTCATGCAGTTGTAGAAATTGCTGGAGCACTAAGATGAGAAATTTGAATGACCTGATGAACTTGGGAAAACCAGAGATGGGGACCAGAAAGCTGGTTCAAATATGCACACTGTCCTGGATTCCCAGTCTGGTGTGATCGCCTAAGCATGCCTGGGAGTGACCCTGTGCACAGAGGCAGGAGTAGCCTCTGAGCACTGCCAGGTCAGGTACACACACACACACACACACACACACACACACACACATGAGCACTGATTTTTGGAGGGAAATGGGCTCCAGATCCAGGATGACAGGGATCTGGGACCAGAGGTCATGTCCCTACCCCCAGGGGTGCAGAGCGCTTGGTGGATGAAGTCAGCTGCTGAGGAGAAGTAGGTGCTGATGTCGAAGTCTGGGAGGTCGTGGGCTGGCACCCCCAGGTAGGTCACACTGGTGCCGTAGAAGTCGGGGCTTCCCTGGCAGTAGAGACCCCCATGGGCAGCGTTTAACACGTGGGTGATGCCCAATTTCCACAGCTCGAAGCGATTATTGGCCGTCACCCTGAAGGGGTAAGGAAACCAATAGTGGCTGCATTGTAGGGAGGAAAAGGAGGAGGAGGAGGATTTCCTTGGACCCCGGCTTCAGAAGGGTCCTGAGTTCACAGCCCATCCCCTGAGCTTTCACGTGGGAGAGGTGAGGGCAGATGGAACTATCTTTAGACCCTAGTCGCATCCTTCAGCCCTGAGAGGGAGGGAGGGAGAGAGGGAGGGAGGGAAGGAGGGAGGGAGGGAAGGAGAGAGGGAGGGAGGGAGGGAGGAAGGAAGGAAGGAAGGAGGAAGGAAGGAAGGAAGGAAGGAAGGAAGGAAGGAAGGAAGGAAGGAAGGAAGGAAGGAAGGAAGGAAGGAAGGAAGGAAGGAAGGGGAGGTAGGGCAGGAGGGAGGAATGAAGATAAAAAAGGGAAGAAGGAATGAAGGTGGGAAGGAGGGAGGGAAGAAAGGAAGAATGGAAGAAGAAAGGAAGGAGGACAGAAGGAGGATGGGAGGAAGAAGGGAGGGAGGTATTGCTTCAGCCCAGGGCCAGCATGCACATCTGAACAACCAGCCTCTCCTGTCTCCCACTTCACACCTGCTCTAATCTGTCTGGAGTTTCAGATGATGCCTTCATTCCCTGATACACCTGGGCTCAGCCTTCCTCATTCCTTCTCTTCATCCCTAGGAAGGGAGCCAGCATGCATAGAGGAGCTGGACTAGCCAACCTGAGGCTCCACAGTCTAGCAGGGTTTTTCTTCCAGCCAGGCAAATTTTCTAGGGCCCCTGGGGACCTACCCAGCACTGCAAGGCCCTAAGGCCTAGCAGCAATGGGTGGGATGGGGGTTAACCAGACAAGTCCTAGATTAAACATTTTTCTTTTTCTTTTTCTCTTTTTTGGGGGGGAGGGTCCCCACCCAGCAGCGCTCAGGGGTTAGTCCTGGCTCTATGCTCAGAAATCACCCCTGGCAGGCACAGGGGACCATATGGGATGCTGGGATTCAAACCCCGTCCTTCTTTATGAAAGGCAAATGCCCTACCTCCATGCTATCTCTCCAGCCCCTAAACTATTTCTTGATCTCACATTACCTTCATTTCTGGTAAAGAGCCCAAGAACCATTTCCCTTGCCCCCTGCCACCATCACTCACGCATCTCCAATGTAAAGATTGGGCCAAACTTCATCCACTCGGCTGCAAGAAACCTTCCCTGCCCTCAGGAGCTCCTCCAGCTCCAGGACACTGGGGCCAGGGGTGTCCTCTGTTGTGCCCCTCAGCGTGGGCAGTGAGGCATCAGTCATGGGCAAGTCTGGACTAGCTCAGCCACCCCTCTGTCCCTGAGGTCACCAGGTTCTGCTTCTTCAGGGTCATTCTCCTTCTCGGAGATTGGCAGGAGCAGGTGGGAGCCAGTGACTCAGCAAGTCACAGACAGTGGCCTCCAGGGAAGTCAGGAAGGTTTCCTCTCTTGGCCATCAAGATATGATAACTCGACAAGTCAGACATGCTTTTTTGAGGCGGATGAGGCCACACCCAGTGGCACTCAGGTTGTTCCTGACTCTGTGCTCAGAAACCACTCCTGGTGGTGCTCAGGGGACCATATGGGAATCTGGAGATAGAACTTGGGTCTGCTGCATGCAAGGCAAACACCCTTCCTACTGTGCTAAGGCTCTGGCCCAGGCCTGCCTTTCTTTGCAAGTCACTTTACTTTGCCCAGACTCCTTTTTTGGTTTGGTTTGGTTTGGTTTGGGCACACAGGTAAGTAATCTTGGTAGTATTCATAGAGAGGTCAAACTGTGCAGGGAATCAAATACATTTTCTTCTGTGTGCAAAGCATGCATTCTAGCCTGTGTCCAGCTGTTTTTCAACAGTCTGAAATCTTTGCGAGATGGGGAGCAGAGTAGGCAGGGATTTATTTGTCTTTGCAGTACAGTGCTGGGGATCAAGCCAGCTCTTTAGCATACATGGCAAGAACTCCAAACAGGGACCGAAGTGATAGCACAGCGGTAAGGCATTTGCCTTGCACGCAGCCAGCATAGGATGGACCCTGGTTCAAATCCCAGCATCCCATGTGCACCCCACCCCCAGGCCTGTCAGGAGCAACTTCTGAGCGCAGAGCCAGGAGTTAACTCCTGAGCACTGCCAGGTGTGATCCGCCCCAAAAGCAAAACAAAAAAAGAACTCCAAACAGCAATTGTGGGTATCCCCTCCCACCCCCCGCTGGTTCTTCTAAGTGTAATGACATCTCCAAGACTAGTGAGAAGTAGATAAAACAAGGGATGTTCTGTGTCTAATGCAGTGGCTCTCAAACTTTTTTTTTTTTTTTTTTTGGTTTTTGGGTCACACCCGGCTGTGCTCAGGGGTTACTCCTGGCTGTCTGCTCAGAAATAGCTCCTGGCAGGCACAAGGGACCATATGGGACACTGGGATTCGAACCAACCACCTTTGGTCCTGGATTGGCTGCTTGCAAGGCAAACACCGCTGTGCTATCTCTCCGGGCCCTGGCTCTCAAACTTTTCAAACAGGGGACCAGGTCACTGTCCCTCAGTTGGCAGACCAGATATATAGTTAAAAAAAATATGAACAGGGGCCGGGAAGGTGGCGCTAGAGGTAAGGTGTCTGCCTTACAAGCGCTAGCGTAGGACGGACCTCGGTTCGATCCCCCGGCATCCCATATGGTCTCCCCAAGCCAGGGGCGATTTCTGAGCTCATAGCCAGGAGTAACCCCTGAGCGTCAAACGAGTGTGGCCCAAAAAACAAAAAAAACAAAAAACAAAAAAAAAAATATGAACAAATCCCTATGCATATAGTACTCATATCTTATTGTGGAAAAAAAAGGAACAAATACAATATTTAAATGGAAGAACAAGTAAAGTTTATATATATATATCTTTTTGTTTGTTTGTTTGTTTTTTTGTTTTTGGGTCACACCTGGCAGTGCTCAGGGGTTACTCCTGGCTCCACGCTCAGAAATCGCTCCTGGCAGGCTCGGGGAACCATATGGGATGCCGGGATTCGAATCAATGTCCTTTTGCATGAAAGGCAAATACCTACCTCCGTGCTTTCTCTCCAGCCCCAAGAACAAGTAAAGTTTTTTTTTGTTTGTTTTTTTTGGTTTTTTTGGTTTTTGGGCCACACCCGTTTGACGCTCAGGGGTTACTCCTGGCTATGTGCTCAGAAATCGCCCCTGGCATGGGGGGACCATATGGGACGCCGGGGGATTGAACCGCGGTCCCTCCTTGGCTAGCGCTTGCAAGGCAGACACCTTACCTCCAGCGCCACCTACCCGGCCCAAGAACAAGTAAAGTTAAATCAACAAATTTACCAGTATTTCAATGGGAATTATGGGCCAGCTTTTGGCGTTTGAGGCCCTCTGCTGAGAGACAGAAGGAGAGGAATTGAGAGTACGGCGCACAACCCATACATGTGCACTGTGGGCCAGGACAAGTTCCCTACTAAGGAGGCAAAAAGACCCTGGCGAGGGCCCGGAGAGATAGCACAGTGGCGTTTGCCTAGCAAGCAGCCGATCCAGGACCTAAGGTGGTTGGTTTGAATCCCGGTGTCCCATATAGTCCCCTGTGCCTGCCAGGAGCTATTTCTGAGCAGACAGCCAGGAGTAACCCCTGAGCACTGCCAGGTGTGGCCCAAAAACCAAAAACCAAAAAAAAAAAAAAAAAAAAAAAAGACCCTGGCGACCAGATAAGTGTCCTTAGCGGACTGCATGTGGCCCACAGACCTTAGTTTGAGGACCCCTGGAATGCATAGTAGCTGATTACAAAAAGGTTGTTGATGACTATGTTTAGAACTTTAATAGGGCTAATTGGTTCTGAGCACTGAGTTCAAGTAGAGACACAGGGTGATTGGCTCCCAGGATGAAAAACTGGTCTGTGGGGAACCAATTCTGAAGGTTGGGGCTAGGCACAAACTGGGGGAGCCTAGAGAACATCTCTGGATTGTGGGTTTCAGGGGAATTTTTTTTGGGGGGGGCCACACCCATTTGACGCTCAGGGGTTACTCCTGGCTATGTGCTCAGAAATCGCCCTTGGCTTGAGGGGACCATATGGGACACCAGGGGAATGAACCGCTGTCTGTCCTACGCTAGCGCTTGCAAGGCAGACACCTCACCTCTAGCGCCACCTTCCCGGCTCCTCGGGGGAATTTTTTGAGTTGTAACTTAAGAAATGTGGAGGCTGAGAAGAGCTGATCTAATGGGTTAAAATTTAAATCTATGATTCTGTAGAGAAAAGGACTGATTTCTGCAGAGACTATGCTGAAATGGCCTGTGGAAAATCAGAAAAGTGGAGACTGGATGAGATCTGAACAGGGGGAACAAACAGATCTGTCCTCAGAAATTTTTCTGGGGTTGGAGGGAGAGTTCTTTGTCTATAAGTGTAAGGACATCCGGAATTAAGACTTAGCATAAGTTCCTCCATTTTAAGATATCAGCCATTTTATACATACTGGCTGACCTGTCCATCATCCCCCCCAACCATGTCCTGAAACCCTCCCCTCTCTGGAATGAGACTTTGTGCAAGTCGATAGGGTGAACTGACCTCACAGTTACCTTCCCACCATGTCCTAAACCTCCCAACCATGTCTTGAACAAAGTGCAGATCCATCAAAAAGGCAAGAGGGAGCTGGTAGTCTGACAGTTCCCAAGAGTATGTGAACAATATACCCTCCAGGTGGTTCTAACCAATCACTGTAAAAGAAATGAGGAAATTGTGAGATGGAGTTTTAGAGCATAAAAGGAAGTCCCTTACCCAAGGCCAGGGTCACTGTCCTCCTAAAGGGGACAGCCCTGACCAAGTCAGCTTCAGAACTAACTCAAAGCTTGCTAGACTTGTGACTTGTGCATAATAACATATTTTAATACAAAGCTCATTGCTTTGTGTAGTGCTTTAGATACTTGACTCTAACAATAAGGACCTTTGTTTCTAAACACAACAAAAATAGAAAAAGGGTTCTGTGTGTTCTTCCAGAGCTAGAAATACTTTTAGGCGATTTCAGGAAGACCCAACTGGAGAGATAGGACAGGATGAAGGCACTAAACTTGCACACAGACTACCCGGGTTTAATCCTGGGCACTCCATAGGGTCCTTCAGCCATAACAGAAGCAATCCTTGAACACTACCAGGTGTGCCCCTCTCTGCCCCCTGCTTTTCCAAAAGGAAGGCTCTGAAGTTATGGAATCTTCCAAAGGGACTTTGACTCCTGCTTGACAGGAAAAACTACACCAGCCATTCCTTAGAAGCAGCTTGGCCCTTGTCCATCACAGAACCTTTGGTTTTCTCCCTACCAAAAGGACTGAAATCTACCTTGCTAAATAAATGAAAGCAAGGCCCAGGAAGGACTGGACCCAGGGATAAGCCTCTAGTTTACTCCAAAGTGAGGGTTTCCTAGGGAACTCCCTCTCGAGGGTGATCCACAACAGGAGAGTGAGAATATCCTAAGTGACGAATTTGGCACATATAAATAGCTGGGCCTTGGGCGAGGGTTTTGGTCTTTCTGTGATGTAATTCCTGTAGAGTCAGCACAAGGATTAAGTTCAATATTTACACGAATTTGACATAGGTGCAAGGGGAGGGGGTAAAACAAAGCAACCAGTGGCAATACCATTACTAGGGGCTGATGTTGAATTGAATGTTGTGGGGGGCCCTGCTAAAAAGTAGATGTTCTTCCAGTGCTATGACCTCCTCGGTGGACCCCACAGATTTGCCTCCAACTTCCAGGTCCTTTTCCCTTCCCTCCTCTCCCCTTCTTTCTATGGCTCAACCTAATTCCCATAGTCAGCCTGTTGGTTAAGTGGAATTGGCTATTTCTGATGACATTAATTTCCTAGAACAAGCTGGGCTCTGAAAAGACTGAAAAGTCACTCATCCTTAAATGATTTTTTCCCCCAGATAGTGAAATCACTGCATGAAAATTGCATTCATAAATGACTTTTGGACTTAAGATGGGGTACATCCACTGCACATACCCGGTACCCCAGACATATCATTCAGTCTGGCTTAGTTGGGCTTTTTCTTCTCTCTCTCTCCCTTTTCCCTTTTTTCTGCATTCTGATCTCCTCAACTCCCCTCTTTCATGTCCCCTTCTCTTCCTTTTTCACTTCCCTTCCATCCTCTCTCCTGCCTTTTCCCTTCCCTTTCCTCTCTCCTTTCCACATCCCTTCCTTCTCCTTCCCTTCCTTTCCTCCCCTTCTTTCCCTCTCCTCTCTCTTCCTCCACTTACCTCTTTCTTCCTTCCCTTCCTTTTCCTTCCCTCCCTTCCCTTTCTTCCTTCCCATCCTTTTCCTTCCTTTCCTCCCCTCCCTTCCTTCTTCCTTCCCTTCCTTTTTCTTCTTTTCCTCCCTTCCTCTCCCTCCCTTCCCTCTTTTTTCCTTCTCTTCCTTTTTCTCCTTCCCTTTCTTCCTTTCCTTCCTTCCTTCCTTCCTCTCCCTTCCTTCCTTTTTCTTTCTTTCTTCCCCTCCCTTCCTTCTTCCTTTCCTCCCTTCCTCTCCCCTCCCTTCCCTTTCTTCCTTCTCTTCCTTTTTCTCCTTCCCTTCCTTTTCCTTCCTTTCTCTCCCTTCCCTCTTCCCATCCTTTTCCTTCCTTTCCTTCCCTCCCTTCCCTCTTCCTTCCCTTCCTTTTTCTTCCTTTCCTCCCTTCCTCTCCCCTCCCTTCCCTTTCTTCCTTCTCTTCCTTTTTCTTCCTTTCCTCCCTTCCTCTCCCCTCCCCTCCCTCTTTCTTCTTTCCCTTCCTTTTTCCTTCCCCCTTCCTTCCCCTCCCCTCGCCTTTCCTCCCCTCAGGGGGTGGGTGTGGGTGGGGCGCGACTCAGCGAGAGGCTTGCGCATGCGCCCTCCGCCTCCCCGAGCGGGGCCCCGTTCGCTTCTCATCCCAGGTCCGGCGCGGCTCTTCCGGTCCGGGCCAAGCCCCGCCCCGCGCCCTGCGCGCCCCGCGGTGGGCGGGCACTTCCGGTGTGGCGGGGGCCGCGGCGCGGCCGAGAGCGAGCGGGTCGGCGCGATGCCTGCGCGCATTCGCTATCGCCCGCGCCTGCCGTCGGCCTCGCCGGTGCGGGGTCCGCCCCCGTCGCCGCCGCTCGGGCCGCTGGGCTCGGGAGAGGCGCCGTGGGGCTCGGACGCGGACTCGGACGGCGGCTCGGAGGCGGCGGCGGTGGGCCGGGGGCGGCCGTCCGGGGGACCCCCGGAGGTGAGGCCGGGGGCGACGGGCGAGGGCGGGGAGCGGCGTGGAGGCCGTTGCGGGGAGTCGGGGCCGCGCCGTTCGGGATGCTCCGGGCCCGGCCGCGCACCCCGCACACACGCGCCTCGGCATCTCCCCCCACCCTGTGCTGGGGGCTCGCTGGCTGCTTTGCAGGCGGCCTGGCGGCACCCCGCGGGCCCCGCGGATGCTGCGAAGGGCCGGGGAGCGGGGAGGCGGTGCCGAAGGAAAGCGAGGTTCCACAAGACACCCCCCACCCCCCGTTTTAGATTCTCTTTCTTTTTTTTTCCTATTTGTTATTTTTAACTCGCCTTGCTTGCATTTCGCCCTTACAGGCACGCTCATTTTATTCATCATTATCGTCATCATTATTTTGGTTTTTGGATCCCAAATTAGGGGTTCCTCCTGGCTCTGTGCTCCTGGCAGGCTCTTTCGGGGGACCCTATGGGATGCCGGGATTCGAACCACCGTCCTTTTGCATGCAAGGCAAATGCCTTACCTCCGTGCTATCTCTCTATTCATTATTATGGATGATGATTATTTTGGAGGGGCCCCCTTCTGGCCCTGCGCTCAAGGATCACACCCTGTGGTGCTCAGGGGGACCCGAGGAGATGCTGGCTGCGATGGAACCCGGGTTGGTGTCGTGCCAGGCAAGCACTCTCCCCGTTGTGCTCTATCCCTGTAAGCCACCAAAGTCCCTTTTTTTGTTTTTGTTTTTGGGGCACACCCGGCAGCGCTCAGGGCTTGTTACTCCTGGCTTTGTGCTCAGAAATCGCTCCTGGCAGGCACTGGGGACCACATGGGATGCCATGCCGGGATTTGAACCACCGTTAGTCCTGGATCAGTTGCGTGCAAGGCAAACGCCCTACCAGTGTGCTATCTCTCTGGCCCCAATCAAAGTCACTTTTTGCATGCTCATTTTATTAATTATTATTGTCATCATTATTTTGGTTTTTGGGTCACACCCAGTGGCTCTCAGTGGTCACTCCTGGCTCTACGCTCAGAAATCGCTCCTGGCAGGCTGGGGGGTGGGGCATATGGGATGCCGGGATTCGAACCACCGTCCTATATGCAAGGCAAGCGCCTTACTACCTCCATGCTACCTCTCCGGCCCCCAAAGTTACTTTTTAAAATAGGAAACTTAATGCAGCTTCTATTTGAGAGATAAAGATACTTATATAGGCGCTATATTACCTAAGACACTCTTTGGAAAAGATCGTGGTGTTAGTAGAAAAATGCAGAATGAGCTAAATTACAGCAACTAGACTTTGCCTGAAGTAGTTCTGCTTTTTGCAATATTTGCATGTAACCTCATTATTTCTCATTTTCTCGAGTGTTTCTATTTATTTAGGATAATGAATTACAAAATGCTGTGTTTTTATGTTTTTTTAATTTTTGAATTATTGTCCATTATTATTACTGTCAAGTATTCGGCATACTGTTTTCCAACACTAGTTTCTAAGATTTTTTGACTTTCGCGTGGTTTAGGAAACTTCTGTAAGGGTGTGATGTAATATACAAATGGATAATAGTTGGGCAAGAACAGAAAGAATCACTTGACTCCTGATATGATCTTGACCGTGATTATTTAGGTCTTGTGGGTCTCTTGACGATGAGAAATGAAGTTACCTAAAAATAGGAAAACCTGGGTCACAGAGAACAATCTCAGGGTTTTGATGCTGCCTCCATTACTACCCTGTCATTTGCCTTTGTGTAGATCTTTGTATAGATCTGGATTTGCCATAGACAGACCTGGAATGTGAGCTTTTCTGTCTTCCTCCTCCCATATACACTCTTCCAACATCACTGGACTTTTTTTTTTTTTTTTTTTTTTTTAATCACTGGACTTTTAAAAGAAGGGAACAAGGATGACAATGCTCCTGGGCACATCCTTGCTCCTGGAGATGCTTGAGGTACCATGCAATGCTGGGGATTGAACCCAGGCCTCCTGCATACAAAGCACAACTTTGTCTCTGGATCTTCCCTATAGCTGAGCTGTGGGCACTGAAGTGCCTTGTTACTTCACTACCGACACACAGGAGACTCTTTCAGTACTGAGTGTAACAATGGAGAAACCTTTATTTGAGTCTTAGGAAACCGAATTGTACCAGTTTCACCATAAAATAATGTTTATATACCCTAGAAGAGTGTTGAGGAAGTTGTGACAGTCTTAGAATTTTTCTCTTGGAGGGAGGAAGGCACCCTATCCCTCTCTGGGTTTATCCCTCTTGGCTCTGCGCTTCAAGGCTCACTCCTAACCTGATCTGAGAACCATCTGGGGTGCCAGGTATTGAATCTGGGTCAGTGCATGAAAGGCAAGCACCTTACCTGCTGTAGTATTATTCCGACCCCGTCTTAAAAATGTTGACATAGTTTTCTGAACTGTGAGAGCAAATAAGACTGGTGATAATCTAAGTCTTAATTATCTTGACTCCTTTCCTGTTCCCTTTAAAATTCTTGGCAAGAATTGTGCGATAACACAGTGGTAGCGAGTCTGCCTTGCACGCTGCCAACCCCAGATGGACTTTGGTTCGATTTCTGGCATCTCATGTGATCCCCAAGCCAGGAGCTCTTCTGAGCGAAGAGCCAGGAGCTCTTCTGAGCGCCACCGGGTGTGACCCAAACACCAAAATAAAATAAAATAAAATTGTTGGCAAGAGGGATAGGCAGAGAGATAATATAGTGGGTAAGATGCTTGCCTTGCCCATGGCTGACCTGGGTTTGATCCCCTATACCTCATATAGTCCCCTCAAGCCTTCGAGGAGTTAACCCTGAGTTCAGAGCAAGCAGTAAGTTCCCTGTACAGCCAGGTGTGGCTCTGACTCAAAACCAAACAATTCTTGGTATAAGTCAGGAGTCCAATACATGCCTCGGATGGCCCCCTGAGCACCATGGGTTGTAACCCTGGACCAGAGTTCAGCTCTAGCATTGAACTATTTGGCTAGGTACTTTACTAGAAATTTAGTAGGTGAGAACCATGAACTGAGAAAACACAGGGTCTTAACTATGTGACATTATTGGAAATGCCTGGAAATTGGCTTCAGTTTAGAAGCTTGAAACCAAGTGAAATCGATATTAAAATTTATCAATATAATAGTGCATGAAAGTCAAAAGATTGCCAAAGCCTTTCATTAAATTTTCAGCCTGAATCCGATACACTTTCTTAGGATTCTAATGGACTGTGAAGTCTGGAGCCAGGTTCTCATTTCTGTTACGTTGATTTGATTCAGGGATGGAACCTATCTAAAAATAAGTTAAACTCAGTTTGTCCAAGTAGAATTGTATTGATTAGACGAAGAACCAGAATTTTATATAATGACCTTCTTCACTGCTACACTATACAATATGGCTAGGTTGAGCCCCTCACCTAATTTCCTATTGGATCTTGACAGTTGTTTAAAA
Organism: Suncus etruscus; assembly: GCF_024139225.1. NCBI lineage: Eukaryota > Metazoa > Chordata > Mammalia > Eulipotyphla > Soricidae > Suncus > Suncus etruscus. The sequence continues at coordinate 50,274,526 of NC_064862.1, read as the reverse complement.
CCTCTTTCTGTAATTAAGAATGTAAACTAGATGATGTTCTTGGATTTATGTTCATTGAATTGGGACAGTTCTGCATGTGGTTTAGAATTAAATGCAACAAATAGGCATCTAAATTGAAGCTGGAAAAGATTTATGTTTTATGCATACTGGACAGGAGTATAAAAAGTTTGAACCTGGGGTGTTTACCTTGCACATGGCTAACCCAAGATGGACCTTGGTTGGTTTGATCCCAAGTGTCCCAGATGGTGCCCCAAGCCAGGAGCAGTTTCTTTCAGGAGTAATTACTGAGCATCACCGGGTGTGGCCCAAAAACCAAAAACCAAAACAAAACAAAAAAAACAAAACAAAAGGGGGTGGAGAATGGCTCAAGGGGTAAGGCCTTGCCAGCTCTAGCCTAGGACGATTGTGATTCCATCTCCTGGCATCCCAGATGGTTCCTCAAGCCAGGAGCTATTTCTGAGAGCATAGCCAGGAGTGACCCCTGAGTGCCACTGGGTGTGGCCCAAAAACCAAAAAAAAAAAAAAAAAGTTTGAACCCACATGGATCTGTGCTCGAATGATCCCTAGCAGTGCTTAGTGGCATGGATAGAACCAGACTTGTCTGTCACAGGCAAGGCAAGCACTTTATCCCTGTACTGTTAATCCAGCTCCCATAAAAAATATGAAAAGAGCTGTTGGAGCTATAGGGTGTTTGCCTTGCACGTGGCTGACCCAGGACAGACCTGTGTGCTATCCCCACCATCCCATATGGTTCTCCAAGCCAGGAGCTATTTCTGAGAGCATAGCCAGGAGTAACCCCTGAGCGTCACCGGGTGTGACTCCCTCTCAAAAAAAAAACGAAAAAAAATATTTTTTTGTTTTTGTTTTTGGATCACACCCTGCAGCGCTCAGGAGTTACTCCTGGCTCTATGCTCAGAAATCTCCCCCAGGGACTAGCACAGGGTGTTTGCCTTGCAAGCAGCCGACCCAGGACCTGAGGTGGTTGGTTCGAATCCCAGAGTCCCATATGGTCCCCGTGCCTGCCAGAAGCTATTTCTGAGCAGATAGCCAGGAGTAACCCCTGTGCATTGCTGGGTAGAAGTTGCCCCAGCAGGCTCGGGGAACCATATGATATGCTGGGATTTGAACCACCGTCCTTCTGCATGCAAGGCAAACGCCTTACCGCTGTGCTATCTCTGCCTCCCCCCCAAATTTTTTTGCTTAATGAAAAATTTAAATTTAGAATTAAAACTATTTAGTGATTGGCTAGGGAAATAGCTGTAAAGGCTTTGCATAAGGAAGGTCCAGGTTCAGTCTCAGTACAGAATCACCAGAGTGGCTCCTAAAAACCAAGTAAGATGTTTTAATGGGATAGGAAACTGTGTGCTCCCAAATTCTGCTGACTGCAGGGCTAAAATGTTCCCATGTAAACCTTGTTTTCTTTTTTTTTTTTTTTTTTTGGTTTTTGGGCCACACCCGGTGGCACTCAGGGGTTACTCCTGGCTATGTGCTCAGAAATTGCTCCTGACTTGGGGCCCCATATTGGATGCCAGGGGATCAAATCGCAGTCTCTGCTAGGCTTGTGTGGGCAAGGCAGACGCCTTACCACTTGTGCCACAGCTCCGGCCCCAAACCTTGTTCTCTTACACTTGAGAAACTTTGTTTCACTGTAGTTTATATTTTAAAAAAAAAATTACACTTTTGGGGCCGGAGAGATAGCATGGAGGTAAGGCCTTTCATGCAGAAGGTCATCAGTTCGAATCCGGCGTCCCATATGGTTCCCCGTTCCTGCCAGGAGCAATTTCTGAGCATGGAGCCAGGAGTTTCCCCTGAACACTGCCAGATGTGACCCAGAAACCACAAACAAACAAACAAACAAATTACACTTTTACTTGTTGTTTATGGATCTGCAAACTGTTACTATTTTTTCTTCCTTGCATATTAAATAAGTATCATGCTTCGATTAAAGCTTATTTTTAGCATGAATGCAACTATAAAGTAAACCTGTCTTAAAGAGAATATATTGCCTTTAACTTTGGATAATTATTAAAAAAAAACTCCCACTTTTTCCTTGTGATATGGATGGGGCAGTTTCTAGAGATTGAATTCAGGACATGCGATATTAAATTTTAAAGCTTGGAGAGGATTTAAAAATCTTTACTGTATTCTAAATCAGTAATATCTTCTAAAACAGCATGCAATTTTATGAATTGTCCAAAATTCCTTTAAAGATTTTTTTAAAAAGAAGGCAGTTGCTTCAAACATCTGTACTCCAAAAACAAAACAAAAAACACACCTGTACTCCAGTGTTTTTAGAGTAATTTATTCGTGTATGCACACATGTAAAATCTAATGTATTGAGACCTTACTCTAATCACTACATTAACACAGGCATTATTGAGATAAAGAGGAAGATTGCCCAGACCATGATTGGGGTATAGTGTAATAGAACACTTGTGTAGTATGTGTGAGGGCCCGTGTTCAAGTTTCAGCACTGGGGAATTGGGATAGAATGGATTTTGGTGGCATTGGAGCGATAGCATAGTGGATAGGTGTTGTATTAAATATTAATTATCGAGTCCTTGAGGTAGGTGAATGATGGAGTTGGATGGATGGTGCCTGCAGCCCCTTTAGGCAAGTGGGTCTGAGGGTATCAGGATAACAGCGAGGAAATGACCCACAGCAGTCATGAAGTTTCAGGAGAAATTCAGCTTTATTAAAGCTAACCGTCATGTGTGTCTTCTAAGCTAAACAGCCTCTGCATCCATGCTATTGCTCATCTCTCTCTCTTCTTTCTGATCCTCTCACCCCTCCCCAGGCCAACCACAGACCCCTCCCAGCAGTGGGATGGTCTGACCATCAGGTAAGATTAGCATTTTGCCTTGGAGAGGGGTAACATCTCCCCCTTCTGTGTTGGGAAAAAAAGAGGGAAGGTTATCTTTTGTTTTCCTGATTTTCTTTTTTTTTTTTTTTTTTTTTTTTGGTTTTTGGGCCACACCCTGTGACGCTCAGAGGTTACTCCTGGCTATGCGCTCAGAAGTTGCTCCTGGCTTCTTGGGGGACCATATGGCACGCCGGGGGATCGAACCTCGGTCCGTCCTAGGCTAGCGCAGGCAAGGCAGGCACCTTACCTCCAGCGCCACCGCCCGGCCCCTGTTTTCCTGATTTTCAACCTAATATTTCTCAAAGCGGGCCCGGAGAGATAGCACAGCGGTGTTTGCCTTGCTAGCAGCCAATCCAGGACCAAAGGTGGTTGGTTCAAATCCTGGTGTCCCATATGGTCCCCCGTGCCTGCCAGGAGCTATTTCTGAGCAGACAGCCAGGAGTAACCCCTGAGCGCCGCCGGGTGTGGCCCAAAAACCAAAAAAAAAAAAAAAAAAAAAAAAAATATTTCTCAAAGCATAAAGTCCAAAGTGTAAAATTAAAATATCAGCCTTTTTCATAAACAGAACTTTTCTGCAAAATATACCTGTAGTTTAAAATTCTTTGTTTCTTTTGGCCACACCTGCTTGACACTCAAGGGTTACTCCAGGCTAAGTGCTCAGAAATTGCTCCTGGCTTGGGGGGACCACATGGGACGCTGGGTGTGGCAAAAAACAAAAACAAAAGAATGGATTTTGAAGTCTTGGGCCAGTTCTTTGTGTTCTAAATCTACAAAGAGATTTGAAAAGCAGTGAAGCCTTTCTTGTGATGATACTCCCTGACTGATATCCTCTGTTATTCCCTGTATTTTCAAGTAGCACCTTTTGGTCTCTAGCATGTATATTAGCATAATTAAGATCAGTGAGATGATGGCACAGTGGTAGGGCTTTTGCCTTGCATGCAGCTGACCCAGGATGGACCACAGTTCAATCCCCTGGGCCGATATAATCTCCCGACGTCCCAGATGGTCCCCCAAGCCAGGAGCGATTTCTGAGCACATAGCCAGGAGTAACCCCTGAACTTCAGCAGGTGTGGCTCCCCCCCAAAATAAAGGAAAAGAAAAAAAGGCAGTGAAATGGGTTCTGTCTTTGCTTTGATCACTGCTATCTCTTGAATGTTCTCTTTCTCTTGTTAAAAAAATATAGATGTGTTTTTAGATATCAGTGAACTATGATATGAGTCAGTGATGAGTTTTAAAGAAAGGTTGCTAAGTGGTATGCTTCTGTTGAAATATTTGTTACATTTGATTATAAATTACTTTATGAGAGGCTCATATTGATATGTGGAATTCTGCATCAGTTGGCTGGAAAGCATTATTGAACAATAATTGATTTTATTTGTAAATGTGCTATTGAAAGGTAATTCTTCAGCAAAACTTTTATAAGGTTGTGACTTTTTTTGGGGAGGGCCACCTCTGGTGACGCTCAGGAGTTATTCCTGGCTATGTGCTCAGAAATTGCTCCTGGCTTGAGGGACTATATAGGACACCGGGGATCTAACTGTGGTCTGTCCTAAGCTAGCGCTGGTAAGGCAGACGCTTTACTGCTCCTCATCACTGCTTCCTTTATTTTATATTAAACTAGGTTTTTTTGGTTTTTGTTCTTTTTTTTTTTTTTTTTTTTGTGGTTTTTGGGTCACACCTGGCAGTGCTCAGGGGTTATTCCTGGCTCCATGCTCAGAAATTGCTCCTGGCAAGCACGGGACGCCAGGATTCGAACCAATGACCTTCTGCATGAAAGGCAAACATCTTACCTCCATGCTATCTATCCGGCCCCTAAACTAGGTATTTCAAGAGTTCAGAGTGGGATTGAGTATTAGTTGATAGATTGCTACCCTAATGATTTAATTTTGAATGGAGGTCATTACTAGCAGAAAGGAGTTGATGGCAGTATGCATTTATTTATTTATTTATTTATTTATTTATTTATTTATATTTTATAACGCATTTTCTATTACAAATACATTATCTGCATTATTTTCATGTAGTCTTTTCAAACCTGTGGAAGAGATCTGCTGTTTGCTTTGCTTCTCTTGTTTCCATTTTTTTCCTTTCTCTTTTCTACATTTCTTTTTTTTTTTTTTTGTCACACCTGGCAGTGTTCAGGGGTTACTCCTGGCTCTACCCTCAGAAATCGCTCCTGGCAGGCTCGGGGGACCATATGGGATGCCAAGATTCGAACCACTGACCTTCTGCATGAAAGGCAAATGCCTTACCTCCAAGCTATCTCTCTGGCCCCTTTTTTCCTTTCTCTTTTCTACTTTTATGGAGGCACCAGTGTTAATACAATCAGTGGTACTTTTCATGTGTACACCATTCCAGAATGGGACCTGCTTCCCTCCACTAGGGTTCCAAATCTCCATTTTTAATGACTTGGGCCATATGTTTCTATACTGTTTCCCATACTGTTTCCATCTCTGTTTTACATTTGAGAGATTTTTTTTTGTAATTTATTATGGAGGTGGTAACTCAATAATTAAACTAATATTCTCATCTTACAGATAAAACAGCGAGTTTCATGAAGGTCCAGTCACTTTTGCAAGGCTATAAGAGCAGAAGCCGTAATCATGCAATTTGAATTTAGGTGTGTGACTCCAGAACCAGTGCTTGTAAAGACTAGATACCCTATTTTAGTCAGCGTCTGCTGTAGCAGAGCTATCTTAAAAAAAACAAAAAACAAAAAAAACTCTAGCCTGAGTTTTTTCAGCTTTAAATTGAAGATCTGGACTAGATTGTTCAGGTCACTTCCACTCCTAACACTACCAGAATTTTGCCATCCAAATTTAAAAACTAATGTGTTTAGTGGTTCTGATTAGGTTCTGGACATAATCTCTTGATTCTTCAAGCATAAAGGTCATTTTCCAGAGGCCACTATGAATGAATCACAGAGCTGTACATATATCAGGTCTTTTTGAAATTCTAGCTCTCGTTGCCTCACTATTTATCTTTTAGTTAGTGTCTTATCCAGGTACATGATGAATAATTGGGATTAATTGATTTTCTTTTTGTATCTATATGATATGCACCATATAGTGAGAAATAGTCTTGTTTTTGTTTATCTCTTTGGGACTTGGGGTTACGCCCAGTGACACATAAGAGTATCATATGTTATATTGGGAACCAAACCAGGATAGGCCTCAAGCAAGTTAAGAAAGAATTCTTTTTTTTTTTTTGAATTCTCTCTTTTGACCCTTATTGATCTAACTTGATAATTCCACATGCCTCTGTATTGTAACAAAGAATATTTAATAAATTTGTTCTCTTTTCTTGTTTTTGTTTTTTTGTTTTTTTGGCCTCACCTGGTGACGCTCAGGGGTTACTCCTGGCTATGCCCTCAGAAATCGCCCCTGGCTTGGGGCACCATATGGGACGCTGGGGAGATCCAACTATGGTCCGTTCTAGGCTAGTGCTGGCAAGGCAGATGCCTTACTGCTCCATGCCACTGCTCTGGACCCACAATAAATTTGTTTTAAAACAAAGAACTTCATCTCTTCAGGCCTGTTTTTCTTTATAAAAACATCGTTTACCTTGTATCCTCAAGGATTAGTGTTAGATAGTGAAAGAACCCAATGTCTGAGGGACTGTTATTAGCTTGAACTGTTCCTTTTAAAATATACTCATGTAATACATGTGTTAGAATATGTTGCATCTTTTATTATTATTATTATTATTATTATTATTATTATTATTATTGGTTTTTGGGTCACATCTGACAGTGCGCTAGTAAACTGCGCTCAGAAATCGCTCCTGCCAGGCACGGTGGGACCATATTAGATGCCAGGATTTGAACCACCGTCCGTCCTGAATTGGCTTCTTGTAAGGCAAATGCTCTAGCTATCTCTCTGACCCATGCACCTTTTAATTTTTTGTTGTTATTGAGTCACACTTGGCAGTGTGCAGGCTTACTCCAGGCTCTTCTCAGGGATTATTTCTGGCATGGCTCGACCCTGTAGGTGCTAAAATCAGACCTGGCATAGCCACATGCTAGGCAAGCTCCTTACTCATTGTCTTATCTCACAAACTCTTCTTTAAACTTCTAAACCCTTTATTTTAAAATAATAGCAGCTTCATGGAAAATTATAGCATAGTGCAGAGAGGGTTCAAATTTATTTTCCCTCCCTATACATACTGCCTTAATCTACTTTTAAAATTCTTAGTTTAGTCACTATGATTTACAATACTGTTACTGTTAGGATTTCATGTAAACATCATTCATGGTTTCACCTTTCATAATAGTACAGCACCGTGATCAAGAAATTGATGTTAGGGGCCGTCGAGGTGGCGCTAGAGGTAAGGTGTCTGCCTTGCAAGCGCTAGCCAAGGAAGGACCGTGGTTCGATCCCCTGGCGTCCCCTATGGTCCCCCCAAGCCAGGGGCAGTTTCTGAGCACTTAGCCAGGAGTAACCCCTGAGCATCAAATGGGTGTGGCCCGAAAAACCAAAAAAAAAATTGATGTTGATTCAAGGATACTCTCGATTGGTTGTGTTTCAGCTATCATGAGTAGATTTGTATGAACATTTTTGCTCCATCAAAATCCAGAATTATGATACCATTACTATATGTCCCTTGGGTTATCTACCACCTCCTAGATGGAACTGTTTCTAACTTTTGCCAACTATTGATCTGTTTTCCACCTATATAGTTTTGTTTATTTGAAGATGTTATATAAATGGCATTAATAGTTCATAAACTTCTTGACTTTTTCTTTTACTTCTTGACTTTTTCTTTTAACTTGATATCCATTGTATCCATGAACTTCCACTTTGTGTGTTTGTTGTGGGGGTCGGGGATGTAATTAGTGCTTACTCCTTGTCAAACCATTTTTGGTGGGGTTTGGGCCACACCCAGTGATGCTCAGGCGTTACTCCTGGCTCTGCGCTCAAAAATGGCTCCTGGCAGGCATGGGGGACCATATGGGATGCTGGGAATCGAACCCAGGTTCGTCCCAAGTTGGCTGCATGTAAGGCAAATGCCCTACTGCTGTGTTATCACTCTGGCCCCCAAAATTTTTTCCTTTTAATTTTTTGAGGGCTTCTTGTGCCCATATTTTCAGCCTCACACCCATCCCCAATGTACCACCCCCTCCTCCAAGTACACCCACATCCCTTTCTTTCAACACCCCCATCACCAACAGCTCCTTTGTATCATTTTTCTCATTGTGTTGTCTTTGGTCCTTTGTTGCTCCTGTACTGTGGATCTCTTAAGTCCCACATAGAGAAGTTATCCTATGTCTGTCTCTCTCCCTTTCCTAACTAACTTCACTCAGCACCATCTCTAGTTCTATCATGTGGCTGCAAATCACAACCTTTGGTACTTTCTTAGAATAGTGTTGCATTGTGTGTATAATACAGCTTATTGGTCCAATAATCCCATTGTCACAAAATAATTTTACTTTCACAAGAGCCATATGTGAGAGGTTTAGTTTCTCTGCATCCTTGCCAGCATTTTATCAGTATTTTTTTAAATTTTATTTTACTGTTTTTGGTTTTTGAACCACATCTGGTGGCGCTCAGGGGTTACTCCTGGCTCTGCACTCAGAAATTGCTCCTGACAGGCTCCGGGGACCATATGGGATGCTGGGTTCAACCACACTCCATCCTGGTTCAGTTGCATTAAGGCAAACACCCTACTGCTGTGCTATTTCTCCGGCCCCCATTTTATCACTATTTTAATGGTTCTAATAATTGTCTAATGGATATTTTACCATGTTCTTAATGTGCATTTCTTTAGTGCCTAATGATGTTGAACATGTTCATATGTGGTTATCTTGCTATTTGTATATCTTCTCTGGTGACCTGTCTTTTTTTTTTTTCAAATTGGGATTTCTTTTTCTTTTTCTTTGTTTTGTTTTGTTTTTGGGTCACACCCGGCTGTCTGCTCAGAAATAGCTCCTGGCAGGCACGGGGGACCATATGGGACATCGGGATTCGAACCAATCACCTTTGGTCCTGCATTGGCTGCTTGCAAGGCAAACGTCGCTGTGCTATCTCTCCGGGCCCCAAATTGGGATTTCTTTGGGAGTTTGGGTCCCTCGCCTTGTCTATTCTCAGCACTTACTCCTGGTTGCACTCAGGGTTCACTTTTGGGGGCCTTGGGGAAACTATATGTGGTACTGGGGATTGGAACCAGAGTCCTCCACATATAAGGCAGGCACACTACCCACTGTGCTTGTGCTTTGGCTCTGGGTTTTATTCTAGAGATGAGTCCTTTCTTGAGTATGTTGCTTGTAAATGTTTCTCCCAATCCTTGGCTTCATTGTCTTTTCACAGTTGTTTTTGTTGTTTAGTTTTTCCAGCAGTACTATTAGCAGTGTCTCCTGTTTTGCTGTGTTTCTGTTACCAGAGTATTATGATTCTCCAACCATTATCCCAAGGTCCTTAAGCCCCTTCATCCTCAGAGCTCAATTCCATTGATTATGGACCAGGGTTGTTTTCACTGGGAATTGTAGTATAAGGATATTCTTTAGCTATTTAACTACTTTTTTTTTGGGGGGGGGGCCCACACCCTGTACCACCAGAAGGATTACTTCTGGCTCTGCCCTCAGAGATCACTCCTTGCAGGCTCGGGGGAACCAACTGGGATGTCAGGGATAGAACCCAGGTTGCTCCAGGTCAGCCCTGTGCAAGGCAAATTTCCTACAGTTGTGCTATTACTCCAGCCAGCTATTTTAACTTCTAACTTAAATGTACATTCTCAAATTTTTTACATCAACAAATAAATTCATTAAATACATTTTTTATTTGGGGCCACACCTGTTGGTACTCAGGACTTACTTCTGGCTCTGTGCTTAGGGATCACTCTGGATGGAGTTTAGAGGACCTTATGGGGTGATAAGGAATGAACCTGAGTTAACCATATGCCAGGCAAGCATCTTAGCCTCTGTTCTGTCTCCCTAGCCCTTGGATGTTGCATTCTACTAACTTCCTTTAGTGACACTGGCTGGTTAATTACACCTTTTTCGTAAAGATTCGTTACACAGATTAAACAGGCCACATTCTTAATCTAGACATGGAACTGACTGTAAGTGTGTATGGCAGTGTGCTAACTCCCTGGCACAAAACCAACAAAGCTACTGGAAAGACACTCTGAAAGAACCCCCACCCCCACCTTGGACAAGTGAATTATTGTAGACCTTTGGGTTATTACAGAATGTGTTTTGAAAGCAAGTCACCCAAGGAAAAGTCTGGTTCCCTTGTATGAACTGTACTAGATAACAAAATTGCTCTATATCATATCCTTGCTGAACCACAACGAATCTGTTATATTTAACTACTCTCAGACACCTCTAGCACAGAAGATAAGAAACCCCTGCTCCAGTGCTCTCTCCTTCCTTGACTTGACTTGCCTGCTTGCTGTAAGACTGCCCTCCAGTCACCATCTAAGAATCTTGTCTTTAACTCTCAGTTTACAGCAACAAAATCCAGATAATGGGTTAAGATGAGCAAATGTTTTGAGATGATCACAAAGGTCTGTAAGTTTTACATTGAGAAGCTTCGAGGAATCACAGGAAATTGAGGTCATTTATAGGAATGCAGCACTGAAACCTTCCTCCACCGTGGTCCCCCTTGGCCCAAATATGACCCAGCAAACTCAATAAAACCCCCTCCCCTCTAACATGGAACATGAAATACTTGGCATTTGGGTCATGGTGCCCATAGAGTGTTCTAGTCTGAACAGCCTGTATTGCCAGGGGAGCAGTGATAGAAAGAGGAGCCACCTTTGCGTTGTTCCCTGTCCATGCAATAGGTAGGGCGATTAAAAATGTGCTACTGGGGCCCGGAGAGATAGCACAGCGGTGTTTGCCTCGCAAGCAGCCGATCCAGGACCAAAGGTGGTTGGTTCGAATCCCGGTGTCCCACATGGTCCCCCGTGCCTGCCAGGAGCTATTTCTGAGCAGACAGCCAGGAATAACCCCTGAGCACCACCGGGTGTGACCCAAAAACCAAACATACAAAAAAAAAAAAAATGTGCTACTGGAAACGAAGAAATTGAAACATTTCTATAAGTTCCCTAGGAATTCACCCCCAACCCTAAAAAATCTCCTAGGGTGTATAAACTTGTTAGATTAGGTCTTTTAGGACACAACAATGAAATAAGAAAAATATAATTTAAAAATCCACTTATTTCTTCTATCCCAGGGACTATAAATCTTTTTTCTTTTTCTTTTCTTTTTGGCTAAACTTCATTTTAATGGGAGCTGCTTCAGGTACAGCATGCTTTCCCCCATACTCATGCTAAGGAGCCACTGGGTTGCCAGCCCCTGACCTGTGATGGTAGGGGCCAGGCAGGGTTCCCGTTGATTTAGTCATCTCTCCAACCCAGAATTTCCTTCTTTTTTAAATCTAAAGTATTATCCTTGGAGTGTATTTGTCGCATTTTGTTCATTCACCTACTCTTCGGTGATTGAATAAAAAAATATGCTGTTAGGAACTCCTAGAACCATAAAGACTCCAGCCTAGGCTCCATCCTTGGACCTGTTCAGATACCAAGATCTCTAGCTACAGAGTCAGGATTTTATCATCCACGATGGAGCGGAAAGTTTCCAGACACCACCAAAGGACCAAGGGGAGAGTAAAAGAACATGTATGGAGCCTGTAGTTATTCACATGACAGTATACTTCAAGGGCGGAGAAACCCTGTATCTCCTAGACCAGTGGTGGGCAAGTTGCGGCTCAACAGCCACATGCGGCTCTTTACACTTTTTTTTTGGTAGTTTTTGGGTCACACCCGGCAGTGCTCAGGAGTTATACCTGGCTCCAGGCTCAGAAATTGCTCCTGGCAGGCATGGGGGACCATATGGGACGCCGGATTGGAACTGATGACCTCTTGCATGAAAGGCAAAAGCCTTACCTCCATGCTGTCTCTCCGGCCCCCTCTTCACACTTTTTTTTTTTCTTTTTTTTTTTTGTGGTTTTTGGGTCACACCCGGCAGTGCTCAGGGGTTATTCCTGGCTCCAGGCTCAGAAATTGCTCCTGGCAGGCACGGGGGACCATATGGGGCTCCGGGATTCGAACCGATGACCTCCTGCATGAAAGGCAAATGCCTTACCTCCATGCTATCTCTCCGGCCCCTCTTCACACTTTTTGTTTTTTGGTTTTTTTTGTGGTTTTTTTTTGGGTCACACCCGGCAGTGCTCAGGGGTTTTTCCTGGCTCCCGTGCTCAGAAATTGCTCCTGGCATGCACAGGGGACCATATGGGACGCTGGGATTCGAACCGATGACCTTCTGCATGAAAGGTAAATGCCTTACCTCCATGCTATCTCTCCGGCCCCCTCTTCACACTTTTTAATGCGGCTCTTTTGTGTGCCCGTCAGCTGCTCCAGGAGTCAGGACTCTGCTCCTAGCCTGTCAGTGCGTGCCCTGTGTGGCTCTCAAAATAAATTTCAATCATGGTTTTGGAAAGATTTGGCCCAGTTGAAAAAAAAGGTTGCCCACCACTGTCTTAGACCAAGGGAATTCCCTTTCTGATTTCCCCAATATTTACTGTGCCTATGCAAGGGGAAAAAAAAAGAGAAGCACAAATTAACTTTTTTTTGTTTGTTTTGCTATTGTTATTTGTTGCTTGTTTTTTTTTTCCCCCTGGGTTTTCTTTTTTGTGTGTGTGCTTTGTTTTGTTTTTTATTTCAGGACTGTGGTTATTGTGTGGTTGGTATCTTTATTGCTGTGATGCTTTTCGAGTTTTTTGTTTGATTTTTTTTAATTTTCTTTTTTTTAATTATTTTTTATTTTATTTAAACACCTTGATTACATACATGATCGTGTTTGGGTTTCAGTCATGTAAAGAACATCACCCATCACCAGTGCAACATTCCATCACCAATGTCCCAAGTCTCCCTCCTCCCCACCCAACCCCCGCCTGTACTCTAGACAGGCTTTCTATAACCCTCATTATTAGGATAGTTCAAAATGTAGTTATTTCTCTAACTAAACTCATCCCTGTTTGTGGTGAGCTTCATGAGGTGAGCTTTAACTTCCAGCCCTTCTCCCTTTTGTGTCTGAAAATTATTATTGCAAGAATGTCTTTCATTTTTCTTTTTGTGTGTGTGTGTGTGTGTGTTATAGGCGCATATTAGATATCTTTTTATTATTATTATTATTTTAATTATGACAACAAAGATGCAAAGAAAGAGGACAGGGTAAAGTTACAGTGGAAGCCCAATCACCCATAAACAGAATTCTCAGTAGTCCCATCGATGATATCCCAGCCTTGAAGTTTCAGCCAAAGAACATTAAGAAAAACAAAACTGAACCCATGTACAATACAATTACTTTGTCCCTCAAATCCCCAGTTGTAGTACATACTATTTCTTAGCAGCACACAACATAATCTAAAGACATTAGACTTATGTAACTCCTTAAACATTGAGGGCAAAGTACATTTATCTAGTTCCATGCACATGCTTACTAGTTTAAGTTAACCTCAAAAGTTTTAGTGGGTTGTTTTTCTTAAGGATTGGAGTCAAGGGAACATAGTAAAAAACGGTGTTAAAGTGGCATTTGTTTGCATAGGCCCACCAAAATATGAGGGACATGAAAAGAAAAATTATGGTCTAAATACAAGGAGACCCTACCCCTGAAGTTTCCTGGCACAGGACTGACTCTAGGCTCCAGGCAAACTAGTTTGTCCAATTCAAGTCATCGTCTGTAGTGGCAATACACCTCCATTCCTCACATAGTCTCTGTTGTTGGTATCATGCTTCTGTATTAAAGATCCTGGAGTCTGCATATCCCATATTGCAGTCAGGATGGTGCAGAGCATCCTCTCGTTTCACCTCACACTTAAGGGGCACTAGAGAGAACCATGTCCTGTAGAGCAGGTCATTGTTGTTGTCAAGTCTTCTCAGTGTAAATGGAAGTCTCTTTTTAGGAGGTCGATGTCAGACCCTTGGTAGTGTCTTTCCTGGTAGAGGACTGCTTCCAGCTGTTGCTATAAAAGACCTTGGATGTTTTTTTTTTTTTTGTGGTTTTTGGGTCACACCCGGCAGTGCTCAGGGGTTATTCCTGGCTCCAGGCTCAGAAATTGCTCCTGGCAGGCACGGGGGACCATATGGGATGCCGGGATTCGAACTGATGACCTCCTGCATGAAAGGCAAACGCCTTACCTCCATGCTATCTCTCCGGCCTCGACCTTGGATGTTTTCGTAGATAGCTTGCCTGGTTCTCTCTGACTTATTTCACTCAGCATAATAGATTCCATGTACATCCATGTATAGGAAAATTTTTTTAGTATTGTTGGGTTTCTTCCTTTTTCCCTTTCTTCTCTTAAACTGATATTTACAGTCTCTAGAAGGACTCCACCCATTTTTTTGCTTGTTTGATTTTTGTTCCATTTTATTTATTTTTTTCTTTTCTTCAAACAGAACCACATAATTTGAACCATCTTATCTCACCTCACAAATTGAGGGGGAATAATGGAGGGTACCAAGACCAGGCAGTCATATGAACATTATGTAGAAATAAAATGATCAGACATGCTAGACAGAGGGGACCACTTATATTAGCAACCCAGGTGTTAAAGGAGGGGGATGTGGGATGCATGCTGGGAACAGGGATGGAGGGAGGACAACATTGGTGGTGGGAGTGCCCCTGATTCAAAATCACGATGTACCTAAAAAAATTACTTTGAAAGATTTGTAATCCACTTTAGTCAAAATGAAAATTTAAAAAAATATAAAAAATGCAGTTAGGGGGGGCCGGGCGGTGGCGCTAAAGGTAAGGTGCCTGCCTTGCCTGCGCTAACCTTGGACGGACCGCGGTTCGATCCCCCGGTGTCCCATATGGTCCCCCCAAGCCAGGAGCAACTTCTGAGCACATAGCCAGGAGTAACCCCTGAGCGTTACCGTGTGTGGCCCAAAAACCAAAAAAAAAAAAAAAAAAATGCAGTTAGGACCAGATTTGACTTTGCTGGGTCACATGGTCATTTTGTATCATTTCTCAGCAGTCATTGTTCCACTTTTCCAAAGAGCCACTCTGTTTTACATTCTCACCAGTAATGATATGCGCATGTTGTCATTTTTCTTTTTTCCTTTTTTTTTTTTTTTTTGGTTTTTGGTTTTTGGGCCACACCCATTTGACTCTCAGGGGTTACTCCTGGCTATGCGCTCAGAAATCGCCCCTGGCTTGGGGGGGACCATATGGGACGCCGGGGGATTGAGCTTGCAAGGCAGACACCCTACCTCTAGAGCCACCTTCCCGGCCCCACACGTTGTCATTTTTCAAAGTTCACTAGTCTACACTGTTTTTGTCTTGAACAGAGGATAATTTCCCTACTGTGTCATTTCATTGTGGTTTTGATTTTATTTCCCCAGTGAAAATGGTGTTGAGCATCTTTACCCATGTTTATGAGATATTTGTTTTGTTTTTGAGGGTGCAGATCCACTTCAGTTCTCACACCAGGTTGTGGGATGTGGGAGACCACTCAGTGCCAGGGTTCCCTCACGAATAGGCTTGCTGGCCCTGAACTATCTCCACAGCATCTCTCTCTCACACTCTCTCTCTCTCTCCCTCCCTCTCCCCTCTCTCTCTCCCTCTCCTCTCTCTTTCCCTCCCCCTCCCTCTCTCTCCCTCCCCCTCCCCTCTCTCTCTCTTTCCCTCTCCTCTCCTCTCTCTCTCCCTCTCCCCTTCCCCTCTCTCTCTCTCTCCCTCTCCTTCTCTCCCTCTTTTTCCCTCCACGCCTGTCAGCGCTCAGGGGTTACTCCTGGCTCTACACTCAAATCACTCCTGGCAGATTCGGGGGACCATATGGAATGCTGGGAATCGAACACCAGCCATGTGCAAAGCAAACACCCTACTGCTATGTTCTCTCCAGCCCCCTATATATCTTTAAAGCAAAGTCTAATCAGGCAAGTCCCTTGGCTGTTTCTATAAATAGGGCCATTGGTTTTTGTTATGGATGTTGTTGCAGTGAGTGGACTTAATGCACGCTGGCCTCCCCAGCTTCCCATGGTAGTGAAGCTGACGCCCCTTAGTCAGCCACTTCCAGTCTTGCTTCCTTCCTTTCTTCCTTCCTTCCTTCCTTCCTTCCTTCCTTCCTTCCTTCCTTCCTTCCTTCCTTCCTTCCTTCCTTCCTTCCTTCCTTCCTTCCTTCCTTCCTTCCTTCCTTCCTTCCTTCCTTCCTTCCTTCCTTCCTTCCTCTGTCCTATCCTTTCCTTGCCTTTCCTATCCTTTTCTTTTCTTTCTTTTGGCCACACCCAGCTGCACTCAGGGGTTATTCCTAGCTCTTCACTCAGAAATCACTCCTGACAGGCTCAGAGGACCAATGGGATGCTGGGGATTGAACCCTAGTTCTTCCCAGGTTGGCAGCATGCAAGGCAAATGCCCTATCGCTGTGTGATCACTTCAGTCCCATTTTCTTTGTTTTATGTCCACCTCCCCAGTCTTGCTTTCTAAGTTATTTCTGGTACCTCACCCCAAAGCACAGAGCAGTTTCTGTCCCTTTCAAGTGAACTGGACTAATGTACCAATAAAAGTTCTATCAAGATACTATCTTTCAAAACACATGAAATACCCAAAGGTAAGAAAGGTTTATAACATTTTGTCATGAGGTTGACTGACTCAATTCTAGGTAAGGAACTTTATATTGGGCTGGAGTGATAGCACAGTGGTAGGGTGTTTGCTTTGCACACTGCTGATGGACACCCAGGATGGACCAGGTTTTCGATTCTCGGCATCCCAGATAGTCCCCTAAGCCTGCCCGGAGCGATTTCTCAGCACAGTCAGGAGTAACCCCTGAGCACTGCTGGGTGTGGCCCCAAAACAAAATAAACAAAATTTAAAAGAAAACAAAGAAAATAAAGGAACTTTATGTTTCTAATTTCCTAAACATCTAATTAAGCAGAGTATAGTTTTTATCTTCTCTTTTCATTAAATATGCATATTCTGGAGATAAGGCTAAAGTGGTAAGCCAGGTGCATCACATGTTTGAGTGAGGCCCTGAGTTCAATCCCTAGAACAGCTTGGTCCTTCTGGACTGCCAAATGTTATCTCCACGACATATTTTTATTTTTGGGGGGGGGGCACACCTGGTGATGCTCAGGGGTTACTCTTGACTATGCGCTTAGAAATCGCTCCTGGTCTGGGGGACCATATAGGATACTGGGGGATTGAACCGTGGTTTGTCCTGGGCTAGCGCAGGCAAGGCAGATAGATGCCTTACCACTTGCACCACTGCTCCGGCCCCCCATAACTCAGTTCTTTTTGCAAGCTTAGTATAGGCAACATTATGTAAAACATGTTAGTTGATCTTTACTAATTCAGTGTTTTTTAAATGTTAACTTCCTGTTTATTTATTTATTTATTTATTTATTGGTTTTTGGGCTATACCTGGTGATGCTCAGGGGTTACTCTGGCTTTGTGCTCAGAAATCGCTCCTGGCAAGCTCAGGATTATATGGGATGTCAGGAATCGAACTGGTCTGTCCCGGGTCAGCCGCATGCAAGGCAAATGCCTTACCACTGTGCTATCTCTTCGACTCCATAATTCAGTGTTTTTTTGGAGCCATACTCTACCACTTGTGCCACCGCTCTGGCCCCTCCACGATAATTTAGTGTATTAACACCTCATGGAATCCTGAGCACTACAAGGTGTGACCTTTTGGTGGATCTTAAGTACTACCAATTGTGGCCACACAAAATAGACACAGAAAATGGGGCAGTTAAAGGAAAAAGAAGGCCTAGGAGCAGTCAAGCATTAGGGTACTTATCTTGTGTGTACAGGAGGCATGTTTTGCATTGCCGGTAATGGGCCTCAAGCACTAAGCCAGGAATATTCCCGAGAACCACTGGCCTTTCTCTCCCCTCCCGCCTTGTTCCCCTCCCTCAAAGGGAAGGAAATTCTCATTTGGATAATAATTTGGATGAAACTTGAAGTCATATATGCCAGCTATGGGTGGGAAAATATTATATGCTTTATTTAGCTTAGTTACCTAGAACAGTCTTCCATAAAAATAGAATAGTTGTTGCCAGGCAAAAAGACAAACACATACACATACACACCCTATACACACACACACACACACACACACACAAATGCACACACACCCTATACACACACACACATCCTTGCTTCACTGTCAGCTTGTCAAATCAGATTAGTGAGTTGATTGAACCTAATTTACAGTGGGACTCAAGTCAGTGGTGATGCATAGATGGTAATTCTCCCATTAGTCAATTCTTTTTTTTTTTTGGTTTTTTGGGCCACACCCGGCATTGTTCAGGGGTTACTCCTGGCAGGCACAGGGGACCATATGGGACACCGGGATTCGAACCAACCACCTTTGGTCCTGGATCGGCTGCTTGCAAGGCAAATGCCGCTGTGCTATCTCTCCGGGCCCATGGTCAATTCTTCTTACCCAATGGTGACTAGAATGTCCTGAAGCTGGTCAGTCTCAGAAGGCGAGACAAAACACTTTCACAGAGCGAAACCAAGAAGGACTTTAGTAGAAGTCAGGATCTTTATTTGCTGTTCTGGGCTGATTGTGCTTAGTTTCTGTTAAACTTTAACGTAGTTTTAACAGAACTGAGTAGTTCTGTTAAATTAATGTACTTTCCTTTTTTGTGGTTTTGGGGTCACACCCAGCAGTGCTCAGGAGTTACTCCTGGCTCCATGCTCAGAAATTGCTCCTGGCAGGCACAGGGGACCATATGGGACTCTGGGATTCAAACCGATGACCTTCTGAATGAAAGGCAAATGCCTTACCTCTATGCTATCTCTCCTGCCCCAAATTAATGTACTTTTAACAACTGAGTTATCTATGTTGGTGTGCAGAATTGGATTCATTCTAATGACACCCATTTATGACTCAGTTGATTAGAATAGCTGTATTAATGTTAAAGAATGTCAAAATCAAAGTTCATCTATTGGAGCAGGATTGGTAGCACAGCGGTAGGGCATTTGCCTTGTATGCGGCCAATTCTGGATGGACCTGGGTTCGATCCCTGGCATCCCATATGGTCCCCCAAGCCTGCCAGGAGCGATTTCTGAGTGCAGAGCCAGGAGTGACCCCTGAGCATTGCCGGGTGTGACAACCCAAAAAAAACCTCGAAGTTTATCTATTTATGATAAGGTTATATTACATTTTATTACTCAGTTTGAGGTAAGAATATAATAGGAAATACACTGACCTTTTTTTTTTTTTGGTCACACACTGAACTCTTATTAGAAAGAATTAAATTTAGAGTTTTAGAAAAACACATTTATTAGTAAATAAGAGTTGACAGATTGAAAATTGTACTTAAAAAGAGATTTTTTATTTTTGGATCACACCCGGCAGCGCTTAGAGGTTGTTGCTCCTCCTGGCTCTATGCTCAGAAATCACTCCTGGCAGACTCAGGAGACCATATGGGATGCCGGGATTCGAACCACTGTCCTTCTTCATGCAAGGCAAACACCCTACCTTCATGCTATCTCTCTGGCCCCTTAAAAAGAGATTTGTAAAAGTCATAACTAGGGGCCGGAGCGATGGTGTAGCAGTAGGGCGTTTGCCTTGCATGCGGCTGATGCAGAATGAACTTCACTTAGATCGCCGATGTCCCATATGGTCCTCCAAGCCAGGAGCAATTTCTGGGTGCGTAGTCAGGAGTAACCCCTGAACGTCACTGGGTGTGGCCCAAACACCAAGAAAAAAGTTATTCATAACTAGAGGGGCTGGAGATAATACAAGTGGATAGGGTGTTTGTCTGGCATGTAGCTCCACTGGGTTTGATCTCAGCACCCCATATGGTTCCATGAGCACCACCAGGAGTAAGCCCTGAGCACCACTAGATATGGCCCAAATACCCCCAATTCATACCAGATTTTCCTAAAAGACAAGATTTTTATTTTTTATTATTTTTTGTTTGTTTGTTTTTGGCCACACCAAGTGATGCTAAGGGGTTACTCCTGGCTCTGTAGTCAGAAATTGCTCCTGGCTTGGGGACACGGTGGTGGGGGGAATCAAACCGCTGTTTGTCCTTGGTCAGCCACTGATCGACCACCACCATTCCAAGACAAGATGTTTTATTCTACTTTGTACAGAGCAATCAGTTTTATCTATTTTTTATTACTTGGAATTAAGTTTTGCAAATGCTTAATAATTTACAAATGAATTATTCTCCTGCCATGATAAGACAAATAGTGACCTTTGATAATTAAGTAATTGCTTAACAATAGTTCAGGATTATAGAAGTCCTTTAACAATTTTTTTGTTGGGGGTGCCAGAGTGATGATAACACAGCCGTAGGGTGTTTGCCTTGCTTGTGGCCAATCTCATGGCGGTTCTCTGTCAACCCATATGGTCCCCAGAGCCTGCCAGGTGCAGTTTTTGAGTGCAGAGCCCGGAGTAACCCCTGAGCACTGCAGGGTGTGACCCCAAAATAAAGTATAAATAAACAAACAAAATTTTTTTGTTGGGGCCAGAGTGATAGCACAGCAGTAGGGCTTTGCCTTACACACGGCCAATTCAGGACAGACTGGGATTCAGTTCCAAGAATCTCAAATGGTTCTCTTGAGCGATTTTTGAGTGCCGGTGTGGGCAAAAAAGATAATTCTTTTGTTTTTGTTTTTGGGCCATACTCAACAACACCCTGGCATTATTCCTGGCTGTGTGTTCAGAAATCGCTCCTGGCAGGCCTCAGGGGACCGACCATATGAGACAGGGGTCCTCAAACTTTTTAAACAGGGGGCCAGTTCACTGTCCCTCAGACCATTGGAGGGTCTGACTATAGTAAAAACAGAACTTATGAACGAATTCTTATGCACACTGCATATATCTTATTTTGCAATGAAGAAACAAAACAGATACAAATACAATATGTGGCCCGCGGGCCATAGTTTGAGGACCACTGAGAGATGTCAGGGATCAAACTGGGGTTGGCCACGTGCAAGACAAATAAATGCCTTACCTGTCTATCACTCCAGGCCCCCTCCGGTTGCTTCCGGTAGAGTTCTAGTTTGAAGTCTCACATTAGACTTTTGATTCAGTTAGAGTTGATATTCAGATCTGGTAAGAAGTATGGCTTGGTGAATTTTGTTCCTGTTTCGTTTGATCTCTTACCCTTTCCTCACTAATATGCACACGTTTGTAGAAAATACAGTACCATGAATATTTGTGGCTGGCTTTGCTGTTCTCTTTTCATTGATTTGTTGATTTTATGCCCAAACCACTTCAGCTTGATTGGAGGCAGGTGATAGATAAAAATTATAATATGATCTGCAGTGACTTTTGCATAATGGGGGGACATGTAGATATGATGGGCATCATCTTCCTGATTAGGTTAATAAAGCACAGTTGACAGAAAAGCTGATTATCCTAGTGGACCTGACCTAATCACACTAGCCCTTCAAAAGACTTGGGTGCAGGAAAAGATAAGCATAAAAGAGGTTGCAAAAGCAGAAGCTGCTGCCTTTCAGATAAGAGGAGACCTTGGTAAGAAATGTGGTTGACCACTAAATTTGTGGTAAAATTGTTGCATAATAAAATCAGCTGTTAATGTTCTTTTTCTTTTCTTTTTTTTTTTTTTTTTTTGGTTTTTTTGAAATGTTCTTTTTCAAAGTTACTTTGACTTTTTATCTGATGGACTTTCCAAGAAGATATATCAGTATCTAAAAACTATTCAGTTAAAAAAAAAAACTACTCAGTTATGGTTTTTTTGACTTCGTAATTTTTTGCTCCCAGCTTTGCTCAGGAATCCCTCCTGGTGCTGCTTTGAGGGAGGACTAAGTATGGTGCTGGGGTGGAACTGAGTTTAGAACCAGGGTCAGCTGCTTGCAAGGCCAGTGCCTACTTGCTGCTGTGCTACCCTCTCTAGCTCTCATGAGATTTTTTAATTGGAATCGCAGTAAATCTTATAAGGAATCTGAGGAAAATTGAGTCAAGTGCTATTTAGATCTGTTTAGGTCTTTCATTGATTTTGCAGAATTAGTTTTTCATATACAGGCCTTTCCCATGTTTTGTAAGTTTTATTCTCGAATATTTAATGTTTATATTATTGTCAGTTATATTGGTTTACAAGTTTTAAACATTCTAACATGTTAAAAAAGATCTCTTGGCGGGGGTGGGGGCGGCGTGGTGGCGCTAAAGGTAAGGTGTCTGCCTTGCCAGCGCTAGCCTAGGACGGACCACGGTTCGATCCCCTGGCGTCCCATATGGTCCCCCAAGCCAGGAGTGACTGCTGAGCATCAACGGGTGTGGCCCAAAAAAGAAAAGAAAAAAAGATCTCTCAGGGGCTGAGAGATAGCACAGCGGTAGGACGTTTGCCTTGCATGCAGCTGACCCAGGGTGGACCCAGGACGGACCCATTCATTTTCGATCTCTGGCATCCATCCTTATGGTCCTCTGAGCCTGCCAGGAGCCATGGAACCAGGAGTAACCTTTGAGTGCTGCTGGTTGTGGCTCAAAACCCAACCCCCTTACACCCCCCCCCCCCCGCCCCCCAATTCTCTTTTCTCTTCTCAACTCTGCCAGTTTGCCAGGCCTTACCCAGTTTTCATCCTGGAAATTCTCAAGGCATTTTGCTGTGCCTGACCATACTATACTCATCCCCCACATTCAAGGGAGGATGAGTTTGTTCACTGCTGCCTAGTGTCATCCCCCTCCCCCTTTTATTGGGGAATTTTCTTGGTTTTTGGTTCACACCCAAGGTTCACACTTGGGTGTGAACTCCTGGCTCCATACTCAGGAATCACTCCTGCTGGCTTGGGAGATCTTATAGGATGCTGAGAATCTAACTTGGGTCAGCTGCCAGCAAGTTTGATTCTCAGCATCCTATAAGATCATGAATAGTAGGTCCCAGGGGACCATAATTCGTGTAGGAGCTTCAACCCAGTCGGTCTGGTGCAGGGCAAGTGACACACCGGCTATACTATCTCTGCCCCCTTTGTTGGCCTATTTTTATTTTTTGTAGGGGAGGGTAAATCTGGTCTCTCTTAAGTACATCTTAGCCAGAAGCAGGACTGGTAATTTAACTGGGAATATACACTAATTATTGGCTAAGTATTCTTTAACATTTACTAACTCAATTTTTCATTTTGTGAACTTAGATAAAACCTCTGGCTGTCAAACTCCTCATTCAGAGTTTCATACTTGCTGTTCTTCCTGTGGTGCTCTATAAATAATGGAATTGGCTCTGAAGCCTTTGATCATCTTTAATATACCTTTTATTGCAGATTTTCAACATGAGCTAATGCTGGGCCTCTTCTCATGTGTAGTAAGTAGCGTATAATGAAAGGGCATGTCCCGACCTGATGGACGCATCACTGGGCTGTAGCATGACTTCAGGGCATTGCCACAGCAGCGCCTGGACTCCCAGGAGGCTTTCTTCTCTGATAACCCACATTTTATAGCAGCTAGATGGGCAGCATCAAAACCTGTTTGTTCGCCTGATAGAAGGCATAGAGAACTGACTATATGTGATAGGGGAAGAAATGGAATAAAAATATCACTTGTAGATGTGTTGAAAGTGGAGCTGTACTCAAGAATAATGCTGCAAGGATGAGAGTGATGTGGAATTCATTTGTGGTAAGCTGTTTCAGAAGGAGAACGATAGGGAAGTCAGAGTCAAATGATTCAAGATCCAGCCTTGTTCTGTCCCAATAAGAGCTTCTCTATTTCCCCCAGTTAATACTTGCAGAATTCATAGCATGTTATTATTGGATAGTTCAAGGGTGAAGTAATTTATTCTGGTAGGGAAAAAATATGTGTGTAGTTTTGTGTCCCCCTCCCGTCCCCTATATGTAGTTTCTTTGAAGCAATCTAAATGATACAAATTCTATACATCAGTGTGTCAGTTCTCTGTGTTAAATGATACTCTTCTGGCTTTGGGGATAACTAAGGATACACTAATACACTAAAGCCAAAGAAAGAATTAAGTATTTTTGTAGCTCTCTATCGCATGAGATAGCTCTTTTACTAAATGAATATGCTGTTAATTTTCTAAGACTAAAAAGCAATTGTGTATTGGGTAATATTAAACATTGTATTTGTTGTGCCTGTCAAGATGACAGGCTTTGAGGGGGAATTAGTGGAAGGAACCTGGGAACATTGGTAGAGGGAAGTTGACACTGGTGGTGGGATCTATCAGCTGGAACATTCTATGTCTAAAACTCAACTATGAAGAACTTTATAAATCATAGTGCTTTAATTTTAAAAGTGTTCTTTAAGTTATATTTAGAAACACAAAAGATGTTTTTAAAAAATCCTTCCCAAAAGTAGGACTTTTTAAAATAAACGAGTAAAGGAATATTTGGGGCTGGAGCAGTAGCACAGCTGGTAGGGTGTGTTTGCCTTGCACATGGTCAACCTGGGTTTGATCTCAGGCATCCCATTTGATCCGCAGCCTGCCAGGATTTACCCCTGAGCACTGCTGGGTGTGGCCCAAAACATAAAAATAAATATTTAATGAGTATTTATTTATTTATTTATTTATTTTTTTGTGGTTTTTGGGTCACACCCGGCAGTGCTCAGGGGTTATTCCTGGCTCCAGGCTCAGAAATTGCTCCTGGCAGGCACAGGGGACCATATGGGACGCCGGGATTCGAACTGATGACCTCCTGCATGAAAGGCAAACGCCTTACCTCCATGCTATCTCTCCGGCCCCTAATGAGTATTTCTTACTTGATGAATATTTTGTTGGTATTAAGTGTTCTTGTAAATTATCTTTTTCAACTATAAGATTTACTGATAAGACATAATAGCAGCTTTTTCCTTTTCCTTCCTTCCTTCCTTCCTTCCTTCCTTCCTTCCTTCCTTCCTTCCTTCCTTCCTTCCTTCCTTCCTTCCTTCCTTCCTTCCTTCCTTCCTTCCTTCCTTCCTTCCTTCCTTCCTTCCTTCCTTCTCTTCCTCCCTCCCTCCCTTCTTCCCATTTCTTCCCCCCCTCCCTCCCTCTCTTTTTTTTTTTTTTTTTTTTTTTGGATTTTGGGTCACACCCGGCAGCAATCAGGGGGTTACTCCTGGCTTAGAGCTCACAAGTCGTTTCTGGTAGGTTTGGGGGGACCATATGGGATGGCGGAAATCGAACCCGGGTCCTTCCTGGGTCGACCACATGCAAGGCAATGTTCTGCCATTGTGCTATCTCTCTTGCTCCTGGCTTAGAGCTCACAAATCATTTCTGGTAGGTTTGGGGGGACCATATGGGATGGCGGAAATTGAACCCGGGTCTTTCCTGGGTCAACCACATGCAAGGCAATGTTCTGCCATTGTGCTATCTCTCCTGCTTCAGCTTTTTATTTTTTCATTGTACAGAAACATTGAAGGATTTATATCGCCAAAATTGCATGTCCAAATCAGGCATTATCTGGAAGAAAAGGGAATGCTCTCCAAAAAGAACATTATCTTGTTATCTATTTTTTAGTGCTCTGTATGGAATGCAGAGCCTCAGATATGTAAGTACTAGTGAGCTACAGTCTTTTAAGTTAAATTAAATTTTAGGGGCCGGAATGGTGGCAAAGTGATAAGGATGCCTGCGCACACTAGCCTAGGATGGATCGAAGTTCGATCCCCTGGCGTCCCATATGGTCCCCCAATCCAGGAGTGATTTCTGAGTGCATAGCCAGGAGTAACCCCTGAGAGTCACTGGGTGTGCCCCCCCCAAATTAAAATTTAAATTAACACTTTACAGGGGTCAGAGTGATGGCGCAAGCTATAGGGCATTTGCCTTGCAAGCGTTGACCTAGGACGGTTCACGGTTCGATTCCCCGTTGTCCCATATGGTCCCCCAAGCCAGGAAAGATCTCTGAGTGCATAGCCAGGAGTAACCCCTGAGCATCACCGGGTGTGGCCCAAAAACCAAAAAAAATTTTTTAACACTTTACATATATGTTATGTTAAGCATAATGTAGGATAGATCATAAGACTATGAGGGGCCAGAACAATAGCACAGTGGGAAGGGTGTATTCCTTGCATATGGCCCACCCAAATTCTATCTCTGGCACCCCACTGGTCCCCTGAGCCTGTCAGATGTGATCTTTTTACAAGTATTTACTTATTTATTTTAGTTTTATTTTATTGAAACCATTGTTATCTACGAAGTTCTTCATAGTTGAATTTCAGATATACAGTGAATCAGGGCCATTCCCACCACCAGTGTTGACATCCCTCCACCAGTGAACCCTTTGCCCCCTGGCCTGCCAGTATAACAGGCTCATTTAAGTTTAAATTTTTTTCTAATGAATCTTTATTTAAGCACCATGATTTGCATGTTTGTAGTTGGGTTTCAGTCATAACAGAATACCCCCTTCACCAGTGAAACATTCCCACCACCAATGCCCCCCCCCCATATCACGACAAGCATTCTCTTATTCTTTAACATTGTCATGTTAGTTGTTACTGTAGTTATTTCCCTAACAGCGTTCACCACTCTTTGTGGTAAGCTTCAGGTTGTGAGCTGGTCCTTCCGGCCCTTCCAGCCCTTAACTCTATTGTCTCTGGGCCTTATAACAGTAATGTCTTTAATTTTTCTTAAAACCCATAGATGAGTGAGACTAGTCTGTGTCTGTCTCTCTCCTTCTGACTTATTTCACTCAGCATAATAGATTCCATGTATATCCACATGTAGAAAAATTTCTTGACTTCATCTGATGGTTGCATAATATTCCATTGTGTATATGTATAAGTTTAGATTACTAAAGTTTTGATGTCTTGATTCTACTATTGTTGACTTTGGCTTGGATATTTAATTCTGTCCTTTTTTTTCCTCCACCAATGCACCTGAGACTACTTGACCCATGGCCCCCAGCCATTTTTTTTTAATTTTATAGAAAAATGCAGAAATATGAGGTAAAATAGTAATCTGTCTCCCAAGGTTCTATGAAAAAGGTGGGAGCCTCTATATAAAAGATAAAAAAAGAAGAAAAAAACTGTGTGTGGCAGGATTTTATTTTTGCATAGGTGCAGCAAAAGTTGGGGAAAATAGAAAGGAAAAACCTTTGGCCTGAAAAAGGGAGACCCTACCTACCCATGAAGCATTCAACCATAAGACCAACTACTGGCTCCGAGCATACTAAGTTGTCTAACCCCAAAGCCTTTCTTCATGGTCCCAATAAAAATTCTTCTCAATCACAGTTGTTGCAGTCAGGTTCCTGTAATTAGAGATCTTGGTTTTGCACAGTTCCTGTGTCAAAATCGGGGTGTCATGGAGTATTATCTATTTCAGAAGTGATTTTTTTTTCTTTCCTGTTTTGTTATTTGGTCCACACCCAGTGATGCTTAGGGGTTCCTCCTGGCTGTGCACTCAGAAATCACTCCTGGCTTGGGGGACCATATGACACACTGGGAATCAAATCCTGGTCCATCCTGGGTCAGCCTCATGCCAGGCAAAAGCCCTACTGCTTCGCTAGCGCTCCAGCCCCCTAGAAGTGATTTTCTTTTCTTTTTTCTTTTTTTTTCTTTTTTTGGTTTTTGGCCCACACTCTGTGACGCTCAGGGGTTACCCCTGGCTATGTGCTCAGAAATCACTTCTGGCAGGCTTGGGGGACAATATGGGAGATACGGGGGATCAAACCACTGTCTGTCCTAGGTCAGACACGTGCAAGGCTAACTCCTTACCACTTCGCCACCGCTCTGGCCCCTAGAAGTGATTTCTGAGTGCAGAGCCAGGAGTAACACCTGAGTTCTACTGGGTGTGGCCCAAAAATTAAAAAACAAGACTGTAGGTGAATAATTTTCATAAAACGAAACTGCCTGTAAACCGCCTGTATAGCTGTCAGACATATTAGGAAACAACATTTGTATTTGAACTCTTTATTTTTTGTTTGTTTTTGGGTCACATTTGGCAGTGCTCAGGGGTTACTCCTGGCTCTACTCTCAGAAATTGCTCCTGGCAGGCTCGGGGGACCATATGGGATGCTGGGATTCAAACCACTGTCCTTTTGCATGCAAGGCAAATGCCCCACCTCCATGCTATCTCTCCGACTCCTATTAATATTATTATTATTATTATTTTTTTTGGTTTTTTGGGCCATACCCGGCGGTGCTCAGGGGTTACTCCTGGCTGTCTGCTCAGAAATAGCTCCTGGCAGGCACGGGGGACCATATGGGACACCGGGATTCGAACCAACCACCTTTGGTCCTGGATCGGCTGCTTGCAAGGCAAACACCACTGTGCTATCTCTCTGGGCCCCCAATTATTTATTTTTTGGTTTTTGGACCACACCCGGTGGTGCTCAGGGGTTACTCCTGGCTGTCTGCTCAGAAATAGCTCCTGGCAGGCATGGGGGACCACATGGGACACCGGGATTCGAACCAACCACCTTTGGTCCTGGATTGGCTGCTTGCAAGGCAAACGCCGCTGTGCTATCTCTCTGGGCCCTATTTTTTAAATTTTTCCCCAAGCTGGATAGTGGGCACATGAATATTTATTGTTTCATTTATTTAGTTTTTGTGTTTGAGGTTGGGGGCGTTTATTTGACAGTACTCACTGACCACTCCTTAATGTACTAAGTAAGGAGTCACTCCTGGCAGTGCTTGGTAACCATATAGTGCCACAGGTCATACTGTTCTGTGCAAGCAAGGCTAACACCATAACCCCAATACTATATCTTTGGTCTTTATTTATAAATTTTTAATGATCTTTTTTTGGGGGAGGGATATACCTAGCAGAACTCAGGGCTTAGGGGACACTAGGCTTGGCTCAGGACCAGATGGAGGGTTTCTGAGGATCAAGCTCAGGTCAGTCACAGAGGCAAGAACTGTGCCAAGCTTTTATGTCTTTTTTGTTTTGTTTTGTTTTTGGGTCACACCCGGCAGCGCTCGGGTTACTCCTGGCTCCATGCTCAGAAATCACTCCTGACAGACTCTGGGGACCATAGGGGATGCCGGGATTTGAACCAATGACCTTCTGCATAAAAGGCAAACACCTTACCTCCATGCTATCTCTCTGGCCCCCAAGCTTTATTTCTTTAATGCTTAAATGCCTGCCTGCTACCCTTTAAATAGTACCTTCAGGAAAACCTGGTGTGGAGAGGTCTGGAAATCCTTAGACATCAATAGCTGAAGAAGCAAGTTTTCTTCTTTTCATGGAAGCCTTTGTCTCTTGTGAAACTAAGTTTTTTTTAATAGAATCATAAACATGACACACATACACGCACGCACATAAGCTGTGTGTGTTACCAAAGTAATACAAATTATTAGCACTTTATTTGGGGGGGGGGCACACCCAGTAGTGCTCAGAGGTTACTCCTGGCTCTTTGCTCAGAAATTACTCCTGTCAGTCTTGGGGGTTGGGGGCCAAATGGGATGCCGGGGATCAAACCTGGGTCAGCTGTGTACAAAGAAAACTCCCTTCCCCGTACTATTGTCCCGGCCCCTTATTAGTACTTTTTGGACTTACTCTTACCCTGTGCTCTGGGCTCACTCCTGGCATTGCTCAGAGGTGATCTGCTGGTGCCGTGGTGTAGAACCCAGGCTGACTGAGCACAATGCAAACATCTCCAACATTACTCTTTTGTTTTGCAACTTTCCCTTTGTTTTTGAGGTCATTGTTACTGTAGTGCCAGGGGTCACAGACCTGATTGTGATACTCTGATACTCCCTGGGGCTATATGTTAGGCTGTAGTGTTCACACACTGACCTGTAGCACCGTGGAACTGGAATGGCAGCCTTGCTCTGCTTGCAGCTGACCCAGCACAGACCTGGGTTTGATCCCTGATATCCCATGTGGTCCCCCGAACCTGCCAGGAGTGATTTCTGAGCAGAGTCGGGAATATCCCCTGAGTGCTGCTGGATGTGGCCCAAAAACAAACAAAAAAGAATATTCAAAGTATAAAAGAACAGTTAAGGGGCTGGAGCAGTGGTGCAGGGCATAAGGCATCTGCCTTGCACTCGCTAGCCTAGGGCGGACTGAGGTTCGATCCCCCAGCATCCCATATGGTCTCCCAAGCCAGGGGTGATTTCTGAGTGTATAGAACCCCCAGCATCTTCGGGTGTAGCTCAAAAACAAAAACAAAACAAAACAAAAAGAACAGAGTTAAGATGTCAATTTATATCTAGTTTACAGGGTTTATTTCTGATGTTGAAACTCTATGTACAAAAATTACCTAGTAGATAGAAATATACTTGATCTAATATTTTAATTAGTTGTTTATTTGTGTTTCATTAATTTTTTGGGGGGGGAAAAAGGGAGATAGGTATTCCATGAACTTAAAGATTTCAGGGGCTGGAGCAATAACACAGTGGTAGGGCATTTGCCTTGTATGCAGCCGATCTCAGATGGATACGGGTTCTATTCCCAGCCTTCCATATGGTCCTCAAAGCCTGCCAGCGGCGACTTCTGAGCATCGAGCCAGGAGTATCTGAGCACCAATGGGTGTGGCCCCCCCCCAAAAAAACAAAAGCAAAACAAAAATGATTTCAGAAAAATAACTTCTATATAAATCAAATGGTTGTGTGCAGTGCATGTTGATAATGGGATTTTTCTCAATAGTTCTCAGCAGTAGTCTTTTTCTAATTAACTTATGACTCCTCTGGGGTAAAGCCATTTGTAAAATAATATTTGGCAAAATTGATCTTTAGTTTTCCTTCTGCTGTTGGATTTATAGACATAAAAGTATTAGAATGTCTGTTAAACACTCGTTATTAAATAATCTATTTCTTTTGTTTCCTCCTGGAAACCAATAGGCCAGTGTAGGTAAATTTCTGGTATGTTTTTGCACAAGTGAGGGTGAGTTGTTAACAACTAACTAAAGAATTTGTTTTCTTTTCCTGTTTCCTGCTGGCAGACAGTGGAGTCGGAAATGGCCGGTCCTCATCAGCTTTGCATCCGTCGCTGGACCACCAAGCATGTTGCCGTTTGGCTGAAGGATGAAGGCTTCGTAGAGTATGTGGACATTCTGTGCAATAAGCATCGTCTAGATGGCGTCACGCTCCTCACTCTGACCGAGTATGATCTACGCTCTCCTCCTCTGGAAATCAAGGTCTTAGGTGACATTAAAAGGCTGATGCTTTCTGTCCGGAAGTTACAGAAGATACACGCTGATGTTCTGGAAGAAATGGGCTACAGCAGTGACAGTCCCATGGGCTCCATGACGCCCTTCATCAGCGCTCTCTCCAGCACGGAGTGGCTCTGTAATGGAGACCCTTCGCACGACTGTGATGGACCCATCAGTGACTTGAGTTCTGATCAGTACCAGTACATGAATGGCAAAAGCAAGCACTCTGTTCGAAGACTGGACCCAGAATATTGGAAGACCATATTGAGTTGCATATATGTTTTTATAGTCTTTGGATTTACATCATTCATTATGGTCATAGTCCACGAGCGAGTGCCTGACATGCAGACCTACCCGCCACTCCCTGATATATTTCTGGACAGGTCAGTTTAGCTTTTAATGACTAGGTCTGTCAAGGATTGCTGTGGCAGTCATGAAATGATAGGCTTCCAGTAATTGTGCTGTTATTGATACTGATTCGGTTGATACATAATTTCCATTAGCTTTTATCTGGCAGTGTATAAAGATAAAACTTTGAAGTCCCTTTTTCCTCTCTTCAATTAACTAGAACTTGGAAAAGACAACTGCTTAACTTTTTTTCTATAGCTATTATTCCGGGGGCACTTCAGTTTTTGGGGGGGCCACATGGCTGTATTCAGGGCTTCCTCTTGTCTCTAAACTCAAGGATCACTCCTAGTGAGGCTTGGGTGGCCAAATAGGAGCTGTGGATCGAGTCCAGGAAAACCTTACCCACTGGACTCTGTTGGGAGATGCTGCAAGTCCCAGCTGAAAGTTGTCAATGAGAGATTTGAACTTGCTCCCTCATCCTCAGTCCCTAAGTAAGGGGGTTGCTGGAGAAATTTTCTGGGATATTTGCTCTCAATTCAAG
Organism: Suncus etruscus; assembly: GCF_024139225.1. Classification (NCBI taxonomy): domain Eukaryota; kingdom Metazoa; phylum Chordata; class Mammalia; order Eulipotyphla; family Soricidae; genus Suncus; species Suncus etruscus. The sequence goes on along the minus strand of NC_064862.1, from coordinate 50,242,840 downwards.
AGAGTATTTCCAGAATCTCAAGAACATTTTTCTCAATAGAGAGTCACTTATGAGTGTTGAGAGTATAAGTGTACAAGAAAATGAAACAAGGTGCTGGAGTAACAGTCCAGTGGAGAGGGTACTTAAGTACATGTGTCCAACTTGGGTTTGATCCCTGGACCCCATATGGTACCCCAGAGCCTCCAGTAGTGATCCCTGAGTGCAGTGATAAGGAGTAAGCCCCAAGAACTGCCCTGTGTGGCCCAAAATTCACACCAGGAAAATGAAACAAAGATCTAGATACATGGGTCTCAAACTCAATTTACCTGGGGACCGCAGGAGGCAAAGTCGGGGTGATCCTTGAGTGCAAAGTCAGTAGTAAGCCTTGAACATTGGGGGGTGGGACCCAGACAACTAAAACAAAACAAAATAAAAAAAGATTCCTCTAGGGCAGGGCCACAAAATGTTGTGACCCCTGATAGAAGAACAAGGAGGAACACTGCCAGCACCTATTACTATTCTCCTAGGAAGGTGCACAAATAGCCCGAAAGGCATTATCAGTATCAGCAAGGGGGAGACAACACATGAAAGCATGAAAGAAATGCAGTATGTGCAACCAATGGACTAAAAGAGGATGAGGTGTCCAGATACATTCTAGAATATGCATAATTACTGTGCAAGTGCAAAATACAGTTGTCAGGATATGCAAATCACCTGAATGCCCACACTGTAGGAATAATTAAAGAGGCTTCGAGAAGAAATCTTGCAGGTTGCTTTCACTTGCACAGACCCACATTCATCTGTGGTTTATAACAAAATAAAACAAGGGAAAAGATGATGTCAAATGAAGTCAAGACCTTGGTCTTTGATTTTCAAACTGAGATTAGCAAGAGTACAGGAAGAAAGGTGTTCGCAGTACCCAGGACTGCACAGGCAGAGCAAGAGCCCAGCCCTTTAGCTACTTTCTCAGTATAGCACACCTTGTCTGGGAGGGGAATGTGTGGGTTGCTGGAGATCAAAATCTAGGATCTCCCTTATGTATCTATGATTTATCTTGTTCCCTTTGGAGTTGAGCCAAACTTCCTTCTGCCCGAAAACCTGGGACTGTGATGCTTCCTTTTGTCCTCTTTCTGGGCCTTCCTGAGCAAATTTTCCTTCTACTTTCCCTTGGGAAAAATCTTAATTACTTTCACATTGTTGTTTGTTTCTGAAGCTTATTTGATGCAGTTCCAAACACTTCAGTGTATCAAACACAGAAAATCAGAAGTCAAAAAGGAAAGGCAGCCTTATTGTTATCAAAGGATCAAGAGCTAGCTGATGGCATAAAAGCCACGGAGGAAATACAACACTAGAAAAAACAAGCACTGTAATGGCCAGGCCACATCCATATAGGGTATCACTGCCCTTTGTTCCTCAGTAATCTCTGAGGTCATTGCTATAAAAATGTGATGACTACTATCCATAGTGATGAAGTTAGATTAGCAAAGAAAACTAAATTCTGCTTAGAAAAATGATTAGTGTATAATGCATTTTATAAAGTGTTATATTGAGGTAAGTGAATTTGTTTTTGGTGTTACTGTTTTGGGCCACCAACTACTGATGCTCAGGGCTTACTCCTGGCACTGTGCTCAGGAATTATTTGGTGCTTAAGGGACCATATGCAATGCCAGAGATTGAACCCAAGTTTAAACTCATATTTGACAGTATTTTCACAACTCTCCATTAGAATGGAAGTAAAATGGAGTCGGTACTCAACAGTCCTCCAAGGGCAAGTGTAGTAACGGGACTGACTTTGGAGAGGAGAAGGCGGGCACAGTGCCTGCCCATCATGAGATGGAGTGAGCTGGAAGTGTCGGGAAGGCAAGTCCATCTGCATCAGTGAGCTCTGGGGATGAAAAATAAACTCTCAAAATAGGAAACACTAAGCTTCTTAACACTGGAGCTGAATATGGAGACAGTAGTTGAACACTGGTTTAACAATCCTTTAAACTTGCTCTCCCCCAGGCGCAGTGGGTGATCTGTTAGTAACTCCTACATCCAAAAACAGACTCAACCACACTGAAAATGTCAGCTCTAACCCACTACCACAGGACTTTGAGATGTGCTTGTGATGTGCAGGTTGGGGCGGGGGGGTTGTAGAAGTGAGCACGGGAACTTTGGTGGAGGGAAGCTGGCACTAGTGATAGGACTAGTACTAGTGTTGAAATACTGTTCTCCTAAAGTCTAGCTATCAAAATCTTTGTAAATCATGGTTCTTAATTAAATTTAAAAAAATTTTTAAAAGCTAAATTCAAGCTCTGGCATCTGAAATGTCTACATACAGCATGCAGTGAACTTGTTTCCCTTTGTCTTTCATGCTATTTTATGTAGGAAGGGAGGATCCCAAGATGGAATTCACAGACAATAAATAGGGCCTTTGTGAATGAGGGGCTTTGTGAAGCAATTTCCTCATATTCCTCTGTGTATTGGAAATACTATCTTCTAAAAGAATTGAAGTTCTATAGAAATCAATTTAAGGGCCCGGAGAGATAGCACAGCGGCGTTTGCCTTGCAAGCAGCCGATCCAGGACCAAAGGTGGTTGGTTCGAATCCCGGTGTCCCATATGGTCCCCCGTGCCTGCCAGGAGCTATTTCTGAGTAGACAGCCAGGAGTAACCCCTGAGCACCGCCGGGTGTGGCCCAAAAACCAAAAAAAAAAAAAAAAAAAAAAAAAAAGAAATCAATTTAAAAATCACTATTAATGGGCCCAGAAAGATAGCATAGCGGCGTTTGCCTTGCAAGCAGCCGATCCAGGACCAAAGGTGGTTGGTTTGAATCCCGGTGTCCCATATGGTCCCCCGTGCCTGCCAGGAGCTATTTCAGAGAAGACAACCAGGAGTAACCCCTGAGCACCCGCTGGGTGTGGCCCCCCCCCAAAAAAAAATCACTATTAAAGGGACCGGAAAGATAGCATGGAGGTAAGGCGTTTGCCTTGCATGCAGAAGGACAGTGGTTTGAATCCTGGCATTCCATATGGTCCCCTGAGCCTGCCAGGAGCGATTTCTGAGCGTAGGTGTGACCCAAAAACAAAAAACAAAACAAACAAACAAAAAGATCACTATTAAAAAAAGCTTATAGGGGCTGGAGCTGTGGCACAAGTGGTAAGCCATCTTGCATGTGCTAGCCTAGGATGGACCGCGGTTCGATCCCCTAGCATCCCATATGGTCCCCCCCCCCCCCAAGCCAGGGGCAATTCTGAGCGAGTAGCCAGGACTTGTAATCCCTGAGTGTCACCGGGTGTGGCCCAAAACCCAACCTCCCCTCCCCTACAAAAGTAGCTTATAGAGAAGGGTAGCCACATTCATATCTGTCTACTTCGCTTTAGTCCAAAATGTAATTTTCTTTTTCCATTCTAGCGTTCCACGGATCCCATGGGCCTTTGCCATGACAGAAGTATGTGGTGTGATTTTGTGCTATATTTGGCTCCTGGTTCTCCTTCTTCATAAGCACAGGTACCTCATTTACTCTGCAGACAAAGGTTTTTATTGTCTCACTAACAGACAATCAAACATTTTCCTTTTGCACTTTCCTTGTTAATTTCCTTCTCTTATCATGATGACATTATAGTGTAATTACAAAGAAAATGTCTGGGTTTAGGGAGTCAGCCAAAGATAGAACTACATGGACTGTTGATAGTATATATATTTTTCTTTTGTTCTGAGAGGGTTGGTTTAATTTTGGGGCCACACTCAGCTGTGTTCAGTGGTCTCTAGTTTTGGGGACTGGAAGGAGTAGGGGGGAATGTATATGGTGTGGGAGATCAAACCAGGTTGGCTGTGTGCCAGCCAACTGCCCTCCCTTCTGTCCTCTCTCCACAGCCTTACTTTATCTTTCTTTGGAAACAAAAAAATGTGACTTTCTGTAGAACAGAAATATCCCCCCCACTCCCATAACTTTTTGGCTACATGCTTGGTTTTTAGGGGGGAGGAGGGAGGTTGGAAGGGGGAAATTGTTCTTTGCTTTGGAGAGAAATTCATTAAAAAGAGGCTTTTGTTTTGTTTAACATCTTATCTATGTAGTTTAGATGGTTTTTAAAAAAGGCTGATTAGGGAAACTGTTTCTTTGGAGTTTTTGTTTTGTTTTGGGACTATACCCAACATGCGTGGGGACCATGCATTACTAGGGATTTGGTTACATGTGAGGCTAGCACCTTAACCCTAGTATCTTTCTGGTCCCTTAAAGATTGTTTTAGGTTTGGTTCCAGTATTTGGCCACCCTGAGGATTCTGAGAATCAAACCCAGTTGTCAGACATGAAAACCATGCTTTGCTATCTCCCCAGCTCTTTGGTATTTTTACTCAAGACATGTGAAAAATAAATTTTAGATTAAAAAAAAGTGAAGCATAAGAGAACGTTCCTTCCTACTTTATAGGGGGGAAATGATTTTAAGTTAAAAAATAAAGGTCATGGGGCCGGGGTGGTGGCACAAGCGGTAAGGTGTCTACCTTGCCTGTGCTAGCCTAGGACGGACCATGGTTCAATCTCCCGGCATCCCATATGGTCCCCTAAGCCAGGAGAGATTTCTGGGCACATAGCCAGGAATAACCCCTGAGCATCACCGTGTGTGGCCCCAAACCCAAAAATAAATAAATAAAGGTCAAAAAATAGGAAGCAGGTAACTGGGGACATGGTGGGATCAGTTTCAGAATATTGAATTCCTAAAAAGCCTGTTTATGAACAATGTTGTAAATAAAGTTGCAAACTAAAAAATAAATTAAAATTAAATTAACTGAGACCTAAGCAATAGCACAGCAGGTAGGGTGTTTGCCTTGCACGTGGCCGACCCGGGTTCAATCCTCAGCATCCACAGCATCCCATATGGTTCCCTGAGCCTATCAGGAGTGATTCCTGAGCACAGAGCCAGGAATAACCCCTGAGCACCATGAGTGTGCTCCCCCCAAATAATTAAATTAATATGGGCCAAGTGATAGAACCTTGGGCCTTGCATACGGGCCTTGCATGTTGTTTGATTCTCAGTGCCACAAAATAAGTAGGTTAAATGAATTCAAAATAGATTCAGAGGCTGAAGAGAATACAGTGGGTAGGGTGCTGGCCTTGCATGTGACCGACCAGGGTTTTGTCCCCTGTACAACATATGATTCTGTGATCCCTGAGGGCAGAGCCAGGAGCAAGTGCTGAGCATCATGTGGTTATGGCCCCCCAAACAAAAAACTTATGAATATGGATTTAATAAATGTATTGATGAATTTAATACAAATAAATTAGGTAGCAGATTTTACTAGAGAGGGTTTCCTGACTGGCCTCCCTCTTGTGGTCGCCCTGTGCACAGGTCAATCCTCCTGCGAAGGCTCTGCAGTCTGATGGGCACCGTCTTCCTGCTTCGCTGCTTCACCATGTTCGTCACCTCCCTCTCTGTGCCAGGACAGCACCTGCAGTGCACCGGGAAGGTAGCTGCCCCCTCCTTCCGGTCACCTTCTGTCACAGTGTCCTCTGGTCTGGCAGGGTTGCCCTGTAGTGTCGGGAACTGAGCCCAGGACTATGTGCATCAAAAGCACATGTTCTGCCACTTGAGCCACACCCCCAGCTTGTCCTGTCTTGTTCTTGGTGGGTTCAGTGTATCCTAAATTGAGTAGGACTAGAACCTGGCTTTTTCAATTTGGAGACACACCTGGCCTGCTCAGGGCTGACTCCTGACTCGTACTTATGTACTTATGTACTTATGTGTCACTCCTGACTCTGTTCTCAGGGCTTACTTCTGGAAGATTTTTATATGTGGGGGAATCACGCCAGGCAATGCTCAGGGGTTACTCCTGGCTTTGCGCTCAGGGGCCATTCTTGATGGTGCTCGGGGGACCATATGGGATGCTAGGGATCAAATCTAGGTCAGCTGTGTGCAAGGCAAACTTGGGAGACCATATGTGTTGCTGGGGATCAAACCCAGGTCTGCATTCAAGGCAAGTACCTTGTTCACTGTACTACCTCTCTAGCTCTGATAGATGCTTACTAGAGTACTATTGTACATACTAGTGTATTGTTTCCTTTTTTCTGTCAAAATGCATATAGCTCTCCCTCATCTGTAATAACTACAGAGGGTTCTAGTGTTTGATTTAGTCTCCAAGTGATGTAAATTTGGGTTGTGGAATTACAAAATTTTGGGAAGTAGAATTATAGAACCAGAGGACTCTATAATATATAATAAAAATCTATATACATTGCTTAAATTTTCATTAAAAATATTAGCTTTTCTCAATTATATTAGCTTTTCCAACAATTATTCCTATCAATTATACCTACTCTCATACTAGTATGTTAGTAATATTTTAATTCACTGTTAAACTGCTTAATGAAAATGATAACTCAGGGGCCGGAGCATGGTGCTAGTGGTAAGGCATCTGCCTTGCAAGCGCTAAAAGCGCTAACCTAGGACGAACCGAGGATTGATTCCCCGGTGTCCCATATGGTCCCCCAAATCAGGATCAATTTTTTTTTTGGATTTTGGTTTTTGGGTCACACCTGGCAGCGCTCAGGGGTTATTCCTGACTCTATGCTCAGAAATTGCCCCTGTCAGGCACAGGGGATCGTATGGGATGCCAGGATTCAAACCACCCTCCTTCTGCATGAAAGGCAAACGCCTTACTTCCATGCTATCTCTCTGGCCCCAGGAGAGGTTTCTGAGTGCATAGCCAGGAGTAGCCCCTGAGCATCATTGGGTGTGGTTCCCCCCTCCAAAAAAAAAAGAAAATGATATCTGAGACGTTTGTGGCCTTGTGTTTTTTATATTCAGTCACGAATCTATTGACTTTCTTTCTGTGGTATATGAGATAATAGGACTGTTTCCCCCTAGAATGTATATTGGTCAAAGAGAGTTTTAAAAAGGAAAAATGTAAATTTTATTTTGAAAAGTAAATCCTATAATTGAGGGATTTAATAAAGTCTTAGCCACTAAAGAGCAGGAAGGATATCTTTGCATAGGGCTGTTGCTGAAATAAATTATCTATCATTCACATCCTCTGTCCAGCCCTTTTTCTGTCTCTAATGACTTTTATTATCAGCTAGTTATATATGGGCATCTCTATTCTACTCTGCCCTAAATAATGTTAATTGCTTTGAACTATAATATAACCTACTTACTGACCTGTATTTGCAGCTGTCATTAAAAATAGAAAGTTGGGATATAGTTACTAGCAATCATCTCCGTTACAATGAACTCTTTAAAGTGCAGTCATTGTAATAAATTGCTTAAAATCTCCTCCCCTGAGATTTGAAGACAGAACAAGAATCTGGCCCCAGGGAAGGACAAGGAAGTAGCTCAAAGAGGGCTAGATCCTGACAGACACAGTGCCCCGGGTTCAATCCCTTGCTCTACACATCCTCCCAAGCACTACTGGAGGGAGCACCACTGAGTCAGCCGCACAAAAAGGAACATTTACAGTAGGGGTTACATCTTGCCTTCCTGGAGTGTCCCTTTGAAGGTTCGTTTGACCTTCCCTCTAGTGGAACATCTAAAATCCTTAAGACTGGAATAGGGAGAAGCGTAATTGAGCACTTAGTGTTTTCTTCATGTGGGGCCTCCCCCACAGTACTCAGGGCAGCCAGGGGACACCCCAACAGTACTTAGCTGATCAGACTCTTTGTATCCATGCTTGGCATAAACATTGTGTTGGCATTTGGGCCCAGTAGTTTGGGGGCCACCTGAGCAGTGCTCAACAGCCACCAAAACTCTCCTGTTGGTGCTCTGAAGACCATGTAGTGCTGGGGATCAAACTCTGATCTTCTGTCCCAAGTGCACAAGTTCTGGCCTTCTGGGTTGCTATTCTGGGTTTGCTAAGGATGAAATCCTTCATCTCATGTGCAAAGTAGGTGTTCTATTGCTGAGTCACATCCTTAGCTGATATTCTTTTTCCTTTTTTTGGTTGGTTGGGGTTATTTGGGGGGGCTAGTGGGAGGGGAACAAAACTGGTAATGCCCAGGGACCATTTCTTTCTCTTTCTCTTTTTTTTTTTTTTTTTTTTTTGTGGTTTTTGGGCCACATCCGATGACGCTCAGGGATTACTCCTGGCTTTGTGCTCAGAAATCGCTTGTGCGTTGGGGATTAACCGCAGTCTATCCTAGGTTTAGCATGTAGCAAGGCCTACACCCTACTGCTTGCGCCACCGCTCCGATCCCTCAGGGACCATTTCTGGTGGTTCAGTTTTTTTGTTTTGTTTTGTTTTGTTTTGTTTTGTTTTGTTTTGTTTTGTTCTTGGGCCACATTCAGCTGTTTCAGGGCTTATTCCTGCCTCAAGAATCACTCTGTCAGTGCTCAAGGATCAGGCTTCATTTGTGGTGCTGGACAAGAAATCAGGGTCCGATGCATACAGGGCAAATTCCTTAAATACTGGACTATCTCTCACCTTGGAGTTGAGATTTGATTTTTAGCATTAATGGAACCAGAGTGGTAGTATGGCAGGAAGGGCGCTTTTCTTGCATGCAACCAACCTAGGTTCGATCCTCCAGTGTCCCATGTGGTCCCCTGAACACCACCAGGAGTAACCCTTGAGTGCAGATCTAGGAGTAACCACTGAGCTAAAAAAATTTGGAATCGGGGCTGGGGAAATATCCAAAAGAGCTGGAACACTTGCTTCCTGTGAGGGAGGCCTGGGTTTGATCCAAGCTCTGTATGACCCTCCCTCCCCCAAGCACTGCCAGAAGCTTCCTCTAAGCATCGAAAGTTGTGTAGCCCCTGAGCACCACTGCTTGACACAGAATCAAGCAGTGGAATTGTTGCAGCCCAGATGAGGGACCTGTGGCTTCCAACTTTTTCCTGGGAATATGTGAAGCCAGAACTTCATGTCCTGGGGTCTGCTGTTTGCATCAGGATAATAATTAAAATGTTTCTTCACCCATCCACCTTGGCATGGTCTGTGCATGGGGGACCCGACTCTCTGGGGACCAAGCATGAACCTCACATGTAAAGGGGTCTGTTCTGCCACTGAGTTTTATCCCCATCCCCAACTCATTGTTGGTTTGTTGGTTTGTTCCTGGGCCACTTTGGCAGTGCTCAAGGGACCATGTGGTATGCCAGAGATCAAACCAAGGGTCCTCCTGCAAAGTATACTCTCCAGCCCCAAATCCTCCTGAAGTCTGTCTAAGATTAGATGAGAAGCTTTGCTTGTGCAAGATCGAACTTGCATCATGTTCGCAGTCCAGTGTTCTTGTTCCGCATCTCAGCTTCTGGTGCACTTAATGCTAATCTGTGACTTTCTTTCTAGGTTTATGGCAATGTTTGGGAGAAAATGCGCCGGGCTTTTGCCATTTGGAGCGGCTTTGGCATGACCCTGACCGGTGTCCACACTTGTGGGGATTACATGTTCAGTGGCCACACAGTCGTCTTAACTATGCTGAATTTCTTTGTCACTGAATGTAAGTATCTGGTTACCGATTTCACATGTTTTAGGTTTCTAGTGACAGAGAGGCTCCAGGAAGGGCGCTGGGAGGAAACCTAAAGACCTGAGGAGCAGGATGGAAAAGCATCAGAGGGAATGTGACTCTAAAATGATCTTTCTGTCCTTTCCCCAGATACGCCAAGGAGTTGGAATTTCTTGCACACTTTGTCGTGGGTTCTCAACCTCTTTGGCATCTTTTTCATCTTGGCCGCCCACGAACATTACTCCATCGATGTGTTCATCGCCTTTTATATCACAACGAGACTCTTTCTATACTACCATACTCTGGCCAACACCAGGGCGTACCACCAGAGTCGGAGGGCAAGGATCTGGTTCCCCATGTTTTCGTTTTTTGAGTGTAATGTTAATGGTACCGTCCCTAATGAGTATTGTTGGCCCTTCTCAAAGCCAACAATAATGAAAAGACTCATAGGGTGAATGTGATCTCTGCCAATAGGTTTGTGGTTAACACACAGTAGCTGTTGAAAACCAGTAACCTTGCTTCCTTCCCCTAGACTGTTCCTGGATATTTTATTGAGGGGATTTAAAGTGAATACCTTGTCTAGTTCCCTGATCTAAGCAAGGCTGCAATGCCAGAAAGCAAGAAAGGCCCATCAAGAGTCCTTCTGTGTATGTTTGTACAGAAAGCTTAAGGGGATGTTTTCCGCCCCATCTCTGTTGATTGAAGCTGAGCTCTTAAACTCACCTGCTGAGTATTTGCCTATTGAAGTTAAGGAAATCAACTTGAGTAATTTGCTCACAGAAGGATTTTTATGTTTTTGGTTTTGTTTTTTTTCTACTGGGAATCCAGTCAAGAAACAGTTTGATGGAATTCCTTATTTTAAAGGAAAATCCCTTGCAAGTGAGCAGTAATGAATGTTTCTTTGAACTGACCTCTTCAGTTTGTTTGTGGTTGTTTAAACGCAGCTCTGGGTCCATTTTACTAACAACTAATTTTTCTCCTCTTAACCATATGTCAGAAAACTAGACTGAATATATCATGGTGCCTGGAACAAGGAGAGATGGAAGGAGTCATATGAAAGACGATGGGGCCTCCGGCGTCCTTCCAAAAGCAAATGTAGTATTGATATTTTCTCACCAAAGATGCAGCAAAGAGTGTGTTAAAAAAAAAAAAAAAGCGTGTTCAAAATGATCATCACTAAGTTTCATGAGAAGAAAATTTCTGCCCTTGTGAAAATGATTTTGGTTGCATTTTAATAATGTTGGTACCTGGAATAACTTTGCACTACTATTTGTTAGACCATTTATGCTAAATTTTATGCTTTGTTAATGATGTCATTTAGTGAGCCAAATAGTGGAGTGTTTTGCCCGGTGTTCACATTCTTATATTCTTAAGTAAGGTGGTATGCATGCAAAGAATATTTTTCTCTTTATGAAGTGCAATGTAGAACAGTTTGCAGGCATAAGAGCTTTTTTCAGTTTTTGAAATTTCTTGTTCTTGGTAGTAAATAGTCTTAACAGAAGAAAAGGTTTTTGTTTTGTTTTTAAGTACAAATGATTTGTCTACATATGTTTTTTTAATTTTGTCTTCTTTGGAATTTAGTTGCTGTTTACAAAAGAAATTTAGTACCTTAAGGAATTTGACCTCTGTGATACCATTTGTCACTTTATTTTTAATGGTTTGTGTAGACATTATGACAGTAGCATGGTTATGGAATTGGAATTTGAACTCCAGTTGTTGACCTTAGTCTCTAGAATATTGTGTACTTTTTAACCTTTCATTTTAAAGGAAGGCGTTGGGAAGGTGGTGGTGGCACATTGTAGTCTACAATTAGGATTCTTAGAAGAAGCCTGCACCTTATATAGGTGAAATGTGTTCATTTTGCACTTTGAGTCATACTCCCATCCCAGGATAAGCTGTAGAGAAAATCAAGTGGAGTGGCAGTAGAGGGACATTAATGCAAACGTGTTTCGGTGAAAAGTGGAGTAGCCCACATTTGGGAGTGGCTCTGAACTTTTTTTTTTCCACTTGATAAACAGCACACTGCAATGCAAGATTTATTATACTTCAGTGTATTGTAATTACAAGCTTTTAAATGTCATTACATGCATGGAACAAATACACCGACATTTCATCTAAGGCAATTGCTTAATCATGAAGTGTGAGGGTTCCCTATACCAATAGAGTGGTTTGATCCTTGAAGTCACAAGTGTTATTTTTTTTTCTTCTCCCCAAATAAAAGCAAGACTGAACTGAACTGGATGAGGACTGATCTTGACTTGTAAAAAAATAATGGGAAAATTTCACAACAACCTTAATTCAAGAATGTTAAATAGGTACTTAACAGTAAATTCTTCATACATCAGTTTTCTTACTTTCATGAAGAATTGCAGCTATTTTTTGCAGAGCTATGATCCTTGGGAGTATCTACCAGCAGGCTTCAGTCAAGGTATCCAAATCCTTCATTTTATTTCTTACTTGTTTTGGGGAGCAGGAAAGTAAGTTAGATTATAATATAAGTGTTAAAACCATGATAAGGCTGTTTACATAAATCATCTCCAAGTGTCTGTACACAGCAGAAAGACTAGTAGACAGACTAGTAGAAATGAACTGAGTCAGTTTTTGGGAATGCAAGCTGGAGGTTCTGGATAAAGCCTTTGAAAGCTCTATAAAGAAACATCAGTGTTCCTGTTTGGTAGGTGGACAGCTCTCAAGCCCTGTTCAGGGCTTCTGGAGATATGGAGGCAATTGAGCTAGGAGGTTCAGTGCCAGCACCTGGCAGCCCAGTTGCATAACAGGGATACAAGAGCTACACCCAGTGTTGCCAAGGGCTATACCCAGTGGTGCTTTGAGGGAGAGCAGCCTGCTGGGCACTGAATCCACAGCCTTGTCACAGGGCCAAGACTGTCCCCGCTCTAGCATGGCCCTTGTTTCCTTCCTTTTATTTTTAAATTTATGCAGGGCAGCATTCCTGAAGACTGTAGGGATTAATTCATGTAATGACATGAATTCTTGTAGGGAGTAAGAGATTTGAAAGAAGTGGAGGTTGATGTTCTCACTGACAGTGTCAGAGCAGCTTTTTTTTTTGGGGGGGGGGGGGCTGTGGTGCACGGTTATTAGCTTCTCTTCCGTAGTTTTCCTGTAGCCATAGTTGCTGGGATCAAATGCTGTTCTCATATGCTGGATGTTGTTAATAGTATCCTCTTCAGTTAACAAAGCAGTGAATGTGTTAGTCTTAGAGCCAGTCAGGCAAGTGTAAACACAACATACACACATGCATACGCACGCATGTGCAAGATCTGGTGGTGTGAAGTGATGCTGCGGTGTGTGCTTTCCTGTGCTTTCCTCCCTGGTCTTCCCAGCAATGTAGAATTCTGAAAATCTTGCCCTTTAAAGTGAAGAACAGAGCAGTCAGATCCACTCCTAGCTGGTGAAAACTGTCTGTTTGGGGCTATTGGTTGGGAAATTGCCATATATGCCAAGTCCTACTCATAACACCTACTTTGCCGATACTCAGCAAAAGGCAGGTTAAAAATTGGTTTCATTATAAGCTGTTTTAAAAAGAATTCCTAATTTCAAAATGCTTGAGAAAATTAACCATTTTCTTGTTTTAAAACCTTGGATGGAATAACTTAAAGCTTTGGTAACCTGGTAGACTTGTTATCTCATAAAAAAAATATAGAGTTAATAGTAATTTGTAGTTCAAGGTATTGTGGCCCTTGAGATAAGCTCTTGTTTAGAATAGTCCATTTGCTTTCTTCAGCAGTATTGGTTTCATTTTGATAGTTTCAGAGCCAACAGAACATGCCATTTTTAATGCTAAGTTTACTTGGCTTTTAGGGTAAAAAAGTAAAAAAAGTCTAGCCCAGATGATCCCAATTCCCTCTGTAGAGGAGAATGTTATTTACATGAGTTGCCTTGGGTGCTAAATGAAAAGGCAAAGAAATTGAACCCTTTTCACCTCTCTGCCTCTGAGTGGCTTTCAATGCTCTATGGCCATAGGTCTTGGCCCCCTACCCTTGTCATCACTTCCAGTGAATGACACGAATTTCAAGTAACTTAGTTACTAGAATGTGAATTAATATTTTGCAACCAGTTCCATTTAAAAAAATACCGATGACATCTCTAAGCCATATTTCAGCTATCACTGTTATTTTCAAGGTCTTGTTCTACCCTCAATTAACCAAAGGACTTTTTCTCATCAGATTAGATATTCAAGCACAAGGAAGCTTTGTGTCTCCTATAGAGGGAATGAAATATTACTCATCTCATTGTTATTTCAGGTCTATTTTGATCTGAAGTTGTTGTCTGAACATACCCAAATTATATTAAAGTCATCTTACGCTGTTGAGCATGAATCATTTTTATTTTGAAAATTTCATGGATTACTAGGACAATTTTAAGTATTAACTGTTTTGGAATCAAAGAAGTGGAAACCAGTACTGAATGGGGAAGCAAAATTAGCTTGGCCTAAAGTGGACATGTCTTATTCTACCTAAATGTCACCCTATCCACAGAGAAACTAGTATTACTTGAAGATGTGAAAGTTCCTGTGGTAGCCATACCTTGAAGCACAGTTTTGTATATAAGTAAATATCTTGATTCTAAATTAAATACAGATTTAACTAATATATTATTTTATATCTTTGTTGATTAAAATGTTTTAAAACACTAAAAATAAAATATTTAGAAAATTTCATTGCAGTCTCTTATTCAAATTATTTGCATTTTTTAATGGTCTTTGTTTAAATGGTGGATTTTTATTTTTGTAAATGATTGGGTCCTGCAACTTGAATCCTTACTCTACCCTCTTTTTTGCTCTTCTTCCTTTCTCTAAGTTTTGTCAGATTGATCTCAGAGGGTACAACAATCAACTGTTCTACTAGTAATTATTTTCTTTTTGGGGTCACATTAGTCAGTTCTCCAGGGATCCTATTGGCTCTGCACTCAAGAATAACTCCAAACTGGGCCGGGCGGTGGCGCTCGAGGTAAGGTGCCTGCCTTACCTGCGCTAGCCTAGGAGACGGACCGCGGTTCGATCCCCCGGCGTCCCATATGGTCCCCCAAGCCAGGAGCGACTTCTGAGCGCATAGCCAGGAGTAACCCCTGAGCGTCACCGGGTGTGGCCCAAAAACCAAAAAAAAAAAAAAAAAAAGAATAACTCCAAACTGCTCAGGGGGGGGCCCGGAGAGATAGCACAGAGGTGTTTGCCTTGCATGCAGCTGATCCAGGACCAAAGGTGGTTGGTTCGAATCCCGGTGTCCCATATGATCCCCCGTGCCTGCCAGGAGCTATTTCTGAGCAGACAGCCAGGAGTAACCCCTGAGCACCGCCGGGTGTGGCCCAAAAACCAAAAAAAAAAAAAAAACTGCTCAGGGGGACCATATGGAATTTAAGGGATCAAACCCAGGTTGGTTGCATGCAAGGCAAGTGCCCCCCTTCAACCAACCACTGTGCTATCATTCTAGCCCCCTATTAGCAATGTTGGAGTTTGCTTATTAATCCACATCTTTGCAGATTAATGTATTACTAAACTTATTTTTGCCATTTGATAGATTTTTAAATGGTGTCATGATTCCCACAAGATGCAAGATTTTTTTTTTTTTAAGTTTTTGGGCCACACCCATCGGTGCTGAGGGGTTACTCCTGGCTCTGTGCTCAGAAATTGCTCCTGGCAGGCTCGGGGGACCATATGGGATGCTAGGAATTGAACCTGGGTTAGTCCAGTGTTGGTTGCAAGGCAAACACCCTGCCACTGTGCTGTCTTTCTACCCCCTCCAGTGCTTAAAAGTACCTGATTGGGCTGGAGAGATAGTTCATTGGTGAAGATGCTGCTCTGTTTGTGGCTGCCCTGGGTTTGATCCCTAGCACCCAGTATGGCCCCTTTGAGACCTGCCAGGAGTGATCCCTGAGTGGAACACCACTGTGACACCCCCCCCCCAAAGATACCTGGTACATGTAGTTTATTGTTTCAGTTAAATGTATTCAACAAATGTTTATTGTTCTTTTAAAACTTCTTTCAGAAGAGAGCTCAAAGGACTCGTGTATGCCTCACCTAGTGGGTTGGAGCTTTGGTCTTCTCGGCACCTGATCCCACCACATTTCCAACACCACCTGGTATGGTTGCAAATTAAAGAAAACCTTCCAGAACTCAGGTCGTAGACATTCATCTGGGTCCTTGTCCTTGTCTTAATGTCTCAGGGTGGAAGGTAGAAATGACAGAGCAGGCGGAACGGGGATTATAACACTTGCCAACCTGAGAGGAGGGAGAGTGGAGAGAGTGAAGAGACAAGAGGGGAGGGAGGGAGACTGACAAAGTGAGTTTTCCAGAGGGGTCCCTAACCTAAGAAGTAGGGAGGAGGGCTCTGGGGGACACAAGTCTCTCCTTACTGGCAGCATAAGGCCAAACAAAAGGAAGGTACTCATCTGCTCTCAGTCTATATGGGACCATTGTATGGATAATTATTTGGAAGGTTGGGGGTTTGGACCACACCCAGGTTCAGATTCAGTTGCACTCAGGAGTTACTCCTGGCTCTGCTCTCAGGAATACTGGCAGGCTGGGGGACTATATGGGATGCCAGGGATCACACCAGGGCCAACAGCATGCAAGGTAAATGCCCTCCCTACTGTGTAATTGCTCCGGCCCCTTCTATAGATGACCAAGGGGCTGAAGTGATAGCACAGAGGAGAAGGGTAAACCCTATGCACTTCCCGGTACAGCCCCAAAACAAAACACAAATTTGACTTAGTCTGCACTTGTTAGTTTTCCAGAAAGATCGGCATGACAAAAATTGTTACCATTACATGTATTACTGTTAACACATTCAATCGGGCCAGGGAGATAGCACAGCAGTAGGGCATTTGCCTTGCATGCAGCCGAACCAGGACGGACCTGGATTCGATTCCCGGCATCCCATATGGTGCACTAAGTCTGCCAGGAGTGAAAAATAAAAGTTGCTGACATTAGGAATAAATTAGCTCTCTAGATAATACGCAAATAGAAATGGAAAGAAAAAGCATCCCAGGACCGGAGAGAGGGTACAGCAGAGAAGGCACTTCCTTTGCAGCAACCTTGAGGATTCAACCCCAGCGCCTCTTATGGTCCCCTGACCACCAGGAATGATCCCTGAGCACAGAGCAAGGAACATGCCTGAGTGCTGCTGAGTTTGGCCCCCCAGAAAAGAAAAGCATTTCTACAATTTGCCTACTATTTCAATAGTGCAAGTTTATAGAGTAACTTTAGATTAAGACAGTTACAGGCCATCTTCATCAGGCCTAACTCGTCACTACTTTGCAGCATAACCAGATGTGTGTCCCCCTTAACACAGATGATTATTGCTTTGCCTCCAAACAAATTAAAATATTAAGGGGGGGGGCTGAAGAGATAGCATGGAGGTAAGGCGTTTGCCTTGCATGCAGAAGGATGGTGGTTCGAATCCTGGTATCCCATATGGTACCCCAAGCCTGCCAGGAGCGATTTCTGAGCACAGAGCCAGGGTAACTCCTGAGTGACCCCGGGTGTGGCCCAAGAACAAAAAAGTTTAAAAGGGGAGAGATAGAACTGTGGCTGGCCTTGCACCATAGTCAACCTATGTTCTATTCCCCACACCCTGATAGTCCCCAGAGCTCCACTGAGCACAGCTGGGTATGGACTCCAAACAAAGCTAGCTCAGTTGCTCAAGCTATCTGAAAACAGACACCCAGACAGAAAGACATGTTTCCTTGAACTCTATAAAATCATGTAATTGAATGAACATGAGTTCAATTCCAGTTTAAGACCCTCCTGGCATGGGGCCAGGAATGAAACACCTGAGCCATACTAGCTCCAGCTGGAGTAGATGCGAGGGGCTGGAGACCCAGCACCTGTGAATGGGGAAGAGGAGAAAAGGAAGAGAGGGTGGGAGGGAGGAAAGAAGGAGGGATAGAAGAAAATGTGATTTGGGGAGCACATTCAGCTGTGCTCAGGGCTTACTCCTTACTGCACTCAAATCACACCTGGCTGAGCTGGGGTTGCTGGGGGGTGCCCTATGCGGTGCCAGGGATTGAATTTGGGTCAGCAAAGCAGGTGCCCTCCCTGCTGTGCTGTCTGCTGGGAAGCAGGAAGCTGGAAGCAGTTTCTTCCCTTTCCCATTGAGTGAGGTCACTGGCCTTTTTCGATAGGTGCCAGCAGAGGGTGCTACAAACCTTACACAATGACACTGGCAAGCCACAGACTTGTGGTTCCTTGCAGCACCCTGAGACTGAGTCTGCCTAGAGGCAGTTTCATTTCACTGATTCTTCCTGAGGCAAATGATCCCAAATCAAGGTGGCTGCCTGCCCTTCTCAAGGGATTTCATGAAGGATAGCAGGAGGATGCAGGGGTTCACAGAACCCCTCTTATTGAACGCAGAGGATCGTAAAAGGTTATCTAAATTGTAAAGCTCCGTACAAGATGAAGACTGAGCATCTTCGTTTTATTATTCCTCCCTCTCATCTTTTCATTTTATTTTACTGTGGCTGTTACTAGTGTATACAGTGTTAAAACTTTGTTCAACTTGGCCCCTTTTCTTCCAATGCTCCCTCCCAAAATTTAGAAGAAATCTGGGGTTAGGGAAAACTCCCAAGTTATCCCTACTACTCAGACTTTTTTCTCATACACATGCACTTTCTCACACTCACATTCTCTCACACACACCCATTCACACAGAATAGGGTGTCCTCTAGCTGTGACCTTCCGAGGCTCCAACTCCAATTCCCCAATGTAGGAGGGTTTCTTTTTTTTTTTTTTTTTTTTTGGTTTTTGGGCCACACCTGGCATTGCTCAGGGGTTACTCCTGGCTATCTGCTCAGAAATAGCTCCTGGCAGGCACGGGGGACCATATGGGACACCGGGATTCGAACCAACCACCTTAGTTCCTGGATCGGCTGCTAGCAAGGCAAACACCGCTGTGGTATCTCTCTGGGCCCGAGGGTTTCTGAGAAACTAAGGAGGCTGGAGGTTGAGGTGAGGGCAGATGGGTGCCTGTCTCCAACTGTGAGCAGGGCCACGCTCTGGCATAGACCAGGCCCTTCCTGGCAGTGCAGCTCAACTAGCAAACTGGCAGATGACTCATTTCTGGAGCTTCCTCCTTGCAAAGACACTGAAGCCCGGGGGTCACAGCTATGCTTGGACTCCACACCCAGCCAGATCCCTGGGAAACAGCCTGACATGCCCCATTCAGCAAAGCCATGCTGGCCAGGTCAGCCCCAAGATGGTAGTCCTTGCTGTTCTCAGCATCTTGTTTCTCCATCATCTTTATACTTGATTCCTTTGTTTTTTCTTAAGTATTTTTTTTCCCGGGGCCACACTGGGATGTGTTCAGGAGTTCCTCTAGCTCTGCACTCATGGATCACTGGGGGGAATATAAAGTGCCAGGGATCAAACCCCAGTTGGCTATGTGCAAGACAAGCACCCTCCTCGCTGTGTTATCTCCCTGATCCCTCCTTTGCTTTCTCGTTACTTGCCCCTGTATGCACTTAGGATGAGGCTTTCATAGCTTAAACACAAATGTCTGTAGAGGGAACACAACTTTGCTCTTCGTGGGCCCCTTGTGGGCAGTGACTATAAACTCAGGTTCTTTTGTGTGTTTAAACATTACATCAGCATTTTCAGTCTTCAACATTTGCATTACTGGCTTCTGATTTATTCATTTGCACTTCTTGGCGATGTCTCTGTCTGCCAGTGGCCTATTTTCCCTTCTCTTCCCACTCAGCTCTTTGTTATTAAGTAAAATGAGCTTACAGTTCAGTTTGGTATTTTGGGTACCAGGGCAGTTCCTAGTCCTGGGCTGAGGCGTGATTTCTGATGCTGCTCAGGGGACTGTGTATGGTGCTAGAGTCAAATCCAGGTCAGTCACCTGCAAGGCAAACCCACTGCACTCGGGCTCCTACCCTGGACAAGGTCTACAGTAAGAATTGGTTACCTGGTAGCAGCCCCCGGTTCATTGCTTCCAGCCCAAGTCAATACTGGAATTGCTCCTAGGCTCCAGAAAGAGCATTAGGAATTATCTGGAATCCCGACTACTCCGCTTCTAACCTGGGTATAGGAAAACTCAGATTAGTGGGAGGGATGGCAAGTCACCCCATGTCAAACGGACCAACCTCCTACCACCAGGAATAACGGCCCATTGTCCTTTTGGCTTCTGAACTGATTCCTGGCGGCTGCAGCCAAGCTGTCCTGTGACTAGAGCAGCCATGAACTCTGCTTCTTCTCCCCGCTGTGCTATATCTCCCACACCAGTGTTGGACTCAGAGTAGCCATACTGCTAGCCTTGGGGTGTGAATCCTGACACCTTGACAGGTGGGAACCCAGTGGAAAGGCAGCTTCCCTTTTACCTGCATCGAGGAGGCCTCTGAGGATGGACACAGGTGGAACAAGGGTAACCCAAAGCAAGTTCTTGCATGTTTTGCAAAGAAGTCCCACAATTAGGACTCTGCCTGAGGAGGCATTGTGACTTTGCTTCAGTACACTGATAAGCCATGAAATCTCAGGGGGAGCTGAAGAAACTAATCTAAGCCAAACATAGCACTTACCTCAGACTCAGACAAAGCTCATATAAATTTTTTTCTTTTTCTGTTTTTTTTTTTTGGGGGGGGGAGGGGACACTCCTGGTTCTGACTCAGTGTTTAGGGATTACTCCTGACTCAGTACTCAGGGCTCATTCCTGTCTCTGTGCTCAAGGATCAGTCCTGGCTCTGTGCTCTGGGCTCACCTCTGGCTCACTTTTGGCTCTGTGCTTAGGGATCACTCCTGGCTCTGTGCTCAGAGGATCATTCATAGGGTTGGGGCTCCAACCAAAGTCAGTCACATGGAAGCAAGCTCTTGACCTACTGGCCCTTTGTGTTCCAGGGAGCCATGAATGTGACTTTTTCCATAAGTGTGGGGCAGGAAAACATTTTTCTGCTAATGACAACTGGGTACGTCTCACCTCATTCACGGGGCAATCAGTTCAGTGGGCTGTGGGGAGCTGACACAGCTTCTGCCTGTCCGGGATCAGGACCAGACCCCAGAATCTGGGGTTGGGGGGTCTAAGCCTGACCATGGTCTGGATGTTACTCTCCCCTTGGGTTAATTCTGACTTTGCACTCAGAAGTCACTCCTGGCAGGTGGGGGGGGACCATATGGGATGCCAGGGGTATGGAACCTGGGTTGGCTGTGTGCAAGGCAAATACCCTACTCGCTGTGCTATCACTCCAGCAAACCATTTTCTTGTTTACACAAACTCCCTAAGTCCTCAGCTTCCCTACAAAATACTCTTCCATTTCCTTCACCAGAGGAGAAAAGTCCCTTTCTCAGGGAGGCAGATCCCGGGAGCCCCTTCTCCATTCACCTCTGTTCTTCTGCCTTCCTAGCAGATTCTTGTAAGTTCCTTTGAGATTCCTATAAGCCCTATGATCCTGGGTGACAGTTTTTGGTCACTCCTCCGAGTTCCCTGAGGACTTTGGCCTCTGACTCACAGTTTCCCCTCATCTCTTATTATCAAACAACATCCGGGCTCCTCCAATACTTAGCTAATAACCTGGGCCTGTCTCACGATGGTGTACTGGAAAAGACCTTTAAGAACCTGCTACCTCCACTCCATGTTTCCATTCCCTCCCTGGAATCTCAGTACCCAAAAGACCCACCAAAACACAAAGGCCAGTCAAAGGTGAAGAACACGGCCCAGTGACAGAACACATGTCTGTCAGCCTACCTTTGATTCCTGGGTCTTGAGATACACAAAAGGAGTTTTGTTTCCTGTTGGGGGTCACACCTGACAGTTCTCAGGGCTTACTCCTGACTCTGCACTCAGGAATCACTTCTGGCAGGGTTGGGGGAACCTATGGGATGTTGGAGATCAGACCTGGGTTGGCCACTTGCAAGGCAAACGTTCTACCCTCTGAATATTACTCTGGCCCCACAAAAAGGAATTTGTGTTTCTTTTTGTTTGTTTGTTTGTTTTTTATTTTTATTTTTGGGGTCACACCTGGCTCGTGCTCAGGGGTTACTCCTGGCTGTCTGCTCAGAAATAGCTCCTGGCAGGCATGGGGGACCATATGGGACACCGGAATTCGAACCAACCACCTTAGGTCCTGGATCGGCTGTTTGCAAGGCAAACGCCACTGAGCTATCTCTCCAGGCCCGGAATTTGTGTTTTTTATCACAAACATTTTGTCTAGCTGCTGAGACCTGCTCCCTCTAACCCATTCTAGATCTTGCTGTTCCTGTGAAGCGAGGAGTCTTCAGGGCCTTGGGATCATGCCTGTCCTACTCCACATCCTGCCTGTATTCTTTTTGATGTGACTTGTATTTTTGTGGTGCCAGGCATCAAAGCCAGGGTCCCATTCATACAAGCTTGCTGACTTGTGTGCTACCATTAAGTCTCATCCTCAGTCCAGGCTCAATTTCTGTTTTTAGTTTTGTTTTATTTTTATTTTATTTTATTTTATTTTTCAGGTTTTTGGCCACACATGGCGGCTCTTAGATTAGTCCTGCCTTGGAAATTGCTCAGAGACCATATAGGATGCCAGGGATTGAACTTGAGTTGCCCCAGTTCAGCCACGTGCAAGGCAAATGCCCTACCTGCTGTGTTATTGTTCCAGCCCTCTGTTTTTGTATTTTACTTTTGTTTGAGTCCCACAATGCAGGACTGAAAGTTACTCCAGGCTCTGTGCCAGCAGTGCTTAAAGGGTCATGCTGCATCAGGGATTGAACACAGGGCCTCTTATATGCAAAGTACGTGCTGTCCCTTTAAGCCATCTATTGTTAGACTTGGTCAAACTCTGAATACAGTGCTCCATCCTCCATGTAGGATGAGGCTGGAGTTGGTTGTCAGGGTCTGTCTGGCCTTCCCCCAAGTCTTCTCCTAAGATGCCAGTGCCACACAATGATGCCTAAAGTATGTCCAAGTAGCATATAGAAGTCTGGAGGATGGGGCCCGGTGAAATAGCACAGCGGCATTTGCCTTGCAAGCAGTCGGTCCAGGACCAAAGATAGTTGGTTCGAATCCCGGTGTCCCATATGGTCCTCCGTGCTTGCCAGGAGCTATTTCTGAGCAGACAGCCAGGAGTAACCCCTGAGCACTGCCGGGTGTGGCCCAAAAACCAAAAAAAAAAAAAAAAAAAAAAAAAAAAGAAGTGACTGGCTGTCTGCATCTTTTCATTACCACCTTTGGAATAGGGGTGTCCTCTGATCCTTTATTTCCATGTATATGGTGGGTGCATATATGTGGGGTGGGGGGGCTTGTCTTCTTAATTCATAGATCTTCACATATAGGACTGGAAAGACAGTACAGCAGGTAAAGTGCTTACCTTCCACATAGCTGACTTTTATTCAATCCCCAGCATATCAGTATGGACCATATGAGAATGGTCCCCTGAAGTCTGCCAGGAAGTAACCCCTGGCATTGAACAAGGAGTAAGCCCTAGCATTGCCAGGTGTGGTTCCCCAAATAAAAACCAAACAAGAAGAAAAAGACACCTTCAGTCACCCATAGGCGATGGGTGTGACTCAGTGGTAAAGCACATGCCTTGCATGCATGAAGCCTGGATTTCGTCATTGGCTCCTCCCCTCACCCTGTAATAAAAGGAATTGCTCCATTTAAGCCCCTTGCAGCTTCATGAACATTGAAGGTTTGGGTGAGGTCTTGCAAAGTAGGTAGGAGAAGTATTAGAAATAATAATAATATGGGTGGGAGTGATAGTACAGTGGGGAGGGTGTTTGCTTGCAAGTGGCTGACCTGGGTTTGATTCCTGCCACCCCACATGGAGTGATTCTTGAGCTCAGAGCCTAGAGTAATCCCTGAGCACCGCTGGTTGTGACCCCAAAGCAAAGAAAGGAAATACTAATAATAGGATATAGTATACCATCTATTAAAAATTAACATTAAGATCACAGTGTCATTTGTTACTCATATAATATGTAATCGATTATGAAATATGATTACATTATACACGGTAAATATGGCAATGTGAGCAGAGTACTAACTGTATTACTCTGAAAATACAGCTCTGATAGCACAGTGGGGAGGGCACTTACCTTGCACATGGCTTATCCGAATTCAAATACAGTTCTAAGTCTGGGGAAGAGTGTTCTCCCAGTGCTGCTGAAGGGCCATGGTTCATGACCAGCAGTGCCAGCCCTTGTGCAAACTAGGTCTGTGTGCTCTAGCCTTTGAGCCAGCTCCCAGCCCTACCTCATTTACTTCTATATCCAAAGGGTGGGCCTTAATCCTTCAGCCCTCGTGTATTAATGACTCACTTATAACAAATAGAATCAAGGCTCAAAGGACCTTGATTTCTGGGATTGGGCCATCAAGGACACCCTGACTCAGGTAACCATCTCTGGGAGAGGCTTGTTGGCAGTTCACGTGGGCAGCAGCAGCCCTGATGGGCAGAGCGGCCCACTAAGGAATGGAGACCTCTGGGGATAGCAAGTTCATGCTCACCCAGCCTGGCAGCTACTTCAGGAGACCCTGGGCCCAAGCTACCACCTGCTGACTATTTTGGGGAGTGGGCCCAAGCCACCATCTGCTGACACTCTCTCTCCCTCCCTCCTCTCTCCCTCCTCTCTCTCTCTCTCTCTCTCTCTCTCTCTCTCTCTCTCTCTCTCTCTCTCTCTCTCACTATTTTGGGAGTGGTTAAACCACACTTGGTGATGCTCAAAGGTTACTCCTGGCGATGCTTGGGGATCCATGTGGGATGCCAGGAATTGAACCTGGGTCTGCTGTGCACAAAGCAAGCACCCACTTGCTATATTATCTCTCTAGTCCCACTTCTCTATTTTTTATTAAATTTTATTTTTGTACCATACCCAGCATTGCTCATGGTTTATTATTCATAGTTGGACTTGGGGAACCATATGGGATGCCTTAGGATCTAATCTGGTTCCCTCGCATGCAAGTGCTCTCCCTGATGTGTTGAATCAAATAATTAAGGATGGGGCTGGATGGTGGTGGATGGCATTCCAGGCCACGTGGCTCTTCAACCCCATCCAGCCGGTGGGTTCCAGGCCCAGGTGATCGGCGTAATGAAAACTCACTCACAGGCAGGCATCAGGAACCATTAGCTTTATTCATGCCCTATTCACCACATGTGTGTGGCCTATCTCATAACCTTTCAAGCATTCAGCCATTCTAGGCTAGCCCTGCCTCTTAACCCTTTCAGCCATCTTCCCTTTGGGCTCCATGCTGGTCAAAGACCAGAACACAGAGGCCCAAAAGCCAGAGCGCCCAACAGCGCAGAAAGGGGCCCAAATTCCCTTGGTTCAAGGCTTATCTAACTTTTCCAAGACCCCTCCCAGGAATGGGCCGGGTCTTGCAGGTAAGATCACACCTAATATCCGGTTCCCAAGACCCCTCCCAGAAATGGGTGGGTCTTAGGTATCTACACCCAAATTCAGGGTCTCAGCTAGGTACACCAACATTTCCCCCTTTTCTTAATATTTTCATGCACCAACGTAATAAAGTGAAAATTAATATACCAGCCCTTTTTAAAAACATAACATTTCTGCAAAATATACTATACACCTGTAACTTAAAATTCTTTTGGGCCGGAGAGATAGCATGGAGGTAAGGCGTTTGCCTCTCATGCAGGAGGTCATCGGTTCGAATCCCGGCGTCCCATATATGGTCCTCCCGTGCCTGCCAGGAGCAATTTCTGAGCCTGGAGCCAGGAATAACCCCTGAGCACTGCCGGGTGTGACCCAAAAAAAACCACAAAAAAAAATAAAATAAAATAAAATTCTTTTAATGCTTTTTTACCAAGCACTATTTTGGAACTTTCATGTTCCTATACTTTTAAACTATATTGGGGGAACTTCCTGTTCCTATTAACCTTCCCTACACACAAGTACTAAAGCATAAATGCATAGCATACATTTTAAAAACAGGCTAAGTACATTAAAATACACACAGTAAAACATTTTGCAATTGAAAATATTAACTATGACAGACAACAAAACACATTTAAATTATAAAGAAAATGACTTAATTAAGACAAAGATGCAGGCGGTTAGAAATGAGATGTTAAATGGGCTAAACTGTATTACCTCCCTAATTTTTTTTTAAACCACTAACTCACTAAAACTTATCCCATCACCAACTGTGAGTGAAATATATGACTACCCGCTTAGTCCCTACACCTAAAATCATAAGTTCAGATGATTAATTTGTCCCACGCTGATCTACGTTGCTGCATGAAAATATTAACCCACCTTTGGCTAAAGGTGGAGTCAAAATTACAAAAGGCTCTTTTTATATTTCAAAAAAGGGGGAAATGTAGGGTACCTATCTGAGACCCACCCATTTCTGGGAGGGGTCTTGGGAACCGGATAATAGGTGTGACCTTACCTGCAAGACCCGGCCCATTCCTGGGAGGGGTCTTGGAATAGGTAGATAAACCCGGAAGCCAGGGGATTAGGGGCTTTTGCCTTTTGGCCCTGCTGGGCTTTGAGGAAGATGGTTGAATTATAAGATGCAGGGCTAAGAATGGCCGAATGCTTGAAAGGTTATGAGATAGGCCACACACCTGTGGTGGTCAGGGCATGAATAAAGATGATGCTTCCTGAAGCCTGCCTGTGAGTGAGTCTTGATTACGCCGATTACCTGGGCCTGGAACCTGCCAGTTCATGGGGTTGCTGAGCCACGTGGCATGGGATGGCAGAGAGAGAAATCCACCTCCATCCACTGCCATCCAGCACAATCCTTAATTATTTGATACAACACTGATGTACTATTGCTCTGCCTCCATTATGTGCATTTTTTGGGTTTTGTTTTGTTTTTAAGTCATACCTGGTAGTATCGCTGAAATAGGGAGAGTGTTTGCCTTGCAATCGCCACCCAAAATTTGATCCCCTGCATCCTCCCTGTTCCCCCTGAGCCCATCAGGAGTAATTCCTGAGCACAGAGTCAGGAGTAAGTCTGGAGCACCATTGAGTATGGACTGCCTAAGAAACAACAAAAATTGTCCCAAAACATAATAACCAGACAATAGATGTTTTATTGTTTGAAAGTATCTGTGAGGCAAAAATTAGAGAATTAGGGACTGGTGAGATAATACAGCAGATTTGGCTCAGGGGACCAGAAAGGGGTGCTGGGAATAAAATCTTGGTTGGTGAGTGCAAGACAGACAACCTCCCTGCTGTACAAGAGCTCTGGCCAGTGGGGTTTTTAATTATGTATTATTATTGTTTTAGGTTTTCTTTGGCCACACCCGGCGGTTGTCAGGGTTTACTCCTGGCTCTGCACTCAGAAATTACTCTTGGCAGGCTTGGGGGACCATATGGGAAGCTAGGGATCGAACTTGGGTCAGCCATATGCAAGGCAAATGCCCTACCCACTGTGTTATTGCTCTTCAGTGTATTACTTTTGGGCATGTGCATACATGCGTACGTATGTGCGTGTGTGCGTGCATGCGTGTGTGTGTGTGTGTGTGTGTGTGTGTGTGTGTAGTAGGGGTGGAACCAAAAACTACATGCATGGGAGACCTATGTTAGCCAAGGCGCTACTTCCTGGGTCCTATTTCCAACTCTTTTTTTTTTTTTTGGTTTTTCGGGCCACACCTGTTTTATGCTCAGGGGTTACTCCTGGCTAAGTGCTCAGAAATTGCCCCTGGCTCGGGGCCGGGCGGTGGCGCTACAGGTAAGGAGCCTGCCTTGCCTGAGCTAGCCTTGAACGAACCACGGTTCGATCCCCCGGTGTCCCATATGGTCCCCCAAGCCAGGAGCAACTTCTGAGCGCATAGCCAGGAGTAACCCCTGATCGTTACTGGGTGTGGCCCAAAAACCAAAAAAAAAAAAAAAAAAAAAAAGAAATTGCCCCTGGCTTGGGGGGACCGAACCGCGGTCCTTCCTTGGCTAGCGCTTGCAAGGCAGACACCTTACCTCTAGCGCCACCTCACCAGCCTCTATTTCCAACTCAGTGCAAAGGCCTTCAGTCTGCTCTGCACACAGGGCATGGCACTTCCAACTCCTGAAGCTCTTCAGCCTTTGTTTTTGGGCCTTTCACCAGGTATTCCAGTACAGTCTCACAACAGCCTTTACAGCAAACTATCTTTTCAAGGATGTTTATGTAGTCAACAGCCTCAGAAAACTGAGATGATGATGGTGTTCCTTTGGAGCCCAGAGTAGATCTTATTTCCTGAGTTAGTGGAATAATGTCTTCCTCTAGGACAGAGCTCCTGGAGGCCGGAGGGTGGTTTCTTTTGTCCAGAGTTCTTCAGCTGTGACACAAACACAGATGTCCCGGCACCTCTCTAGGGCACTCTGTGTTACTGCTGTAGGGCACAGAAGGCCAGAGATGAAGGACCACGGGTGCCACTAATAATAATAAAGTCTGTTGTCTGTGACCTTAAAGTCTCAATTCTCCTGCCAGCATTTATGAAATGACAATGTGATGGCAGTGGGATTGACTTATAAACCATCAGGCTATTCACAGTCTTTTTATTTTTGGTATTTTGGGGGGCCACACATGGTGGTTTACTCTGGGCTTTTCGCTCAGGAATCACTCCTGGCAGGCTCGGGGGACCATATGCCCTCCCCTCTGAGCTATCACTCTGGTCCTTGCAGTTCTTGATACTTGCATACAAATTTGATTCTTTAGTTTTTTACATAAAAACTCAGTGGACTCTGCTTCCCACCTGGGTATACAGGTAGTTGCTCTCTGAGTAGTAGCTGCTTGAAATGCTATTTCGGTCTAAAGAGCTTTGGATGTAAACACTCATGAAAGTTTAACAAATCTTACTATGATTGAGGGGGTGGGAGGCCACATCCCGACTCAGATCACTCTTGTGGTTAGCCAGGAGTAACCCCTGAGCATCAAACGGGTGTGGCCTGAAAACCAAAAAAAAAAAAAAAAAGAGTTGGAAATAGGGCCCAGGAAGTAGCGCCTTGACTAACATAGGTTTCCCATGCATGTAGCTCTTGGTTCCACCCCTACTACACACACACACACACACACACACACACACACACACACACGCACACACACACGCACACACCAAAAAGTAATACACTGAAGGGACTATGTGGGGTGTTGGGATAGAACCAGGTAAGCCAGGTGCTTTGTAAATGCTCTACTCACTATACTAATATCTTTCCAGCTCCCAGCTCCAACTTTTGAAATAAATTGCTATGATTCCCGCACTGCTCAAAATTTATTTCCTGTTCTGTCCTTAGGGATCACTTCTGAAGGTGCTCCTGAGAAGTGGGGTGAAATGGGGTAAAGTGGTATATGCAGTGCTGAGAAATGAACCTGGGTTGAGTCTGTGTGAAGTCAGTGCCTGTCTCCTTCTGTCCTGTGTCTCCAGTTCCATTCCTTTAGTTAATTAATACATAGGTTACACCTCCGTGGGGCTTGAAGACTGAGAAGCCTTAGTCTGTGATCTGTGGCCTGTGAAAAGGGAAATGCTGCAGAGTCATCACAAGGTGACTAAGTAATTAAAAGTCAAGGTTGTGGGGCCGGAGTGATAGCACAGCAGAAGGGTGTTTGCCTTGCATGCTGCCTACACAGGACGTACCCAGGTTCTATCCCCAATCCCATATGGTTCCCCCCACCCCGAGTCTGCCAGGAGCGATTTCTGAGCACTGAGCCAGGAGTAACCCCTGAGTGCCACCAAAAACAAACAAACAAAAAAAACAAAAAGTCAAGGTTATGAGGCTGGAGCCATGAAGCAGCTGACCTGGGCTCCATCCCCAGCATATCATAGGGTCCTTAAAGTCCTTCTGGGAATGATTCTTGAACTCAGAGCCAAGAGTTGCCCCTGAGCACCACCGGGTATGTCCCTCTTTCCCTCTAAAGATCTGGTCCAGAATAGGTTCAGGGGTGGGAGTTGGTGGCTGTAGCAACATAGACCAGACCAGCTTCCCAAAAGGATGACTTTGCACCTGAAACCAAATATAGGGAGGGCAACTTTGGTCTGCAAGAGGGGGACTGACTCTGCTGGGAGCTTTTCAGGAGTAACCGGGATCCGGACCAGCAGGATCTGACCGATCAACCAAGGCTGCTGACAGGGCTTGTTCTGGGCTGGAATCTGTCCAGGCAACCAGAGACCTACCTTTCCAGTGAGCATTGCAGTTCTGCTTGTCCTGGATGGAACTTAAGTAAAATCAGAGGAAACGGGGAGGGGGGGGGGAAGCCTGCTGCTCAAGGAGCTAGAAATTTGCCATTTTATATTTGATTTTTTTTTTCGGTGTGGGGCACATTCTAGCTGTTTTTTTGGGGTCCCCTATGCTGTCGGAGGATCGATTCTGAGCTGCCTGCAGGCGGGCGAAACGTGGAGCCTGCATTATCTCTTCCTACCCTCCTGTCCCCCCCCCCCCCAAATGTGTCATTTTATACATGCAGAAACAGACGATAGATTTCGGAGCCTCAGTTTCTCCCTTTTTCTATCTCAATGGCGGGTGCATTTTCCCTGTCCCTCATCCTCCTGCTAGCACGCCCAGGGAGTGAATGAATAGGATGCAGCATTCGAATGCCTCATCAGCGTGAGTCCAACGTTTTTTAGCAGGACTGACTCACCAACACCTCTCTGGTTATGTGCCCTTGTAAAGCAGGGAGGAGGCCACCTAGAAAAAAACTCCAGGGCTTAGGGAAAGGCGGGACAGGGGAGCGGGGTGGGGGTTAGGAAGTGGCGGGCACCCTGAGAACAGCTTAGATATGCTGGAGCAGCAGCAGCAAAGAGCCCCACTAGCCCTGCCTGGCAGTTGGGCCGCAGCGTGTTGCAATGAAGGAGCGCTCGGGCTTTCTCTCCTGGGCCTGCTAGGGCAGAGCAGAGCGTGTTTCCCTGTTATTCCCTTTTTTTTTTTTGGGGGGGGGGTGTTGATTTTTGAGTCACACCCAGAAGCGCTCAGGGGTTACTCCTAGCTCTACACTCAGAAATCGCTCCTGGCAGGCTCAGGGGACCATATGAAATGTCAGGATTTGAACCACTGTCCTTCTGCATGCAAGGCAAACGCCCTACCTCCATGCTATCTTTCCGGCCCCCCTCCCCTGTTTATCCTTTTATTTAAAAAAGTTCTTTTGGTTTTGGGGTCCACACCTGGCAGCGCACAGAGGTTCCTCCTGGCTCTGCGCTCAGGAATCGCTCCTGGCAGGCTCGGGGAACCATATGGGGTGCTGGGGATCGAAATTGGGCCGGCCACGTGCAAGGCAAACACTGCCCCGATGCTGCTATCACTGGGGCCCAGAGCGTGTTTGCATCTCGCACGCAGCCCACGCTCAGGCTGCCCAAGCCTAACTTCTAGCAGCTGCACTATGGAGGGGAAAGCCCGAGCAAGCAAGGAGGAAGATGAAGTTCCAAGTCCCGGGTGGGAGAACCCGACCGCGCCCCGCAGGGCCCGGCCCCGCCCACCGCGGCGAGCGCGCATGCGCAGACTCCACCTAGCCCCTAGCCCGCGCGGTCTCCACCGTGCTGCCGCCGCCGTTTTCCCCGCCCCTTCGCCTTTAGGGCTGTCCAAAGTACTGCCTGATCCAAAACTCCGCAGCGCCAGCTTTGCCCGAGAACAAGACGCCGTTAGACGGCCCTATAGACAGCCTATCTCTGAGTTGCCGTCGTTTTCGACGCTTCGGGATTTGCCGGAGCGGGTGCGAGGCGCGGCGGACGGCGCGGCGGGGACAGGCGGTACGACGGACAGCCCGCCGGGGCCGCGGCGGGGTCCTTGGAATAGGCGAGGACCGGGCTGCGGCGGGCGGAACGGTGTCTCCTTCACTTCGCCCTCCAGCCGCATCCGCTGCAGCTTTAGCGCCCGGAGCAGGAGGAGAGCCGCTTGCAGCTTCGAGCGGCCGCGGCCCCGCGTCAGGAGACCCTCCCGCCAGGTAGCGTCGCGCCTTCTCTCGGGACCTGCCTGCGAGGCGGCGGCCGGCGGCGCCCCGAGGGGAGAGAGAGGGAGGGAGGCCAGTCTGGGCCCGGCCGAGCCCCTAAGATGGCCGCGCCGCGCCCCCTTCGCCCCGCCACCGCGCCGCGCGGCTTCTGCCCGCCGGCCCCGCGCTCACGGCCTTGTCTTTCTGTCTCTCCCCCTGCAGATCATCTCGTCGCCCTCCGCCCGCGGCCTCGCCATGGCGGCCTACTGCAAACGGCGTAAGTCGGTTGGGCCCGGGGAGGCCGCTGGCCTCTGCCCCATCCATCCCCGGCCTGCCTGCGGAGGAAGCGCCGGGCTGGCTGCTCCTGGCTTGGACGCGCTCCTAGCTGGGGTGGGGCGTGGGGTTTGGGGTGCACGCTTCACCCCGCAGTTCCTTTTTTTTTTCCTGACCTTTTGCACCCACTGCATGTCTTCAGGTGGGTCCGAAGCCAAAACGCAGACACACACACACACACTCTCACTCAAACACACTTTTTGCACCCCGTTACGTGTCCTTAGATGGGTCCGAAGCCAACACACACACACACACACACACACACACACACCTTTTGCATCCCACTACGTGTCCTTAGGTGAGTCCAAAGCCAACACAAAACCCCTTTTGCACCACACTACGTATCTTTAGATGGGCCCGAAGCCAACACACACATCACACATCACACACACACCTTTTGCACCCCATCATGTGTCCTTGGATGGGTCCGTAGCAAAACAAAACAAAGCAAAAACAAAAACACCAAAGTTTTCTTCTCCCATGCGGGAACCGGCCCCTGGGCGCGTGCGGTGGTGCACGTCGCCTTGCTGCAGTGAGGTTGCGTTGCGTTGCCTGAGTTGAGTTGCTCCTGGTGGCGGGAATGCAACAAGGTCATCCTCCCTTGTGAATGGAAGGAAGGGCACGGACGTGCCCAGGGGTATGGATGAAGGAACTGGTGCCCGGCTATTTCTCCCGCTTTAACCGTGCAACCCCCCCCCCCCCTTGAACTCGCCTCGCCCTTAGTGCTCCTTCCCCAGATCTGCCGGCCCGGCCCCCTTTAGTGCTGACTTAAGTTGACATACGTAGACAATGGGCAGACCTGGAGTTCCAAGCCTGGGGTTCCGTACAGGGGCGCCAGTTAATTGGCTGCCCAGACGCCAGAATGTTGGTTTTGACCTGAGGACACTTGGGGTGCTAGATGGGGGGTGGGAGCAGGACCTTGTCTCGGGTTTTATTAAGCTTGTATGGGTTCTTCAGCCCCCTGCGGTGAGTTGGGGCTCCTTGGCTTTTTTGGGGGGGGTAGAATCCGGGGTTGGAGGGGAGACTTAAGAGATAGCCCGTGTATATTTAGATGTGGAAAGTCTCATTTCTTGCTTGGATTTTTTTTTTACCCGAGGCATGTCGGTTGAGGCCTCTGCAGGGGGCGGAGAGATAGCTTAGAGGTAGGGCGTTTGCCTTGCGTGCTGGACTGTGGTTCGAATCCCGGCATTCCATATGGTTCCCCCCTCCCCCCAGCCTGCCAGGAGCGGTTTCTGAGCCTAGAGCTAGGAGTAACCCCTGAGAGCTGCCGGGTGTGACCCCCCCTAACCCCTCCCCCCAATAAAAGGCCTCCTTGTTGTAGTGGAACTGTTACCTCTCTTAGAATACCGTGTTTGGAACCCTGGAAGCCAGAATAGTCAGGAGGAGACGGTCTTAACTGTTGTGTTGTGTGTCTAGTGGTGTAGCCAGTTGGACAGCTTGAGTGTTCTTTTTTTTATTGTAGTCTTTTTATTTGTTTTGGTCTTGGGGGTCAAAACCATCGGTGCTCTGGGCTTACTTACACCTGTCTCTGCGCTCAGGGCTTAGGATCACTCCTAGAGGTGCTGGGGGTGCCGGAAACTAAGCCCTCAGTTGACTGACTTCAAGGCAAGCAACCGCCTTGCTCGTTGTCCTCTCTCTGGCCCCAAGCTGTTGGAACAGGTTTTGGGATAATTTTTAATTTTCAGGCAGTAAATGGAGCATTAACACTGAATTGTTTCTTTCTACTAGAGATGTGTGTTCCTCCTTCATATTGTGACCTTGGCAAAGCTGCCAGAGACATTTTCAACAAAGGATTTGGTAAGAATTTTAAACTTTATTTTTCAGACGAGAAGTGAAAATGTGCTTGGAATTGTATAGGAAAGTTAAATCAATAATTTATTTCTTTGGGCTGGAGCGATAGCGTAGCGGTAGGGCATTTGCCTTGCTCTTAACTGACCCAGGACTGACCTGTGTTAGATCCCCAGCATCCCATATGGTCCCCTAGCCAGGAGTAACCCCTGAGAGTCACCAGCTGTGGCCCCAAAACAAGATTATTTCTTTAAATTTCTCAGTGATGGGGTTGGGCACAGTGGTAGGGTGTTTGCCTTGCACGCGGCCAACTTGGGAAGGACCCGAGTTCCATCCCTGGCATCCCATGTAGTTCCCGAGCCTGCCAGGAGCAACGAGCGCTGTCAGGGAAAATAAAAATCTAAGTGAGCTTTAATATTAGCTTGTTCTTTAAAAAATGTTATAATAATGTGATATAATCTATATCCCTCCACTTTTTTCAAATTTTTTTCACTTTTTTACAGTTAAAGGATTTCACTTCTTTTTTTCACTTCATTCTTTTCCTTCATCTTCTTGTGACTAGATTTATTATGTATTAGTTTACTCTTGTGGTAAGTGAATGTTTTCTTTTTTCTTTGAAGATTTTGTTCCATACTCTGTTATCTTCAGATTTTTGGGGCTGGAGCAGTGGCGCAAGCGGTAAGGCATCTGCCTTGCCTGCGCTAGCCTAGGGCGGACTGCTTGTTCGATCCCCTGGCATCCCATATGGTCCCCCAAACTAGGAGTGATCTCTGAGAACATAGCCAGGAGTAACCCCTGAGGTTCCCCCTCCACCAAATGCCTATGCAATAATAAGTCATTGACTATTTTGAAATCGTTTTTTTTTTTAAACTGGTTGTTTTTTTTTTGGGGGGGGTCATACCCAGTGGTTCTCAGGGGTTACTCCTGACTCTGTGCTCAGAAGTCGCTTCTGCCAGACTCTGGAGATGGTGGGATTTGAACAGGGCTCGTCCTGTGTTGGCTGCATGCAAGGCAAACACCTTACTGCTGTGCTACCTCTCCAGTTCCCTGGTTAGATTTTTTTTTTTTTAAATTGATTTGAAAACATCTTAGATGTCAGTTTTTGTCATTTTTTTTCCATTTAAATACTGTTTCAAAACAAAGATTTCACCCCACAGTTAAATATTATCTCAGTGCATGATATCCTTCCTCTGAATGTGAGGCATCTGATTTTTTTTAAAATGTGCATTGGTACAAGACAGTACACTGATAGCATGTCTTTTAGAAGGGACTTATTTTACCTTCCACTCTTTTGAAGGTTTTGGGTTGGTGAAGTTGGATGTGAAGACAAAGTCCTGCAGTGGTGTGGTGAGTGTTGGCATCTTAAGTTCTGATGAACCTTGGTAATTGCATGCAATTCCCCACCTTATTTTATAAGGCAGGCTTGAACTTGCATGTAACTTATTCGGGACTTTGACTATGATGTCCAATTTTCCTATCATTTTGCTGTTTACTATGAACAAATAACTGAGGAAAGACCTTGGTCATGTGGGACCTCATTGAAACTCAGTAAGAGAAGCTACAGGCAGGGAACTAACTTAAACATTGTTGAAATCCTCTTGGTGCCAGTTAAAGTCCTGAAGGATGGATAATTGGTCCTAAAACTGTTTTCAATCCTTATTTTAGCACGCTGATCATTTCTATCATGTTTGTATCTTCCCTTTAGAAAGAGTAGCATGGGTGGAGGTTAAGATTTGTGAATGGAGAGTGTCTTGATGGTGCATTTTGAAAGTGGTTACTATTTTAGTATTTTGATGTTTTGATTTTTCCTAAATAGGCCGCTTCAAAGAAAGTAAAATTTAGCTTTGTGTAAATTTTCCCCCATACTCTCCCCCCCTCTTTTTTTTTTTTGCTGTTTTGGGTATAAGATGTTGGTTCTTTTGATGAATCCCTGCAATAGTTAGTCTAGCTTTTTTGGTATTTCACTAAAATCAATCACATTGTGGTTTCTTGATGCATGGACTTAGATTTTTGATGTTTGCTTCCTTTTACCTAAGAATCTGAGTCTTCGTTGTGGTGGTGGAACTGGCTTCCAGATGAAGGCTCCAGAGGCTCCTGTTAACTTTATTAGAAACTGTGGGTACATTGAAATATAAAAGATCCTCTTGGGGCTGGAGAGATAGCATGGAGGTAAAGCGTTTGCCTTTCATGCAAGAGGTCATCGGTTCGAATCCCAGCATCCCATATGGTCCCCTGTGCCTGCCAGGAGCAATTTCTGAGCATGGAGCCAGGAGTAACCCCTGAGCACTGCCGGGTGTGACCCAAAAACCACAAAAAAAAAAAAAAAAAAAAAAAAAAAAAAAGATCCTCTTAAAAATATTTAAAAAAGACTATTTAAAAAGTTTTCTCTCTGGTAGGAGAGATACAATAAACTGAAAGTTGGGCAATAGAAATATATTAAGTACTGGCTTGCTTGATAAATTTGTTGGAAAGAATTATGGTGGACAGGATTAAGGGATATTATAAGGAATTAGATTCAAGATGAATGTATAGGAATTGGATTCTGTGTAAAATACAGTTTTTTTTTTTTTAAATACTATTTTTTATTTAAACACTTTGATTACAAACATGATTGTAGTTGGGTTTCAGTCATATAAGAGGACACCCCTCATCACTAGTGCAACATTCCCACCACTAATGTCCCAAATATCCCTCCTCTCTACCCCGCCCCCACCTGTACTCTAGATAGGCTATTTCCCTCATACATGTAAAATTCATTAAAACATTTTATTTTTATTCTCCCGTGTAAAATTTATTTTTGTTGTTGTTTTCTGTTACCAATTCATTACTTACTTTTTGAATTTATGTCCTTGATCCCAAGGACATGTAAGGAAAACTCAGTTCTTTTGAATTGCTGGATCTGCAGAGAGGCTCAGACAACTGCACCAGGCCTGAATGCCTGGTGCTAGAATGAAGGTGTCAGTTCTAATGCCTGTGGTGTCATGGAACTTAATTCTGGTCCACTGTATCATCGTGATTCTGTGTCCCGAGGATTTCTTCGCATGTATTTAGCTGGACGGTTAACCTGTAGGCTGATGATGGGATTGGATAGGGGCTTCAGAGTGAGTCACTGATCACTCATTTAGGATTCAAAGTAGGTGCTGGATATTAGGCATTCTGGGTATCTGCTGAAAGTCTGTTTTGATAATGTTTTCCTTTTGTGTAGAGCACATGAAAATAGGCAAAGGTTTCCCAGTGTGTGTCCATCCAGTTTTAGTCCTTCAAAGGCAGAGTTTTTAAAATGTGAGGAAACAGAGTTGTGTATTCCTGTAATGGCTTTAGTAAAGAAGCCTTGGATTGGTTGCCAGGGCTTCTAATTTATACCCAGTGTTCTTTCTTAGCACAATTTAGTGCTTTTTAATGGGCATTGACTGCCAAGTCTTGACTTGAAATTCTGTTAATGAAAGCATCTCATTTTAGGTGCTTGGAGAGAAGGCCTAAAGATTTGAGTCTGATTTTGCTGTAGAGCTACTATAGTTTTGGTTCACATTCTTATTTTTTAAAATGCTACGTTCCATGGCCAGAGCAATAGTGCAGTAGGGAAGGCATCTCCTTGCATGTGGCTGACCCAGGTTTTATTCCCTGATTCCTGTTTGGTCCCCTGAGTTCAGGTAGGAGTGATTGCTGATCGCAGAACGTAGAGTAAAACCCTGAGCACTGATGGGTGTAGCCCCACCCCCCAATTAAAAATTAAAAGAATATGAAAGATGTTTGGAAGACTATAGATTAGAAAAATAATGCTGGGCCAGAGAGATAGCATGGAGGTAAGGCATCTGCCTTACATGCAGAAGGACGGTGGTTCGAATCCGGCATCCCATATGGTCCCCCAAGCCTGCCAGGGCAATTTCTGAGCATAGAGCCAGGAGTGACAACCCTTGAGTGCTGCTGGGTGTGACCCAAAAAACAAAAAAGAAAAGAAAGGGGGCCGGCGAGGTGGCGCTAGAGGTAAGGTGTCTGCCTTGCAAGCGCTAGCCAAGGAAGGACCGCGGTTCGATCCCCTGGCGTCCCTTATGGTCCCCCCAAGTCGGGCAATTTCTGAGCGCTTAGCCAGGAGTAAACCTTGAGCATCAAACGGGTGTGGCCCGAAAAAACCAAAAACCAAAAAAAAAATATATATATATATATAATATTGAGATTGCCAGATAATTTAAAAATTTGTTATTGGTGTGAATTCCTCATAAGTACATTCATAATTAATAATTTTCAGGAAATGTTAGGTTATAGATTATGAGTAAAATTCTGATAATAAAGTGGAATTTGTAAGCAACTGCACTGATCTCTTTAGCATTTTCCATGTTTAAAGAAAGAGTGGGGGCGGGCCCGGAGAGATAGCACAGCGGCGTTTGCCTTGCAAGCAGCCGATCCAGGACCAAAGGTGGTTGGTTCGAATCCCGGTGTCCCATATGGTCCCCCGTGCCTGCCAGGAGCTGTTTCTGAGCAGACAGCCAGGAATAACCCCTGAGCTCCGCCGGATGTGGCCCAAAAACCAAAAAAAAAAAAAAAAAAAAAAAAGAAAGAGTGGGTGCAGTGCCAAACCCTCTGTGTTGGTACTCTAGCCAGTGATGTGAAGCTGCTCTGGCCTGGTGGTCTTGAGGCTACCAGGGTCACCACCATTCGGCGATGTGATTGAACTCAGGGCCTTGTCATGCACAGCATGTCCTCTGCTACTTGATCTCTTTATCTGAGAAATGTAGTTGGGGACTGGAGCCATAGTACAGTTTGCCTTGCACTTGGCCGATTCAGGTTCAGTCTTCGGCATCCATATGTTCCCTTGAATCTGCCAGGAGTGAACTCATGAGTGCAAAACCAGGAGTAATATTTGATCATAACTAGAAACACCTCCCCCCATGTAGGTTGTTCACTTGGGAATGAGGAAGAGTTTAACGTGTGCTTGGTTGGAAATACTGTCTTAAAGAACATGGAGCTATTAACGGTTACAGTGGGGTTTTAAAGTTTCAAATTAGTGGATTCTGTGGGCTTATGAGAAAAATTCATAGTTTTTCTCTTATTAGGAATTTTCAACATCTGGCTCATCTAATACAGATACTGGTAAAGTAACTGGGACCTTGGAAACCAAATACAAGTGGTGTGAGTATGGCTTGACTTTCACAGAGAAATGGAACACTGATAACACTCTGGGGACGGAAATTGCGATTGAAGACCAGGTAACATTTTGAAAATACACTTACTTTTGTGTATTGGTTGCTTTATTTTCATATTTTTAAGAGGAAATCAAACTAAAGGCAAAAAATTCTTTTTCTTTCAAAATAGATATGTCAGGGTTTGAAACTGACGTTTGATACCACCTTTTCACCAAATACGGGGTAAGAATGGACATTTTTATCTGCATAGACTTGAAAGTACTCTTAGTAATACGGGGCAAGACACACACTTAACAAGTTTGCTAGTTCAGCTACCTTGAGGCCAATTTCCCCCTCAGGAGCAAGAGCAGCACATCACTGTCATTGTCTTGCTCTCAAATATTTGCCTCTAATGTGACACCAGTTTGGGTAATTACCATATTTTGGAGAGGTCTTGGTGATTGGTGTCAGTTATGCAGTGATGGCAACTCATATTGCTTTTGGAGTTTTTGGTTCGTTAAACTTTTTATTCTAACTGCAAGGACCGTCCTGCTTCTGCTTGGACTTTTGAGTGATGCTGCAACCAGTGGGCTAAGTATGTGCTCTGTGTGCAGGAGACCTGGGTTTGAGGCCTAGCACTCCTTGGCTCTCTGAGTTGGGAATGGCTCTAAAGCCAAACAGAACCTAAATCTATTTTGTATCGTCTGCTGAAGCTCTACATATATATCTTATCTGCTGGCATCAGTCTTAAGTCAATTTGTTCTTTTTTCAGAAAGAAAAGTGGAAAAATCAAGTCTTCTTATAAACGGGAGTGTATAAACCTTGGCTGTGACATCGACTTTGACTTTGCTGGGCCCGCGATTCATGGCTCAGCCGTGTTTGGGTATGAGGGCTGGCTTGCTGGCTACCAGATGACCTTTGACAGTGCCAAATCCAAGCTGACAAGGAATAACTTTGCAGTGGGCTACAGGACCGGGGACTTCCAGCTACACACCAATGTGTGAGTGTCTCTCTCTCTCTAGGTCCTCGGATACGGCATCAGGTCTGATTAATCTTATCAAGACATCATTTCTGGAGTGGGTGGTGGTACTCAGGATGGTAGGAGGTTAAAATGTAATCCAGGAACTTGATGGTAGCCTTGGGTGCTACTGGGTCACTGTATCTTTTTATTGACTTACTTCAGGTGAATTTTTATTTAGAAAGGGGGGGTAGCATGACATAAATTTGGGAATTTTTGTTGATTGTGGTACTATTGCAGAATTTCTTTTGAGTTGGGGTGCCGGAGGCTCCTTAGCAGTTCTGAGGACTGCCAGGTCTAGTACTTGCTTGTTTAGGATGCAATATGGTGATGGGGACTGGATCCAGGTTCTCTGTGTGACAATATACGCTGGCCCTTGTGCTGTCTCCCCAGCTTCTAAAGGAGTTCTTGATTTTGGGGGGGGGGTGTCTTTTGGGCCACACCCGGCGTTGCTCAGGGGTCACTCCTGGCCGTCTGCTCAGAAATAGCTCTTGGCAGGCACGGGGACCATATGGGACACCGGGATTCGAACCAACCACCTTTGGTCCTGGATCGGCTGCTTGCAAGGCAAACGCCGCTGTGCTATCTCTCCGGGCCCAGGAGTTCTTGACTTTAACAGACCGTGCAGGGCTAGAGAGGTAGGGTGTACATCCGGCAAGATGCTTGAACACAGCAGACCCAAGCTCAGTCCCCAGTGTCACAAATGATCTTTGAGCACTGCCAGGAATGATCCCTGATCACAGAGCCAGGAGTTTTAAGTCATGAGCATTGTTCAGAAAGGCTCCTAAGAACATACTTGGGTATTTTCAGGGTGAGCTCAGAAATAATGGTAAAGAACCAGAGAGCTAATACCTTGCATGTGCCCAGCTGGGTTCAGTCCTTTACCACTTAAGATTGTTCAAACCGGGGCTGGAGAGATAGCATGGAGGTAAGGCGTTTGCCTTTCATGCAGATGGTTGGTGGTTCGAATCCTGGCATCCCATATGGTTCCCTGAGCTTGCCAGGAGTGATTTCTGTGCATAGAGCCAGGAGTAACCTCCGAGTGCTGCTGGGTGTGACCCAAAACCCAAAAACTTAAAAAAAAAATTTGTTCAAACCCTGCCCACAGTGATTTCTGAGAGCAGAGACAGGAGTAAAGCCAGGTGTGGCCCTAAATCAAACAAGAACTGTACAAACAATGGTCTCACTCTGGTGCTGAGTCATTTTTCATTTCATGTGAGTGAGGTTTAATGTGCTTGAAATTTTTAGAAGATAAAAAGACATTGCCAGAACTCTTACCAGTGCGTTCATTTGACTTAGTTGTGTGAGGTTCTGATTTGATAGAACTGCCTAAATGTACAGTATCTTTACTAATCCAAGCCAGGAGAGGATTTATTTATACATGTGTTGTGTTTATCTACCTGTATAATAAAAACTTAAGATAGGGGAAGTATAAAGAATGAAGCCAAAATATCCTATAATCCTATTCTTTACATATGTATACAATTATGTTAATATTTTTGTATTTCTTTAGATAAATATATAGATATGCATGACATGTCCACAGGCACATATACCTCTTTACCTTAGTCATATTTTCCCCTAAAACATTGTATAATCCCCAACATGATTATTAGAAACTGTATGGAAATTACACTGGATGGATATATCGATTTACCCAATCCTGTATTTGGACATAGACTGGGAGATCCATTAAAACTTGGGAGTGTCGGGGCTGAAGATATAGCATAGCAGTAGGGCATTTGCCTTGCATGCGCTGACCTGGGATCGGGTTCAGTTCCCTGCATCTCATATGGACTCATGAGTCTGCCAGGAGCGATTTCTGAGTGCATAGCCAGGAGTAACCCTTGAGCGCTGCTGGGTGTGGCCTAAAATAAGAAAACAAAACAAAACAAAAAACCAAACAAACCAAACTTGGGAGTGATAGCACACCAAGTAGGGTGTTTGCCTTGCAAACTTTGGAGTGCTTTTAGTGGAATTTGACCCATGTGAACAGTGGTTTTATTTAAATGTAATGCTAGAGTGATAGACTGTTAGCCAATTGTCTTGAGTTAACTGATAGCATTATTTTACAGCAATGATGGGACAGAATTTGGAGGATCAATTTATCAGAAAGTCTGTGAAGATCTTGACACCTCGGTAAACCTTGCTTGGACATCAGGTACCAACTGCACTCGCTTTGGCATCGCAGCTAAATACCAGTTGGATCCCTCTGCTTCCATTTCCGTGAGTACCCTGGGTTCTAGGAGGGCTTTGGTTGTGAGAATCCATCTTTGGGGGTACTCTGAATGGTGCTGAGTTAGAATATCTGTAGGGAAGGGACTAGAGGCCTGAATGCTTCTTGTTTTGTGGGGAGTCTGATGGTTGGCCTTGGGAATGCCTTTCCCAGCAGAAGCTGCTGAGTTAACATTGAGGACACCCTGTGAGTTCAGGAAATCTAAATCCTATTTCAGGAGAGACCTAGTCTGTCTGAGGCCCAGACAGTTCTCATATTTCAAGGAGTTACTATATTTTGTTAATGTGACTATTTTGACTTGTCCTTTTATGTTCACCAAAATGGTGCATGAACCATTTTATAGGTGAAATGATGGAAGCTTAGGGAAGAGCCAAGTAAATGTGGTGGCCCCCCATCTCAGCTACTTAGCAGACTGAGGCTGCTGTGGCTGGGAGAGAGAGGACATGGAGGACCTTTTTGTCTGTTTGCTGGACAGCGTGTTTAGTCCATTGTTTCTCTTCCCAGAGTGGTACTAGGTGGGGAGAATCAGAAGCATTGCATAAAGGGTTTACTATATCCTTTCCTGTTTTCTACTTAATTTCCTCATGGCCTATACAGTTTGTTTCTCTTCGGGTGCATATAGTGCCTTCAGTGTAAACCCTGAGTGATGTGTGGCTCTTGACAGGCTGAAATGGGAAGAAAGCACAGTGGTATCTGTGTGTGATCCTTGGGCGTTGGTTTGGGAATGTGCCTGGTATTTCCCATCTGTTGGTACAATCAGGTATCACTCGAGGCATTGCTAATACCCATCCTAGTTTGTGGCTGATTCCTGTTCTCGGAAAGAGTAGGGTCTTGAATCCAGCTGTCTGAGGCTCTTTCTTGGTTGGGGACAAACAAGATGCTCACTAGTAGGGTACTTCTTCCTTAGACAAGCACCTTGACGTGGCTGCTGGATTCATGTCTAATGTTAATTATCCTATCTATTAAGTTCTTTGGATGTTTCACACATTAGAATTTAGATCTCAAATATTCCTGAATTTGTTGTTGTTTTTTTTTTTTGTTTTTGGGCCACACCCTGTGACGCTCAGGGGTTACTCCTGGCTATGCGCTCAGAAGTTGCTCCTGGCTTCTTGGGGGACCATATGGGACGCCGGGGGATCGAACCTCGGTCCGTCCTAAGCTAGCGCAGGCAAGGCAGGCACCTTACCTCCAGCGCCACCGCCCGGCCCTCAAATATTCCTGAATTTGTTTTCACTCCAGAACTAGTGTTTGTGCCCCCCTCCCCCCCCCTTTTTTTTTTTTTTTTGGTTTTTGGGTCACACCCGGCGGTGCTCAGGGGTTACTCCTGGCTGTCTGCTCAGAAATAGCTCCTGGCAGGCACAGTGGACCATATGGGACACCGGGATTTGAGCCAACCACCTTTGGTCCTGGATCGGCTGCTTGCAAGGCAAACACCACTGTGCTATCTCTCCGGGCCCCCCCTCCCCTTTTATTTGAGTAAAATAGTTTGATTTAGAAAAATGTAAGAGAATGCCCACTCACAGGTTGGAGAATACATTGCTGGTTGCTTACCTATGCACTCACAGTCCAGATGCTGAAGAGTGGGCTGCAGCGCTGATTGAGAGACCCTGGTGGTG
The DNA here is from genome assembly GCF_024139225.1 of Suncus etruscus. Taxonomy (NCBI): domain Eukaryota; kingdom Metazoa; phylum Chordata; class Mammalia; order Eulipotyphla; family Soricidae; genus Suncus; species Suncus etruscus. The sequence goes on along the minus strand of NC_064862.1, from coordinate 50,199,570 downwards.
GTGGTGGTGCCCATCTCTAATGTGGCTCAATGAGCTTGTTAGAGGAAACTTTTCCCTGGGGTCGGAGTGATAGGCAGCAGCAGGGCACTTGCCTTGTACATGGATGACCTGAGCTTGGTTATTGGATCCCTTTAAGGTCCCCCTGAGCCCCACTAGAAGTGATCCTTGAGTGTAGTCAGGGTGTTGCCCAAAAAATAAAGGAGGAAATTTTCAGGGGCCGGGGAGAGAGCATAGAGGTAGGGCATTTGCCTAGCACGCAGCTAGGACGAATGGTGATTTGAATCCATATGGTCCCTGTGCCTGCCAGGAGTGATTTCTGAGTGCAGAGCCAGGAATAACCCGAGCACGCCGGGTGTGACCCCTCCCCCCCAAAAAAACCAAAACTTCGGGACTTTCCCAGCCTTTGAAAGTGAGTGAAACTAGATCCTAAAATATTAAAATTGTGGTGGGTAGGTGGGTGGGCTCAAATGTGGAGACTGAGTGGGTCAGTTATGCCTAGAGAGTGTCAAGAGTCTGGTTGTGGACAATCAAGACTCGGGACATGAATGAATCAGAATGAAGTGAAGGGTTTTTGTCATAGGCGATTAAACATTTGGATTCTTTGGGAACACCCTGGAAGTTTTTTCTCACTTACACTTTTGAATTTAATTTTAGGCAAAAGTCAACAACTCTAGTTTAATTGGAGTAGGCTACACTCAGACTCTGAGGCCCGGTAAGTATCTTGGTAAAGTTGGGGTTTGGGAATGTTTGAAAATTGGCTTTTCTTTCTGAGCTTACTTTGCAAACCTTTCCACCTTAAGGAGTTGGCAAGGGGCCAGAGAGATGGTGTAGGGTCTTGTAGTCTAGTCTTGCACACAGTCAACCCCATTTGTTCTGGCACTACACAGTCTCCAAGCACTGTTGAGGTGTCGGAGCACAAACCATTCTCCCACCCCCAATTTTTACATTTTTTTATTTCTCTCACCAGTTGGGTTGTTCAGTCTTTTGTTTACTTTATAATGCAATATATTTTTTGTTTTTTTGGTTTTTGGGTCACACCTGGCTCCACGCTCAGAAATTGCTCCTGGCAGGCTCGGGGGACCATATGGGATGCCGGGATTCAAACCGATGACCTGCATAAAAGGCAAACACCTTACCTCCATGCTATCTCTTCAGCCCCAAATTTATATTTTCAACTCAAACTTCAGTGTGCAAGAATTTAGTTTGGGAAAAACTGGTTAAAATTCAGACTTAGGGGCTGGAGGGATAGCACAGCAGCAGTAGGGTGTTTCCCTTGCATGTGGTGAACTCAGGAGGGAACCAGTTTTATTCCCAGCATCCTATATCCTCAGCCTGCCAGGGGCAATTTTTGAATGCAGAGCCAGAAATAACAATAACCCCTTAGTGCCACCAGGTTTGGCCCCCAAACCAAAAATAAGTAAATAAACTTAAAAAAAAATTCAGACTTAGGATTCATAGTACATGGTTAAGACATAAACATGCTTGTCTACTGTGATCCATGTAAGTTTTAACTTCTGAACTGCACGCTATACCCCTCTAAAGTGCACATTCCAATTCAGTAGTTTTAGGGTACAGACTTAAGTTCTTGTTTCTTCCTTTTTTTTTTTTTTTTTTTTTTAATTTGGTTTTGTTTTTGGATCATACTTAGTGGTACTGAGGGCTTGTTCCTGCTTTGGAGCTCAGGAATCATGATTGAAGGTGGGTTGGCTCTGCGCAAGGCAAGGCCCAACCCACTATACTTTCCCTTGGTCCCCGAATTTTGTTTTGTTGGCCTTACCTGGAAATACTTGGGGTTTGCTCCCAGTGGTATCTTGGAGATTTTACTCAAGTCTCTGGGTTGCACAGCACACACTAGCCCCGACAAGTGGGTGTTTCACATACATGTAGATAGCAGCTGATTATCAGCTCTAGCACCCATAAGCCATTATCACAGCTGATACATCAACATGAGTATACCTTATACTAGTTTACATTTAGATTTTTGCTGTGTGTCCCTTAAATTACTTTTTGTGGGGTGGAGGGTTGGGGCCACACCTGGCGGTGCTCAGGGGACCATATGGGATGCTGGGGATCGAATCCTGGTCTGTCCTGGGTCTGCCACTTGCAAGGCAAACACCCTATCTCTCCCCCCCCCCCCCTTAAATTACTTTTCTTTTTGGTTTTTGGGTCAGACCCAGCAGCACTCAGTGGTTCCTCTTAGCTCTACGCTCAGAAATCGCTCCTGGCAGGCTCAGGGGACCATATGCGATGCTGGGATTTGAACCAATGACCTTCTGCGTGAAAGGCAAATGCCTTACCTCTATGCTATCACTCTGGCCCCCTTAAATTACTTTTTTTTTTTTTTTTTTTTTGGTTTTTTTGTTTTTTGGGCCACACCCGGTAACGCTCGGGTTACTCCTGGCTATGTGCTCAGAAGTTGCTCCTGGCTTGGGGGACCATATGGGACACCCGGGGGATTGAACCGTGGTCCGTCCAAGGCTAGCGCAGGCAAGGCAGGCACCTTACCTTTAGCGCCACCGCCCGGCCCCCTTAAATTACTTTTTAAAAAATATTTAAAGTATTGTGGTTTACAAAGTTATTCATAGCTGAGAGTTTTTTTTTTTTTAAGTTTTTTATTTTTAGTTTATACCTGATGGTGCTCAGGGTTAACTCCTAGAGGTGCTTGGGGACCATATGGGATTGAACCTGGTCCCTGCTACACATTTCTTTATTGTAGTTTTCTATTCCTTGGACAAGTTCTTAGGTCTTTTTAGTTTCAGTCTAGGTCGCACTGAACATTATATAGCACCTTGTAGAAAATGTTGAATTGCACTAATGTCTTTTATGCCCAGTCTTAATGCCATGTTCAGAATTGTCCCATCTGAATTCTTTCTGGGCATCTGGTGCCCTGAAAAGCTGGAGTGTAGGCCCTTGCCCTGCTGCGGGAGTGACAGACTTTGAGGTCCAGATCCGAGTCATGATTGTCTGCTTTCATTGCAGGTATGAAGCTCACACTGTCTGCTCTGGTAGATGGGAAGAGCATTAATGCTGGAGGCCACAAACTCGGGCTTGCCCTGGAGCTGGAGGCTTAAGCCAGCCCAAGAAACCTCTGGGAAATGATGTCAGATTTGGCCTTAATATATTTCCATTGTGACCAGCAGGCTTCTCTCTCCCCTCCCTCCCACCCCCAAAGAAGGTGATCAAACAAAGGATGATCTAAATAAGAACTGTATTTTAAATATTTAGATGGCTACTTGTTAGCTGGTTTCTAGTTGAATTGGTTACCTACCTAGTTACCAGTGCTGCGCCATGCAGTCACCTATACATTATTTAAATGTATTTAACTGTTCAATGAGCTGCCCACCAATAATGAAATAGACCTTTATGAAAACTGTGCAATTGTGTGCATGTTTGTTTTTATGTTCCTTTTAACATTGACTATTGCCATTGAAGGAGATGGATCAGTGGATAATTTAAGATGAGGCTTTTTTTTCTGTTCAGCCATTATTAGTTACTTTTGGTATCCTTAATTATTACAAATTATGAATAAAATAAGTATAATGAATGACTCCCAAGTATTTGCAGAATTTGCCAGCTAGAATCAAGTCTCCCTGGTATCTAGGTAATCCTTTTATTTTTCAGTGAGCAATTTTGCTCTTTACACCAATCTAACTCTGTGCCATAGACTTCTTTGCTTTGTGACCCTAGACTTAACTCCATGAGCTTTTTTTTTTTTTTTTTTAGATTACAATAAAATAAGGATATATGCCTTACATCTTCAGTTTGTAAGTTTGTGTAAAGTTTCCTTGGCTCATTGTTAACTACAGTAAGGGTTGCAGAGAAAATGAAGAGAGGGAACATGGGTTGATGCTCAAGTTAAAACACATGCAAGCCCCTGCTGGACTCTGAACTAGTTCCAGACAGGTGAACGGGGCCAGGGGAGTCTGGGATTTGTGCCCAGGACTTGCTTCTTTCCTACTGGGTTTCAGCTGAGAAACAGGTGATTCTTTTTATAAAGTAGGAATGTGGTTCTCTGGTTTGAAGGATATTAAAGGTTAGAGATGCTGGGTGACTTTTTTTCAACAAATGATACTAGATCTGAAATAGTTTGAAGTGAGATCTCAAGAACTGGTAAGAAAATGGAATACTCGGGGCCACATTCACAGAATGGGTCTTGCTATATTCAGGTCAACAAGAATCTGAGGAGAGCTAGAAGCCCATTCAAATTCTTCTCGCTGGTGGCTGCGCATAAAGATCCCTCTGGCTTCACTGTATTCTCAGACTGGGATGCAGTGACCTGTAGATCCTACCTGGCAGTACAATGCCAGAAAATTAGAATCTAGTCAGTTTCTTATCTATTGATAGATAAGAAAATGAAGGCTGGAGCTGAGAATGTTCCAGGGACTAAAGGACTTGCTTTGTTTCCATCAGTCAAACTGCAGTTTGATCCTGGACCTGAATACCATGGACTGATCCTGAGTGTAGTCTGAAAAATCTTGGGGCCGGAGAGATAGCATGGAGTTAAGGCATTTGCTTTGCATGCAGAAGGATGGTGGCTCTATAGAACCTGCACTTCAGTTGATACCTTATTTCGTCTTGAGGGTCAGGACCATCCCATATTGTCCCCAAAGACTGCCAGAAGCGATTTCTGAGCATAGAGCCAGGAGTGACGACCCCTGAGCGCTGCCGGGTGTGACCCAAAAACAACAAAAAAGAATGAAAAATTGGGCTGGAGAGAGCATGGAGTTAAGGCATTTTCCTTGCATGTAGAACAGTGGGCATCCCTTATGGTCCCCGAGCCTTCCAGGAGTGATTTCTGAGCGTAGAGCCAGGAATAACACCTGAGTGCTGCTGGTGTGACCCAAAAACAAAGAATGAAAAATCTTGGAGCACAACTAAAAATGAGTTCTGAGTCAACCCTGTGACAGGTCTGAGGTGTTTTTGGAAGCATCTCCCAACATTTTTCAGCTAAAGGAGTCATAGGAGGAAAGAATTTTAGGAGCTCTGCTCTAGAGCACTCATGGTCCCTTGGGTGGCCAGTGTTGTGGACTGGCTTTTGTTGTTGATGTTCAAGGAGTTCCCAGCTTTTCAAAAGTCTTAATAGATTGGACCAACATCATAAGTGGGCCATGTGCTCTCAGCACTGCCCAGCCACAGTGACAGGAGCTGTTGGTCAGGACAGTGCCAGGTTGAGGACCTACACCTCCAACCTTGCCCCAGTCTTCAGGTCACACCTGCCATTTCCTAAGTGTGTCCTCCCACAGATGTAACTCAGGCATAGGCCATGAGTGGGAATGACACACTTAGGGAATGGCAGATGTGACTGAGGGAAATGATGGGGCTCCTGAATATTCCACAGCCTTTCAGATGGTGCTTGGGAGACCAAATCCCACTTGAACCTGCTCTGGGAAAGTCTTAGAATGACCCTTCTTGGCAAGAGAACAAGAAGCTTGTTTGCTTGGGGAAATTTGTCACAAATCCTTTGTTGGCCACCTAGGTCTTTGCCAGGGCCAGTCCTATCTTTTTTTGGGGGGGTAGTAGGGGGGGTCACACCCGGCAGCTGCTTGGTTCAAACTACATGGGTTTAGGGGTCCATATGGGATGCTGGGAATCAAGCCTGGTGGCTGCATGCAAGGCAACAGCCCTCCCCATTGCTCTCTGATGCGACAGCCTCAAAGCACCCTCCTGTCTGTCACCTTGCTCGCCTGCCTGTGAAACTGCACATTGGCGCTCCAGGTCAAGTTGCATAGTGATGCTCCCTGGGGCTGAGTTGAGGGTTCTTTGGAGAACATTTGTGGGTAAATGGCTACAGACCCGATAATCTGCAAAAGTCCAGGGCTCTGCAGCTGTCATAGGTCCCCCATGGGCTCTCCCAGGCCAGATCAACTGAGCTGTCAGCACTCAGGTCTCGTGCAGAGCTAGGCCGGGACCGCTGGTGAGTGCTCTTCCTGTTCTCGGGCTCTCCTGTCGCTGGTCCACCACTAGGTATGAGCGGTGTCCTAAAAGCTTGAACACTCGTGTCTCCAGGGGCTCATTCCATCATTGACCTCACGCACCGAGGCTCAGAAGCTGAAGTCCCAGCCCCACTTTATTATGGGGGCGAGAACTGGGGTTCAGCGGCGGCTCCCAGGCGCCTTAAGGACTCCGGCCGGTCCCTTCCTAGATCTTGAAAGCCAAGGTGAGGCCGTCTCCCAGCGGCAGGAGGCTGATGTGGACCCGGGCGTCGCGCAGAATGCGCTCGTTGAGGCTGCGCAGGGCCTCCACCGCAGGGTTCCGCGTTCCGGGGCACAGCACCTCCCCGCGGCCCAGCACCTGCGGTAGCAAGCACGGCGAGGCATGGGTTCAGGGGCGGGACCGGGGTCAGGTGGGCGGGGTGTTAGAACAGCGGAGCCCGGGCCGCCGGGCAGGTAAAGAGCGAGGCGGAAGAGCGTGTGGGCGGGGCCTAGGAGGGGGCGCGTGGTTGGTTGGCGGCGCGGGTGGGCGGGGCGACACGAGGCCCGGCCCCCTCCGCCGCTTACCCCGAGCAGGGCGAGCACGCCGCCGGGTCGTAGCAACTCCAGGCAGCGCTCGTAGTAGGCGGCGCAGTTCTCCCTGTCGGCGTCCACCACGGCCACGTCGAAGGTGCCGGCCTCGCCCGCGGCCAGGAGCTCATCTGCAGGGCAGGGCAGGGCGGGGCACACGTAGCTGAGCCAAGCTTTCCCCGAGGGCCCCATCCACCCGGCCTGCCCAGCTCGGCCCCGGGGCTCACCCAGGGTGTCCAGGGCCGGCTTCACGCGCAGCTCGATCTTGTGCTCCTCCTCGGCCTGCAAGCGCAAGAGCAGCAGCGGCGGGTCAGGGGCCGCCTGGCCGCCCTCGGGACGGGGATCCCCGGGCCCGGCCGACTCACCTGCTGCCACAGGGGCCGCCCCAGCTCCGGCAGCTCCGCCGTCACCTCGCAGGTCACCACGCGGCCCGTCGGGGGCAGCGCCAGGGCCAGCGCCAGCGCCGAGTAGCCCGTGAAGGTGCCTGGGGCGGAGGACACGGGGCCGTGAGGTGAGGTCCGAACCGGGCCCGGCCGACCTCGCCCGCCTGCCCCGCCCCGCCCTGCCCAGCTACCCACCCAGGTCCAGCGCCTTCTCGGCCTTGACGAGCCGCGCCAGGTTGGCCAGGAGCTGGGCCTGCTCGCAGCTCATCAGCAGGGACGCGCCCTGCGGCTGCTCCAGGGTGAGCTGCGGCGGAGACGGGGCAAAGGGATGAGCCAGCGGCGGGGTGCAGGGTGCAGGGCACGGGCCCGGCCCCCCCAGGCCTCCCAGCCGCGTGGGTGCGTGCAGACCCCGCTGACCGTCCGCAGGCTCCGCAGCGCCGGGTGCTCGCGCAGGGAGCGGCTCAGCAGGTACTGCCACAGCGGGCTGTCCTCGGGCGGCAGCAGGCTCTTCTGGCGCCGGCCCGGCCAGCGCGGGCCCCAGCGGCCTGCAGGAGTCAGGAGGCAGGAGTCAGGCAGGAGTCGGGGCGCTCGGAGGGAGCCGATCGGGAGGCCCGGACTCACCGAGGATGAAGCCGGTGGCCAAGGCGGCGCCCAGCGCGCCCAGCGCGGCGGGCACGGAGATCCGGGGCAGCGGCTGCGGCATGGCACCGGCGACCCTGGAGCTGCGTCCCGGGCTCCCGGGCGCACTTGCACCGCGGACTTTGCAGGCTCCGCCTTCCCCCGGCTTGCTCGCTCGCGGCGCCTCGGCCTCGGGCGCCACCCGGTGGTCGCAGAGCCGCGCTGCAAGGCGCTCCGCTCCCTAGGGCCGATCGCCACCTGGTGGCCACGCGCGGATATGCGCTCGGCGGCGGGCTCTGCGCCCACCCAGGGCCTGCTCCCGGGACGGAGGGGAAACAAAAACTCCTGGCGCTAATAGCACGGTGGCAGACCTGGGTTCCATCTCCGGCATCCCATAGGGTCCTCCGAGCACCTCCCAGAGTGACCGCCAAGAGCACCCCCGGGTGTGGCCGAAAAACACAAAATAAAAACAAAACTAACACCTCCTCTTGGCTCTCTCCATATGGATAGAGTCTGAACCGTGTGTGCAACAGGATAGATTAGTAGGTGCTAGAAAGTTAAAGGAGCCCTTTTAGAAAAAAAAAAAAACTGCATCAGAGGTGTTTTTGAGGGTTGGGGTTGGGGGTTCCCTCCCTCGCCCTGGCTGTCCGTCCAGTGGGGTCCCTCTCCGATAAAAATCGACTCAACAGCTCTGTCAGACTCTGGGAGATGGGAAAGGGCAGGGCAGGGGGTGGCCCAGACCCCTAGTTCTGGGGCGCAGCGGTGGTTCCTGTTCTCAGGGGTGGTGGGAGTGAACCCCCACCCACCACTCAGTCAGCCGCAGCCCCAAGGGTGGTTCTAATTAGGGGGAGCCCCTGCTCACCGCTAGATTCTACCAGAGGTGCTTCCTGCTCTGGTCCCTCATGCACCTGTCCCCAGAGTCCCCTATGTTCCAGCCTCTGCTGGAGTGAGCTTCAGCCCTTCTTGAATGTTCTCTGAACAGAGTCCTTGCCTGCAGTGAGAATAATGGGGGCCCATGCTGAGCCTCGACACTTTGTACCCCAGTGTTTCTTTGAGCAGATGTTACTCCCAATTTCCAGAAGATACTGCAGCTCAGAGCATCACTGCATCCTGGGTGGGCCCTCCTCTCCCTCTCCCTCTTCTCACCAATTCTAGTCCTTGAACATCTCTCTCCTTCCTCACCTCCCCTACCATCCATTTTCTCCCTTTTCATTCCTTCCTTTCTTTTTCTATTTTCTCATCTGGCACTGCTCAGAGCTCTAGACTCAGACACTCCTGAGAGGTTCTGTGGCTCACATGGATTGCCAGGGACCAAACTGGGGCCTGCCCTGTATAAAGCAAACGCCCTCCCCTCTGTACTATCCCTCTGGTTCCTGCTCCTGCTTTCTTGAACCCAAACCACTGGTCAGAATACACACAGCTGGACACTCCCTTTGGACCCCCTTAGGAGCCTCACTGCCTCACTCTTAGCACCTCTGGGGTGCTCCTCCACTGGCTTATCCTCAGCGGGGATGACCCCCCCCATTGTCTCCCTTAGGCAGGTCCCCCACTTTGCTCCTCCTTCCCCTCCATCCCTTCTGCCTTCAGGCTGGAGCCTGAGGAGGGGGCCTGTCACTGCATATCCCCGTCAGATTAAAAAACTAATTTGAAAAGATTAATGTATTCCATTCTTGTTACGCAGGCTCCGATACCTCTGGGCCCACGGCCGCTCTGCCTCCTGATTATTGAATTTTTATGGCCTGGTAATTAATTGCAGATTCCCTGTTTTGTTCTATTTCTTCTTCTCTGACATTTTAATTTCAACAAAAAGCAGTGGTCTCCATGCAGGTTGTCTCTGGAGATCCTAATGGTCTATAAAACAGAATGACTTATGGCCGCGGCACCCACTTCAGCGGCCCGGCGATTGTTTGAAACCTTGCTGATCATGCAAAATTTAATTTTTCCACCACCCGCCCCCAGCTCACTGCTCATTTCATGTCTTTTCTGCTCACAGTGTTGGGAGATATCGAGGCCAGGACTGAGGCACCCCACGAGGTTCTGTCCTCGGGGTGGCCCCCTAGGCCCCTGAGGGGCAACTCTGGCCCCACCTGCCTTCACTGGCCTCTAGAGGAAAAGGAGCCTTCTCAGATGCCCTGAGGCCCTGCTTCCCCCAAGGAGTCTTTGAAGTCCCTTCTATTGCCCAGTGAGCCCCATATACTCAGCGAATGTGAGTCCCAACTGTCCACCCCTGGAGACTTAGCCGGGCACCCTCTAGTCTATACCATGATCCTATCACAGGTTGGCTGCAGCTCCCACCCCTCCTACTGCCTCACACCCTTTCGGGAGCTAATTTCTCTTTACTGACAAGACCCTCCTTGATTCCAGACATGGTCTCTGCCCACTACCCGCACTGCTCCATCAGCCCCCCACTATTCCCCTGGGTTCTCTTCATGTCACACTTAAAGTGTCACAGGAGGCTGTGTCAGTCCCTGAGGAGAAGACCCAGGTGACAGCGGCCTTGAGAGAATGCAGAGAGGACATCTTGGGTAGCTAAGAGTGGGGTTGTTGCTGCTGACCCTGGACACTCCTCTTCCATCACTTCCCTTGTTTCACAGCCTGGAGATCTCATGGCTAGAGCGAGCATGGAAGGGCAGTTGGAGCAGGAGTCCTCTCTTTGCCAGGACGACAAACCTTTTCTCTTTCAAGCCTGGCACATGCAGAGCACATGGTCCAGCACATGGTCCTTTGCTGCTAGCCCCGCCTTCAGGGTTTGCCCTTCAGAGTTTTGTTCTTTTAAAATTATTTTCCATCTTCAGTGGGAAGAATGCTCCATTTACAGTATCTTTTCTGTTCTTTCATTTTTTTTTTTGGTTCCACCCAGCAGTGTGCAGGGGTTACTTCTTTTTTTGTTTGTTTTTGGGCCACACCCGGCGTTGCTCAGGGGTTACTCCTGACTGCTCAGAAATAGCTCCTGGCAGGCATGGGGGACCATATGGGACACCGGGATTCGAACCAACCACCTTTGGTCCTGGATCGGCTGCTTGCAAGGCAAACACCCCACTGTGCTATCTCTCCGGGCCCGGGTTACTTCTGACTTTGGCAATCTTGGGGGACACCATAGGATGCAGGGATAAGACCTGGGTCGCTGTGTGTAAGGCAAACACCCTACTCACTGTGCTATCACTCTAGCTGCTCTTTTATTCATTTAAGTCTTGGTTGAGGTTGTGACTTCCCCTGTTGTTAATGATGGTCTCCAGCATAGTTTCAGCACCACACTCCCCCAGGTGCAAGGCAAATGTCCTCCCTGCTGTGCAATGGCTTGGCCCTCCATACTTAGTTTTCAACCTGATTCTAGAGGAAATGCCTATTGAGTTGAACTGCTTCTCCTATGTCTCATTACATCCTTGGCCTGACTTACCTAAGAAATTAGGGTTGGATTTGGCTATGATGAAAAAGAAAAAAGATAAAAAATGGGGGGCTTGGGGCTGGAGAGATAGCTTGGAGTAAGGTGCTTGCTTGCCTTGCATGCAGAAGGACGGTGGTTCAAATCCCGGCATCCCATATGGTCCCCCGAGCCTTCCAGGAGCAATTTCTGAGTGTAGAGCCAAGAGTAAACTCTGAGCGCTGCTGGATGTGACCCAAAACCCAAAACCAAAAAAAAAACAAAAAAGGGGAGGGGTCCAAGAAATAATATTTTCTTTTTTTTTTCTTTTTTTGGGGTGAGGGGGGGCAGACCCGGTAGTGCTCAGGGGTTAATCCTGGCTCTGTGATCAGAAATCATTCCTGTAGCCTCAGGGACCATATAGGATGCCAGGGATCGAACCCAGGTGGGCCGCAGGTGCAAGGCAAAACACCCTCCCTACTGTGCGATTGCTCTGGCCACTAAATTTTTATTTATATAAGATAAAGTTTGGGGGGCCGGAGAGATAGCATGGAGGTAAGGCGTTTGCCCATCATGCAGGAGGTCATCGGTTCGAATCCCGGCACCCCATATGGTCCCCCGTGCCTGCTAGCCAGAAATAAGCCTGGAGCCAGAAATAATCCCTGAGCACTGCCGGGTGTGACCCAAAAACCACAAAAAAAAAAAAAAAAAAAAAAGATAAAGCTTGGACCTGGAGGTGATAAAGAGCCTGTCTGGTCAACAGCAACCCTGAGCTTTACTCTGTATCATTGCACTACCACCTTCATCATCATCATGTGATTTCTCTCCACTGAGCTAAATGACTGCCTTGGCTCCAGCCATCACACCTTCTTTCTAGTTTTTCTGGAAAAGGGGGTATGATTACACTTAAAGTGTGCCTGGATTGGGGCCGGCGAGATAGTATGGATGTAAAGCGTTTGCCTTGCATGCAGAAGGTCGGTGGTTCGAATCCTAGCATCCCATATGGTCACCCGAGCCTGCCAGGAGCGATTTCTGAGCGTAGAGCCAGGAGGAACCCCTGAGCGCTGCCGGGTGTGACCCAAAAACCAAAGAAAAAAAAAGTGCTTGTATCCTCAAACACAGCCTGGCTGCTGCCTGCTACGGAAGGAGAAACGGAGGCACTGCGGGCAGGGTGAATCCTGGAGAGGGTGCAGGAGGAGGAGGAGGAAGTGGAGGAACCTGTGCTTTGCGAAGCGCAGGCCTCTGGGGCGCAGATCACCTCTTTGCGCCCGCTGTTCCTTGGGGTGTGCAGCACCTTACCTGCTGGGCCAGCTGACACATAAACCTGACTCCGTCCATCCCAGCAATGCTGCAGTGACTTCCAATGCTTGGGCGCCTCCTGAGCACTGAATAATTCAGGCCCAAGTATCGGGGAGGAGGAATTGGCCACAGGGCCCGGCCGTGGGGTCTCAGGTGCAGACACTCCAGAAACACCGACTTCACAGCCACCGACACTCACTGCCTCAGCCTGTCTGGGGCTTTGGGCTGATGGGGAAGACCTAGACTGGGGCCTAGACTTGGGGGAGCTGCTGAGGGGTGTTGGTTTGCCGGGGCCAGACAAGGGAGCATCATGGCTGACACTCTGGGACACTTTTTTTCTTTTTTGGACCACATCCGTTTGATGCTCAGGGGTTACTCCTGGCTAAGTGCTCAGAAATTGCCCCTGGCTTGGGGGGACCATATGGGACGCGGGGGATTGAACCGCGGTCCTTCCTTGGCTAGCGCTTGCAAATCTAGTCCCAACTTTGGGGACACCGTGGATGTGGACTCTCAGAAGCTCCGACACAGAGGGCTGAGGGCTTAGAAGTTTGCACTGGCTGTACTCTAGGAACAGGGAAACTGAGGCAGTGAAGAGACAGCCCGCAGAACCCAGCACTCAGCAAGGGTAGCCCTGGGGGTCACTTGCTTTTTAGTTTTGTTTTTGGGGCCACACCCAGCAGCTCTCAGGGGTTCTGGCTCTGTTCAGAAATCACTTCCGGCAGGCTTGGGAGACCATATGGGATATCGGGGGGTTAACTTGGGTTGGCCACATGTAAGGCAAACACCCTACATGCTGTGTGCTGTGCTATGGCTCTAGCACCCACACTTGTCCCCCCCCCTTTTTTTTTTGGGTCACACCTGGCAGTGCTCAGGGGTTACTCCTGGCTCCATGCTCAAAAATCACTCCTGGCAGGCTCGGGGGACCATATGGGATGCTGGGATTCGAACCAATGACCTCCATGCTATCTCTCTGGCCTGCCCTTCCCTTTTTTTTTTTTACTGCCCCTGGGCTTCCCCATCTTCCCCCAACTGTGTGAGTTCACTGCTTTTGAGTTCAGTGCTCCCTGAGATAGGACCCATCAAAGTAGTCCCTGTCCCACCCACCCTGGCTGATGATGCTCATCCTCGATGCCAAGCCTGGGGGAGGCTGGGGAACAGCTCAGGCTCCTCCTTCCAGGGGGTCTCCCCTAGCTCGATCGAGATTGTGAAGAAGCAACTCCTCTGCCTGGGAGCCTCAGTTTCCCCATCTGTGTGCTAGGGTGGGAAAGGGTCTTTCTCGGCTCACTGGTCCCTCCTGCACCTCAATTGTCCTGGGTTTCTCCCACCAAAGCACCTGGATGGCCTGGACCAGCCGCAATGCACAGGTGAGGCTCTGAGCCCCTGCAGGAGTATTTCTCATCACATCCAGGGATGCTCAGGGCTTACTCCAAGCTCTATGCTCAGAATCATCCTCTTGGCAGGGACCAAAGGAGCTGCATTTTCTGGTCCCCCAAAGATACCCACCTGACTAGGTGTGTGATGACTTGGAGGGGCAAGTCTTGCCTCCTCTTTGGGTCACAGCCTCCCTTCTGTAAAAGCCGGCATGTCGGCCAGAGAAATAGATGGATGGGAAGATGCTGGCCTTGCTTGATCCCTGGGACCATATAGGGTCCTCCAAGTACCATCAGGAGTGATGCCTGAGCACAGAGCCAGGAGAGAGCGCTTTGCATTGCCAGTGTATCCTCCAGAGCCAAATAGTCAAACCCAAATACTACCCACAGGAACTGAAGCCATTGAATATTGGGGAGGACATTTGCCTTACCTGTGGCCAACCTGGGTTTGGTCCTCAGCACCCCATACTACGAGAAGTAATTCTCTCTCTCTCTCTCTCTGTGTGTGTGTGTGTGTGTGTGTGTGTGTGTGTGTGTGTGTGACACTTGGCAGAGCTCAGGGCTTACTACTAGTTCTGCACTCAGTGGCCACTCCTGGTGGGCTCAAGGGACCATATAGGAAGCCAGGGATCAAATCTGGGTTGGCTGCATGCAAGGCAAGTGCCCTCCTTTCTGTATTATTGCTCTGCCCTTAGGAATAATTCTTGAGTGCAAAGACAGGAGTGTCTACTGAACATCAACAGATGTGGCCCAAACCAAGCACCACCCCCCAAGAAAAAACCAAAAACCCAAAACAAAACAAAAAAAGAAACCAAAAGAAAGAAAAATACCCTCCAAAACAAACAAACCAAATACTAACCCTGGTGGCCCACTTGCAGGATACCTGATCTTGTGGGAGTGGTTGAGGTAGAGATGTTGTATTGGAAAATCACATGTACGAAACCCAATAATTTCCCATCAATTCTCACCATAAATCGCAGTGCCTAAAAGTTTTTGTTTCTGGGTCCACACCAGAGGTGCTCAGGGTTGATTTTAGGCTCTGTACTCAGGGATTACTCCAGGTGGGGGACATGGGGACCATTTAGAGGTGCTAGGCTATTGCTCCAGTCCCCAATGTTTAAAATCTAAAGCTAATCTAAAAGCAAAAGCAAAACCAAAATAAGGGTGTGTGTGTGTGTGTGTGTGTGTGTGTGTGTGTGTGTGTGTGTGTGTGTGTAGCAGAGCAGATGACCTTGAAATGTCCTTCCACTGAGAGACAGAACAGAACTTTCAGACAGCTGAAAACGGCGCTTCAGGACAACCCAGCGCCCTGGTGCCTTGGCTTGTCTCTGATCCCTGAACACTTGCCCAGTGAACCCAACAGCCAGGGCTGGTCACAGCCCAATGCGGCCCCTCGCTCACTCTCTCACATGCTCACTCCCCAACATCTGCTACAGCATTTAGCACGTTAATAGATTAGCTTTGAGAATCGGGCAGGTGTTTTCCACCCCAGCCAGAAAACATCAAAATCGGATTGTTCTCCAAGCCTTTCTGCACAGGCAGTGGAGGTAGGATGACGCATACGGTCTAACAGATAATAAAACACACAGAACATTGGCTTTAAGGTACAGGCGGGGGGGGGGGGGGGATTTTGCCCCATGCTTTGGAGGAACAAAAACTCACTCTATTTGGGAATTGGGTAATTGAATACAGATGGGAGGAGGTAAATGAAAGAATTTAGCAAATATCTCAGTGGAATAGCTAATGGGAAGGAGACAGAATAGGAAATTAAAAATTATTCGAAGCAGATGGACCATTCTTTGAGTTTTAAAAAAATTTATTAGGGCCGCGAAAAAAATGTGTCTGTTTATTTTCGACGGCCATGAAATTAATGACTTGGTGAGTTTTGCTTGTGCGATTTTATGACCGCTGTGTCATCTGTCATAATTTGGGGGCAGTTTGATATGAATTTATGATGTCCCTACCCAGTTCACCCCGATTTATTGGCATGGGTCATACCTGAATGTAGCTGCCCCTTAGTGTGGGAGCAGAGTGAACACTTAGGCCAGGGCAAGGGGGTCCCTGGGGGAAATCTCAGCCCAGGGAGAATCTAGAAGCTTCCGAGGTTCATTCTGGGGCTACGGGAAAGGATAGGAATGAGCGGGCTGAACTTCCTCCATGGTGATCACCCCCATGGTAGGGGCTCCCCACAAACAAACAAAACCCCACAAGAAGCCAGTCCAGTCCCAAAGCCACCTGGGTCCATAGTCCAGCTCACCTGCCCCAGACCTGGAGCTCAGGGGCAAAAGCAAATGATCATCTCCAGGCTGATACAAACTCTGTCTGCCTCTTTCCATCTGCAGACCAGTCCTGGCTACCGACTTGTGGTCAAAAGATGAGACACTGGGGCCAGAGAGATAGCACAGTGGCATTTGCCTTGCAAGCAGCCGATCCAGGACCTAAGGTGGTTGGTTCGAATCCCGGGCATCCCATATGGTCCCCAGGGCCTGCCAGAGGCTATTTCTGAGCAGATAGTCAGGAGTAACCCCTGAGCACAGCCGGGTGTGACCCAAAAACCAAAAAAAAAAAAAAAGATGAGACACTGGGGCCAGAGCAATAGCACAGCAGGGAGGACATTGGTCTTGCATGAAACTAGCTTGGGTTCGATCTCTAGCATCCCATATGGTCTCCCGAGCCTGCTAGGAGTGATTTCTGAGCATAGAGCCAGGAATAAGCCCGGAGCATTGCTAGGTGTGACATTCCCCCCCCCCCCAAACCCAGAAAAAAAAACAAAAAACAAACAAAAAAAAACAACACTGATGAGTTATTTTAGATATAAATTTCAAATTTGGCTAACCAACTTTTATTAAAACTTTTTGTTACATATTTTTATAATGCATATTATAGCAGCAATATATACATTTTTCCTATTACTTTTTTTTTTTTTTTTTTTTTGGTTTTTGGGCCACACCCGGTGACGCTCAGGGGTTACTCCTGGCTATGTGCTCAGAAGTCGCTCCTGGCTTGGGGGACCATATGGGACGCCGGGGGATCGAACCGCGGTCCGTCCGAGGCTAGCGCAGGCAAGGCAGGCACCTTACCTTTAGCGCCACCGCCCGGCCCCCCATTTTTCCTATTACTTTATTTAAGCACTGTGGCTACAAAATTGTTCATTTTTAATTTCAGTCATAGATTGCACACCATCCTTCACCTGGGCACTTTTCCTACACCAATGTCCCCAGTTTCTATCCTCAACGCTTCCTTCCTTCCTTCCTTCCTTCCTTCCTTCCTTCCTTCCTTCCTTCCTTCCTTCCTTCCTTCCTTCCTTCCTTCCTTCCTTCCTTCCTTCCTTTCTTCCTTCTCTCTTTCTTTTTATTTATCTATTTATTTATTTTTGGTTTTTTGGGGGTCACACCCAGCAGCGCTCAGGGGTTACTCCTGGCTCTATACTCAGAAATTGCTCCTGGCAGGCTTGGGGGTCCATATGGGATGCCGGGATTCGAACCACCATCCTTCTGAATGCAAGGCAAATGCCCTACATTCCATGCTATCTCTCCGGTCCCTTTATTTATTTTTATTTTTTATTATTTGGTTTTTGGGCCACACCCGGCAGCACTCAGGGGTTACTCTTGGCTATCTGCTCAGAAATAGCTCCTGGCAGGCATGGGGGACCATATGGGATGCCGGGATTTGAACCAACCACCTTAGGTTCTGGATCGGCTGCTTGCAAGGCAAACACCGCTGTGCTATCTTTCCGGCTCCCCCTTTATTTATTTATTTATTTATTTATTTATTTATTTATTTATTTATTTATTTATTTATTTATTTTTTTTGGTTTTTGGGTCACACCCGGCAGTGCTCAGGGGTTATTCCTGGCTCCAGGCTCAGAAATCGCTCCTGGCAGGCACAGGGGACCACATGGGGCGCCGGGATTCGAACCGATGACCTCCTGCATGAAAGGCAAACGCCTTACCTCCATGCTATCTCTCCGGCCCCTATTTTTTATTTTTTGTGTCACACCCAGTGGTTCTCCTTGCTCTGTGCTCAGAAATTACTCCTGGCAGGCTTGGGGGACCATATGGGGATAGAACCTGGGTAGGCCATGTGCAAGGCAAACACTCTCTCTGCTGTGCTATTGCTCCAGCCTCTCCAGGTTATTTCCTTTTTAATTGTATCCTCAGTACCTCCTATTCCCCTCTGACCACTTTTCCCAGCCCCAAGCCTTTCTCCTTCTCTAATCTGTGCCCTGAATCTTTAACTTTTGCTCTTATTTCTTCCTGACAGTCAGAAACCCTAAAATTCAGAGAAAGATTTGCCATTTTCTCTAGAGCCCCAGGACTCATCTAGTTTTGAGCGGGGACTCTCAGGCACCTGTAGACACAACTCAGAGCTGCTGAAGCCTTACTCTGCTCTCTGATCTCCCCAGACCCAGCAGAAACTTTGCACTGTTAGCTGGTGTCCCTACAGTGATTTCCTTCAGCAATACTATCCTGTCACCAGGGCTGGCTGCCTGTGAATCTTATGGTCCCTCCTACCCAATGTGGTAGCTCCAGAGGCAGGAATATTGAACTCTGGGCTTGGAATCGGTATTGGCCAACCTTACCCTTGGCCCAATGTGTCAGACTGTGGGGTTTGGCTCAGGTAGGCTGTGGGCAGCTCTGAATTCTGTGTTCTTTCTTGGGAGTGTGGAAGGTCACATTTATCAGTGCTCAGGGGTAACTTCTGCCTCTGCACTGAAGAATTACTCTTGGCCTCAGAATCGAATGGCATATGACCCCAGAAATCCTGTTTTGAGTATCTATCCCCAGTATCTATCTGGTCCAAAAGGATGCATGCACACCACCATTTATTGCAGCAATCAGGACAATAGCTAAGAGTTGGAATTAACCTAGATGTCCAACAACAGACAGAGTGAATCAAGAAGATGTGGTACATATACATAATGGAATACTACATAGCTGTAAGGAATTATGCAGGTGAAACTGGAAGAGGGTATATTATATGAAGCCAGAGAAGAAGGATAAATACAAGATAGCATCACTTATATGTGGTATTTAAGACAACTGCACAAAGAAATGCAGTGGTTTAAATAGGGGTTGTTCAGAACACTCTAGGCCCCAGAGTATAGTGAGGAGAAGGAAAGAAATTGAATGGAGGTGGAGAAAGACAAACATGAAAGGATATGGGTACAGGGGCTAAGAGGTCTCAGGTGCATTGGTGGTGTTAAAAAAGACAGAAATAGGGCCCAGAGAGATAGCACATCGGCGTTTGCCTTGCAAGCAGCCGATCCAGGACCAAAGGTGGTTGATTCGAATCCCGGTGTCCCATATGGTCCCCCGTGCCTACCAGGAGCTATTTCTGAGCAGACAGCCAGGAGTAACCCCTGAGCACCGCCGGGTGTGCCCCCCCCAAAAAGAAGGACAGAAATAAATATCTAAGTCAGAATCAACAACAATGAAGTCATGAGACCCAAACTTAAAAAATACTTTAAAAATCTAATCAAAAAGGTTGGCGGTTGGGGCCAGAGAGGTGGTGCAAGCAATAGGGCGTTTGTCTAGCACGTGGATGACCTAGGACAGACTGTGGTTCGATCCCCCATGTGATCCCATATGGTCCCCCAAGCCAGGAGCGATTTCTGAGTGCATAGTCAGGAGTAACCCTGGAGTGTCACCGGGTGTGCCCCCCAAAAAAACAAAACAAACAAAAAGGCTGGGGAAGGGGTTGGTGGCATGGAATGGACTCTGGGAACATTGGTAGGAGAAATTGACACTGGTAGTAGGATTTGTCCTGAAACATTGTATATTTAAAACCCAACTATCAATAATTTTGTAACTCACAATGGTTTAAATAAAATATTAAAAAAAAAAAAAAAGAACCAATACTGGTGTGCTTAGGGGCCATATGAGATGCCAGGAATTGAACCTGAATTGGCTGTGTACATGGCAAGTGCTCTCCCTGCTGAGTTCTTGTCTTCAGGCCCACTCTGTCATTCGGGCCCCTGTGCCTCTCGCATCTCCACAACAGGAGCAAAACAAACTATTAGGGGGCTGGAGAGATAGTATAGAGTGGATAACACTTACTTTTGCACATGGGTGACCTGGGTTTGATCCCTGGCACCCCATATCTTTTCCAGAGCATCTCCAGGAATGATTCCTGAGCTCAGAGCTAGGAGTAAACACTGAGCATCTCTAGGTATGGCCTAAACAAGAAGACAATACAATAATAATAAAAATTAAAAAAGAGGGGCCGGAAAGATAGCATGGAGGTAAGGCGTTTGCCTTTCATGCAGAAAGTCATCGGTTCAAATCCCAGCGTCCCATATGGTTCCCCGTGCCTGCCAGGAACAATTTCTGAGCATGGAGCCAGGAATAACCCCTGAGCACTGCCGGGTGTGACCCAAAACCACACACACAAAAGAAAAATTAAAAAAGAAGGGCTGGAGTGATAGCACAGCGGTAAGGCATTTATTTGGCTTGCATGCAGTTGACCCAGGATGGACCCGCCAGGATCCCCGGCCTCCCATATGGTCCCCTGAGCCAGAAGCTATTTCTGAGTGCATAGCCAGGAATAACCCTTGAGGGTCACTGGGTGTGGCCCCAAAACCAAAAATAAAATAATAATAATAATAAAAAAAAGAATACACAATGAAGGCCCAGCCCTGTGTGAGGATCTTGCTGTTGGCAACTTGTGCCTTAAACTTGTGTGGTTAAGTTTGCAGTGAGTGTTTTCCAGGGCCAGGCCCTGTCCTGGTGCCTCATGGGCTGCAGCGAACAGCACCTCCCTGCTTCCTGCCCCCTTGAACTTCCCCTCATGTGGCTGCGGAGGATGGGCAGTCAAAAGACTTGGCACTCCCTGAGGTGCTAGGTAGTTTGGGATGTAAGCAGGGGTAAAGGCCAGAGTGGGCATGGGGGTGGGGGTTGAGTGGTATTTGTTTTGATGCATCTATCCCGGGAAAGCCTCAATGACCAGGGACTATTTTGGGGGCGGGGGGAGGTTGGGCCATACCCAGCGGTGATCAGGAGTTACTCCTGGCTCTGCACTCAGAAATTGCTCCTGGCAGGTTAAGGGATGGTGGGAATCAAACCTGGGTCTGTCCCAAGTCAGCCACTTACAAGGCAAATGCCCTACAGCTCTGGCCCCACAGGGACCATTTTTTACTGCCTAATCAAGTTATTTTTGTTATTTTCTTCCAGATCAAACTTTGTTGGACACAAAGTTCCATGGAATAAAACAGAGCTCAGATACATTTATCTGGTCCATTAATTATTTTTGTTTGTTTTTGTGCCACACCTGGTTGTGCTCAGCAGTTAGTCCTGGCTCTGCATTCAGAAATTATTTCTTTTTTTTTTTTTTTGGTTTTTGGGCCACACCCAGCCTTGCTCAGGGGTTACTCCTGGCTGTCTGCTCAGAAATAGCTCCTGGCAAACACGGGGGACCATATGGGACACTGGGATTCGAACCAACCACCTTTGGTCCTGGATCGGCTGCTTGCAAGGCAAACGCCGCTGTGCTATCTCTCCGGGCCCCAGAAATTATTTCTAACAGGCTCAGGAGACCATATGAGATGCCAGGGATTGAACCTGGGTCAGCTGAATGCAAGGCAAACGCCCTTCCTGCTGTGCTATCACTCTGACTCCTGGTACACTAATTTTTGAAGAAGAATCTGAGAATGTACAACGGGGAAAGAATGTACTATGGGGAAAGCCTGAAATTGGATTCTTTCCTTACATATTAAAAATTTCTCTCATCCCTGAGTGTCACAGGGTGTGGCTCAAAAACAAAAAAAAAACAAAAAACAAAACAAAAAAAATTCTCTCAAAATGGACAAAGCACTTGTAAGCCCTGAAACCAATAAAACACTAGAAGAAAAAAAAATTGGTGTGATAAACTTTAAAAGAGCATCATTGGTGGTAGCGCAGCAGTAGGGCGTTTGCCTTGCATGTGGCTGATCTAGGACGGACTATGGTTCGATCCCTGGCATCCCATATGGTCCCCCAAGCCAGGAGCGAATTCTGGGGGCATATCTAGGAGTAACCCCTGCATGTCAACAGGTGTGCCCCCCCCAAAAAAAAACAAATCCAAAAAGTATTTAAAAGGGGGGCCTAAAACCCATGATATTTCTGTGATGAAATACAGTAACCTCTGAGCTGAGGCATGAAAGCAGCCTCATATAGGCATAGGGGCCACAGGGAGCTTTTGGGTTTCCCAAATAGTCAGTGCAAAGGTCATGGGGTGGACACATAGAGGGAGCAAAATCAACAAGGGGGAGAGTATGTGTTTTGGGTTCATACTCATTAGTGCTTAGGGGTTACTCCTGACTCTACACTCAGGAATCACTCCTGGTGGTGCTCAGGGGATCCTATATGATGTGATGAATCGATCGCAAATTAGCTCCATACACAGCAAACACTCACCTCATCGTCATATTGCTCCAGCTCCAGTGCTCTTAATTTGGGATTCATTTCAAATCTATGACCATGTGAAACAGGAAATCCTTGGCCAAGCAAGTTGGATGATTCATTGTTTGGGTCTGCTGAGTGGTGCTGGGGATCCAACTCAGGTTCCTGAGTGTCTCCTACCTCACTCCCACTGATCAGGTAAGGATACTGAGGCACAGAGAGGCTGCACAACTTCCTGGATCTGACCCAAATAGCCGGGCCCATCATCTCTGCTGGGGATATACATGCAGAGCCAGGCTCCCTGACATGTGTTTCCACACAGAACCACGCATACCTGTCCACTCTGCTGCTGTGTGCAGACCTCTGTGTGTGCCAATACACTTTCCGCCTGGGGTCCAGCCTCGCCTTCCTCTGAAGCTGATGTCCCTGGGTCAGGATGGGGTCAGGGTGACTGCTGACAGGGTGATGGAAAGCAGGAAAGTCACAAATAAGCAAATGGCCCTGCTGGACCAGGCCTCACAGTGCACTTCCTGGAAGCCCAGGATGTGTTTATTTTTCATGGCTGCCCAGAGCCAGCCCGAGTCTCTGCCTCCCTGACACTGTCCCCATGGAACAAGGGTGGTGGGGTCCGAGGCCTGGCTCAGGGAGGTCCAATGTATCTTCCACAGCAGAGGCCCGGGGTACATTCCAGTGACAGCCCCCCTAATGTAGGATTCCCTCCCAGCCCTGTGACCCCACATTCTTCTGGCACTTCTACTTTTGCCCCTAGTCCCCTGTCTGGTCCACTGTGGCCTGTTCATTGGATGAAGCCTGTTATTCTTATCAAATATTACTTCCTGGGGCTGAAGTGATAGTGCAGTGGTGTGGACATTTGCCTTGCACACGGCAGATCCAAGTTCAATCCCCGGCATCCCGAATGGTCTCCTGAGTCTGCCAGGGAAGACCCCTGAGTACAGAGCTAGAGCATGCAAGGTGTGGCCTCAAAACAAATAAACAAAACACCTCCTCCAAGAAACTTATACTTATACTTATACTTTACTCAGGGATCACTCCAGGGATGCTCAGCAAAACATAAGCTGTGTGCTCATTTGCTCTACCTGCTGTCCTAGTGCTCAGGCCCAAGTCCCTATTTCTTTTCTTTTCCTTTTGTTTATTTTATTTATTTATTTATTTATTTATTTATTTATTTATTTATTTTTTTTACTTCCTGGGCCACATGCGGTAACGCTCAAGGGTTACTCCTGGCTATGCACTCAGAAATCACTCCTGGCTTGGGGGAACCATATGGGACACCAGGGGATCGAACCACAGTCAGTCCTAGGTTAGCGCGTGCAAGGTAAACACCTTACTGCTTGCACCACTGCTCCGGCCCCTCTTTTCTTTTTGTTTAATTTGGCTTGTTTGTTGATTAGGCCCACAATAGGCAGTCTGGAGGGTGCACTCCTGGCTCTGTATTCAGGAATTATTTCCTGCTGGTTAGGGGACTGACCATATGGGATTCTAAGAGTTGAATCAGGGTCTGCCAGGTGCGAGGTAAATGCCCTACCTGCAGTACTATCACTCCAGATCCTAACTTTGTTTGTTTATTAATTTGTTTTGGGGCCACACCTGGAGGTGCTCCAGGATTACTCATGGCTCTGCACTCAGGGATCACTCTTGGCAGGCTCAAGAGACCATATGGGTTACCAGGATTGAACCTGGGTTGGCCATGTGCAAGGCAAACACTCTACTCAATGTGCTCAGGCCCTCAGCTTCTAACTTTGTTTGTTTTTTTTGGGCCATACCCACTGATGCTCAGGGGTTACTCCTGGATATGCACTCAGAAATTGCTCCTGGCTTGGGGGAACCATATGAAAGCCAGGGGGTCAAACCGCACTTGGTCCTAGGTCAGCCGCATGCAAGGCAAATGCCCTACTGCTGCGCCACTGCTCTGGCCCCTGACTTTTTAAAGGACAAAAGTGTCTTCTTGGACCAGGATTTAAGTAATTGGCCTTACCCATGACCTACCCTGGTTCCATCCCCATTGGTACATGCAAGGCAAATGCTGCACCACTGAACTGCATTTCGACCCTAACTTCTTCTATACCTATAAAACTGAAACTTGACGGCTGGGAGAGAGCTTACAGGCCCAGGCATGTGTAAGGGTATTGTCTCATTCACCACATGCTGTCTCCCCTTTCTGGAACTTTTGGGGGTGACCCTGGTGTGCCTGGCTCTGCCTGGCTTACGAAGTGTCTATATTAGTGGCCTTTAGACTTCCTGAGTACTGTCTGGAGCATCTCTTCAAAACAACCAACCAAAAACAAACAAATCCCCTGCTGAAACTCTATACCTCCCCTTCCCACCCCCAATGCCTGACAACCGCTTTCAATTTTTTTTTTTTTTGCTTTGTTTTTAGGAAACTACCATGCTGGGGGTCACTTCTGGTTGGTCCTGCACTAGGGGTCACTCCCAGCAGTACTTAGGGGACCCTGCAGTGCTGGCAATCAAAGCCAGAACAACCTCCCCCCATCCTTTGTGGAAACATGCCCTCAGTCTGTTGAGTTCTCTGTCCAGCTGGTGGATTTCCTTTCTTTTTAAAGAATGAATAATCAAATATTCCATCATATGTGGAAATTGCATCGTTAATCCATTAATCTGTCAATGTCCACTACCTTTGGGTTGGTTATTGCAGATAGAAATCAGTTATCCTTTAGCATTTTGTTCTTTTGTTTGTTTTTGAGACACACACTGATTTTGGACTCTTGGTTTTGCACTGCGGTGCTCAGTGTAACCATATGGGATGCTGGGAATCAAACTAGCTTTGGCAGCTTGCGAGGCAAAGTCCTTCCCACTGAACTATTGCGCTGGCCCCCAAATTTTGTTCTTTTATGTTAGTACTTGTTTTTTTTTTTTTTTAATTTTTATTTTTAATTATGAGAACAAGGGTGCAAAGTAAGAGGACAAGGTAAAGTTACAGTGGAAGGACAATCACCCATAACATAATTCTCAGAAGTCCCCTTGCTGATATATTAACTTTGAAATTTCAGCCAAAGAACATTAAGATAAATAAGACAGAATCCATGTACAATTACTTTGTCCCTCAAGTCCCCAGATTGTAACACATTATAATATTTCTTAACAGTACACAAGGCAATCTAAAGCCATAAAACTTATGTAACTCCTTAAACATTACAGGCATAGTATTTTCTTACATTTCCATATACATGCATATTAGCTTAAGTTAACCTCAAATTTTAAGTGAGTTCTTTTTTTTTTTTTTTTTTGTGGTTTTTGGGTCACACCTGGCAGTGCTCAGGGGTTATTCCTGGCTCCATGCTCAGAAATTGCTCCTGGCAGGCACGGGGGACCATATGGGACGCTGGGATTCGAACAGATGACCTCCTGCATGAAAGGCAAACGCCTTACCTCCATGCTATCTCTCCAGCCCCTTAAGTGAGTTCTTTTTAAGGATTAAAGTCAAAGGAGCACAGTAAGAATGGTGTTAGAGTGGCAATTGTTGTTTGCATAGGCCCACCAAAATATGAGGGACATGGAAAGAAATAACCTTGGCCTAAGTACAAAGAGACCAGACCCCTGAAGTTTCCTGGCACAAGACCAAGTCTAGGCTCCAAGCAAGCTAGATCGTCCAATCCAATACATTGTCTGTAGTGCCAACACACTTTTATTTTTCACACAGTCTCTGTTGTTGGTATCATGTTTCTGTATTAAAGATCCTGGAATCTGCATATCTTACATTGAAGTCAGGACGTGGAGCATCCTCTCCTTTCACCTCACAATCAAAGGGCAATGCAGGGAGCCCTGTCCTGTAAGCAGGTCGTTGTTGTTGTTAAGTCTTCTCAGTGTTAAGGGAAGTCTCTTTTGAGCAGGTCGAAGTCTGAGCAGTGTAGGTCTTCCGTGGTAGAGGATTGCTTCCAGGTGATGTTATAGACCAGCCTGGATGTTTCGTGGATGGCTTTCCTGGTTCAGGGGAGAATGGAATATGCCCTTTCTTCTGAGGTCTGTGCCAGGTCGTTATGTCAATGTTCAGGGTGTAAGGTCCCTTTGCACTACAAGGTTTGTGTGTTCCAATCTCTATTAGATAGGATTTTATTTGTATTTATACTATTTTCCCATTTTAATGTGCCTATGCAAATAAGAAGCAATGCCACATGGTGTTATTGGCACATATGGGGGCCATAAGAACAATTACAATGATTCCATTGATATGATTCAATCATAAGCATTAAACTGGGGGACTCTTCCACCAAAATTCCTTGTTAAACAGCTCAAAAAGAGAAGATAAAAAGTGGTTAGAATCATCACTGTATAAGACAACATTTAGTAAGAATTATAGCTGTCAGAGAAAAAACACAAAATATTCTAAAGAAATACGTGTCCATTTTATGTATCTTGAAACAGTTTGGGGTTGTCACACACAATGCACAGCTTTGGACTGTGATTACGATTCTACACTACTGAAGTTAAAAAGAGTAAACTAGGTTAGTGATGTTTGAGAAGGGGTTAGAGAGTTAAAGAGTAAAAAAGAGCTTTGTAGGGGTGTGGGAAAGGGGAGAATACAAAATAAACATTCTGTATACGGAAAACATAACATAAGAATAAGGAATATTCTGAATACATGAAATACCGCCCCCGCGCGGTTCTGTAGTTTTTGGATGCCTAGGGAGGAATTTCTCACCCCCTCCCCCCAAGGCCCGATTAACCAGGCGTGGCCCTGAAGACCCGCCTGGTGTGGGGGGAATCATGCTCTCCTGGACAAAGTGGTCAGCCCAGGGTCCTATGGCTAGCTGTCCTGCCCAGAGCCCCCATCATACCAGTCAAAAGCCCACGAAATCCTGGCATGTGGAGTGTTCTGGGCCCAGCCGAGCCTCTGTAGTTTTTGGCTGCCTAGGGAGGAATTTCTCACCCCCTCCCCCCAGGGCCCGATTAACCAGGCGTGGCCCTGAAGACCCGCCTGGTGTGGGGGGAATCTTGTTCCCCTGGACTAAGTGGTCAGCCCAGGGGTCCTATGGCTAGCTGTCCTGCCCAGAGCCCCCAACATACCAGGCAAACACACCAAGAAATCCTGGCATTCCGAGTGTTCTGGGCCCAGCCGAGCCTCTGTAGTTTTTGGCTGCCTAGGGAGGAATTTCTCACCCCCTCCCCCTGTTAGTACTTGTTTTTCCTTTCATCTCTAGACAGACCAATGGGTTATGTCCAGTTTGGGGCTATTAGAAATAAAACTACTGCAGGAACCAGAAAGATAGCATGAAGGTAGGGTGTTTGCCTTGCTTGCAGAAGGACTGTGGTTTGAATCCTGGCATCCCATATGGTCCCCTCAGTCTGCCAGGAGCGATTTCTGAGTGTAGAGCCAGGAGTAACCCTTGAGTGCTGCCGGGTGTGACTCAAAAACAAAAAACAAAAAACAAAAAACAAAAGGTCTTCTAGGCACCATATTAACTACTTTGACTTCTCTTGGCTGAATCTGCAAGTTTAACTTTCTAACCTATTTTCCAAAGTGATTATACCATTTTACATTCCTAAGTGTCCAAGTTCTATAATCTCACAAAGACTTGGTGTGGCCCAAATCTTTACATTTGAACTCTAGAAGTAGGAAGTGGCATCTCATTGTGATTTTTAATAAGCATTTCCCCATTGACTCCTATTTACTGTTTTTGGCCACACCCGAAGATGCTCAGGAGTTACTCCTGGCTATGTGCTCAGAAATCGCTCCTGGCTTGGGGGACCATATGGGACCATATGGGGAATCAAACTGCAGTCCATCCCAGGCTAGAGTGGGCAAGGCAGATGCATTACTGATTGTGCCACTGCTCCGGCCCCTCCTATTTACATTTGTCTTCTTTGGGAAAATGCTCACATCTCTTGTTATTGTTATATTAGATGATTTATTTTACTGAATGTTGAAAATTTACATAGTCCAGACACTCATTTTTTCTCAGATACACAATATGTTCATTTCCCCCAATGTATGACTTGCCTTTATTTTTAATTACTTTATTTTCATTTCATTTTTATTATTTAAACATTGTGACTTATCTTTTTTTTATTTTGTTTTTGTTTTTGGGCCACACCCGGCATTGCTCAGGGGTTACTCCTGGCTGTCTGCTCAGAAATAGCTCCTGGCAGGCACAGGGAACCATATGGGACATCGGGATTCGAACCAACCACCTTTGGTCCTGGATCGGTTGCTTGCAAGGCAAACGCGCTGTGCTATCTCTCCAGGCCCGTGACTTATCTTTTTATCTTTTCAATTTCTCAATAGTTTTTTTTAGAGTAGAAAATTTTAATTTTTGTGAAATCCAATTTATCATGTTTATTTCCTGTCTTATCATACTTTTGATATCATAGCGAAGACCATTTTACCTAATTCAAGGTACAGAGTTTCTAAAAATTTTTAGTCTTTGGTTTTTCATTTGATGTCTATGACCCATTTTAATCTAATTTTTAGTAATTTACAATCTGAAGTATGGATCGAACTTCATTTTTTACATGTGCATATCTAATTGTTTCAGCATCATTTGTTGGCAAGACTATTCTTTTTCCACTGAATGGCCTTTACATCTTTGTTGAGAATTAATTGTCCATATATGTGTGGGTCTCTCTCTGTTCCACTGGTCCATTTATCAACCTTGATGCCAATAGTATTTTATCTTATTAACTTCAGCTATACTGACCATACAGTCAGTGTGCTAGATCTTCAACTTCGTTCTCTTTCAAAGTTTGGCTATTTTAAGTCTTTATACCATAGACTCACCTGATAGGATTTGGGCTGGGAAAGTTTGGGAGCTTTATATCAGTTTGAGGTGAATGACATCCTAAGCATCCCTTGACCTCTGGACACAGTGTAGCTCTCCATTTATTTAGGGCTCTCTGATTTTCTCTCAGTAGTGATCTATGGTTTTCAGACTTGCACATTTTTTGTCAGACTTATTCCTCAGCAGTTCATATTTTTATGTTATTGCAGATAATTAATTTTTCAGGTTTATTAGAAAATAACATCAAAAGATAAAATATACATTGTGACGACTTGATAAGATTCTTTCCAATCTACTTGGTTAACATATCCATCACTTCTCACACAATTTTTTTTGTTGTTGTTTTTTGGGTCACACCCGGCAGTGCTCAGGGGTTACTTCTGGCTCTATGCTCAGAAATCGCTCCTGGCAGGCTCAGGGGACCATATGGGATGCTGGAATTCAAACCACCAACCTTCTGCATGAAAGGCAAATGCCTTACCTGCATACTATCTCTCCTGCCCCTTCTCACACTTTTTTTTTTTTTTTTTTTGGTTTTTGGGCCACACCCAGTAACGCTCAAGGGTTACTCCTGGCTATGCACTCAGAAGTCGCTCCTGGCTTGGGGGACCATATGGGACGCCAGAGGATTGAACCGTGGTCCGTCCTAGGCTAGCGCTGGCAAGGCAGACACCTTACCTCTAGCGCCACCATGCCGGCCCCTTCTCACACATTTTTTAAAAATATTTTTCTATTTTAGAAAAACATTTCAATTATGCAATACAGAGTTACCAGCTGTAGCTGCCAACTAAAATATGCAGACCTTACACCAGCTTCCTCTCCCTGAGATGCTCTTTATGAGTTTGGGGTGGGGAAGCATTTTGGGAGAGATTGTGGGTATTCCTTCTTCCAGAGGGGCAATGACCCTGCAGTTTCTGAGATACAGAAGTCTCTGCTTATACCAGGGTTGGGGAAAGAGACAGAAAACGAACATGCTATCTCATATATGGTGCTGACCTAGAAAAGAAATGGAATGGGGCTGGAGAGATAGTCCAGCAGGCAGGCACTTACCTTGAACTTGACAGATGGTGGTTCTATTCTGGATGATCACCAGGACTGGTCGATGAGTGCAGAATCAGGAGCCCTGAGCATTGCCAGGTGTGGCCCCCAAACCAAACCAAACTAATTAACCAAATGAACAAACAAACAAAAAACCCAACAGGGTAATGGAGTGATAGCCTGGCAGATAGGGAGTTTGCTTTGCATGTGGCAGACTCGGGTTCCATCCTTACATACGATAGGGTCCCCCAATGATTTCTGAGAGCAGGGCCAGGAATAACCCCTGAGCACCTCTGGGTGTGACCCAAAATCAACCAATAAACAAATATAAAACCCCACAAAACAAAACATAAAACAAAAAACAATCCGCCAGCATTTGTATACACTAGACTAGATAAAGGATTCCATTTAAGGTGGGTGAGAGAAAGACAAAGAAATGAGAACAGAACACTAGGATGTAGAGTTTGTGTGTGTGTGTGTGTGTGTGTGTGTGTAAGAGAGAGAGAGAGAGAGCGAGAGAGAGAGAGAGAGAGAGAGAGAGAGAGAGAGAGAGAGTGAATTCATGTGCGTGTAGGTGAGTGTGTGTGTGTGTGGTGGGATGAGGCACGTGAAGGGCAAAAGCTCAGCCCTTCCTTCACCTTCCTCTGGGTCTGCCAGGGGTCTCAAACTCAATTTACCTGGGGGCCGCAGGAGGCAAAGTCGGGGTGATCCTTGAGTGCAAAGTCAGTATAAGCCTTGAACATTGGGGGTGTGTGACCCAAACAACTAAAACAAAACAAAAAAAGATTCCTCTAGGGCAGGGTCACAAAACGTTGTACGAAGGGCCGTTTGCGGCCCGCGGGCCTTGAGTTTGAGACCCCTGACTGGGAGGAGCGTGCAGGGGGCGCACAGGGAGAGGGATAGGTCAAGGCAGGGCTGGGCACGTGCAGAGAAGGTGACCACATAATCCATCGCCCAAAGGAGGACACGTTTGAGACAGAAGTGAGGGCCGCAGCTAGTACTAATGTGGAGATCACAGGTAAAGGTACCTTTACATGCAGGTAAAGGTAAAGTCAGGATGTGTGAAGCACTGATACCTGGGGCACAGGGAGATGAGTCTGAGGGGGTGGCAGGTGGGGGCATGGCTCAGGGAGCACCCCTAGAGCACTCAGCATCCCTCATCCTTCCTATGCACGTGGACGAAGCTTGACAACAGTTTGGGAGTGCCCAGGAACAGGAAGAGGCCTGCAGAATAGCTAGTTACTGGAGGGTCTCCAGCAGCAGGGCCCAGTAGCACTTACAGTGGCGTTGGCTCAGCTGGGCCAGATAGTCCTAGTCTGATGTTCAGGCCCATGCGGCCAACACCTTCAATGGGGGCAGTCTTTTCTGAGACTGGGACCCTGAGCTTCTCAGGAGCTTCAGGAGGCGAAAGGGGAATTGTGCAAGTGGCTTCTGATTGGTTTAAATGCTGCATGACAGGAAACGAGTCCAGATTGTTTTAAAGGCTTCATAACCGGAAATGAATCCGGATGGGTTCAAATGATTCATGATGGCTTATTGCCCTGGCCAGTGTTTGGACTAGAGAAAGAGGAGGGATTCAGCTTTTGCCACGAGTGATTGGACTAGAGAAGGAGGAGGGATTTAGCTCTTGCCAACGAGATGGAAGAGGCTGGTTATCCTTCCCCATGGGCAAAAGTATGGCTGGACAATTCTTGTTTTCACCCTCTCTCTCTCTCTCCTCTTCTCTCCTCTCTTTCTCTCTTCAACTCTCTCTTCCTTGTATTTCTCTCTCTCTTCCCTCTATCTGTCTCACCTCTCTCTTTCTCTTCCCTCTCACTCCTTTCTCTGACTTTGTCTGTCTGTCTCTCTTCCTTCCCTGGGTTGGAGAAATGCTGCTTGGTGGAACCATCATCACTTTGTCACCAAAATGAAGGAAACCAGAAGAGGAGGTGCAATCCTATGCACGGATGGTGGAGAAGAAAGATAGAAGAGTCTGGCTTCCCGT